>NC_141040.1:12655000-14035000 GCF_052040795.2 Danio rerio
AGCCAAGCTTTTGGCCTATGCTGTACCAAAAAAAATAAAATCACCCAGGTGATGACAATTAAATATTACGATTATAACATTGTGTTAGTGGCCAGTGGGGTGGAACAACGTCATTGGTCAGAATTAACCACGTGATGAAGACGTCCTATAATATTGTATTTAATGCGATTTTCTTCCTGTAAACTGTATATAACTATATAACTATAACTATATATATAATGCTGCAAATTACTGTAAATTGACTGTACTCTATATTAACTGCAAAAATTATAAGACTGATTAAATAAAAGACAAATTAACTAAATGCATGTGCTATTGTTTCATTAGTATTTTAATTTAATATTTTTCTTTATATGATATTTATTATAATGTAATTTTGTTCAGATTATAATATATACTATAAATACTAACTATACTATAGTGATCTGCATTAAACAACCTGAACAAATCAGTCCTCTCTCTCTCTCTCTCTCTCTCTCTCTCTCTCTCTCTCGATTTGATCAAAAATGTAAATGAGGCCTTCCGATTAACAGTCCAGTGGACCCTAGCAACAGCCTAGAAACCACTCAGAACACCCTAGCAACTACCTAGAAATGCCTTAGCTACACCTTAGCAACCGCCTAGCAACCACTTATCAACCGCTGTGCTTCCTGCCAACTGCCTTTGAGTCCCCGGCGCAGTCACGTTGGCTTTCTCAAGCCAACATCAAAGTTCGTCAACGAACTTTAGGTTCTAGTTATTATTATTATTACAGGGAGTGCAGAATTATTAGGCAAGTTTAATTTTTGAGGAATCATCTTATTATTGAACAACCATGTTCTCAATGAACCCAAAAAAACTCATTAATATTAAAGCGGAATATTTTTGGAAGTAGTTTTTAGTTTTAGCTATTTTAGGGGAATATCTGTGTGTGCAGGTGACTATTACTGTGCATAATTATTAGGCAACTTAACAAAAAACAAATATATACCCATTTTAATTATTTATTTTTACCAGTGAAACCAATATAACACCTCCACATTCACAAATATACATTTCTGACATTCAAAAACAAAACAAAAACTAATCAGTGACCTATATAGCCACCTTTCTTTGCAAGGACACTCAAAAGCGTGCCATCCATGGATTCTGTCAGTGTTCTGATCTGTTCACTATCAACATTGCGTGCAGCAGCAACCACAGCCTCCCAGACACTGTTCAGAGAGGTGTACTGTTTTCCCTCTTTGTAAATCTCACATTTGATGATGGACCACAGGTTCTCAATGGGGTTCAGATTAGGTGAACAAGGAGGCCATGTCATTAGTTTTTCTTCTTATATACCTTTTCTCGCCAGCCACACTGTGGAGTACTTGGACGCGTGTAATGGAGCATTGTCCTGCATGAAAATCTTTTTCTTGAAGGATGCAGACTTCTTTCTGTACCACTGCTTGAAGATGTCTTCCAGAAACTGGCAGTAGGACTGGGAGTTAAGCTTGACTCCATCCTCAACCCAAAAAGGCCCCACAAGCTCATCTTTGATGATACCAGCCCAAACCAGTACTCCACCTCCACCTTGCTGGCGTCTGAGACGGACTGGAGCTCTGTGCCCTTTTCCAATCCAGCCACGGGCCCATCCATCTGGCCCATCAAGACTCACTCTCATTTCATCAGTCCATAAAACCTTAGAAAAATCAGTCTTAAGATATTTCTTGGCCCAGTCTTGACGTTTCAACTTGTGTGTCTTGTTCAGTGGTGGTGGTCGTCTTTCAGCCTTTCTTACCTTGGCCATGTCAAGTATTGCACACCTTGTGCTTTTGGGCACTCCAGTGATGTTGCAGCTCTGAAATATGGCCAAACTGGTGGCAAGTGGCATCTTGGCAGTTGCACGCTTGACTTTTCTCAGTTCATGGGCAGTTATTTTGCGCCTTGGTTTTTCCACACGCTTCTTGCGACCCTGTTGACTATTTTGAATGAAACGCTTGATTGTTCGATGATTGCACTTCAGAAGCTTTGCAATTTTAAGAGTACTGCATCCCTCTGCAAGATATCTCACTATTTTTGACTTTTCTGAGCCTGTCAAGTCCTTATTTTGACCCATTTTGCCAAAGGAAAGGAAGTTGCCTAATAATTATGCACACCTGATATAGGGTGTTGATGTCATTAGACCACACCCCTTCTCATTACAGAGATGCACATCACCTAATATTCTTAATTGCTAGTAGGCTTTCGAGCCTATACAGCTTGGAGTAAGACAACATGCATAAAGAGGATGATGTGGTCAAAATACTCATTTGCCTAATAATCCTGCACTCCCTGTATTATGCAATTATAAAAATTATGCAATTATAAAGTTAACACATTCTATCTATTTGAACCACACACAGCTAGCAGGCTTACATTCATTGCATATCTATAAATTAGGCTATTTATAAAAACGTAAATTAGTAGTATTATTAGACATTTGCCATGAAAATAAATTCATAGTTCTCTACTGAAGAATAAGACGAATGTGTGATTACGATCCTTGCGTGAGCAGAGCGAAGAATTTATATAACTATAATATTTTTATAGTTTATATAAACTATATATTTTTAATATGAACTATGAAAAGATAAAGTATTATAAGCTGCAGCTAAATGAAGGCGCCTTGTCTGTTGGTGCGTACCTCTAAAGAACAGACTAGTCAGACTACATAATTTTCAAACAAAACTTGATGCTTATTTACATTATCCAAAGACATTCCTTGGATCTGTTGTTGTATACTTTTCTTTTTAATATGAAGTTATTTTCTTAAATGTAGGCATAGTTGTCCTTCATGCGGTAAAATAACCACAGCCTTTGTATTTGATATATTTGTAAATTGTCCTTCCAGTTTGACACAATATAAGTAACATTTTGGCCTGTTACTTATTAAATACTGAGTTAGTGAAATCCTTATTTTTCACGGAGAAACAAATCATCCATCTGCAGTTGTGTAGGACTTGTGTGAACAATATATATTCCATTAGGGGCGGACTGGCCATCTGACAACTCTGGCAAATGCCAGAAGGGCCGGACCATTTTTTAAATGTGGGCCAGTCAGCTATTTTTTTATATGTATTGTTTTTACATGTAGGCAGCTTTTATCTCGTGTGAGATGTGAATATTATCATGATGATGATGATAATAATATTAAGAATAAGAATAATAAATGTTAAGCATTTGCCCAATTTTGAGATGGGCCGACCCAATCTGAGGTTACCTAGACGTAATCAAAATCTGGCAAGAATGTCAAACAAACAGTAAGTGCAACACAAGCTAATTGTCAGAGATGGACCATAAAAAAAGAAAAACCAGACATTGCCAAATACATAAAATTAACTCAACTAGTCTCGAAAGGGGGCAGTGCAGTGGCACAGTAGGTAGTTCTGTCGCCTCACAGCAAGAAGGTCACTGGTTTGAGCCTCATCTGGGTCAGTTGGTGTTTCTGTGTGGAGTTTGCATGTTCGCTTGGGTTTCCTTCTGGTTTCCTTCACAAGTCCAAACACATGCTATAGGTGAACTGGGTAGGCCAATTGGGAATTAGGTAACCCTATAATGGGTTGCAGCTTTGAGGGCATCCGCTGTGTAAAACATATGCTGGATAAGTTGGTGATTCCCAGATTAATAAAGGGACTAAGCCGAAAAGAAATGACATGATTGCATATATAAATGAGTTGTTTTTGTTCCAGTCACATACATTAAATGTTTAAATATCTCTTAAATAGGTACTGCTTAAATAATTTTACCATCTCTACACCAATATAAGTAGTGAATGTGCATGTCTGTGGGAGGGCTGTGTCGGTGTGGTAATGTGGGCTGGTATGGCTACAGTGCCAGGGCTAATTTTTAGTCCCAGTCTGCCCCTGTAATCCATGGCCTATTTTTGTTGGAAAATGTATCTTTTTGAATTTTGTTTGGTATAATTAAAAAATTAACAATACAATAAAAAAATACAGGAAGAATAACATTTGAGGTGCTTCAAAATAAGATCCACTATAGGCTGCAGCACCCAAAACCCAGTATGTTAAATAAAATTATTTAAAAAAATAAAAATAAAATATTCACAGTTTCATAGACTGTAGTATAACCAAACTTTATTCACTGTAAATGACGAAATCTTCCTTTGCGCCGGTCAGTTTCACCTTTATAATCTTTTTTCTTAATCTTAAATAAGAATCTTTAATTTGAATGAGCCAGAACAGCCTTTACAGACTCTTTGTAAGACCGAAAAATTATAACTCGGTCTGTGAAAGAGAAACTCTTTAAAAATGGAGATGCATGTTAGATTTGTTTATATCCCTATACAATGTGAATAAGCAACAAGTTTTTATTGAGATTGTGTCCTTGTACTGTTCTTTGATGCACACGCAGTAAAGCTCTGAAAAGGCGCCTTTAGCCTGTAGCTTTTAGATTTTTTACATATTATGTTCCATTACTGTAAATGTATTTTTTTTTATTTATGGCTTATATAAAAATATATAGTTATATAAACGCTTCGCTCTGAAACTGATCATGCAAGGATCAAGTCCAAAAAATGCGCATTTGTCTTAGGCCTGGCTATTTTAAATAGATCCGTAAATTCTGTATTTTAAAAAATGATCATTTATAAGGACTAAGCTGTTAATAACTGTAAGTCTTCGAATGGAAAAGTTTTGATTAAAGTCCTGTCGTTTTAAAGATTTTTTTACAATTTAGGAAGAATTAGATTAAAGATAACTTAATTCGGCATAGGCTTGTATAGTGCGCGAATGCACTTCCCTTTTTTGTTATTTATTGCAATAGTAAAAGCATAAAATAAAATGCAAACAGTTAGCAGCACTGAGAAGAGCCAATGTCAAATTATTAGCGCAACGCACAGACAGCTAGCTCGTCAGTTAGTCTGAACTACAAGCCATTATTTATTGTCAAATAAGTATGTGTTTAATTAGTTAATTTGAAAATGTGTTCATTAATCCAGCGTTTTAGAATTTCTTGAAAGTCTTGTTGAGTGAAGAATACGCGAGAAATATAATGCGGCTCACCTTAAACACACACATATATATATATATATATATATATATATATATATATATATATATATATATATATATAATACAAAATGAAATAACAGATATGCTACTAACAGCAACAACAAATAAATAAATAATAATAAGACAGGCGCATTTTGGCGTTGCAATAAAATCTTAAAGATCTTAAAACCTGCGTCTTTTTGTTTGTAAAGTATTGTTTTTTGTTATTACTGATTCAAATTACTGGGGTATGGGAGACGGAGCGGGCTAATCAGGCGCAATCATCGAATAGGCTATTCAACGCAAGCCGGCGCCACTGTATTGACTGCATGACCGGATGTGGTGAACTCTCATGATTTTGGCTTTTGCAGGACACTGAGTAATGCTCATCAGAGGGGATTTAGAAGTGGTCAAAGCCACCTGATGAATAAGTGGTGATAGCCATACATACCTGCGCAAACCCGTTCTCACGGGTTGCCTGGGTATAGCCTACCCTTCCAACACACCGCTATCGTCATTTTTTATTGCGATTTGCGACTTGTAAAAATCATTTACGTCCTTGTCTTTTTATGAGTCAATTTCTGAAACTTTAAAAGCACCATGCATGCGCAAATTGAAAGCCACATACACCTGACTCTTACTTTTTTCACGACACACATCTACCAATTTGATTTTTTTTTTTAAGTTTTTACGCCATTTAAGTCATTTTAGGTCATTTTAAGTCATAAGTTTACATACGTTGCATGTTGCATTATAGGCCTACTGACCTAAATAAGCTTTTTGCATCACTTTTCATCACGCAGTTTAAAAGTTTACAGGCAATTCCCTTTAAATTACTTTTGGTCCAATAAATAAGCCAGAATAGTTGAAAGTGTTAACATATTCTTTAAATATATTTATGACATTTAGTTACTAAACAAGGTAAATCATAATTAATTCGCCAAGAAATACTTCACTTATACTACCTGGGCTGTAAGCATATCCATGGAATGAAAATAGGTCCAATATGTACACTCACATTAACATAAAAGTTGTGCTTTTGTAAAATAGAGAAAATAAGCAAGATGCGCTTTCTGCAGCCTCCGTGAAATATGGCGCGTCACAGCAATGTATGCAGCCTTGGTTATCTTAAATTTTTCAGTCAACACTGACTGAGAATAATGCTGCACTATTTTATTAACAAATAATTTAATTTTTTTCTTTTCCCCCAACACATTCATAATCATTACTCTTGCCAGCGCAAGTTTTATGCGCCCGCTTGAGCGCCGTATAGGCTAAGCCTATGCCGGCGCTTATGCAAGATGCCAATTTGGGTGGCACCACGGCACATGCTGGCACACCCGTGGCTATGCCCCTGCTACAATAAACAACATCAACCACAACAAAATAATAACAAAAAAATAATAATAAGATAGGTAGGCTTTGCCTTTGCAATAAAATAATATTAATTATCAAATAAATAATTAAAATAGCCAATAGCATATAATTAAAATAGGAGGAAATTTAATAGAAATGGTACCATTTGTTATAGCCCCATGATGGGGCGTTTTCTTATTCTAGTCCTTGCAACTATTAAAAAACTAAGTAAATAATTATAATAATAATAATTTTATTATTATTATTATTATTATTAGTTATTACTATTATTTAGGCCTACAGCGCATGCAAACCAGGTGCTGCTCGGAAATGGCTATCTTTGCTCAGCATCAGGTGCACAGCAGCAAGTTTGGCTGAACTATGAATTTATTTTAATAACAAATGTTTAATTATACTACTAATTTATGTTTTTATTTAATTTATACATACGCAATGAGTGTAAACCTGCTAACTGTGTGTGCCCCTTTCAGCAGGGGCATAGCCACGGGTGTGCCTGCATGTGCCGTGGTGCCACCCAAATTGGCATCTTGCATAGCCTATATAAGTGCCGGCATAGGCTTAGCCTATTCGGCGCTCAAGCGGGCGCATAAAACTTGCGCTGGCAAGAGTAATGATTATGAATGTGTTGGGGGAAAAGAAAACATTTAAATTATTTGTAAATAAAATAGTGCAGCATTATTCTCAGTCAGTGCTGGCTGAAAAATTTAAGATAACCAACGCTGCATACATTATAAGGGTTTCTATTGTTTAATTTTCAGTTCATTGCTGTGACGCGCCATATTTCACGGAGGCTGCAGAAAGCGCATCTTGCTTATTTTCTCTATTTTACAAAAGCACAACTTTGATGTTAATGTAAGTGTACATATATTTCCATTCCATGGATATAGGCTCACAGCCCAGGTAGTATAAGCATTTCTTGGCGAATTAATTATGATTTACCTTTAGTAACTATATGTCATAAATACATTTAAAGAATATGTTAACACTTTCAACTTTTCTGGCTTATTTATTGCACCAAAAGTAATTTAAAAGGAATTGCCTGTAAACTTTTAAACTGCGTGATGAAAAGTGATGCAAAAAGCTTATTTAGGTCAGTAGGTCTATAATGCAACATGCAACGTATGTAAACTTATGACTTAAAATGACCTAAAATGACTTAAATGGCGCAAAAACCTAAAAAATAATAATATTGGCAGATGTGTGTCATGAAAAAAGTAAGAGTCAGGTGTATGTGGCTTTCAATTTGCGCATGCATGGTGCTTTTAAAGTTTCGGAAAATGACTCATAAAAAGACAAGGACGTAAATGATTTTTACAAGTCGCAAATCGCGTAGGCTATACGCAGGCAACCCGTAAGAACGGGTTCACGCAGGTATGTATGGCTATCACCACTTATTCATCAGGTGGCTTTGACCACTTCTCCCCTCTGATGAGCATTACTCAGTGTCCTGCAAAAGCCAAAATCATGATGACAGTTCACCACATCCAGTCATGCAGTCAATGCAGTGGCGCCGGCTTGCGTTGAATAGCCTATATTCGATGATTGCGCCTGATTAGCCCGCTCCGTCTCCCATATGCCAGTAATTTTAATCAGTAATAACGAAAAAAATACCTATACAAACAAAAAGAAGCAGGTTTTAAGATCTTTAAGATTTTATTGCAACGCCAAAGTGCGCCCGTCTTATTATTATTACTTTATTTGTTGTTGTTGCTGCTAGCAACATTGGGCCTATTTGTTATTTTATTTTGTATTATATATATATATATATATATATATATATATATATATATATATATATATATAAGGTGAGCCGCAAGGTGATATAAGGTGAGCCACAATATATTTCTCGCGTATTCTTCACTCAACAAGACTTTCAAGAAATTCTAAAACGCTGGATTAATGAACACATTTTTAAATGAACTAATTAAACACATACTTATTTGATGATAAATAATGGCTTGTAGTTCAGACTAACTGACCAGCTAGCTGTCTGTGCTTTGCGCTAATAACTTGACATTGGCTCTTCTCGGTGCTGCTAACTGTTTGCATTTTATTAAATAATGCATTAAATAATAAAAAAGGGAAGTGCATTCGCGCACTACAGGCCTATGCCGAATTAAGTTATCTTTAATCTAATTCTTCCTAAATTGTAGAAAATCTTTAAAACGACAGGACTTTAATCAAAACTTTTCCATTCGAAGAGTTACAGTTATTAACAGCTTGGTCTTTATAAACGATCATTTTTTAAAATACAGAATTTACGGATCTATTTAAAATAGCCAGGCCTAAGACAAATGCGCATTTTTGCGCATGATCCTTGCATGATCAGATTCAGAGCGAAGCGTTTATATAACTATATATTTTTATATAAGCCATAAATAAATAAAAAAATACATTTAGAGTAATGGAACATAATATGTAAAAAATCTAAACTAAGCTACAGGTTAAAGGCGCCTTTTCAGAGCTTTACTGCGCGTGCATCAAAGAACAGTATAAGAGGACACAATCTCAATAAAAACTTGTTGCTTATTCACATTGTATAGGGATATAAACAAATCTAACATGCATCTCCATTCTCAAAGAGTTTCTCTTTCACAGACCGAGTTATAATTTTTCGGTCTTACAAAGAGTCTGTAAAGGCTGTTCTGGCTCATTCAAATTAAAGATTATTATTTAAGATTAAGATTAAAGATTATAGTTGATTAAAGGTGAAACTGACTGACGCAAAGGAAGATTTCGTCATTTACAGTAAATAAAGTTTGGCTATAGCTACTACATATGAAACTTTGAATATTTTACTTTAATTTTTTAAAATAATTTTATTTAACATACTGGGTTTTGGTGCTGCAGCCTATAGCGGATCTTATTTTGAAGCACCTCAAATGTTATTTTTCCTGTTTATTTTTATTGTATTGTTAATTTTTTAATTATACCAAACAAAATTCCTTTCAAAAAGATACATTTTCCAACAAAAATAGGCCATGGATTGTATATTGTTTACACAAGTCCTACACAACTGCGGATGGATGATTTGTTTCTCCGTGAAAAATAAGGATTTCACTAACTCAGTGTTTAATAAGCAACAGGCCAAAATGTTACTTACATTGTTTCAAACTGGAAGGACAATTTACAAATATATCAAATACAAAGGCTGTGATTATTTTACCGTATGAAGGACAACTAGGCCTACATTTAAGAAAATAACTTCATATTAAAAAGAAAAAGTATACAACAACAGATCCAAGGATTGTCTTTGGATAATGTAAATAAGCATCAAGTTTTGTTTGAAAATTATGTAGTCTGACTAGTCTGTTCTTTAGAGGTACGCGCCAACAGACAAGGCGCCTTCATATAGCTGCAGCCTATAATAGTTTATATTTTTATAGTTTATATAAAATATTTAGTTTATATAAACTATAAAAATATTATAGTTATATAAATTATTCGCTCTGCTCATGCAAGGATCGTAATCACACATTCGTCTTATTCTTCAGTAGAGAACTATGAATTTATTTTAATGGCAAATGTCTAATAATACTAATTTACGTTTTTATAAATAGCCTAATTTATAGATACGCAATGAATGTAAGCCTGCTAACTGTGTGTGGTTCAAATAGATAATGTGTTAACTTAGTTTATATAATTGCATAATAATAAAAATAATAATAATAATAATAATTAAAAGCTTACGTGCAGGTAAATGCGTGCATTATGAATTTGCCAAGAAATGCTCCACTTTACCAGTGTAAAATAATGCCCCCCACTTACGCTATACTACAACCTGGGCTGTATAGGCCTATATTCATGGAATGGAAATATATGTACACTCACATTAACATTAAAGTTGTGCTTAAAATAAGCAAGATGCGCTTTCTGCCGCCTCTGTGAAATATGGCGCGACACAGCAATGAACTGAAAATTAAACAATAGAAATCCTTGAAATGTATGCAGCATTGGTAATCTTGATTTTTTTTTCAGCCAACACTGACTGAGAATAATGCTGCACTATTTTATTAACAAATTAATTTAAACGTTTTCTTTTCCTCCAAAACATTCATAATCACTGTTCTTGCTAGCGCAAGTTTTATGCGCTTCATTTTTGTCAAAACGCCTCTGAGAAGCGAGATTAGCCATCCGTGGCAGACAGGGAAGATTGCGCACGCTCGGTGTTGCGTGCGCTCGGTCTCTCTTCTTTGGTGCGCTCTCGGTGTTGCGCCCACTCGCTTTCTCCTTTTTTGCACACTCGTGCTCTGTTTCCCTCATTCGTCAGAGTAGTGAAAAAATGTCCTCTTTTGATTGTATTAAAATTTTGTTTTTAATAGCGATTTAAAGCATTTAATATAGGAAGTCCTCAGCTATTATTATTAATCAGACGATGAGTGTACATAGTTTTTTACGTTAGGAAATGCAGTCTTGAATGTAGGCTACATACAGTCTGCAAGTCCCGGAGAACTTGATGAAACACATGTAGTTTTCAGTCACGCTCATGTAAACGTCATATTAAACTCATTTAGTTTTGCCTCCATTCATTTGTGTTTTCAATCGTGACATAACGCACGAATCTTCAACACATTTACAGCACGCTTTTAACATTATAGTTTAACTAACTAAGTTCTAATAACTAGCCTACTTTTTTATCTTTCCCATGATGGTTAGTGTATAAGGTTTAGTTATTTTGCAGACAAAGTCCTTTTTAGTCCCCTCTACAGTCTTTGATTCAGATTCAGATGTAATGGACTTGTTATGGTAACTTTAGGAGAGTTGGAAGTCAAGTTATTGTATAACTGGTTTGTGGTGTAGACAATTAAACAAATACACAGAAAATGAGCAAGCTAATAATGCTGACCTTAAAAATGTTTTTTTTATTGTTATTAAAAACTACTTTTATTCAATACAAACTGTAAGAAATAAGACTCACTATAACTTCAGAAGAAATATTTTTTGTTTTATAGTGTGAAAATGTCCTTGGTTTGTTAAAGATCACTCGGAAAACATTATTTTATATTAATGGAAGGGCAAAAAAATGTCAAGAACCGCCACTGCCTAGTACAGGGGTGTCCAAACTTTTTGGGCCGAGGGCCAGATTAAAAAAAAAAAATGTTGTCCCGGGCCAAATTTTACACACATCACACAGACACGCATATATATATATATATATATATATATATATATATATATATATATATATATATATATATATATTTATATTTATATATATATATATATATATATATATATATATATATATATATATATATATATATACATATATATATATATATATATATATATATATATATATATATATATATATACACACATACATATATATATATATATATATATATATATATATATATATGGATGGATGGATGAATGTATGGATGGATGGATGGATGGATAGATGGATAGATGTGTGTGTGTATATTATTATGGAATTATTTTATTTCATCATCCAACTGTGTTTCTAAAAAGACTTAAGTTTTTAAAAAACTTGAATCTTCTCTGGGCAAATTACAGTTGCAACACTCATCCTTTATAAATTCTCCTTCAGTGAAGGGTTTCCTGTGCTGTGCGATTAGCTGAGCTACCTCATAACTAGCCACACTGCAAAAAATGCTTTTCTTACTTAGATTTTTTTTTGTCTTGTTTCGAGTCCAAATATCTAAAAATTCTCAAATCAAGAAAAATTTTCTAGTCAAGCAAAACATAGTCTTGTTTTGAGAAATAATATGCTTATATTAAGAGATTTTTTCCTTAAAACAAGCAAATTAATCTGCTAATGGGGTAAACAAAATAATCTTAAGTCAAAAGGAAAAACAAGATTATTTTGCTTACCCCATTGGCAGATTAATTTGCTTGTTTTAAGGAAAAACTCTCTTAATATTAGCATATTATTTCTCAAAACAAATTAGAAAATTTTCCTTTATTTAAGATTTTTTAGATATTTGGACTTGAAACAAGACAAAAAATATAAATAAAAAAAGCATTTTTTGCAGTGCAGTTTAGAATTTTCTTGCACTTTATTAGCACGAAAAAACTGCTGTTGTTGAGCTGATAGGGCAGCTGCTAATTGTTTTACTTTTTGATCTCATTCGCCAAAATGTGATTATCAATTATGTTTCCTTCAGTTTGATCGGTTAGTTTTACATTATAACAAGAAGTGCTGCCTAATTGAAGGCATGTAATACCGACACCCGGTGGTTATTTATTGAATTACGTTCATTTTTGTATAGCGGGCCATTTTCTATTAATATTTATAAAAAGCCTCGCGGGCCACCACAGAACTGATTGCGGGCCACAGATGGCCCGCGGGCCGTAGTTTGGACACCCCTGGCCTAGTACATGCAAACCAGGTGCTGCTCGGAAATGGCTATTTTTGCTCAGCATCAGGTGCACAGCAGCAAGTTTGGCACCGAACTATGAATTTATTTTAATGCCAAATGTTTAATAATAATACTAATTTACGTTTTTATTTAATTTATGCATTTGCAATGAATGTATCCTGCTAACTGTGTGTGGTTCAAATGATAGAATATAAACTTATTTTATTTATAATTAAATAATAATAATTAAAACGTCTGGTTGCAGGGCTTTTATTTTGAGGGCGACGTCACGAGCTCCGATTTGGTTGACCAATGAGAGGAAAGTTGGCGTTTCAGCACCGCCTACATGTGTATAATGAACTTTAAACTCATTTATTTGTTTTCCTACCCTAAATAAAAAAAAAAAAAAACGAAAATCCAGCCAAAATCTCGTTTTTTGTGAGCAAAAGAAAAACCGAAAAACTGCAGTTTTCTTCCTTTCCTTTATTCCATTTAAAACCAGAAAATAAATAATGCACGCCCACGCTGAGTTCATTTTTTTTTTTTGATCAAACGAATAAGCAAATAAGTACACGATTTTTTGACTCATTATTTCGTTTTGGTTTTGTTTTTGTTTTAATATTACGTTTTAAGTTAATAAGCAGAATAACAAATGAGTTTCTGTTTTTTCTGCCTACAGAATAAACAGAAAAACGAAATATTCATCGTTTTCCTGATGTTTCGTTTTCCGGAATAAAAGGAAATAATCAAATGAACGGATGATACACGGACCTGTATGCTGCTTGACATTTAGAAATACATTTGTGAAGCAATATTAAAATTGGGGATATTCTAAAATTCTAAAATTGGGAATATTCTATCTGTTAAACTACATTTTATAGCAGAGTTGAAAATGTCCTAGTAGAAAAATAATAAATAAATGAAATTATTAATAAAACAATAAATGTTATTATATGTTAAAAACGTATAATAAAGCAAAATCATATAAATAAAGAAGTTCCAATTAATAAAATAAAATGTAACTGCATTTTTTTTTACATTCATAAATAAAAAAAACACCAGCTGGTTAATTTATGCAGTATATTGCAAGGCTTTAAGAATATATTTAAATTTATATATTTTTTAAATGTCTTTGATGTTTCACTTGAGCAATCTGTTCCTAATTTAGCAATCATCCAACAAAATGTGTATCTCTTGCAATATATTGCTGAATTTTTTAGACTAGAAATTAAATAATAGTTTCTTTAAAATGAATATAAGTGTCTCACCAGTAAGGATATACAGCCACATCACACTGATACGATAGTGATATTGTGTTTACAACAGTTTGATACTTGTGTATAAAAAAGAAAATCAAACACGGAGAGTCTCAAAATTATTTTGTATAAGGAACTACTTTTTCTACAACCATTTCTACACATCTGCTGCTTTTAATGCCAACTGCAGACGTATTTGGCTAAAAGGGAGCTGAATGAAGTGACGACCTAATTAAAAATGCTTGACTCTGCAGTTCTCATGTAATATCAGGTAAGTTCACACTATGCTAAATCATAAACATTACTCATTTTTGATTGCAGCAAGGATCTCAGCAAAAACAGTTCTGCAGACACTAAATGCTAAGAATGAAACGTAAAAGTGTAAGTTCACACACCCTGCCATACAGGTGGAGTACACTGTCAGAAAACAGTTTTGGCAAAAGTAAAGTTTTTTTTTTGGACTTTCAAATTTGGCATCCTACCGCACAACACGACATGTTTGCTACAGCCAAATCATCCTGCAGCCCAAGACCTGTTAAGCTAAGCAGGTCTGAGCCTGGTCAGTACCTGGATGGGAGACCACATGAGAAAAATTAGGTTGCTGCTGGAAGTGGCGTTAGAAAAGCCAGCAGGGGGCGCTTAACCTGTGGTCTGTGGGAGTCCTAATGCCCCAGTAAAAGTGAAGGGGACACAATACTGTCAGTGGGCGGCGTCTTTCGGATGATATGTTAATCCGAGGTCCTGACTCACTGTGGTCATTAAAAATTCCGTTGCACTTCTCATAAAGAGTAGGGGTGTAACCCCGGTGTCCTGGCCAAAGTCCCTTAATCAGCCTTTACGATCATCAGCTACCAATCATCCCCATCCATTGAATTGGATGTATCATTGCCTCTCCATTCCACCAATAGCTGGTGTGTGGTGAGCTGTTGTCCTGTGGCTGCTCTCTAATCAACCAAGTGGATGCTGCCCATTAGTGGTGGTGTGGAGAGACCCCCCACATGATTGTGAAGTGCTTACATTACATTCCAACCAGTCTCTTTTTGCAACCGGGAGCCTGTGTGACGTCATGTGTGACGTAGGTTGGTAAAACCTCTATATGTTTCTCATTTCTTAAAATTATCACAGGAAGAAGAAAAATACTGTAAATAATGTTCCACACAAATCCTTCATGTTGTCTGTTTAAAATTGATTTATGTTTAATCAACTTAAATTTGTAAAAACAATTATGTTGTGCCAAAAAACTCCTAAAGAATTGTGATATTTCAGCTTATTTTTAAATAAGTTGTTTGAACAAGCAGCAAAAATAACAAAACATTTGACGAGGAAGTACTATTACAGTCTTTTCAAAATGTTATACTTGTTACTTGCTATTTCTTTACATCATCTGTGAAGTTTACTAGCCGTTTCTGAATGATTGATCCATTTGCATCAGTTTCCATTGATTCTTTTTTTATAAAGTCTACTCACTAGTCAGAAATATGTTTGGTCAATTTCCTTTGCCTATCCTTCCTAGCATGAAAAATGAACAGGATGTGATATTATTAGCTTTCTGAATCACTTTATTTCTAAGTGGGCTTAGCATTAACTAAGGAAACATTGGTAACACTTTATATTAATGGTCCCCCTTTAGATTGTCTGTTGACCATAAGTTACTTTTCAAGTTCTTATCTGTTTACTCTCATCTAGGTAGTATATGTAGATTGTTTTTTAAATGTTTCTAGGCAATCATTACAATGTCTACAACATGTAAACATTTATTAAACTTTGGGTAAGTTAAGTGTCACCAATATAGGTTCTAGATGGTCAACAATGTATCAGTAGATATGTAACAAATCTTCAACAGATGTTCAACAGAGTATCAGTAGATAAGCAACAAATCTTCAGCATTAAGGTTCTAGATGTTCAACAATGTATCAGTACATATGTAACAAATCTTCAACAGATGTTCAACAAAGTATCAGTAGATATGCAACAAATCCTCAACATTTATTAAACTTTTGATAAGTTACGTGCTACCAAATTAGGTTGTAGTGTATTACAGTGTATTAGTAGATATGCAACAAATCTTCAACAATTTTTTAGTACATTTACCATCAAGATTTTTTTGTTGTCAGTGTCTGCATGTAGTTGCTAATCAGTTTATGAATAGATCTTCAGTAAACATTCAGATGCCTATAAGTAGCAACGCAACATAATTTAAAATGAACTTTAAACAAATATAAAGTTAGGGTTAGGTACAAATTTCATACATGCATTTGCTAACGTGTTCAACTAACTGTTCGTTGCATTTAACCTAACTTTCAGTAGACAGTTAGTTTACTTTAAGTTACATTTATCTGCTCATCTGTTGTCACACTAGGCCCATCAAAATGAAGTGAAAACCTAAGAAATGCTGTTGAATGGCTGTAAGGAGCCAACATCACAGACAGCATGGTTACTATTCTGTAAATGTTCAGCAGATAGTCAACAGACAGGTAGTAGCAACACTGGTGCAAGTATTTGAAGACAGACACAACAGTACCACACATACAAAAACATGAAATAAATACCAGAGTCATTAGTTCGTTCAACTGCTTTTAATGTATTGCTGTAAAAAAAAAAAAGAACAGCCCAAATAATTAAGCTAAAGAAAACTAACTTCAGGACAACTAAAAACAATTGTTAAATTTGAAGAGTTTAGATGCAAAACCATATCCGCTTGTTAAGTGATGACATATGTAATACTGTTTCCGGGTCCAAGTCGCCATTCATTTGAGTGGAGAAATCATTCGTTTATGATCACGTTTTATTCCTATCACACATTAAAGTCAATTTTATATAAAATCATAGTGTACACAACAATCTCTGGGCTTGCTGCATAACAAATACCAAAAATATAACAATAAAAAAAAATGAATCACTTTCTGACATCGGATATTAGGCATTACCACATGTTTTTGGACTTGTCAGGGAAACCAGAGTACCCAGAGGAAACCCACGCGAACATGGGGAGAACATGCAAACTTCACACAGAAACACCAACTGACCCAGCCGAGGCTCGAACCAGTGACTTTCTTGCTGCAGGCAAGACAATGCAGGCACCATATACATTTTTTTCTAAAATGTATATTTTTTTTAAGTCTCAGTTCTGCAATGTAACTTTTTTTGTGGCAAATATTTTTTTTCATTATCTTTAACATAGTAGGCTGAAAAAAAAAACAAATTTTAGAAAAACAATTTAAATGGCGGGCAATGTGGTGGCGCAGAGGGTAAAACGTTCACCTCACAGTAAGAAGGTCGTTGGTTCGAGCCTCAGCTAGGTCAGGTGGCATTTCTGTGTGGAGTTTGCATGTTCTCCCTGTGTTCGTGTGGGTGTCCTCCGGGTGCTCCGGTTTCCTCCACAAGTCCAAAGACATGCGGTACAGGTAAATTGAGTAGGCTCAAATATGTGTGTGTTTGGATGTTTCCCAGTGATGCATTGCAGCTTGAAGGGCATCTGCTGTGTAAAACATGGAATGATTCATTCCATTGTGGCAACCCTAGATTAATAAATGGACTAAGGTGAAAAGAAAATTAATTAATTTAGTCGGAATTTAATAGTTTTTGCATCTGATTTAAATATATATATATATATATATATATATATATATATATATATATATATATATATATATATATATATTTTTTTTTTTTTTTTTTTTTTTTGGCATTATAAGCCAAGTTTATTGTGCTGTAAGTTTTTGCTTCTACAATTTACCAACAGTAAACAGGAGCATTATTGAACAAAGAAACATACAATAAACATGGCAACAATAAGTGACATAGCAAATCTACTCTAATCACTTATTCAGATAAAAAGACAAAAGTGAACCCTTCCTTTTTATTGATACAACATTTATGCAAAAATCTCCAAAAATGAACTCTCTACACTTTTGAGCGAACTGTTAATTGTCCTGGTGTGAAGCTGATGCTGTTAAATCCCTCCCTGTTAGCAAAGTACAGCTCTGCAATTGCAGCAAGCTGAGCCACTGCATTTTGAGAGACACCTTCTCTCTGAAACGCTCTGGTCATGGTTGGTCCACGTCTTGTCCACTTCAAAAGCCTTTTGTAGCAATGTATGACATCAAGAACAGCTGAAAAACAATTTAAAACATTAATACCTTCATGACCAAATAATCACAATGCAACCACCTATCGTAAGCCTAATGAGCACGTAAAATTATAGAAATAAGTATCATTAACATGCACATTTGTTTGTGTGTGTGTGTGTGTGTGTGTGTGTGTGTGTGTGTGTGCGTGCATGCGTGTGTGTGTGTGATAGACAGCATGTGCTAGGGTGTGTAAGAGAGAGAGCCAGTACATGTTTATGAGAGAGCATGTAGAAGTGTGTGTGTGAGTGAGAGCATGTACATGTGTCTGTGAGATGTCTATGTGTTTGTGTTGGCAACATTGTATCATTTAGTCATGCTAAAAAAGTAATTCTGACTTGAATTGAGATAGAATGTAGGTGTGTGTGAGAGAGAGCATGTACAAGAGTGAGTGTGTTAGTGAGAGTGTGTACACGTGTGTGTGTGTGTGTGTGTGTGTGTGTGTGTGTGTGTGTGTGTGTGTGAGTGAGTGAGACTAGTCAGTTAGTGTTGTGCTGAAATTTGCTATGTCCTGAAACCTTGTCAGACAAAACAGTTATTTACTTTTTGGTTTTATTTTTATATTATATTTTTTACATAATATAATCATTTTTATTTTAATATTTTATTTTAAATAATAATAGGCACACACACACACACACAGTCTAAAAATTGATTATTAAGCATGTAATACACACCTAGTCTAAAGACACATTATTAAAACATGCAAAATTACTTGAAATTTATACAAGTTTTCATGTCAAATGGTGATTAAGTGGCCAAGTAAATTGTTTTTGCCTTTATCACTCCGTCTGAACTTGAAAACAGAATTATGCTTTTTAAATCGAGTTTTATAACAACTAACTACTATACAGGCTAAGTTGAAATGGATCTAAGAAACTATGTTGATGCGAGCTGATCACTTTCCATTGGGCCTACTTGAAACAGTAACACAGTAAAATCACAAGTAACATTTGGTCAAAACTTCACACGTACCTTTTCTTCCACGGTAGTTGCATTTGGGTTGATCACGGAGAACAAATTTGCGCTCCTTTTGTTAAGGGAGCTTTATTTAGGCGGCAATCCTTTTTAAGCGCCTTTTATGTAGTTTTCCTGTAGAGGGCGCTTAGCTGTACATAATTTGAAGTAGAGTCTTATGGGAAAGATTAAAAACACTCATATTTTATAAAAACGAGTCATATTACATCTAGCTATATCATGTACAAATCAAAATGGTCCAGCTAACATTTAAAAAATTATTAAATAAAGTTTTTTGAATCATCGGAAATGACTATGTGATGACAGCGCTTAGAAATGTAACAGGTACCCTGTGACATCGACATAAGTTAGTACCCCGAACAGTTGGGACCAATGACTTTAAAAGCCGATATAAATTTAATAAAAATAATAAACTTCATGAAGATTTCTCATTAGATTAATATTATAAATTCAAACCGCAAAGAACAAAATAATTTTAAATATCTGGGCCGCCAAGTCCCGCCCATTTCCGGATTTGTCTTTTCCGCGCCAACAGAGCATTAAGCAGGTCGCACACCAGAAGCGACGCTCGGCCGCGCGCCACGCAGCGCCATGTATTTTAGAATTCTAATCATAGGTTTCTATCAGGATACACACACCGGCGCCGCAAGTCGGCGGCTGTCGGCGGCGCCCGGCGACGGCTCAGGACGCAGTTCATTTTTCAGCCGCGCCACAGAGCGCCATCTGATTAGTTTTATGTTAAATATCATTCGAATGTGCGCGTCTGGTGTGCGATACTTTAATCTGTCATGTACGCGCCGTGTTGCGTCGCCGAGCGGCGCTTCTGGTGTGCGACCTGCTTTATGCTGCATCTAAATTCATGAGTTCGTGCTGTAGCAGTTTAGGTAATGTATTTTCGCGAATGTAAATTAGTAAAAAATAATAGGTTTAATCAGATGTGTAGATGAGCACTTTGTTAAGATCACTCTGAGACAGTTTATATTAGTGAAACAAGTCACGTCTGAAATTAATACAGTGAATGCAAAGAAAAAGACAACGAAAAGCATGAAAATTGTGACATCTTGTAAAGACCGCTACATCTGGTAAGTATATTATATTTATTTTATCCATATCCTATTCAGAAAATAACATCAATAAAAGTAAGTTATTATTGGGCTATTATAGCATATTTGCTTCAAGATTAACAATTATTTTAAGCACTTACAAGTTTCACCCTCTTATAGTACTGTAAATGTTTAAAACCTTTTAAAATTTGATTTTCTTTCAATGCTTTCAACTTTTAAATTACTTTAAACCATTGTTTTATTCAATATAGAAGCAGTTCTCAAACTTAAAATAAGATGACTATAATTGAGACAGATTATTTTAACTTGTCTATTTATTTGTTTGTGTGTTTGTTTGTTTGCATTGCCAAAGGTAATACATGTTTATGAATAACTTTACTACTTATTTGCAGGCAGTGCAAGAAGTCATGTAGACGAATTTGGAAAAGTGTAAGGACGAAGTCTATATTTTTCCATTCCCATGCAAGTCATTTCAGTTGGATGAAGTGTATTTACAGGCAAGTTTTCATATGATCTCTACAGCATATTTTCTATGATCTCTAGTAGCCTGTTCTCTAGTATTCTACATATACATTTTTTTCATTCAGTTTTTTTTACTGTAATATAACATTGCATTATTTAGATTTCACAAGGTCTCCATATGCGACAAGTGGATATGATGTTACCATTGTGTGTATATACATAATATAAATATGTATACTGTTGATGTCAGAATTATTGGCCCCCCTTTGAATTTTTTTTTTCTTTTTGAAATATTAAAGGAGCAAGGACATTTTCACAGTATATCTGATATTTTTTTTTTCTGGAGAAAGTCTTATTTATTTTATTTCCACTAGAATAAAAGCAGTTATTAATATTTTAAAATACAGTTTATTGGCAAAATTATTAGCCCCTTTAAGCTATATATGTATTTTTATTTTTTTATTTTTTGATAGTCTACAGAACAAACCATCATTATACAATAACTTGCCTAATTGCCCTAACCTGCCTAGTTAACCCAATTTACCTAATTAAGCCTTTAAATGTCACTTTAAGGTGTAAGAAGAGTCTTGAAAAATATCTAGTAAATTATTATTTATGTCATCATTGCAAAGATAAAATAAATCAGTTATTAAAAATAAGTTATTAAAACTATTATGTCTAGAAATGTGTTGATAAAATATTCTCTCTGTTAAACAGAAATTGGTGAAAAAAATAAACGGGGCTAATATTTCTGACTTTAACCGTGTATATAGGTGACGCAGTGGGTAGCATGTTCACCTCACAGCAAGAAGGGGGTTGGTTCGAGCCTCGGCTGAGTCAGTTGGCATATCTGTGTGGAGTTTGCATGCTTTCCTCGTGTTTGCGTGGGTTTCTTTCGGGTGCTCCTGTTTCCTCCACAAGTCCAAAGACATGTGGTACAGATGAATTGGCTATGCTAAAATTGACCGTAGTGTATGAGTGTGAATGGGTGTTTCCCAGTGATGGATTGTGGCTGGAAGGGCATCCGCTGCGTAAAACATATACTGGATAAGTTGGCGGTTCATTCCACTGTGGCGACCCCAGATTAATAAAGGGACTAAGCCGACGAAAATGAATGAATGAATCAATATATATATATATATTTACATATATATTAGTTACATAAGTGGATAATAACAATGGAATGACACAAGGAGAAAGTACTGAACTACTGAAATGTATTTGATACTTCATACTACTGTATATTATAGTAGTAGCAGCTTAAAGACGATTAAAATTTTTGAGGTAACTGTTACTTACCCCTAATCTCATTCCAAATCTAAAAGAAATTAATTCATTCATTCATTTTCTTTTCGCCATAGTACCTTTATTAATCCGGGATCGCCACAGCGGAATAAACCGCCAACTTATCCAGCATGTTTTTACGCAGCAGAAGCCCTTCCAGCTGCAACCCATTTTTGGTAAATTAATTAATCTTATGAACACATAAAATATTTTTGTTATGAAGTATTAGAGAAGTGCCTAAAATATACCATAGTTATTTTAAAATTTAGGATGACCAAAAGCCTTTGAGTTTGCAACTTAATGTGGGTAAGTAAATGATGTAATATCGTTATATATGTAATGTTTTTAAACATGATAACAAAATGCTTTATTTTAATGCGTAAGATAAAACTTTTATTTATAAATATTTATTAAACAGTTTGCGATTGCTAACAGCCAGTGAATACAAGTGAGAGGAATTTAAATCTGTTGCCTAGTAATTTGTACATAAACATCCCTTCTGTTTTTGTAGGGTTTAAAGTTTGATAATTAAAATTGTCATGACAAGAATGAATGAATTTGCACCATTTTAGCATTGCAGTTTAACAAAATAGTGTGCTTTGAACTTAAACTTGGTGGTAAATGAGCTATAGTTTAACTACAAGAAATTAGCCAAGAGATTCTAACTAATAATGCAGCATTTTTTTTAAAGTTAATTACAGAGTGAAAAATCCCTAGACAAGTCTGAAAATTTGATTCAGGAAAAGTATGCAATTTTTTAAATGGAATTTGTGTAGTGTTTATACATGTAGATAAAAAAATTAACATTGCTCCATTGCTCTAATAAATTAAATTGCCACAAGTATTTTTATAGACTCACAATATTTGACTTTATTTTAAGGCTGCATGGCTTTTGACTATTCAGAGTTTTTGAAAAGGTTTAACTTAAATTTCTTTTCTATTTTTTCAGTATGGCAGAGGGCGTTTTGGAGGTCTGTGGAAAAGGAAATGCTGGTTATTTGGAATGGTTGAAATTTTGCCTTCCCGAAAACCTGTTTTGCAGCTGGTGGACAAACGGGACAAGAAGACCCTTATACCAATCATAGCAAAACATTTCAAGAAAGGCAGCATCATTCATAGTGATGAATGGCGTGCATACTCAAGTTTTTCAGAGAGGATACCTACATCACACAGTGAACTACAGCATTAGTTTTGTTATTCCATCATCACGGGTACATACACAATACATTGAAAAGGCATAGGCAAACTACAAAAGGGAAGTATGGAGACTGCGTGCAAACCGGACAGAAAAGTCGCTGAAAACCATCTAATATATATAGAATGGACTTATTGGTTGGGTAGGAAACACAAACAAGGGATTCTTGGAAGGCTTATACATGACATCAGTCAGCTCTACCAGTGTGTGTGTATACAGTTAAGGTCAGAATTATTAGCCCCCCCTTGATTTTTTTTTTTTTATGTTTTCAAAATGATGTTTTAACAGATTCAGGAAATATTCACAGTATGTCTAATAATATTTTTTTCTTCTGGAGAAAGTCTTATTTGTTTTATTTCAGCTAGAATAAAAGCAGTTTTTAATTTTTAAAATCCATTTTAAGGTCAAAATTATTAGCCCCTTTAAGCTATATATTTTTTTAGATAGTCTACAGAACAAACCATCATTATACAATTACTTGCCTAATTACCCTAACCTGCCTAGTTACCCTAATTAACCTAGTTCAGCCTTTAAATGTCACTTTAAGCTGTATAGAAGTGTCTTGAAAAATATTTAGTCAAATATTATGTACTGTTATCATGGGAAAGATAAATAGAGTTATTAAATCTATTTTGTTAAGAAATATGTTGATAAAATCTTCCCTCCATTAAACAGATATATATATATATATATATATATATATATATATATATATATATATATATATATATACACACACACACACACAGTTTAAGTCAGAATTATTAGCCCCCCTGAATTATTAGCACCCCTGTTTATTTTTTCCCCAATTTCTGTTTAATAGAGGGAAGATTGTTTTAGCACATTTCTATTTCTAAAAACCTATTTCTAATAAATGGTTTATTTTATCTTTGCCATGATGACAGTAAATAATATGTTTCAAGACATTTTTATACAGCTTAAAGTGACATTTAAAGGCTTCACCAGGTTAATAAGGTGAACTAGGCAGGTTAGGGTACTTAGGCAAGTTATTGTATAACAATGGTTTGTTCTGCAGACTATCAGAAAAAAAATAGCTTAAAGGGGCTAATAATTTTGTCCCAAAAATGATTTTAAAAAATTAAAAACTGCTTTAATTCTAGCCGAAATAAAACAAATAAGACTTTTTCCATAAGAAAAAATATTATCAGACATACTGTGAAAATTTCCTTGCTCTGTTAAACATCATTTAGGAAATATTTAAAAAAGAAAAAAAAATCAAAAGGGGGCTAATAATTCTGACTTTATTTCAACTGTGTGTGTGTGTGTGTGTATGTATATGTGTGTATATATATATATATATATATATATATATATATATATATATATTTATATGAGCAATATCACACGAGTAGCGTGTGGGAAGCGTGCGTTAGTGACCCCACCAGTGCCGATATACAGCCATATCGCAGTGCTACGAGTGTGATATTGCGTGTATACAACAGTTTGATGGCATAATTGTGGATATAAAAACTAAATCAAACATGGTGAGTCTCAAAAACCCTTTTGTATGAGGAACTACTTTCTTCCGCATTGGATTCAAATCATAAGCTGACAGTTAAACAGTTGAGCAAGCATGTTTTAAATTTTAGATCTGTAGTGTCTGCTTTCTGCTGGCTGTATGTGGGCGGAGTAATACACAAAGGGTAAAGAGGCTGTACAGGTGCTGATATTACGTAAATATATCACGGCTATCAGCCAATCAGATTCGAGAACCAGACAGAATTGTTTATATATATATATATATATATATATATATATATATATATATATATATATATATATATATATATAAAGAAAGAGAGAGCGAGTAAGAGCCATTTAATGTTCAGTTGTGTTTACTGAAATTTTTGACAGCAATACATTAAAAGCAGTTGAACGAACTAATGACTCTGGTATTTATTTTTATGTTTTTGTATGAGTGGTGCTGTTGTGTGTCTTCAAATACTTGCACCAGTGTTGCTACTACCTGTCTGTTGACTATCTGCTGAACATTTACAGAATAGTAATAGTACCATGCTGTCTGTAATGTTGGCTCCTTACAGTCATTCAACAGCATTTCTTAGGTTTTCACTTCATTTTGATGGGCCTAGTGTGACAACAGATTAGCAGATAAATGTAACTTAAAGTAAACTAACTGTCTACTGAAAGTTAGGTTAAATGCAACGAATAGTTAGTTGAACACTTTTGCAAATACATGAATGAAATTTGTACCTAATCCTAACTTTATATTTGATTAAAGTTCATTTTAAATTATGTTGCGTTGCTACTCATAGGCATCTGAATGTTTACTGAAGGTCTATTCATAAACTGATTAACATCTACATGCAGACACTGACAACAAAAAAATCTTGATGGTAAATGTACTAAAAAATTGTTGAAGATTTGTTGCATATCTACTAATACACTGTAATACACTACAACCTAATTTGGTAGCACGTAACTTATCACAAGTTTAATAAATGTTGAGGATTTGTTGCATATCTACTGATACTTTGTTGAACATCTGTTGAAGATTTGTTACATATTTACTGATACATTGTTGAACATCTAGAACCTTAATGCTGAGGATTTGTTGCTTATCTACTGATACTCTATTTAACATTTGTTGAAGATTTGTTACATATTTACTGATACATTGTTGAACATCTAGAACCTTAATGCTGAGGATTTGTTGCTTATCTACTGATACTCTGTTGAACATCTGTTGAAGATTTGTTACATACCTACTGATACATTGTTGACCATCTAGAACCTATATTGGTAACACTTAACTTACCAAAAGTTTAATAAATGTTTACATGTTGTAGACATTGTAATGATTGCCTAGAAACATTTAAAAGACAATCTACAGATACTACCCAGTTGAGAGTAAACAGATAAGAACTTGAAAAGTAACTTATGGTCAACAGACTATCTAAAGGGGGACCATCAAAATAAAGTGTTACCGAAACATTAGTTTAATGATGACGATCATTATACTCACAATCTCTACTTGCTTAACTTAAACCCTCCATTTCATGGTTAATATAGCAGAATCCAAAATGCAATAAAATTTCTAATGGTTCAGTACATCTCTAAAGAAACATCAGATCTGAGGACGCACAGACCTGATGCACTGATTTTATTGTCCACATTATACATACTTGAGCCTTGAAATAATTTCTTTTTTTTCTGTGGCGAATTACAGTCCATCTTTTTTCCATTAAACCACTGATCCAAAAACCTGAATTTAACTTAATATCATGCATCAAAAAGGCTTTAAGAAAATAAAAACCAGGTCATTTTCGAGGGCCATCTGTCAGTCTGGTCACTGCTAAAGCACTCAGCATGGGAAAGCAATCCTTTTTGGGAACCGTTTCCCTTCGGTGTCACGTCACATCAACGCGGTCACATTTAAACTGCCTTTAAAAGGGTCTTTTGGAAACTTCCCAAGGTTTGTTCAGTGTCAGAGAATAACTGACCTATCTCTGACTCATCTAGTTCACATTAATGCATAATTCTAGAAGCCTGGTTTTGAAAAGCCAGATGGAAAGTTGAAGTTTCTGAGGAATGTATACAGTATGTGGGAGGACGGGGATTTGTCAATGTTCAAGCAGCATATCCTTATGGATCTCCGATGACCCTCTGCTTTCTTACAGATGCTTTTCTTTGACCCAGTTTACACTTGAAATTTAGATTTTTAAGGTAATTTAAAATCTGATGACCACAAATGGACAATGCTAAATAAACATGCCATAACATACCATTCTTTTTCATATTTATGTAGTAACAATGATTTTTGTAACTTTTTTCATATGTAAAAAAATGTGTGTATTGTACGTCCTGTGTGTATTAAGTGTTTGAACCTGCATAGGCAAGTAACTAACAAGCTCTGTGCTGGACTTTAAACCTGCTTTAACATGGTCAATTGTGCGGTCTATTTCAGTTTCTCAAAATAGCAACGCACCAACAATGCACCTTAACACACCTCTTTTAAAGATCGGCACACCCATGAGTCCACAAAGTAGCGCAAATGGGTTTGTAAACAACGTGGTGCAATATGTGAAAATTGGGGTTGCGCTGGTCTGAAAATAGCAATATATTGTACCTTATATTTTGCAGTCAAGTTTTTCACGAGCAAATGGGCAAATTGTCTGCCAATAAAAAAAATTTAAAAATGGTGGCAACACCTTGCGTTTTTATTAGCAGGTTACAAAGTTTGTTGTATCTATAGGAGCACTTGGTTTTTTAAATTAGTTTGGCCAAGGTTTCATATTATGAAATGTCCTGTCTAGCTTCATTGTTCGGCTATACTAATATACTGTATGGTTTAGGTATTTGTATATGTACAATATTAAGTCAGAAGAGGTCCTTTGTGATTCTTGTGAACTGAGAGCCCTATAGACTTTAATGCAATCACCAAACCATTATCTTCTGCTTTGCAGATGGCTGATTTGAAACATAGTATTCTTCATTATGAGTTTTTCCACCAGGAGGGTTTTATCTGTGATCTTAATAACCAAGATTCTTTTCTCTTCCTCGCTCTCCAGCTTCTTCCCAGACAGTGTCCTACTTCTTTCTGGAGGATGCTCAAAAAAACAGTCGGGCTCTTTCTCTCCAATCTTTAAAGGAAAAGAGATGGCAATTATCTCTGTTCCAAGATAAAAAATAAAATGAAATTATCTCCAGAGATATTTCAAACAAAACTTCATTCTGTTAAGTTGTTTCAAGTCTCCTAAATTGCTTAAAGTCCTGCCTGAGGGATAAAATCATGTCCAGCTTTGTCAGTGTCAGACAAAAGGGACAATTTAAAGGTTTTACAGTGTTAACAGACAAATGGTTATATTAAACCTTTAATTTGCATTAGAACACTCTGTGCCACTGTTAAACCTAGTATTAAGATGCTTTGTTTCACATCAAGTGAATTACATTAAATACAGGTGTAAATGGGGTCTGAAATATCAGTTTCAATATCTCATCCACCGACAGACTTATAGCCAAATCCCAAGAATTGCTTTCATAGTGCAGACATGCATGTGTTCAAAAGCATTTAAATAGTCACAAAACACCATGTAAATGTTATAGGACGTGTAGTGAGAAAATACAGCAAAAACATGGATTCTGATTACCCACCTGATTACCTAGTTCAAAATAGCTCACATTAATAATCTGTGACAAATTATAATGTAGATTAAAGTGCTTGCATATCTACACCATTATTACTGTAGTAAATTAGCTCAAGGTTATTCTTCCCGCGCCTTTCCCCGCCGTTATAATGTTGCGAGTTATGATGAAAAGGGAAAGGGGTACTTTGCAAAACACATGATTACACAAAAAGAGATTAAAGTTTATATGAAAACATCAGTCTTAGACAAGCAGCTTAAAAAGTTCAGACCTGTTCCTGTGTTCAATGCTGCATGGCACATTCCTTTTGGGTTGTAAATACCTTGGAATCAGGTTTCGAGTTTTCTTTGGGGAAAATTGGCTCGGTTGTGGAATAAAAAGCAAAATAATTATGTGTCTGGTCGGCCATATTCGTTACATAATGCATAAGTAAATGTTCAATTAGGATTAATAAATGCTGTACATGTGTTGTTCATGATTAGTTCATGTTAGTAAATGCATTAACTAATGAAACTTATTGTAAAGTGTTACCGATTAATTAAAGCGCTTTCCATAAGTACAAAAAAAAAAAAAAAAAAACTAAACATTTGTTCTACAAGTATCTTCAACATGGTCATAAAGTCATTCAGGGCTGCCTGGCAGTGGCAATATGAAGAAGACTTACATTAGGAAACCTGAAGAGTGAAGAATTACTATGATGAAGAATGTTCGAGGTTACAGAAGTAACCCTTCGTTCCCCGAGGAGGGGAACGGAAGTGCCGTAGAGTGGATTGATTGAATCCACGAATGGGAGGATTCAGATCAGAAGCCGCTTGTCTGGAGAGTATTGAACGGGCCAATGAATGAAATGAGTTGGCAGCGTAAGCTTGCGCAGGTGTGCTGCATCGCCAATTATCCCAGCATATAAGCACACCTGAAGCGAGCAAACGCCATCCTTTTAAGCTGAAGAGACTTTCAAACAGCTAAGGGACAGTCATTATGGCGACGGATTATGGCACTTGGGTTACTTCTTTAACCTCGAACGTTCCCCTTCGGTTGGGGAACTTCAGTGCCATAGAGTGGATTGATTGAATCCACAAATGGGAGAAGTATGGAAAGCGCCATAATGACTGCACCTTACCAACGCCCCCGATGAGGGGATAGTCAAACAAGCGTGATGCACCCACATCATGGGAGGCGCGGTCCTCCAGCGTGTCCCTGGCCCTAATTTATCCTACTTCAACAGAAGTCTTACGGATTTAGATATATTTTTTGGGAAGTCGTGAGCATCTAGATTAGCCGTGGCGGAATAAGCATATGGGATCGCCTAGTGGGGATCACGCATAGCAGGCACCTATACCCAAAACGCGGGCTGACCAGCGGGCAGACCTACAACGTAGTGGGCCAGCAAGTGACTCCTCCGCTGAGTCAGTGCTGGGGGCCACGGAGAAATCTGCAGGGCTCACCTGACGGGGAACTTTACTGACAGATAAAAGGGCGCAAGTATCTCCGTGTTAGGGAAAATGGCGCAGCAAGCGTGTCTCAACACACTACCGAGTTGTTTCCTCAATCACCAAGGGTTACCTAATACCCTTGAGGAAACCGGCTCCACTCGCAGATTGTAAAACCTTGCAAATGTGTTGGGTGTCGTCCAGCCCGCAGCTCTACAGATGTCTGTTAGAGAGGCGCCGCGTGCACGTGCCCAAGAGGATGCAATGCTGCAAGTGGAGTGTGCACACACTCCCGGGGGACACGGCTGACCTTGACTCGAATAAGCGAGTGAAATGGCATCCACAATCCAGTGGGATAATCTTTGTTTCGATACGGCACTTCCCTGCTGCCGACCGCCATAACAGACAAAGAGCTGCTCAGATCATCTAAAATTCTGAGTACGGTCCACATAAATGCGCAGAGCGCGAACTGGACAAAGTAAAGAAAGGGCTGGGTCTGCCTCCTCTGGGGGCAGCGCCTGCAGTTTCACTACCTGATCTCTAAAGGGGGTGGTAGGAACCTTGGGCACATAACCCGGGCGGGGTCTCAGGATGACGCGAGAGTAATCCGGCCTGAATTCCAGGCACGAGTCACTGACCGAAAATGCCTCCAGGTCCCCGACCCTCTTAATGGAGGCCAACGCAACCAGCGGAGATCTTAGAGATACTGATTCGAGTGGCTCAAAGGGATCGGCTTGCAAACTCGTGAGAATGAGGACGAGATTCCAAGAGGGCATGAGAGGGGGGCGAGATGGATTAATTTGCCTAGCACCCCTAAGGAACCGGATGATGAGGTTATGCTTTCCCACGGTGTCGCCAGCTACCGCGTTATGATAAGCGGAGATGGCGGCCACGTAAACCTTGAGAGTGGAGGGCGACAGCCTGCTGTCCAACTTCTCTTGAAGGAAAGAGAGCACAACACTAATCTGGCAGTTTCGGGGGTCTTCTCTGCGAGAGACGCACCATTCAGTGAATAGACTCCACTTCAGGGCGTAGGCGCGCCTCGTGGAGGGGGCTCTAGCCTGGGTGATGGTATTAACAACCGTAGTCGGTAGGTTCCCTAAGTCTTCCTCGCGTCTAAGGACCACACGTGGAGGTTCCAAAGATCGGGGCGAGGGTGCCAGATGGTGCCCTGTCCCTGAGAGAGTAGGTCCACTCTCAAAGGGATCCGCCAGGGGAGGGCCGTCGCGAGGAGTGAAAGCTCTGATATCCAGGTCCGGTTGGGCCAAAGGGGCGCAACTAGCAGAACCTGTTCCCCGTCCTCCCTGACCTTGCACAGTAACTGCGCGGGCAGGCTCACTGGGGGAAACGCATACTTGCGCATGCCCCGAGGCCAGCTGTGGGCCAGTGCATCCGTGCCGAGAGAGCCCTCGGTCAGGGAAAAAAACAAATGGCAATGAGCGTTCTCGGGGGAAGCAAACAGATCGATCTGGGCCTCCCCGAATCGCGCCCATATCAGCTGAACAGACTCGGGGTGGAGTCTCCATTCTCCAGGGCGTAACAGCTGTCGTGAGAGCGCATCGGCTGCACGATTGAGCGTGCCTGGAACGTGAATGGCGCGCAGCGATTTCAGCCGCGGGTGACTCCAGAGGAGCAGACGGCGGGCGAGCTGAGACATGCGGCGAGAGCGCATACCCCCCATGCGGTTGATATACGCCGCCGCCGCCATACTGTCCGTCCTGACCAGCATGTGTTGCTGCTCCAGCACCGTTAAAAAGCGGTGGAGAGCGAGGAACACAGCCAACAGCTCCAGGCGATTGATATGCCATTGCAACTGGGCACCCTTCCACAGGCCCGCAGCTGCATGCCCGCGACACACGGCCCCCCAACCCGTGCTGGAAGCATCTGTTGAAACAACAACATGGCTAGACGCCTGTCCTAGAGGCACACCAGCCTGTAGGAATGAGGGGTCGTTCCAAGGGCTGAGGGCGCGGCAACACAGCGCAGTAACAGAGACCCGGTGTGTGCCCGCGTGCCATGCGCGTCTTGGGACCCGATCGTGAAGCCAGTGCTGAAGTGGTCTCATATGGAGCAATCCAAGCGGCGTGACGGCGGCTGCGGATGCCATATGCCCCAGGAGCCTCTGAAAGAACTTCAGTGGGACCACTAGTTTGCTGTCAAGCTCCCTCAGAAAGTTCAGCAACAGGCGAGCGCATTCCTCGGAGAGGTGTGCTACCATGGTGATCGAGTCCAGCTCCATCCTGAGAAAAGAGATCCTCTGCACGGGGGCGAGTTTGCTCTTTTCTCGGTTGACCTGAAGCCCCAGTAGGCGGAGATGCCGAAGCACCTTGTCCCTGTGCACAATCAATTACTCCCGCGAGTCGGCTAAAATCAGCCAGTTGTCGAGATAATTGAGTATGCGGATGCCTGCTAGCCGAAGGGGCGCAAAGGCACCCTCCGCGAGTTTGGTGAAGACCCGTGGAGACAGAGAGAGCCCGAAGGGGAGGACCTTGTACTGCCACGATCGACCCTCGAACGCAAACCGCAGAAATTGGCGGTGGCGTGGAAGAATGGAGACATGGAAATACGCGTCCTTCAGGTCTATGGCTGCAAACCAATCCCGAGGACGAACGCATTGGAGAATGCGCCTCTGCGTGAGCATTCTGAACGGCAGCTTGTGCAGACAGCGGTTCAAAATGCGCAGATCTAGGATTGGTCGTGACCCACCGCTCTTTTTGGGTACGATGAAGTATGGGCTGTAAAACCCACTCTCCATCTCAGCTGGAGGAACTGGCACCCTTCGCCAGGAGGGCAGCAATCTCCTCTCACAAGACAGGGGCGGACAGGGGGTTGACCCTGGAGAAATACACACCCGTGAACTTGGCGGGTCGTTTCGCGAACTGAATCGCTTAACCGAGTCTGATTGTGCGTATGAGCCACCGCGAGGGGCTGGCCTGCGCTAACCAGGCAGGCAGAGCCCTTGCTAATGGAGTCATCGCTACAATCGCTGACGTACCAGCAGTGGGGCAGCACGGAGTGGGTGTGCTGATCCGGGAAGCACGAGGGTCCTGTGGAAGAGCTGGAGGAGAGAGATTCGCTCTGGCTCCGCACCCTGACTCCGGAGAGGGGGCTGGAGGGCTGAGGGAAGGGAGACGGTCCCCCCAGCGCTCGTGAGCCACTGGCGAAGCACGTCCCTGACTGGCAGAATTCGTGCTGTCACACCGGGGAAGGGGAAAAGTGCTCTTCGATTGATGTTTTGGTGGCACTGAAAAGTACCGTTGTAATCGGGGCCCCGCCCTCCAGCGGGGAAAAAGCAAGTTTCCTCTTCTCCGGATGGCCTGTCTCAGGGACGCTTCGCGGTCCGTTTAACGGACTTAACGGCGCCCTAGGCAGAGGGGGCTGCCTGCTTTCGAGGTGTACGCCGCGCTCACTTGGCCAGAGGCGCGGGCGGGGCAGCACTCGTTGGTGGGGGGCCTCGGCGAGGAGCAGCGGAGGTGGATGGCTCGGCGTGTGGAGCGGGCTTACGGCCACACCGATAGATGACATTGCCCATCGCATCCGACTGCTCTTTCACCGCCTTGAATTCCTGGGTGAATTCACCGACGGTGTCGCCGAACAGGCCAGCCTAGGATATGGGCGAGTCAAGAAAGCAAACTTTGTCAACATCGCGCATATCGGCCAGGTTTAGCCAGAGGTGGCGTTCCTGAACCACAAATGTGGACATCGTCCTCCCCAGCGCACACGCGGCGGACTTAGTAGTCCGAAGAGCATAGTCGGTCGCGGTACGCAGCTCATGTAATAAGCCTGGGTTAGACCCGCCCTCGTGCAGCTCGGCCAGCGCCTGCGCTTGGTAGCGCTGGTAGGTAGCCATCGCATGCAAAGCAGAAGCAGCCTGGCCTGCAGCCTTATAAGCTCTGGCTCCGAGGGAGGCAGACAACCTACAGGCTTTGGACGGGAGGCGGGGCAAACCCCGCCACAGAGAGGCGCCACGCTGACAAAGATTGACCGCGATAGTGCGCTCCACTGACGGGATCGCCTCATACCCCCTGGCAGCTCCGCCGTCAAGGGCGGTGAGGGCGGAGGGACACGCAGCATGGGCAGAGAAAGGTGCCCTCCAAGACTGCTTGAGCCTACTGTGCACTTCCGGGAAGGAGGGGACGAGAGGCTTCGAAGGCTTCGTCTTCTGGTCCTCTACGTAGCACCCATCTGGGGGATGAACCAGCTCCAACCCCACGGCCGAAGCAGCCCGGGAAAGCACGGCTAACATGTCCGCTTCAGGATCCAGCCCGAGCGTGAGAGCTACCATCTGGTTAGACGGATCACTCCCACTACCAGAAGCTTGGATGGAGCGCCGTGAGGAGCGAGAGGTCCGCGAGCCCGTGGGCGGCGGATTATCTCCCACTGGAACCCTCAGATCTGCCCGAGCGCCCGCTGCTTTTTTAGAACAGGAGGCAACTGGGGTGGCTCGCTCTCTTACGAAAGTTAGCCGCGATCTTAGCTGTGCAATGGTCATGGCATCGCAAAGACAACATGAACCGCCCGCGAGCACCGCATTAACATGCTGGACCCCCAAACATACAATGCAGTGATCGTGTCCATCATCCGGAGCCAGGAAACCCCCGCATCCAGAAACGCACAGTCGGAGCGCCATCCTGAAAAGGACGTGCTGCACGACTGTGTTGCTCTTTTAGGAAAGTTGCAACAATACGCACCGCTCTGGAGGACCGGACCCAAAGAACCAGGCAAGGAGGCCTGAGCAGAGGAGAAACCCAAAGCAAAGGAGAAACCCAGCTCGACCGTCTGCCGCCGCGAAAACCCACTCTGGACCGGGAGACACTCGTTCGCTCTGAAGTGCTGAACAGCAAGAGGAACCCTCATCGACTCACTCAGAAAGGATCTGAAGCGAAAAGGATGGCGTTTGCTCGCTTCAGGTGTGCTTATATGCTGGGATAATTGGCGATGCAGCACACCTGTGCAAGCTTACGCTGCCAACTCATTTCATTCATTGGCCTGTTCAATACTCTCCAGACAAGCGGCTTCTGATCCGAATCCTCCTATTCATGGATTCAATCAATCCACTCTATGGCACTGAAGTTCCCCAACCGAAGGGGAATCTCTTTTTATGATAGCAGCATCACAATGAGAGAAAAAAAACTCTAAAGTTCTCATCGATACTGGCTGGAACGCCTTAAAGGCCAAAGTTAACTTTTGATGAGCTGAGATAATTATTTGTCTAGCTGTTTTCATGAAGATTGTACTGATTCAGAAGGATATTTGTTTTTATACTGGCTGCCATTTTGTCTCACTTGATGTACTCACAAAATGCCCATATACAAATGGCACATCCTTCAAAGAGGCTGAAAGGGCATTTTGCTTATGAATATTTAAGCTCTAATTTGCATATGGTTCAAAAAATGATTCCCAGACCAAGGATTTTAAATTATTAAATTTAATGTATCAAGTCTTTTATGTCTCAACTGATATTATCTTGATAACTCTTGAAAATGTTTTACTTTTTTATCTGACTAGACAAATTACAGGCCTCTGAATCCAATAATGAGAATATTTCTTTTCCGCATCGCTTCCTCTTGCCAAGTCTAAATCTATGGTTTATGTTTATGCATTTGTAACATTCAAAACAACCATCACAGCAGATTTACTCTCAAGTGCTGCAGTATAATGAGAGACATTTACAATCCTTGAGTACTCAATGCCCCATTTCCGCCTGATTCTTCAAGAGGAAATATTTCCATGCGGCCCATTATTTTAATGTATTACCAATGTGTTATTTTTTGTACAACAAGTGTCCTACACACACTTTGTATATCTGTCTTTACAACCACAAATTACCATCCTGTAACATTTTACAATCCAATAAATATGGGTTATTGGGAGATGAAAGGAGCACTCTTCCATAAAACAGCTTTAGCGTAAGGATGTGCAGATGCTGTTGAAACCTGTAATAAAACCTATCCCAGAAGCTCTGGACAAACTAAATGTTCTCCACCTGCTGGTGATTAAAAGCGCACCATCTGCTCTCTGCTTCGTTGACCAGAGTGAGAGTGAGGCGGACGAAAGGAGAGCAAGAGGAGGGGACCTTGAAGGAGCTGTGAAATCCAGTCTAGTCTTCCTCCCAGTCTCTTTAGGGCATTTACCAATCCCTATGCTACCTTGAATCCTTGTCAAGCAGAATATACTGTCAAGCGAGTATTGAGCTTTTTCAGCGAAACTGCAGGTTAGCGCATTTCCCTCTAACATCTGGAACTTAAGACTGCAGTATCATCTCATCAATCTAACTGAAAGACAGAGCTGAACTATTTAGCAGTGTTATATGCCTTGGTGTTCCTAAAAATGTATGTCATGCTAATGCTAACAGCATCAACTAAAATGTAGAAATAGGATAGCAATGTCAAGCAAATGTTAGTAAAACAGCAAACCTGCTAAAACCTGCAAGTAATGCAAAAATGTAAATAACTTACTTTATAATGAAGACAAATAACTTGCTATCTACTAGATAAAAAAATGTGCTAATGCTAAACAATATGCTAAAATAAAAAAGAACATTTAAAATCATCTGTGCACTGTCAATTAACATGCTAACAACCCACATTGGACCCATATCAGTTTGCCTACCATGGCAACAGGACCACAGAAGATGCACAGCAGAAAAGCACAGTCTCCAAAGCACTGCACTCTGTACTCACACACCTGGACAATAAAAGCACTTATGCATGAATACTGTTTGTTGACTTTAGCTCAGCATTCCACACTATCAAATCCTCTAAGTAATGATCAAACTTAGAGACCTGTATATCGACACGTCTCTGCAACTGGGTTATGGACTTTTTGACTAACAGACCTCAGAATGTTAGATCAGGCCACATCTGCTCCACCACCATCACACTCAACACTGGTGTACCACAGGGCTGTGTACTGAGCCCCTTCTACTACCTTTTTACCATCGACCGTAGGCCTGTGAACAGATTCAATACCATCATCAAATTTGCAGATGACACCCCAGTGATTGGTCTAATCAGCAATAATGATGCGACTGCCTACAGGGAGGAGATACAGCATCTGGCCACTTGGTGCACAGACAATAATCTGCTCCTTAACACCAACAAGACCAAGGAGCTCATTGTGGACTTCAAGAAGGGATGGTCATTGAGCCTGTCTCATTTTTCAAGTTCCTGGGGACCCACATCTCAAAGGACCTTTCCTGGACCACCAACACCTCCAGCCTGGTTGGGCACAACCATTTATCATCTGGCCAAATGTCTTGTGCAGAGCTGCAGTTACCGTTTGTATCTGCTCAATATAACCAAACATCCACGATCGCTTACGTAGTGAGCTCGTTTACTATATTCTCTCATTTACCAGATTTGTTCTATGCCCACGAAACCTGTCAACACTCGTGCAGACAGTTTCACGTGCTCTGCAGCCCCACAGAGATGTACATTTTTGGGACTTAAAAATTAGTCCGGCCTAGGTTTCTAAATCTCCTTAAATGTCCAGGATTCAAATTTTGCGTTCACTTTCTAAAGCTCGTGTGCATTTTTGCATTACTCTTTAATTAAATATTACTTTCCACCTAGTTTCACAGCTGCTAGTGTGCACAGTCGCAAGATCGAGAGAAAAAGTTAATAAGAGATTCACTAATCTAAACGACACAGAAAAATTTTACTATATACTCTGAGAGGACGAAATGTCATGAGTTTTATAAAAAGTACTACTCAGGTGTGACTCTTATTTTGAAAATGAAAGACAAAATGTTAAGCATGCAGCTATGCATGAGCAGAGTCTTCAATGCACATCAGAATGTAAAATGCAGGATATACAGATTATACACTTATACAGTGACACCCCTGAAGAGGCATATAGTCTGTTTAAATGTACCTTTTGTTGGTTTAATGTCTATGTGGCAGGCGAGATAATTAGTTGCCTAGTGTCAGTAATTTACGGGTCTTTGTCTCAGTCCTATCACCAAACGGCATTCGGGCTATAAAAAGAGAAAAGCATTTGCTACCTGGGATGCATCACCTTGATGAGCTGCGGCGCAGTGAACACGCTTTCGTCACTTCCCGCACCTGCCGAGAGCAGTGAAAGGTTTTGATCGGGCTGAATATCGCTTCGCCTAAAATGTTTTGCTGTGATTGTCAACGCTAGAGTGAGTGTAGAGACTGGAAAAGGTAAGGAAGCATTGTCTGTTTAATGTTGTGGTTAATGCTTATTTGATTGATCTAACCCCAATTCCCTTTGGTGAGCGGTAGGTAGGTGTTTGCATGTGGTTGCAAATTGTTTATAGCAGATTTTAAACTTTTTACCATGATGATTCATTTATCTGTTTATAGGCTGGGTGGATATCTGCAAAGGGAGCTCCATCGGGCGCTTTGCATTTATCTGCGGCTACAGTGCTGTCCAGTTTTTCCTGTTTTTTCCCTTTTCCTTAGTTTAAATTTTCTGTTTTCTTAGATTTAGTTTTCTGATTTTCTTTTTCTATCTTTTCGATTTTTGTTCTGTTTTTGGTTTATACAAGGACTGTTTATTTAACTTATTTTTGTTGGCATATTTATTACTGCTTGTTTGGGTCCTATTTTCCCCTTTTTGGTTAATTTGATTGGATACATTTTATTATAAAGTAGGATCCTTATAGTTTGGCTGGATTTATTTGTTTATTTTCATTATTTTGACTTATTCATCCAGCAGGTTTTGGTTAGATATTCTCTTGGTTAGATACACTCTTTTTGTGAATCTTTACTGTTGTATTTTCTTCATTATTAATGTTTGGTTTATTTTCTCTTTAGTTATTAATTTGGCTTAGATTGAATTGTTTCTTTTCATTGTTTAAGGTGAGATTTAATTGACTTTCTTTGTGTTCATTGACCAATTGTATTACATTTGTATTTTTTTGTTTATTTAATAATTCACTTGTGTAAATTGATTTATTTTTTGCTTTAATTGCAGGGCATTGTTCCGACTTGTCAGCTTGTGACAGAGCCAGAGCTCCCAGGCCGGAAGGCAAATTTTATTGGAGATTTTAGAATTTCTCTCACAGATTGCAGTGGTTTTCACTTGCCTGAAGTACAGTCTGGCCACCTTCCCTGGCTGGGAAGCTCTGGCCCTGGGGCACAATTTGTAATTTCACGAACCACCATGTCAATGTTGCAATATTGGTTTTAATCATGTTTTTATTCAAGATTTGTTAATAAAGTCATTTATTTTTGTAACGTGCCAATGTCTCTGACTGCAATTGGTGGAGCAAACTTGTGCGTGCCTTTTATATAGGTGGTGCATGTATTTTAATTATTTGGGTGAAATTCCCAAGGTGGCGTAGTCGAGTATATTGCCGTAATTATTATTATATTGGGGGTCTTCCTCCATCCGCCCACCTGCCTCCCGTCACATCTATATAGTGAAATCTGCCATGAAAAGCTGGGAGTGTCAGAGCAGAGCTCATTAATAGTAAATTTATGTACATTCACATGTAAATTATGTTAGAGAGTAACTTCATCATTCCGAGTTTATAATAGTCTAAAAGGTGATGATAGTTAAATTTGGTAGATTTGTTCATCTTTTTTGATGCTGAAGGAATCATTTGCTCCTTTGTTTTTTCCGGCTTTTTTTTTTTTTGTTTTGTTTTTTGAGTCAGTTTTGCATTTGTTCGTTTCTGACTGGATCGATGTCAAAAGCATTTCAATAATCACACGCACACTATTATTATCAGCTTAAGAAGTTTGCTATTTCAAGTATATACACGCTTTACAAGGGCAAGCGAGAAAGCAAGACCAATCACACTTTAGATGGCCTTTTTAAAAAAACTACAGGGCACAGGGTAGATTCGGCTCTTCTTTTTGGCTTTGTGGCTGTTCATCAAGACGATGACAAGGTTTGTTTGAGCTCTGGTCAACAATAGCTCGTTATTATATGTATATATTATTACGGTGTAATGTCTCGGCTGTGTATTTAAAACATGGTGGTTCCTTTGTTTTCATTTTGGCTTGATGCTCTAGCGAGTGACGTATCGCTGTAAACCAATAGCATTCAGCTGTGCATCTAGCTCCGCCTTTTGGTACCCTTTTGTTGTGCTAGGGACCCTTTGCAAAGGGTACCCAAAAAGGGGTATGGTGCGTTTTTAGGTACCTTTTGACAGTGAAAACGGCTCTAAAAGCGCACCGAACCATACTACTCCGTGGAAACATACAGTAAGTGTCTTTCACTATTTAGAGGAATTTGTGGGTAGTGTACGAGAGAGATCTCAGGTCTGGTGGGAGCAAACTGCGGAAGGCTCCAACAAGAAGCAGTGGGTCCAAATTCCTTATAAAGATTAATTTTATCTTGAACTGACTCATCTTCACTCAGGGCAAGAAGGCAGGTAACTTCTGTCATCGACCACTGACCACTTTCCTCCTCCATGTTTTCTCTGTTGTTGTTGTTTACCGCCTTGGAGTCTCCACACACGTTCTTCCTTCTAGGTTATTAAACTCCGGAAAAGTACCATATTTAATGATGTACAAAACAAAATGCCTCAATAAATCTATACAATTTTTTTTATGTGCCACATATATGATTTTTATCTGATTTATTCCCACATATGAAGGAGGTCTGACGCCGATCTTTGAATATCCGAATGTATATGTTTTTTGTGTGTGTGTGTGTGTTTGTTTACACAGTCATAGAACAGATGTGATCTGTGTCACATATGAGCAAAACATCGGATTTGCGTCACATTTAATTGCCAGTGTAAACGGAGCCTTTGTTTTCCTCAGTTTAATAAGTGGCTCATATTTAAATACCTTAGTTAAACTAAGGCTAATAAAAGCAAATATTGTGTAAATGTGTATAGCTTTTGCCTATTGTGGTACTGCATGATGAAAGCGGAAATAAGAAAAAAAAGAAGCACTCAAAAATTAGTCTAATATCTTTTTTTTCTGAATTACTGTTTCAGTAAGTTTCAGAAAGTTTACTTGCTGGTTTCTTAAGGCTTTCAGAAAAGGTAATCGATCTGTAACAGGAATGTTTTTACAGCTTCTACTCTAAGTGATTTTGAAATTCTTCTCTGGCTGGCATTCATTAAAAATTAAAAAAAAAAAATGATAATGACAGTACTTGACTGTTTGGGCTCTTCAGCTGTGCTCCTCGGGTAACTAAACAATTTTTAGCTGTTTTCACACATACTTTTGAGGAATGACACAGTGGGAGTTTGAGATGGCAGTTCTTGGAGAACCTTTAAAAATGCAATAATAGAAGTGAGCATGGAACGAACAAAAACAAGGTGTACTGTGCTTGTCATCGGGGAGAAGTGAAGGTCAGGTTGTCTATGGAGGTCTGGCCGTACCTGAACATTGACAAAGTGTCAGTGGATTGACAGGAAGCTGTATTTTTGCAGCAGTGACAAGACACAATAAGCGTCACGTTCACCTCATGCCTTGATCCACCGTACCTGACATCCGGCTGGACAAGTGTTGACGATGATGATCTTCGTTAAGTTGACTGAACATAAAACAATTAATTGTTTACAAGTTGTAAAAAAAAACAAGAATTGTGTTGTTTTAGCTCATTTTAAATAAGTTCTTTAAATAAGGAGCAAATATATATTTTGCACCCCCAACCCCCCCCCCCCCCCCAAAAAAAAAAACTCAATAATTGTGATGTTTTAGCTCTTTTAAATTAGTACTTTGAACAAACACTGTAAAACCCAAAAACTTAAGGAGACTCGAACCATTTGAGAAAACCAATTGCAACAAACCATTTAAGTTCAACATTCATTCATTCATTTTCTTGTTGGCTTAGTCCCTTTATTAATCTGGGGTCGCCACGCCCCTTAAGTGCAACAACGAATCCTAATGAGTACTGTGAACTTAATCTATTTGAGTAAACAAAGCAATTTGAGTAAAGTAAAACCCAATAAATGAAGGCAACCCAAACCGTTTGAGAAATCAATTGCTACAAATCATTTGTGTTAAAAATACTAATCTATATGAGTATTGTGAACTTACTCCATTTAGGTTAGAGTAATGAGGTATTTTATTAACTCATTACCTTCGACACTGAAGTCAACAGTACATTTTGATTACATTTTGAATTAAACTCATTTTATTGGATAAAGTTGACTGTTGGGTTTTACAGTGCAGGAAAAGTATTTTTTGAGTGTAATTCATGACAAAATGAAAACTGTCATCATTTATTCACCCTCACATAGCTTTAACCCAGCAGACTTTTGTTCATCTTCAGACTGAAAATAAAAATATATATTTAATTCATATCATAGACATTTCTTGCCCTTGCATTAAACATCTATTCACAAAACAAGAAAACATGTATAAATCCAACAGTTTTTCATGAGTGATTCGTTTTGTGATTTTGTTTTCATTTATTAAGACCTTGAACAATTTTGTGAAGTTTGAAAAAGTAACTTTTATTGTCATTTTAATAGAAACAAGTGATATTTTTATTTATTTATTAGTATTGTAAATTATGCTACTAACACATGGTAATAAACTGCCTTTTTGATATTTTACATGCTTAATTCTATAGAATTGTATAGAATTTCTACTTCTGTAAAGAAGTATAGAATTGTATAGAAGTTCTTTGCATCAAGCTGAATTCAATTCCTAGCTTTTTTGCCAATCCTTCCTCTTCTCTCTGCTTCCCATGCATTTTTGTTTCTCTCTTTACAGTACTAACTAATAAAGATTAAAAAACTTAAAGTCAAAAAAAAAAAGCTAAGCAGAGGTCAAGATCCCATAAATCATAACTTTAAATAAATGGAAAACACCAATTTAGTGGGGTTGAATTTGAGGGTGGGATTGGGTGTCACACCTCCTTTTTAAAATCGTACATCGTACGAATTAGAAACATTGACAAAACGTGAAATAGTTATGTTTCCTTGATGAGATCAGGCTGAAAACACACATGAAACACAAGTAAACTGAAACTTTTTATTTTTACAGTGTATCATATGCAGGCCCGTGCAGAGAACGTCCAAAGGGCATGTGCAGGATAAATTTTTGGAAGAGCAGGGGGTGGGGGTGGTGGGGGCAGATCTGCAGAGTGGATGAGTGGATGCGCGCGTACTGATCAGCTGTGTTGTCGCGCGCGTACTCAAGAGCGGTGTTGTCGCGAGCCTACTGAAGGGCGGGACCGAAGGTGTGCCGCGTTCCCGGGGCACTTTTGATCATTTTGGAAGGGCACTTTCTATCCAAGACTAAAAAGGGCATGTGCACTGCACAGGTTGAGCCCTATGTGTGCACGTGCCTGATAATATGTGCTTCAGAGTGTTAATAAAATGATTTTTAAAAATCCATTTGAAACTAAATAAATCCAAGTGTTCTGTATGACTGTTTTATTTGATGAACACCTTTATTGTATCCTGTGTTTGGATGCTATCTGCTTTTGGCACATAGGGAGTTGTAAATGACACACACACACACACACACACACAAACACACACAAAATGGTTCTTTTAGAAAAATTACCAGCAAATTACTGTAAAGAGATTATGCATGAGTAGGCTCTTTTAAATATACCAGAAATTCAGTTATCACAAGTTTCCATAAAGAATCAGAATTTTTTACTACCAGTAAAATTCTAGAATTTTGCTATGTGTGAATGCAGAAGGAAAATTACCGGAAAGTTCAGAACACAATAAATCAATCAATCTGAATGTTCTAACACCAATGATGCGTTTACTCGCTGTTGCGCATTTTATATGTACTGTAATTTCTGGTTAATAATGCCACATAATTTATGAATATTTTGGAACGGATGTGTGAATAGTGTTTTTCTGTTAAAAAAATAATAAAAAAATCAACCTAAGAGACTAACGTGTTTATTTTATTTTTTCAATCTTTCATGACAGATTCCATCACATCTGTGACACTGACCACTCAGTCGCCAGTTCTGTCTTCTCGATGACATCATGCATCGATCACTGACAGCAAGTGATTGTGACATCACATGATCAGAATGATAGTTAAAATGACATAATTTCACACCGACTAGTTTAACCGACAAAAATACAGTGTAGTATAAACCTAACAAAACAATGAATAATTTCATTAATTTCAAGTCATTGAAGTCAATAGAAAAAAAAAAAAAAACAGCAGAGACAGGTCATATTGGTAACTTTCACACAACGTCAAGCTGTAACATCATTTGACAATGATATTTTTTATTTTTTTATGTTGCATTGGTAAGTAACCAAAATCTGTCCGAAGTTGGACACTGACATCGGCCTGACGTTGAGTTATGATGTCAATCCGACTTTCGTTTTAAAACAAAACTCAACGTCCGACGACCTTGGGGTACAACATCAATCTGACATCATGTTGACATTTTGTGCCTGCTGGGAAGATATTCTAGGAGTAAATCATGACAAAATTTTCATTTTAGGGTGAACTACCCTTTAAATAGTCAAAAGTTTGTTTTCGCAAATTTTTTGGTGTATAACCAAACCAAAAATTGGCCAATTTACTCAGGCCAAGATGTAGGGGACATTTTTTTCTTCAGTGGAAAATAAAACAAATATTTTAGCTGAAGCCATGGTACTTGGAGATTCATAAAGTGCAAGTCAACAAATACTGCCACTTTTTACAGTAAAAAAATATTAAAAATACTGGTTTCATTTAGAGATAACAGATGAAATGTCTCATTTCATTCCTCCCAAAAGTTCTAAGAACTATGAAAAAGTTCCTCCATTGCTCAAGCCCCTATTATTAGCTTTTATCCTAAATAGCTTATGAATAGGCTACTCCTTTAACAAAAATTTGAACCAAAAGCAAAGATAAATGACAAATGACCTGTATGAAATCAAAATGAGATTGTTATCAAGGGCATTCACACATCCAAAGCTGAGCTGTGATCTAAAAACGTTTTGATGGCTTCAAAAAGCTCCCGCGGAGAGAATAAAACGAAACTTTATGATTACAAACTTTTCGTAAACTCTGAAGTCTGAGAGTTTGATGAGGTTAAAGATGGAAAAGAGTTTTTATAAAAACTCCCCGCTGTGCATAAAAAGCCATTTCCAAACAATTTTGATACCGATGAGAACTGAGAGAAGAAAACCGGGTCATAATGACTGGAAGAAGAGCGCAGGTATGGATGAACGCAGACACACCTTTAAATAGTCATCAGTATTCAACACTTGCTCTTCAGACTTTCTGAAACTTATCTTTGATTCCTTAAGAACTGAATAAAACCGCAGGAGGCCTTGTTGATGTCTTTTGCAAACTCACCTTAATAGGCCCTCTGGCTCTAATTTTCCTCTCACGGGAGGAATAAAAGTGTTTTACATTTGTACTTTATTCTTATTTTTGGCAGCCGAAGGGCGAGAAAGACAGATCACATCATCTCACAGATCAGTCTCAAACCTGAGATCACAGTCTACATGAAAATCTTTTATGCTTTTTTACTCAAATCTCACATCATCCTTCCCCCTGATGTGGAACTGGCGTTTGTGAGTCACTCATGCAAATTTTTGTTTGTAGCAACAATTTTTGGCTGCAACTTATATGTGTTATATAGACTCAAGACTGACTGTATTTCAATAAGCATGTCTCATTGGATGTATTTTATCAAAGAAAAGAGATGCAGGGTTATGTTTTTACTCACCACTGTCTTCATTTCCAAGAACACTCTCCTCAGGCCTTCCGGTGCATGAATATTCATAAGCGTGCGGAGCTCATACTGATGTTATAACACACCAGCTGCATTCACTGTCATTCACTGAGGTATAAAATAATCATCCTGCTAATCATCTCGAGGTTGTTTTTCACTGCTAAACTAATGTACGGGTTGCAATTGAGTTGTTTCAGAGCAGGCAGTTTGAAACACGCGTCATCGTATTTTCATGTGTTGTGGTGTTTGTGGTTTTGCAGCGACATCTTGTGGCTAAACTGGTGACTGAATGTGGACGAAGCCTAGTTACAAGGTGAGATTGATGACCTGGATCAGTAGATATGATATATTTACAGTGAATGATATCTAAAAATGTTGGATTTGATACAAGTTAAAATGTAACATTTACTCACAATGCAAGGGCTGGAGTAAAAAAAAATATAATAAGACACTTATCAGTTGCTTTGTTTTGACTGTGTGTTTATTTTTATACCAAGACTTTTAAAGTAATATAATTTGTGAACTTAAACTAATAATGTGTTAATACTAACTACATTATATATTTATATATAATTTTATATATATATATATATATATATATATATATATATATATATATATATATATATATATATATATATATATAATTTTTTTAAGCTTATAATAAATGATAATTATTTGCAATTGGAATTTTAAGAAACGGTGACCAAGCTCCATTTATTTGGTCAAAATGATGGTGTAATATCATCACAATTTAAAATAACTGTTTTATTTAACATATTTAAATAAAATTTATCCGTTAAGCATTAACTCTACATTAATAAACGTTAGTAAGCAGTTTATAACTGCAGCTACAAATGCTCTATTCTTGACTTATAACCATATTTATAATGTGCTTAATAATTGTATTTTCATACTTAGTAAATGATTTATTTTTCATTACTAAATTAAGTATCGCATTATTTACAAACCAGTTGTATTTAAGAGTAGTTGAGGGTTTTTAGGATCATTCAGAATGAGTTATGATTAATGAACTATTGAAATTAACGTTTATATGTCTTATTATTCAGGCATATATTAATGGTTACTATGTATGTTAATAAATGCTTTATTAACTCAACTTTACCTAGTTTTGTGACCTAATCTAAAGTGGGGAGTATTCATGCTTTATAAATCCTTTATAAATGACAAATAAAGGCTCAGTTAAATTCTAAACAGGAAAAGTGACATTATTCATTCCTATGCAATTAAAGATACACAAATGAAACTTCTTCAAATAAAAAATAAATCTTTGCAACCTTATCTAAAATAAAATCACTGTAGAGTTTAAACATTACATTTTATTACATTGTTTAATTATTATATTGTTGTTTTATCCAGTTTTGTTGTATTTTGACACTCCTGTTACTCAGCAATGTTTAAACTTTACAGTAATTTTACATTTTAGAAAAGATTGCAAAGATTAGAGTTCATTTGATTCTAAGCCTTTATTCGTTATTTATAAGGGGTTTATAAAGCATGAATAGTCCTCACTTTAGATTAGGTCACAAAACTGCATGAAGTTGAGTTAATAAAGCATTTATTAACATATTAGTTAACTATTAGTATATGCCTGAATAATAAGACATATAAACGTTAATTTCAATAGTTTATTAATCATTTACTAACTCATTCTGAATGATCCTAAAAACCCTCAACTACTCTTAAATACAACTGGTTTGTAAATAATGCAATACTTAATTTAGTAATGAAAAATAAATCATTAATAAAGTATGAAAGTACAATTATTAAGCACATTATAAATATGGTTATAAGTCAAGAATAGAGCATTTGTAGCTGCAGTTATAAACTGCTTACTAACGTTTATTAATGTAGAGTTAATGCTTAATGGATAATGAATTCACTATTTGCTAATGCTTAATTAATGATTTAAAGTGTGTAGGTATTATAAAGTGTTACCAATACATCTTAAATGTGATTACTGAATGTATTGAGTTTAAGCATACAGCAGGGGTGGCCAACCCAGTTCCTGGAGAGCCACCTTCCTGCAGATTTCAGTTGCTACCCATATCAAACCTGAACACCACGGGATAATTTGATGTGGGTTTGTATTTGATATGGGTTGCAACTGAAATCTGCAGGAAGGTGGCACTCCAGGAACAGGGTTGGCCACCCCTGACACACAGTATAAAAGTGTGTGAGTGTGTTATCAGAGCTTTATTCATATATATATAAATGTCAAAGTCGCGAGCTGTCAAAGACAGGGCATTACTCTGCCTTTCAGCATGAGCCCTCCAAGTTAGCGTGTTTCCTCATTAAACGCAACGAAAGTGTATGGTTTGCATTGTTGTGTCAGAATTCTTGTGAAATACAGTAATACTTTAGGACGCTTAGTTTAAGCAAATTTGATGAACGTGATCATGCTTGTTGAATCTTAGGGGAGTTGCTCCAGTATGGAAGGCCGTTGGGGCCAAAACGTCTGCAGCGCGTTGTGTGTGTGTCTGAGTCAGGCCCATTGAGGGGTGTCAGGGGTGGAGTGAGCGACGTATCTGAATAGGGGCGTGTGCGCGTGAGACGTACCTGAAGGACGGTGGGGGTGAGTTGCGCACGACATAGGCTACCTGAAGAGCTGGGAGGGATGCGGGGGAGAGGGGTGTGCAATATATTTAACGACCGGTTTGCGAAAAATTATCATTCATTTGCAGGCATTTGGGAGTCACTGTGCACTTGCGGGATACTCCTAGTCTTAGCAACTGGATGAATGTATAGGAGGATTGAGCAAAATTGTTTCTACTCTATAACTAATGTTCTCAACTCACAGCAATAAAACTTTACAATGTTTACAATGTTTACAACAGTTACAACAGTTTGTATTCTATAGTTTATTATTATAATTTTTCATTTTCCATATCTGCAATTCCTGTATTTTGGCATTTTTTTGCAGTCCACTTAGAATCAGCTAAGAAATCAATGTTTTCTTTTTTGTCATTGATTGTTTTGAAATTTAAATGTCATTAACATGCCTGTGTTTTAATTTATTTAATAAATATGGCTGTCAAGCCAGGATCTTGATGGTTTTGTTGTTTACATGAAGAAATCTGTTACAAGTTAAACAAAAATTCTAATAAACAATTATATTTTGAATTTAAATAGTTTTTGTCTTGCGTTTACATTGATTTTACATTTGAATAGCCAAAATTACAAGTTTCAGTATTTTAATTGCGATTAATCGCAATTAGGTGCAATTAATTCGTTTTGACAGCACTAATATATAAATATATATATATATATATATATATATATATATATATATATATATATATATATATATATATATATATATATATATACATACATATATATATATATATATATATATATATATATATATATATATATATATATATATATATATACATACATATATATATATATATATATATATATATATATATATATATATATATATATATATATATATATGAAGTCAGAATTATTAGCCCCCTTTGAACTTTGTTCTTTTTAAAATATTTTCCTAATCATATTTAATAGAGCAAGGAAATTTTCACAGTATGTCTGATATTTTTTTTAATCTGTAGAAAGTTTTATTTGTTTTATTTTGACTAGAATAAAAGCAGTTTTTACATTTTTTAAACACCATTCTAGGGACAAAATTAGCCCCTTTAGGCTATTTTTTTTCTCAATAGTCTACAAAACAAATCACCGTAATAAAATAACTTGCCTAATTACCCTAACCTGCCTATAGTTACTTTAAGCTGTATAGAAGTGTCTTGAAAATTATCTAGTAAAATATTATTTACTGTCATCATGGCAAAGATAAAATAAATCAGTAATAAGGAATGAGTTGTTAAAACTAATATGTTTAGAAATGTGTTGAAAAAATTTTCACTTCATATATATATATATATATATATATATATATATATATATATATATATATATATATATATATATATATATATCAAAGGTGTAATGATACGCGTATTCGTATTGAACTGTTCGGTACGAGACTTTCGGTTCGGTATGCATTACAAACCGAACGATTCGATTCAGACTAATATCTAAAAAGACAAAAGAGATAAAATACAAAATACAATGTTTTCAGTGCAGCAACCCTCAACATGGCATCCCAAATGATGTGGCAGACAACATGCTGCCTTCCCGCTGCCATGTTATATGTTAGACCATCACTTTTCAACCCAGAATGTCACTTTAATAAAGCATAAAGCATGCACTCATTAAGAATTTTGCTGCCTAGGACCTGACACAGAACAGCCAATCTCAATTACCTGTTTACATATCACTACACTTGCCCACCTCCAAACAGTACTCCAGTCAGGCACACGCTACACTAGCTTGCAAAATGGCTAGTTACGTTAATGTAATGTTTTAAGAAAATGTTAAATGTAATAGAGCCCCATTACATTATTCCTTCATAAGCCCATTTAAGTCAGATAATTTCTGCTTTCAGATCCACTAAAATGGCAGGTGACAGTCAAATCAAGCAGATCTGTGGTGTCTGAAGAAAAGGTGGACACTCATCTTTCTGAAAATAAAAAAAATACTTAAAATAGATTAAACTGAGTTCCATATAAAACTAAATTGTTATTTTCTTTTTGTTTGTTTAACTACTACAATATTATATTTATTTTTTAAAGGAAGCTTTTTGGTTTTGAGTATAAAGAAGGATTTGTTTTATTTGCTGCCAAGCAGAAACCCCGGAAGTATAGCTCTATCACTGTTTAAAAAAAACAAGATCATACTTTTATGATGTTAGTTTTAATACATAAAAATTTTAATCAGAGAAATCCTCATTCATTCAAATGAGAAGACTGATTCATTTAAAGGAATAATTCACTATTTTGGAAATAGTTAAGTTTTATAATTGCCATAGAGTTTTTTTTCTGAAAATCTATTCAGCAGGTGGCTCAGTGGTTAGCACTGTCGCCTCACAGCAAAAAGTCAGCTGGTTCGAGTCTCAGCTGAACCAGTTGCCATTTCTGTGTGGAGTTTGCATGTTCCCCCATGTTCCTGTGGGTTTCCACCAGGTGCTCCAGATTCTCCTGCAGTGCAGTCCAAAGACATGCGCTCTAGGTGAATTGGATGAACTAAATTGGCCGTAGTGTGTGAGTGTATGGATGTTTCCCAGTATTTGATTGTGGCTGATGTGATGTTTATGTATTTCTGTGATGATGACAATAGACTCGCATGCTGGAGGAAACATAGCTCTTTATTCTTCACTTGCACACTAGTGCTTCCTTACATGCGCCACCTGCATGTGACGTCAACTCACGTGACTTCACAGGTCACATCCAAATGCATATGTTACAGCTGGAAGAGCATTTGATGCATAAAGCATGTGCTGGATGAGTTAGTGGTTCATTCCACTGTAGTGACCCTTGACAATAAGGGACGAAGCTGGAGGAAATTGAATGCTTATAGCTTAGCATACATTATTGAATCAGATTAGACCATTAGCATTTTGCTCAAAAAAAAAAAAGGGTTCTGATCATTTTCCTATTTAAAGCTTGACCCCTCTGAGGTTACACTGTGTACTAAGAATGAAAAGTCAATATTTTCTAGCCTGATAAGGCTACAAATTATAACATTCTAACTATAACATTTAGGAACTAACATGCCAGCATAATAATCAAGGGACCTTGCTCCAATATCATGGTTGCAGCAGTAGCAATGATCTGCTGAATAGATTTAAAAATGGTAAAACTCAAAACTATACTATACTTTTACTTTACTATACATTTACTATAGGTGACTTCTAAATTGAGTTTATTTAAAAAATAGTGGAGTGTTCCTTTAACTAGGCTGTGCTCACTCAAAGCAAACTTCCACCAACACCTCAATGATGTCATGTTTGCCACACATAACAAAGTGAACTTGGATTGCAATATTACCTGTTTGGTTCACCCAAAAATTCTGTTATTAGAAAGGTTCTGTTATAAGAATTTCTCACTCTCATGATTCTGAAACATTCAAAGTCTAATGTCAGTGTTTTGTTTGAAACAGTTGTAGCAGGCATCCAGGGTGAATATCAACAGCACAACATGCATACAGTGCACACAGTGCTCCCATAAATGTGAATTCTAAACTTTTAAATGAATTTATTTTTATTTGTTTTTGAGCACAGAAGTATTCTTGTAGCTTCATAGCATTACGATTACATCACTGAAGAATGTTTTTCCTATGTTTCTGTTACCTTTCTGGCTCGCTAAACTGTTGCATAAAATCATTATCACATTTGCAGTCACAATTATGCTTTATAAATCGACATCACTGCTTCTGTGATCTTTCTGAACTATATAACTTTACAAGTTTAAAACCCATGGAGAGATATTTGAACTTGAATTCCAGGCTTTTAAAGGTCACGTCAGTCAATGCTGAAAAGAAAGTTGGCTCAATCAAGCCCTCATTTTTTACCTCTAGTAAATATTTAAGTTACATCTTCTGTCATTTTTTTAAGTCAGATACGGTTCAGATGGTTGTGGTCTGTCAGCACCTGTGGCCTAAGGGCAACAACATTAGTCCATGAGTTTCTGGATCACCTCGACACTATGTTTCCTCAACCTCAGGCCTAAACTGAGTTTGATGTGTCTGAGAGACCCGAGTGAAATTGTTTCTTAAATTCTTAAATGAATTGAGGCTAAACTTGGCAGGCAGTGCAAATTATTGTGCCCTTAGAGGATCAGAGATTTGCTCCTATACATACATGTGCCTATGTTTGAGGGTTGATCAAGTAAAACTTTCTTCAGATGTTTTAAATAATTTCCTATACTCACTTTGTAGATCTTGAGATGTAAAGGGTTGAAGATTATGTATGGTAGCTCTGTTGAGTCATCTACCACCTATAACCTTATTAAGTCTGCATTTTACATTTTATGTGGAGACATATTTCTTTAAATTCCAAAAAAAAAAAAAAAAAAAAAAAGTGCAGCTTTGCAATCATTAAAATTTTGTTGTTTTTTTAGAAGCATCTTCTGCTCAAAACTCAGGAAGCATATTTTTGTTTATAAACAAATGTCTAATATACATCTTATAGATGAGTAAACATATACTTGGCTAAAACAAGACTAAATTTGGCCCATCTGGAAGTCTAACAAACGTCTGAAAATTGTTTTGATCTGAGAAAATTTTCACTGACAGCCCAAATTTAGACAAATCATCTATGTATATCTATGCACTTACCGGTCACTTTATTAGGTACTTACTGTACAAGTACAGCGTGGGACCCTCTTTCAGAACTGTCTTAATCCTTCGTGGCTAAGATTCAATAAGATACTAGAAAAATTCCTCAGATATTTTGGTCCATATTGACATGATAGCATCACGCAGTTGTGCAGTTGTCAGCTGCACATACATGAAGCGAAACTCCCGTTACAACACATACCAAAGGTGCTCGATTGGATTAGTATCTGTTGACTGTGGAGGCCATTTCAGTACAGTGAACACATTGTCATATTTAAGAAACCAGTCAGAGATGATTCGCCCTTTATGACTTGGCACTTTACTCTGCTGGAAGTAGCCATTAGAAGATACTGTGTTTCATAAAGGGATGGACCTGGTCAGCAACAATACTCAACTGTGGCCTTGACAAAAAGCTCAGTTAGTACTAATGGGCCCTAAGTGTGCCAAGAAAATATCCCACTTACCATTACACCACCACCAGTCTGAACTGTTGATACAAGACAGGGTGGTGCCAAGCTTTCATGTTGTTGATGCCAAATTCTGACCCTACCATCTGAATATTGCCGCAAAAATTAAGACTCTTCAGACCAGGCAACATTTTTTCTAATCTTTTATTGTCAAATTTTGTTGAGCCTGTGCAAATTGTAGCCTCAGATTCCTGTTCTTAGCTGACAAGCATGGCACCTGATGTGGTCTTCTGCTGCTGTAACCCATCCGCCTCAAGATTGAACGTGTTGTGCATTTATTCAGAGATGCTCTTCTGCAGACCTCAGTTAACGAGTGGTTATTTATGTCGCTGTTGTCTTTTTTATCACCTTTAACCAGTCTGGCCATTCTCCTCTGACCTCTAGCATCAACAAGGTATTTGCACCCACAGAACTGCCTCTCACTGGATATTTTCTCTTTTTAGACCATTCTCTGTAAACCCTTAAGATGGTTGTGTGTAAAAATTCCAGTAGATCAGCAGTTTCTGAAATACTCAGACCAGTCTGTCTGGAACCAACAACAATGCCATGTTCAAAGTCACTTAAATCACCTTTATTCCCCATAGAGTGGAGGAACTATTACGCCAATTTGTATGCAAAAACCCGGAAGCGAGTTAGCATTTTAGCACTTCCGGTTCCCTCGTCCCAAAGTCAATGGGTTTTTTGTATGGGGTTTCAGTAAAATCGCTTAAATAAGGTCCGTGGCCAACACAAATTCAAGGTACTTTGACGTTTTGTTCTACGACATAAAACACACCAGTTACAGCACACTTTAGGATTTTTAAATAAATTATGCTTCTTTAAAAAAGACGGTTGCTATCAAGTTGCTAAATGGGACTACAGGCGGTGTCGGAGACATTATACGTCATCAAGCTGATCTGGTCTGGAGTGCAGCTCGCTTGTGTTGGGCATTTGGATTTGGCTGTTATTTAGTTATTTTCATGAAGAGTATTTTATATTTTGTTGTGTTTTTCTAAATGGGAATTCAGATTGTGTGTAGATAATTCCTTCACTTGTAAAGGCTGTCGAGACACATTTATTTGTTGATCATTTATTTTAATTAAACGATATATTGAAGATACTGCTTACCAGTGCTGCCTGTCTCTGTCCTGCTCTCAGTAATGCAAACCTGTGAATAAATGTGTAAAAATACATGCATGTTAACCAGTCACGTGCACACATAGGGCTCAACCTGTGCAGAGCACATGCCCTTATTAGTCGCTCTTGAGGACGCGCGCGACAACACAGCTGATCAGAGCGAGCGCGAAAACACCGCTCTTTAGTACGCGCGCGACAACACCAAGAGAATCAAGAGATTTTAGTCGTCTTTTTTTCTGCATCTGAACACATTTAACTTTTTCATAACTGCAATATTTACACTCCTCCATGAAATGTATAGCAGATGTGACTGTATGAGCTGCTTTTCGCTGTACGTCGTGAGATGAAAAGAATTTTGAATGTTGCTCTGTGTCCATGATGGAACTTGCAGGCATTTGATTGTTCCTCCTTACGCCTTATTTCTATCGTCTGTTAAGGTAAGCGAGCTGTTTGCACGCGAGTGATACACTTATTTAAATATGTCTTATGATAATACTATATAGGCAGATTTATACACGCAGTGTATAAATTTTTGGAACTTTTGGAACAAGTTTAAAGCAAAACAGATGTATTTCCCACGTAAAAACGATTATTATATATATATATCATTATTTATTATTATTAATTATTAATTATAATTATTAATTATTATTATTATTAAAGTACACAAATTAGATATATCAAAATAATTAGCAACTTGGGAATTTGCAGGATAAACATTATGCAAGATCTTAAAATGTATCTCTCTTATTTTGTTGGATATGCTAAATTTTTCAGGTAATAACCATGCTCTCTTCCACTGAATGCACTCAGAGAAGTTGGTCCAAAAAAAATTTACATCTTGGGGTGGTATATAAAGAGTAATGTAACAATCGTCTGACATGTCTGTTGTCACATTTTTTATCAAAAAAAGACACTCCATTCAAAAAAAGTTTAGGCATAATTGTTTCCCTCTCATTAAAGTAAAGAAAAGTTTTAAATAAATGCACATAACTTTGTGACAAACTCTTTATAACACAGTTGAAGGATTTAGCTGGCAAAGGGAAGTTATACAATGTCATAAATTCTTCATATTCCAAAATATTGCCATCATTTTTAAATAAGTCCAAAACAAAAACTATTCCTCTTTCAAACCACTTATCAATAAAAAAGAGATTTCCCACAAGTTAAGACATTAGAGTTGTTCCAAAGAATTTCTTTGTGTGGGGAAAAATTGTGCACGTAACACAATTTCCAAGCAAGTAAAGCTTGTTTGTGAAAGTTAGAGAGGGAGATTGGCAATTTAGAAGTGATGAAATTGCATTTTAAAAGAAAGTCTAAACCACCTAATTTATCAAATATAACATTGGGGATATGGTACCAAATTGAATTATTACTACGGAGACATCTTTGTAGCCAATTAATTCTAAATGAGCTAATTAAATCTTTGAAATTTAAAACCTCTAATCCACCCTCTGAGCGCCTATTATAAGACTGATTTTCTAATTTCATGGGTTTTATTCTTCCATATGAAGTTCAATAACACTTTATTTACATTATCAGCAATTTTGTCACTGATCAAAAGAGACATCGCAGGATAAACACAATGAGACAGCCCTTCAGCTTTGGATATAAGTACCCTGCCATAAATGTTTAAGTCACGTTGAAGCCATGAATTAAAGATAATTCTAGTTTTTGAAATTTTAGGTGAAAAATTTAGATTTTGAAGAGATAATTTGTCTTTAGTAAAGAAAATCCCCAGGTACTTCACACAATCTTTAACAGGTATGTTGTGTATAAGAGATTGCTGTGTATCATAGAGACAAAAAAATTTCACACTTTGTAAGATTTAAATATAATCCTGAGGCTTCAGAAAAAGATTGAATAAAACTAAGACTTAAAGGAATTTGAGTTTGATCTTTAAGAAATAAAGTGGTATTGTCAGCAAGTTGAGAAATTTTAAATTCTTTGTCAAACAAAGTGAGACCTTTCAAATTTGGATTTTGTAGGATATTAAGAGATAACAGTTCAACGGCTAAAAGAAAAAGGAATGGGGAAATGGGGCAGCCTTGGCGCACACCTCTATCACAAATAAAACGTTTAGTGGTTTGCAGATTAACCAAAACCGAGGAGTTAATGTTAAGCATTTTCACCATATTAACAAAGTTATTTCCAAAACCAAAAGCTCTGAGAGAGTTAAATAAAAAAATTATGCTCTAATGAATCAAATGCTTTATAAAAGTCTAAAAACAAAATCATAGATTCTGAGTCAATGTTCTCTGAGTAGTCAATAAGATCAAGTACTAATCTTATATTAGAGCTAATATGTCTATTATTCATGAAACCATTTTGTGTTTTACCAATTATACTGTGAAGACCAGATTTTAAACGAATTGCAAGAGTTAAGGCAAGTAGCTTATAATCTATATTTAACAAAGAAATCAGCCTCCAATTTTCAATTAAAAGTTTATCTTTATCTGATTTGGGAATTAAAGAAATGAGACCCTGCTTCATTGTGGGTGTCATTTCAGTTTTTTTAATTCATTCTTTAAACATAAAATATAAAGGCTGCTTTAAAATATTCCAGAAGTGTAAATAAAATTCAACAGACAAACCATCATTACCTGGAGATTTTCATTTTTTCAAAGATCTTAATGCACCTTCTATTTCAGCAATAGATATATCAGCGTCACATAGCAACTTAAAATCCTCACTAATATTAGGAACTTTATCATGGACAGATACAAAGAAGCCATCACATTTTTCTTGAGAAAACTCAGAAGTATATAATTTTTTATAGAAATTGTATACAAAGGATGAAATAATATTAGGATCTGTACAAAGAACCCCATCAACCTTTAAAGAAGAAAGAGACATTTTTTTCTGTTTCTTTTTTCAAGAGCAAAAAAGTAATCAGTATTTCTTTCGCCCTTTTCAATCCATTTAGCTCTAGAGCGTATGAATGCACCTTTAACAATTTCTGAATACATATTTAAAATTTTCATGTCACAAATGCTATATTCTATCTCATCTTCTTTACTAAGATTATTTTTCTGCTTTAACACACTTAATCTATAAATAATTTGAAATTCTTCATTATTTTTTTCTTTTTTAATTTGTTTGCTCCTGTTTATGGCAAAGTCTCTAACTTTAAATTTGAAAAGCTCCCAGCTAGAGCAAGGATCTTTTTCCATATTACTTAAAGTACGCTTAGCCAGCTGAGATACATAATCATTGAATGGGGTGTCTTCCAATAAGCGATTATTAAATTTCCAGTAGCCTCTTGTATTGTTTGGCATCCTATTTTGTTTAAGGTCCAGATAAATTAACATGTGATCAGTAAATGGAGAAAAGCGATGATTAACAGAAAAAAAAATCTTTTAAAATAGCATGGGAAACTAAAAAGAGATCAATTCTGGCCTTAAGTGATCCAGATTTGTTGGACCAAGTAAAGCCACTCCTGTCATTATTAAAAAAAAACGCCATACATCAACAACTGAAATATTTTCACATAACCATAAAATAATATTATCAGCTTTAGTTGTTGTTCTGGAAGGAAATCTGTCTTGTAAGTCATCTGGAGTTTCATTAAAATCACCAGCTATAATAACATAAGCATTAATATAACGCCTCTGAATATTAATAAGTTTGGTACCCAATTGTTTGAACATAAATACATTGGCGCTTCTTGTGTTGTGTCCATAAACATTACACAAAATGAAAATCACATTTTCGATTTTACAAACTAAGACGATCCATCTACCCTCATCAGATATTAAAGATATAATAGAAATAAAATGTCACCTCTAAATTTGTGAGTCAAAATTAAAGTACCAGCTGAACGGTTAGAACCATGACTCATATAAATCACATTTCCCCACTGCGTTTGCCAAAATGTTTTATCTGACTCAACAGAATGACTTTCTTGGACAAAAATAAAATCTGCATTAGTACGCTTACAATACAAAAATAAAGCTTTTCGTATGATCTCTTAAACCACAAACATTAGGAGAGGCTAGAATAAATGAAGAAAATTCAAAGGAACACATAACAAACAAGAGAATTCAATGCAGTGCAAAAAAAAAAAAAAAAAAAAACCCAGCAGAACCACCGGCAACAGTAAAAAAATTTATTTAAACTGCATTATGCAAATTAAGGGGAGAAAAAAGTCTCACGGACTTCATTCAATTTACAGTTTATGAGGCCTCAATCTTCTGTTCATCAATGAACGCAAAGGGACCAGAGAAGGATGCTTTCTTACCCTCCTCTCTTGCTTTTTTGACGATTGGCCATAACTTTGCACGCGCAGCAGCATCTGCAGGAATCAATGCTTCTGAAATGCGTAGGCAAGATTCTTTTAAATATGCGTTGTCCTTCGCCGCCTTCCAGGCGTTGTCTCGGATTGATCTTGTAGAGAACCTAATAATGATGCTTCGCTGACCTCCGTCCTGGTTACGTCTCCCGACACGGTGCATAACATCTAATGCATCGCTGAGCTTGCCGCGAATGTCAGGTGCCACACATTCCAGAATATTCAAAACAATAGAGTGTAGATTCTCATTCTTGGTTTCGGGAACCCCATGCACTTTTAAACACCAGCGCCGACTGTATCTCTCAAGCTGCTCAATTCGAGATCTGACATCCTTATCAGAAGTCTGAAGCTCTGTAATGTCACTTGCAATTTTGCAATTTTTTTCCGAGTGTTCCTTGACATCAGAAACAAGCTTATGCACCTCCAACGACAGGTTGTCTACGGCTTTCGTTGTAGCATCAGCCGAAGTCTCAATAGCGGTCAATTTTTGTAAAGTAGCGTCCTGTTTAACAGACAATGTATGGATGGCATTCAAAATGTTGGTGAACTCCCCACTAGTTTCAGGCTTCTTCTTGGATTTTTTAGATGGAGGACTTTTTGCTGGACTCGCAGGAAGGGGTGTCGCCAAACCAAGTTTCTCATGATCAAAGGTAGCAGGGTGATCAGCAAGTGCCTTGAACCTGTTGCTCAGGCCGACTTCAACCTCTGCGCCAACTTCGACATCCATTACTTTAGCTAAATCACGTCTTCTCCTTCCCATTTAAGAGAAAATCGGTGCAACAATGCAGAAACTATATTAAGCAGATACTATATTAATCACATTACTATTACTACCGCCAGAACGAAAATCACACGACTATCCACCAAGACGCCATTTTGGCCTCCGAAAATAAGCTTGAAAAGTCGTCTGTTGCAAGGTGGGGCTGACGTCACAGACGAGCGCCCCGAGGGCTCTGTAGTCCGTTAATAGCCTAATGTTAGCTTTTCAACTCTTGCGTTTGCATTTAAGATCCAAAAGTGCTCAAAGTTGTATTTTCGTGTGAGGATTATCCGGCTGGACAAAACGTGTAAGTGTAATGAACAGTGTTTGAACACAGAGCTTATTATTTGCAATCTTCGAAAAGCCTATGGGAAAATCCTATAGGGATCTTCACAAGGGAACCAGTTTTATGCTAGCAGCCGATTAGCCTACAAAGTGACGTCATAGTTCCTCCACTCTATTCTGATGCTCGGTTTGAACTGCAGCAGATCATCTTGACCATGTCATATGCCTAAATTGAGTTGCTGCAATGTGATTGGCTGATTAGAAATTTGTATTAACGAGCAGTTGGACAAGTTTACCTTAAACACAATATTGCTTGGTGGGGCAAGACTGAATACAGTAAATATAAAATGCCAAAAACAGTAAGCACACCAATATTGTGATATATACAATTCGATTTATTTAAATGTTTTATATATGAATATATTTAAACTGTAGTTTATTCCTGTGGCGAATCATTTCTGCAGAGTCATTAGTGTCATATTAACAGAAATCATTATAATATGATCATTTGCTGCTCAAAAAAATATTATGACAATTCAGAAAACTGTTGTGTACATGTGTTTTTTTTGCAGGATTTTTAAAAACTACAACAAAACAGCTTCTGTCTGAAATTAAAAGTCTTTCATCAACATTTAGCAAATATTGCAAGTTTTTTGCAAACTGGTAATAAAAACCAGACTAATGTCACCCAAAATAAGGAGTGCTAAAAACTGAAAGTCATACAATTTTCTTCTGACTCCCACACACCAACAGTGCATGTTTTCATACTTGTAATAGAGCACTGTGGAGTTACTGGGAGGTGTGGAGCACAGGCACACAGCCTTCAGCCCAAGAGTCAATAGAACAAGGCTGAGGTTCTGTGTCTTCCTGCCAAAAGGGGTCATGTTCCCGATCATCTCCTTCATCTCTCCCGAGGAGAAGACATTCAACCGTCTCCACCAGGTTATTTTGAGCCCACCAAACAGAGTAGGATATCAGCTGGAAAACAGGTAGTTTGTGCATGAGCTCAATGAATGACTTAAAATGCTACTATTACAAGTTACATTTTCACTTACATAAGCAATAAATCTGTATTACTGTATACTTCATTTTATATTAACAAAAAAAAGGTTCTAATGAATTTTAATTTATTTATTTTAACAGGGACAATGCTCATTAATAAACAGTAAAACTGTAAATAAGCCAGAGTTAGCCACAAGGGCTAATTGTCATCAGTTGCCCCCTGCCAGATGTTAAAAGGCAACCTAAAATCAAAAAGCACATCTACACACATACAAAAACAGTAAAAACAAAGGGATAAAACAAGTAAAAAGAATTTCTTAAAATGTAAAGGCAAAATATTTCTACATGATTACAAACTTGATTTACTTTTAGCCATTTCTTTAACTTGTATTTAAATGTTGAATAATTTGTAACACCCCTCAAATCAATAGGAAGTGTGTTCTTCCTAAAATGACTGGCTCCAACTGAGAAAACTAATGGTGCAAAAGTTGTACGTCTAAACTGCACAGCTCAGTCTCCCCTGGTAACAGATCGTATTGCTTGACCATTATTATTTTTGCATGTCACAAACTTACATAATGGAGGTGGACCATATCCATTTCATATATTTTATATTATCAAAGCTCAATAAATAATGTTTTTGTATTATATTACAATCCTGATACCTAATAGACTTCTGATCAAATACTTTAAGTGCCTGTTTATAAAGTGATTCAACTGATTTTAAGATTTTAAGAGCGTGTGACCAACTAGTAAGACATTTTGTAAAATTAAAACAAAAATCATGGAGTGCATAAAAAGTTTTCCTTCTTCATTAGTCATTTAAGGTCGTATATGCCTGAAGTTGGCCAGATTAAATTTAACAGTTTAAGTGACCTTCATTCCATGCTTTTGGAATGTCAGTAGTGAATCTTAAATTAGACCTAAATATTTAAAATCAGAGACAACCCTGAGCTTTTCTCCTTTAACAAATACATCAACATGATGGGTAACTGTGAATGATTGTGAAAAAACATACAAACCGTTTTACTTGTACTCAAATTAATATATGATTCAAACAACCAATATGCACATATACAGTAGATATGTGTCATCAGCATACATCTGAATATTAATAGGAAAGACTTGTGGGAGGTCATTTATACAGACTAAACAGGATAGGGCCCAAAATGTATCCTAAAGGTACTCCACAATTACTGATTCTGTATACTGATTAACTATTACCAAAGCGCACACATTGTTTCCTATTTGTTAGATATGAAGTCATCCACATAATCACCTCTGATAAAAATTTAAAAGGAGTGAGCTTTGAAAGGAAAACTTCATAATTTACTGTCAAATGTCCTTTTTAAATCTAAAAAAAAGAAAAAAAAAAACTCCTACTGTATAACTCCACCTCTGTCAAGTTTGGATTTCATATACTCTATAAGATAACAATTAGCAGATTCGGTTGAGTGATAAGCTCTAAATCCAAACTCCATTAGATGTAAAGATTTATGTCCCACATTCAAGTAGGCAATCAATTGCATTACTACCCATTTCGCTGCTACTTTGACAACTGTAGGCAATACTAACCGGCCAATAGTTTTGTACATTTGTTTGCTCGTCAGCTTTTAAAATTGGTGTCACTATTCCAAGCATCTGTGTATATACCTTATGTAATTGAAAGATTTATTAGATGGGTGAAAGGGGCCAGCTATATCCTTGTATGTTTTAAAACACAGAATCTAATCCATAAGTGTCTTTTAGTTTTGAAGTTCTAAGTGAGTCTATAATGTTCAAAACCTCAGATTCAGATATATCATCTATTTTAAAATTTAGTTTTTTATAATTTATTGGACTGTGTGTCGCACATTCGCTAGTTCCGCAACAGAATTAATACAATTCTGAATTTATAAAAGTCTTTCCTGATCATGATAGATTTAATCATTCTAAAAATACATTTTAAAATTCTAAAAAGCTGTTTTGTCATCTCAACCGTCATCTGAACAGTAGCAAATGTTATATGTTCATTTTCATTGCTGTCAGAAATTAAAAATGGCCATACCATTGACTAAGGTACAGAAATACCTTGTTTTGGCCATGGAATTTAATTGAGAACTGAAAAGCACAATATAAATTACAAGATGTAAACTGCAAAATTGCAAAACAGCATTTCAAGAGTTCACACTTAGATATTGCTTGACAACTGTTAGCAGGTTTGGCATGCTGTCCCGGGAGAGAACCCAGAGCTCGGAGATAGTTGAGCCCAGGGCTCCTGCCAGGTCCATAGAGCATGTGAGGGGAGTACGAGATCAGGTGGTTCTCGAGAGCTCCCCTTTTTAAAGGAAAAAAGGAGGAGAAAGGGGGTGGATTTTTTTTTTCTTCGGAAATTGAAGATAAGGGAGTAATATCTAGCTAGGCTACTTATAGTGAGTTAGGATAGATCTGATTGGCTAACTAATGAGTGTAGATAGGTGGCCAGCTGCAGTCAATTATATCACATGCTCCTCTCGAAATTAGTTTAAAAACTTCACTTCAAGAGTTCACACTTAGATATTGCTTGACAACTGTTAGCAGGTTTGGCATGCTGTCCCGGGAGAGAACCCTAAGCTCGGAGATAGTTGAGCCCAGGGCTCCCGCCAGGTCCATAGAGCATGTGAGGGGAGTACGAGATCAGGTGGTTCTCGAGAGCTCCCCAAATGCATGAAGCTAGGGACAGCAGCCGTGTATTCGAAGAAACTCCCCAAAAGGCTTGAAATGCTATATCTGGCTGCTGGATATAGTTATTTGAAAAAGGAAATGTAAAGAGGGCTCCTTGGAGCAAAGGGTGAAGCAGGTTCCTGCGGGAACCCGAGCAGAGTTGGTGTGAAAAGGGGGCTAGGGGACTTGCGCTTAGTGTTTTCCTATAGTGTATGAAGCTAGGAGTATTTGGAAGGGGCTTGTGGAGGAGGGAATATTGAATATGAAGATGCAATTTCCTTTTCTGGATTGATCTGTTTACTTTGCTTGATGAGAAAGGAAATTGTTTCCTCGTCAATCAAGGTCGTATCTGTGATGGTGGGTGGATAGCGGGATCGAAATTTGGTGTTACTGTAAATTCAGAATATCTGAGAAATCCGAAAAAGATGAGAATATACATTGCATCTAGAGTGTGGTCTGTATAAAAGGATAGGTAGCCTTTTCTGATTGTGCTATGCATTTGGAGAGTATGTTGTGTGTGTGATGGGCAATCTGGTATATGGGGGGGGGGGGGGGGGGGGGGGATTCTGAATGCCTTTAATAAGGCTGGTTTGTGAATTAGCAGTAGAATCAGAAATGGAGCCGTACATGAGTTTGTGGAAGAATTTTATTCCACTTAAATAGCTCTTGGAGTTGTCTTGAATGTGTTTGTAGAATGCAAGCATGTGCCGTATAGACTGATTGTAGGCGGGGAAAACAGAAATGAGGTGTTGTGTGGGAAATGGAATGTGTGGATATGTTGAGCAGTGATCAACTGATGAGGTGTTCTGGGGCAACTTAAAATGTATAAATGAATGTTGATGCAAATTGTGTATGCTGTGGTTATGGGATTATCATCTTAAAAGGAGAGATGGGGTCAGCTGCGGCTCTGCTTCTGATACCTGTTTCTGAAAATAAAGCAAAACAAAAAGAGAGTCAGCGATTTCCTATGCAACTAGGAACATGTAGAACAGTTAGAATTAAATTTTTATTTATTATTATTATTATTTATGATTATTATAATTTTCTTAAATTTATTTATTTATACATATATATATATATATATATATATATATATATATATATATATATATATATATATATATATATTTTTTTTTTTTTTTATTAATTAATTAATACATTTTTTTTTTAATTCAGAATGTAGCGATGGAGAGCCGCCTTAAAGCAGGTTAATGATAACGCCCTTTATTAGTGCAGTAAACGGCAACTTCGTTGTAACTGTGCATGAGAATATTGGAGGCAGACTATTAATTTCTCCACTATATCGCCTGTTAGAAGCGCGTCGGCGGCCCTGATAATATACCCCACAGAGGGGGCAGCATCTGTGTAAAAAGGATATACTGAGGATGGAATTGGATAGCTAATAAATGAATGGCTTCTATTCCAGCGCTTAAGGAAGGAAAGCATAAGGCAGGTCACATGCTTTAAGCGCCACCTGATGGTTACAAACCTTTATGAATTTCTTTCTTCTGTTAAACCAGGGGTCACCAAACATGGTCTTGATCTTGTGTGTTGCTCACAGGCCTGTTCTAAAAATAGCTCACCATAGCGCCACTTACTAGTAAGCTTTCTCTAATATAGAAGTAATCATTTAAAAATGTAAATATTTGCAAAGATATATAAGAATAAAGTGTTGCACATTGATGTGTTAATTACAGGGTATTTCCTACCCTGTTAACTCATTGTTGGTAACTTTGTGAGAACTTTTGTGATCAGCATCTTCACATGGATGAATATTATTAATTATTACCAAACCTAAATTATAATTAAAAGTAAATTGAGCAAATTGTTATTTGAGAAGTGTTTATCAAACTGGTAGCCCTCCCCGTTAATCGGTTCCCAAGAAGTAGCTCTGTTTCATGGAGGTTGGTGACTCCCGTGTTAAACACTAAAGACAACATTTTGAAGAAAGCTGAAAACCTGTAACCATTGACTTCCATAAGAAGGAAATAAATACTATGGAAGACAATGCGGCTGTCCGTAGTACCCAGCCACAATTCTGGACACTTCGTATTCTGCCGCGCTGCGGAGCGCTATTTGTACATTTGATTAGTTTATTTTTTGATAGCGTATGAATGCGTGTGACTGGTGTGCATTAGCCCTCTATCCCCTGTCGTAAGCGCGCCGCGTCACCGCGCCGTCGGCGCCTCCGGTGTGCGACGCCCTTCAGGCCGAGTTTGCTACGGCCAAGATCGGATTTAGATCATTTCTCTTCTACTCCGGAGATTGATGCTGCGAGATGAAGTAGGTGAGTGACGAAAAGGCATCCCTGCGGGATAGTGCGCATGTGTGTTTGATGTTCTAAGATGGAGAGCAGTTTGTGCTTAGCGTGATCTTTCTTACATAATATAAAAGGGGACTAGTTTGTCGATTTATCCAAGTAGCCTATGGATGCTTGAAATTCTGTCACTCCAAATTGATGCTTAAGAATTCTATAGAGTGCTTAAGCTGGAGGTTCTTCCGCGATGGGAATGCAAATATTAGAAAACCGGTCACTAAATTTAGCTGGAGGATATTAGGGAGAGAGAAACGGGAAACTTCTAGTAGATGAATTACATGCAAACGGTGTAGTTATTGGCGAGAATCCAGCGGACCATTTTAAGGCATAAATGTGTGTGCTACTTCTGCATCCGAATGTTAAACGGACTACGAAATATAATTGTGACCTCGGGTTAATGCCAGAAATCGGGTTACATAGGAAGGCGGGTGTAATGTTGATTGCAACCGAGCGTTGCAGCTGTCTAGATTAGAGAGATTGCTTGGTTTATAAGGTGATAATTTAAAGCATCTTCATTAGGCAGAATCATGCTGTTAATGCTGAAAAAGGCAGAATTATGAGGAGATGAAAGAGCCTTTATTAGACATTTTTAGAAACGTTCTAATGCCCATTTCAGTAAGGCTGATATGAATGTGCTTAACGGGGAATTGCTCTGTGATTTCTGGTTCAGCGTTGGTGGACGGCTAGTGAGGTTATGGAAAGGGAGCGCCGAGATCGGCTGTGATCCAATAGACAAAACCTGGAATGAGAAATTCAGAAAATTAGGTCAGTTTGCAAACGTAATTCACTAAAAGCATAAACAAATTGACAAAAGTTGACAAGTAATTTCTGTTTTCACTAGACTTAGCACTTGTCTGCAGTAGCTGCAAGTGTGTAAAAATGAGAGGGGAAAAAGCAGGAGTACGCAAGGTGGAGGGGCGGGGTACGTAGCCCGTAGGTGGTTAGGATCGCTGGAAGAGGAGGACTGGAGTGTGCACTGGAATCGGGAGCTGCAGGCTGGAAGAGGTGAGGTGGAAGTCCAAGAGTTGCTTTATTGTCCGGGAGATTAGTTTAATTTGTGTTTAGAATTAATGATTGCTGCAATGTGTCCAAATCCAATATTGCTTTTTAATCCTTTCCTTGATGCCCCGGGGAGGCAGAGTGTTTGCGGGTATATTGTCTGATGGGGATAGGGGGTGTGGCAGGAGCTTGTGGTGTGGTATTGTAGTTGAAGAATAGTAGGATATGTTGAGGATCCGGTTTGTCCTGTGAGTAAATTTTTGGAGGTGCTGGAGTGGACCTGTCATTAGCTTCTTCGGAAAACGAAGATAAGGGAGTAATATCTAGCTAGGCTACTTACTGTGAGTTAGGATAGATCTGATTGGCTAACTAATGAGTGTAGATAGGTGGCCAGCTGCAGTCAATTATATCACGTGCTCCTCTCGAAATTAGTTTAAAAACTTCACTTAAGTTAAAAATGAGGTATATGCACACAGACTTTCTGTCAGCCAGTTAATTGATTCTAATTTAACATGAAATCACCTACAAAAGCTAACACGTTTTCTAATATCATATATAAATCATATAAATAAATAGACAAGGCAATTTATTAAGAAATTAAATTTAAAATGTATTTTTTAGGAAATAAAAAAATCCTACTTTAATAATAATATTAATAATATAATTATGATGATGATGATAATGACGAGGATTATTATTATTATTAACTAGGGTTCCCCTTTGGTTGGGGAACTTCAGTGCTATACAGTGGATTTGATATTGAAAATCCAAGTATGGGAAGGATTCGGTTCAGAAGCCGCTTGTCTGAAAGAGTATTAAACGGGCCAATGAATGCAATGAATTAGCAGCGTAAGCTTGCACAGGTGTGCTTCATTGCCAATTATCCCAGCATATAAGCACACCTGGAGCGAACAAACGCCATTATTTTCGCTTTAGAGACTTTCTGATCGAGTCGATGATGGTTCCTCCTGCTGTGATCCAGCGATTCCGAGTGAACGAGAGCATTCTCCCAGTCCAGAGTGTGTACACGCAGCGGCAGACGGTCGAGCTGGGTTTCTCCCTTGCCTGGCGTTCTTTGAGTCCGGTCCTCCAGAGCGGTGCGTATAAAGTTGCAAACTTCACAGAAAGAGCAACACAGTCGTGCAGCACGTCCTTTTCAGGACGGCGCTCCGACTGTGCGTTTCTGGATGCGGTGGTTTCCTGTCCTCGGATGATGGGCACGAGCACTGATTTGCATGTCTGAGGGGTCCAGCATGTTGATGCGCTGCTCGCGAGCAGTTCATGTCGTCATTGCAATGCCATGACTGTTGCGCAGTAAAGAATGCGGCTAGCCTTTGCAAAAGGGCAAACCACCCCAGTTGTGCCCTGTTCTGCAGCGGGCACTCGGGCTCTTGACGGTGGAACGGCCAGGGGGTATGTGGGGATTCTTCAGGTTGAGTGCGCGATGGCGGTTAATCCGCGCGGCGCCTCTTCTTGGCGGGGTCCGCCTCGTCTTCCATCCAAAGCCTGTAAGTTATCTGCCTCCCTCGAAGCTAGAGCTTACAAGGCTGCGGGCCAGGCTGCTTCTGCCTTGCATGCAATAGCCACCTACCAGCGCTACCAAGCACAGGCGTTGGCCAAGCTGCACGAGGGTGGGTCCAACCCAGGCTTATGAGCTTTGCATCGCCACTGACTAAGCGTGTGCGTTGGGGAGGACGATGTCCACACTAGTGATCCAGGAGCGCCACTCCCAGCTGATATGCGCGAAGTCAACAAAGTCCGCTTTCTTGACTTCCCCATATCCCAAGCTGGCATGTTCGACGACACCGTCTGTGAATTCACCCAGGAATTCGAGGCAGTGAGAGAGCAGTCTGATGGGTGATGTCTTATCGGCGGTCCGTAAGCCCGCTCCGCCCGCCTTGCCATTCATACCTGCTCCTCGCCGAAGGCGCCCGCCTACGAGAGCTGCACCGCCCCCGCACACGCCTCTGGCGAAGCGAGCGCGCCGAGCAATTCGGAAGCAGGCAGCCCCCTAGCCCAGAATGCCGCTAAGTCCGGCAATGGACCGCGAAGCATCCCTGGGGCAGGCCATCTGGAGAAGAGGGAACTTGCTCTTTCCCCGCTGGAGGGCGGGGCCCCATTTCCTACGGCACTTTTTACTGCCATGAAAACATCATGAAAGAGCACTTTTCCACTTCCCCGGATGTGACAGCCCGAAATCTGCCAGTCTGGGACGCTATGCTTTCTAGCTTGCAGATTTGGTGCGTTTCACCAGTGGCTCATGAGCGCTGGGAGGACGGTCTCCTTTCTCCCATCCCTCGAGCCTCCCCTCCAGAGCTCGGGTGCGGAGTGAGAGCAAATCTCTCACCTCCAGCTCTTCCGTGGGACCTGCCCGCTTCCCGGATCAGCACACCCACTCCGCGCTGCCCCACTGCTGGTACGTCACCGATTTTAGCGATGAGTCCATTAGCGAGAGCTCTGCCTGCCTGGTTAGCGCGAGCCAGCTCTTCGCGGTGGCTCATATGCACAATCAGACGCGGCTATGCGATTCAGTTTGGGAAACGGCCCCCAAAGTCACGAGCGTGTATTCACCAGGGTCAGCCCCCTGTCTGCCCCTGTCTTGCAAGAGGAGATTGCTGTCCTCCTGGCGAAGGATGCAATCGAGCCGCTCCCTCCAGCCGAGATGGAGAGCGGGTTTTACAGCCCACACTTCATCATGCCCAAAAAGAGCGGTGGGTCACGGCCAATCCTAGATCTGCGCGTTTTGAACCACTGTCTGCACAAGCTGCCGTTTAGAATGCTCACGCAGAAGTGCATCCTCCGGTGCGTTCGTCCTCTGGGTTGGTCTGCAGCATTAGAACTGATGGACGAGTATTTCCATGTCTCCACTCTTCCTCGCCACCGTCAGTTTCTGCGGTTTGCGTTTGAAGGTCGAGCTTGGCAATGAAAAAGCTCTCCCCTTCGGGCTCTCTCTGTCTCCGCGGGTCCTCACTAAGCCCGCGGAGGGTGCCTTAGCGCCCTTGGCTCGCGGGCATGCACATACTCAATTTTCTTGACGACTGGCTGATTTTTGCCCTCTCTCGGAGCAATTGATTATGCACAGAGACAAAGTGCTCCGGCACTTCCACCTGTTGGAGTTTCAGGTCGACCGAGAAAAGAGCAAACTCGCCCCCGTGCAGAGGATCTCTTCTTTCGGGCTGGAGCTGGACTCGATCACCATGGCAGCGAGCCTCTCCGGAGAGCGCGCTCATGCTGATGCTGTACTGTCTGAAAGAGCTCGAAAGTAAAATAGTGGTCCCACAGAAGCTTTTTCACAGGCTCCTGGGGCATATGGCATCCGCAGCCGCTTCATGCCGCTCGGATTACTCTATATGAGACTACTTCAGAACTGGCTTAACGATCGAGTCCCCAGACGCGCATGGCACGCGCGCGCACACCGAGTCTCTGTTACTGCGCTGTGTCGCCGCGTCCTTAGCCCTTGAAGCGACCCCTCGTTCCTACAGGCCTGTCCAGTCCAGTCTTGTTGTCGTTTCAACAGACGCATATTGCCTGGAGCTGTTGGCAGTGTTCCTCGCTCTCCACCGTTTTTTTCCAACACGTGCTGGTCAGGACGGACAGTACGGCGGCGGCGTATATCAACCGTATGGGGGGTATGCGCTCTCGCTGCATGTCTCAGCTCGCCTGCCATCTGCTCCTTTGGAGTCATCCGCGGCTGAAATCTCTGCACGTCATTCATATTCAGGCAAGCTCAACCGTGCAGCCGATGCACTCTCACGGCAGCCTTACGTCCTGGAGAATGGAGACTCCACCCCGAGTCTGTTCAGCTGATATGGGCGTGATTCGGGGAAGCCCAGATCATTCTGTTGCTTCCCCTGATATCGCTCATTGCCAATTGTCCTTTCCCTGACCAAGTGCTCTCGGCACGGATGCACTGGCTTACAGCTGGCCTCGGGTCATGCGCAAATACGCGTTTCCCCCAGTGAGCCTGCTCGCGCAGTTACTGTGCAAGGTCAGGGAGGACGAGGAACAGGTTGATGGTTGCGCCCCTCTGGCTCAACCGGACCTGGATGTCAGAGCTCTCCCTACTCGCGATGGCTCTCCCCTGGCAGTTCCCTTCAAGAGAGCACCTACTCTCTCAGGGACAGGGCACCATCTGGCACCCTCGCCGATCTTTGGAGGTCCTTAGACGCGAGGAAGACTTAGGTAACTTCCGATTGCGGTGACTAATACCGTCACTCGGGCTAGAGCCCCCTCCCCCAGCGCCCCTATGCCCTAAAGTGGAGTCTATTCACTGAATGGTGTGTCTCTCGCAGAGAAGACCCCCGTAATTTGCCAGATCAGCGTTGTGCTTTCTTTACGCCAAGAGAAGCTGGAGAGCAGGCTGTCGCCCTTCACACTCAAGGTTACGTGGCTGCCATCTCCGCTCCCATGACGCGGTGGCTGGCAGCACCGTGGGAACGCATAACCTCATCATCCGGTTCCTCAGGGGCGCTAGGCAAATTAATCCACCCTGCCCCCTCTCATGCTCTATTAGGATCTTGCCCTTGTTACATGAGCCGCGACAGATCCCTTCGATCCTCGACTCAGTATCTTTCTGTCCCTGAAGACAGCTCTGCTGGTCACGTTAATATCGATTAGAGCAGTGGTTCTCAAACTGTGGTACGTGTACCACTAGTGGTACGCACGCTTCCTTCTAGTGGTACGCGGAGGAATGAAATATGTCATGTACATGCAACACACATTTCAAAGTTTACCAAAAATGATGTATATAATATGCCATATATGACATATAGCCTATATTTCTGAGGTAATCTGCCATGATTTTTTAACTGTGCAGAGTTGTAGCTGCTTTACTGGGCCTACTACGCTACTGTATTTCAATACTACTTATTTTGGTGGTACTTGGAGAGACAAATTTTTTTCTGAGGTGGTACTTGATGTAAAAAGTTTGAGAACCACTGGATTAGAGGGTCGGGGACCCGGAGGCATTTTTCCGGTCAGTGACTCGTGCCTGTAATTGGGCTGGCTTTCTCTCACGTCCTGAGATCCCGCCCGCGATATGTGCTCAAGGTTCCTACCGCTTCGTTTTAATACCAGGTAGTGAGCCTGCAAGCGCTGCCCTCGGAGGAGGCAGACCCAGCCCTTCTTTATTGTCCAGTTCGCGTCTTGCGTATTATCCGGACCGCTCTCAGAGTTTAGATCATCTGAGCAGCTCTTTGTCTGTTATGGCGGTCGGTAGCAGGGAAGTGCCGTACCGAATTAAGTTTTCCCACTGGATTGTGGATGCCATTCTCTCGCTTATCAGAGCCGAGGTTAGCCGCGTCCCCCGAGAGTGCGTGCGCACTCCACTCGAAGCTTCGCATCCTCTAGGGCGCGCGCACGTGGCGCCTCTCTAGCAGACATCTGTAGAGCTGCGGGCTGGGCGACACCCAACACATTTGCAAGGTTTTACCATCTGCGAGTGGAGCCGGTTTCCTCAAGGGTATTAGGTAACCCTTTGGGTAATGGATGGCCTCCGCAATGTCCTCCCTATCGGGATTGCATGCTTCCCAACGTACTGTTGTTTTTCCTAGAATTATCAAGATGCTCATGACTTCCCAAAAAATATAACTAAATCCGTAAGACTTCTGTTGAAGTAGGATAAATTAGGGCCAGGGACACGTTGGAGGACCGCGCCTCCCATGATGTGGGTGCGTCACGCTTGCTTGACTATCCCCTCATCGGGGGCGTTGGTAAGGTGCAGTCATTATGGCGCTTTCCATAGTCTTCCCATACGTGGATTTTTAATATCAAATCCACTATATAGCACTGAAGTTCCCCAACCGAAGGGGAACGTTTGAGGTTACAGAAGTAACCCTTCGTTCCCCGAGGAGGGGAACGGAAGTGCTGTACTCCGTCGCCATAATGACTGTCCCTTAGCCAGGCCCGGCGCTACGGTGGGGCAAAGGGGGGCATTGCCCCCTCAGAAAGATTTTGTGCCCCCCCAGTTTTTATAAAGGATTGTTCACTCAAACTGAAAATTCTTTCTGTCATTAATTATTAACACCCCCGTCGTTTCAACCTTAAGAACACACATTTAAATATTTTAAAATATATGACATAACAACTGAATTATAAAAATGGTGAGATTAAAGCTAGTCCTATAGTCCAGAGATCCGGTCCCCGCGTCAGGTCAGGTGCGCCCGTAAATAGCCTTTAAAACACACACACGGCGATGGAGGCGCACTCAACTCACAAGGGAGAAAAGTGGGTGACATGATAGGAGCAGCTTAATTCATTACATGTTTTGGTTAACTAATTATTTAAACACAACTCTCTTAAGCTCTAAAAGGAAAAAACACATAAGAAATTTGCTGTTAAATTAATTTTAGCAGAGACGCAACTGCCAGTCATTTATTAGTTATTCGGGAAGATGTAGCCTAATAAAAATGTTTTAATAAAAACAAATAGTTTACTGCACAGTCCCACAGTAGGCTACACTATAAATAATATTTTAATTTATTTATTAATTTTATTACAATTAAACTAAAATTGACAACGCAGAACTCTCTGAATGTTTGCTTTCATTTTGCTAAAAAGCGCACTTTTACAGTTGTGTAGAGAAATATCCCATTATGCAGCAGCAGTCAAGGTATAACACATAATAAATGCCTTTTGCGTTTATTAAGTCAAGTTTGCAGTGTTATAAATGGAATATAGTGCTTAAGTGGATTTATCGCGGATCAACCGAGAAACCTCTCGTGCTGCAGGCAGGCAGAATGATCATCTTTTAAAAATGTCATTTAGGCTATACTGCTTTTTGCTCATGCAAAATTAAACAACATAAAATATATTGTAGATCTATTTTAAGATCTAAAATACAACATAGAGTTTGTTTTGACTTGTAGCTCATGGCCCTAAAATGAAAATAACCTGAAAACAAAGCTATTAAAAAAGGCTTAATAAAATAATTAATAAATAAAATTACGGGTAGGCTTAGTAACCTAATGGTTTATGATGGTTTACAATATCACGAAAAAAACACACTTATGATAGCCTAAGATAAATCTTTGTTTTTACATTTAAAATGATGAAAAAAAAGTTATATAGCATATTGAGTTGCGTGTTATCCGTGCCAAAATTTACCCAATTTTCACGGTAATAACATGTGAATTTTGGTATCTTTTTTAGGTATTTTTCTGGCTACACTAATGCATTAAAATGAAACTAAGTAATTGTTTTAAATGACATTAGATTGTAAAATTTAGCTTTTCCCTAACACTGATGTTGGTTGGGTAATAGGCTACGTGAAGCGGGATGACTCGGTTAAGCTGATTTCACTATATTTATTTACCAGTTAAATGAATAGTCTGATCGTGGGTCAGCTTGCATGTGTGGGCATAATTTGACATCTTTACCTAAAACTTTAAACATTCATAGGCCTGTTATTTAAAATAAAACGGAAATAAGGAGAATAACATAAGATTTAAAGCGCTCGTTTGGCACTGAAGCCATCATCCGTCTGCATTAATAAGCAGTAAGTAGCTATTACTATCGTTAATAAAATTCGTAATAGCGAAACTGCATATTGTTATTACTATTAAAACGTAGCCTATATTACTGCCTTAGGTCAGTAACTTAGGCAGTAATGCAAAGTAATAATAAATGTGAATAAATAGCCTAAATGAAAGAAACAAGAGACCAAAATCAGTCTCTTCAGCTTAAAAGGATGGCGTTTGCTCGCTCCAGGTGTGCTTATATGCTGGGATAATTGGCAATGAAGCACACCTGTGCAAGCTTACGCTGCCAATTCATTGCATTCATTGGTCCGTTCAATACTCTTTTAGACAAGCGGTTTCTGAACCAAATCCTTCCCACATGTGGATTTTCAATATCAAATCCACTGTATAGCATTTCTGTTCCCCTCCTCGGGGAACGAAGGGTTACTTCTGTAACCTCGAACATTTTGTTTATTTATTGAAAGGTCTACTTTTACAATTTGACACATGTATACCACTGCAGAAATGTTATAACCAACAGGCCCATGTCATATACAGTACATATGCTTAATAAATAGACTATATATAAATTAAACACATTAACAAATGCTTTATTTTTTTGTTTTTACAAGCTTTGGAGACAAAACATAAATTACGCTTTTAAATAATAGGTCACCTATAGCTTTTATCATGAACCATGTCTGTGTTCAAAATGACATCAATGCTTTCAAAATGCACTGTGAAGGCAACCCAATTGTAAACATGAAGATCGCTAAACCGGAAATTTAAAAATACTTTAAACACAAATCACACCTAAGAGTGGACATGGATGGATTTGGGACATTCCAAATCAATGAACTTTTGGCTTTCAGAAACGTACCCATGGCTGATATATGATTTAAAATATCAAATATTTACATCAATATTATTAATGGAATTTCTATTCTAGCCTGCGGCTAATGACAGTGACTGCGTTTAAATCATTTGTCTCTTTTTACGCTTTAACAAACAAATGAATGGTTAAGTCTATTTAAATGATTATATTTTACTTCCATTACAACATTGATGCTGTAAAAAGAACCTAATGAAATTGAATATAATAAATCATAATAAAACATAAACCTTTTACCGGAAGTTTATCAATGCCTGAAAAACATTAGATGTGCATATAGCCCATTAAAATTTGATAATGTTGCACGTTAAAGAATAAATCTGAGTTGCAATTATAAACTAATAATTGTGGGGGAAAAGATGGAATTGGAAGAATTGCACTCAAGAGAACTAAAATCACAACTCTAAGGAAAACAGAATTGTGAGATAAAAATTGTTCCAACTTTGCTATTAAAATTACATAGATACAGTTAAAGTCAGAATTATTAGCCCCCCTGTTTAAAGGTCAGAAAGGTAGGATTAGGCCTAAAAAAATACTGAGTCGGGTCTAAAAGATAGATAATTCAAATTCATTCAATCATATTCTTTTCGTCTTAGTCTCTTTATTTAATCAGGGGTCGCCACAGCGGTATGAACCATCAACTATTCCAGCATATGTTTTAACCAGTGGATCCCCTTCCCAGTACTGGGAAACATCCATACACACTTATTCACATTCATACACTACAGCCAATTTAGTTTATTCAGTTCTCATATAGCTCATGTGTTTGGACTGTGGGGGAAACCGGAGCACCCGGAGAAAACCCACGGCAACACGCGGAGAACATGCAAACTCCACACAGAAATGCCAGCTGAATTAAATTAATAGGCTATTCCTGCAAAAGACATCTTAAATGATCTTAGCATATCACTATAGTTGTCTTTGAGTTACAGTTAAATTTAGGACACATTTCTGTTATTTATATACAATATTAATTGTATAATAAAAATAAAAATAATAATACCAACAATTATAATAATACTTTTTTATTTAAAATAAATGTAAACATTTTTATATATTTATAAGAAATATTATAAATAAAAAGGGGGATGGTGGGGCTTTTGAGAAGAGGCCGTGGTTCTTGTCCAATGCAAAAGACAGAAGTGACATCAGAATACAACTATGCATAATTCTAAATAATTTATAAATGAAATTATGAGATGATTAATTATGCTATACACATATTCTTGCCCACGACGGCGCGCGCGCACACAGAGACAGAAACAGGACCAGACACAGGTAGTGTCCGAGATCTGCCACCAAAACAAGAATTTACAAGACCAGAGTGGCAGAACCCTGACCATTCTTGCATGCTATTGTTGACTACATATAAATAGACTATTTAATTAATTTCAAATAAAAAAAATGTCATTATCAGATTCTCTCTTGCATATTCAACATATATGGCAGATATACTACCACTCACAATCGGTAAATGTTTATTCTAACAAGGAAGACTCACACTGTGGACACAGGCATAGTCAATCTCTCCAATGTCTCTCATCAAAATATTACCTAAACATAAACTTTTTATGTGCTCATTTTATCTAAAAAAGATTATAATATTGCTTGAAATTTTGGACTTACTTGTCCACTGATTATCCGTTCTGAATGTTGACTGGATATAAAAATAACTCATTAAAACCATATTTGCGCTTATATTGACTTAATATAATATGCAACTCTAAGCAACATTATTACAACATTTTTGCTATTACATGATTTAATTACTGGAATTTTACGTTTTTACAAACTCTTTACACTCTCTAAACAACCCCCCAAAATCAGAAGCTTATCTGGGAACAGTTTATCATATGGAACGCATCCGTCAGTCACCATGCATACTGTAGGCTAAACGGATTCAGAGGTTGTAATGATCGATGCACAGCTTTAATGAAAGAACGTGAATGCAGATGTTTTTATATTCATTTTAACATACTTTCAAGCCAAAATAAAGTGAAAGCACAATTGTCTTGAACAGTTCTTGCAATCATATCACGAGAACGGCTCTGTATTGATGCTACTTTTACTTTTCATCTAAAGATTAAACATATGGGGGAGAATAGGAAAATACATAAACAGAATGATAGCGGGAAAAACGGGAGATTCGGCAGGTATGCGTCATGCTAATTGTTAATAGATAATTAATGGTTAAATATCAATCCTCATTCAGATACAGCATAATAATCATCTTTATTGTAACATTACCTCTGTCTTTGTCGCGGTTTTCCTCCACTTTTCTTTCTTTTTTGCCTCCCCTGCGCACCAGAGAGCTTGGGACGTTTTGACAAGCTGATGCCCATCAAAAAAAATAATAAATTAACACCGTAGCATGTAAAGTTACGATCACCGGTGCCAGGAAGTCTACTCTGAGCATCCCTGGGTGACAATTTAAATACTCCGGGACACTTAGCAGACTGTCCTGACTCTCTCTGTCCGAGCTTTAAGGAACACAGATAAGATAAAAGAGAGGAAAACCCTATTCTTTGCCTCAACCTTCTGCCCACACACACACACACACAGACATTCCTCAAAATTAAATAAAGACATTTAGAACCCAAATTTCTTTGTTTTAAGTACACCTAAATTTGGTAAATTGTATAATGCCTCCTATAACCTGTACGCCTTGTACTTTTAAGCCTTTTAAAGCATCAATAATGTAAGGACGTGTGAATCATGTTGATGTATTTCTTAAAACTGTCGTGTTTAGTACCGTTATGTTCCTCCTGCCATTTTACAACACATTATGCGTAGCGCATGATAATAACTTGTACGGCGTGCATTCTTTAATGCCCTGAATTAAAGACCATCCGTAGGCTGTGGGAGGAACCTCAGTTTGCATATGAGCTGCTCAGAGACAAAGGAAAGTTTCGCGCTCAAACTTTGCCCAGAGATTATTGGTCAGTCAAAAGAAAATGGGTGTACCTTGGCCTGTAGTTAAAACCTGTCTGCTTCCCGGAAAAGGTGAAGAAACCCTCCGGCAAAACGCCTTCACAGATAATCTCTTTCTGTCCTCGTTTCTTTATTTTCCGACATTTGAACTCAGTTTAATTTCGCGCCTCGTGGAACCATCCAACTTAGACCAAGTTGAGCAGTACACAAACACACAAAATAGTAATCTCCGACATCCCCGCGCATCAACAAAATCTTGCACGACACGAAAGAGTAAATGCAAGTATATTTCTCCATATGCGTTTTAAACTGCTCCCATTTTTAAGGTGTTTTATGATCAACTGGTAATTCTCGTTATGTGTGGTTGAACTGAGCAAAAATATATAAATTACAATTGCTTGAAACAAAGTCAGAACTGTAAACAATGTTGCAACAAAGTCCCATTTCTATATATATATATATATATATATATATATATATATATATATATATATATATATATATATATATATATATATATATATATACACTGTAAACGATTTCTTGTTAAATTAACAGTAAGTTACTGGCAACAATTATCCGGTAGCTGCTGTATTTCATAAAACAGTAACATTACTGTAATACTAATTACATTAGTATTAGATTTACTGTAATATGTAATACATCATTTTACTGTTTTCTTTTTATACTGTACCACCAATTACAGTAGTGATACACATACTGCAAAACTGAAAACAGTATTTTACTGTACATTTTTAACATGCAGAACTTCGGTATTTTAACGTTACTTTCATTATTACTGTATAGTATTTTACAGTTATTAAATGTTATTTTATTGTATTTAATAGTACTACTTTATAATGAGCAAAAAAATTTAAAAATTGCACAAATATTATTTTAACTGTTTAAGAAATACAAGAAAAATAAAGAAACTGAAACTTTAACTTCACAATAAAAGTTTATTGTGTAAAGCCTACTGAAACAATAGCAATTATTCAATATAACAAAGCAACAGAACACTAATGAACAATTGATAATTAAAACCAGTCAACAATTAATGGTAACACTTTACAATAAGGTTCATTAGTTAATGCATTTACTAACATGAACTAATCATGAACAACACATGTACAGCATTTATTAATCATAATTGAACATTAACTAATGCTTTATTAACATTCGAGTCCATTCTTGTTAACATTAGTTAATGCACCATGAGTTAACATGAACTAACAATGAACAACTGTATTTTCATTAACTAACATGAACAAATACCGCAGTAAATGCATTGCTCATTGTTTGTTCATGTTAGTAAATGCATTAATTAACATTAACTAATGAACCTTATTGTAAAGTGTGACCCAATTAATGTATCAAAAAGCATTACAATTTTAAAAACAGGTGAAAATACTGCTACAAGACAGGAAATAATGAAGGCCAAATGATGTTGTGGAAAAGGGACAGTGAAAAAGGGCAGCAGCACTTCTGATGATCCTGCAAAAATGACAAGCAAAATCAATCACTGAAGTAAAATCTGATCATGCCTCAAATTATTTCATTCATTCAGAAACCAAACACCGCACTGCTGTTTTATATATATATAAAACACTGTTTTTTATAATTTTTGTTGGCAAAATAGTTTGTTGTCAATTTAAAATTACACTAACGTTAATTGGGAAAAGATCCAACTAGTCAAAACTAATCATTAACTAGTCTTAACTATAAACTATAAACTAGTCTTCACATAATGTCTGACTCTGTATAGCTTGAATATCTGATTCCATGATCACACTACTAGTGCTTCCACTGATTTAAGAGGGGTGAACACAGTTCATTCTGACCTTAAGAGGCTACATATTTAAAATAAATAAATAAATAAATAAAATAATCTAAGTTAATGTGACTAATGTTAATCAAATACTTTTAAGCTTTTAACATGTGAAAATCCACTTCTAACTTACAGACAAGATTGCGTTAGAGAACATGAAAGCCGTGGGTGATTTTTTTAAATAATGCTAATGATGAGTTACTGACATTTGGTTCGTATAAAACAAAGTAATCACTAAGCATTCATTTTTGGCAAAATCTGCCGAGAGGTGCAGCGACATGACAAAATGTGTTAAAGTTGAGCAGAGAACTGAAGAGTAGTCAAGCAGTCTACTTCATCAAATGTTTGTGGTAATATTTTGCGGTCAATTCGTATTACTGTATTTCAATATGCAGTGATGGCATGTCAGTGAGACAAATAAATCTTTGATAGAGTAATTTTGTTCAATTTTTTTTTTTTTTTACAAACACCTCTCCAGTGACATTTTCTCAAATTAAATCATCATGATGTTACTGTGCACAGCATCAGTAAAACATAAAGAATAATTTAAATACCTAATTTTTTAAAACAGTCACTGCTGATTACAAACTAACATTAAAGAAGGATTACAGAAGTCCTGTATGCATGATAATATAAAGATTTAAAACTCACTGGTGTCGAAGCACTTCGTCAGAGATGTAGACAGGACAGAATATGTGCAGCCTTTGTTGGACATCAAGGTAGTATGTTCACCCACACTGTAAAAAAATAAAAAATCTGTTATTTTACATGTTTTTTTTTTCCAGCAGCTAGGGTAACAGTCATTTGGTTAAGTCAAGTCACTTACAATAATTGTATTTATTAAATACTTGCTTACCCATATATAGATGTAAAAGTAACCAAAATAAATAATTAATTAAAATGTGAGGGATACTAAGCATGTTTGGTCTACATAGAGAAGTAAACATTTACTTTAAGCATTGATTCTAATTAATCTATTTCTGAACTACATCCAACCTCGCCTCGGAAACAGCATTTTTGAGCATTTAGATCAGGGGTGCTCAACCCTGTTCCTGGAGATTTACCTTTCCGCAGAGCTCACCTGCAACCTTGATCAAACACACCTGTCTTTAATTACCAAGTGCTCCTTCAGTTTGTTTAGTTGCTATTGATTAGGGTTGGAGCTAAACTCTGCAGAAAGCTCGATCTCCAGGAACATATCTAAATAAAGCAGGTGTTTTTACCTAAACGTTCCTTTCCTCCAGTTAGTTTAGCTGCAGATCACTCCACATCTGTGCTTTATTTGCTTCTTGACTTAAAGAGCCCATATTATCCATGAAATAGGGTCATATCTTGGTTGTAAGGGTCTCCAACAACAGTCTAATATGCATGCAAGGTCAAAAAACACTTTCGTGGTCTTGTAATCTGCATTTATTTTTACCTAATTATCCCAGCGACTCCCGTATGAATCGTCCAGTGATTCATTTGTTCCCAAACCCCTCCTTAGCGCGAAGCTAATCTGCGCTGATTGGACCGATGACAGTCTGTCGCGATTGGTCGACTGCCTTCAGTCAGAGAGTGAAATGGCCAATAGCTAATCAGCAATATAAAAAGTAATCACAGTTCATACACGCTCGATAGTGTAGGCGTGGATTTTAGCTGCCACACACACAGAAAAACACACACACACACACACCTCCGGCTCCCACTTCCGCCCGCACCCGGCAGGTTTTAACCTGAGAAGCCGCTCCATTTTCTGCCCGCCGCGCCTGATCCCGCTAGAGCTATACAGTCCAGACAGCCAAGATGTCTGTATAAACACACACACACAAACACCAAGCAGTCTCTCTCTTTCTCATTCGCATAGCAATATCCTTGATATTGCTACACAGCCGGCTCCCGTCCCAAATTAAACCCGTTACTGACCGCTCCTGCGATTTATTCGGAAATTTATTCCCGCGAGGCAGAACTCTACCACGGAGCTCCATAAACAAAGCAGCACGCGTCGCGTTTTTAACGTGACTTTGCACGCGATAAGAGAATATAGCCAGTTAACCTGATACAGTACACGCGGTTACAAGTAACAAATCACAACTAAATACATTTGCAAGCTATAGTCAACGAGGCAACAACTTTAACCGCACGTACTTACACTTGAGAAATGGAGGAAGAAACCCATACTGATGTCCATCAGTAAGTTACTCTTTACTGATCCTTCCTTTAACAAACTCAGATGAAGTATTCTTTGTAGCATGTAGCTTCCAGAAGTTTCCAGTAGTTTCCAATTGCTTGGTTATAATGCTGATGTTTCATCTTTGGGTAGAGACTCGATATAATATCCATCTGCAGTGTGACTTCAATCGACCGGCATGTTTGTATGCGTGTGTTTGTTTTTGTGTGTGTGTGTGTGTCTGGGTTTCTGCGTCAGAGGGCGGGGCCTCAGGTTTGAAATCTCCCGGGTTTGCGCGTGCACGTGAATAACTTGGTTTCGTTCGTACGTCATGGCGAAACACCTAATGAATCGGTATCAAGGTGACTCGTTTGAAGCACTATGAGTCGACTCTTTTATAGATGAATCAACCGTTTTAAACACTGTACTCTTACAGATTTAAGCCTTAGCTGGATACTTCACTTAGAGCTGTGTTACACACTACATGGAGGGGAATTTTCAAAGACCCATAATATGGGCTCTTTAAGAGTAACCGTGTCGCATTCCAGGTCCATCACAATCTGAGCAAAAAAAAACAATATGGCAAAAGACAAGACACATATAAATAAGTCTCAGAATAAAATATTTAAAAGGATAGTTTACTATTCTGCCACCATTACTCCATGTGTTTTTAACCAGTTTGAATTTCTGTTGAACACTAAAGCAGATATTTTGAAGAATGTTAGAAACCTGTAACTATTGACATCCATATTTGAACCAAATTTCTTTAAAAAATATATACGAGTTTGATGTTTAATGGAACAAAAAAAAATCTAACTATTTTGAAAAAAGTGGAGGATGCCAAAGATGTTATTATGACAGTTTTGGGTAAACTGTCCCTTCAACTTATGACATAAAATAACCAATACTGAACCAAGCTTACAGTTTCCAGGCTGTTTGAAAAAAACAAACACGGCCAGTAAAATTGCTAATAAACACAAAGACTAGTTATAGTAAAAAATCTGTGTCTAATATTTACTCAGCATTTGATAGACAAATAGCCTAGCCATGGTTGTTTTATTAATTCATTCATTTTCTTTTCGGCTTAGTCCCTTTATTAATCTGGGGTCACTAAAGCGGAATGAACCGCCAACTTATAAAGCATTTGTTTTATGCAGCAGATAACCTTCCAGCCCCAACCCATCTCTGGGAAACATCCACACACACTCATTCACACTCATACACTATGGACAATTTAGCTTACCCAATTCACCTGCAATGCATGTCTTTGGACTGTGGGGGAAACCGGAGCACCTGGAGGAAACCCACGTGAACGCAGGGAGAACATGCAAACTCCACACAGAAACGCCAACTGACCCAGCCGAGGCTCGAATCAGTGACCTTTTTGCTGTGAGGCGACAGCACTACCTACTGTGCCACTGCGTCGCTACTCGAAGAAGAAAAAGAGGTTGTACATGAAACTCCTCACAACAAATCTGTGAACAAATTGACATTTCAAAATCTAATCAAAATGAGGAAGACATCAACATTACCTTGAACAATCAAGTGAGGAGTTATTGGTAGCATCAGTTTTTCAACATCAATTGCTGTAGCTGAAAAACAGATAAATATAGAGTAAAGATAAGAGTAAAATAAGACTTAACATTTAATAATCTAAATCTATGGTACAACCATACAAATCTGTATGGGGTTAAAATAAATTTGTATACAAATCATTCCCTACACCTGAACACCAAAAATAAAATGTACAATTAATGATACACTACAATAAGCTCATTAACCAGTGAGAAATAGACAATTAATATGTATTATGTTAATATTAACGTTAGCTTAAAAGACATCAACTGAATTTTCGTCGAATAATGTAACATAACTAAATTAACTTGGTTAATTATTTTAAATTACACACACTACACACAGAAATATACACAAAACAAAACTTTAACGGACAGAATTTGACTTTTAAAGACTTACCGAGGATGAATTCACTGGAGGAAAAGGCGACAGGTGGATTTCAAATTAGGATAGCCGTTGCTTGCCTGGTGAAGGTCGACTCGGCTCGGTTCAATGAATCGGCTCCTTAGAACAGTAAAGAGTCGAATCCGCCTAAACCGATTCCTTTTCGTATATTATTGTAAGACACAACAATGAATCATTACTATATCGGTATACTGCTCGGCCACACACATTTATACACATATTGCTGAATGTGCAAGTAAACACGTGTGATAAAATAATTCCCGAGCAAACGGTTCAATCCGATTCGGTGTCATTTGAGTGCTGAAGTGTTTTGAGAGTTTTTTTCTCTCCCAGAATTCATTTTACACCAACAAGCAAATAGTAATGGCAGATGAGAAAAGCGAGATCATGTCATAAATATTGCGTTTAATATGTCACGAAATGAAGTTTTAACAGTTTTTCATGCGAGAATGTAGTTCTTCCAAACTCAAATCTGTGGTTTGTTTATAGATATCATGACTAATTTTAAGTGTGCTTTGCCGATAGGGGAGATTCTGACCTCCAGGGGTTGACGGCGCTTCATCACTCATGTATACGGCAAACCTAGTGCTTTAATCGGCTTAGACATTATTGAGACATGCCCCTGTCTTAGATGGGTCTATAATGAATGTGTTATAAAATAAAGTTTTAACAGTTTTTCATGCGAGAATGTTGTTGTATTAAACTCAAGCCTGTGCCTTATTTATAAAGATAATGCATATTTTAAAATGTTGTTTTGAAAATGCGGAGATATGTGACCTCTACGGTGGCCAATATGGGCGCCCAATATTTATGAATCCGTCTAAAGCAGGTTGGTCACTCTGACATTTAAGCTGACTTTGAAATCATTTTGTGTGTTTAACAGTCTTTAGTTACGTGAATCAATTATTTTTGTTTCAATTTACGTTTTGGTTTAGCACAAAGTTATGTTTATTTCATATTATTTAATATTTCCATGTTACCTTATAAAATGAAGTTGCAGTGCACCCAAAAATGGAAAACCAGGGGACAGTGTAATGCACTGAACAGTCTGAAGAAACTGGTTACGTTATTTACTTCACAAAATAATTAGTCAAAAATAAATAAACATAATAATCATAATATATATAATGTGTGTGTGGAGTTGTATTTAGATGCACAGTAACTGATTTTTCCCAAAATTCATTGTAAAATCTACAGTAGCATACTGTTAACCATGTTCACAGTATAGAAAAGTTGAAAATACATTATTATACTGTGAAAACAACAATATATACAGTAACACACTGTGCACAGCTTATACAGTAAAGAACTGTTGAGAAATGCAGTATAATACTGTGAAAACAATACTGTGAAAACAAGCAGTATAATACTGAGAAATCGTCTACAGCATATATATATATATATATATATATATATATATCTATCTATATATATATATATATATATATATATATATATATATATACTGATATAAACTGATATAAATACTAGCGCTGTCAAAATTAGTGCGTTAACACATGTGATTAATTTTAAATAATTAACGCGTAAAAAAAAAAAAAACGCAATTAATGCAGTTGCAGGTTTTTTTTAACTTCCTGTTGTGGTGGACGTGTGTTTAACATGCAACAAATGTGGATAAGACCAAGGAAGCACTTTTTGAAGGCAAGTTTCAGTATAAAGCAATTAGTTGCATCACAAGTTATCCAGAGTTTCATGCAATTTCGGGTGTTTAATTTTTAACTTTCGACTTCTGTTGTAAGTTGATACCGCATGGCGAACAGAAAGAAAATCCTACGCATTTCGTGACTCGGTGTTCCTTTAAGGTAATAAAATCACTGCTTAGGCCACACGGTAGAATTTTAATAAGAGTATAATCTTTATCATATTAAAATCTGAATATCAGAAAGTCTCTGGTGAAGTCGCGAGCTGTCAAAGACAGGGCATTACTCTGCCTTTCAGCATGAGCCCTCCAAGTTTAGCGTGTTTCCTCATAAAACGCAACGAAAGTGTATGCTTTGCATTGTTGTGTCAGAATCCTTGTGAAATACAGTAATACTTTAGGACGCTTAGTTTAAGCAAATTTGATGAACGTGATCATGCCTGTTGAATCTGAGGGGAGTCGCTCCAGTATGGAAGGCCGTCGGGGCCATCTGCAGCGCGTTGTGTGTGTCTGTGTGTGTGTGTGTCTGTGTCAGGCCCATTAAGGGGTGTCAGGGGTGGAGTGCGCGACGTATCTGAATAGGGGCGTGTGCGCGCGAGATGTACCTGAAGGACGGTGGGGGTGAGTTGCGCGCGACATAGGCTACCTGAAGAGCTAGGAGGGATGCGGGGGAGAGGGGTGTGCAATGTATTTAACGACCGGTTTGCCATTCATTTTGCGGGCATTTGAGAGTCTCTGTGCACTTGCGGGATACTCCTAGTCTTAGCAACTGGATGAATGTAAAGGAGGATTAAGCTAAATTGTTTCTACTCTATAACTAATGTTCTCAACTCACAGCAATAAAACTTTCAATGAGTGCAACAGTTTGTATTCTATAGTTTATTATTATAAGTTTTCATTTTCCATATCTGCAATTCCTGTATTTTGGCATTTTTTTGCAGTCCACTTAGAATCCAACATGGAAATCAATGTTTTCTTTATTGGCATTGATTGTTTTGAAATTTAAATGTCATTAACATGCCTGTGTTTTAATTTCTTTAATAAATATGGCTGTTAAGCCAGGATCTTGATGGTTTATTGTGGGTATGTTGTTTACATGAAGAAATCTGTTTTTGTCTTGCGTATACATTAATTTTACATTTGAATAGCCAAAATTACAAGTTTCAGTATTTTAAATGCGATTAATCGCGATAATTTTTTTTTAAAAGGTGCAATTAATTAATATTTTTTTTTTAATCGATTGACAGCACTAATAAATACACAAAACAGGGGGCAGCCTAAAAAACTTACAATTGCAGGGTAGCTGATAAAATTGCAATAGTGATGAATAACTTTGCAACTTAAAATAAGTAACTGATATAAACTATTATTTCATTGCCAAGGAAAAAATTTTTAAAATAAGAAAGACTAAAAAGAACAATACAATTTATTTTCTATTACTAAAACAAAAAGAAAAAAAATAATAGAATTAAAAGCTAATTCAAAATGCTGATACAGATTTTATTGGTAATCTTTTACAATAAGTTTGTACTTGTTAATGTATTAACAGGAACAAACAATAAATGCATTAATGCTATGAGTGCTACAGTTGCTACATTTGTTCTTGTTTCATTCATGCCTTAACTAATGATAAGAAGCATGAATTTTGATTTTAATAATGCATTACTAAATATTGAACTATGCTTATTAATTCAGTACAAGTATTGTTTATTCTTAAGTAAATTAACTAAATGAAACTTTATTTTAAAGTGTGACCCTTTTGATAATAGCTAAAAAAAAGTACAATAAATTATTATCTTGATAATTAAAATATGAAGACTCTACAACTCCATATTTAACATTTAACATATGCTTTGCATAAAAAAAAAAAACTGTGAAAAAAACGGAATTCACTGTTGCAAAACAAGATATGTAACGGAGGCCAGCTAGTGAAGTGCTGTGCAGGTAAATCTCACTCCTACGACCTCTAACGCCCCATTCACACTGGGCTTCAGGGTCAACGCTTGACTGAAGGTGTGTCTGAAGTTGGGGCTGAAGCGATCGTCATAGCAGCATCAGCAAATGAAATTTAGTCAGCAATAGGCCACTGTCTAGCAGGTGTATTTGCATACAGCGATTTGATTGGCTGACACTTCCATCAGTGCTTGAAAAGTTGAGCTAGTCCCAACTTCTGCAGCGAGCAATACCTTTGAAGCGGCGCCCAGAGGTCCAGATTTCATTCAAAATGAATGGAAAGTGTTGACACTGACGCCCCGTGTGAATTGGGCGTAAAGGTGCCCGAGCGACAGATGCTAGGGGCTATGGTCTTTAGCCTTCTTGTTAGAGCAACAGACTCCCATGCGGAAAGTCGCCATTTCGATCTCAGCTCAGAGTGGGTTAAGTGGTGTCGGACTGGTGGGTTTAAAATTCATTCTCCACTCACCTGTTCTTTTAGATACAGCTGAAAGCATCTGTCCATCACTCCCTCCAACAGTTCTGCTATAATGTCAGCCACCACCTCCTCATCCTCCTCTTGGCTGATGATGCTAGCCCAGCTGGACGGAGTCAGGCGTCCTGGGGCAATGTCCACCGTCTCAACAGGTTGGACCACAGGGGAAGCATTAACTGCAGCAGAATCAGTGCGGCTTTTATCAGCCCGCGATTTAGCAGCAGAGCGACGCATGGTCTTCTATTCTCCTATACATACGAAATCAAATTAAAATACATTTTCAAGTACTTTTGAAAGAAAAAATTAGGCTACTTCACTACATTCCAAAGCTTTTTATTCCATCACATTTTATTATCATTTGCTTAGAAACACAATTCATTTACAGGGCCGTAGTCAGGGGGGTTCGGGTGGTTCAAATGACCCATCCCTCACTAACAAAGGTCCAAAATTTATCCTATGCGCAAGCTCATTTGTCCGGTTTTGACTGCTATGCCATAATAAAGTGTAAAAATAACCACCGAAGAAGGCTTTATGGCCAGGCAGAATACTCTTTTGGCTGTTGCTTCTGACTGTGGAAAGTTAAATGTGTTGGCTAGTTTGTGTTTGCCTAATAAACGACAATATGGCTAGTTTTTAATCAGCATCCTTTTTAATGATATATGATGCAGCAAATTTGTATTTGAAAAATAAATATTATTCTCATTTTTTTTTTTTTTTTTTTAAATCTTTAGGAAATGATTTTGGTACATCAAAAAGTGTGGTTGATGACCATGCGAAAACCTAATCCATCAAAAAAATAGTGCTTAAAAAAGGATTTAAACCTCATAATTTAATTAGAAAATGAGGCAAGTAATATTTTAAGAAAAAAGAACCACCCCTTTCAAGCTGTCTATGGATCTGATTCATTCATGAACTGGTCCATTTGCATCTGTATTAGATATCTTCAGCAAAAAAATATATGCAAAGATGCCGTTTTTAAATTAAAAAAAATAATAAAATAAACAATATGTGTTTTGAAACAAGTGAGGAGAGCAAAAGTCAATGATTCATTTGAATTATTTAGCCTGACATGATTACAGTTCCAACATATTTCAAATGTTTCTCAAAATCAAATATATTGTGTTCAAAGGGAAACAAGTTTTTGTATTTTTTATTCAGAAATTTAAAAAGAATATATTTTAGAGCAGTAATCACAACGCACTGGAACCATGATATTTTTATCCGAGGTTATCAAACTGAGAATCTTATATCAGCCTGTGCCTAAATGTGTAACAAGAACAACTTAAAATAAAGTATTACTGAAGAAATGTACAGCACATCCAGTAAGTGTACCCCAGCACTTTACTTTCTTCCACATTATATTATATTTTCGAACAGGATAAAATTTACTTTGCTCAAAATTTACTAAAAATATAACATAAACATAAAATGTGTAAAAAAAGAAAAAAAGTTTAATATAGTTGAATTCAGAATTATTAGCCCCCCCCTCTGTTTTATTTTTCCCCAATTTCTGTTTAACAGAGGATATTTTTTTCAACACATTTCTAAACATAATAGTTTTAATAACTCTTTTCTAATAATGGATTTATTTTATCTTTGCCACAATGACAGTATATAACACTTTACTAGATATTTTTCAAGACACTTCTATACAGCTTAAAGTGACATTTAAAGGCTTAACTAGGTGTCAGGAAATATGGAGACCCAAGCGCAAGGGAGAAGTTCAATGGATTTATTGAACAGAAATAAATCAACAATTCTGCTTCTCTGGGCAGTAAGAAAACAGTCACTCCAAAATAACACAGGCAGTCAGAAATCGACCCTCCTCTGGTCGTAGTAGGACTGATCAAACTCAAGACCCTCTTGGGTTAGCAGTAGAAAAGTAGAGACAGACCTCAGGGAGCCGAGAAGATGAGACCTCACACGATCGTGGACTGTGGGCAGAGCAGAGGTGAGCCAGAGCACAGATGAACGGATGATAAGTGGTTAGATAAACAACATAGGACTAGACGAGACGGATTGTAAATGCGTAGATATCTTGAACAGAGAGAACCAGTAGCACACGTAGCTCTTTGAACACAGAATCAATTCACTCGCACAGAACAAGGGAGAAGGGGAGACAAAATAGCTACAATAATCAGGGAGAACAGGTGAGAGGAATGGGGACGGGGAAACAAGCAAATTGATAACAGGTGAAACAGCATACAAATGATAATACACAAGAGGGAGACAGAGAAGACACAAAAACCCCGACAGTATTCCCCACTCTCAAGAAGCGCCTCCTGGCGCACCAGAGGAGAAAGACTGGCGAGAGCGAAAGAAGTCCTCGATGAGCGAGCGGTCCAGGATGTCCCGAGACGGTATCCAGCTTCTCTCCTCAGGACCATATCCCTCCCAATTGACCAGAAACTGCTGACCACGAACCCGGCGCCTTACATCAAGCAACTTCCGTAACTTGTAGATAGGAGGACTATCGACAACAATGGGGGAGAAGGGGAGGGAGGGGAACTATAGGAAGAGTGAAAAACGGGTTTGATACAGGATACATGAAACACCGGGTGGATGCGTTGCAAATAGGATGGTAGTTTAAGACGGATAGCTGCTGGATTAATGATCTTATCAATAGTGAACGGACCAATAAAGCGAGGTACCAATTTACGAGACGGGGCTTTAAGGGGAAGATTACGAGTGGAAAGCCAAACCTTTTGCCCACAGACGTAACGAGGGGCACGAGTGCGGCGACGATTGGCAGAACGTCGAATACGTTCACCGGAGCGGCGGAGCGCGGACACCGTACTCTCCCAAGTGCGCCTACAGCGTTGTATAAACGCTTGAACAGAAGGAACAGCGGTTTCTCTTTCCTGAGTAGGAAAAAGAGGCGTTTGATAACAGAGGCAACAAGAAAATGGTGATAAACCGGTAGATGAGGACGGTAGCGAATTATGCGCGTATTCAGCCCACGGCAATTGTTCACACCACGAAGAGGGGTTACGAGCGGCAAGACAAAGAAGTATTCGACCTAGATCTTGATTAGCTCTTTCGGTCTGGCCATTAGTCTGGGGATGATACCCTGAAGATAGACTAACAGAGGCCCCAAGCTGTCTGCAAAATTCTCTCCAGAATTGTGATGTGAATTGCGAACCGCGGTCGGATAGGACATCAACTGGTAACCCGTGAATTCTGAACACGTTGTTAATAATAACTTGCGCTGTTTCACGGGCGGAAGGGAGCTTGGGCAACGGGATAAAGTGGGCCGCTTTAGAAAAGCGATCAACGACAGTGAGAATAACAGTATTGCCTTTTGACGGGGGAAGACCTGTTATGAAGTCAAGCGCAATATGGACCAGGGGCGAGACGGGATGGGGAGAGGTCGCAATAATCCGGTGGTTGCGGAATTACTGGATTTGTTCTGCGCGCAAACGTGGCAAGATTTGACAAAGCGTCGGACGTCTTGAATCATAGCGGGCCACCAGAAACGTTGACGGATGACGGCTAACATCCTCCTAATGCCTGGATGAGCCATTAATTTAGAAGTGTGTCCCCAACGGAGGACAGCAGCGCGTAAAGGTCTGGTGACAAAGAGCTTACCCGACGGACAGTTACGAGGAGCTTGGGTGCGAGTGAGCGCTCTTTTAACAGAGTTCTCGATACTCCAGGATACGGCCCCTACTACCATATCAACAGGTATGATGGGTTCGGGGAGAGGTTTATTTTCTACAACCGCAAATTGACGGGAGAGTGCATCCGGTTTGATATTCTTGGTGCCCGGGCGATAAGAAATGGTGAAATTGAACCGATTGAAAAATAGTGCCCAACGAGCTTGACGTGCGTTAAGTCTTTTAACAGATCGAATATATTCGAGGTTGCGGTGATCTGTCCATACAATAAACGGGATAGAGGCACCCTCAAGCCAGTGACGCCATTCTCAGAGCGCGAGACGGATGGCGAGAAGTTCGCGATTACCGACATCATAGTTGCACTCAGCTGGAGTGAGACGATGCGAAAAGAAAGCGCACGGGTGAACCTTGTTATCTTCCGCGGAGCGTTGGGAAAGTACGGCGCCTACACCTACATCGAAGACGTCAACCTCCACTATGAATTGTCTCTTGGGATCGGGGGTGATGAGAATAGGGGCGGATGCGAACATCCCTTTAAGACGGTCGAACGCCTGTTGCGCAGAATCAGACCATTCGAAACGAGTCTTGGCCGATGTAAGCGCCGTGAGAGGAGCAACGATCTGGCTAAAGTTACGAATAAAGCGACGATAAAAGTTGGAAAATCCCAAGAAACGCTGGAGAGCGATGCGAGACTCAGGAATGGGCCAATCGGTAATGCCGCGAAGCTTTGCGGGGTCCATACTAACACCCTTATCCGAGATTATATACCCGAGAAATGGGACAGAGCGAGTATGAAAATCACACTTTTCTGACTTGACGAAAAGACGGTTCTCCAACAGACGTTGGAGCACACAGCGTACATGTTGGGTGTGAGTAGGTAAATTTGGCGAAAAGATGAGGATGTCATCTAAATAGACGAAGACAAAAATATTGAGCATATCGCGAAGTACGTCATTTATGAGCGCCTGAAATACAGCCGGAGCGTTTACCAGCCCGAAGGAAAGAACCCGGTATTCAATGTGACCAAAGGGTGTATTAAACGCCGATTTCCACTCACCTCCAGCCTTAATTCGCACAAGGTGATAAGCATTGCGCAAGTCTAATTTGGTGAAAATGCGAGCTCCTTGAAGGATATCGAAGGCAGTAGACATAAGCGGTAAAGGGTACTTATTCTTAATAGTGATCTCATTAAGTCCGCGGTAGTCAATGCATTAGCGTAAAGAGCCATCTTTCTTTTTGACAAAAAAGAAACCAGCAACGGCTGGGGAGGATGACGGAACTATAGTACCCGCGGCTAGAGACTCGGATAAATATTTATCGAGCGGCTCTCTCTCGGGTGCGGATAAGGCGAAAAGACGCCCCCGAGGTGGAGTGGTACCTGGGAGGAGGTCAATACTGCAGTCATATGGTCTGTGAGGGGGAAGAGCTTCGGCTCAGGACTTACTGAAGACCGCTCGCAGATCGTGGTAAACTTCAGGAACACCTGAAATATCTACAGGCTCTTCCTGTAACACAGAAGGAGAGGAGACAGGAGACACAGCAGATACAAGACAATTTGCATGACAGAACAAATTCCATGAGACAATAGACCCCTTAATCCAGTCTATTTGAGGATTATGTTTAACTAGCCAAGAATGGCCCAAAACTATAGGTGTAGAGGGGGAACAAATAACAAAAAAGGTTAAAGTCTCTCGATGATTGCCAGAAACATGTAAACTCACCGGAGAGGTGAAGTGAACCACTCTAGACAAGACACGGCCGTCTAGGGCATACACAGTGGGCGGGTCCCTAAGGGGCTGAAGTGGCACTTTATGTTTAGCGGCAAAAGACTCATCAATGAAACTTTCCTCCGCGCCGGAATCCAGCAGCGCGGAGCAGGAAACTGAGGACCCCTCCCATCAAAGTGTGATGGGTAGCAAGGTCCTAGTCGGAGCGTTAGGGGACTGTGTAGAAGCGCTCGCCATGAGGTCTCGACTCACTGGCGAACGTTGGCTTTTACTGGGCACACGGAGAAACGATGCCCAGAACCTCTGCAGTTGAGGCACAAACCCAGATGAATGCGCCGTTGTCTCTCGGAGGAAGACAGGTGAACCCCTCCCACCTCCATGGGAACTGAGGAGGAAGCGCGCCTCTCGAGAGGTTTGGAGTCCTGCGATGGGGAAACCCCTCTGACGTCAGTGTGTGGAGAGCAAGCGCGTCTACGCATTGCCAGGCGCTTGTCCATCCGGATGGAAAGCTCAATCAGAGAGTCCAGATCGGCGGGAAGATCGTGAGCGTAGAGTTCGTCCTTTAACAGGGCATTCAACCCATCCAGAAAGCGAGCAGAAAGGGCGGCTTCATTCCACCCGCAAGTAGTGGAGAGGGTGCGAAACTCAATCGCATAATCGGTTACGGGGCGGTGACCCTGGCGGAGAGTGGATAGAAGACGTGAAGCTTCCCGACCATGAACAGAACGATCGAAGACCTTCATCATTTCTTCTTTAAAGGCGTCAAAGTGGGTACAAATCTCCGACTCGGCCTCCCACAAAGAGGTTCCCCATTCCCTCGCTCTGCCCGACAGGAGAGAGATGACGTATGCGACACGGGCTCGATCCTCAGCATACGTATAGGGCTGCAGGGTAAACACAACCTCACATTGGGTGAGAAAAGCCCGGCACTTTGTTGGCTCACCCGCGTAAGTGGATGGATTGTTGACCCTCGGCTCCGAGGAAAGGCGGGCCGGCTGTGGGGATCCCAGGTTGTGACGTAGCGTGTGAACTTGACTGGATAGGTCCGTTACTTGCGCAGCCAGGCTCTCTACAGCGTGTCTTGCAGCGCTGAGTTCTTCGGCGTGTCTGCCCAACATTGCTCCTTGATGTTCGACCGCAAAGCGGATTGGAGACTCCCTCGCTGGGTCCATGGAATGGCGAGTGAATTCTGTCAGGAAATATGGAGACCCAAGCGCAAGGGAGAAGTTCAATGGATTTATTGAACAGAAATAAATCAACAATTCTGCTTCTCTGGGCAGTAAGAAAACAGTCACTCCAAAATAACACAGGCAGTCAGAAATCGACCCTCCTCTGGTCGTAGTAGGACTGATCAAACTCAAGACCCTCTTGGGTTAGCAGTAGAAAAGTAGAGACAGACCTCAGGGAGCCGAGAAGATGAGACCTCACACGATCGTGGACTGTGGGCAGAGCAGAGGTGAGCCAGAGCACAGATGAACGAATGATAAGTGGTTAGATAAACAACATAGGACTAGACGAGACAGATTGTAAATGCGTAGATATCTTGAACAGAGAGAACCAGTAGCACACGTAGCTCTTTGAACACAGAATCAATTCACTCGCACAGAACGAGGGAGAAGGGGAGACTAAATAGCTACAATAATCAGGGAGAACAGGTGAGAGGAATGGGGACGGGGAAACAAGCAAATTGATAACAGGTGAAACAGCATACAAATGATAATACACAAGAGGGAGACAGAGAAGACACAAAAACCCCGACACTAGGTTAATTAGGTTAACTAGGCAGGTTAGGGTAATCAAGCAAGTTATTGCATAACAATGGTTTGTTCTGTAGATATCGAAAAAATTGCTTAAAGCGGCTAACAATTTTGACCTCAAAATGTTTTTTTTTTTTTGTTATTTAAACTCCTTTAATCCTCGCTGAAATATATATATATATTTTACTTTAAAATATGTATATATATATACCTTGCTTTTAATTACATGAAACGTAAAAAGCATATATATGCTAGACAAGCAGCAACCTCCCCCTCTCCCTCAGGAAGCCAATACGGAAGTAACTAAAACTGCAATTCATCCGAACTTCCGCTAGTCCTGGCCGCTCCTGGCTCCAAAATAGAGCAAATTTCAATTGAGCCCACTGTTAGAATGGCCAACTTTACAGCAGAAAAAAAGGTGTTTACAGCCTGGTACAAAAAATATTTTGGTTAATACAGCTAATATTACCCTTCATGACAACTGTGAATGGGGTGAATTTTTTTATAACTTATCCGTTTCCTTTATATTAAGTTATATTAAGTTTGCATAATTAAGGGCATGGCCACTTGAGTGACAGCTAGGTCTCGTTTGTTGCCGTCACGTCACCTCAGCTGAATCCTGCAGATCAGCCACTGAACTCGGCATATTTATCGTATTTCTGTGTTGTTTTATGTGGCTTTACACAGTCAACTGCCTTTTGGACTTGTTTCCTACAATTATTAGATGGCATGGCATGCTGAGTGCACTTAATTGTGCTCACAAATCATTCATGTGGCCTCCATTTCCCATGTGAGTAAAGTTATATACTTATATACCATCTTTATACATGTATTTGTTTTATTTAAGATCATTTATCGTTTATATTTTTATTTAGAGCTGTAATGCACTTCAGAATCTGACAAATTGATTAGCTGTAGGCTCTAGAACAGTCATATGAAGTGTTGTCATACAGTGTTATGCTGGATTTCATCAATAGTCTTACATTAATTAACACAGACTATATCTGAAGTGTTTGGAAGTAATTTTGCGTTTTCTTCCTGTTGAAAAACGTCATGAGAACAGTGTTTAGTGGCTCAATGTGTTACAGCAGTGTTTTTAAAAGTCTAAACACTTTATTGATATTGTACACAACAAAGCACAAGTGGTCAGAATACAAATGAGTCACAGATGATAAAGTATTAAGCGTTCTCCCAAAGTAAAGTGAGTCTGAACCAGGTCCAAGCAAAATGCCAGCAGGTGTCTGTAGCTCCGCTCACTCTCTGCCTATTTGCCCTTGTTTGGCATCCCACCATGGGTGTGATGACGCGCAAACAAAATGGCGACGGTTGGCTGCGCCTACTTGTGGCTTCTTTTGCGCTCTTTAGAAACCTATGGGTGACGTCACGGACACTACGTCCATATATTTTACAGTCTATGATGCTAGAGCAGTAGTTCTCAAACTGTGGTACATGTACCACAAGCGGTGCGTGGGTTTCCCTCTGGTGGTACACAGAGGAATTAAATATGTGATATGTACATGCTACATACAGTTGAAGTCAGAATTATTAGCCCCCTTTGATTTTTTTTTCCCTTTTTAAATATTTGCCCAATGATGTTTAACAGAGCAAGGAAATTTTCACAGTATGTCTGCTTAATATTTTTTCTTCCGGAAAAAGTCTTATTTGTTTTATTTCGGCTTGAATAAAAGTGATTTTAAAAACATTTTAAACTTAAAATTATTAGCCCCTTTAAGCTATATATAAATATATATTTTTTTCTATAGTCTACAGAACAAACCATCATTATACAATAGGGGGGCTAATAATTCTGACTTCAACTGTATATTTCGAAATTGATGAAAAATGGTTTACATATCAATATGATATGAATAGCCTATATTTCTGAGGTCCAGGCAACATTTCCAGGTGTTGATGAATTGGCTACTATATGTAAATACTTTGCATTTAAGTACAGGATTTTTTTTTTTTTTTTTTACTTTTGAAAAACATTTTTCTGGCCGTCACCTATCGGCATAATATTCGACTTAAACAACTGGACTTTCACAACACGAATTCATTTGAATATATGGTTCTCAAAGCTGACTGTCTTACAACTATCCTGCTCTACCGTCCTCCAAAAGCCTTGTCCAGCTTTTTTTTCTGAACTCAGTGCACTGCTAACCCTGGCTTGCTCATTGTCATCTCCTATCCTCCTGCTTGGTGACTTCAATATTTATGTTGATACTGCCTGCTCTAATACCACCCAGTTACTGTCTGTTTTTGAATGTTTTAATTTAACTCAACATGTCTGCTTTCCAACTCATACCCGCGGACACACCCTTGATCTAATTTGTACATCCAAGGGGGATATCACTTCCATTTCTGCTTATGAAACTGGCATTTCTGATCACAAACTTATTGACTTTAGCCTTAATCTTCTTTTGCATTCTAAATGCCCGAAGACTACTATCTCATACCGAAATTTGAAAGCTATTGACACTGTCATTTTCTACTTCTATTGTCTCTTCGAACCTCTCTGATGCCATTAATATCTCTTCCCCGTCTATGATACTATCTAACTATCACTCTATTATTTCTGAAGTCCTGCAGCAGCATGCTCCTATTAAAACCAGATATGTCCCCTCCACTCACTCTTCTCCCTGGTAACCCTTGAGCTCCGTACTCTTAAGGCCACTGGTAGACAGCTTGAACGTCTCTACAGGAGAACCGGTCTTACTGTTCATTATTTGGCTTTCCAAGATCATCTTAAATCCTATAAATCTGCTCTCACCTCAGTTCGTTCTAAATTCATCTCTGCTACAATTAATAAATCAAGCAATAGGCCAAAATCTCTATTTAATACAATAAATAAACTTCCCACCTCAAAAGGCCTTAGCCTCAACTGAGTTTTGCTGCTCCTTTTTGGATTATCTGCTCGATAAGACTAATGCTGTCCACCAGTGCTTTTCTACTGATACAGAGCTCAGCCATCCCTCATGTCTTTCCAGTCACTCTCTGTCCTGCTTTTCACTGACGACCCCTGATTCTGTCTCTAAGCTAATATTGAAATCCAGCTCATCATCATGTCACCTTGATCCTACTCCTATCTCTCTCCTAAAACTCTGCCACTCTGTTATCTCCCCTGTCATTTCTCACTTTATCAATTCATCTCTCACCCATGCTTCATTTCCTCTGCCACTAAAAACTGCTGCTGTCACACCTGTGCTTAAGAAACCCAAACTTGACCCCTCGATTCTATCTAATTATCATCCAATTTCTAATCTACCTTTCATATCTAAATTACTGGAAAGTACTGTTGCTACCCAACTCCAGTCTTTTCTAGTTGATAATAATCTCTTGGACCCTTTTCCATCTGGTTTTCGCCCCTCCATAGTACCGAAACTGCACTTGTAAAGGTAGTGAATGATCTATTGCTTTCTGGTGATTCTGGCTCCTTGTCTATATTACTTCTACTCAACCTCAGCTCTGCCTTTGATACTGTCTCTCATGATTTACTTATCTCACGTCTCTCTGATCTGGGTATTTCTGGTACTGCTCTCTCTTGGTTCTCTTCATATCTCTCAGATAGACAATTCTTTGTCTCTGTAATGGATTTTCAGTCACCTACTGTCCCCCTGAAGCGAGGTGTTCCCCAGGGATCTGTTCTAGGCCCACTATTGTTCTCAATATATCTAATCCCACATGGTCTGATTCTACAACGTCATGGTCTTAACTATCATTTTTATGCAGATGATATTCAACTTTACTCTGTATGTACACCTACCTCATTCGCCCAAATTGACAATATCTCTGCTTGTGTGAAGGATATTAATGATTGGTTTACCTCAAATTCCCTGAAACTCAACATGGACAAAACTGAGATAATTTTTATCGGCACCCCAACACTTACCAGCAATATTTCCACCAGTTTTTCCTGTGAGATTGCTGTCTTGTACATTAAAACATCCACTTCTGTAAAAAATGTAGGTGTAATCTTCGACTCCACACTCTCTTTTCAGTCTTATATTAAATCTGTCACTAAATCTGCATTCTTTCATTTACATCGCATTTCACAACTGCGTCCCTTCATCAGTAGCAAGGATGCTGAGACTAACTGCTTTTCCACTATCGTGCCAAACCGTTCTAAGAACACTTCGGTATGGTTACGGTTGTTTCTCCACAGAGCCTGGAACGGCGCGGCACGATTACAAACCGTTCTCGGCCCGGAATTCTCGGCACGGTTAGACAACCGTGCTGAACTGTGCTGACAGATTCTGTGTGTTGACGTCGCGACTCGGTTGCTAAGCTACCACAGCTGGCTCAGCAGAAGCGCGCTAGTCATCAGACATCCTCAATAAACTACAGTACATTTAATATAAAATAAGGATCCAGGTCTAAACGATACAGTTTGAAAAGGGTTTTAAAACCATAGAGCAGTCTCTGGCAGAGAAGTGAATAACTCATCACATTCTTACGAAGATATTTTATTCATTTAAGTTATTATTTTATTGACTTGAATACAAACCTACTTCGCCTGCCTGAATGTGAGTTTATTGTACGCAGCGCTGTATTTCACAGCACAAAACTCGCTCTGATCCGGGAGAGACATGCCAGCGACTTGCGCTGCTGACATTTTTTTCCTGCTGCGCATTGAATAAAGCGAATAAAGTCACGCTTAGCATCGTCGATGTCCAAATTCCACAACAACATCACTATATCCATGGAACACGAACTTGCAGACTCTTTTAACAACTAGGAAATAATTGCACTTTTTAATTCAAAGCCAGGACAGCTTGTTAATACCGGCGAGACCACCTGAAGCCGTCCAAAAGACTTTGCTTGAAAGCTTTACAGAGTGAAGTGGATTTTATACTCTTTAAGGTGTAAAGTTAATATATATATATTCAAATTGTATGTATATAATCTGCTTGTAGACTTGCATACCATTAGAAGAATTACCATATCACAAGAATTGGATAAGTTATATAGTTACCAGGTTTGGGTCAGGGGTTAACCAAGTTGGAAATTGAGGTCAGGGGTTAACCTAGGTGGAATTTGTGTGACATATGTAGAAATAAGGGAAAAACAGATGACAGAGGTGGAATTTGGGGTCAAGGGTTAAACTAGGAGGGATCTTGTGTAATATATGGAGAACAAAGGAAAACAATTGTTGTCAAAGTGTATTTAAAGAGGCCAGCACATTAGTGATGAAGAATTTTTCAGACAGAGATGCTACTGGGGGTCTCCTGAAAGTTCTCCTTTGTTGTCGACAATAAAGTATATTCTTCTGATATTCATAACCTCCAGACTGAGTTTGATTTAGTAAGAGAAGAACCAAGAAAACCACTACATTTGGCACCCCTGGGTGGGCTGGAAAGGAGCAGGACTGGTGTTACTGTGCATGCTGGACTGGAGAGAAAACACAAATATGTGGCCACAATAAAAAACGGTAAGCGATTTTATGCTTATTAGTTTGTGTTTTTTCTGCCAGGACCTGCTTGTACAGGTAAATACACTTGAACTGTTTCTCCAGTTTTAAAGAATAAAAAGTAAATGTAAAAAAGATATTAAAGAAAAAAGGGGTTTTGAATAACAGAAGAAAAAGAATTTGCATGCAAATGATCTGTGTTTTCCTAAGAAGGCCTTGATGGATAGGATAAACATTAACTAGTAACTGTTACCCAGATTTGGGAAATTAATAATGATGTAAGAAATGCATAGAGCATTTATAAGTTTTAAGAGAGAGTCCTTAATGTGTGGTAACAGTTAAGAGATTAAAGCAGATTAAAGTAGAGAGATGCGCGCTAAGACCTACGATACCGCTTTGTTAAATGAGATAAACAAAGGGCTGCATGGGTAGGCAAGAAAACCTGTGGTTACCGCTCTAAGGTTAGAGGCTGCTCGGACAGGTCACTCAAGAGGAGTGTAGTGTAGAGTATTTATTTAATTGTAGTGTTTGTTTATTTGCTGCTTCAGGTTGCAGCAAAATAGTCCACATTGGTGTGCAGAGAAGACTGCCTTCCTCCTCCTTGAATGGAATGAGGATGGGGGGATGCAGCTCCTGTTACACTGAGTGGAGGAGAGGAGTGAATGAGAAGAGGAAAAGTAATAAGATTAGAGGTGTGAATGCGTTTAAAAGTATGTTTTCAATAAGGAGTAGGTTAAAATAATGATTATAGTAGATTATATAAAAGGAGGGCTGCATAGGTGTGGTGTGATATAAAGAACAATAGGAATAGTGATTGATGCAGTTTAAGAGAAGAGATTATGATATACAGAGAAGAGTCTCCTAAATTAAAACTAATGGAACATGTTGCATTTGAAAGACACAGAGTAAAAAGCAGAAGAATATACTAGTTAAACATTTTTCTGAAATTATCTTTGTGTTTTAAGTTTGAATATGTTAAAAAAGAACAATAGGCAGAGTGAACTTAAATTCCTGACATAGCAATAGGTAAAAGACAGTTTGCCCCAGGATGGGGGTAAGAGAGAGATTTATGGTGTCCATGTGTGAACAATAAATAGATTATGTCTAGTTACAGCACTAGGGAAACAGAGAAGAGGAGAGTAAAAGAGAGGAGATCAAACTATAGATAAAATAATGACATAGACTTTAACATAATTGTGGAAAGAATATAAGTTATTACTGAATAGATATATTATAAAGTAGTATAGTAAGATAAATGAAATGAGGAAGTACTAATAATAGAGTTATATTATATAGAAAAGAGTTTTGAAACTCTACTAATGATAAAGAATAAATGAGGCCATAGTGATCAATATTTATAGAGATTAAGGAAGTATGGAGTAAAAGAATGTATTAATAAACCAATAGATTTACTAAATAAGTATGAATGAATAACATGTAAGTTAGTTCTTTGATTGAGAATAAAATAGAAAAAGAAAACTTGAAAAATGAATATTGATTAATTGAAGATTTAATTATAAAATGTGTAACAAAATAAGCTTTAAAATGTATAAGAAAACCTAAGAGCTAAAAACTCAAATTACGGAAAGGAAAAAGAATAAAATAGAAATAGGAAAAAATAAGTCCACTGTTTCATAGATAAAAATAGATGTTTAAAATATGCTTACAATATAGGCACATTGATCAGATAAGATAAAAAGTAAAAAGCAGTAAAAATTTGAAGAAATAATTGACTTTAGAGAATTTGTTTGTATTTAAGGGCAATACCAATGTTTGTTTCATCTTTCTCAGTCAGCTATATCATCTATTTGTAGTAAAGTACAGTGATTCAGATGAAAATCATAGAAGCTAGGTAAATGTTAAAGTATGTGTTAGAGTGAGTTAAAAAATAAATTTTAAAGTTTATGCAGTAAGAAGCTAAATTGATAATTATGCATTGCACTTCAAAAATGAAAAATGCTTTTAGTAAATAAATAGGTGAATTTAATTAATAATATGAACCCTGAGCTATAGCAGTAATGATTTTGAAGTTATATCAGATATTGGGCCACCATGTAATACTACTGAATTAAAACAAGTATGGAAAAACAGATATGGAAATAAAAAATGCAATACTAAAATACGTGGCAGAGAAAATAAAAGATAAGATAATGACAAATGGCAAACAGAAGAAACATTTAATGCAAGCAGTGAGAAAATAGAAACTGAGTATGGAAAATGTTAGGGAAATTAAAATTCGATGTAAAAATGACTGGTTAGTAGAGAAACACTAGCATAGATGAGGAGAAATGTAAAGTAAAGCATAATCTGAAGCTAAAGAAATTATTTAGAAGAACACTGAAGAAATAGAAAATTAAACATTTACATATGATAAAATGATTGTGAATTAGAGAAAAATAAACTGTTAAACCGTAAAGAGGAGAAAATAGATGAGAGGAGTCTTCATTTGATGAAAAATAAATGGGAAAGAAGGAAAGACTTTTATGAGCTAAATTTCATATATTACTTAAGAGGACATAGGGATGGACTTTGGGGGACTGTGGTCTTTTACCTACCATACATCTCTGAGTGCACTAGCAAATGGAAAAGGTGTTTGAAAAACACAATGGACAAACTGTTGGCTGTGGACATTTGTGAAAGCAGTGAGGCAGGCACTGCATGCCCAGGAATTACTGAGGACTGGAAAGGCTACTTATGTTCAGAGACACTAAAAAGAGGCAAACAAGCTAATGATGAACTGATCAAAGAGAAAAAGCGCTCCACCAGAACTTTACAACAGCTCAACAAAAGAAAAGAAGCCAGCACTAAGAGAGAAGGGGGAAACACTGTGCCCTGATATGGACACCACAGAAATGACTGCACCAATCTATGAAACAGTTGTCTTCTCAGGGTGTGAGGAGGGGGAGTCTGGCAGTCCATCTCAAAGCAGTCGACCTAGAGTCCAAATTGAGTACAATGTGACCACTCAGAGGGCAAAATAAGAGCAAAAGTGTAGCTACCCATTCTTGTATCAAATCAGACTCCTGTCAATTTGATAAAAAGAAAAGTATCAGGTAAACTGTAAGAAAAGTCTTAGATGATAATGTACAATGAAACTTTAAATGTGTAAGGTTGAAATGATAAATTATGAAGAATGTTAAATTATTTTGGTTCATTTTCATAGGTTAACTCATAGAGATTAGTGAACATAAGAGGATAAATTATAATGGATGGTGGTGATAAAAAAGACAGTTTTTGATAACTTAAAAAAATTATAATTTGGGTTAGAAGTTGGAGTTAAGTATTTAGGTTAAAATTAGGGAAAACTTATTTTGAGTAAACTAAACCAAGATTTGAGAGAAAAAATTATGTCAGAGATTAAGACAGAAAAGTGATTTATACTTGAAGAGAATGGAAAAAAAAAAAAAAAGTGAAATGAATTCACAATACTGAATAGGTCAAAAAGTAACTATTCTAAATGTACTAAAAGAATATTTGAAAGAGAAAAGTGTTTAAAAACAGAAAATAGGTTGTTTTACATATGTGAAGAAATAATTAAAAACAAAAAGGATTAAGGACTAAAGATGAATAATCAGATCAGATAGAGAGGAACCTATAAAGAAATCCAGTGATTTTTCAGTCAACTTGTAGAAAATTACAACAAAAGTTTATGAATAACCAGTTTGATGTGAGAACAGGAAGGAATTAGCAGCTGAAAATGCTGAAAAGTGAAAAATGTTAATTAATAGAAAATGCAAAATAAGAAATAGCTCAGAAATAAGAAATTACTTAGGTGTCAAGTTTTAATAATTATTATGAGTTCAGGACATTAAGGGAAAACAAAATTAACCAGCATAGGGAGGATTAATTAAAATTAAACCAGATGCAGGTCTGTTATATGCTGGAATAGGCATTATTGAAACTTTTGAGAACATAGCAATAATAGAAACATTTAGATATGATATGGCATTTCTAAGTAAAGTCAATTTCAATTCGGTTGTGATGGTGTAGGTGACTGATGAAATGGATTCTATTTGAATTTGATTTGAATTTAAATTTTGATTATGGCATTAGTCAAAACAGGCAAAAGTAAATGTTGTAAAATTTATGATTTAAGAACAGTCAGTAATAGAGAATTTCTTAGCTGAGGTTCCTAACACGCACTGTACTTAAATTTTTAGTTTAGATGCCAACTATGTTAAAGTAATTAATTGATTTCTGTTTAGGTTATTAACAGAGGAGGGTAGACACTTGGTTACACTTAAAGTAAATAGGCTGATTTACATAGTTACATACGTTAGAATGCATAAAAGTATTTAGAATATTTCGTGATGGATATTGTAACGTGTAGGATTTAGTTATCTGCAGGTACATCTAGCTCAAGCTAAGTAAAAGACAGAAATAAATTTTTTTAGGGATGATTGGTTTAGTGTTAACAAGATTCTGTATCTATTCCAGATGCAATAATAACTGATAAGATGATAAATAAGAAAATTGATTTTTCATTAAAGAAAATAGGGTAGCAGGTCTAACAATAGTATAGAGTCACAACCTTAATTAGATTATAGTACAAATAAACAACGTACTAGTCTTTATGAACATGTGTAGCATCAAAGGGAAGCAAAAAAATATAGGTATGATTTTTGTAATAGAAAGTACAGATTGTTGATACCACAGCATTTCTAGATATTGTCATTGGTGATGTACATGGATTGAATCAAGAGTGAATCAGCAAGCAAAATGATTTGAAAAAATGATCTCCTTTTTGAATGCAGTGATTAGTGAATCGTTGTACACATATGGCATTTGTGCAAAGTAGAATGTGAGTAAAAGATCAGCAATAGGCCTAAGGGGATATTCAAGAACTTGATTGTGGATGTTGTGAAATAATGAAACTAGCTTAGGGCAAGAGATACAAACTTTTGGGCATGACAGTTTTGGTAGATGAGTGAAGGTAATTCCATCAGCAGAACAGGGAAGAAGGAACAGTTATTACATTTAAGACAAGAGAAGTCTTAGATTTGGAATAACCTCTGAAGAAAGTTCAAATAATGTGTCTGCATTTAAAAATAAATTAAAGTAATTAAAGTCAATTAAAGTGAATAAAGCTAATTAAGTAGATAAATAAGTGGATATATAATTCAGTGAATAGATAAATAAATGAATTGATAAAGTATTGGAAATAAAGAAAATTGAGAAATTACACATAATTGTAAGGAATGATTGAAAGAGCTAAAGATGATACATCAAGGCCTAGTTTAACAAACTATGTTAAAATGATAAACTCAACTGGATTGATTTGTTGTTACCTTTTGCATTAATAAGTGATTGCATGAAAACTGACAGAAACAAGCAACTAACATTGCATGAAGTACTATTGGGTTGACCCTTGCATGTAATAATGTATTTAACCTTGTGGAATGTTTGGAGAACATTTATAATGCATTGGAAAGAAGTTTGGTCTTTTTGATGAGGAAACTAATTGCCATGTGCAAAGCAATATCTGTACAGGAAACCAGAAAGGACCAGAAGCAGGAGATTAATCCGGTGATCGAGTATATCTGAGGTGTTCTGGAGAAAGTGGAGTGAAATCAGGAGAAATGGACCTTATGCCAAGGTTACCAAAGGGGATGCCATCAACTGGATACCATCTGGACCACAGCACAAGACAGCCAAAGGAAAAACACTCCAGCAAGAGAAAGTTAACGGGAAACAGAGGAGGCAGAAAATCCCAAAGCTCAAACCAACGAATTGCAAAGTGTGGCAGAAGCAGTTCATCAGAACAGTTAAAAGAGTAATTCTGATTATATACCTGAGTGAGAAATACAGAAGGTGCCACAAATTCAAGTGATGATAATCACCACAACTTCAGGTTATAGACTCTCAACATAAAGTCTTTAGCAACACTTTTTAAGGCTAGAACGAAACAAAGAATGCTCGCAAGTATGTGCCAGATTTAGGGTCAAAAAGATGAACTAGTGCTAAACATTTTTATAGTTTAGATAAAGAAGAGGATGATGAAGAGGATCCATGCCTTGGGTGTTAAGTGCTAGTAAACCTCTACCCCAAAACGGCGGCTCTCTACGATACGCAAAGTATCTGGGCTGAAGATCAACGTACTCTACTGATTATGTTTTGTGGGTGTTAGATTAGAATATTGTGTTGTGACCATAGATTGGGAGATTGTGCATGTTTATTTTTTGTTTTAGTTTTATTCTTTACTGTGTGTTAAGTAACCATGACCCCCAGAAGCAAATGTATAACCACCTGTATGCTTAAAACAATACCTCTTATGATAACAACAAAATAGAATCGAGTCTTTTACTGTGTCCTCGTCAATAGTGGGCGCAGAAGTTTGGCTCGATTTTATTCCAAAGTGCAATTACATGATCTGGTCATTTGTAATAATACTGTGACATATATTGGTCATTAGATAGTATGGCTAAGGGCTAGATCATGGAGTTGCACTATGGGCCAAAAAACAAGAATATTAAGACTTAAAGTCTTAAGAGGAGGGATTATATGAAGTGGATTTTATACTCTTTAAGGTGTAAAGTTAACATATATATTCAAATTGTATGTATATAATCTGCTTGTAGACTTGCATACCATTAGAAGAATTACCATATCACAAGAACTGGATAAGTTATATAGTTACCAGGTTTGGGTCAGGGGTTAACCAAGGTGGAAATTGAGGTCAGGGGTTAACCTAGGTGGAATTTGTGTGACATATGTAGAAATAAGGGAAAAACAGATGACAGAGGTGGAATTTGGGGTCAAGGGTTATACTAGGAGGGATCTTGTGTAATATATGGAGAACAAAGGAAAACAATTGTTGTCAAAGTGTATTTAAAGAGGCCAGCACATTAGTGATGAAGAATTTTTCAGACAGAGATGCTACTGGGGGTCTCCTGAAAGTTCTCCTTTGTTGTCGACAATAAAGTATATTCTTCTGATATTCATAACCTCCAGACTGAGTTTGATATAGTAAGAGAAAAACCAAGAAAACCACTACAAGAGCGGCACTGTAATTGTCTAAGGTACTGTTGTATGATTTATATTATAGCATATGCACTAATAAACAAGTCAAAAGAATGAATGAATTAAATAAATACGGATTCTTAAATGTCAGTATTGCTTTTACTCAAAAAATATCAATACGTTTTGACAAATGTTTTCATCATTTCAGCTATAGGCAATTATATGATTCAGTTATACATAAGTTATATGACATTTATGAGGCATGTAACATGTTTCTGTGTTTTTTTTTTTTTTGTGGTGATCTTTAATATAGCTACGCAAATATTTTCTAAAACGTCTAGCAATAATTCGCCTACAGCTTGTTAGTTAATTATGAACAGAAAATAATTATAATAATAAAAATAAAATGATCAAAATACAAAGATAAAAGAGAAGCATTTTGCTAAATATAATAGTGCTTTATATGCTTTAAATCCTGCGATATATGTGTTGTTTCATATTCGTTTTTTATTTAACTTGCTGCATTCGTTATTTAATGTTTAAATAGTAAAACAAATTACAGCCATCGCTTAATTGGTTTCATTTTACCATCAAAATGTAGTATATTTTATATCATTATCAACTTTTGATATAAAAACACAGTGTAATTTAATTAATTGTTAAAAATGAAATAATTTATGTGCTGTGTTTTTATTAGTGAAAGTGCCCGCTCACCTTTAAAAAGGCCTGTCCAAAATTATATTTTTGCCACTATAATGCAAATGCACTTTTATTGTTGTCTTATCATTGTTTATTTTTCTGTTATGTTCAGAGATTTTAAATATTATTTATTTCCCCTCCAATTATTTTCAATTATCACGTTACATTTTGGTAATTTTCCCTCCAAATAAAATTTAGCCAGAGCTGTGCAACATATAAAAAAATAAGTGTGCACATGTACCTATATTTAGCACCCCTATTTGATAGAGCGGCATAACAGTGTTTAGTCACATGGTTGCTTTCGCTTTTATGAAAAAAAATAAATAAATAGTTTTAAATTAATAATAGTTTCCTTATTTAACCTTAATTGAACAAAGTGAGCCGTTTACATTGCGTTACCAAGGCAACTACTGATGCGTTTTGTGTAATGTTTTAAAGAGCTTTGTCGCAGCACGACAGTGGAAAATGAAACCATATCTGCTGTCTGGCCCGGTTTGACACGGAATGGAACAGTTCTGTTTAAAGAACGATTCAGCACGATAGTGGAAAAGCGGCTACTGTCATCCATGCATTTGTCTCCTCACGCATTGACTACTGTAATGCTCTTTTCATTGGCCTGCCTGCCAGCCTCATCTCCAGATTACAGAATATTCAAAACTCTGCAGCTAGAATACTCACTCATACCAAACGTTCTGCTCACTAGGCTTGCCACGATAGACGGTGTTGACGGTGATACCGGTTTTAAGACGCAACACCGGTGACATCACTTTTTCACCGTGACACCGTCCCCCCATTTTTTTTTTTTTAAGTATTCGTTTTTTTTATTTATTTAAATATTTATTTGAATTAAATGGGAAACATAATTCTAAATAATTTACTTAAGACAAGAGCATGCACTATAATTATCATCTGAACATAGCTGCAATGCGTCATATTATCACATCAAGAGAACGAGAGGAGTCAAATTTACAGAAAGAGAATGGTGGACGGATAAGTGTCAAAACGCAATGGAAAAGCGCCTGTTTGGCTATATTTTGGGTTCAAACCAAATGCAAAAAGAGAACCTGAAGACGTTAATGAGGCAATCTGCAAACTTTGCCTGACAAAGGTGGCAGCAGTTGGAGGAAACACAACTAATTTATACACTCATTTTCAACACTTGATGTTTAACTATGTGTGGGTCGCGGGTAGATAAGATCAATAGCCATAAATACGCAACGCATACTCTCATTTTAAAAATCACGCGACCACCATCTCACAATGTTTAATAATAAATTAATTTTTTTATTTATTAAAACAAGACTGATTTAGCAATGTCGCGCCATTAATAAGCCAACTGCAGAGAAACAAAGCAACTCGCGGCAACAGTCGTGAGCACTTTTTCCGAAGTTCAGCTGTTATTTTTTGCAATTGATTATTATGCGTTTAATGTAAAAAAAATCTATAAAAAATAGGCCGACAAGAGTGTGGGCTAACCTGTGTGTGCGTGCGTCTTTTATCACTGAGGACGCTCTCTTCAAAAACAGAAAGTTGCTTCGTCTGTCTGGCAATATTTCGGCTGTTAATAAATGAAAAGTTAATTTAGATGAGTCAATATTAAAAATTGCAATAAAGTAACTGAGACTTGCGGCCACACATCAAATCTGAGGTCTGATCTCATCTCTCTCTCTCGCTGTCATCCAGACACAGACGCCAAACGAGTCAAGTCGCAAAACTGAGGCTGGTACCAGCTGACAGGTAGAATAGCTGAAGCCTTTGCGAAATCTGTCAGAATACAGCACTGAAATAAACAGGCATAAATGTCTTTGAGCCAGAAAGTCTATCTAGGATATCTGTCAAAACGCAATTGGAGCCGTGGAGGAGTTGTGTAGCCATTAAATTATATTATTTCTAATAAAATGAAAACCAAAATAAACTATTCGTTTAATAAAAATATACATAAACGCAAAAAAATCAAAGGGTGGCTAGTTTGTTGTAATGTGTTTTAATATTAATAAAAATGTCCTCAGCCTATTTAAGTTTAACGGTTAGCCTATGCGCCGTCAATAGGCAAACCATTTAAAAAATATTATTTTACTGTGTACTGGGTTATAATCTATATTTTACAATAAAAACTAAACGTAGCATGTCTTGCTGTCATTTAGAACATGTAATTCATAACACACCAGAGCTGTGGATCTACAGTATGCAGTGTGTTAACTTAGGGCGGTGTTGGACCATTTTACTGAGCACCGAACTCCAATCCGAGGAAGATTATGTTACTCGATATACAACATTAACTTGAGAGATTTTAAAAATAAAAGTTTTTTTTAAAAAGGAACAACGTGCAAATCTGCAACAAATAAAACTAAAAATAAAACCTCTTGCCAGTGCTGTGTGTAATCCGCCACTGACAGTGCACGCCCTTATGCAGCGCCTGTAACTGCCGCTTTTAAGAGAGATCAAAGCTGGTATCATAACCAAAAAGCAAGATCATATAGTTATAAATATGCCATAACAATACTTATCGAAATATTCTACATTTACATGTTGTTTATTGAGATTGTGTGATCTGTATATGATGTCTGAACTTTACAGAAGCTGTAAACTGACACGTGTGCGGTGATGTATAGCTCTGACAAGGCGCTTTAATTCAGCCTGTAGTCTTACCATTTTTTTAAACAAAATTACATTTATTAACATTTTCATTATTATTTTTTATTTATAGTTTATATATAAAATGAGTGCCATATATAGTTTATATATAAAATGAGTGCCAACTTGTTTAGTTGTGATCATTATGCAAGGATCATATTTCTTGTACGATCTCTATTGGCTCCCGGTTGCATACCGCATTAAATTCAAAATTCTCCTTCTTGCATTTAGACCAGGGGTGTCCAAACTACAGCCCGCGGGCCGGATCAGTTTTGTGGGGCCCGCAAGGTTTTTGATGAATATTAATAAGACAGGGGCTTAGCACCAAATTCTGGGCCCTGTACCCTCTCAATAGCCCCGTTCACACAGTGATACCGGTAAATATCTGGAAAATTTCCGGAACGACTTTACCGGTATATTCAAAAAAGCGCTGTTCACACAGGCGAGGACGTTACGGAAATTTTATGGAAATGAGCATTCACACATCCATTCCAAAATACTGGTAAATTCTGACATCATTCACCACAAATGAGCTTTAAACGGCTGCGCTTGTGTTTGTAAACATTTGACTAAATTACAAACTCTGTGGATGATCAATATTGTGAACAACTTTAGCAGAATCACTTTCGCATGTCGAGATGTTCATAATATGTGCGTGTGCAGGCGCTCACAGGCAGTTTCACAGGCACACGAAAGCTTGAAGGTAAACAAACAACGGCTTATCATAAGCATCTCATCGATGATTATTTACACAGTTGGCATTAAGAAGAACATATAAACGTTATCTGACTAACTTCTAGCAGCTAAATATGTCTGGAAAATTATTCAAAGGCTTTTATTCTCACAAACCGCGCGGACGTAAATGCGTCTGACTGTTGTGATTGGCTAAAGCAGACGTCTCACGTCAGCACATTCTAAACGTGCACGCGCTTATTACGGCAATCTTCCATCTGCATTCACACAGTGCAGCATTCCAGCAAATTGCCGGTGATGTTACAACTTCTCTTTCCGGAAAATAGCCAGAACGAATTTACCGGTATTTTCAAAAAGGACCTGTTCACACATACAACCTTTCCGGAAAGGTCTGTATGTGTGAAAGGGGCTAATGTCAGTCGGCCCCCTACACATTTTTTTAAATTATTTGAATATAAACATGCACAAATAGTGTTTTAATCTATAATCAAATCAGATTATAATAATGACTGGTTCTTTCATTCACCACCAAATTGATGCATTTGGTCTACTTGTGCTTAAATACCTTTAAACCGTAGGCTACATCGGGTTTGTGTACTGACATTTTGATCCATGATACTGATGCAAGTTTTGATTTAAAACATTTATTTTTGAACAGGAGAACACAAGACAACTGTACCCTCAGAAACGTTAGCTGGCCTGGCCCATAATTTACTTACAGCAACAAGCAGCCTGGTTGACAAACTAAGCTAAAGATTTAAGATTAGCATACATACATTACAGGGCTCGAAATTAACTTTTTTACTGGGTAGCACTGGTGCTCCCAACTTCAAAAAGTTAATAGCATCCCAAAAAATTTAGGAGCACCCATTTTTTTTGTAGTTAAGTGCTGATCTTGATTGTTAATGGCCGATTTTGATTAGCACACGTACATCTCGGAGATGTCTATTTGACGTCTGCATTCACATCTGCAAGACATCTACAAGACGTTTCCTATCAGATGTGAAATAGACTTTTATTAGACATCTTTAAGATGTTTGCGATTCAGAATGTGTGTAAAACTGACATCATACAGACGTCTGCCAGACGTTTGTATACAGCAGGTGCTTTCCAGATCAAGAGATCTTTGACAGACATCTTGCAGACGTATACAGACACAAAATATCTAATACAATGGCATTTCAACCTTTATACCATTAAAAGGGATAAATCAAGTATATAATTTCTTATATTAGTATTACTTGTTTAGATTTTTAAAAGGCACATTAACTTCTTTCACATTTACACATGGATCGATAATTGCAATAATTTGACCATAAACAGCTGAAAAAATTTATTGGAAATAAAAATTCATTCTCTGTCACAAGGGGGCGCTTTAGGTGCGCTGAAATATTACGGTTTCCCTAGTAATGACTGTACACAAATCAGCATTAATGCGACCAAAATGGTCGCAATTTCGAGCCCTGCATTAGCAGCAGCTGTCTGGAGTTGACTATGTTAACTTTAATTAGATGTAATCTTGGGGGGTTATCAATAAATATAGGTATTGAAATAAATAAGGACATTGACATCAATTGGAGGGGCCAATTAAATCGGAGTAGGCTACAAAAAAATAATAATAAAAAATTGGTGGGATTTCAAAGGGCCCTCTCCCTACACGGGGCCCTGGGTAGTCAGGTCCACTTTTTCCCCCACTACCACGCCCATGTTAATAGAATCTTGGCCCGCTATACAAAAATGAATGTAATTCAATAAATAACCACCGGGTGTCGCTACTACATGCCTTCAATTAGGCAGCAGTTTCTGTTATGAAGTAAAATGAACCGAACAAACTGAAAGAAACAATTCATAATCACGTTTTTGCGAGCCATGGCACAAGCAAGAAAAAGGAAAATCAACAGTGAATGCAGGAAATTTCAGTCACGATGGGGCAAAGAATATTTCTTCACAGAGGTCAGTGGGATATGTGTCTGTTTAATTTGCCAGGAATCAGTTGCAGTAATGAAGGAATATAATATTAAAAAACATGATAAAATAAAACATCAGGCCTTCAGCTCATACACTGGTGCCGAACGAGATCAAAAAGTAAAACAAATAGCAGCTGGCTTATCAGCTCAACAACAGCAGTTTTTTTTTGTGCTAATAAAGTGCAAGAAAATTCTACGCTGGCTAGTTATGTTGTAGCCCAGCTAATAGCACAGCACAGGAAACCTTTAACTGAAGGAGAATTTATAAAGGATGAGTGTTGCAAGTGTAATTTGCCCAGAGAAGACTTAAGATTTTAAAAACGAAAGTCTTTCTAGAAACACAGTTGGACGATGATTTAAAATAACAAATTAAAATAATTCCATAACACACGCACACACACACACACACATACATACATACATACATATATACACACATACATATATATATATGCGCTTGTCTGTGTAATGTATGTAATATATGGCCCAGGACAACTTTTTTTTTTTTTGCATCTGGCCCTCGACCCAAAAAGTTTGGACACCCCGCATTTAGATCCTTAAATAACCTACCACCCTCCTATCTCTGCAACATGCTTGTCCCCTACACCCCAACTCGCTCTTTACGTTCTGCTGACTCTGGCCTTCTCGCTGTCCCTATACCGCCTCTCTTCAATGGGGGGCAGATCATTTAGTGTTATTGCATCCCAAACTGTGGACCTCTCTACTACGTACACCCCGCTCTGCTAATAATATCTCTGAATTCAAATCCTTACTTAAGACCCACTTATTTTCTGAATGCTTCGTTTCTGAACTGCCAAACTGACTACTTTATCTGATCCACCTCCACTCTGCTCATATGTCTCTTAGGTCTTGTTTGTGTAATTCCAGTTTGTTATATTTGACTTCATGTATGTTTGTTTATCATTTTGTTGCATTTTTTGTAAAGTGTCCTTGAGCTCTGGAAAGGCGCTATATAAATAAAAAAATTATTATTATATTTTAATTTAAACAATGACATTTTATTTTTATTTCTTAGTTTGTTTGTTACATATAAGGACAGTACAGTGTTAATGTTCAAACTATTTATAATGTTTAAAGTGGCTGACAATAATAAAATAATAATAATAATAGGAATTGATCTGCCTCGTTTTTAAACTGTGCAGTGCTGCAGCCAGACTCTGTTAGCTTCAACTGGCCTACTACGCTACTGTAGTCAGGCCCGGCGCCAGGATGTCAGAACTGAGGGGGCATTTTAAATCCACAGTGGGGCACTAGACCTGGTGACTGATTTTGGTCTCTTTTGTTCCTTTCATTTAGGCTATTTATTCACTTTTATTATTACATTTATTACTTTGCATTACTGCCTAAGTTACTGACCTAAGGCAATAATATACATTTTAATAGTAATAATAATATGCACAGTTTCGCTATTACTGATTTTATTAATGACAGTAATGCAACAAAACCGCTTATTAATGCAGACAGATCATGGCTTTAGTGCCAAACAAGTCCTTCAAATCATATGTTATTCTTCTTATTTATTTCCGTTTTATTTCAAATAACAGGCCTATGAATGTTTACAGTTTTAGGTAAAGACGTCAAATTATGCCCACACATGCAAGCTGACCCATGATCAGACTATTCGTTTAACCGGTAAAAAAAATAGTGAAATCAATTTAACCGAGTCATCACGCTTCACGTAGCCTATTACCCAACCAACATCAGTGTTAGGAACAAGGAAAATGTTACAATCTAATGTCATTTAAAACAATTACTTAGTTACATTTTAAAGCATTAGTGTAGCCAGAAAAATACCTAAAAAAGATACCTAAATTCACAGTTATTACCGTGAAAATTGGTTACATTTTGTCACGGATAAAACTCAGGCTATATAACTTTTTTTATCATTTTAAATGTAAAAAATAAAGATTTATCTTAGGCTCTAATAAGTGTATTTTTTTTGTGATATTGTCTGGTTGTCATTTGTAAACCATCACAAAGCATTAGGTTACTAGGCCTACCCGTCATTTTATTTATTTATTAAGCCTATTTTAATAACTTTTTCAGGTTGTTTTCATTTAGGGCCTTGAGCTACAAGTCAAAACAAACTCGATAGGCTGACTGTATTTTAGCTCATAAAATAGATCTACAATATATTTTCTGGTGTTTAATTTTGCATGAGCAAATAGCAGTGTAGCCTAAATTACATATTTTTAAAAGATTATCATTCAGCCTAGCTGCAGCGCACGTGAGAGGTTTCTCGGTTGATCCGCGGTAAATCCACTTAAGCACTATAGTTACCTATTCCATTTATAATACTGCAAACTTGATTTCGCAGGCCGATCATCTTTAAACGCAAAAGGCATTTATTAACTGTTACACCTTGACTGCTGCTGCTTAATGGGATGTTTCTCTACACAACGGTAAAAGTGTGATTTTTAGCAATGTCAAAATGAAAGCAAACATTCAAAGGGTTCTGCGTTTCGTCAATTTTAGCTTAGTTGTAATAATATTAATAATAATAATAATAATATTAATAATAATAACAACACTAATAATATTAATAATAATAATAATGAATAAATTAAAATATTATTTATAGTGTAGCCTACTGTGTGACTGTGCAGTGAACTATTTATTTTTATTAAAACATTTTTTATTAGGCTACATCTTCCCAAATAACTAATTTGAAAATGACTGGCAGTTGCGTCTCTGCTAAAATTAATTTAACAGCAAATTTCTACTGTGTTTCTTCCTTTTAGAGCTCAAGAGAGTTGTGTTCAAAGAATTAGTTAACCAAAACATGTTATGAAATAAGCTGCTCATCTCATGTCACCCACTTTTTTTCCCTTGTGAGTTGAGTGCGCCTCCATTGCCGTGTGTGCATTTTAAAGGCTATTTATGAGCGCACCTGACCTGATGCGGGGACCTGATCTCTGGACAATAGGACTAGCTTTAATCTCACAATTTTCATAATTTAATAGCTATGTCATATATTTTAAAATATTGAAAGTTGGAACGACTAGAGTGTTAGTAATTAATTACAGAAAGAATTTTCAGTTTTGAGTGAACAATCCTTTATAAAAACTGGGGGGCACAAATTCTTTCCGAGGGGCAATGCCACACAACTGAAGTACTGCAAGTACTGCAATACAACTAACTGCAGTACATCTACTGCAATACAACTGAAGTACTACTACAGTACAAATGCAGTATACAGCTACTGCAATTTAACTGAATTACTACTACTGTACAGCTACTGCATGGTACTGAAGTGATACTACTACTTTAATGCAGTACTGCCACTGCAACACGTTAAACAATTTATTGCACTTAGGTACATACGTAATAAAAGTGCAGTTTAGTTTTATTATGTATTGCAGTATTGTAGATGCATTTCTGTAGTTAGTTATACTTCTAAAAAGAATTACATTACATTATATTGTGGTAGTACTTCAGCAATACAACTTAAGTGCTGAAAGCTCACTTGGAAACCATTGTTCACAGAGTAGGAAAAGTAGTAGTTTTACTGTAGTAGTACTTCAGTTGTATTGCAGTAAATGTACTGCAGTTGGTTGTATTGCAGTTGTATTGCAGTAAATGTCCTGCAGTTGGTTGTATTGCAGTACTTCAGTTGTATCAAAGAGCATAGAATCGTCAAGAGATGACACTCTGGTGCAATTTAGCAACCTTCCAGTCTAGCTTGACAAGCGGCCACAGTTTGTTCCGAGCATCTCTTGCACGTTGCGTCAAGTCCTCCGTTACTCTGATATTTTTGTGTTTGAGGATTTAGGAACGCTTCGCGTTGGTCCAGATAAGGTCACGGTGCGTACGAGACAATCTGCACAATGATGCGACAAGGATGTGTCAGATTTTTCTTACCGAGTCCGTGAGCAACATCAATTGAGGATTGCAGAACATCAGTCAAACATGAACTGAGTGAAACAAGCCACAGTATTTAAATTACCTCTATTTTCACATTTTCTTCTACTTCAGGGATACCAGCAATCCGAAGATTCCACCGCCTTTTGTACGTCTCAAGCTCGTCCAACTTTCGCCAGAGTTGTTTATTTTCTGTTTTTAAGAATGTAACTTGATCCTTTATCGCACTTAATTTGGCAACGGCTAAGTCATGCCCATTTCAGACACGAGTTTAGTGATGCGGCTTGAGTTGTTTAAAACAGATTGTTCAATTGCCACCAATTTCTCCAAAAAATTGTCTTGTTTTTTCCCTAAATTTTCAATTGCTTCCAAGAGAACTGCATTAGATGGATCGGCTGTGTGGATCGTTGCATCTTTTCAGGTAGTGTTAATGATGATGAATCAAAATAGTCTTCTTTCTCTGTTGTTTTGGTATAGTTATGTTGTCTCTTTACTGCTAAAGCATCTTCCATGGCAAACTGAAACTCCTTGTTACTAAGCCTATACCAGATGGGTAACAGGCGAGCAACGTCAATGTTCATAAAGTCACTTGTTGCACACACACAAAAAAAACACTCTTAAAAAGTAGGGTTCATAAGTATCAAATTCATTACGCTATATTATTATTATACAGTCATGAGAGCAAGTTAGGTCAAGAATTGCGTATAAAGTTTAAGAGCTACTAAAACCACATCTTACATAGGCGCCATCTTGCCGCCCCCCTTAATATAACATTCCATTGCAACATCAGCGCCCAGCAACAACCCTGGATTCCGCCATTTTGGAGTGAAAGTGATCGGCTGTCTATTGGATCTCATTACTGTCGCAATGGCAAGCAGCTGCTCTGTTTTTGATTTATTTATTTAAAAAGCGCCTTAAAGCAGAGATACAACCTGAAAGACGACAATACAACACTTATTATCACAATCATCAGCACTTTTAATAGTTTATTTTACAGACTTATAATATGCTGTTGTTCTATTAGAGCACAGGTGTCAAACTCAGTTCCAAAAGGGCCGCAGCTCTGCAGTTTAGTTTCAACCCTAATTAAACACACCTGATCAAACTAATTGAGTTCTTTAGGCTTGTTAAAAACCTACAGGTAAGTGTGTTGGAGCAGGGTTGGAACTAAACTGTGCAGGGCTTCGGCCCTCCAGGAATTGAGTTTGACACCCCTTTATTAGAGTATTTATTCCAAAATGGCCGCTACGCCCTCTAGTGGCTGTTTCCCAAATGACACTAGAGTGTCGCCTCTTGGTGATTCTATGCTCTTTGACGCAAAGGTGTTAGCCTGTTCTTTTTCAATTGTTGTTTTAAAGGTAGTCAAGAGACCTACAGTACATTTATACACAACACGTTGTTGTTGGCTTTTTTTCTGTTTATCTTTTTCTGCTATTAGTATTATTATATTGGTATAAAAAATGTAAGCTGTAGAAAAACAACGATTGAAGTACAATACTTTTTTACACTCATTTTAGTATTTTATCATATTCATATTAGAAGGCATTAGTGCATTAGTATATAGCACCATGTTTTTTTTTTTTTTTTTTTTGAAGTTTTTTTTCGGTCAGCAAAAACCTACATTTTTTGCTTTTATTTCTAGCATTAAAGATAATTCTACACTTAATTTTATTTAAAGTTCATACAGATTATTTTCCCCAAAATGCCAAATCACAGGCCTCCATGCTTGCCAAAACAGTTAGGAAAGCCATTATAACTGTTACCTTAAAAATAGTTATATAGGCTACAGATAAACGTTACCTGACATAGCCAAAATAAAAAGAAACAAAAAATACAAGACTCTTTCCTGTCTTGCTGTCTCTTTCAAGTCATGATCTTTTTTTAAATCACACAACAGAAATGTATTATATATATATATATATATATATATATATATATATATATATATATATATATATATATATATATATATATATATTAGTGCTGTCAAAATTAATGAGTTAACGCATGCGATTAATTTGAAATAATTAACGCGTAAAAAAAAATTAACGCAGTTGCATATTTTTTTACTTCCTGTTGTGGACATGTGTTCAACATGCAAAGAAACAAGGATAAGTTCAAGGAAGCACCTGTTAAAGGCAAGTTTTAGTATAAAACAATTATTGTTGCATCACCAGGCTATCCAGAGCGGTCATGCGTGTTGAATCTAAAGGGAGTCGCTCCGCCGCGTTCTGTGTCTGTCTGTGTGTGTGTCAGGGGTTAAGTGAGCGAAGTATTTGAGTAGGGGCGTGTGCACGCGAGACGTACATGAAGAGCGGTGGGGGTAGGGGCGGACTTATGGGATGATTTTTGTGCCAATAAGAATGAACGTAACTTTATAAAACTGAACGTAACTTTCCAAGAAACGATCAAAAATATGGCACTGCAAAAGAAGAAAATCACAATGAAAACAAAAAAATGAACTCAGTCGAACAAATTTAACATGTTCTTCAGATATGCTTCATTCTTTGTTAATGATTTTCAAAGAATCGTTTTCGCGAATCGTGGAATTTGAATGCGTTGCCACAGCTTTCGCTTACGCTTCGCAAAATTTTCGTTTGCTGTTTTGGCACAAACTTCTCGTGGGGGCGGGCTTAACAGCGATCTACTCTGATTGGCTAATGAGCTTTTGATGGACAGTTGCTCTCTGACCTGGAAGCACAGACGGTGACGTCAGTGGAGCGCATATCAAAAAGTTGTTGATGTGTGCAATACGTCGTGCTTTATGTTAAATATTAATGTTAGTATTTTAGTTTGTGTTGCTACAGTTCGTGTTGCTAAAGTAACGTTTATCAATAACATCAATAAAAGTTTTATTCATGTACAGTGTGCAACAGTTCTGGCTTTATTTAACACTTTTATTGTTTAAATGTTGTGTTTAGAAACGTTATACATTTTTGGTTTATTGTGTAAAAACGTTTAATGTATATCAAGATACAGTGTATAGATGTCAATATAAAATAGATATTGCCTTCTTTTCTTTTAATGCTACTTGGTCAGGACCAAAGACAAGTCACTTTTGCCAGGTAGGCACTGAATGATTGCATATTAATTCTAAAGCTTACAGAAAGCTTATCTGATGCCCAAGAGTTCTCTCAGATGCCTAAAGCTGAATGTAAGAAATGCTTTAAATCTATGCCACTACAGATTCTTGCTCTGCACGTGAAGGGATGCAACACTGCTGAATATGAGAAACTTTCAGACTCAGAACCACAGGTAAGATAAATTGTTTAAATAAACCTAATGAGTATTCTGTAAGATTCATGTGGAAATATGTCAAATGTTTTGTCTATTTCTAGCTGTCCAATCTACCTCCTGATTCACCCAATTTATCTCCTGCTACTGAAGAAAAGGTAATCACCTAGTTGCTTGGGTTGACATTATTCTTACTTCTTTTAATGTGTATTTTACATCATTACATGCTTTTAAATCAACAGAAGCAAAGTGTCCTGTTTGTCTGCAAAGTTTAAGTACTTTTTTTATGTAGATAAATAATAAAGGTGTTTTTTTAACATTATCTTAGCTTAGCTGTTGTATTACACTCTCTAGTGCCATACAACACAAATAACAAAGAATAGAAATGGCTCCTACAATGAGTTGAAAATGTACTTGATGACTGTAGAAATTTTATTTCACAATTTTCTTGTTATTGTTATAGTTGCTGGGGAAATATTTGCTGTAAGTCTCGCACAAGGTGGTCCAGCTCCACGATATTTACAGGAATGGTGTTACAATTACCTTCTAAGTGGAAACCTTGAAAACATCAAGGTGGATAATGATACTAATAACATAATAACATGTAATAATAACATGGAATTTATTAATAATAATAATAATAATAATAATGGGATAATAACATGGAATTTTCACCACTGATTAAATTGGTATTTCTGAAAACAATTTGTAATTCTGTAGTTTATTTCTATTGCCATGTACCTTTTATAAATGTTTCAAGAACATCTTCAATTCTGTCTAGATCGAGGAGACTTCAGACCTGTCGAAATACAGTGATCAAATAATGAGCTGTGGCTACACTGGCCCTATAAATGAGCAAAACAAGGAGAATATAAAGAGGTATCATGTTATGCATTCCTTAAGTCTATATTCTAAACAATGTGAGTTTAATAATGAGATTGTAAAACAATGTTTGTTTCTGTTCTATAAAGAGCAATTGCAATGCATGCCGCTGCTCGACGGTATGCTTCAACAGCTCCGTGAGGGTCTCCAACTTTACCGTCTAGTGGATATCATGGAGAAGAACAAAGAAGTTTGCCATAGCCACTTTGTTTTTGAAGGTGGCAATGATCAGGTGAGGTGCATAACTTTTGTAAAAAAATGTTGAAGCAGTGGTTCTCATTTCAGGTCTTGGGGGCCCACTGCTCTGGGCTGCGTTTCCCAAAAGCATTGTAAGTTGATAGTAGAACCAATGGAGCTATGATCAACTTGGTTTTGTAATACTTTTAGAAAACACAGCCCAGCACAATTTGTATTTTTTTTTTTTACACACCTGATTCAGGTCATGAGCTTGTTATAAGACCACTCCGTGAACTAAACCAAGTGTGTCAGATGAAAGAAACATACAAAATGTGCAGTGGGTTTGCAAAACTGGAATTGAGAACCACCGTGTTAGAGAAAATTTTTGTGTGCTGCATACAGAATGCTCTTTAGATGATGTCTTTTTTTCCCCCTCTTAACTTACTGTAGTATAGTTCGTTGTTGTGTGGGAAGAAGAAGACAGGGTCGGCGATATCAGGTAAGCAATATATTTTATTTTGCTTTTCCACAGCACTAGCAAACTGTGCCCGTCTGTGCGTGTGTGTGTGTGTGTGTGTGCTCTCTCCTCTCCCGACTGCTCCTCCCGTTCTCCTTAAGAAGGGAGTCTCTCCGGCCCAATCACTAGAAAGACAGGTGTTATTTATCATTTCTGATTGACCCGCTGATTAGCCGCCGGGCTCCTAGCATGCTCTCCCCCCTGATTGGGTGTTTGATCACGCTTACCTCTCCACATACCCCCACCGCCCGCCTCAGGCCGGGGAGCCGTCCGGCCTGCAGCCCCCCCCCCGCCCTCGAGAGGAAGTCGGCTACAGCTATTTGTACACCCGGCCTGTAGATCACCTTGAACTTAAAGGGCTGTAAAGCTAGATACCAACGGGTGATCCGCGCATTGGTATCCTTCATGCGGTGAAGCCACTGGAGAGGAGCGTGATCTGAACAGAGAGCGAATTCCCTACCCAGGAGGTAATAGCGGAGAGTGAGAACGGCCCACCTGATCGCCAGGCACTCCTTCTCTATGGTGCTGTACTTAGCCTCACTCTTGCTGAGTTTGCGGCTAATGTACAGCACCGGCCGTTCCACTCCCGCCACCTCCTGCGAGAGAACCGCCCCCAGTCCCCGATCGGATGCATCCGTCTGTAAAACAAAGGGGAGAGCAAAGTCAGGAGCGTGCAATAGCGGCCCCCCGCAAAGTATAGATTTTACCTTTGAGAAGGACTGTTGGTACTGCTCCGACCATTGGACGGTATCCGGTCCCTCCTTTTTAGTGAGATCAGTCAATGAGCTGACAAGGGCCGAATAATCAGGGACAAAACGCCTATAATAACCTGCCAGCCCCAAAAACTGTCTCACCTCCTTTTTGGTCTTAGGTCTCGGACAGGTTGCAATAGCTGCAGTCTTATCAATTTGGGGCTGCACCTGCCCGTGACCTAAGTGGAAGCCCAGATACCTTACCTCCACTCGCCCAATTGCGCACTTCCGTGGGTTGGCCGTGAGCCCGGCCCGTCTCAGCGCCGACAATACCGCCCTCAAATGTTGCATATGCCGCTGCCAGTCATTACTGTAAATGATGATATCATCTAGATAAGCAGCGGCATATGCTGTGTGAGGGCCGAGTATTTTGTCCATCAGGCGCTGAAACGTCGCCGGTGCCCCGAACAGCCCGAACGGAAGCGTCACAAATTGGTGCAATCCAAACGGCGTAGTGAAGGCTGTTTTTTCGCGGGATATTGGAGATAAGGGGATCTGCCAATAGCCCTTCGTTAAATCCAATGTCGAGTAATATCGAGCAGCACCTAACCGGTCGAGCAACTCGTCAATACGCGGCATTGGATAAGCGTCAAATTTTGACACAGCATTCACCTTGCGATAATCCACACAGAACCGGACCGAGCCGTCCGTCTTAGGCACCAAGACAATCGGGCTGGCCCAGTCGCTGTGGGATTCTTCTACTACTCCCATTTTCAACATATTATTCAATTCTTCCTGAATCACTTTTTTCTTGTGTTCAGGTAGGCGATACGGCCGGGTCCTAACGACCACGCCCGGTTCAGTCTCGATATGGTGCTGAATCAGGTTAGTACGACCAGGCAGGGGCGAAAACACGTCAGAGTATTCACGTTGGAGGTGCCGGATGTCGAGGAGCTGGCTCGCTGAGAGATGATCGCCCCCGGTGACCAGAGCGCTCGGCCGTTCTCGGCCGGAGCTCTCCGGCCCCAGGTCATCCTCGTTAGTAACAAGCGTAGCCAGCGCCACGTCCTCCGGCTCCCTCCACTGCTTAAGCAGATTAATGTGATAAATCTGACGCGAGTCAGCCCTGTCCGAACGAACCACCTCGTAATCGAGATCACTGACTCGTCATGTGACCACAAACGGCCCTTGCCACTTGGCGAGTAATTTAGAGCTGGAAGTGGGTAGCAGTACAAGTACTTTATCTCCCTGTGAAAATTTACGGAGTTTAGTGCCCTTATCATATCGCCGGCGTTGGTCATCCTGAGCCTTAAGCAAATTCTCTGTAGAGAGCCGCCCCAGTGTGTGGAGTTTTGCTCTAAGGTCCAGGATATATTGAATTTCATTCTTACTATTAGAAGGCTCGTCCTCCCAAGCCTCTCTAACAACATCCAAAACCCCTCTGGGCTGTCTGCCGTAGAGAAGCTCGAAGGGGGAAAACCCCGTGGAGGCTTGGGGAACCTCCCGCACAGCGAATAATAAGGGCTCCAACCACTTATCCCAATTTTTCGCGTCCTCGTGAACGAATTTACGGATCATTGATTTAAGCGTGCGATTAAATCTTTCCACCAGCCCGTCTGTTTGTGGGTGATAGACGCTGGTGCGAATAGATTTAATGCCCAATAATCCGTAAAGCTCGCGCATCGTGCGTGACATGAACGCGGTGCCTTGATCAGTGAGAATCTCCTTGGGGATTCCCACACGGGAGATGAGGCGAAACAGCGCCTCCGCAACGCTCTTTGCTGAGATGTTACGGAGCGCGACTGCTTCCGGGTAGCGGGTTGCATAATCCACCAGAACTAATGCAAACCGATGCCCGCGTGCAGATCGCTCTAATGGCCCGATGAGATCCATACCAATTCTCTCGAAGGGGATCTCCATAATTGGTAAAGGGCGCTACGGCGCTTTTGGGGTGGCCGGCGGATTTACCAGCTGACATTCACTGCACGCCGCGCACCATCTGCTGACGTCACCGTGAATGCCCGGCCAAAAGAATCGGGTCATGAGGCGATTTAGTGTGGCCGCCTGACCTAAATGTCCGGCCATAGGATTAGAATGAGCCGCCTGAAAAAGCATTTCTCGGCGGCTCTTTGGTACTAATAACTGGGTTGTATCTTCTTTTGTCTGAGCGTCTTGGGTCACTCGATACACCCTATCATTAATCACCGCAAAATACGGATAGGAGAGGGGTCGATCAGGCTGGAGGATTTTCCCATCAATAACCTGCACTCTTTCGAGTGCATGTTTTAGCGTGTCATCACGCGACTGCTCCAGGGGAAAGTCTTTACACCGGGAAATTCCCAGCCCTTCCCCTGAGTCAGCGCGTGACGTCACCGCCTGGGATTCCCCCAGCTGAGCGACACGTCCCCTATCCGGCGATTTCTTCTTCCAAGAAGCACCCGCACATAAAACTCCCAATAATCTATTAAATCCAGGCCAATTAGTTCCCAGAATTAGCGGGTGTTTGAGGTGCGGGTTAACTGCTACCTCTACTCTATGTTTTTTCCCCCGAAATTGAATGTCTATTGCCGTCAGCGGGTAGTGAATTATATCCCCGTGCACACACCTTACCCTTACCGTGCGGCTCATATCCAATGCCGGGTCTTGAAGCAGGCTTTGGTGGATGGAAGTCTGGTTACACCCCGAATCCACCAAAGCTTGATATGTACCCCCTTTTATACTCACTGGTACCCGGTATAGCCCGTTGCGACCGGGGGCGACGATTGGCGTGGCGGGGACGCGAATCAGCGCACTCGCCTCCTTCACGGAGCAGATTTTTGGTGCGCTATCCTCGTGCCCGCGACGCAAATGCATCGGCCCAGACCTTCCCACTATACCCCCGGGGCCAGCAGGAGCAACCGATTGAACCGGAGAGAATCCTGGCAGTGTCTGGGCAACCGCCAGGGGTCGTTGCTCCACCCCTCTGCCCGAATGGGGCCCCGCCCCTCTTGGGACGTTTGGCAGATCCGCCATTGCGCACCGCCGTCTGGGTGCAGGTGTGGGCGGTCCCCGCAGTCTGGGCCTGGGAACAGGAAGAGAGAGAGAGAGAGGGGGAGAAGAGAGAGAGGTTATTTCGCCGACCCTGGACCTCGCCACCAGGTGATCCTCCGCCAGTCGGATGGCCGTCTCCAGATCATCAGGCCGGTGGCACTGGACCCACTCCAATGTTCGAGAGGGGAGGCGGGTGATGAATTGCTCCAGCACCACGGCATCCACCAGTTGGGCGGTGGTTCGGCCATCCTGTACCAGCCATCTGCGGCAGGCGTCACGGAGCTGCTGGGCGAACGCAAAGGGCCGGCCGCCTTCAGCCAAAACCAGCGATCGGAAGAGCTGACGTTGCTCCTCCGGGTTGCGGCCGGCCCGCTGGAGAATAGCTCGCTTCAGATGAGCGTATTCCAGGAGATTCTGGGCCGGTAGCTGCTGTGCGGCGATCTGGGCTTCGCCCGAGAGCAGCGGGATGACTCGTACCGGCCACTCAGCCCGTGGCCAGCCACACGCCTCAGCCATCTTTTCAAAAAGATCCAGGAACACTTCCGGATCATCCTCCGGCACCATTTTCTGTAAGGCGATGGGAGGGTGGGCGGCAGATGTCGGAGCGGGCCGGATCCCCTGGGACAGCAGACTCCGGATTTGCTCGCGGTCCTCCCGCTGGGCCTCCATGAGGACTTGGAAATGTTGTTCCTGGATGTTCTTCAGTTCCACCAGCGTCTCATGTTGTTGTTGGTGGAGGACCGAGAGGGCCTGGATAGCTTCCGCAAATGGCATTCTTGACGGAGTGGTCATTCTGGCAGTGAGGCTCTTCTCCTTCCCCGGATTTCGGCACCACTGTAGTATAGTTCGTTGTTGTGTGGGAAGAAGAAGACAGGGTCGGCGATATCAGGTAAGCAATATATTTTATTTTGCTTTTCCACAGCACTAGCAAACTGTGCCCGTCTGTGCGTGTGTGTGTGTGTGTGCTCTCTCCTCTCCCGACTGCTCCTCCCGTTCTCCTTAAGAAGGGAGTCTCTCCGGCCCAATCACTAGAAAGACAGGTGTTATTTATCATTTCTGATTGACCCGCTGATTAGCCGCCGGGCTCCTAGCATGCTCTCCCCCCTGATTGGGTGTTTGATCACGCTTACCTCTCCACACTTACCTTGTCATCTTTCTTGTTTTTCCAGGTGGACTCTCAATACATCGTATCACATCTTGACCCCAAAATGAGTGAGAGTGGCACTCTGAAGCACAGCAAAGAAATGCAAATCTTGAATAACTTCCAGGATTTTCTTATGGAACTCGAAAGTAAGTTTTTTGTTATTCCAAAACGTTTGAAAGGCAGATGTCTATTTTTAGAGCTTAAATACATAATGTATATTTACTGCCCTAGATGGAGATCCTGAGGATGAGGAGGCACTTTGTGTGTCAAAAGTAATGCAGTGGCTGTCTGGTCAAGCACACGTGCATTTGCTTCTTTCAGAAAGACAAGCTTTTAAAATCACTGTTCTATTTGACCATACATGCATGGAACATATGCCAGACCACAGAATTTGCTACCCTGTGGACAGTGCATGGACCCAGACAATCACATTTCCCACTGCACATTCAACAAGTTTAAATGAATTTAAAGAAAACATGAGAATTACAGTGCAACAGGGAGCTTACTTCTACAGGGTTTAGAACAGATTTGTTAATACACTTCTTTGTCCTTTTAATTGGACTTGGAGCTTTTGAAAAAAGAGAGAGACACTATACTTTGTCATTTGTTTTATTTTTGAAAGAGTGGCTTATAAGATTTCAAAACATTGCTATGACATTAGTTTTACATAAACATTACATGTGTATTCTTGTGAATTAAATTTCTGATGGAACTACATGTGTTTTTGTAAGTTTTTCTTGGCAAGGTTTTAAATTTGCACAACATTATGAAGTTAGTTTTGCCTAAATGTTCCATGTGTATTCCTGTAAATTCAATTTCTGATGGAACTACATGTGTTTTTGTATGTTTTCCTTGTTAGAAGTGAAATTTTAAAGCAGTCTTTGAATAATATCAAGTGACTGGACATACAGTAGAGCTCTCGGTTATTCAATGATGATGTCAAGGCATCAAAAAATCCCTGCAGAAGAGCAAGGCTCTGTTTAGATAAAGGGCATTGGATCTCTGGAACCACCACACCATCTTCTGGGTCAGTATCAGTTTGCTGTTGACACAAATGCTCCAATGTCTGCAAAATCAAAGAAACATTAAGTAGGTGAAAGTTTTCAGCTCTTTTGAAATAATGTCAATAACTTTTTATGTTCAAATCTGGTATTAAGATGTGTTTTCAATTTATACCCATCACAAGTGATTAAGTTAGGCACATTTACAAAGAAGTCTGCTACCATGCTTCTGAAGCGCTTTTGTTGTAATAAAGACATTACATTAAATACCTTAAGATCCACACAAAAATAATTTAATATCTTTAAGAAATAAGGGTGATAAAATTAAGAATTTTAGAGATGAATAAAGAATACCTCTACATCTGGCTCAATCACTGGTGTCTGCAACTTTCCTATGTTTCAAAGCTGATTTGGTAAAAGATATCTTTCGGTTATGATAGGATGGTTGTTCCAACTCCCTATGAAGCACTTCAGGTCAGATTTCAGCCATGGAAGAATTGGGTAGTGCACACAAAAGAGGTGTAATTCATTTGATAAATCAAGCACTCCATCTACCATTGCATGCAGGATTTCATAATATTTTGAAGTGACAGCTGACCAAACATCACACCACAGGCGCTCAATTCTTAAAAAAAAAAAAAAAAAGGATTTTTGTTTAGTATGCTTACAAAACAGCAAACAGACTATGGTATAATGTAATGCCACACATTAACATGTCCGAAAAAATGTTATCAAGCTAGTGGTTGTTGGACCCCAACAAAAATAACATAAAATAGCACCTTTGATTGTGAACGCTTTTTCCGGCATTAAAGCTACCTCGACCAATTCCTCGTACTGAGAACATGCAATGCGCAATGTCCACGGTTTCAACTCCCTGGTCACCACGTACTCTGGAAAAGATTTTGGGAATATTCATTCAAAGTTAGGTTTCATTCAAAGAAATGTTTGCAACTGAATATTAAAGTCATTAGCTTTAAAAATGTATAAACATAGGTCACTTTTTGTAAAGACAGAACACTGCAAGATTTAAAAATACCATAACTCACATTTGTGAAGAATTCAATATATCATAATTCACATAATTTGCTTTGTGCAAATATAGTAGCACACACTGATATCACACAAAATGTAGTTAAGATGTTGACTCTAAAAAAGACTTTAAGATATTACATAAACGACACGAATTAACAGTGTTCTTACCTTGAAGGCTACCCATGTTTATGAACACCCTCCAGGACGAACAAGAAAGCAATTGATGCCTTGTTGTTTTCAGCAGCATCAAGGTATAGGATCTATAAAATAAGGGGTTCAGGAGAAACATTTAAATATATATTTTTAAAAAATCACTTTAAACATACATTGTACAGACCAGTGTTGCAAGCAGTATCACATATCTATTTTGCCCAGTTTCTCAGACAAGACTTAAGCCTTGTCCTAGATTTCTCTCTTCTGCTCATCATTAAAGAAGATATTTTTAAGAATGTTGCAAACCAAACAGTTAACAGCAGCCTCTGATTTTCAGAGTAGCTCCTGTAGATCTGTAAGCTTTAGAATTTATATGCAATCATTCAGTGCCTACCTGGAAAAGTGACTTGTCTTTGGTCCTGACCAAGTAGCATTAAAAGAAAAGAAGGCAATATCTATTTTATATTGACATCTATACACTGTATCTTGATATACATTAAACGTTTTTACACAATAAACCAAAAATGTATAACGTTTCTAAACACAACATTTAAACAATAAAAGTGTTAAATAAAGCCAGAACTGTTGCACACTGTACATGAATAAAACTTTTATTGATGTTATTGATAAACGTTACTTTAGCAACACGAACTTACCTCAAGCTGCCCTGAGGGACAAGATGAGGTGGAAGATGATGCCGCTCCGTGTCTCTCCCGGGAGGTCATCTTTAGAAAGAGCCGACCGTAGGTAAAATACTAACATTAATATTTAACATAAAGCACGACGTATTGCACACCGCAACAACTTTTTGATATGCGCTTCACTGACGTCACCGTCTGTGCTTCCAGGTCAGAGAGCAATCCAAATGTTCATCAAAAGCTCATTAGCCAATCAGAGTAGATCGCTGTTAAGCCCGCCCCCACGAGAAGTTTTTGCCAAAACAGCAACCGTAAATTTGCGAAGCGAAAGCTGTGGCAACGCATTCAAAATCCACGATTCGCGAAAACGATTCTTTGAAAATCATTAACAAAGAATGAAGCATATCTGAAGAACATGTTAAATTCGTTCGACTGAGTTCATTTTTTCGTTTTCATTGTGATTTTCTTCTTTTGCAGTGCCATATTTTTGATCGTTTCTTGGAAAGTTACGTTCAGTTTTATAAAGTTACGTTCATTCTTATTGGCACAAAAATCATCCCATACGGACTGGCCATCGGGAGCACCAGCATATTTCCCGGTTGCCTGAGGAACAATCTGGCCTGCCACCGTGCCGTCGATTACCTCACCTCGACATGCCACAGGCTGCTTGATGGACACCTCAAAGCACGAATCAGGCGAGCGCGATGACCATAAGGTCCAATCATTTTAGCGACATACTGCCTGATTAGCTATTTGCATAGAACTTATTATACCAGCTACAACTTCAGTCAGGCAAAAACACGGAACGTAAACAGAAAGGAGCAGAGAGGGAGCGCATGAAAAGAAGAAAAGCTCTGGCCATAGAAGCAGAAAAATGCAGCAAAATCACAACTAGGTTTGCGACCAAGGGAGCAGGTTGGTCAGAATACAGCACATTTACAGTTGAAGTCAGAATTATTAGCACCCCTGAATTATTAGCACCCCTGAATTATTAGCCCCCCTGAATTATTAGCCCCCTGTTTATTTTTTCCCTAATTTCTGTTGAACGGAGAGAAGATTTTTGCAGCACATTTCTAATCATAATAGTTTTAATAACTCATCTCTAATAACTGATTTATTTTCTCTTTGCCATGATGACAGTAAATAATATTTTACTAGATACTCTTCAAGACACTTCTATACAGCTTAAAGTGACATTTAAAGGCTTAACTAGGGTAATTAGGTTAACTAGGCAGGTTAGGGTAATTTATTGTATAGGGTAAGTTATTGTATTATGATGGTATGTTCTAGACTATCAGAAAAATATATAGCTTAAAGGGGCTAATAATATTGACCTTAAAATGGCTTTAAAAAATAATAACTGCTTTTTCTAGCTAAAATAAAACAAATAAGGCTTTCTCCAGAAAAAAAAAAATATTATTAGACATACTGTGAACATGTCCTTGCTCTGTTAAACAACATTTGGGAAATATTTAAAAAAGAAAAAAATTCAAAGGGGGGCTAATAATTCTGACTTCAACTGTATATAATCATTTGGCAGATTTCTGGGAGATTATCATTCATTTGCAGGCATCCGGGAGACTTGGGATGTCTGGACTGTCTTAGCAACTGGATGAATGTAAAGGAGGACTGAGAAAAATGTTTTTACTTTATAATTAATGTTCTCAACTCACAGCAATACAACTTTACAATGAGTGTAATTGTTTGTTCAATACTTTCTTGTTATTATAATTTTCCAATTTCCATATCTGCAATGCCTATTTTGGCATTTTTTGCAGTCCACTTAGAATCCAACTTGGAAATCAATGTTTTCTTTATTGGCATTGATTGTTTAGAAATTCAAATGGAATTAACATGTCTGTGTTTTATTTCTGTAATAAATATGGCTGTCAAGCCAGGATCTTGATGGTTTATTGTGGGTATGTTGTTTACATGAAGAAATCTGTGTTACAAGTTAAACAAAAATTTGAATAAACAATTATATTTAGAATTTAAGTAGTTTTTGTCTTGCATTTACATTAATTTTACATTTGAATAGCCAAAATGACAAGTTTCAGTATTTTAAATGCAATTTAAAATTTATTTTTTTGGGAAAGTGCGATTAATTAGTAAATTTTTTTAATCGATTGACAGCACTAATATATATATATATATATATATATATATATATATATATATATATATATATATATATATATATATATATATATATGCAGTTCTTCTTACACAGTTGCAACAAGACTTTGATTTATTGTGGAGTCTCTGCAGTTTGCAAATAATATCTCTGCAGTGGACGATGACATGGAAAAATTGCCATGAGACTGCTAAATGAATCTGGTACTTTGTTTTTCACTGCATAAAAATAATCAAGTTTGTGTGTGTAGTAGACATGATATGGTTAACGTGTCACGTGATTGTGGTGGAGGGTCACCGGGGTTACGTAGTGCGCTTATAGGTGACACCTGTTCATTCACAACTTAGAAAGGAGAGAGAGAGAGGGGGTGAACGGGGACGTGGTACTCTTTGTTGACCAAACAAACACAAACAAACACAAACAAACACAAACGAAATCAAACTTAAGCCTGAATCAAAGTCTACACTGTCAAAAGATCAAGGTATGTTTTATATTGGAAAATAAACGAGTGAAGACATTGGAACGACTTCTTGCCTTGTGTACATTTGATGTTTGCGTCACAAAACATGTCTCTGATTTAGCCTCTCAGCTGTTACTCCACGTAGCCGCTACATTATGTCAACAAAGACTGTTTGCTGGCGACGCATCATCGGACACATGATTGAACTTCGCGCTAAAGAGTGTAAGATTCTGCACGATTGGAAAGAGAATCCTACAGCTGAAGGAATTGCAACGCAAACTGAAACCTATTCTGTGGCACAAACATCGCTAAGAAGGTAAGCCTGTTTGGCTTTCGCTCGCACAGCTGTGCAGTTTGATTGGACGCAGTTGTTTACGTTTGTTTATCCATTGGGGATATTCGCGGTGTTTGTTGTTTGTTTCCGGTTGTTTTGTCCAGAGCTCTGGTGTTGGCAGTTTGTTGTTGGCTGTTTGTTCGTTGGTGTAATGCCGCGATGTTTGTGAAGTTTGTGCGTCGTTGTGATGTTATTGGAGGATTTTATTGAATGAAGTATCGTTGGTTTGCTGGAAAAAAACATGAATGAAGCGGGTGTTGATGACGTCACTGGTTTGAAAGTGGATGGCAGTAAAAGGCACATTAAATTAACTGCAAAGGCTTTGTCAAATAAAATTGAGGGTCTTCAAAAAGAAAGGAAGAAGAAAGTGAATCAAATTAAGGGGCTCATACCAGAGATTAAATCTTTGATGCACAAAAGAGAAAATGCCTCCAAAGTGCAACACATGTTTAAAAATCTTCTTTAACTTTGTGAAAATGCCAGTGAACATCATAATGCTGTACTTTCGCTTCTTCCAGAAGATGAACAGGAAAAACAAAATGAATGGTTTTTGAGTATCATGAAATATTGTGATACATTTAAGGATGCTGTTCAATGCTGGTTAAGTGGATCAGAGGAGATTGAAGACAACTCAGATGAAGTTGATGCTGGAGTAATGCAAGAAGATTGCTCTAATTCACAGGTCCCAGTCTATGTTCCATCTATTACCACATCAGATGAAATGCAAGATGATGTAAAATCCACTGACAGCATGTCTAATATTGACAGTCAAACTTCCAGAAATCAAAATTCAATTGCTGAAAATGGATCTTTGGTATCATCTACTTCTTCAGTTCGTCTCAAAGCAGAGTCTGAGTTGGCTGCATTAAAGGCACGTCAAAAAATGTTAAAAGATAAACATGAGCTGGAGGATCAACAGGAGCAACTACGAAAAAAGAAGGAACAATTAATGTTGCAAGAAGAAATTGAAGTGCAAATGGCTAAATTAAAGGTTTTGAAATCTCAAAGTGTGTCAAGTTCAAAGTCTGATCGTTCAAGAGGTAAACATTCCAGTTTGGAGCAAAAACAAAGGAAAACGCTAGGTCTTAATGTCAGTGTTAAAGCATTTGAACCCCAAAGGTGTGTAAGTGAATTATTTCAAGATCGAGAGAACACTGGAGCAAAGCCCAAAGAGAAAACTGTGCAACATCAAACTTTACAGTCTTATCAAATGGAAAATCAATCATCTAGACACCAAACTGAAGAGCATAGAGGGCAAAGAAATGTTATGAATTCACATGTTCAAAACTCTGACGAACAAGGTAACATAATGGGCATCATGAGAAAGCAAAATGAAATAACATCATTACTGTTGAAACAACAATGTTTATCATCCTTACCCAAAAGAGATCTGGAAGTGTTTGATGGCGATCCTCTACAGTATCATGCATTCATAAGAGCCTTTGAAAACAGTGTTGAAACCAAGACTGATAACAACAGTGACCGCTTGTATTTCCTTGAACAATATACTATGGGTCTTCCAAGAGAGTTGGTACAAAGTTGTCAATATATTGATCCGAACAGGGGATATGTTAAAGCTAAAGTCTTGTTACAGGAGCGTTTTGGCAATGAGCAGAAGGTGGCATCTGCTTATATGAATAAAGCTCTATCATGGCCTCAAATTAAAACTGAGGATGTTGATGCACTGCAAGAATACACTATATTTCTTAGAGGTTGTAGTAATGTTATGAATGAGGTGCAATACATGTGTGATCTGGACATACCTTCTAACATGATGATAATTATCAAAAAATTGCCATACAGACTCAGAGACAAATGGAGAACTGTTGTTTGTGAACTGCAAGAAAGACGTAATTGCAGAGCTTCATTCACTGATGTTGTGAAATTTCTGGAACATCAAGTCAAAATTATAACTGACCCAGTGTTTGGAAATATACAGGATGTACCCTCAAATGAAATGAGAAAAAATGTGAAAAGATCTAAATTGTTTTCTTGTCCTGGTATAAGAGGAACCAGCTTTGCTACCACTGTAGATGCTGTAAAGAAAGAAAGTGATTCCTGTTGTATAGAGAAAAAAGATGTGACGTTGGATAAGAAAAGATGTCTCTGCTGTAATGGTGCACACACATTGGAAGTGTGTCCTCAATTTGGTAAACAATCTCACAAAGAGAAGATTGGCTTCTTAAAAGAAAGTGAAGTTTGTTTTGGCTGTTTTGGCATAGGGCACATTAGTAAGACATGTAGGAAACGTCTTCATTGTGATGTTTGTGGTCTTCGACATCCTACTGTACTGCACATCTTTTCTAAAGAAAAGGACACACAGGATATAACAGACAAGAAGTCAAAAACAGCAGTAGATGGTGTATTAGTATCTAGTGGTCTAACTGGGGCTGGCGATCAGGACTGTAAACTCCCAATAGTTCCTGTACGGATAAAGTCTAAAAAAGGAAGCAAAGTTGTTACTGCTTATGCTTTTTTGGATCAAGGGAGTACAGCTGTGTTTTGCACAGAGAGTTTAATGAGGAAGCTCAACCTCACAGGAACTAAAGTTCGGATACTTTTAAGAACTATGGGGCAAGAAAAGGTGGTATCTACTCATGTTCTGTCAGGAATGGAGGTAGCTGGCTTGAATGGAGATGAATTCTGTGACTTGCATCAGGTTTACACACAGGAAAGTATGCCTGTTCACAAAGGAAATATTCCCAGACAAAGAGATATTCAAAGGTGGCCTTATTTGAAGAATGTCAATTTACCTGAGATTGATGCAGGAATTGAGCTGTTGATTGGTACAAATGTTCCTAAAGCATTGGAACCACTGGATGTAATCCGCAGTGTAGATAATGGGCCGTATGCTATCAGGACAATGTTGGGCTGGACAGTGAATGGACCACTCGGTGGAAATGGTGAGCATATGTCAGTTGATGCACAGCCAAATGTCACGGTCAACCGAATTTCAGTGGTGAAGTTGGAAGATATGTGGCAGCAGCAGTTTAAAATGGACCTTCCAGAATGTAAAAATGAGGAGCAAATTGGCTATTCAAAGGAGGATCAAAAATTTATGGATATGGTATCAAATTCGGCCAAGCTTGTTGATGGGCATTATGAAATTGGCTTGCCTTTGAGAGAAAATATCAATATGCCAAACAATCGGAAAGTTGTAGAACAACGTGCTTCACATCTAAAGAAGAGATTTCAAAGGTGTTCTACATTTTTTGCTGACTATAAGGCTGTCATGAGTGATAAGATCTTCAAAGGCTATGCAGAAAGACTGCCTGTAGAGGAGATGACTCGCGGAGATGGTAAAATTTGGTATCTTACACATCATGGTGTTTACCACCCCACCAAGAATAAAATCCGTGTGGTGTTCGATTGTGGAGCAGGGTTTCAACAAGCATTACTTAATGCTCAGCTTTTGCAAGGACCAGACCTCACTAGTTCACTTGTTGGAGTAGTAACAAGATTTCGAAAGGAGCCAATAGTAATTACAGCAGATGTTGAATCAATGTTTCATCAAGTAAAAGTGCCTGCTGATGATGTTGATTTATTGAGGTTTCTTTGGTGGCCAGATGGGGATTTGGGACGAGATCCAGTTGACTTTAGGATGCTGGTACACCTCTTTGGAGCTACAACATCTCCTAGTTGCGCAAACTTTGCGCTTAGAAAATGTGCAGAAGATCATAAGGAACAATTCAGCAAGGAAACAGTAGATGCTGTTCTACATTCCTTTTATGTTGACGACTGTCTTGTTTCAGTCGCTTCAGTTTGTAACGAGCGCACACATGCCACGTCGCCCTGGTCGCTAATTCAACCCAGCTGGACCATAATCAACTCAGGATAGCTCACAGCTGGACGTCATCACGCAGAGAGGCATATAAGCCAAACCTACGCCAGGAGAAGATGAGCTTCATTCACCCAATGACTCCCTGTGCTAATGCTTGTCTCTCTGTCTCTCCTTAGCAGACTCCAGCTCGTGACGATCCTGCACCCGACTACTCACTGTCCTTCACCTACTTCCCGGAGCACCAGAGCACCTCACCCTGAAGAAGAGCACCATTTACACCACCTTCACTTTGTAAATAAAGCACCCTCCGGGGACTTGTCTGTAAACTTAACCAACTGTGTCGCTATTTTCCCTCTGCCTCGCTACAAGTTGAACAAGCAATAACCTTGTACCAGGAGCTTGTATCCATATGCGCTAAGGGTGGATTTAAGCTCACAAAATGGATAAGCAACAGTCTTCAAGTGTTAGATGCTATTCCAGAAGCCGAGAGATCAAAGTCAATGAAAGACTTGAGAATGTATTGGGATTCTCCTTCAGTAGAGAAAGTGTTGGGAGTGCAGTGGTGCATCCAGTCAGATGTATTCAAGTTCAAGGTAGCTTTGAAAGAAAGTCCTTAACCCAGAAGAGGTGTATTATCTACAATTAGTTCCATCTACGATCCTTTGGGAATTGTTAGCCCTGTGGTATTGTCAGCTAAGAAAATCTTACAGGAACTCTGTAGAATTAATCTGGGATGGGACAATGCTTTGCCTGACGTATTTGCTCAAAGGTGGAGCAGCTGGCTTCAAGAGCTTCATTATTTGGAGTGCTTTGAAGTTGCTAGATGTTTGAAACTTCCAGATTTTGGAGATATTGTTAAGGCACAGTTGCATCATTTTTCAGATGCGAGTGAAGAAGGATATGGAACTGTAACATACTTGTTGCTGCTTAATGAACATTTTCAATCTCATTGCACTTTTATAATGGGGAAATCTAGAGTAGCCCCAATGAAGTTTGTTACAATCCCTCGCATGGAGCTCATTGCTGCTACCATGGCTAGCCGAATGGATGTGTTATGGAAGAAAGAACTGCATTTGCAGCTCCAAGATTCTGTGTTTTGGACAGACAGTGCTTCTGTTCTAAAGTATATCAAGAATGAGACTACTCGATTCAGAGAATTTGTAGCCAATCGGGTGACGAGATTCTTAAGGCTTCGCATGCTTCACAGTGGAGGTACATAGATTCAGCAAGAAATCCGGCAGATGTTGCTTCCAGAGGATCAGCTGTTGATGTGTTCCTTAAGAACAAAACATGGACAGCAGGTCCTGACTTTCTTGTTCATCCTGAAAGTGAGTGGCCTGTTAACCTCAGTGAACTTGAAAGGCTCAAAGACGACGATTCTGAAATCAAAAAAGGCGTTGAGATTAATTCTATACAGCTCAGAGGAGAGGATGATGCTGTCACAGAATTAATCAATCACTTTTCTTCTTGGTTCCGCTTGAAGAAAGCAGTAGCTTGGATTTTGAGATTTAAGAATCTACTTTTGTCCCTTAGTCGTAAGAGGAAACAATTGAGAACTGCTTTTGATGATTCAAATTTGAATGAACAACATAGTACCTCTTTGGAAAAAGAAATGGAGACTTTCAAAAGCCAACTTGTACAACCTTACCTGTCTCTAGAAGAGCTTGAGATGGCAGAAGTGGAGATAATCAGACATTCTCAAGAGAAGGCGTTTTCTGATGAAATTTCTAGTCTGAAAGTCGGTGAAAGTATAAAGAAGAATAGCCATTTTTATCGACTTTGTCCCATTTTTGACAATGTTCTGCGGGTTGGAGGATGCTTAAGTAGGGCATCAATGCCTGAAGATTCTAAACATCCAATCATCCTGCCAAAAAATTCTCACATTGCAGAAATTCTGTTGCAACATATCCACAAAGAAGTAGGTCATGGTGGCTGCAATTATATGCTGTCAAAATTGAGGCAGAAATATTGGATTACTGGTGTGAGTACAGCAATAAGAAGAGTATTGTCAAAGTGTGTTACTTGTAGAAGATTGAATGCACTTCCAGGATGCCAACAGATGGGAGATTTACCATCGGAGAGAGTCACTCCTAATGAACCACCATTTACACGTGTAGGGGTAGATTACTTTGGACCCTTTAATGTAAAAAGCAGAAGAAGTGTAGTGAAAAGATATGGAGTTATTTTCACTTGTTTGGTCATTCGAGCAGTACATATCGAAGTAGCACCTTCCTTGGATACTGATTCCTTCATAAATGCACTTTGCCGTTTCATTGCACGACGTGGTCAAGTGCAGAAAAATTCGATTAGATAATGGAAGGAACTTTGTTGGAGCCGAACAAGAACTAAGAGTTGCCATAAAGGAATGGAATCAATGTAAGATCAACAATGTTCTTCTGCAGAAAGGTATCAAGTGGACATTTAATCCCCCTACTGGATCACATTATGGCGGAGTTTGGGAGAGATTAATTAGATCTGTGCGAAAAATCCTAAATTCTACCTTGAAGTTGCAGAATCTGGATGAAGAAGGACTTCAAACGGTATTATGTGAAGAGGAGGCTATTATTAATAGTCGTCCAATAACCAAAGCATCCACTGACCAAACGGATTTAGAAGCGTTAACACCGAATCATCTGCTACTTCTGAGGACTTCTCCATCCTTACCACCAGGACAATTTAAGAAGGACGAAGTATATGCTCGTAAACGATGGAGACAGGTACAGTACATGTCAGACTTGTTCTGGAAAAGGTGGGTACTGGAGTACCTAACACAGCTTCAAGAGCGTCAAAAACGGTTAAAAGTCAAGCGCAACTTGAAAGTAGGAGACATAGTGCTTCTAGTTGACAACACAGCACCTCGGAACTCATGGCCGCTAGGACGTATAATTCAAACCTTTCCTGACAAAAGAGGATTTGTCCGTCATGTACAAGTGAAGACCAAATACAGCTGTCTCGACCGACCAATAACAAAACTCTGTCTTCTACAAGAAACGGAAGACGATATAACATGAACACTTTACTTTTTGTTTTCCCTTGAAGCAAGAAGGATCAAGAATTTTCCCTTTTGAATGTTTTCATGTCTCTATTTATATTAATGTAATTATTATTTAATAATTAGGGGCTTGATTGTAGTAGACATGAAATAGTTAACGTGTCACGTGATTGTGGTGGAGGGTCACCGGGGTTACGTAGTGCGCTTATTGGTGGCATCTGTTCATTCACAACTTAGAAAGGAGAGAGAGAGAGGGGGTGAACGGGGACGTGGTACTCTTTGTTGACCAAACAAACACAAACAAACACAAACGAAATCAAACTTAAGCCTGAATCAAAGTCTACACTGTCAAAAGATCAAGGTATGTTTTATATTGGAAAATAAACGAGTGAAGACATTGGAACGACTTCTTGCCTTGTGTACATTTGATGTTTGCGTCACAAAACATGTCTCTGGTTTAGCCTCTCAGCTGTTACTCCACGTAGCCGCTACAGTGTGAAAAAAGATATAATTTGGAGCTATTTTGCCTTTTGATATTTTTATCTTAAAATTGTGCAAAGTTAGAAAATGTTAATTCAATATTACATTTTAGAGATTAGTAATTGCCAAATTGTCAAACTATAATTTCCATGCTAACTTTTTTCCCACATGACTAAGAGCCAATTAACCCATCATATAGTTGTATTTATATGTATATTTTGGTTCAATAGATGACCTTAGTGAGCTGTGCCACTATTGTGGGGAAAATAATAAAGAAGTGGAGGAAGAAAAGAAAGGGGAAACGTACAGAAAACCATTACCTTGTGCTTGGGTAAGAACCTTCTTTTAAAATAAGATGGCCATCTCAAAACACTTATTCCTTAGTTACAAATTCAGTGACACGTGTGACCGGTGGCATCACATGTGATGTGTCATGCCTGTGTGGTCATGCCTGACCCCACGAAGCCCCTACAACTGTGCTGCATGTTAATCCCATACCCTTTATCTTAGTAGTTTTCAAGTTTTTGCTAAGTTAAATGTTATCTTGTATTTAACCTTTTTGAAAATATACAAATAAAAAACATTTCATTTTAAATTAAAGTATGCACCTATTTTAATTTGTGTGCCTACATTCTATTAACCAGTAGCTTATTTTACACACACATTCCAGAGTCACTTTAATACTTTTTCTTTTTAATTTAAAAGCCAATAAAAAATAGTATAAACTTTTTAAGGGAAACATTTAAAAGGGAGCAACAGTAATCTACATAATTGCTTACAAGGGAAAAGGCTAAAACAAACTAGACTAATTATAGATAGATTGTGTGTGTGTGTGTGTGTGTGTGTGTGTGTGTGTGTGTGTGTGTGTGTGTGTTTTAATAATCTAAAATTAATATGAAAAGCTCGCTGTGCTGGTAATATTATAGTAAAATGCCTCCTTGGATGGGCTGTTAAATATATGTAAATTTAACGTCTATATATTACAGGCAGGAAAAATATTAATAGTAAACAGAAAACAATATGAAAAACTGAGAACGTATATACTGTGCACGGGAGATGAGTGCGTTTACGTGAGAGAATGTACGCTGTTTGCGTGTCCAATCCGCCTGTGGGAGCGAGTTCAAGCCAAACTGAGAACAGCGTCTACTAAAGTCACAGAATACGACGGTCACAGAATTTGGTGTAATACTGTAAACAATGCAGCATGCGTCGCGTTTTCAACGTGGCATTAACACGATATGAGAATATAAAGAGTAAACCTGATACAGTACAAGCGGTTACAAGTAACAAAACACAATTAAATACAACAGTGGTTTTCAAACTTTTTTTCATCAAGTACCACCTCAGAAAAAAATTGTCTCTCCAAGGACCACCAAAATGAGCAGTATTGAAATACAGTAGCGTAGTAGGCCCAGTAAAGCAGCTACAACTCAGCACAGTAAAAAACGTGGCAGATTACCTCAGAAATATAGGCTATATGTCATATATGTCTTTCTCGGCTGATGTTACTTCTGCAAAACAGTTATACATCCATCAAAAAAACCAACAATTCCACCAATCCTCGCCTACTTTTTAAAACATTTTCCTCCCTCCTCTATCCTCCTCCACCACCCACATCCTCCACACTAACTACTGATTACTTTGCTACATTCTTTTATACCAAAACGGCAAAAATCAGTGCTCAATTTACTGCACCTACAACAAACAGGCAAGATACACCACCATCACCACACAAGCTCACCGCTTTTTCTCAGCTCTCTGAGTCTGAGGTGACCAAACTCGTGCTATCTAGCCATGCAACCACCTGTCCGCTTGATCCCATTCCCACTCATCTACTGCAAGCCATTTCTCCTGCAGTCATACCAACACTGACTCACATAATCAACACATTTCTTGACTCTGGTTTATTCCCCACTTCATTTAAACAGGCTAGGGTAACCCCAAGAAACCCAACCTCGATCAAACGCTACTTGAAAACTACAGACTGGTATCCCTGCTTCCATTCATGGCTAAGATTCTAGAAAAAGTCGTGTTCAATCAAGTCCTAGGGCCCTATCATACACCCGGCGCAGTGTGGCGCAAGGCGTGACGCAGTAGTCTTTTGGTAGTTTAAGCTTGGCGCAAGAGTCGTTTTGAGGTTTTGCGCTACACTGTTTAAATAGCAAATGCATTAGCGCTCATTTTTGTGCCCATAGGCGTTCTGGTCGAAAAAGGAAGGCGTTCTGAGGCGGACCGCTGGTGCGTTGCTATTTTGAGAAACTATAATAGATTTTTCATTAGACCAAAACGCACTGCTTAATACGCACAAGAGAGCAATAGGCAAATATCTTTACATATGAAAAAATGTAAATATTAAGGATATATATATATAGAATATAATAAGAATAGATATAGAATATAAATATAAAGGCTTAAAATATTACAAAACATTATTTTCTAGCCTACATAAATATCAAAAACCACTGCTTTTATGCCTTCTTCATCTCGGGAGGCAAATTTATAACAATTTGCTTTTGTATAATGTTATTATTATTAGCAGTATTATTTATTATATCCATATGTATATTTGTTTTATTAAAAACAAGCTTAGATTTGCCCATCTGTCAGGTTTTAAACCATATGGGGCAAAGCATGTGTTTTAGGATATAACTCAGGTTTTTGAGCACATTTTGCTATTATTATTCATTTATTCATTTGCTGGAAATTAGAACTGAATTTAGAAATAGTTTTGAAACGAATATTTGCTCTTAACAAACAAAAGTATTTATTTATAGACTAATTGATGTCTGTGCGTAAAGGTTTCCCTATCCAAGAGCGAAAGTGAAAGTGATCCATTATCTCTCATTCTCACGCAGTAGAAGCTCTGTTTAAAAGTTTTCTGTTAAAAAACTGTTAACTGTTTGCTTGTGAAATGCTCATGTCTTCCACTTAGACTTACTTTGGGTCCTGTAAATAAATAGCGAATGCGCTCTTAAAGGGAATGACTCTTAAAGGGAATGGGAGATAAGACTCTAATTGGTTTATTCTTAAAACACACCTATAACTCATTAAGAAAATAAACTCAACCCTTTTAGACCATGCACCGAAGCGCAAGGCAGATTTCCCGTCCTTAAATTAGAAAAACGCGTCCTGACACGCCCTAAAAGCATTTGCGCCCTGCGTTTTGCGCTTTGCGCATGGACCGTCAAAATAGAGCCCCTAGACTTTCTCACTCAAAACAACCTCATGGACAACAAGCAATCTGGCTTTAAGAAAGGCCACTCAACTGAGACTGCCCTGCTCTCGGTCGTGGAGGATCTCAGACTGGCTAAAGCAGACTCTAAATCATCAATCCTCATCTTGCTGGATTTGTCAGCTGCTTTTGACAAAACACCAGGGGCCTCAAGTATCAATGCTGCGTACGCACAAAAATTTTGCGTACGCCAGGTTTCACGCTCAGAATCGCTCACGTTTGGATTTACTAACAATGAACTGAACGTGGGAATGTGCGCAGCTTCACGGCAGCTTTATGGCTGGCGTACGCACATTTTTTGTGCGTGTGTGTTTTATTTCCATTGGCTACTCCTAGAGGCAGTTGTGTTAAATTCCTCTCTACAAAGTGTCTGAGCCTTGCAATGGCAGCTGTATGAGACGGGTTCATCTAGCAGGTTTATAAGGTTTCTATACCATACAGTTGACCAGCTAAACATTAAAGCGCAAATTGCGGCGGTCGCCTGTTTTCCCAAAGTAATCTGAGCTATCTACTGCACGCACATTGCTATAAAGACACTATCTGAATGTAGAAAAGGCTCTAAGGAAAGCTAGACTTTTATTAACAGACTTGTATTCTGAAAACTTAAGAGTGCATTTCCTGATGCTTCCAGTAGGAGGCGTTACAGTTATAGTTTCACTTTTCTGCTGCTTTCATTATTCAGTCAGAGATCGACGGCTGTGCAGCTAAAGTTTAATCCTTTCACTCCTGAAGTTCGTTTGGTGTTTTAAGTTTTCCAAGTGTTAGTGCTTGACCATAAAGTACGTTTTTCTCTTTATTTCTGTATGTTTTAGCCTTGTTGAAGTGTATTAGTATACATTTACATCTGTATGGGCATGCCCAGACATGCAATGCTTGATGCTTCATGTCCAATCGAGTGATCATTAAGCTATATAGAGACAGCTAAATGCCTCATTAGCCACTATAAATGTTAAAATCCTTTATACTGCAGTATTAATCAATATTATTGCATTTGTGGTGATGTTTGGCAAATTATTTAATTACTAATGCACTTGGATTCAGTATTACACATATTGCTGATAATGTATCATCATTATTGGTAAGATTTATATTATTTAGAGCTATAATTGTTATTTAGGATAAGCCTGTAAGCTTTATTATATCTAACTAAGCAAAGATTGATTATTTTGTGTACATGTACCCATTCACCTGTACTAATTTATCCTCATGTTATTTGTTATGTTATTTTTAGACTAAATATCAATACACTTGGGAAAGAAGTTCCAGTCTCCTCATTTGTTGTGTCCTGACCGACACCCAGGATTGTTTGCTGAACATAATTTGAACTAGAGCCTAGCAGTTTCCTTTCCTCTCCAACAAACTGGTCCTTCGAGCCGGAGTTAGCATTCATTCCTGATATTATGGAGTCTGATGAGGAGATGGTTTGTAAGACCCGACCTAAACGCCAAATACGTCCACCAGCTCGATTTCAAGACTTCCAAGTGCAGTATGTAAGGAGCCGACCTATGACTGAACATGCTACCTCCTATTCATGTGAAGTCCCAGCCCAAGTGACACCTTTTCAGTCATCATGGATTAATCATGAATACATGGATGATGATACTACATATCCTACAGGCCATCAGTTAAGACCATCTGACTACAGTTATACAGCACGCAGTCAATCCTTACCTCAGTCATTTGCCCCAGTCCAGCAGCCTAATTACCCTGAGCCTGAACTTTATAGTGAGCTTCAAGCTATTCGTAGAGAAAATGCGCAGCTGCTGCAGTCACAACAAGCCTTTCGTGCTGACTTAATTGAGTTAAATGCAGTTCGTACTGAGTTCAAAGAACTGGTTAAAGTTGCTCAAACCCTTAGAGCCCTAGCACTGTGAATTACCGAGCAGAGGTACCTAAGTATGTTAACATCTCACAGACTCCACATTTGCAAGGATGTCAGTCTTCTAAGTCTTACGCTCGTGTCCAGATGTGCCAAGATGTGCTTCCCCCACCTCCAACACCTGAAGATCTCAAAGTGTTATTATCCTCAGTTGCACAGACCCAGTATTACAGTCCCTCACGTGCCCAAATTCCTTTCTCATCTTCTCAGTATGGAGTCATGTCGGATCACCCGTGCCATTCAGCTCATCCAATGAAGCTAAAGTCAAACATGCCATCTCTAACCCAGCCTACAGGATCAGAGTATGTTTATAGAGGGCCTACCCCTACTATCCCTAAATTCAGTCGACCGGATCCTAGCGAGTTTGCCAGACTTCGCATAGCTTTAGAAAATCTGCTCCCGCCAGATGGACAGAACTGTTTAAATATCAGATACTGGTTGACCACCTAAAGTTGGATGAAGCTAAGCTGATTGCAGATGCATTTCTGAATTCTCCCACTCCATTTACTGACACCATGTTGGCTCTTCATGAGAAATTTGGTCAGCCCCACCAACTGGCACTGAGAAAAATTGCAAGTGTTCTAGAGGCCCCTGATGTAAAATGTGGGGACACTGTTGGATTTCAGAAGTTTGCTCTCCAAGTACAGTCGTTGGTGGGTCTGTTGAAGACATTAGGGCCTGAAGGTGATATTGAGCTGAATTGTGGGTCACATGTTGCTCGTCTTTTGAGCAAACTCCCTTCTGACCAGCGAGTTTCGCCGCCACATGTTCCGACAACCTGGAAGTGTACCTACCTTACATGATCTTTCAAACTGGCTCCGCTATGAAGCTTGGTGTCATGATTTTGATGTTGACATGACATCACGAGCAGCACAAGACAGAACTTTTTTCCGACCTATACAAAATAGAAGGTCTGTTGCCATTCTTCATGGAGTTGGAGAGACTCAACCTGTATCTCCCTTGCCCCCTCAGAAAGCTCAGATAAAAGGAACCAAAACAGCTGAAGTAAAACGTTTCTGTCCCTTTTGTGATAGTACAGAGCACTATTTAAGTCAATGCAATACATTTGCTAAACTTACCACTGACCAGGCCAAAGACTTGATTCGTGACAATAATCGCTGTTGGCGCTGTGCCAGGACTCACCGTGCTGCTCAGTGTGACTTGAAGAAGCTCTGTAACATATGTCAAGGAAAACACCTTCGCACCTCTCCACCAAGTAAACATCAGATCCCCCCAAGAAGATACAGTCAGTGCTGACAAGACCTGCCTTACCAATTCCTCTCCTGACAGATTTTACTTAGACAAACCTGTTGTTGGGAATCGTGTGATGCTCAAAGTGGTACCTGTCCATGTTCATTATGAAGACCGTACATTATCTACCTATGCACTTCTGGATGATGGTTCAGAGAGAACTATTCTGCTACCAACTGCTGCCAAAGCCCTTGGCATACAAGGTACTCCTGAAAATCTCCCATTACACACTGTGCGACAAGAAGTTGAAGTTCTACATGGATCATCAATTTCTTTTCGGATAACCTCAACACACAAACCCCAAACCTTTCATAAAATAGAGCATGCCTTCACTGCAGATAGCCTGAATCTGTCCCAGCAATCCTATCCTATCGATCAGTTGCAAAGGAAGTATAAACACTTACGTGGACTTCCTATCCCCTCCATTAAAGATGCCCAGCGTCTGCTTCTAATTGGATCGGATCAACCTCATCTCATTACCCCACTTGAGCCTATCCGGTTAGGTCCTCTAGGTGGTCCAGCTGCTGTCCATACACGCCTCGGATGGACTCTCCAGGGCCCTGCATCATTTATGGGGCGGCCAGCCTCCTCTCAGCACTGCCTACTGACCTCCATACTTCCACCACAAGATGAACTCCTCATAAATGTTCAAAGACTCTGGCAGATGGATGCTGTTTCCCATAGGGATGACAAGGAGGTGATTCGATCTAAGCAAGATCAGCAGGCATTAAAGCTACTCGAAACAAAGACTATCCGCACAACAGTGAATGGCATCCATCGGCTTGCAACGCCCTTACTCCGTCATAAGGATATGCCTCCTTTGCATGCCCCTAATGAGTCAGTCATGCCTAACCTGCGCAGTGTTGAGAAACGATTGTTGAAGGATCCAGTGAAAGCAGAGACTTATCGAACAGAGATGGAGAAGCTCAAGCAGACAGGAGAGATCCAGGAAGTCCAGAATGAGATGACAGATTCTGAATGTTGGTATATACCGCACCACATTGTTAGTCATAATGGGAAATCCCGTGTGGTCTTTAACTGTTCCCACCAATATCAAGGGCAGAGTCTCAACCAATATCTGTTGCCTGGCCCTACACTGGGTGCCTCATTGCTAAGTGTTCCTCTCAGATTTAGGGAGCATCCAGTTGCAGTTAGCGGTGACATCAGGGCGATGTTCCATCAAGTCCGCCTTCTTCCTGAAGATCGGCCCCTGTTGCGATTTCTCTGGCAGGATTTGAAAATGGATGAGCCCCCTAAAGTCTTCGAATGGCAGGTCTTACCTTTTGGCACTACCTGCAGCCCATGTTGTGCCAATTATGCTCTGCAGCGCCATGTGATTGAGCATAGTGTGGATAATGCGTCCCTCAGATTCTCAGTAGAGAAATGTTTTTATGTAGACAACTGCCTTCAGAGTGTGGGCAGTTCTGAGGAAGCAAGATGCCTGGTAGATGGACTGAGAGAGATGCTCTCCAGAGCTGGATTTGACATAAGGCAATGGGCAAGTAACGTTCCCAGTGTACTGAGTCACTTACCTTCAGAAGCTAGAGCAGAGAGCTTGGAACTCTGGTTAGACTGACGTACCAGAGTCAACTTTAGGCCTACGTTGGAATTGGCAGACTGATACTCTAGCGTACAAACACAGACCTGTTGTGTATGAGAAACCTACCCTCAGGAACATTTATAAAGTCCTCGCCACACAATATGATCCTCTTGGACTGCTCTTGCCTTACACCACCCGAGCAAAGATCATAATTAGAGAGATCTGGAATAAACAGCGTGGTTGGGATGACCCAAACTTACCATCAGAGCTTTTGCAGTCATGGTACTCCTGGGAAGAGGGACTCCAATACCTGCCAAACATAACTCTGCCTAGAACTTACACTCCTACAGGGATGGAGATGGATGGTGTCACTCATGAGGTCCACATATTTGCAGATGCTTCAGAACAAGCGTATGGAGCCGTTGCCTACAAGAGGACAACTGACAACAGAGGCCAAGTGCATTTGTCCTTTATTGTGGCTCGATCCCGAGTAGCACCCAAACGTTCACATTCAATTCCTCGATTGGAACTTTGTGGAGCCCTAGTAGCGGCTCAGTTAGCCAAATTGCTTGAGAAGGAGCTGACTTTAAAAATAGAGTCCACCGTGTTATGGTCAGACTCATCCACTGTCCTCACTTGGCTCAACTCAGAATCCTGCCACTACAAAGTTTTTGTTGGTAATAGTCGCAGAGATTCAGGAATTAACAGAGAAATGTTCATGGAGGTATGTGGATTCTGCCAATAATCCTGCAGACGACCTCACCAGAGGTAAATCCCTGAATGTCCTTGCAGAGATGAACAGGTGGTCACAAGGACCCCCGTTCCTACTCCAAGATCCAGCTACTTGGCCAGTAATGCCAGGTACCACCTTAACAGAGGACCTTACAGAGAAACGGAAGTCTGTACTTTGTGGAACTATAGCAGGCCACTCAGAATCCAACCTTAATGATACCTGGAAATATCACACCTGGACAGAACTCTTGGATGGCACTGCTAAGGAAATTCAAGGTAAACCTACGGCTGGTTCCTTACCTGATGCAGACCATTACCGTCAAGCTGAGATCCTTATTCTAAAGAGAGTTCAGCAGGAGTCTTTTCCCACTGACTATTTGTGTTTGGACAAAGGGAAAGGGGTATCTTCAGACAGTCGCCTTGTTACTTTAGCTCCGGAACTGGACAGAGCTAATGGTTTAATTCGAGTTGGAGGAAGATTGAGAAGAGCTGAATCTATTGATGAACATTCTTTACACCCTATTGTCTTGGATGCTCATCATCCAGTGACTCAGTTATTGATTAAGCATTATGATTCCAAGCTGCATCATCCAGGACCTGAGCGAGTTTTCGCCGAAATGCGGCGCGATTACTGGATCATCCGTGGTCGTGAAGCCATTCGTCGGCACCAGCATGGGTGCGCAGAGTGTCAACGTTGGAGGGCTAAGCCAACTATCCCAAAAATGGCAGACTTGCCTTCTGCCCATCTTAGACTCCATAAACCTGCCTTTTACTCATGTGGTGTAGACTGCTTTGGGCCAATGCTGATTAAAATCGGGAGATGAACTGAAAAGCGCTGGGGAATAATCTTCAAGTGCCTAACCACCAGAGCGGTGCACTTAGATCTTCTCAGTAGTATGAATACAGACTCCTTCTTAATGGCCATGAGACGGTTTATTGCCCGAAGAGGAACACCTGCTGAACTGTGGTCAGACCAAGGAACAAACTTCAAGAGGGGTGAAAGAGAATTGAAAGAGGCCTTCATGGAAATTACTCCTGAATTACAGAAACAGCTTGCTTGCCAGAAAATTCAGTTTCACTTTAACCCTCCAGCAGCCCCGCACTTTGGAGGAGTATGGGAAAGAGAGGTGCGTTCAGTAAAGTCAGCCCTTTACACTACTGTAGGCACTCAGTCAGTTCCAGAAGAAGTCCTGCTAACAGTTCTTTTAGAGGTGGAAGCAATTCTCAATTCAAAGCCTCTAGGTTACGTGTCATCGGACATTGCAGACCCTGTCCCCGTGACCCCAAATAGTTTGCTCATGGGGCGACCCGATGGGTCCTTGCCACAAGTAATATACCCGGAGTCTGAACTGTTAAGTCGCAGACGCTGGATGCATTCACAGATCTTGGCGGATAACTTCTGGTCCTGCTTTATCCGAAACTACCTTCCAGGTCTCCAGACCCGACAAAAGTGGCAATCCTCTCCTCCGAGCTTAAAGGAGAAAATGGTGGTCATGATAGTAGAACCACAGATGCCCAGGGCTCTTTGGCCTATTGGACATGTTATCAAAACACATTACAATTCAGATGGACATGTGAGGTCTGCCGATGTAGAAATAAAAGGCCAAGTCTACACTCGTCCAGTAGCTCGGTTAGTGATTCTCCCAGCTCTGCCAGATGATGGAATCTGTCCTACTAATTCATCTTGAGTCACCTTTTCGTGGATACAAAGGCGCATAGCACCTTTGGGGGCGGCTGTAGAAAAGGCTCTAAGGAAAGCTAGACTTTTATTAACAGACTTGTATTCTGAAAACTTAAGAGTGCATTTCCTGATGCTTCCAGTAGGAGGCGTTACAGTTATAGTTTCACTTTGCAGCTTTCATTATTCAGTCAGAGATCGACGGCTGTGCAGCTAAAGTTTAATCCTTTCACTCCTGAAGTTCGTTTGGTGTTTTAAGTTTTCCAAGTGTTAGTGCTTGACCATAAAGTAAGTTTTTCTCTTTATTTCTGTATGTTTTAGCCTTGTTGAAGTGTATTAGTATACATTTACATCTGTATGGGCATGCCCAGACATGCAATGCTTGATGCTTCATGTCCAATCGAGTGATCATTAAGCTATATAGAGACAGCTAAATGCCTCATTAGCCACTATAAATGTTAAAATCTTTTATACTGCAGTATTAATCAATATTATTGCATTTGTGGTGATGTTTGGCAAATTATTTAATTACTAATGCACTTGGATTCAGTATTACACATATTGCTGATAATGTATCATCATTATTTGTAAGATTTATATTATTTAGAGCTATAATTGTTATTTAGGATAAGCCTGTAAGCTTTATTATATCTAACTAAGCAAAGATTGATTATTTTGTGTACATGTACCCATTCACCTGTACTAATTTATCCTCATGTTATTTGTTATGTTATTTTTAGACTAAATATCAATACACTTGGGAAAGAAGTTCCAGTCTCCTCATTTGTTGTGTCCTGACCGACACCCAGGATTGTTTGCTGAACATAATTTGAACTAGAGCCTAGCAGTTTCCTTTCCTCTCCAACACTGAAGATGAATTTGCATTCGTGAATCAGAAACATTTCCATTTAATAAATGTGCAAATAAAATATAATGCACAAACTTATTAATGATTCCTACTTGTCTTTCTGGTTATAAATAGTAGGCAAAATCTGATATGTAGCAGGGGAATAAAGAAAAAAGAGTTCCTTAGATGCTGGATTCGAACCGAGTTCATGCTCGAACGTGTCAAAGCATGTAGACATGCGACTTACGATTTGCACTCTATAACATCAGAAAGATCCGACCCTTCCTATCTGAACATGCAGCTCAACTCCTTGTTCAAGCTCTTGTTCTTTCCAGACTGGACTATTGCAACTCTCTACTAGCTGTGCTCCCAGCTAACTCTATCAAACCTCTTCAGATGCTTCAGAATGCAGCAGGATGAGTGGTCTTTAATGTACCTAAAAGAGCACATGTCACTCCGCTACTCATTCGTTTGCACTGGCTGCCAGTTGCTGCTCATCAAATTCAAAGCACTGATGTTTGCTTACAAAGCGATTTCTGGCTGCGCCCGTTCTTATCTGCTCTCACTTCTGCAGATTAATAGGCCCTCCAGAAACTTGCGTTCTGTAAATAAACGTTTCCTCGTGGTGCCATCACAAAGAGGGAAGAAAACGCTTTCCCGAACGCTCGCGCTCAATCTGCCCAGTTGGTGGAATGAACTCCCTAACTGCATCAGAACGGCATAGTCACTCGCTGTCTTCAAAAAGCGACTAAAAACTCAACTATTTAGTCTCCACTTTCCTTACTAATATGCAACTCCCTCTCTGACTCCTCAACTAACTACAAAAAAATAAAAAATAAAAATTACTAATGCTTTCCTTCTTAGACTTTACACACCTGAATCTTGCCTACAGCACTTATTCATTGTTGCTCTTATAATTGTATAAATTGCTTCCTTGTCCTCATTTGTAAGTCGCTTTGGATAAAAGCGTCTGCTAAATGACTAAATGTAAATATAAATATATGACATATGATATACATCATTTTTGATACATTTTAAAAAGTGTGTAGCATGTACATGAGGCATTAACACGATATGAGAATATAAAGAGTAAACCTGATACAGTACAAGCGGTTACAAGTAACAAAACACAATTAAATACACCATTTGCAAGCTACAGAAAACAAGGAGACAGCCATTTACTTACACTTATGAAATGTTTCACGGGCCAGGTCTGATTTCATTAATTATCTTTCATTTTGGAGCTTTCTCACTTCTTAGGTGTAATTTAGACCATTTCTATTTGCAATTATTGCTATGGCACCTCTTGCGTGAAGTGTTATATGTTCTCAGGGCTTTCCTGTACTCTGCTTTGCCCAAAGATCACATTCCCAGCCAGGGGGTTGTAGCGCTCACCAGCGTGCAGCAGGCTGCTTTGTGCCTAATAAACTGGCCTTATTTTGCACGCACCCCTGGTGTACTGTCTGCCCGTTCTCAGAAGTCTCATATCAGTCTTTTCTGATCCTTCCTTTAACAAATGAATGAATAAATCGCCCAATGTAAGCATGTAGACTGCTGAATCACTTCTTTCCCCTCACACTTCCAATAAAATCCAGGTAAGCACAGCTTCTTCTTGACTTATGACTTCAGGATCTGTTAGTCTTTGCTGTTGTGTTAGTGGGCGGGGCGCAGGTTTAAATTTTCCTGGGGTTGCGCGCGCAACAGTTATGTTTTGTAGTCACTCATTATGAATGAATGAATTGACTATTTTTTTAGATGAATCAATAGTTTTAAAAACTGTCCACTTTCAGATTCAAGCCTTAGCTGGATATTTCACTTCACTTAGAGCTGTGTTACACACGTATGGAAGGTCTTTTTCGAAAACCCACAATAGGGGCTCTTTAAGATGTGTACCACAATTGACAAAGTTTTATTTAAGGTTATTTGGAGAGGCAAAACAGAGTATGTTAAAAGAAAAACAATAATTAGAAATATATCAGAAGGATGATTGAATGCATTAGATTTCGAAACTATAAACAATATCTTTAAAATCAATTGGATCAAGAATTGTCTTTATAACAATAATTCCTTATGGTTCTTTATCCCTAATCTTATCTTTGAAAAATGTGGTGGCCTCCAGGTCTGTGTACGGTCCGTGTACGTTTTGTTCATTTGTTTTCCATTTTCAAACGGAATAAAGGAAATGGAGAAAACGGCCGTTTTTCCGTTTTTCTTTTGCTCACGAGAAAACGAAAAAACGAGATATTAGCTGGATTTTCGTTTTTTGGTTTAGGGTAGAAAAACGGATAAACGACTTTAAAATTCATTTTACACATGTAGGCGGTGCTGAAACGCCCACTTTCCTCTAATTGGTCAACCAAATCTGCGCTCGTGACGTCACCCTCAAAATAAAAGCCTTACACGCAGGCTTTTAATTATTATTATTTAATTATATATATAAACAAAGTTTACATATTCTATCATTTGAACCACACACAGTTAGCAGGCTTACATTCATTGCGTATGTATGAATTAAATAAAAACGTAAAGCAGTATTCTTAGACATTTGTCATTAAAATAAGGTCATAGTTCACTGCCAAGCTTCTTGCTGCTGTGCACCTGATGCAGAGCAAAGACAGCCATTTCCGAGGAGCACCTGGTTTGCATGATTGTTTCAGAGCTATTGTAGGCCTAAATAATAGCCTACTCTGTATAAAATAATAATTTATTATTATTATTATTATTATTATTATTATTATTAGGCCTATTATTATTAGTATTGTTATTATTATTATTTACTTAGTTATTCAATGGTTGTAAGAACACATTGGGCCCTGCATGGGGCTATAATAAATGGTACCATTTGTTTCTATTGGATTTTCTCCTATTTTAATTTAATATATGCCTTTAGCCTATTGTAAATATTTATTTGATAATTAATAATTAATTATGTTTGTAAATCTCGGACAGTGTACGTTTTGTTCATTTGTTTTCCATTTTCAAACAGAATAAAGGAAATGGAGAAAACGGCCATTCTTCCGTTTTTCTTTTGCTCACGAGAAAACGAAAAAACGAGATTTTGGCTGGATTTTCGTTTTTTGGTTTAGGGTAGAAAAACGGATAAACGACTTTAAAATTCATTTTACACATGTAGGCGGTGCTGAAACGCCCACTTTCCTCTTATTGGTCAACCAAATCTGCGCTCGTGACGTCACCCTCAAAATAAAAGCCTTACACGCAGGCTTTTAATTATTATTATTTAATTATATATATAAACAAAGTTTATATATTCTATCATTTGAACCACACACAGTTAGCAGGCTTACATCCATTGCGTATGTATAAATTAAATAAAAACGTAAATCAGCAGTATTCTTAGACATTTGTCATTAAAATAATGTCATAGTTCACTGCCAAGCTTCTTGCTGCTGTGCACCTGATGCTGAGCAGAGATAGCCATTTCCTAGCAACACCTGGTTTACATGATTGTTTCAGAGCTATTGTAGGCCTAAATAATAGCCTACTCTGTATAAAATAATAATTTATTATTATTATTATTATTATTATTATTATTATTTACTTAGTTATTCAATGGTTGTAAGAACACATTGGACCCTGCATGGGGCTATAATAAATGGTACCATTTGTTTCTATTGGATTTTCTCCTATTTTAATTTAATATATGCCTTTAGCCTATTGTAAATATTTATTTGATAATTAATTTTTTTTTATTGCAACGTCAAAGTAGGCCTGTCTTATTATTATTTTTTTGTTATTATTTTGTTGTTTTTGTTGTTGTTGTTATTATTGTAGCAGGGACATAGCCACAGGTGTGGCAGAGTGTGCTGGTGCCACCCAAAGTGGCATCTTGCACCTGAAAATAAATGCCTTCGCGTTTAAGCACGCGCAAAAAACTTGCACAGGCAAAAGTAGATTAATGTGTTGGAGGAAAAAAAACATTCCAAATATTTGTTAATAAAATAGTGCAACATTATTCTCAGTCAGTGTAGGCTGAAAAATTAAGATCGCCAGCATTTCAAGGGTGGTTTTATTTTCAGTTCATTGCTGTGACGCGCTATATTTCACTAAGGCTGCATGAGACTGAAAGTGCATCTTGCTTATTTTCTCTATTTTACAAAAGCCTTGTTTGTTAATATATATATACATATATATATATATATATATATATATATATATATATATATATATATATATATATATATATATATATATATATATATTATTGAATAATAGGAACCATTTTTTATTATTTTTTGTCTCTTTTCTTTTAATCAAACAATTATTTGTATTGATCATGTAAGGGTCATATATTAACTGAACTTCTAATGTTGTGGGTGAGTGCTGTGCATACTAATTAGCAGTTTTGCAGAAGTAGATAGATGCGGGTCCAAAATTAAATTCAGCTCTGCAGAAACTTCCTGTCTGAAGAGAGGTGTTAAAACTGAACACAGAACGATGTATACTTTGTTGTTGGGCAGAGAATTCATAGAAAAAGAGGAAGTATGCCGAAGGGGCGGCCAATGGAGGACTGAACAATGACTGACAAGTGACGTTACACCAAAACTCCACCTGTTAAGATAGGTGGTGTGTATATATGCTGAAGTCAGGAAATGTATGTTAGTTGCGAACCTCTTGAATGTAATTCTTGTATTGCATTGGGGTAATGTAACCCAGAGCTCTGTCATCGAATTATTAATTTGTATCCAATAAATTGTTACGATTTTTGACATTGAAGAAAAACCTCTCCAGACCTTTTCTCTTGAACACGCATGGAATAGAGATAGATATTCCAACAATTTGGTGACCTCCGACGTGGAAAAGGGGGAGAGGAAGTTATTGATCTGTCGTATTGCATTGACATCATCGGCGCCGAAAAAATAAGGTAAGCAGAAAACCTGTTAAATCGAATTTCTGCAATTGGCCTAATCTAAATTAAATGATGTCATGTGATATGTAGGATTGATGTAGTTAAAAGTATAAGCATTTGAATAATTCGATGAATTTAAATGTATATTTGCTTTAAGTGTTAACCGGTTTGTAAATATTAGGATACATGAGTATAGAGTTGTGGGGCAGCCAGGGGTAACTGTCGTTAGTATAGAGTTGTGGGGCAGCCAGGGGTAACTGTCGTTAGTATAGAGTTGTGGGGCAGCCAGGGGTAACTGTCGTTAGTATAGAGTTGTGGGGCAGCCAGGGGTAACTGTCGTTAGTATAGAGTTGTGGGGCAGCCAGGGGTAACTGTCGTTAGTATAGAGTTGTGGGGCAGCCAGGGGTAACTGCCGCTTCGGGTATTATTACGGTTTCGTCATATGGCATTCACTAAGTAAATCAGAACATAAGTTGATACACTTTGACTGTTTTTGCTTGTTTGGTAGAAGGAAAGATCAGACGAGGTCTGTGCTTCTTACACGGAATTGAATAAAATACCATCCTAGGGTGTATTATTCAGGTGACTACCGAGTACTGAATACTGTGATTTTACCTGGACAGGTGTTTGACGAATCACCTGAATTTTTTGGACTCTAAGGGCGGGAGTCCAGCGGACGAGTCGACGGGTGGTCCCGAACAGTCCGGGTGCAAATCCCAACGTTTTAGTAGGTCCAAGCGTTAAAGACAGCTATAGGGTCAGATTGTAGATAGTCTAAAAAATAGGGACAGTTTAGTCGCCGAGGTTGTGACTGTGTGTGGATAATTTGCTTCACTGAGGTTGTGACTCTGTAGAAAATACAGAGAAAAGTCGACTCTGTTAAGGTGTGGTTGATTAAACAGACACAGGAAATTCAACTGTGGAAGGCGAATGTAAATATAAAAAGAAATTGAGACTTGTGAAGAGCACGCATTTTATTTTATGTAAATGTTTGTCTGCTGCGTTAGTGACTAACAGTTGAAATAAGCATAATGTAAAGATATTTAGCCGGCTGTATATAAGCGTATATGATATTCAATTAAATGTCATTAAGAATTGTGAAAGTTCAGTAATTGGGAAAGTTCAAAAAGTTTGCAGGTGAAAAATTGATTGTTTGAGGAGGATAAATATATATATTTTGATTGTGTATGTGCAGTAAATGCAACATACAGAAGTTCATTAGTGTGTGTGAAAAACACTCTGTAAATTTGAGGAAGTGGAGGTGTGAAAAATGCATAAGTAATTCGATTAAGAATGTGAGCAATATGGAAAATGTCCCAGACAAAATTAAAAACTCAATGGGACAAGTGGTAAATGATTGGAACTAAGAAGAAAAAATGTGGCAAAGAAATGAGAAACAATATATGAGAAGCTTAAATGTGAAAATTGTGTAAAATATGTGAGTAGAGCAATGATTGAACAGTAAAATTGGCTACAATTTTGAGAAACAGAGAATTTGAGTTTTACAAAGTTAATAACATAGCAAAAGGGGGCCATAACGATGTTGTGGTAGTAAGAAATGGAAAAATTAGTTGGAATTTGTAATGTGGCAGGATTTTGGCATTTGTTGGAACAGCTGTAGAAAGACAGATGAGGGGAGAAAAAAGAGGAAGTGCTCAGGCAGACAATCTTAGACAGACTGACAACAAAAAGGAAATCAGAAAAAAGGAGCCACTCCTCTTCATGAGGAAGAAGTTGTAGTAGGGGCAGAAGGAGTAAATTATATTAAAAGAGTATATAAAATTGTTTTGATCAAATAATGATAGACTGTGATATAATAATTAGGGATATAGTATCAGTTACTAAATACACAGATCTATTTCAATGTGGTATAAAAAATACAAGTGAAATAAAGAACCAATGAGAAATATGTTTAATATAGTGATATTTGTTGAAATGGAATTTGAAGCTATACGAATGAATATATTAATAAAGAAATGAATTTACTAAATAGAGGAGGATGACTAAAACAATAGATCAGTAGTTGTTGACTAGAACAATAAAAACAAATAAATTAATAATACTAATAGGAAAAATAAAGAGAAAATAAAATACAACATAAAGACCAGCTACTAAAGAAATATTAGAATAAATACATTAGAGGAAAAATGAGGAACATGACTTCGAGATGAGCTGCTAAACAGCAAAGAGATAAAATTGACATAAGTCTCTGGTCGATGAAAAGAAAAATTAGAAGAAAATGTGACAGTTTAAAATTGATCAACTGAAGAGTTAATGAGCAAATACGTAAGGAAGATAATACAAAAAAATATGGATAAGAAAAACTTAAAAGCTTAGAATTAAAGAAATCCAAGTAAGGGTTAGATAGAAAGAAGAAGATATGTTTAAAATATATTGAAATATGTCTGCAAAATATTATAAACAGAGAGAGAGAGAGACAGAGACATTAAACTGATGAGATTGAAACTAGAAAAATAGTTGCACTTGTAACACTTTGAGGAAGTGACACTTTGAGGAACTGAGATTTGATGTGAGAGGACAAGATTGAGTTTAGGTGCAAAAACTAAATAGAAAAATAATATTAGTAATAATAATGATTAAAAAAAAAAATTAAAAATTTGTTATGGCTTACACTGGCTGTTTTCATCTATGAAAGTCAGCTGCATAAGACTATCTAAGCCATCATCTAGGGTCAAAGAAAAATCATGGACACTTAGTGGATGTGGATGAACAAGATGAAGTGAGTTTAATTTTTCTAAATTTCAAAAGGATAAACACCAAGAAAGAAATTGATAATTAAAAATTGCATTTCAGATATAAAAATATATATTAAACAAACATGAGGGGTCAAGGCCTAATATGAACCCTGAGATATAGCAGTAATGTTGAACAATTATATCACATGGTAGGTCATGTCATAATTTGTTTTTTATGAATAATAACCCAACTGTGTCTTGTTTTTTAGTCTCCACCATCGTAGTGCCCTACAGCTTTGCCTGCAGACTAAGCAGACCATAGTGCTGAGTGGATGGGAGTGAAGATGTCAAACTTTACTTAAAACTATTATTGGGGGTCAAATTGATTTTAAACTTAATAAAACCTGTCTCATTGGTTAGACTCTAGAATGTGGTCTCAATGGCTCACATGGTTCTTGAGTGCATGTTTCCCTAACATCAGAGATACCAAGTTCTGAAGGAAAACTGAGAAGGAGGTGGCAGTGGAGAAGAGCAGTAACTGGTCTCCATGAGACATTATTCCAAAGACGGGTAAGACTCTCGTTGGCCACCAGGAGCAACCTAAGCCAGGAATTTTGTCGCGGAGACTAGGCACCTGTACAGGTAGGCAGGTGTTGAGTGAGATGGTTGTGGAGTGGAGCAGTGATGCTTGAAAGGCCTAGAGCATCCGAGTATTGAGGGGCACTGTGAAAGATCAGTGGTCTCGCTCAGAAATGTGGGCTCCTCCAAACCAGACCACAGCAAACTGCTAAATATGTCTGGAGATCAGACACTCAGAAAAAGGAACTTGTGGGTAAAGTAAGAGGCAGGGTGCTGTCAAGAACCATTTGAGACCATATGATGACTGGTAATATGAAAGAGACAGAATTTATTAAGGTTTTATGAAAATAATAACTAAGAAAAAGACTTAAAGGAAAATATACAATGAATCTCTAAATGTAAAATGTTGAAATGATATTTAACTATTTTTGCAAATTTTTATAGGTTTACTGATACAGGGCAGGAACAGGATATAGGAGGAAGTACAATGTATGGTGGTGACTAAAGAAGAAGAAACAACTATTGGTAACTGAAGAAGTAATTTAAATTATCAATTTTGATGGAATTGATTATTTAAGTAAAGATTTACTAAAAGCAAAATATAATGTTGAATCATCTAAATTAAGATGGGAAATTAAAAACTTGAAAAGGTTGGTAACAGAAAAAATTATTTATGTGTAAAGAAGAAATTAACACATGAAAAACTGAACTCACGTCATCGGGGAAAAATTAATAGTTCTAATCTGATAAAAGAATTAAAACAGAATAAGAGAGCTTAAGAAAACTTTCTTTTTAAAATTTTCTTTCACATGTAACCATGTGAAGAAGTTTAATGATGAAGTCAAAATACAGCTGAAAGAAACGAATAAGAAAATTGAGTGATTTTTAGTTAGCTTATAAAAGTATATAAAAAGTGTATGGGCAACTAGTTGAACCGAAATGACGTAGAACAAAAAGAAATCATAAAAATGATTAGAACAAACTAAGTGATAAATAGTTGAGAAAATGAATTATCAAAAGTAGTGTCAAATTCAAAAACTGATTGATTATTAGTGAAATACTTAAATGGAGGATTATAAAATAATAGTGTATGAAGAAATCTGGTCATACTGATAAAAAATGTAAAGTGATTGGTTTTTTGAATTATCAGAGAGAGTGGTGTTGATTAAGCATGTTGATGAAATCTTACTTGCAGAAAAAAGTGGACAACTAATGGATTAGAAGTAAGCAGTTGTTATGACATTTATATGGAACTAGATTTAAAGGAAGTAAATAAAAAATTATAGGTGATTAGATAACACGCCATAATATTGGGACAAGTGATGTCTGGGATAGGTGGAGTCAGATCACTAAATAAATAAGCCATTTCAAATAACTGTAAACTGGTGACTGTAAAAGACATGGTAATAAGACTAATATTGATAATAAGACAAAATTATATTTAGAGATATCAGAAACTGCAAGAGAAGAATGAGGGTGAGGGTATAATTGATTATAGAGATATGGGAGAACAGGTGAATAAAAAGATATGTGCTAGGTATGATTGACAGCTATAGTGAATGGCTAGAGGAGTGGCCAGCAAGCAAGGAGGACAGTCAGACAGTGATGAAGTGTTTAATGAACGACGATTTAGAAACAAATAGATGTTGAGTAAGAATAAGATTGGATAATGATAAACACTGAAATAATGAATATTTGAAATTGCAGCAAGTAATGGGCCTAAAGCATGAATTTAGGGATGGTGTAAGACTAATAATTACAGGGAAAGGTAGAGAAAATTGATTCAAAGTTAAACACAATTGGCAAAATTCTGTGCACAGACCAAACTGAATTGGATAAAAATCATGTTGAGGGGTATTAGTTTGTTATGGAATAAACAATGGAATTAATGACTTTTGAATTGTTTACAGGACTGCAGTTTTGGGGACCTGGTGCAGCTTGGATGTGCAGTGGATCACTTATGTAGAGATTATATAATGACAAATTAACAATCTTATTCCCTATTTCTTCTAAACAGGTTGCTGAAGGTGTGAGGCTGGCCGGATTAACTTGACAGTCAATATAGGGGTGTAAAACGGCCTGGAGCTAGGCCCAGGCCGGAAGGGGGATAAAACACAAAAAGGGGATGTCTGATATCTAATTGGAGTGTGTAAGCATGTATTGGTGTGGGAGCTGAACACGCTGCAACACCAATGCATGAGGCCAACTGTATATTAGATACAGGCCAACACAAAAAGGGGAACCGTAAACCACACTAAATTCTAGAATAGAAAGAGAAAATAAGACTGATTTACTAGCAGATGACAATCTGACAGAAAATGTGTGATTAAGTGTATGGACGTTTCCCAGAGATGGGTTGCAGCTGGAAGGGCATCCGCTGTGTAAAACATATGTTGGATAAGTTGACGGTTCATTTCACTGACGGTGGGGACCCCAAATTAATAAAGGGACTAAGCTTAAAAAACAAAAAACAAAAAAAAAAAAATGAATGAATGAATGAATTGGACAAATTAGACTGGAGAAATTTTAGAAAAATTTAATATTTTAAATCTATTTTAATATTATTTTATTTTACACATTAGTTTTTTGATTTTTTTTTTTGTATTTTTATTCTTTATTTTAAGACACATTTTTTTATCTTTTATGTGAAGACATTTTTATATTTTTATTATCTTTCATTTTAAGAAATTTCCATTACTTTTTATCTTTTATTTTAATACCTTTCTAATGCTTTTTAAATCCTTTGTTATTTTAAAGACGTTTGTCATAATCTTTTATTTTAATACATTCAATGCTTTAAAAAATATATATATATTTTAAGATGCTTTTGGATCTTTTATTTTGAGACATTTTTAAGATTATTTTATTTTAAACACATCATTATGATTGTAAGAATCTTTTATTTGAAGATTCTTTTATTTGAACACATTTTTAAGGATTATTTTAGTTTGAGCCATTGTTGTTTTTAAATCTTTCATTTAAAGACATTTTAAGATTTTATTTTAAGCCATTGTTGCTTTTGAACCTTTTATTTGAAGAGATTCTTAAGATTTTTATTTTTATTTTAAGTACATTGTTGTGCTTTTGATTTTCCCATTTAAAGACATTGAAAGAAAAAAAAAAAAAGAGAATCTAGTTTAAATATGTTTGAATTTTGGTTTTAATAATTTGGTGACGAGTTTGAATTGTTAGTTTAATAACCTTGTTATGATTTAGTTCTGAACTTTTCATTTTAATAATTGTCGAGTTTAATCCTACTTTGAAGCTGTTGATTTTTCATCCTAAAACTCAATTGTGATTTTGTTCTTTAATGACTTTAAAATGTTGAAATTCAGTTTGAACTATTCAGGGGGGTTATAATTTTGTATTAGTAAATTTCTAATTCCAATCACAAGTGTTTTCACAAGTGTTGATCTTTGATCATAATTATATAGTGGGATTTTTAATTAGAGCATATCTTTATGGGTGTGGATTTCCTTTTAATCAGATTTTTATTTTTTTGTGTTGGAGCTTTTACATTTTGTTTGCTGTTTATTATTCTCATTCTTATTCTAATTTTGGTGGGGAAGAAAAAAAAATTACCTTTATTGCTAAAGTGTATAAGAATGGAAAATTTTAATTATGGGATAATTGGAAGTTAATAAGAGTGTTGGGAGTAATAAGCCTGAATATAGCAAGTATAAATCTTATTAAAAGAAGATATCGGAGTGACTTCAAGAGGGAAGAGACTGCACCACCGAAAAGGAGAACCAAGAGTGTGGAAATTATAAACTGAATCCAGAAAAGTTAAAGAAATTGAGTTAAAAGGGGTTTTGGGCATCATCTAACAATGAAAGAGCACTGTGATGTTAGAGATTATTTTGAATAAGAGGTAAAACAAAGATTTAGGCAAAGGCCTGCAGTAATGACAGTTAAAACATTTGTGGGGATTTGATTATCTGTTTTTGTTTTTGTCTGCTCCAATGAGGAGCAGAAAGGGGGATTATTGAATAATAGGAACCATTTTTTATTATTTTTTGTCTCTTTTCTTTTAATCAAACAATTATTTGTATTGATCATGTAAGGGTCATATATTAACTGAACTTCTAATGTTGTGGGTGAGTGCTGTGCATACTAATTAGCAGTTTTGCAGAAGTAGATAGATGCGGGTCCAAAATTAAATTCAGCTCTGCAGAAACTTCCTGTCTGAAGAGAGGTGTTAAAACTGAACACAGAACACAGAACGATGTATACTTTGTTGTTGGGCAGAGAATTCATAGAAAAAGAGGAAGTATGCCGAAGGGGCGGCCAATGGAGGACTGAACAATGACTGACAAGTGACGTTACACCAAAACTCCACCTGTTAAGATAGGTGGTGTGTATATATGCTGAAGTCAGGAAATGTATGTTAGTTGCGAACCTCTTGAATGTAATTCTTGTATTGCATTGGGGTAATGTAACCCAGAGCTCTGTCATCGAATTATTCATTTGTATCCAATAAATTGTTACGATTTTTGACATTGAAGAAAAACCTCTCCAGACCTTTTCTCTTGAACACGCATGGAATAGAGATAGATATTCCAACAATATATATATATATATATATATATATATATATATATATATATATATATATATATATATATATATATATATATCTGTACACACAACACAAGCTTTTTGTCAGGAATGCCTTTGTGCTGATTCATCAATGTAGAAAAGTGATGTAAAATAATAATATATATATATATATATATATATATATATATATATATATATATATATATATATATATATATATATATATAGAGTGTACATATATTTCCATACAGTCCAGGTTCTACCGTTCTAGTGAGTGTGGGGCATTGCTTTACAGTGGTAAAGTGGATTATTTCTTGGCAAATTTATTAATGTAGTTATTTTATAACTATGAAATTTATTACTAAACAAAGTGAATCACTATAAATTTTGCATTATAAATATAAAGCATTATTTTCAGCATGATACGCATTTTCTAGTAAGTTTTCAAACGTTTAAAAACAACGTTACAAATGGCATTTATCTAATAATAACGTTAAGTCCGCAAGTTTTTTTTTTTTTTTGTAAAATATACAAGCGCATTTAAATTAGGTTTTTCACAAGCGACGCAAACGATGTTTTACATAACGGAATTTGCAAAACATCTTAACCATGACACGTCAAAGAAGATAGCTTTTAATATTTATTTTAAACACTCACGTTTGTCTTCTGTGCTGTCCCTGAAATTGTCTTCAGATCCTGGTTGCCAAGCAGTCAAGACACCTCATGACGACACCGGAAAGGGCGTGTTACTGCAGCCTTTTTCGCGAAAGCAGGTTAGCAGGACTACTAACGTTAGGACTATCGTGTCAGACAGAGCCGTGATAGAACTTGTTCTGAATTATGGACGAGAGCCTGGTAAGTTGCATTTTTTGTAATGTTTTATACATTATAACTTTTTAAGTGAACAGACACTCTGGGGTGATGCTTATCTGTAAATGTGAAACCAAAGAGCTTAGAATGACCAAGAGGCGACACTAGGACGTTCCATTGCAACAGCAGCGCCCAGCAACCATAGATATATACACTAGATATCGCATAGGGACCCTGAGCATGCGTCAATAGCGCCGCCACATTGGTACAGTGCTCCCGGGACAAATGTCATTCAACCGCACTAGTCAAGACAGTGTTATTACGTGAAGATGCGGGACTTTAGCGCTGTCTACAGGTGTAGTAACGAGCAAACAAAGAAAAAAAGCATAAAGGCAGAACATTTCATAGGTAATATTAGTTTTTTTTTTGTTATTGTATGTTCTGAACTTTTGTGCTAATCGGGTAACGTTATTGATGAAAACAGTCACTTACTGCATTCACAAGGCAAAGCAGCTCCAACTCGCACTAAACACTCGGCTTATGCTAGTTTTGTTGAATAAAATCAGCAAACAATGCAAAAGAAATATGACAACGAGATGCTGCGCAGCCAGAACTTGTATTGTCGCCTAACGTTAGTGTAAGAGATCGGGGGATTCATTCACAAACGAATCGCTATCTCCGTCAGTATGAGAAGTGAAAGCAGAGGAGGTGTGTTTCAGGACACGGATTTGATTAAATTTAACAGGGAGGGTGAATAGTAAATTTCTGTACACACAACACAAGCTTTTTGTCAGGAATGCCTTTGTGCTGATTCATCAATGTAGAAAAGTGATGTAAAATTATAATTTTCGTAATTAGAAAAAAAATTACATACTAACATCCAGGAAAACTCCCGATCATAGATATATGTGTTTATGTGTATATCTCTGGCTTTGCATGGCCACAGTCCTCCACTGTACCTTGGTCCCGCATTCATTTCAAAGGAGCGCTACTCTGTAGCAAGATGGCGGCGCTATTGACGCATTCCGTCCAATAGACAACAATTGGCCAGACGACATCTAGTGTATATATCTATGCCCAGCAACAGTCCTGGATTCCGCCATTTTGGAGTGAAAGTGATCGGCCGTCCATTGGATCTCATTACTGTCGCGATGGCAAGCAGCTGCTTTGTTTAATTAATTTATTTAAAAAGCGCAATAAAGCTGAGATACAACCCGAAAGACAACAATACAACACTTACTATCACGACCATCAGCACTTTTAATAGTTTATTTTACAGACTTATAATATGCTGTTGTTCCATTGGAGTTTTCAGTCCAAAATGGCCGCCAGTGGCCCTCTAGTGGCCGTTTACCAAATTACACTAGAGTGTCGCCTCTTGGTCATTCTAAGCTCTTTGGTGAAACCAAGGAAGCGAAGCTTTGATTATATTAACGTAACGTTAACCAGTCTCCGTAAACTCTCGCAAATAAAAAAAGTCGAAAATGTTTTAGTACAAAAACATCTAAAGCTTCTTGACAATAAATTATCTGAAGCAATCTTACAACGACGTAAGCTAAAGGTGTGCATCTCTCTCTCTCTCTCTCTCTCTCTTTTTATTTAAGGAAATTAGATAGAAAGATTTTAGTACAGTTAAAGGGAAAGTGCTTTACAAAAATATTGTGAAACTAAATAATAAGTATACTTTGAAAGAGAGATCTGACACTGTGTGGATAGATAAACTGTGTTGAGCAGAAGAAGAAAAACTGGAATGGAGAATATTGTATAAACCACCATTGAATAAAAGATCGGGGGATTTGAAGCGGAGAATTTTACATGGTGCTATCTGTTAATGCATTTGTGACTAAAATAAATTCTAGTGTGAGTGATCAATGTCCGTTTTGTTTAGAAAGGGAAACAATTTTTCACTGTTTTATGTATTGTAAAAGACTTGCTCCTCTGTTTGATCTTTTAAATGCTTTAGTTTCTTTACTTGGCTTTTTATTTACGAAACAATGTTTTATATTAGGTTTTAAATATAAAAGACAAAACAAATATAAATTATCAATTATTGAATTTTATCTTTGGTCAAGCAAAATCAGCTATTTATATTACAAGAAAAAATGAAATAGAAAAGAGAAATGGTAAAAACATTGTAGTAGTTTTTAAAAACCTGGTAAAATCAAGAATTATTGTTGATTTTAATTACTATAAAATGATGAAAGCAATTAATATGTTTAAAATTGAATGGTGTTGCGATGGCTTGTGTTCTGTCATTAATGAAGAGCTGTATTTTATAAATGAATTGATTTGAGCTGTAAATCAATTGTTAAATAATTGCTTGTTAATAAAAGGATTTGTAAAATCAAAAAAAAAATCTCTCTCTCTCTCTCTCAGAAAGCTGACTGAAGAAATGTAACTTAAGTTAACGTTAATGAAATTCTTTACTCATCCTCATGTCCTGATGTGTATCTTTTTATTTATTTTAAACAAAGTGAGATATTTCCAATTAAGTCCTAGACGTGTGTTTTTCAATTCAAATCCCAATTTATTTGATTTGCGTGACCATATTATTTTGTATTTATAGGTCATGATTTTCCATTCCTTCCGAGATATCCTCCAGTCAGTGCGAGATCCTTGCAGATACCATTGGATGATCTGGCTGAATTTGAAGATAGAGCTGTGTCTCGTCAGCATTAACAATGATAAGAGAAGCCTCTTGACTGGATAATGGTTCCTAGCGATGTAGTGTAAATTGAAAACAGAAGTAGACCAGAAACTGATCCCTGAGGGGGTACCCCTTTACCCAGCTGAGCAGATGAGCTACAGTCACAGAAGAAGAAAAACACAATGGTGAGACTCCTTTAATACTAAGAACAGCAAACTGAGACTACAATTTACAAAGATTGTCATGTCACATTTTAGTACACTTACTTAACTAATGCATAAGTCAGGGGTCACCAATCCTGGTCCTGGAGGGCCGGTGTATGGAACAAAATCAATGCCAAAAGTCTTGAATTTAAAAGCGTATAGTTTAAGGCTATAGTTCTCTTCTTTTTTTCTAGTTTTTGGGGTTCTGCCACGGTTAAACGTTTGCAAAATGTCTTTAGTTTGTCCAGATTAATTGTTTTTCCTCTAAAATCGAGACTAAGCAGAATGAAAATGAATGAATTGATGAATGAATATTCAATATTAGATATTATTCTATCTCCACCTGCTGGTGAAAGCTAGAGCAGCTGGCGATCTTCAATCTGCAATCTATTGTTTTTCTGTCAGGGTTCTGTCACTCTGGTCTTGTAAATTCTTGTTTTGGTGGTGGCAGAGCTCTGACACTACCCATGTCTGGTCCTGTTTCTGTCTCTGTGTGCGCGCGCGCCATCGTGGGTGTACGCAGAGTGTGCGTGCTGCCGCTTTATGTGGCCGCGTGCGCTCTGCGTCCCTCTTGTACTAGTGTTTGTGTTTGTTCTGTCAGCATCGCACTGCTTTGTTCTCAGAGCCTCCGTCTAGTTGGTTTCAGTTTTGGTTGGCGCTGAGATGAAGCATGCGCATTGCTTAAGTGTGAGCGCACGGTAAGGTGTTTATCTATCGTACGCTCGTGTCTTGCGTCTTTTGTCAAAGCACGTGGCTCGGTGTTTACATTGTGGTCACGTGCTTTTGTCGTGTGCTTTAGCGGTGTGCTTGTCATGAACATGCGGTTAATGAGTTCTCTCATTGGCTGCATGTTCTTGTTTTGTTTAATGTGAGCGCATGGCTTGTGTTGTCTCTATGTCATGCGCTCTCCCGTCTATTGTCTAGTCCCACCCACCTTGTGAACTCATTATTAGTTTGTCATGTTCACCTGCACTGTAAAAAAAATTCCGTTGTTTTTACAAAAAAAATTTGGCAGCTGTGGTTGCCAGAATAATTTTGTAAAAAATACAATAAAAATGTAAACCTGTTTACAATTTAAAACTGTACATGTACGGAATAATTATGTAAAAAAACAATTTAAAAAATTGTAAAATTTACAGAAATTTTGTGTAAGAAATAATTACATTTTTAGTATTTAAACAAAAAATATTGTTATTTTTACCAAAAATATTTGGCAGCCGTGGTTGCCAGAATAATTTTGTAAAAATTACAATAAAAATGTAAACCTGTTTACAATTTAAAACTGTATATGTACGGAATAATTTTGTTAAAAAACAAATTAATATTATGTAAAATTTACAGAAATTTTGTGTAAGAAATAATTACATTTTTAGTATTTAAACAAAAAATCTTGTTGTTTTTACAAAAATATTTTGGCAGCTATGGTTGCCAGAATAATTTTGTAAAAATCACAATAAAAATGTAAACCTGTTTACAATTTAAAACTGTTGAACATAAAGAACAATTACGTTAAAAAACAAAACAATATATTTACTAATTAATACTATTTACTAAAATTAATAATTACATTAATATCTAAAACAATCTGGCAGCTGTGGTTGCCACAATAATTATGTAACGAAAATACATTTTAAAATGTAAACAACTTAACAGCATAAGATCATCACTTTAGTCAATTGTGTTTATTTATAATATTTTAAGAAGACCAATGTTGTTTCGTATACTGAACATAGTTTAATTTCAGTAGCAACTGTAAATCATTTGCTTTACCCTTGACCATGCATGAAAACGATAACTTGTATGTTACACAGTACCTAGGGATATAAATTCTAGATATGCATAGATCATAGAAACTGCACTCAAAGACAAAGTAATCCAACTATAATTTGAATTTATTAACCATAAACAAGTCAACACTGTCTGTCAGTTTGCAACACAGATTTCTATTACTTTCCTTGCAAACGATACATTCACCTTTTAGAGAGCATGTGACAGCTTAATAATTGTCTTCTTGGAAACAAATAAGGAAAGTTATAGTCAAAAAGATTGGAGACATTGCCAGTAAAACTAAAATTGAAATGACAATAACATGAAAGACTTTTCAGTAGCACTTTATAATAACTACACACTATAAATCATTTATTAGGAATTAGCAAATAGTGAATTCATTAACTGTTAAGCATTAACACTACAATAATAAACGTTAGGAAGCAGTTTATATATATACGGCTACAAATACTGTTTTCTTGACTTATAAGCACACTAATATGTGCTTAATAACTGTATTTTCATTATGTGTGGGTGATTGATTTTTCTTGACTAAATTAAGTATTGCATTATTTACAAACCATTTGTATGAGTAGTTGGTGTTATTTAAGATAATTGAGAATGAGTTAGTGAATAATTAATAAACTATTGAAATCAATGTTTATATATTGTATTATTCAGGCATGTTGTAATGGTTACTATTTATGTTCATAAATGCTTTACTAACTCAACTTCATGCAGTTTTGTAACCTAATCTAAAGTGAGGACTATTTATGCTTATAAATCCCTTATAGATGATAATTAAAGGCTCAGTATCAAATGAACAACACATCCTTGCAATCTTATTTAAAAAATTAAATTACTGTAAAGTTTAAACATTGCCGAATAACAGGAGTGTCAAAATTTAACATAAAATTGGATTAAAAAACAATATAATAGGATGCAACATTTCAATGTTATTTAGCTATGTTTAAACTCTACAGCAATTTTATTTTACACAAGATTGCAATGATTTATTATCATTTGATACAGTATCATTTGTGTTTCTTCAAATTAATAAAAAAAATCCTGTTTAGAATTTAACTGAGCCTTGTCATTTATAAGGGATTTATAAAGCATAAATAGTCCTCACTTTAGATTTGGTCACAAAACTGCATGAAGTTGAGTTAATAAAGCATTTATTAACATACAAATTAACTATTAGTATATGCCTGAATAATAATATTTATAAATGTTTATTTAAATAGTTAATTAATCATTAACTTACACATTCTGAATGATCTTAAAAAAAACACCAACCAGTCTTAAATAACTGGTTTGTAAATAATGCGATACTCAATTTAGTCATTAAAAATTAATCACAAACAAAGTATGAAAATACTATGGAAGCCCGTTCCCGCCACTGAATAAAAAAAAGAAAAAGAATTAATAATAAAAAAAAAATTAATGATAATATAAAGAAAATTTAAAAGTCAGAATTCTGAGTTAATAAGTCAGAATTCCGAGTTATAAAGTCAGAATTCTGAGTTATAAAGTCGCAATTCCGAGTTATAAAGTCAGAATTCCGAGTTATAAAGTCAGAATTCTGAGTTATTAAGTCGCAATTCCGAGTTATAAAGTCAAAATTCTGAGTTATAAAGTCGCAATTCCGAGTTATTAAGTCAGAATTCGGAGTTACAAAGTCGTAATTCCGAGTTATAAAGTCAGAATTCCGAGTTATAAAGTCGTAATTCTGAGTTATTAAGTCGCAATTCTGAGTAATTAAGTCGCAATTCCGAGTTATTAAGTCAGAATTCTGAGTTATAAAATCGTAATTCTGAGTTATTAAGTCGCAATTCTGAGTTATTATGTCAGAATTCTGAGTTTATATCTCGCAATTCAGAGAAAAAAGGCTTATCTGAGTCTTATCTGTATGGCATGGAAGTAGGTTACATCGCTGGACCTTCTTATGAAGGCTATAGCCTAAATGGAAAAGATTATAGAGGATTATTTTTGGTGCGGTTTTACTAATAGAGAAATCTTAATTTTATTGGAGGAATCACACAACATAAAGTTTAGTTTGCGGACTCTTGAGAGAACGTTATGTATGAATCAGTTGTGGCGGAGACGCAATAAAACAGACGAGGCCGACGTGGCACGTTTTATACACCAACAGCTACAGACATCGGGACGACAACATGGATATCGTTGGATGCACCAGAAATGTTGGCTTTCTGGCATTATTACAGACAGAGAAACTGTCCGTCAGTTGATGCGGCTGTTAGATGGACAGGGAGTTGACCTGCGCGCTCGCGGTCGTCTGCGGCGACGCATGTATAACAGCCGCGGACCAAACTATGTTTGGCATATTGACGGGTACGACAAGTTGAAACCTTACGGAATATGCATAAACGGATGCATTGATGGGTTTTCCAGAAAAATGATCTGGCTTGAAGCATACAAAACGAACAATGACCCACGAGTAATTGCGGGTTATTTCATACAAGCTGTTGCTGAGAATAACGGATTTCCACATAGAATTCGCATTGACCATGGAACTGAAAATACGCATTTAGCAGATATGCAGACATTCTTCAGAGGCACTGCTAGTGCCGAATCTGTCACGCTTGGTCCAAGCACGGGGAACCAGAGAATTGAACGATGGTGGTCCACTTTGAGAAGTCAGTGCATACAATTTTGGATGGATCATTTTGAACAGCTAAAAGAAGATGGGCACTTTGTTGATAGTTTCATTGATAAATCTCTCATCCAGTTTTGTTTCCAGCATTCTATACAGGTAACATTTGGTTTACTATAGTTTATTTAATCATAAAAACAATATTGCCGTTAAAGATTAACTTAATATTTACATAGCCTACAATATGCAGTTTACAGTGTGTTTATTAATTTAATTTTGTTGCTTTTATTTTATAAAGGAAGAGCTTGATGAAATAGTCAGTGCCTGGAATTGCCACAGGATACGGCCAACTCACAATCCACGTGCTCCCAGTGGTCGACCTTCAATAATGTTTGCTGTTCCCAGCTTATATGGAGTGCAGAATTTCTTGCATCCAATTGAACAAACAAAGCTGAGTATTTGCAAAGAGGAGTGTTTAGTTAAAGACTACCCTTGTGATGAGGATGTCTTTCAACTGTGCGTAGAACTGATGGATGAACATAACCTTGCATTGTCAGATGATGTTTATGAAATTACAGACCTTTACCTTAAGCTTCGTGAACTAATCCTTGAAGGACTGGACTTGGATGACTAGATGCACCATTGAGATCTTATCTACAACTTTCACTAGAAGGTAAAGGTATTGTACACACACACACATACACACACACACACACACACACACACACAATATTATCTGTGAGCATTATTTGAAACACTTCTATTGTGCTTTTTTCATGCAAGTCTCAAAAGAACTCTCTGAGGTTAAAATCTCTGCAATTCCCACTTTACTTTCACTGTGCTGTGTCTGTCTATCAAGATAACAGGTGAGCAGGATTTATATTTCACTTTATTATTATTTGGCTTTAAACATGAATATGTTAATGAATTTTGTTACCATTATGCCCCAGACTCAAAAAGTCATTACATCTTTAATTATGAAACTGATAACAAGCCAGTTGTCTAAATGCCATAGTGTATAATTTAAGGGCATAATATTTAAATTGGGATTGCCACTGACATGTCATATTTTTATATGAAAAAAATTCTATAAACAAAACATTAACACAATGCCATTATTGATACAACTGGAATTGTATTTTTTTCTGCATCACAGTTGTGTTACAACTTAGCTGCATTTAACAGACATGTCAAATAACATTGCTTTTTTATGTACTGGGGCACATAAACAGCATGCAAAATGCTCACAGCAAACAAAGAATAATTTTAAAACATGAATTCTTCGTTACTAATGAATGAATGACACATCTGATGTATCTTCTGTGCCACTGTGGCAATCGAAGGATGTATTTTATTGATGCTGATTGTATTTGATTAGTAACAGCCCTATCTTCTAGGGTTATGGGATTAATGTACCTTTACTCTACATACTATAATGGAACAACTGTTTACATCCCATCATTTTCATACACGCTTCAGGATCCCTTGTCTGTCAGACACAGTGCTCAAAGTACAGTAAATAACCTCTAATATAATTCTTTATGATGACACACAATCACAGTGATGTTGCTTTGTGTTTTCAGAAGGAATGAATAATTTGTTCCAGACCATCCCATCCTCATGTGCAAAAGAAGGCCAGCAAACTTAGGTAGATGAGATAATAAAAGTGCATCAAGATGCACTTCACACACAAAAAAAAACTTTTTTATGACTACTTTTTTAAATGACATCTTTCCCAACTACAGTAATGCACATTTTTGCATGATTTCAAACACTTTTGTGGTGCTCTATTAATACTTTTAGACCTAACCTGAATGCAATAGAAACAGAGGAAGTGAGTTTTAGAAGTATTTTGTTACTCAAAAGTAAAATAATTTTGTTTAAACTGTAAAGCAATAGTACTGAAATTTTTCAAAATGTATAGAATTTTCATTTGTTTCACCTTAGGAATATAAAGGGGATGTATATTTAAAACATAAACTAAAGGGTTTAAATGGTAAACTGTCTGTATTTTGTGTTATACCTGAAATAAAGAACTGAATTTGTAATAGTATTTTTATTATTAAATATTCAACTTTGTAGTAGTACATTTTTGTTTCAAACAAATGCTCGAACAGTATTCCCAATGTTTTTCCTATACATGCTTAACGAACCTGTAATCATTTTAACATGGTACACTGGCTGTCAGGTTTTGTGCACCACTACAGAGCTTTAAGTGAAATTGATTTTAAAAGTTCAAAGTTTTTTTTAATTAAAGCAGACTTTGATGAGCAATTTATTTATTGGCCAATAAAAAATGCAATGCTGAAATGCAAAAATTTATATGGGCTGAATATAAACAAAAAAGTAAATTTAGTTATGTTCTACTTAATTTGTTTGTTTAAATTCAGCCTAAACAATTTGTTTGCAACCACTTTTTGTAAATCCAATAAATCATTTTTTTTTTCAGTGTAGTAGCCTACTCACTCCATCTTGAATTCTCAAAAAAACATGGCACAATATATGGAGGTTGTGTTGTTTAATGTATGAGTACTTAACATTACAATGTGGTACAAGAAAAAATAAAACAAACCACATTAAAACTATTTCAATAAAACAATGTTATAAAATTGTTATGTATTGTTGCAATAATGCAACACCCAACTGTATAGAAACACAAACTTAAAAGGATAGTTCACCCAAAAATGAACTTGTCAATTTCCTCACTCCTTGCTTGTTTCTTTCTTCTGTTGAAGAAAGCTGAAAACCTGTAACCACTGACTTTCATAGTATTTGTATTTTCTTTTATGGAAGTCAATGGATACAGGTTTGCAGCTTTCTTCAAACTATCTTCTTTTGTGTTCAACCAAAGAAATAAATCCATAGAGGCTTGTAAACACTTGAGGGGTGAGTAAAAAGTGAGAACATTTTCATTTTTTTAGTGAACTATCTCTTTAGGAACACATAATCATTCAGACATTTATGTCAGGGTAGATGCAACTTGTACAATTAAATGTAAACAGTTGTTTGTAACTATGAAGAAAACTTTCACTATTTAGGGGCAACATTCAATGAACAATTAAAGTGATTGTTTTACTTTATGAACTTGTCAAATAATGGTAGAGCGTGTACATGTATGAAAAAGGAACCATTAAAACATTTGGACAGTTCCAAGCCTATTTGACTGAACAGTTGAAATTAACAATTTAATGATTTAACTCAAACATTTGGTTGCACCTATTTTTTTTTAATCAAATCTCAATCATCAAAAAAAAAACAAAACTCAATCATCAAAAATAATAAAGGTTGGTCTGCATTCAATGTAACCAGCAATATGTAAGTGCAAAATTAAAGGGAATGATTTACTTTCTGTATACAGTGTGAATTAACTGTATGAAGTGTAATAAGAATGACAGAAAACAATAGCTTGCATAGGAGCTGGCCACAACTCAGTTCCGACTAAATCCACTAAACTATGTCCATGACCCAGATGTTGCTTTCAAGGACTTTGTTCATTTCAGATCTGAAATCAGGGTAGTTGTCATAGTGCACTGAAAGCCTCAGAAAACAGCCACATGTGTGCGCCACTGGTCTTCTCTCAAACCCTTTAAGGTCTGTGAAATCAACTGTTATAGCTTTGCCTATAAACAAATCTGATCCAGTACAGAATCGAAGAAACAGAGACTGCCGTTTTGCATCACACTCCCTCAAGTAAGTTGTCAAGTGCTTTGAAATGTCCTTTTGCTGTACATTCATTGTTTCAGGAAATTTGAGAGATTGCACAATTTTCCTCACTGTTGGTTGTAATGCACAGTACACATCTTCAATTTCCTCAAGGTCCTTCCTCAGAGGTCCAAGTATGCATGCCCACTGTTCAAGAACATAAGCAGGCTCTTGAATGAGAGTTTTGTGAGCCAGTTCTTCCAAAATTTGCTTGAAGTTTTCATTTGTTGGAATTCTTCGACAACTGTAGTTGTCTAAGGTCTCAAGCAATTCCTCCTGGTCTGCACTACAGAAGTCTTTTCTGCAGCTTTCTAACAAAGCACACTCGTTTTCTGAGACATACTTCAAAAAGTTCTCAATCAGATCACTTTTCACAGATCCCTGTATTGCTTGCTGGAGGATGACAGGTGCAAGTTTTATTGGGAGATATTTCTCTTTCTTCCAGCCGAACAAAATTATTCGGGCCACACTTTCCCACTTTTCTTTGCCAAAGTCATGTCGAAGAAAGGGAACTTTAAAATTGTTCCCCAATGTGCACTGATCATAAAATTCCTGCCAGAACTCTGATAGGCAATCCCTAAACACTCCACCAACATCATGACCCATCTCAAACTGTCCATTTGGGAGCAGCAGCTTCACTTCTACTTCACTCTGTGTATGAATAAGGGTTTCATCACAGAAATGGGCAATGAGCTCTGAAAATATTTGTCCACGATGAACAACAAGGATTTTTTTCTGTGGAGCAATGGGTTCTGGGCTCAGCGGCAAAGTGTCATCTAAGTTTTGTTCATCTATTCCAATGATGTCACCAGTGAGTACTGTTACTACATTGCTTGAATCTAAGTAATCTGGCAAGGTCACTAAAGAACTTTGAAAAGATACATTCAGGTCATCATCTGCAATATGATCCTCTGTGGAATGAAAGGGAGATGCAGTGTCATTAACCGGACTATCTACATAAATTACATCCATCTCTGAAGGAAAGAAGTCATTCATCCCACTGGAAGTAGAGGGAAGGCTTTGATCCTGGTTATTACTGTGAAAGTTCTCCATTTGATCTGACATTTCCTCTTCACTTTCTGTTTCCACTTCCCTCTCCACCTTTTTTGTTGTCAAGTAGAACCTCATCATTGTGAGTTTGGATGCATTATACATTTCCCCCACTGTAGATTCTGCATCTAGTGACACTTCCTGATAATTTGTTAGATCCAATTTAAACTCAGAAATACTCCCATGAGAATTTTTTCCATTTGGAAAAAACAGACGAATTGCCTCCTCAATCAGCTCTTCCCTTTTCCATTCTTTTGGAACACTCAACTTCCTTGTTCCCCCTCCTTTTTTTGCTCTCATTTGAACAAAGCCCTGACCATCATGGTGCATCCACCCCATTTCAATTTTTCTTACAGTACGCTGAGAATGTTTTTTTGTAGTATTTTGGGTTTCTGTTTGTGAATTGTCAGGTTTTTGTCTTTTGGTCAGTTTTGATTTGAGGCGCTCAAACAGCTTTGACTTCCTGCAAGTTGGTTCTCTTTCTTGCCTCCTACAAAATCCCATCACGGCCAGTCTGTCTCCATATGAAGGAAAATAGCTTCTCATCTGATCATCAGTCATTAACAGTAGGACACTGACATCAATCTGCAAAATAAATAAATACTTACATAAATAAATACAGACACACACACACACTCACGCGTATATATATATATATATATATATATATATATATATATATATATATATATATATATATAGATATATATATATATATATATATATATATAGATATATATATATATATATATATATATATATCTATACATATATGTATGTACTGTATGTATGTATGTATGTTTTTAGATATATATATATATATATATATATATATATATATATATATATATATATATATGTGTGTGTGTGTGTGTGTGTGTGTGTGCGTGCGTGCGTGTGTTTATGTGTAATCCACCTATGCAGTTTCAGAGTTGTGCATAAAGTAAATCAAACTAAATTTAGAGTACCAAAACTAAATAATAACAAATCTGAGTTGGCTGAATAAAGTAAATTTAATACTAAAGTATTTAAGTAAATTACCCTTAAAGATTGTTGGTGTATGGGTTCACTATTTATATTTAAATGGCACTCTGACTTCTTGTACTTTGTACTTCCTTATAATACAGTAAACTTGCTATATTTAATGTTTTCATAAGAAATCCAAAAGAAAGACATTGAAACATCTAAGGAGTCGATACAGTAACTGAGCTAAATGAGTTAACCTCTGCTACCATCTACTGGTTATAAATGACAAGTTCATGTTATTTTATTTATTTTTATTTTCATATTTCATTTCATATTTCTGCCATTACATACATTTTGGTACTTTGTTTTTCAATAAATGTATTAAATTTCTGTAATATTCCCCAATGGTGTAGTACTGTTTTCTTTGAGTATGCCTCTTAGTAACTATGAATGGTTTAAAAAAGAATGTAAAATATGGTCATTCAAAATATGGCATTAATATATGTTTTTTAAGTACCAATAAGCAGTCTGCTAGTATTATGCATGTCAACAAGCAACTGGTTAATATTAAGATTCAGTCACTAAACTGAAGTATAATTGAAAGTGTTTAGGTAAACACTGGAGCTTTGCCAAAGTGTTCAGCTTAAGTTAAGTTATTTATTGTAAAATAAACAGTATATAACTACTTTAAGAAATAAAACTGCAAGTGACTAAAATTAAACATGCATTAAAATGTCCACTTCTTCCAAATTATGACTTTAAAAGTGTGTGGTAAATTGTTTAGGTATTACCTTGTCTTCCTCCAGTCGTTTGATAGTTGTTTCAGGGATGTTTCTCTCCCTTAGTAAAATTATTAATTCGTCCATCCTACAATGATAGTTTTAAAAGGAAAACATAGTGAGGCTAGAGGCCAATATAAAGCCTAGACCGAGTATATAAGCCAGAAAACAAAATCCATGTACTTTTGTGGTTAGTATACTGTACATAACAAAGCAAGCTTTGAATCCAAACCTAATTTTACTCCCTTTTGGTGCAATGTAAACTAGCCTACTGAATTGTCCATAAAAGCAACACGACTACTATTCGAGGAAACCGCATGAGCCTGTAGGCTATGATACCACACACGCAAAACTTTCGGATTTTACACTCGCCAAAGGCTTCTATTATAACACGGCATTTACTGTAACACTTCATATCGTAAATAATTATCATGCCAAATAGTAAATATGACCATACCTTGGCGTCGCAGAAACGTTCAGCTGCTGGCGACAGGAACTCTCGTAACGTAATATGAAATGTCGTGAGAAATTGTCGAAATTCAAAAGATTTTTTTATAACTCAGAATTGCGACTTAATAACTCATAATTGGGACTTCATAACTCAGAATTCTGACTTTATAACTCAGAATTCTGACTTTATAACTCGGAATTGCTACTTTATAACTCAGAATTCTGACTTTATAACTCGGAATTGCGACTTTATAACTCAGAATTCTGACTTTATAACTCGGAATTGCGACTTTATAACTCAGAATTCTGACTTTATAACTCGGAATTGCGACTTTATAACTCAGAATTCTGACTTTATAACTCGGAATTGCGACTTTATAACTCAGAATTCTGACTTTATAACGCGGAATTGCGACTTTATAACTCAGAATTCTGACTTTATAACGCGGAATTGCGACTTTATAACTCAGAATTCTGACTTAATAACTCGGAATTCTGACTAAATAACTCGGAATTGCGACTTTTTAACTCAGAATTCTGACTAAATAACTCGGAATTGCGACTTTGTAACTCAGAATTCTGACTTAATAACTCGGAATTCTGACTTAATAACTCGGAATTGTGACTTAATAACTCAGAATTCTGACTTTATAATTTTTTTAAAAATAGTATTATATATATTTTTTTTATATAAATTCTTAATTTTTTTATCATTCAGTGGCGGGAACGGGCTTCCATAAAATACAATTATTAAGCACATTACACATGCTTTTAAGTCAAGAATACAACCTTTTTAGCCATTGTTATAAACTGTCTACTAATGTTTATTAATGTAGAGTTAATGCTCTACAGTAACTGAATCCACTATATTTATTAATGCTTAATAAATGGTTCTTAGTGTGTAGTTATTATAAAGTGCTACCAACTTTTCTCTTAAATCGGGTTAAGAACATTTAACAGTTGTTTTATAAACAAATATTCAATATAAACCAGCAATTCAGGAATAACTTAATTCAGAAAACACTAGAGCAATAAAAACTCTAACAGTTGTGTAATAACACATACATGAAGCATGGCAGATCAAACAAACCTGAGAAACTGGCATTCACTGTATGTCCAAACCTTAATGACTTCAGTCCGTATTTAGACGTCACGCCATTCATGATCGGAAAGTTCCTGAATCAAGGTAAGAACTCTTGGGTTCACATGAAGACAGGCTGTGTTTGTCTTCTCCACTTTAGTGCCTTTCTCTGGGTTTATAGAGAAGAAACACCTGAGCAAAAAAGAGAAAAAAAATGAATTGTATTAATGATAAAAAAATCTTATGTTTTTGGGAAAATCTTCTTTTTTTGGGAAAAATACCTTTTTAATTGATAATTATATTATATAATTTTAATTATAATTAATATAATATATATATATATAATTATATATTCTAATTATATAATATAATTATCAATTAAAAAATGTAATTTTTTCACATCAAATTTTTCATACAAATATAATTTTCAATTAAAATTATAATTGAAATTTGTCAACCTGTACATATAAACCGGGGAAAATAAAAAGAAAACTTTGCATTAGCAATTTAGGTCACCTCAATGTTGTATAAAGCCTGTACAAAAACACATACCTCTGCAAAAACTCCAAGGTTGATGCCAGCTCTGATGGGTAATGGATGTTGAAGCAATAATAGCTCCCAAACATCATGCACAGGGCGGAAATGAAGGAGGGGATATTGTCATGTACAACAGTTCGATCCACACACAGCATGAAACGCTTCGATGAAAAGCAGGATTGGCCTTAGAAAAAAACTTAAATAAAAGTTAAATTTGGTATTTAATTATAATACCATAAAAGTAAAAAATACAAACAAATTAAAAAACCTTTACAAGATTTATTTGTTACAAATATTTCAAATTAATGTACAATTAACAATACTTGTTTTGCTGAACGGTCTATTAAACGTTATCATGACAGTCTTTGATCTTGAAATACATAATAATTTGAGTAACAACAAATAATAAATGCCATATAAGTACTGTTGTATGTTCATGATTACTAATGCTAACAAATTTATTGTTATTGTAAAGTATGGAGATAATAATATACGAAAACAATCTGAATTTGAATTGTGATAATTTGAATTATTTGCTATTGTAATTTAATAAATCTAAATTTTTATATGCCGTAAAAAAATTTGAATTTCTTAACTTGAATATTGAACATCTGAAATTTAAGACAACTGAATTTTTTAAGACTGAATTTTTTTATAGACGTATTTTCATAGACTGCAGGTATCCAGTTTGTGAAAGTAGTTTCAAGTAAGGATAAAGAAATTCAAAATATCATATTCAATATTATAAAATTTTAAACCAGAAATTCAGATTGTGAAATTCAGATTCATTTTTAAAAGAGGCAGCATTTCAGTGTTGATAATAGACTTTGGCCAAACATCATTAAAATCTTCCTTAAAATACTATACTATATGCTATAGTATGTATAGTAAAAAGCATGTGCATGCAAATATGTCATTTACTACAGCTGTAAAACGCAGGGAGTTTGAAAATGCAGGCAAAAATGAAAAAAATAAATTTATTAAACAACGAGATGTAATTGAATTAAGTATATGAATTTGGTTCACTGAAGCATGTATATATTTATTACACAAACTACTGAAAATAGCTGACCCTGATAGTCAGTTTGCAGAAGAATTGTGTTCTCCTGAGCCTCACATACACCAGTAAACTCAGCAAGCTCTGTGAATGAGCTTTAACTTTTTGGTGATCGTCTACTCTTTCCTGTTGATGACCCCTGACCTACTTTCTGCTGAATCTGAATTTCACAATCTGAAATTCTGGTTTTGAGTTTTATATTACTGAATTTGATGTTCTGAATTTATTTATCCTGAAAACTTGATTCTGTACTTTTACAAACTGAATATCTGCAGTCTATGAAAATACGTCTATAAAAAATTTCAGCCTTGAAAAATACAGTTGTCTTAAATTTTAGATGTTCAATATTCAAGTTAAGAAATTCAAATTCAAAAAATTAATTTAAATTCAAAATTTAACGGCATATAAAAATTCTGATTTATTAAATTACAATTGACAATAATTCAAACTAAAACAATTCAAATTCAGATTTTTTGTCATATTTTAGCTCCATAGTCAAGCATTAAAAAAATTTAATAGCAAAGAAACAAACAAATAAACTTACCACACACAACAAGTGTTGGGGTCAAATTAACTTTGTCCATCTCTACCTCTTCTGCGAGGCATGTGTCCTCCACATGACAGAACATAGCATCTTCCTTCTCATTGAAGTAGGAAAGCAAAAGCATCAACATCTCTTTCACATCTTCAGAGCAACCACTTAGCTCTCCCCTCATCACTTTAAACTTTGTTAAGTCCTGCAGGAACTTTTTGTTTTTGTTCACACCAACTGTACTGAAGTAGTTTAGGAGTCGTTTCCCCTTCAAGTCCAGATTCCGGGTGAAAGTTTCAGTAAGACCAATTCCGGTAAGCTCCTTGTAGTGAACTGCCATGCCAAGCTCATTAAACCACCATGGCCAATCCTCTAGGAGGCATTTTATATTCTTGCCCTGATTGACTTGGTTACGTTGTGTGTAGAAAGTCAATTTCAGTAGATGTCTGACTTCTTCTGCGTTTGCATCAGTTTGACATTATTACGAGACATTATCTTCATTTTCTCTTTCTTTTCCTCCTGGCTTTCAGAGGTCTCTCCCAGTGGCAGGAATTTTACATGCCAGTTAATGCATCCATATGTATCCTGAATTGCTGCCCTCTTTTCTGGAGGAATTTCATCCGTGTCAGATTCATCTGTCTGATGTCTTCGTTTTCTTATTTTGGGTGTTGTAGATCGCTTCACATTTTCAATCCTATACTGCAACTGCTTCACTAAAGAATGGTACCCTGGCCCAACCACATCCCCCTCTATTACATCTAGGAGAGACTCTGGATACTTTGCTACCATCTTTTTGGCAACTTCAGTAGAATTTCTTTTATTTGGGCATGAACATTTTCGCATCATCTCGTTTACCGCAATCCGGACCATCTCTTATCTCATTCGTGGACTTGGTCTGAAATTTTCAGTAAACCCACCTATGGCATGTGAACACAAATTATCACCACCAGCAATACAATGCAGTGCACCTTTAACTACATTACCACCTACAGCTATTCCATTTTCCTTCAAATCTTTTAAATCCACAAACAGCTCTAAAAAAATCTTAGCACTTCCAAATTTCAGGTCATTATCTCGACACAACAAGGCAAGGAACATGTAATCAGTATTGGACCGCACATGAGCAGGTAAATTACCCAAAGAAAGATAGACTGCTGCAACTATTTTGTGCTTTTTTTTTAGCAGATCCAAGTGGATTGAAAATTTCAAAAGCATCCTGGTAAATAATTAGTTTCAGACATTCTGGATTATTAAGAAAGAACTGGTTGGACTTAAAGATTTTGCCATCACTAATGTCAGCAAAATTATCTGAGTCTATTTCACAAGATGGCTGACACAGCGAATTCTTCCATAATTCATATTTTCATCATTACCTTTTAAGGCTCTATGTATTTGAACATCTGTTTGAATGTCTGACTTCTTAAATATGTTGTTCTCAGTGGTCCTTGATGACAGAAAGAGAACAGATCTGAATCCTTTACACAATCACACAGACTTTACTAACAACGTCATCTGCTACATCCATCTCATTTTTTTAAAAGGGAACACAGTTTACTTAAAATGTAATCTTGTCCCAACTCATGCACATTTTACATCTCTTCAACAATCGTCTGAATGGTTGAAGCTGGAAGGAGGAGCTGTCCTTGCAGTTTTAGGTATAATAAACACATATTCCCAAGGAAAGACTTACTAAAATTCTGGGGCAATTCAGTAGTTTCAGGTGTTGTTACATCATTTGAAACAACACATTCATGACAGTGGATGAGGTGGATTTTATACTCTTTAAAGTGTGAAGTTAATATATATATTCAAAGTGTATGTATATAATCTGCTTGTAGACTTGCATACCATTAGAAGAATTACCTTGTAGACTTGCATACCATTAGAAGAATTACCATATCACAAGAACTGGATAAGTTATATAGTTACCAGGTTTGGGTCAGGGGTTAACCTAGGTGGAAATTGAGGTCAGGGGTTAACCTAGGTGGAATTTGTGTAATATATGGAGAACAAAGGAAAACAACGGATGTAAAAGGGTATTTAAATAAGGCCATAACATGAGTGAGTTAGAATTTTTCAGACAGAGATGCTACTGGGGGTCTCCTGAAAGTTCTCCTTTGTTGTCGACAATAAAGTATATTCTTCTGATATTCATAACCTCCAGACTGAGTTTGATTTAGTAAGAGAAGAACCAAGAAAACCACTACATTTGGCGTCCCTCTGGGTGGGCTGGAAAGGAGCAGGACTGGTGTTGCTGTGCATGCTGGACTGGAGAGAAAACACAAATATGTGGCCACAATAAAAAACGGTAAGCGATTTTATGCTTATTAGTTTGTGTTTTTTCTGCCAGGACCTGCTTGTACAGGTAAATACACTTGAACTGTTTCTCCAGCTTTAAAGAATTAAAAGTAAATGTAAAAAAGATATTAAAGAAAAAAGGGGTTTTGAATAACAGAAGAAAAAGAATTTGCATGCAAATGATCTGTGTTTTCCTAAGAGGGCCTTGATGGATAGGATAAACATTAACTAGTAACTGTTACTCAGATTTGGAAAATTATTAATGATATAAGATATGCATAGAGCATTTATAGGTTTTTAAGATAGAGTCTTCAATGTGTTGTGACAGTTAAGAGATTAAAGCAGAGTAAGGTATGCAAATGATCTGTGTTTTCCTAAGTGGGCCTTGATGGATAGGATAAACAATCACTAGTGACTGTTACCCAGATTTGGGAAATTAATAATGATGTAAGAAATGCATAGAGCATTTATAAGTTTTAAGAGAGAGTCCTTAATGTGTGGTAACAGTTAAGAGATTAAAGCAGATTAAAGTAGAGAGATGCGCGCTAAGACCTACGATACCGCTTTGTTAAATGAGATAAACAAAGGGCTGCATGGGTAGGCGAAAGCCTGTGGTTACCGCTCTAAGGTTAGAGGGCTGCTCGGACAGGTCACTCAAGAGGAGTGTAGTGTAGAGTATTTATTTAATTGAAGTGTTTGTGTATTTGCTGCTTCAGATTGTGGCAAAATAGTCCACATTGGTGGGCAGAGAAGACTGCCTTCCTCCTCCTTGAATGGAATGAGGATGGGGGGATGCAGCTCCTGTTACACTGAGTGGAGGAGAGGAGTGAATGAGAAGAGGAAAAGTAATAAGATTAGAAGTGTGAATGTGTTTAAAAGTATGTTTTCAATAAGGAGTAGGTTAAAATAATGATTATAGTATATTATAATACAAAAGGAGGGCTGCATATGTGTGGTGTGATTTAAAGAACAATAGGAATAGTGATTGATGCAGTTTAAGAGAAGAGATTATGATATAAAGAGAGGAGTCTCTTAAATTAAAACTAATGGAACATGTGCATTTAAAAAACACAGAGTAAAAAGCAGAAGAATAAACATTTTTCTGAAATTATCTTTGTGTTTTAAGTTTGAATATGTTAAAAAAAAGAAAAATAGGCAGAGTGAACTGAAATTACTGACATAGCAATGAGTGAAAGACAGTCTGCTCCAGGATGGGGGTAAGAGAGAGATTTATGGTGTCCATGTGTGAACAATAGATTGCCTATTTACAGCACTAGAGAAACAGAGAAGAGGAGAGTTAATGAGAGGAGATCAAACTATAGATGAAATAATGACATAGACATTAACATAATTTGGATAGAATATAAGTTATTACTGAGTAGATAAATTATAAAGTAGTATAGTAAGATAAATTAGATGAGGAAAAACTAATAATAGAGTTATATTATATAGAAGAGTTTGAAACTTTACTAATGAAAAAGAATAAATGAAGTCATAGTGATCAATATATATAGAGATAAAGGAAGTATAGAGTAAAAGAATGTATTAATAAACAAATAGATTTACTAAATAAGTATGAATAAATAACATATAAGTTAGTTCTTTGATTGAGAATAAAATAGAAAAAGAAAACTTGAAAAATAAATAGTGATTAATTGAAGATTTATTTATAAAATGTGTAACAAAATAAGCTTTAAAATGTATAAGAAAACCTAAGAGCTAAAAACTCAAATTACAGAAAGGAAAAAGAATAAAATAGAAACAGGAAAAAATAAGTCCACTGTTTCATAGATAAAATTAGATGTTTAAAATATGCTTACAATATAGGCACATTGAACAGATAAGATAAAAAGAAAAAAGCAGTAACAATTTAAAGAAATAATTGACTTTAGAGAATTTGATTGGATTTAAGGAAAAAAAAATGTTTTGTCATCTTTCTCAAAGTCAGCTATGTCATTTGTTTGTAGTAAAGTACAGTGATTCAGATGAAAATCATAGAAGCTAGGTAAATGTTAAAGAATGTGTTAGAGTGAGTTTAAAAGATTAATACATGTAAAAGTTTATGCAGTAAGAAGCTAAATTGATAAGTAAACATTGCAATTCAAAAATGAAAAATGCTTTTAGTAAATAAATATGTGAATTTAATTAATAATATTAACTTTGAGCTATAGCAGTAATGATTTTTAACAGTTATTCCAGATATTGGGCCACCATGTAATACTATTAAATTAAATCAGGTATGGAAAAACAGATATGGAAATAAAAATGCAATACTAAAATACGTGACAGAGAAAATAAAAGATAAGTTAATGACAAATGGCAAACAGAAGAAACATTTGATGCAAGCAGTGAGAAAATAGAAACTGAGTATAGAAAATGTTACGATGTAAAAATGACCGGTTAGTAAAGGAACACTAGCATAGATGAGGAGAAATGTAAAGTAAAGCATAATCTGAAGCTAAAGAAATTATTTAGAAGAACACTGAAGAAATAGAAAATTAAACATTTACATATGATAAAATGATTGTGAATTAGAGAAAAATAAACTGTTAAACCGTAAAAAGGAGAAAATAGATGAGAGGAGTCTCCATTTGATGAAAAAAAAATGGGAAAGAAGGAAAGACTTTTATGAGCTAAATTCCATATATTACTTAAGAGGACATAGGGATGGACTTTGGGGGACTGTGGTCTCTTACCTACTAGACATCTCTGAGTGCACTGGCAAATGGAAAAGGTGTTTGAAAAACACAATGGACAAACTGTTGGCTGTGGACATTTGTGAAAGCAGTGAGGCAGACACTGCATGCCCAGGAATTACTGAGGACTGGAAAGGCTACTTATGTTCAGAGACACTAAAAAGAGGCAAACAAGCTAATGATGAACTGATCAAAGAGAAAAAGCGCTCCACCAGAACTTTACAACAGCTCAATGAAAGAAGCCAGCACTAAGAAAGAAGGGGGAAACACTGTGCCCTGATATGGACACCACAGAAAAGACTACACCAATCTATGAACCAGTTGTCTTCTCAGGGTGTGAGGAGGGGGAGTCTGGCAGTCCATCTCAAAGCAGTCGACCTATAGTCCAAATTGAGTACAATGTGACCACTCAGAGGGCAAAATAAGAGCAAAAGTGTAGCTACCCATTCTTGTATCAAATCAGACTCCTATCAATATGATAAAAAGAACAGTATCATGTAAACTGTAAGAAAAGTCTTAGATTATAATGTACGATGAAACTTTAAATGTGGAATGTTGAAATGATAACTTATGAAGAATGTTAAATTATTTTGGTTCATTTTCATAGGTTAACTCGTAGAGATTATTGAACATAGGAGGATAAATTATAATGCATGGTGGTGATAAAAAAGGTAATAAAAGACAGTTTTTGATAACTAAAAAAAAATAATTTGGGTTAGAAGTTGATGGAGTTAAGTATTTAAGTTAAAATTAGGGAAAACTTAAAATTATGTCAGAAATTAAGACAGAAAAGTGATTTATACTTGAAGAAAAAAAAAAAAAAAGTTAAATTAACTTACAGTGTTGATCAGGTCAAAAAGTAACAATTCTAAATGTACTAAAATAATATTTGAAAGAGAAAAGTGTTTAAAAACAGAAAATAGGTTGTTTTACATATGTGAAGAAATAATTAAAAGCAAAAAAAAAAAATTAAGGACTAAAGATGAATAATCAGATCAGATAGAGAGGAACCTATAAAGAACTCCAGTGATTTTTCAGTCAACTGATAAAAAATTACAACAAAAGTTTATGAATAACCAGTTTGATGTGAGAGCAGGAAGGAATTAGGAGCTGAAAATGCTGAAAAGCGAAAAATGGTATAATATACAATTATTAAGGGTAAGTGTCAAATTTTAATAATGATTAACGTTCAGGACATAAAGGTAGACAAAATTAAACAGCATAGGGAGGATTAATTAAAATTAAACCAGATGCAGGTTTGCTATGCTAGAATAGGCATTATTGAAACTTTTGAGAACATAGCAATAAGAGAAATACTTAGATATGTTATGGCATTTCTAATTAAAGTCAATTTCAATTCGGTTGTGATTGTGTAGGTGACTAATAAAATGGATTTTATTTTAATTTGATTAAAATTTAATTTTTGATGATGGCATTAGTCAAAACAGGCAAAATTAGATGTTGTAAAGTTTATGACTTAAGAACAATCAGTGATAGAGAATTTCTCAGCAGAGGTTCATAACACACACTGTATTTAAATGTTTTCCTTTGGAGGTCAAATATTTTAAAGTAATTGATTTCTGTTCAGGTAATTATCAGAGGAGGGTAGACACTTGGTTACACTTAAAGTAAATAGGCTGATTTACATAGTTACATACGTTAGAATGCATAAAAGAATTTAGAATATTTCGTGATGGATATTGTAAAGTGTAGGATTTAGTTATCTGCAGGTACATCTAGCTCAAGCTAAGTAAAAGACAGAAATAAAACTTTTTAGGGATGAGGGTTTAGTGTTAACAAGATTCTGTATCTATTCTAGATGCAATAATAACTGTTAAGCTGATAAATAAAAAATAGATTTGACATTAAAGAAAATAGGGTAGCAGGTCTAATAATAGTATAGAGTCACAACCTTAATTAGATTATAGTACAAATAAACAACGTACTAGTCTTTATGAACAAAGGGAAGCAAAAAAGATAGGTATGATTTTTGTAATAGGAAGTACAGATTGTTGATACAACAGCATTTCTAGATATTGTCATTGGTGATGTACATGGATTGAATCAAGGGTGAAGTGATAAGGAAAATTAAGCAGCAAGCAAAATGATTTGAAAAAAGTGATCGCCTTTTTGAATGCAGTGATTAGTGAATTGTTGTACACATGTGACATCTGTGCAAAGTAGAATGTGAGTAAAAGATCAGCAATAGGTCTAATGGATTATTCAAGAACTTCATTGTAGATGTTGTGAAATGATAAAATTAGCTTAGGGCAAGAGATACAAGCTTTTGGGCATGATAGTTGTGGTAGATTAGTGAAGGTAATTCCATCAGCAGAGCAGGGAAGAATAAACAGTTATTACATTTAAGACAAGAGAAGTCTCAGATTTGCAATACCTTCAGAAATAAGTTTAATGTGTCTGCATTTAAAAATAAATTAGAGTAATTAAAGTCAATTAAAGTGAATAAAGGGAATTAAGTAGATAAATAAGTGGATATATGACTCAGTGAATAGATAATTAAATGTATTGATAAAGTATTGGAAAAAAAAAAATTGAGCAATTACACATAATTGTAAGGAATGATTGAAAGAGCTGAAGATGATCCTTCAAGGCCTAGTTTAACAAGATGTGTTAAAATAATATACCTTTTGCATTAATAAGTGATTGCATGAAAACTGACAGAAACAAGCAACTAACATTGCATGAAATACTATTGGGTCGACCCTTGCATGTAATCTCGTATTTAACCTTGTGGAATGTTTGGAGAACATTTCTAATGCATTGGAAAGAGGTTTGGTCTTTTATGAGGAAACTAACTGCCATGTGCAAAGCGATATCTGTACAGGAAACCAGAAAGGACCAGAAGCAGGAGATTAATCCGGTGATCGAGTATATCTGAGGTGCTCTGGAGAAAGTGGAGTGAAGTCAGGAGAAATGGACCTTATGCCAAGGTTACCAAAGGGGATGCCATCAACTGGATACCATCTGGACCACAGCACAAGACAGCCAAAGGAAAAAGCTCCAGCAAGAGAAAGCTAACGGGAAACAGAGGAGGCAGAAAATCCCAAAGCTCAAACCAACGAATTGCAAAGTGTGGCAGAAGCAGTTCATCAGAACAGTTAAAAGAGTAATTCTGATTATATACCTGAGTGAGAAATACAGAAGGTGCCACAAGTTCAAGTGATGATAATCACCACAACTTCAGGTTATAGACTCTCAACATAAAGTCTCTAGCAACACTTTTTAAGGCTAGAACAAAACAAAGAATGCTCGCAAGTATGTGCCAGATTTAGGGTAAAAAAGATGAACTAGTGCTAAAAATTTTTATAGTTTAGATAAAGAAGAGGATGATGAAGAGGATCCATGCCTTGGGTGCTAAGTGCTAGTAACCTCTACCCCAAAACGGCGGCTCTCTACGATACGCAAAGTATCTGGGCTGAAGATCAACGTATTCTACTGATTATGTTTTGTGGGTGTTAGATTAGAATATTGTGTTGTGACCCTAGATTGGGAGATTGTGCATGTTTATTTTTTGTTTTAGTTTTATTTTTTACTGTATGTTAAATAATCATGACCACCAGAAGCAAATAGATAACTAATTGTATGCTTAAAATACTACTTTTATGATTATATCAACAAAATAGAATCAAGTCTTTTACTGTGTCCTCGTCAAAACAGGACACAGAGGTTTGGCGTGATTCTATTCCAAAGTGCAATTACATGATTTGGTCATTTGTAATAATACTGTGACATATATTTGTCATTAGGTAATATGGCTGAGGGCTAGATCATAGAGTTGCACTATGGGCCAAAAGCAAGACTATTAAGACTTAAAGTCTTAAGAGGAGGGATTATATGAGGTGGATTTTATACTCTTTAAAGTGTGAAGTTAATATATATATTCAAAGTGTATGTATATAATCTGCTTGTAGACTTGCATACCATTAGAAGAATTACCTTGTAGACTTGCATACCATTAGAAGAATTACCATATCACAAGAACTGGATAAGTTATATAGTTACCAGGTTTGGGTCAGGGGTTAACCTAGGTGGAAATTGAGGTCAGGGGTTAACCTAGGTGGAATTTGTGTAATATATGGAGAACAAAGGAAAACAACGGATGTAAAAGGGTATTTAAATAAGGCCATAACATGAGTGAGTTAGAATTTTTCAGACAGAGATGCTACTGGGGGTCTCCTGAAAGTTCTCCTTTGTTGTCGACAATAAAGTATATTCTTCTGATATTCATAACCTCCAGACTGAGTTTGATTTAGTAAGAGAAGAACCAAGAAAACCACTACATGGACAACTGAGAAACAGTTTCCCTGTAAATGTCACTTAACTTACAGTATTATTTGAGGCAGCTCCATGCTTCCTGGACATGTGAGATGTGAAAGACGATTTAATTGTAAAAGTATTTTTGCAACCCGTTATTGGAAAAGCCACAGGTCGGCCTTCTGCTATGTGCTCTTTTAAGTGGCATATTAAGTCTTCAGCCGTGTTAAACGTGAGGTCACACAACGAAATTTTGAAATTTAAAATCTGCAACTGCTTTAGCACTAACGGTTGATGCAGACTCATTGTGAAATGTGCTTTAAATGCAGCGTAAGAGCAAAATGTTCGCTTACAGCCAGCACTAACATTTTTGAAAAAGCAATGGGGTTCGTTTCTGTGAACTTTACAACACATAGCCTCTCAGTGTTTTTTTTTTCTCATAGCCTCTCAGTGTCTCGAAGGTTTTGTTGCAAAAATTACACGTAGTTAATCATCTTTAGACTTCGAACAAAAACATTTTTTTTTCAGCTTTACGTTAGTCAGACGATAGACAAGGAGCCGAGTTACCTTTGCATTGTGCCACTCATTATTATTTCGACGACCGTGCAATACCCCAAATAATATCCTCTTCCTTTTTGCAGGTGCTTGTATGATAAAGCGTTTAAAGTACAAAGTAAACGAACTTTTCACTAAACTTACCACAGTGCCTCAGTAGTTAGAAATGTTGCCAGACGTCATCCACAGCTTCATTCGCGGGCCGGACAGATGGAGCGCGCGCACTCAATATAAACGTCTGTAAAAGGGCTGCTCCCGCAAGAATCAGATAGCCGATTATTCATTGGACAAGGCAGAACAGAGATTGAAATTCAAACGCAGACGTTAATTTATCAAAAGCATACATTTTAAATATAAACACATCGCTGTCACATTTTAAATAGCTACAAGACATGCGTACATTAAATTATTGTTTTAAAAAATATATATAGGCCTATGTTGTTAAAAACAGTGGATTAACAATTACATTTTACATAGTGTTCAAAAATAAAGGACCCTTAGGAACAAATAACCCTTATCTTTCCATAGGCCAACATTAAATATGATAATAAGCAATAAAGCCTAATATTAAAATAGCTTATATACCATTAGGACAATTCTGAAAAGACACATTGCCTTTTAAAACCCATCATTTAAAACTTGTAAATATGTAATGATATAGGATAACATGATTTGTTTGGTTATTTTGTGATTGTTATACTTGCTTACACATGCTTTTTTATCTGTAATAGGATGATTTTTGTTTGTTTAGTATCATTTTGTAATTTTTACAGCAGCTTTCAGTATTACTTGTTTGCACTATTCAAATAACAGTGATCAGTAAATTTTACAAATAAACATTGTTTTTGATACACATTCTTACAGTACAATTAACAGTTTAATTTGGTTCAACGTTTTACAACTGTATTTTTATTTTTTACAAAACCATACTGTAAATTTAACACTGTTTCATTGTTTTTCTATTTACAAAATTTAGATGTCACAATTTTACAGAATTTCACTGTTATTTTCACAAACATTTTTTACAGTGTGTGTGTCAATTTACTTTTTGCTTTATAATCCCCCTCATGTTTTCAGTCCTTTGCCAGTTCGTCGTCGATAGTTCCCTGTCCTGTTGTGTCTAGCCCTGCCTTGTCCTGCCAGTCCAGTCCAGTCAAGTTTGTTCGTTTATTTGTTTTATTAGAGTTTTCCCCCTCAGGCTTGTTTGTTTTGCCTTTTTGTTTTTATTTTATTATTAATAAAAACCCATTATTGCTGCACCTGAGTCCTCGCTTCTTTTCCTCTCACCCGACCGTGACACTTTTCTTGCAGTTCCCGGATGTAATGTTGAATTTTAACAGTCGAATTTGAGCCACTGAATTTATGGAAGCGAATATTTGAACTGAAATAAAATGAACTGAAAATGACCTTTTGAATATTATACATTGTATTTTTAAAGGGTATTAAATATTTTGTAAGTAAAACCTGGAAATTGAATATGAATTATTGAATTTTTAAGTATGAAAACGTGTTTGAAATATTTTTCATTGAATAATTCACAGCTTAAATAAACAGCTATGTTGAATTTCAGGACCTAAAAATACAAACCCTGGAATTCAACTCATTAAAATGCAAGAACTTGTCAGGGTAGGTGAGGGGAAATGGGGTGAGTACTCAGATGCAGCAATAATGGGTTTTTTATTAATATTAAAATGAAAACAAAAAGGCAAAACAAAGAACCCCGAGGGGGAAAAACTCTAATGAAACAAATAAAAGAACAAACAAACTTGACTGGCTGGACAAGACAGGGCTGGACACAACAGGACAGGAAACTTTCGACGACGAACTGGCAAAGGACTGAAAACATGAGGGGTATTATAAAGCAAAAAGTAAATTGACACACAGGTGAACACAATTAACTAATAATGGGTTAACAAGGAGGGTGGGACTAGACAATAGACGGGAGAGCGCATGACACAGAGAGACAATACAAGCCATGCGCTCACATAACACAACACTGAAGCACACGACAAAAGCACGTGACCACAATTTAAACACCGAGCCACGTGCTTTGACAAAAGACGCAAGACACGAGCACACGATGAATGAAAGCACTCGCCGTGCGCTCACACACGCAGCGTGCATGCCTTATCCCAGCGCCGACCAAAACCGAAACCAACAAGACTGAGACGCTGGGAATGAAACACCACGCTGCTGACAAACGAAAACACAAACACGAGTACAAAAGCACACGTCTGAGGGACGCAGAGCGCGCGCGCGGCCACGTCAAGCAGAAGCGCGCACACTCTGCGTACACCCACGACGGCGCGCGCGCACACAGAAACAGAAACAGGACCAGACATGAGTAGTGTCAAAGCTCTGCCACCAAAACAAGAATTTACAAGACCAAAGTGGCAGAACCCTGACACTAGCCCCCCCCAAAAGGGACGCCACCTGGGGGGGGTGGAGGGAAGCCAAGCCGGACTCAACAAGACAAACAAGGGAGGGATGGGAGGGCTAGACCAGGGAGGATCAGGAGGGACAGTCCAGGGTGGATTCAGTGGGTCGGGGGCCCCGGCAGGGAGCCAGGGTGGAGCCGAAGGGTCCGTCCAGGGTGCAGGGAGGAAACACCAGGGAGGAGCAGGAGGGACGACCCAGGGAGAGTCTATCAGGAGAGACAAAGCAGGAGGTCGGTGGGGAGCCGGCTGGGCTGGAGGCCTGTGTGGAGCCGGCTGGGCTAGAAGCGGCTGGGCTGAAGCCGGCAGGGCTGGAGACCAGAGGGGAGCCGGCAGGGCTGGAGACCAGAGGGGAGCCGGCAAGGCTGGAAACCAGAGGGGAGCCGGCAGAGCAGGGAGCTGGGCTGGGACCGGCAGGGCTAGACGTCTGGTAGGTTCCGGCAGGGCAAGGAGCCATGCTGGGGCCGGCAGGGCTAGACGTCTGGTAGGTGCCGGCAGGGAAAGACATCTGGTAGGTGCCGGCAGGGCAAGGTGCCGGGCTGGAGCCGGCTGGGCAAGACGTCTGGGTGGTGCCGGCAGGGCACGGAGCCGGGGTGGGGCCGGCAGGGCTTGACGTCTGGGTGGTGCCGGCAGGGAAAGACGTCTGGGTGGTGCCGGCAGGGAAAGACGTCTGGGTGGTGCCGGCAGGGAAAGACGTCTGGGTGGTGCCGGCAGGGAAAGACGTCTGGGTGGTGTCGACAGGGCAAGGAGCCGGGCTGAAGCCGGCACTGAGCTGCGCTCAGGGGCTGAAGCCGACACTGGAGGGCGCTCAGGGGCTGGAGCCGACACTGGAGGGCGCTCAGGGGCTGGAGCCGACACTGGAGGGCGCTCAGGGGCTGGAGCCGACACTGGAGGGCGCTCAGGGGCTGGAGCCGACACTGGAGGGCGCTCAGGGGCTGGAGCCGACACTGGAGGGCGCTCAGGGGCTGGAGCCGTTGTGGTGGAGGAGCCCTTTCTCCTCCGACGCTTCCTTGGTCTGGGTGGCGGGAAGCTGGCCACCTCTTCAGACACTGCAGTATACTCCACTGCCTGCAGGACTGGTGCAGTGTCTGTTGCGGGTGCCTCAGTAAGTGATGCTGCAGCCAGGATGGTAACTGAAAGGGCTGCAGCAGGTTCAGTCACCTCTGGGTGGGCGACAGGTAAGGCAGACCCGGTCTTCCTCCTCCTCCGCCGTTTCTGGGTCATTGGAAGACTGGGGCCCCCACTGACTGCAGATGGATATGTCAAGCAGTCAGTGGGCTGGCGCTTTGTGCGGAGTTGGTGGAGCTTAAACACAAAGCAGGGACTCCAGCCTCTCCATCTCCACAGGGCTGAGGGGCTCCGTTAGGCAGATGTTAAATGCCTCCTTGAGGTCCAGGTTATCCTCATACTCAAGGCCATCCACTACAGCAAGGAAGTCGTGGGCGAAATTTCTGATGTCCACCTCTCCTTGCTGCAGGGAGATTTCCTGGACAACCTGAAGCAGCTGGTGTTTGACAGAGCCCCCAAGAAAAGGATATGGAAAGAGGAAGCTACCCATTTTTCTGCTGAGTCCTCTTTTTTGGCCAGTTCATACTGTCAGGGTAGGTGAGGGGAAATGGGGCGAGGACTCAGATGCAGCAATAATGGGTTTTTTATTAATAATAAAATGAAAACAAAAAGGCAAAACTCTAATGAAACAAATAAAAGAACAAACAAACTTGACTGGCTGGACAAGACAGGGCTGGACACAACAGGACAGGAAACTTTCGACGACGAACTGGCAAAGGACTGAAAACATGAGGGGTATTATAAAGCAAAAAGTAAATTGACACACAGGTGAACACAATTAACTAATAATGGGTCAACAAGGAGGGTGGGACTAGATAATAGACGGGAGAGCGCATGACACAGAGAGACAATACAAGCCATGCGCTCACATAACACAACACTGAAGCACACGACAAAAGCACGTGACCACAATGTAAACACCGAGCCACGTGCTTTGACAAAAGACGCAAGACACGAGCACACGATGAATGAAAGCACTCGCCGTGCGCTCACACACGCAGCGTGCATGCTTCATCCCAGCGCCGACCAAAACCGAAACCAACAAGACTGAGATGCTGGGAATAAAACACCACGCTGCTGACAAACGAAAACACAAACACGAGTACAAGAGCGCACGCGTCTGAGGGACGCAGAGCGCGCGCGCGGCCGCGTCAAGCAGAAGCGCGCACACTCTGCGTACACCCACGACGGCGCGCGCGCACACAGAAACAGAAACAGGACCAGACATGAGTAGTGTCAAAGCTCTGCCACCAAAACAAGAATTTACAAGACCAAATTGGCAGAACCCTGACAGAACTTGTTAATACTTTGTATTATTTTTTTCAGTTTGTGCTATCAACATGCTTTTTAATTCAAGACTTTTGGCATTGATTTTGTTCCATACCGGTGTCCCTGCAGGGTTTAGCTCCTTCTTGCCTCAACCGACCTGCGTCAAACGCGCCAAACGCTCAATTCGGCCCTCGCCATTCGCGTGTATCGCGCCTAGGGTTGTAACAATATACCGGTATGACGGTCTACCACGATTTGAACGTGCACGATTATCATACCATGAACAATTGCATATAAACGGTTTTAACCCTTAAAGACCGAGACAAATAAGTAATGCTCTTAAATGTTTAATAACTTTTGATCCGCTGAACCGATTCATACAATTCAAAGATTGGCATAAAGAAGAGAATCTCAGCTTTCCAGTGCTGACTTTCAGAGGCTCCGGAATCAGTGCGGTTACGTCATCAAAATTTGACAACGCTGATTTGACAAAGAAACGCTCGTCACTGTGTCTCCGGACAAACCAGACATGATACATTGATGCATTGTCCTTCCTCTATGCCCAGATTGGTTCAAACTCGCTATATCACAACCAATAAGCATAGGTTTCGCTTTTGTTTGTGGACCAACAATGAGCTTTTTGAACAACACGGAATGAGAGATAGGCATACATTTATGCGCGGCTAAATAAAACGCAAAAAAAAAAGTTTTGCATGAAATAATTCTCATACTAAGTACTTTTGCATGCACAGCAGCACAGAAACATGACAAAACAGTGACACAGCAAAGACGAACTGCTGCTCTTGCTGTTTTCAAAAGACATTGCAGACAACCATATCTAAATCCATATCTACAGACAACCATATCCATGCTGGCACATAAAACCTAAGGATGTTCCATATTGAATCTAGTTTCGTTATGTAACTATTTATAGTATAGTAAATATTTATATCTATTTTTTTACTGAGGATTTGCACCATGTTTATTTGGACTTTATTTGGACTTTGACACATTATTTCTTATTTTCTTATTTTTTTATTTGTTCATTGTAAGTGGTGTTGTTTATAGTAACTGAAAATATATTATTTGGAAAAAGTCAAATTTGCTTCACTGTTCTAATTTTTTGTAACATTTGTAACATACCGTATACCGCGAAACCGTCAAACCGTGGTATTGTTTTAGACTATTATCATACCGTAAAAAATTCATACCGTTACAACCCTAATCGCGCCGCAGGATGTCTATTCGCGCGTTTGCATTGACTTAACATGTAAATCACTTGCGCTTGACGCGTGTTCCGCGTCTGGTGTGAACGCAGCATTACGCCTGTTTCACAACGCAAGCGTTAGCGGCGCGTGAGCAGCGTGTGTGTTTTCGGCGTCCATGTTAACAGATTAGAGCTTTCATACCGCACGCAGCAGCAGTGCGTCAGAGCGAGGCGTGAGCGTCGCCAAAGCAGCTGTGCAGCGATAGTTTCGGCGCTGGGTCTATTTTTGACGCGCTGCTCACGCTCAATTAAATTGACAGTGCATTGATAATGACCAAAACACATTGAATGACAGTAAAAAGTAGCTACACAACCAAATGTAAAACTATTTTAGTATCAGTTTTGCTTAAGTTGCACACTAGTGTTGTAGGAGAGGGGAAATAGAATATATACGGGATTTGTAGTCCATAGCGAAGTGTATTGTGGGTAGTGTAGTTCGACACGCATGCTGGATTATGTGAGCTTGCTGTGTTCTGTGCAGCTGAGCAGAGAAAGAAAGTTTTAATCGGCTTTGTTTTATGTTCACTCGAGTTATTCCTACCGGGAGCTGTTTGCACTGTGAATCTGACAACATGAAAATAAGTAAAAGAATGGCATGCATTGGTTACTTTTGTCCGTCTCATCCTCTGCACGAGCATGAATTAACGAGCTGTTATTCTGCCGCTGGACATCACTGAAGCGGAGAAAGTAACACTAGTTTGATCATGTATAAATATCATTATAGCTATGTTGTATAAATATTATTATAACTAGGTCTACAGCAACCTGATAATCAAAAAACAAATGACATGATATCACAGGCGATTGTCTTCTGACTGTAGACACTTCTCATATAAGTTAGCTTGAGAAGCATACAAAATTTGTAAAATAAACATTTGCAGGTTAAAGAAACAGCATAGGAGGGGCCTTGGTGCAGATGAAAAGTTTAAAAAGTGTATTTGTATACAGAGAGACATGGGTAACTAGATAGAATAGACAGAGATAGGTTGATCTCTGCAGCAGCTGCCGAAGAGCTGCGTGCTGCAGACGCAGCTGGTGTGAAAGGCAAACGCCTGCATGCTGCTACTGCTCGACATACGCGCTGCTCACGCTCCGCTCACGCGCCTCTGACGCTTGCGGTGTGAAACAGGCGTTAGAAGAAAACTAAATACCTGTAACCATTACCATCCATAGTATGCAAATACACTAGTGTTTGGGTGTTCTTTGTTTGTCTGAAGTAATTAGTCCAATGAAATGTGTATATTTTTGATACAAAGTGTAAAGCTGATCGGTCAGTTATTGTCATGTGACTCGTGGTTTTCAACGAGGTGCGCCTGGAAAATGCGAGCATGCACAATATGCGCTTCCAATATGAGCATGCAAGCCGCACGCCTCTATTGAAAACAACTAGGGGTGTAACGATTTATCGTTGTATGATTTGTTGCGATGCAAAAATGTCACAATATGCATCGTGGCGTTATGACGATTTGATTACGATATGACGTCCGTTTTCTCTTATTAGTTGTGCTGTTTGCACGTGAGCTACGTTCCACCTGCTGTCGCACGTTAGTTCAGATTGCAGCAGCAGTAATGTTAGCAGACCAAGATGAGTGGAGCTGAAATAGAGGATGGCCAATCCTCTCAAAATCAGACGTCTGGCAACATTTCGGTTGTACAGTCATTGCTTTAGACTCGTCCGCTTTTTGACACGCATACTGGGTCAAACATCCTAAGTTTTAAAGTCTTCACAGTGATTTACATACTTTGCACAGCGACATGAATACCTCCTAATGGTGTTGAAAGAGTCACATACTGTATTTATAAGGTACAATTCACCCTAAAATATCATTCTGTCTTCATAATGATGTATTGGCGGCGGCAAAATCACACATGACGTGAGCTGACGGTGAGCTGTTACTACAGAGGGCGGACTTTGATAGAGGCGCGCGTATGGCAAGCCGTTTTAGCATTTAAACCTTTGTTCTGACAATCCATAAATATATTTAGAGATATCTCTAATTATATTTTGACTAGTCATAATTATAATTCGATTAGTCAGAATGACAATTAGAGATATCTGCAATTACAATTGTACTAGTACGAAATCAGATTGGAGATATTTGCAAATATATTATGACTAGTCATATTCCTCCATTGACTTCCATTGAAAACTATTTGCAGATATCTCTAAATGAGTTTTGACTAGTCACAATTGTAATTATCTCTAAGTTAAATGAATTTAATTAAATATGAATTAAATATATTTATGGATAGTCAGATTACCTCGAAATGTGGATTTTTTTTTGCACACACAAAAAACGCAAGTGACCAAGCAAAGCCTTAAGCTCTTACTGTTAAATTCAATTGAATAGAAAGCTTTTTTTTTTTTTGCACCTTTACTTAAATTGTTCCTTAATTTTGTCTCTGTCATTTCAATAATATTTTTAAGAAGTTTTTTAATTGTTTTATTTTCCAGAGACAGGCCTGTTTAATTTATTTTCTTAAAGAAGGTTCAGTTTAACAAGTTGAAACAAAAGAAATACATAAAAAAATAGTTTACTTGGTAAAATTTGCATTTCAGTTTAATTTTCAATTTTTATTCTAAATATCGTGATACAAATTGAATCGTGAACATTATATCGTGATACACATCGTATCGTGAGCTGAGTGTATCGTTACACCCCTAAAACAACGAATCTGCACGCACACACGCAGACACAATATGTGAACAGCCTCATTCTCTCAACATTCAGAAGATACCTTCACCTCCTATCTTGCACAAAAATCCAATTTAGCCTCTTTAGGCTGAGTTGGGCTGCAGTGTTTTGGGCACTGGTGTCCTCCTTGGCGACAAATATTATCATAGAATGTTTTATGTTAAAGGGCTTGAACAAGTTGCTGGTCGAGTTAAAAGCAGTCACAAGTTCTTTAGAGACTAGACTTGACTGGGCGATAGTACAAAAAAGAACATTTTTACTATATCTTTTAAAATCAATAATTATTAAATATTTTTAGCAATATATTTAGCACTATTAGGATTTATTTTTTGTAACAACTTTATTTTAATTTACCAACATTACTAAGGCAAATACTTTTAATAGTCAAAAATATTTAAACAAAAATATGATCTGATCTCTTTAATAAAATAAACATAGCTGAAAAGAAAAGGAATAAATGAATGAAACAAAAGAGACTCGATAAATAAACTTGATAAATAAAATGTTGCAAAGTGTGTGCAATGGTAAAGGTAGATCAACATCTGTAAGATGTGAATAATGATACAGTAAGCCTGCAAACTCTGTAAACAAAACAAATTATACTAATTAGATCTGAGCTTTCAGGTAAAGGAACCAGCCATCATATCAACATATTAAAAAACATACTGCAACATACAAATTGTGAAGTTGAATGAATGCATTACCCCTGTGCTAAAAATCTTTCAGATGAGGGGCTAGTGGTTGGATGCATAAGAAAAGAAACTAAAAAGCTGTTCTGGTGACATCCTTTTATATTTACAATCTCCTCACTGCTGCTATACGGCACTCATTTTCGCATGATTTGTAATTCTGACTTCGAGTGACAAGCGGGAGTGAATTCTTTGTGTTTGTCTGAGGTATTTAGTCTGCCGTTATTCCTGAAATGTGTATATTCCATACAAATTGTGAATCAGTTCTAAAGGTGTCACGATCCTCCAAATCCTCGATTCGATTACATTTTCGATTCTAAAGTCACGGTTCGATTCGATTTTTGATTATGAATAATTCATTAATTAATAACGAATTAATTATTTGTAGCCTACCGTTTAAACTACCTGACCAGCATGGTCTTTGTTTTACCCATAAACAAATCATACAGTGAATGAATAAAGGCAAGTTACACACAATTACCACCTGTCAATCTCTTTTTCTGCGGGACTCGTGAATAGGCAGTGATCTGTGTCCTTATAATGGTGTTGGTAAAAAAAGGTGCACAACCAACAGGAACCAGCCAACAGTATCTGTGGTGTTCGCTAAAATGACTAAGTACAAGTGAGTGAAAGATTGAAGCAGTCTATTGATCCTCTGACTGCCTGGACCCGCCGTCTCGAGCACATGAATGTGTGTGCGTCTGTGTGTGTGGTCACGTGATGTGCGTTTTCAGTGGTAGTGAGGAAGGAGGGCTGCTCAGAAATGCTACACACCACTGTGGATGTCAAATCCTTGTTGTTCTAAAATGCCATTTAAAAACAAAGACATATTAGTGTAAACAGGGCCTGAGTGTATACTTTTCGTGAGCGGATTTGCAATGGGGGTGAGGATCGCGATGCCGGTGTTGTCTATTCGACGAACCCTAATACGTACATAGCAGAGCTTGCAAACTGTTTTTTTTTTTGTCGACAACACGAATGTTGTCAACATAACTCTCTGGAAATCCAAAATGCTTCCACACCGGCGACTTCATTGAAAGAGAAGAGAGGGTTTAAGCTCTGTCAATGGGTCTCCTGCGTCTGCAGTTTAACAAGCACTTCAACAAGCGTGTTTTTTCCCACTTGGCAAGCCGATTCAATAATAGAAATTGAGCATAAATTTCGATCGATTTCGATTTAGAATCGAAATTGTGACACCCTTAATCATTTCTAGCGCTCTGGGCATTCTGAAAAGTTTAGATGTTTTTCATCTAGATGTACCTGGAAAATACGTGCGTGCAGCTTACACACCATGTGCACATCGCTTCCATGTGCTCGCTCTCAGCAGTCACGTTTTAATAAAACTATAAACACTTCATACCGAAACCACATACCAAACTTTTTTATTATCGATATTGACAATAGGGTTCAGTCAATAAATACCGATATCGATTTTATTGCCCAGCCCTACATAGACTGCATTTTACAGCAGTATTTTTGTTTTTACAATTAATGAAATCAAAGTAATGTCTGTATTTACACTTGAAGAAGCAACCACTCTTATCAGCATCTATTTCAGCTTGCTATCTTCCAGCATTTTAAAGGCGTATGCTTCTTAACTGACATTGCAGCTTTTTTTTCTTCTATAAACCATATTTGTAATGCAGGTAATGCAATTGAATTGACTTTAATTTTAATCAAATTAAACAAATGTAAAATGTAATTTGTTACATTACTGCTTTTCCCAAAAATGTAATTAGAATGCAGTAACGTGTCGCCAACTAATATTTTGATTGTGTACAGAAAATATAAAGCTTATTTCAAGCTGTTATTGACCCACTTTGCATTAATACTAAAGTGTTTTTTCTCTCTCCTGTGTTTTTATTTTTTATCAGGTGGCTGGGAATTCATCATGTGCCCCTGTGGAATTTTTACAGTTTACAGTCTCAAATGTAATCTTCGAGCTGAAAGCCCTCGAGACTTCGCCGATTTGCTCTTATTATGGCAGCATAACCCTAATGTCATCGTTTATGATTTTGAACAGGGTCTTGCCACTTACACAAGTCTGAGAGCATCAGAAAAGATGTTGATATCTCCATTTGAAGAACCCACTCAGGATAACATGAGCTGGAGAAGCAGGGACAGCTGAAAGTATCACTTCCTCGGTTGGAGGAAAAAAGACAATTGCAGAACCTCAAGGTCATCCAGTGACTCGTTTATCTGACCTTTATATACTTCATCAGGATAGCATCAGAAAAGAATATGCTCTGAGGAAATTCACGCTCATTCCCTTGCTGGATGGCATAGTTAGTGGTGAAACTGTAGAACAGCTGTTGGCTAAACTCAAGAAAAACGGCTATTTCTTGAACATATATCTGCCATTGATGTATCTGTTATAAATAAGGAACTTCTTTCACCGCTACAATAAAAACAAGGCCCAGAAAATGAGCACCAGATTGGCACAGAACTGTAAATCCAGTTTATTGGAGATTGATGAGTATGACCAGGCGGTGGCAGGTAAATTTGCATGTAAATGATAAAAAACATTTGAAATGAGGTGGAAAGAATTAATACAATTACAGGATTAGTTAATCCAAAAATGAAACTTCTGTTGTCAATACCTTAACCTCATGTCGTTTTGGTGTCCTGAAACCTTTGTTCGTCTTCGGGAACACAAATTAAGAAATTTTTAATAAAATCTTAAAACTGCTTCATCCTTCATATTTCTCGACTTTGTGTGCAGAAAAACACCAAAAACATCCTAAAAACAGACCATATGAATTCAGTGGTTCAATTGGAATATTATAAAGCTATGACAATACACACACATTCTCAAGAGCACTGGGTGTGTTGTGCTCAGGTGCACCCTTGACTTATTGCCTCGGATGCTTTGATGATATTACCTGTGTTATGTTTTAAACAGAGGAACTAAAGCATGGGATTTACATTTGTAAATGCGTGCCCTGTACTGACACTGAGGAGAAGAAAACCTTTTACTTTATATCTTAAGTAAAGTAACCTATTAAATTAACTACAGGCTTGCAAAAAAATTGACTTAATTTGTTTGTCATAGAAAATCCAGGAGAAACCAAGAATAAAGATGTAATTGATGACTCGATCCTGATGTATTTGTAGGAACTGAGCAGTAGTAAGTGTTGTAAGGTCCAGCCAGTTGGTCCAATGACGTTATCCAATGGTGGATGAAGGTTCACTGCATTTTCGTTTTTTCCAGTGCACAATGTTGATTTATATTAAACTTAACTCATATCTGACTCCAATTTTAGTATGAGGTGGTTTAGAATATTAATATATTTATCCTCGTTTTATCTGACTCCAATTATAAAACATTGAGAAGATTATTTTGTTTCCTTTCACATTATTTTAGATTATGATTGAATATTCTTTTGATTTGTTATTATACCTTATTCTCATTTACTCAGATTCCTATAGCATCTCGAGTCTTGCACCGGCCGGGTATACAATCTCTTAATACAAGCTTGTCAGTCTTGGTCATTAAACAGAGGCGATTAACCACTCTCCTAAAAAGGCAGAACCCTACTTACTCAATTTAGGAAATTTTTATGTGGTCCCCATAGATCTGTTATCTACTTAATCAAGACAAAGTATTTTAATAATAATCGCACAGGATTATAAGTTTGTAGATGAAGGCCTAAATATCCACATTTAAAGTAGTTTCAACAATATTTTGTTGTTCTAAATAGTTGGCCTTTTACAGTCCAAGTATACTTGAATTAATGCCAATTTGTTAGTCGGATCTCTAACAACATTGTATAGCGTGCCACGCTGCTCCGTCTAACATGTTTTAGTCCGTTACTAACCTGTACAGTGGCTTGTAGTGCTATGGACAACAACATTTATCAGTGATAATAACACGAGGTTTGAATAATTCAAAACATAATTTATTAGTCAGGTAAATGTATTATGCCAAATTCAATCGGTCAATTCATAAACGATCAATACAAAACATCAAATTATCAAAGACAAATCCAAGATGAAAAAGATGCATACCTGACTTCAAAAATATACATAACATGGAGCAAGCCATGTTATGGGCTGATCTGGTTAGGCAGAATCGCCCTGAATCTTTCTCAGACCTTACCTTAAATAATCCAAGAATTCCCTCAAGGAAGGGGGTGTGAATAACAAAAGGCATTCACACTTAGGGAAAAGTCACACCCTTCACAGTGGTTCAAAAGATGCCTGAAGTTATATATTAATTGTTTTTTATTATGTCTATTTCTGAGACAATGAGACCATTGTACCAATCGCACTGAGACATTTCAAATGATATCAAACATGATAGTTAAAGTCAGTTTGGTTAATCTAGAACATTCAAACATTGAAATGACCATATGTGAGATGGGGTGGATGAAGCCGAGTTTCAGCAGACTCAGATGCAAATGCAGCAGGAATGAGTTTTTCCCGCATTCCCACCTGCTGGGTTGTTTATTCACCAGTCTCTGTTTTCAGCTCATGTTTTGAATTGTCAAAGATATCAAAATATTTGCAATATTTCAACTCTTACAGTGTTTTAGCAAGTTATCACAAATCCTGATGCAGGTTATAAGGGCTGTTCAATCACTGGTGATTTACATGCATAGCCTTTACTAGTGATGGCTGCTTTCAATGCACTGCTTCTTTTTACAATTTGTGATTGGAAGCATGCATCATATTGGGAAGGTCACATCATTTCAGTAAACAGGGCGTCATTGCATCATTACTGTTTTAAAATAATTAGAACATTCAATGATGCTCTGGTTTCCATGATTTGGATAAACTAAATTGGCCGTAGTGGATGAATGTATGGATGTTTCCCAGCACTAGTGTACTCTCAGTGCTGGGTGGAGGTTGCTTTATCTACCGCATAAAACATATACCAGAGTAAATGGTAGTTCATTCTACTGTTTAGACCCCTGATAAATCAGGAACTATAAGCTGGAGGAAAATAAGTGAGATCATAAATGTTGCAACAACTAATCATCACAGCGAGATTTTTGTACCAATTTCACCCAGAATGTAAACAGAATAACCTTCTTTCTGACGGTTTTTAAGTGTACTGCACATGTATGAAATTAAGAAATCTACAATGAATTCTCAACTTACAAGGGTCCATTTGTGGGCAGTTTTTCGCAAGCCATCTCTATATTCTTTCATGCCTCAATGAGTTAAATGTGTACTTTCTAACCTCTTCAAACAATCTCTTGTAGTCTTTCTTTGAGTAGAGTATGAACTGATGACCCAAAGATATATATATATATATATATATATATATATATATATATATATATATATATATATATATATATATATATATATATATATATATATATACAGGCCCGGATTGGCTAATCAGGAGGACCGGGAGAATTCCCGGTGGGCCGGTCCGTTTTTTGGCCGCAAGGGCCAGTGTCCCTAGCTCCAGAATCTGTTGCTCTCAGGAGTCACACTTTTTAAATTAATTTATTTATTTACTTGACCACAGTCTTCTTATTCATTATTTTATCGCAGCTCTGCTCTTTTTATAATTCAATTCAATTCAGCTTTATTTGTATAGCGCTTTTACAATGTAGATTGTGTCAAAGCAGCTTCACATAAATGGTTATAGTAACTGGAACAGTGTGGTTCAGTAACTGGAACAGTGTGGTTCAGGTTTTAGTGTTTAAGTTCAGTTCAGTTCAGTTTAGCTCAGTTCAGTGTGATTTAATCATTACTGAGAGTTCAAACACTGAAGAGCCAATTCATCGATGCGTAGCTCTACCAATCCTGAACCATGCGAGGCAGTGGCGACAGCGGAGAGGGATAAAAAACTTCACCTGATGCGAGTGAAGAAAAAAAACCTTGAGAGAACCAGACTCAGTTGGGCACGACCATTTTAATTTCTCCGCTGGCCAAAAGTCTTGTGCAGAACTTCATTCGCCGTGGTTTATGCTGGAAGATGGCCTCAATGAAGACTCGTCTGTCCCTGGAGCGTCGCTGGAATCAGACTCATGTTCTCCACTCCCCACGACCATCAGCGCAGCAGCAGCTCAGGATATGGCCTGGTCCCGGATATGGAATCCTTGGGATCATCACGTCGCTGGTCTTGGATCCAATCAGTGACTCCGCCTAATCTGAGGACCTCGGGATGAGTATCCCCAGGTGAAAATAGAGAATAAAGAAAATAATTAGCGTAGCTGCTGTTCATAGTGTATATAAGCAAGATGCAGAAGCCAGTCTGGAACCCGCTAGGTGATGCATTGAGTGTATGCTTTACTAAACAGATAGGTCTTTAATCTAGTTTTGAACTGGGAGAGTGTGTCTGAGCCTCGGACGTTATCAGGAAGGCTATTCCAGAGTGTAGGAGCCATGAAAGAGAAGGCTCGACCTCCTTTACTTGATTTTGCTATTCTAGGTACTACCAGAAGCCCTGAATTTTGAGATCTTAAAGAGCGAGTTGGTTTGTAGCGAGACAGAAGGTTGGTTAGATAAACAGGAGCTAGATTATTTAGAGCTTTATAGGTGAGAAGTAATATTTTAAATTCAATACGAAACTTAACAGGCAGCCAGTGTAAGGAGGATAAAATTGGGGTTATATGATCATATTTTCTAGACCTGGTCAGAACTCTGGCTGCTGCATTTTGTACTAATTGAAGTTTGTTAATAGAGGATGCTGGGCAGCCAGCAAATAGATCATTACAGTAATCCAGTCTCGAAGTCATAAAAGCATGGACTAGCTTTTCTGCATCTGAGATGGATAGCATATTTCGTAATTTAGCGATATTTCTCAGATGAAAGAAGGCAGTTTTTGTGACATGGGATATATGGTTTTTAAAAGTTAGATTGCTGTCTAATATGACACCCAAATCTTTTATAGTAGAGCTAAAGCTAACTTTGTATCCCTCTAATTGTAAATTGAGTTGCGAGATCTGCTGTGTGCAAGATTTAGGCCCAATAAGTAATAATTCTGTTTTGTCGAAGTTTAAGAGAAGAAAATTGTTGGTCATCCAGTCTTTGATGTCTTTGATACACTCAGTTAGTTTAGAAAGTTCAGACGTCTCGTCAGGTTTAGTTGAAATATATAATTGAGTATCATCTGCATAGCAGTGAAAGCTGATCCCATGTCTTCTAATAATGTCTCCCAGAGGTAGTGCTACGGGCCCCAGGCGCGGTGGCCGCAATAACAAAAAGAATTGTGATCTGTAAAATGAATGAAAACACTGAGACGAAAGCAAGACAGGACCATGCGCTTCTTTCTCCAGATTACGTCTATTAAATCATTTAAACTCAAATACATCTTTTACAATAAATGCATTCTCTGTCTAGCATTTTCACTGCATATTAAACACAAATAAAGTGCATTTACATGAATTAGCTTCACCAATCAGATATATAAAATCTTACTGCTGCACATTCACTCAAATCAGAGTAGATATCCTACTAGTTACCAACAACAGTGCAATATTGCATTAATTTCCCTGAGATATAGTACTATCACACATGTAAATCATTCAAAAGTATTATTTAACACTCAAAAATACACTGTATGTGCCAGAAGTTAGCTTAATTTAACTGGGACATTGCATTTGAAAGTGTACAGTAACTTTAACAGACCTTATGAAATAACACTGAAGAAATAAAGCTATTAGTAGTAATAATATTATCAAAACTGTAAACAAAATAGCATATATTTATATATAAAACTCTCATATGCTTCCTTAACACACTATTATGAATTCACTCTGCTTTAAAACAGCTCACTGAACATGTAAACACATATTGGGAGACTTTAAGCAACAACTGGAGCGATCTGTGTTGCTTTCAAGCAAAAGATAAAGTGTTTAAATTTAATTTACACTACAGCCGGACTGAATGACCGCGCGCCAACAAACTCTCGCGATAATAGCGCCATTAGCTATTAGATAACATACACCATTACCTAAAGTGTTTCATCTTTAATTTACCCAAAAGTTACCCGAATCTTCACTGTACGGTTTCCAACAAATATATTCTTTACACAACGTCTAAAACTTTATCCTTTGACAGTTTTAACACAGTACTGACCTGTAAAATAAATGAAAACACTGAGACGAAAGCAAGACAGGACCATGCGCTTCTTTCTCCAGATTACGTCTAACCAGAAACCAGGGGTTTCGTCAGTATACGCACCCGGGAACAAATAATCGCATTAAAGGTTCCGGTCCCCCTATGCTGTCTCATTCATTATTACTCTTTTTTTTTCCTTTTGCAGGACATTGCACTAAATGACAAATATCAATTTGCTGAATTAATAAAAGATGCTAGTCTTAATTTAAATGAATAAACAGTATTATCTATTTATAGAATATATATATATCACCAAATGTGGTTGCACAAATTTGGGTGCACCACACGCTCCCCAGCAATAAAAGTGGCTCCTGACACTTCAGTTAAACAACTGACAGATAACAATACACATAGCAACAATTACCATCTATGAACTTTCAAAAGTCTCAAAACAATCTCTTATGCAGTGTCTCTGAACTTTTACTTAGTGTCTTTTACTTCAAAAGCAAGCAACTGCATATGGCATTTGCAAGTAAGGATTCGATGTAATGGGAGGGGGTTGGGGATAAAAGGCATGGTAATGCAATAAAGGATACATAGTCGGCTGGACGTTGACTGTGTTAACAGTAGGGCAAGTCCGATAGTCTGGCTGGCCTAGTGATGGATAAGTGAATATCCTCTTTGGTTGTCTCTGCCTAGTGGACTGTCTCAAGCGGGGTGGTGTCTCTAGGTTTAGGTCCTGTTCTGGTCCAAGACATGATACTGGTTGAGGGCTATACTCTTGGATCTCCATTTCCTCATGAAGCTGAGGTTCCTCCTGGACATCATCTGACAGAGGTAAGTCTGCACTTTCCACATTATCCCTGCTTATCACTTGTTCCTTTTCAGCATTCATGTATGTGTCCTGCTCCACTTGGGAATTCTTGTGTGACTCTGGTCTGTGATGTGGCACAATGTGGGTTGGCTTAGTTGCTTGTGGGTGTTCAATTTGAGGATGGTTAACAGGAGCGGGAAACCAGTAGAGAGGTGTCTCACCTTCCGAATCACTGTTTTCTGGGCTTTGTGATAGGTCAGGAGTTTTTGATCTTTCTTTGGGCCTTTTATCTCTCCTCTGTGGCTTGGCAGTGGGGTGCTGAACTATGTCTACAGGCAAGTCATTTACCTGCAACAACAAGTTCCTGTGTAATGTACGGAATGGACGTCCTCCTGTCTCCGGACTTACTTTGTACACTGGATTGTCTCCAACTTGCTCTCTCACAATGTAAATGGTCTGTTCCCAGTAAGGTCTTAATTTGCCAGGCCCACCTCTTTCGTTAAGATTGCGCACCAGTACTCTGTCTCCAGGCTGTAGTGTTACTCCCTTGCATCTTTTGTCATAGTGTACTTTACCCTTAAGGCTTGACTGTTGACTGTTTGTGTTTGCTATGCGGTATGCCTCCGCCATCTTCCCTTTCCACTTATCAGCAAATCCGTGTGGTGTTTCATCATCTGCTGTCTGGAGGCCAAAAAGAAGATCTACAGGAAGACGGGGATGTCTGCCGTACATCAGGTAATGTGGTGAAAACCCTGTGGCCTCATGCTTAGTACAATTATAAGCGTGAATGTCATGGGGCAAATGGTCCTTCCAATTTTGTTTCTCCTTTTCTCCCAAGGTACGAAGCATCTGTAACAGAGTCCGATTCAGTCGTTCGACGGGGTTGCCTTGAGGATGGTATGGGGAGGTCCTTGAGTGGCCCACACCGCCGAGTTGTCTGAGAGATTTGAAAAGTTCATTTTCAAATTCTCGGCCCTGATTATGGTGGAGTTTAGATGGGTATCCGAACTTTGGAATGAAATCATTAAAAAGACGGTCTGCTGCTGTCTTAGCTGCCTTATTTTTAGTGGGGTACGCCTGGGCGAACCTGGTGAAATGGTCCACCAAAACTAGAATATACTCAAAGCCACCCTTGCAAGACTCTAAGTGGAGAAAGTCAATACAAACTAGGTCAAGTGGGGCGTTGGATGTAATGCTTCCCATGGGTGCTCTTTCATGTGTTGCCGGTCTCTTTTGTTTGATACAGGGGCATTTCCTCTTGACATATTCCTCAATCTCTCGCTTCATGAAAGCCCAATAGAAACGCTCCCTGGCCAGACTCAAGACTTTCTCTACGCCTACGTGGCCCATGTTGTTATGAAGGTGTGTGAGAGCTACTTGTTTATAAACAGAGGGCAAGACCAACTGTTTTCGTTCTGTGGTCTTTCTGTACAGAAGGCCATTCTCTATGTATAATCGACTCCATTCTCTTAAAAGTCTTTTGGTGTTAGTGTCAGCTTTAGCTCGGTTATCTTCTGATAGTGTGATGTCATTTACCTTCATTTCTAGGACTTTCCCAATCACCGGATCTGCCATTTGCTTTTGGACTAATTCATCATGACTGATAGTCTGCAGTGGCTCTTTGAGGGGCTGATCTAAGGAAGCAAGGCTGAGGGCCGCGACCCATGGTACATCTCCTTGTTTTGCTCTCCTGTTCCCTTCCCAAACTGCATTGACTGCGTCTTGTGACAGTTCCTCCGAGCACTCTTTTATGAAGGTATTGATGTCAAGTGGACAGCGAGACAACACATCTGCATCAATGTTGACTTTCCCTGGGCGATACTTTATATCAAAGCGGAAGTCGGCCAGTTGTCCCACCCAGCGGTGTCCGACAGCATTTAGCTTAGCTGTGCTTAAAACATAGGTTAGGGGATTGTTATCTGTGAAAATTGTGAAATGGGGTGCATAGAACAGATAATCTTTGAATTTGTCGCAAACTGCCCACTTGAGGGCTAAAAACTCTAGTTTTCCGCTGTGCAAGTGGTAGTTTTGTTCGGCAGGTGTTAGAGTGCGTGAGCCGTAACCTATTACTCTCATCTTGTTGTCCTGATTCTGATACAGAACTGCTCCTAGACCTTTCTGCGATGCATCTGTATGAAGTATTAAGGGGCAAGTGAAGTCAGGATAGGCTAACACTGGTGGCTGGGTCAACATGTCAATCAAGCGCTCAATAGTATCTTGGTGCTCTCGTTCCCAATGTATTGGAGCTCGAGAGGACTGTTGGGGATGCTTTGTTTTGCCTTTGGCTGGTTTGGTGTGGGATATGTCAGTCTTGACTTGAAGCAGATCATATAGAGGTTTTGCAATACGTGAAAAGTCTTGCACATAGGTTCGATAATAGCTTAGGAATCCCAGGAGTTGTCTGACATCTCCTACTGTCTGGGGTGTCCTGTGTTTGAGTGCTTGCACTGCCTCAATATCTTTAGGGTCCACTTTCACTCCCTCAGCAGACACTAGGCGACCAACATACCGAACCTCTTTTCGGAACAACTCACACTTTTCTGGTTTTAGTTTGACTCCATGGCGTTGTAGGGCCTTGAGAACTTTCCGCAACACTTGGACATGTTCTTCGAATGACTTTGAAAAACAGAGCACATCATCAAGGTAAGGAATACAACACTCATCCCGCAGTGTATCTAGCATTTCCTCCATACTCCGTTGGAAGGCCGCCGGTGCATTGGACAAACCGAAGGGTATTCGCACCCACTCATAGAGCCCCCATGGGGTTGTAAATGCAGTAAGGTACCTTGATCCTTCAGCGATGAACCCTTGATGATATGCTTTGCCTTGGTCCAGGATTTAGAACCAGCTGTATCCTCCAAGTGAGTCTGTGAGGTCCTGGATTCGCGGAAGTGGATGTTTGTCTGGGACTGTTTTGTTGTTTAGGAGGCGGTAGTCGATGCACAAGCGTAGCGTTCCATCCCTCTTCCTCACACAGATGACAGGGGCTGCATAGGGGGACTGAGATTTTACAACCCACCCTTTAACTAACAGTTCTTGGATGTACTCCTTGACTTCCCTGTAAAGAGGTTTTGGGATAGATGCATAGGCTCTCTGCACTGGGGTGTCATCCTTAAGTCTGATTTCCATTTGTAGTGAGGGAATACAACCTATATCACCACTGTCACGAGAAAATGCTTGACACTCTTCAACTAATACCTGTTCAACTGACTTTTGCTGATCTGGACTGAGGTGAGTAAGGTTAACTGGTGGCAGCCAAGAATCAGTTGGGGAATCACAAGGAGGGGTGGTTTTGTCTACACCTGTAGCATATATTGTGATTGGTGTAGATTGGCTTGAGGTTGTTTCTAGTGTTTCTGTTTCATTTAGTTTGGCAACATGTTGGATTGTTCCCAGCACTGTCCGTTTTGGCAGGATCACATCATCTTTTGAGTGATTGGATATGGGGATCTTAACATAAGGTCTTTGTGTCATGTTAACTCCTAATAGTCCCTCTCCTATACTCAGATGTCTTAAAGCAACATTATCTTCAACGGGTTCATACAGGACAAAGGGGTCAGTGATGCCAAAGTTTGGAGGTACCCTGCACCATACTTGGATCGCTTTTCCAGCTGGGATAATGACATTGTCTTTGCCAACCCTCACTGTGGCTGGGGTACAGTCTGTTTGTTGCGGCACCTGTAAGAAATTGACTATGGCCGCCACTTGCTCCTCATCAACTTCAAAAGCTCTGCGTAGAAGGCTGTAAAGTACGGCATTAGCATCCCTATCTGATTGATGTCTTTGGATGATAACACCAAGCACATTTGCTCCGACTAATGGTTGAGGAAGTGGCAACTGACTGACTAAAAATGGGGCTTTTACTGTGAGATTGGGGTCTTCGTGGCCAGCGAGTGTAACTGTGAGTTCAACCCATCCATCATATGGGACTGTTTGGCCATTAACCGCATAAACCTCGAGTTCATCATCCATCAATTCTCCCAGAGGCCTTACAGGATGGTTGGTGATGTACTTCTTAGCCCACTGTCTGTCTACTATGCTTACTTGGGAGCCAGAGTCGAACAATACAGTTACAGGGTAGCCACTAATCGAACACTTTAAGGTACTCTTCTTACCTACTAGGGGTACTTGACAAGTTTTAATGCTTTGACAAGAGTATATGTGGGGTTCCTTCTGATGTCTGGTGCATTGTTTTGCAGGTTGTATTGGAGCAGGCTTTACAGACTGGGACAGAGGGTCTGTGCTGGCCTCTGGCTGTCCCTCGACAGAGACCGGTTCCCGTTTCCCTGAGTCCTCGTCCGCTTTAGACACCCAACTGCTCGATGTCCAGACTCGCCGCACACAAAGCAATGGCTACAGTCCTGGAGGTTTAGCTCGGTGCACTTTTGACAGAGGAACATTTTCTTTGAAGGAGCTATGTGTTGGTTGGTGGGAGGTTGAGAGGTATGGCTGTACTGTTGTTGGGGGAATGGACTTGAGTTGGGGTAGGGGGGATTCTGAGTGGCTGGGGGCGGGAAAAATTGGTGTTGATTTGTCGTTTTAAGTTCCATTAAGCTGGCTACCATATCGGTTAAGGTTTGTACCTTGGCTGCGAGGTGTTGAATTGTTTGGGCAGTGTTCTGTCCTTTGGCTGGGATTGTTTCCTTTGTTTCAAGTACAGCACTCTGGGCCTGTAAATGCTTTTGGCGAGTTACCTGACCTAGCCTACGCTGATGTTCGTTCTTGTGACTAATTATTCTGGTGACTTCTCGTAGTATTTCTTCATCAGCAACATTGTTGTTTAAAGTAAGGGGTCTTAATTTTTGCCTCAAGTCTGCATACTTAACGCCCAAACCTTGGTAGACTGTGTGAAGGAACACTTTCTGTATAGTCTTTGGGTCATAGGAAATGTCTGTGTTCGCCTGTTTGGACTGAAAGATGAGTTTTTGCTTAAGTCCAATCATACGGTACAGAAATTGTTGGGGTGACTCTTGTTCGGTTTGCCTTGCACACATTAGTTCCTGGAACATTTCAGTTACTGCTTTTTCTCCAAGGTGGGACCTCAGAAAGCACTGAAGTTCAAAAATTGACAGTTCATCTTTTAGCATAAGCATATCTCTAAAGGTGCCAGGTTTGACAATTCTCAGTACGCCCCTAACAACTTCCGCTTCTGTAAATCCTTCTTTTAGGCCCTCATTAATCTGTTTAGTGAGGCTGTTGTAGCTGATGTCAGAGCTGTTGTCCCCAATCTGTCCTCCAAATAATTTGAATTCTCTACGAGGCAGATAGGAAAGGTCTGTTATGGTGGCTGGTCTCTCCTGAGTGAAGTGTGTCCTAGAGCTTACTTGTGGTTGGCTGGGCTGACTGATTGTTGCAGCGGGTTGAGGCACTGTAGCTTCACGCTGCTTCATCTGCTCAATTAGCTCCTCGTACACTCTCTTCAATTCTGCTATTGAATGTGTTTCTATGTTTTCTAATGCATTATCAGACGATGGTGGTGAGTCTGAAATCATGTTATACGAATGGGGAATGGGCGTGGCGAGTGTATTTATTTCAGCTACTTCACTGACTGATGACTCGGTGCTGGAACTCTTTTTAATGATCTGGTCTATTTCGTCATTCAATATTAGGAGCTGACTTAACCCCTCATCCTCTAGCTGTAGCAGTGTGTCAGACTGAATGTAGAAAGTGACATAGTCCATGCAGCTTTCTTCGTCAGTCTGTTTAAACTGGACTGGGTCCACATTGTCTGTAGCAATATTCATGGCTAGCTCGAAGAGCTGTATGTTAGAGAGTGCAAACAAGCGCCTTCTGATGCTCCAGGCCAATTTTCTTAGTTCTGTTGCCATTCTGTTTGTATAATTTTAGTTATTTCTTTTTACCATTTACTGTAGCTCTGTAGTGATAAGTGCGCACTATTCTGTCTTTACAGCAGACCGGTTCCCTTTTGGAGGCGAGGATACCTTTCACTTTTGATCGTCGTCTCTCCTTGGACACCCACTGGCTGGCTTAGCTGAAATAGTGGCCCAATCGTTGTCACGGTCCTTGTATCACTGGATCTGCCCCTCGACGACTGAAGAGGAGAGATCCCGGACGAGCCCCCACAGTTTGTTACGGGCCCCAGGCGCGGTGGCCGCAATAACAAAAAGAATTGTGATCTGTAAAATGAATGAAAACACTGAGACGAAAGCAAGACAGGACCATGCGCTTCTTTCTCCAGATTACGTCTATTAAATCATTTAAACTCAAATACATCTTTTACAATAAATGCATTCTCTGTCTAGCATTTTCACTGCATATTAAACACAAATAAAGTGCATTTACATGAATTAGCTTCACCAATCAGATATATAAAATCTTACTGCTGCACATTCACTCAAATCAGAGTAGATATCCTACTAGTTACCAACAACAGTGCAATATTGCATTAATTTACCTGAGATATAGTACTATCACACATGTAAATCATTCAAAAGTATTATTTAACACTCAAAAATACACTGTATGTGCCAGAAGTTAGCTTAATTTAACTGGGACATTGCATTTGAAAGTGTACAGTACCTTTAACAGACCTTATGAAATAACACTGAAGAAATAAAGCTATTAGTAGTAATAATATTATCAAAACTGTAAACAAAATATCATATATTTATATATAAAACTCTCATATGCTTCCTTAACACACTATTATGAATTCACTCTGCTTTAAAACAGCTCACTGAACATGTAAACACATATTGGGAGACTTTAAGCATCAACTGGAGCGATCTGTGTTGCTTTCAAGCAAAAGATAAAGTGTTTAAATTTAATTTACACTACAGCCGGACTGAATGACCGCGCGCCAACGAACTCTCGCGATAATAGCGCGAGTCATTGCGAGATTACTCGCGGCCCGACCTTACACCATTACCTAAAGTGTTTCATCTTTAATTTACCCAAAAGTTACCCGAATCTTCACTGTACGGTTTCCAACAAATATATTCTTTACACAACGTCTAAAACTTTATCCTTTGACAGTTTTAACACAGTACTGACCTGTAAAATGAATGAAAACACTGAGACGAAAGCAAGACAGGACCATGCGCTTCTTTCTCCAGATTACGTCTAACCAGAAACCAGGGGTTCCATCAGTATACGCACCCGGGAACAAATAATCGCATTAAAGGTTCCGGTCCCCCTATGCTGTCTCATTCATTATTACTCTTTTTTTTCCTTTTGCAGGACATTGCACTAAATGACAAATATCAATTTGCTGAATTAATAAAAGATGCTAGTCTTAATTTAAATGAATAAACAGTATTATCTATTTATAGAATATATATCACCAAATGTGGTTGCACAAATTTGGGTGCACCACAGTAGCATGTAAATTGTAAACAGTAAAGGGCCTAAAACTGATCCTTGAGGCACCCCATACTTTACTGGGCAGATTTGTGAAGGCTGTCCATTAAGATTCACAAACTGGTAGCAGTCAGTTTAGTATGACTTAAACCATTGTAGAGGCTGTCCCTGGACACCTGTAGACTTTAAGCGATTTATGAGGATATTGTGGTCAATGGTATCAAATGCCGCACTAAGATCGAGTAAAACTAATAGCGAGACGCACCCTCGGTCAGCAGCTAAGAGTAAATCGTTGGTTATTTTCACTAAGGCGGTTTCTGTACTGTGGTGAGCCCTGAAACCTGACTGAAACACTTCAAAAATATTGTTCGTCTGCAGAAAAGAGCATAATTGAGTGGAAACAACTTTTTCTAGTATTTTAGACATAAATGGAAGATTTGAAATAGGCCTATAGTTAGCTAAGTTGTTGGTGTCTAGTTGCGGTTTCTTAATAATAGGCTTAATAACAGCTAGCTTGTAAGAGTTTGGAACATGGCCTATAGATAAAGAAGAGTTGATAATGTTAAGAAGAGGTTCTCCTGTAGCAGGTAGCAGCTCTTTCAGTAATTTTGTTGGAATTGAGTCCAGCATACACGTAGCTGGTTTAGAGCTATTTAAAATTTTTACTAACTCTTCATGTTCTATGATTTTGAAGCAGTGTAGGTTATTATTATGATTTAATGAAATATTTACAGGATTTGGAGTATAAGCCGGTGCAGAAAGTTTGGCATCTTCTATTTTCTGTCTAAAGCCTTCTATTTTATTACTGAAAAAAATTTATGAAGTCATCACTACTAATTTGCGGTGGAGTAGTTTGTTCCAAGGATGACCGATTATTTGCTAATTTAGAGATGGTGTTAAATAAAAATCTAGGATTGTTATGATTATTTTCTATCAGTTTGCGCAGGTGCTCGGTCCTGGCAGATTTTAGAGCCCTCCTATAGCTGGACATACTGTCTTTGTACGCAATTCTAAAGACCTCTAAATTAGTTTTTTTCCATTTACGTTCCAGGGCGCGGGTTGCTGTTTTGAGCGCACGAGTATGACTATTATACCATGGTACAGTTTTAATCTCTCTAGCCTTTTTTAATTTGATGGGTGCCACAGTATTTAGTGTGCTAGTAAAGATGGCATCCATACTGCTGGTTACTACATCAAGATCATTTGAGTTTGCGGGTGCATTACGAAATAGAGAGAGATCAGGTAAGTTATTTATAAATTCATCTTTAGTTGACGGAACAATAGTTCTACTAGGGCGGAGTATTGGAGCGGGTTTGCTTATTTCAGGTAAACATAGCTTATATAGTAAGAGGTAGTGATCTGTAATATCATCACTTTGTGGTATAATGTCTACGTCAATAACCTCGATTCCATAAGACAGAATTAGATCTAATGTATGCTTTAAGCGATGGGTTGGACCCACAACGTTTTGCTTTATACCAAGTGAGTGTATTAAATCCATAAACGCGAGCCCTAATGTATCATTAGCGTCATCTATGTGGATGTTAAAGTCACCCACAATTAGCATTTTATCAGTTTTGACTAGTAAGTCAGAAATAAAATCAGAAAATTCTTTTAGAAATTTGACATAGGGTCCTGGGGGTCTATATATGGTGATTAAAGCGAGAGATAACATAGGTTTTTGTATAGTATCTGGAAGCTGAACATTAAGCGATAATACTTCAAAGGAGCTAAACATAAGTCCGTTTCTCTGTTTAATATTAAGGAAATCACTAAAGATTGATGCAACTCCACCACCACGACCAGTTTGACGAGCCTCATGTTTATATAAGAATCCTGGAGGAGTTGCTTCATTTAAGCTAATATAGTCATTTTGTTTCAGCCAGGTTTCAGTTAGACAGAGTGCATAAAGATTGTTTTCTGTTATTATTTCATTTATGATAAGTGCTTTAGGTGCAAGTGACCTGATGTTTAGGAGACCAAGTTTTACGAAATTTGTATTTTCACTTTCTACTGGTTTTTCTGGTTTGATTCTTACTAGATTTTTTCTGGAGCACACAGTACGTTTATTTCTTAATCTAATAATACGAGGAACAGACACAGTCTCTATAGGATTTGCCAGATATGCGTTACTGATGTTTAAGTGGGGTGAACAAGAGTCTAGGTGGCTATAATGTGAATTTTGTGAATTTTTACCTGCTAGTCAGATGGTGCGAAGTAATCTGGAGATGTTGTCCGACAGGATTTATAACCAGCCTGCAGGTTAATAATGTTTAATAATTAATATATGATTATATATTAATTATTATATATTAATAATAATTAATATATGATTATATGATTATGATTAACAGGTTAATAATGATATAAGCCACCTTTCACTGTACAATCGTTGTGGTCCAGTGGTTAGCACGTTAAAATACAACGTCGTCGATCCGGATTTGATCCACGTCTGAGTATGTTATTATTTTCATTTTTACTGTTGAAACATATAATACTGTTTGGGTTGTTGAACATTTGAAGTTTTTAAGCAGCTGTTTTCTCAAAAAAAAAAAGACGTGATAGTGTAATTAGAAACTGAATTGGAAATGATCTTATTTTAATATAGTCAGTCGTGAACTGAGGTGGGCCGGTCTGAGGCTTGAAACTCCAGGGCTGAAAAGGAGTCCCACTCCGGCCCTGTATATATACATTTGTTTTTTGCATAAATCCGTTAAGCAAACTCAGTCCTGATCAAAACTACTAAATTGCTTAGACAATTACAGGATTTTAACTCTAATTTTAACTTTAATTGCCAAATTCATAAATTATGTCACTGATCACTGATTTGATGAAACCACACCAAATGATGTATATTCAATATAAAAACTAATTGTGGACTGGATTTGTTTGCAATTTTAAGTTTTATCAGTCTTGGATATGTGAATAATTAGAAAAAACATTAGCTTTGATGCACTGTTAGATTTTTATTATTTTCACAATTTATTGTTGGTGGCTGTTTTTGTCCCATTGACTTCCATTATAACCTCAGTTTTTGGTTTGCAAAACAATGACACCATATAATCATGCAGGTTTGATTGTTGGTGGTTTTGCTCTTGTGAAAAGGTAAAATTTGTCATTTTTTTCTGTTGATCATCAGTTGGCACCATTAACCTTTAGATAGTCCTGTGCACAAAAAGCTTAATTTCTGGATGTTATATGGAGTGTTAACAGCAAATTAAAGTGTGTGTGTCTGTGAGTGTGTGAGAGTGACCTTTGCACAATTACCTTGATGTGTCTGAGAAAATCTTAGCTTTCAAAACTATAGTACATGGAGTAAACAAAAACAAAGTGTTGGTGTTTTTGCACCATCAAATGTGATTGTAATGAAAGTCAATGGGGCAAAAACAAAAACAGTAAATCAGAGAAAAAAAAATGAAAATCTAACAATGCATCAAAGCCTAGGATGAACATAGAAGCATTGTCTGATTAATAAGCAGTAGGTACATGTGTTCAAAAGAATCTAAAACGCCAAATAGGATGAATCTATGCCGCATATTCTAAAGTAATGCAATCTGTATTTAGCTTTTCGCTTGTACAGTGGCTCTGAACTGTCATAACACCTCTAAAAAGGCTTTTTTCGGACATTACATATTTGTGCATATGTACATAACTGTAACATGTTTTGTTCAAGAACATTTGAGCTGGTTTCAGTTTTTAGCTCTTTGCCTCTTTCATTTTATTTAAAATATATTTAACTTGCTCGTTGAATAAATCCCATTTTGTTATTTAACCTATTATTTTTATGAAACAGTCAAGTTGAATGTTAATTTGCTATGAAGAAAAGGAAATGAATTCTTGTTTGCATGCTGATTTATGTGAAATCGTGAATATAGGTCTATATAATCACCTTGCAATTTTGAAATTATAGCATTTTTACTTTGAGTATAGACTATTCAGTTCATAAGAGCAGTTCAATCTTTTATGAAGTTTGCTGTATAAAAATATAACATTTTGAAATATTTATAATTGTCGGCCTATATATATATCAGCTATTGGCTTCCAAATCTGAAGTTACCAGTTACCTATATCGACCAAAAAATCTCTTAATGCGACATTAGCCCCTTTTTTGAATATACCGGTAAAGTCGTTCCGGTGTTACGGTTTAACTGGTGACCGTGTTAACTGGTGTCCCTTTCCAGATGTAAGCTATTCACGTTTGCAGATTGGCAGATCCCTCACTTTTTTTACAGCAACAAAACATGTCTATACCAAATAAAGATTCTTATTACTTGGTGTCAGTGGCATTGTGAGCATTATTGATTTTAATATCTGTGTAGCAGAACAGTATATAACCAAAATAAATCTAAAAAAAATAATTAGAATTTACATGTCTTCAACAGGATTCAAACCCGTGTAGTGAAAAGGTGTAGCACACATTTCAATGACTTATCTAACTGAGCTACTCGGAAACTCACATATAACGGTCTGTTTTAATATGTTTCTCAGTTAAAGCATGCCTTGCTGTGGTTGTGGACCTGTGTTAACATGTTTCCATCGATGTTAACATGTTTACATGCTGTTTAGTTACATGTACTCGCGTTAACGTGTTTCTACAAACTCTCCCGCTGATAGAATAGCTCTCTGTGACTAAACGATGCTTCATCAGTTGCTCAAACCATGTTTTTTCTTAGCTCTAGACTCATGTCTACCTGTGCCTTTGGAGTCGTGTTAACTCGTGACCCATGCTCATACATGTAACGTAAATAAAGATTTTATCAAAAAAATGAATACAATGACGATATTATTATGCAACATATTATGTCTAATATATATAATATATATTTTATATATAATATTATGCAATCAGAATATAATAGTCCCATTGACTCCTGTTATCCTGTGTCTACAGTCACACGAGCTGATATTTTCTCAGAATAGCTCTAAATGACTACGATGTTCCGCTAAATAAGCATACGTTATAAATCGCAGTCTTCCCCTGATTTTATTTTAAACAGAATTTAAAAAATCAGGCTACATAAACAAAACTTGTACGTGGATTCGAACCTACTAACAAAAGAGACGCAAGAAAGCATTACATATGCTATCAAGTTGAGCTATCAAGCACTGACGAAGACTTAGCAGCATTTAGTAGTTTTATCGGATGTAGCCAAATCATGTTCATATGTGCCTTGAAACAGATGTGACCAAGATAATACATTGAAATGTTGCGATTTTCAATTAATATTCTGTTGCATAATATTATATATGAAATATATATTATATATTAGACATAATATGTTGCATAATAATATCGTCATTGTATTCTTTTTTTTTAAATATAAAATCTTTATTTACGTTACATGTATGAGCATGGGTCACGAGTTAACACGACTCCAAAGGCACAGGTAGACATGAGTCTAGAGCTAAGAAAAAACATGGTTTGAGCAACTGATGAAGCATCGTTTAGTCAGAGAGAGCTATTCTATCAGCGGGAGAGTTTGTAGAATGCATAACTGCATAACTGACAAACATATTAAAACAGACCGCTTCGATTGATGATCCGAGTAGCTCAATTAGATAAGTTGATTGATACGTGTGCTAAACCTTTTCACTACACGGGTACGAATCCTGTTGAAGACGTGTAAATTCTAATTAGTTTTTAGATTTAGTTTGGTTATATACTGTTCTGCTACACAGATATTAAAATCAATAATGCACACAATGACACTGACAACCAAGTAAGAATCTTTATTTGGTATGAACATGTTTTGTTGCTGTGAAAAAGTGACGAATCTGCCAATCTGCAAACGTGAATAGCTTACATCTGGAAAGGGACACCAGTTAAAACGGTCACCAGTTAAACCGTAACACCAGAAATTTTCCAGATATTTACCGGTATCACTTTGTGATAGGGGCTATTAATTATTTTTTTACTGAAACTTGTCTAAAAAAGTGCTTTCTTGGTCTTATCCATATTTTTGCATGTTGTACACACCACGGCCACAACATGAAATAAAAAAAATGCAACTACATTAATTGCGTTAATTTTTTAACGCGTTAATTACTTCAAATTAATCGCATGTGTTAACACACTAATTTTGACAGCATGTTTTCATCCTGAACAAACAAAAGGGTAGTCAATTTAAACAGTGCACAAAGGTTAAGTTAAACACCAGTCTTGTTCATTGATACTCCTAAATGAATGCTAAAACAACACAAAAACACGCAAGTTTACATAGTTTCTGTGAATAAACTGTTTACCAAGACTGTGGCTGTGTCTGAAACCATATACTTCCATGCTATATAGTATGCTAAAATCAGAATGCGAGCCAAGTAGTATGTCCTAGAATTCGAAAATCATTATGTGAGAAGTACCCGAATGACTTACTACTTCTGCCGAGATTCTGGAGTGTGCATTCCATGAACGCTGCGCTGTCTCATGATGCCCCCTGAGAGAAATTATTTTTTATTTTTTTATTAATGCTTAAAACCGTGAGAGAATTCATGAATGGGAGTGAAGCGACGCAACTGACGCAGATCACGTGACCATGACAAAATGTAGATGTAGTACGTTCGAATTCCATTCATACTTTTCACATTCATACTGTATAGACTTTTCTAACGCTCGAGCAGTACGTTTGAATTCAAATGCAATGCCTGCTGAGTGGTAGGCAGTTTTGGACGCAGCCTGTTTCTTTCTGCAGTGACTTTGCAGATCCTTTTCATTCTCAGTGTCAAAATTAAATGTCAACATGGCACATGTGCTGTATAAAGATGTAACAAAAATAGTATGTAAAGTGTACTTTCTCTTTTCTGTTTTAAAGCTTGACTGGCCTTCTGAAGCAGTATTGTGAAATTATTCTTGACCTACCCAAGAAGTGACAGGCAATGGTGAATTCAACAATGACTCTGAAAAATGTGGTTTTCACATTGATAATTTTCCTGATGTGTTTGGTTTTATTGGTTGTACTCATTTTGCACTTTGTTTTGAACAGATTTGAAGAGGGAGTTGTTTATAAACTAGTATGGCTTTTTTTCTAATAGTTAAAAAATATTTTTATGTTTATGATTTTGCATAAGTCGTAATATAATTAAGTATATTGTTTGAGTATTGGAATTGTGGATGCCGTGTTTTACTTGGATTTGCTGGAAGAGCATCTGCTATGTAAAACGTGCTGGAGAAGTTGACGGTTCATTCTGCTGTGATGACTCTGGATTAAAAAAGGGACTAAGCTAAAAAGAAAATAAATGAATGTATTATTATCAATATTATTATTATTACTATAATTAAGAAAATCTGGAAGTTGACTTAGATTCCCGCTCCCGAACGGCAGGTGGCGCAAGTGTAATGTTTATGACGTGCTTTTACCCTAGAGACGTACAGTGATAGATAAAAGCTCCACCCGGTGAAGGCGGCTGATGTTATTGCACTGAGGAGTTGATACACAATAGCGATGGCAAAAATCTCATTTTTTCTCTCCAGCGTCAGTATAACTGTCCTACAGGACATGGAGCCTGACAAGGTAAATTAAACAGCTGTACATCTGACTAATTTAAATCATGCGTAACGTTTTATATATACATGTATGTATATATATATATATATATATATATATACATATATATATATATATATATATATATATATATATATATATATATATATATATATATATATATATATATATATCAACTAATTATTCAATCTAAATCCTGATAAATTCAAATAAAAGTTTGTTCATGTTTTAATTATAAGATCTGCAATCTACCTAAGTTAACGTTAACATTAAAGTTAACATTAAATAGTTTCTAACCTACCGAACTGTTTATTTACTGTGTTTTTCACCACACAACGTCTTTTTACTACAATTATACAAAAAATATGTTAACTTGTTTTAAAACGTTAGACTAACAAAACAATGTAAGTAGGTTTTATGTAACTTTACATTTTTATAATGTCAACCTCGAACAACTTGTGAGGGAATATTACAATGTTTTAATTTCAAAATTAATCGCAAAAAGGAGAAACGGATTATTATTACAAATAGCACATACATAATATTCAAATAGCACATACATTGCAAGGCTTGTCATTTAGAGCATGTGTGTGTGTTTGTGTGTGAAATAACAAAAGAAAGTCAGAATTATATTTACATTTTTTGACTAAGCCTGTCTGTAGAGTTGAGAAATTAATGTTTGGTAATTAATAGAATACAACTAATACAAACCTATATAGAATACAACAAGTGATAACATTTTACCCAATTATATACATCATAATTTAAGACAAACAGAATTTTCAAGTGGTCCTATTATATTTTATTCTTTGCCATTACTTGGTAAAGCCATTTTTAAACTTGTAAAAAAAGGACACACTTGCAAAGTGAATTTATTTATCTCTAGTCAAAATGGATTTGAATGCTTTAATGGTTTAGGTATAGTAACTGTACTGTGGTCTTTGTAAGACTACTATTCATTTCTTTTTACAATACAGATTTCTTCCCTCATTTAAAAGTGCTTTACGTTGTAATTAACATATGCTTAATTTAGATGGCATATATTTGTGTCTGTGGACAGATCTCTGGAAAAGAGAAGGAATATGAATGTGTGGAGCTTGGTGATCTGGACAGAAAAGAGAAGATCCCACGTCGCATTATTCATTTCTCCAGTGGTGAAACCATGGAAGAATACAGTACAGATGAGGAGGAGGACAACAAGCAGAACGCAAAGAAAGACCTTCTGTCCTCCAGAGACGCAGTACGTGTGCTTCAACAAATCTTCTCAATGAAGCTTAAAGATGTCCAAAGTGAGAAATAAAAAGTGTAAAGGTTAAAGTCGTATAGTACATAAATGTAACTTCCATTTTTTCACGTTTGTTTTGAAGTCAAACCTGACGTTGGGCCCTTATGTTTGGTTCCACATGTGGAGAGCAGCTACATCTACTATATCTGGTGAGTCAGTTTTCTGATGAAACTGAAAACTCATGTGGATTGACCAAGGGCTGTGTAATTACTCAAAATTCAATTTTAGTTTATTTTCCAGTAGGTTGGATTTGTTTCTCCACAAAACTTTCAGGAAAAAATCATGGAATATGAGAACTTGTGCTGTTCTAGGAGCTAATAATGAAAATGCATGTCTAACAAATCGAACCTGTGCGTGACAGTGGGCTATATTCTACCTGCAGACTGTTTTTATTGTTATTAAATAATAAAATTCACCTACATCTCTTGACTGATGGACTTTTGTTTCTTTTAATAAGAAACAAATCAAGTTTAGTTCTTATAAAAACTGCTTAAAGAAAAAAAAATGATGTTGTACATTTTATTTGCGCATTTTACTTTAACTTTTGTGAAATATTTTTAAATTTTCATTTAATTGTTTTCAGTTACCTGCTGTGTCTGCTGTGGTACGTACTACAATTGTTGAATTTAATTTGACTGAAATGTATAGGTGCAATAGCAACCTTATGGGACATTCTAGTAACGTGTAGTAATCTGTCCTTGGAAAAAAAAACATAAATTCAGTGAATAAAAAGTATTTCACCCCAAAATAATTCTAAAATGAACTGATTGTTGATAGCCGGCAGCTAGCTCTCTGCAACTCTTAGATGGTCTCACACTGAAGCTAAGTACCTGGGCGGGAGACCACATGGGAAAACTATGTTGCTGCCAGAAGTGGTGTTAATTAGGCCAGCGGGGGACGCTCAACCTGCGGTCTTTGTGGGTCCTAATGCCCCAGTATTGTGAAGGGGACTCTATACTGCTCAGTTAGCACTGTCTTTCAGATTAGATGTTAAACTGAGGTCATGACTCTCTGTGGTTGTTAAAAATCCCAGGATGTAACTCAAAAAAAAAAGTAAGGTTTTAACCCCAGCATCCTGGCCAAATTTGCCCACTGGCCTCTGTCCATCAGGGGCTCCTAATCATCCCCATATCATAACTGGCTTCATCACTGGTGTTTGGTCTGGTGCAGTATGGCTGCCTTCGCGTCATGTAGGTGGATGCTGCACACTGGTGGTGGATGAGGAGATTCCTCCCAATTTGTAAAGAGCTTGTGTCCAGAAAGTGCTTGTTTCTAGAAAAGCGCTATATAAATGTAAGGAATTATTATTACAGTATTTATGCGAGTATTTCTGTAACAGAATATGGCATTCATTTGGTTTTTAGATTTTATTTTTTTTATCTTAACAAATTGACATACTTTATCTTTGTCCTTGTCCTCAGCCCAACTGAACCTAAAGCTTTAGTAGTTTTGTGCTCCACTGTTATTTAGAATAAAAAACACTATGAATAGCAAGCTTATGTTTTTATCATTCACATCAATTGATTAAAAACACAAAATTATAAATAAATTCTACAAATAAATACTATTTTACAATTGTTCCCTTGTTTTGGCCAGTCCTGTCACATTTGCATAAAATTTTATGTAAAATGTATGCAATACACCTTTAAAGTCCCAATGAACAATGGAATTTTAAATGAACAAACGAGTGGCTAGTTTTTTTTCTACCCCAGTACAAATGTGTGTAGTAAAATTGACATATTATTCTAAAAGATCAGACTCCTCCTGCTCAACATTTCTGTTTGTTGTCAAAACTGACAGTTGAACCAGAGTGGTTAAATATGTTAGCCAAAGGCATTACCTCAAAATCACGTAATCTGAGAGTAAAACTGAAAACAGAAAGTTCATTTTCAGATTTCAATTAAAGATTAGAAGGGCAAACTATTTTTTTTATTATTACTTATATGCACAGATGAATTGATCGCTACAAAACCAGCAATATGAGCTAATGAAATCATTTACTTAGTTTTGATTTCTTGGAGACTTTAAGGCTCTGACATCGTTTGACGGAGGAGAAGTTGAAGGTGTTTTTTGTTAGAAGGACAAGCATGAAGGTTAGGCCCTGTCACATTTGTATTAAAGAAAATGTACATTTCTGGTAGAATGTACCTTATAACAATAAAATCTGTGTCTGTGCGTGTGTGCATGCCTGCATGTATGTGTGCGTGTGCAACTTTGTGTGTGTTTTAGCCATTCATTTACACAACTGTAGGGCTTTGGGCTTGAAAACAAACTTAAACATGGGTTTAAAAGTTCTAGTTATTGAAAACAATATTGCATCACTGTGTAAAATACTAAATGTAGCATCATAAACGCATGGTGAGATAACGTGCATCCGGAAAGTATTCATAGCACTTCACTTTTTCCACAAATTTTGTTACAGCCTTATTCCAAAATGAAATTAATTAATTAAAATTCTACACACAATACCCCATATTGACAATGTTAAAAAAAACATTTTGAAATTGTTGCAATTATCAGAAAAAAAAAAACCTGAATAATCACATGTACATGCATATTCACTGCATTTGCTCAATACTTTGTTGATGCAACTTTGGCAGCAATTACAGCCTCAAGTATTTTTGAATATGATACCACAAGCTTGTCACACCTGTCTTTGGGAATTTTTGCCCATTCCTCTTAGCAGTGCCTCTCAAGCTTTATCAGGTTGGATGGGAAGCGACGGTGTGCAGTCATTTTCAGATCTCTCTGAAGATGTTCAATATAATTTGGTCTGGACTCTGGCTGGGCATTCATTGAGGTGTTGTGAAGCCACTCCGTTAATATTTTGACTGTGTCCTTTGGGGCCATTGTCCAGCTGGAAGATGAACCGTCACCCCAGTCTGAGGTCAAGTGCAGGTTTTGTGCTGTACATGGCTACATTTATCTTTCCCTCCATTCTGACTAGTCATCAAGTTACTGCTGCTGAAAAACATCCCCACAGCATGATGCTGCCACCACCATGCTTCACTGTAGGGATGGTGTAAGCCTGGTGATGAGCGGTACCTGGTTTTCCCCAAACTAGAGCATTTGAGCGGAGCTGTGTGGTGTGATGCTCCGCCAAGCGTTTCACTCATGGTAGTGTCAGGCCCGGCTCCAGCTTGGAATTTTAGGGTGTGCTAACTGACATTTCAGGTGGGCCAAAAAAAAAAAAAAAAAAAAAATATATATATATATATATATATATATATATATATATGACAACAATTATTTTAAAGGTAATTTTAAAGTTATATATATGTCAGGGTTCTGCCACTTTGGTCTTGTAAATTCTTGTTTTGGTGGCAGAGCTCTGACACTACTCCATGTCTGGTCCTGTTTCTGTCTCTGTGTGCGCGCGCGCCGTCGTGGGTGTACGCAGAGTGTGCGCGCTGCCACTTGATGTGGCCGCGCACGCTCTGCGTCCCTCAGACGCGCGCGCTCTTGTACTAGTGTTTGTGTTTGTTCTGTCAGCAGCGCGCTGCTTTATTCTCGGTGCCTCCGTCTAGTTGGTTTCAGTTTTGGTTGGCGCTGAGATGAAGCATGCGCGTTGCTTATGTGTGAGCGCACGGTAAGGTGTTTATCTATCGTGTGCTCGTGTCTTGCGTCTCTTGTCAAAGCACGTGGCTTGGTGTTTACATTGTGGTCACGTGCTTTTGTCGTGTGCTTCAGTGTTGTGTTTGTTGTCATGAACATGCAGTTAATGAGTTCTCTCATTGGCTGCATGTTCTTGTCCTGTTAAGTGAGCGCATGGCTTGTGTTGTCTCTGTGTCATGCGCTCTCCCGTCTATTGTCTTGTCCCACCCTCCTTGTTAACCCATTATTAGTTAATTGTGTTCACCTGTTTGTGTGTTAATTTTCTACAGTTTATATACCCCTCACTTTTGCTGTCCTGTGCCAGTTCGTCATCACATGTTGTTGTTTAAACCCTTGTTTTGTCATGTTTCCAGTTATCATCGTTGCCAGCCTGCCCAGTCCTGTTTGTATGTATTTGTTTTGTTAATGTTTTCCCCCTCGGGGTAGTTTATTTTGCATTTTATTTTATTTTTATTATTTAATAAATTCCCATTATTCCTGCACTTGAGTCCTCGCTCCTTTTTCCCCATTTCCCATCACCAACCCTGACAATATATATATATATATATATATATATATATATATATATATATATATATATATATATATATATATATATATATATATATATATATATTTTTTTTTTTTTTTTTTAAATGTTCTCTGTCATTTTAAAAAGAGCAAACTAACTTTTATTTTAAAACTATTATTTGTACTGCAGATTATATTTATCTCAGTCTTTGCTTGCTTAAGCGATGTTTGCCAAGTTTTGCAAGAAAACTCCTAAAAAACATGTTGCTCTTTATCAACTATATGGGTGATTCTATAGTTGCAGCTACATTTAGTGACCAAAGGCACCTTTTTTCAGCTTTTGAAAATTTGTTACATTACATTTGTTACATTTTTGATTATTTGTAAAATGTGTTCAACATTTTCAAAGATCATATTACCAAAAATCATGACTTCTTGATGTCCGAATTAGTCAGTGTATTTTTTTTTTCATCATGTATCATTGTGCAATCAAAAATATTTTATTTTGCTTTTCTTAAAAGAAAATTCACCAATATTTTAATTGTATATGTATAAACTGTAAACTGTCAATACTATTACCACAATTAAAAAAGGAAAACTGAATATATCATTAATCACATATTGGACAATTTAAAAATATTTTAATCCTGATTTCATTAGTATCAAGTGATCTTTGCAGTTATAGCAAGTAGAATGTTTGGCTAAAAAGTTGTAAAACTGTAAATTGTTACTGTCAATTCAGTTCCATTTTAGTAACTATCCATTAGGATTTTTCTTGCTATGATTTATTATTATTTCTAAACATTACTATCATCCATGACAGAGTTGACAAACAATATAAAAACTTTTTATTTCAGAAATAAAACATTTAATCATTTATGTTCGGCAAAACTGAATTCTAAAAAAATAAATACACTTATCATGTATAGCCTATCAAAATATTTTTTTCTGAGTTTATTTAGCATAACATGTTTTAATCGACACACACATGGCGTTTCACGTGCTTTATCATAAAGCTATGTGTGTGTGCACGTTGACCTGCTCCCTGAAACATCTTGAATTATCAATATTTATTCTATTCATTATTGATTTCTGAATTTTTAATATTGTATTGCACTATTGTTAAGCACAACAGTGAACAGTAACAGTTTAAGATATCTTGTGTATGATTTTGATGTTTTTCCCTTATCAGTTAAAGTCCAACAACAGAGGAGATCCCATGATCATTTGAGAGATTTAAAGGGAAAAAAGGACAACACGTCAATCAACAGCACGTTACACGGCTTTCGTGTTTAATTAATCGAGTCAGTTATATTGAAATGAGTTCAGTTACTAACCTCTCTATATTGTTTATACAAATGAGGGACACGCAGCAGTGCGCGTCAAGAGAAGAGCGCGCGTTTAAAGAGAGCAAAGCGAAAGCAAAATTATGTGTGGATATGTGTCGAAATATTGATGTTTTTGACACAGACTGCAAAAAAATGCTTTGCACTTGAGTTTGAGTTCTGTATGTTGCACCTTGCACGAATTTCACTACTGAAACTGCCTGTGATTTGTCCGTTTTTGTGCGTCATTAACAGATAGTGAACTTAATGTTTGCTTTTTCCATGAGAAAAATGCTATAATGAAGTGTGCTTGGTGATGTGCACTCAGACGTGTGATGCGCACAGAAACCTACGCTCTATGCTGAATTAGTTTCTTTTTCATCTTTTGTAGCCTGAATGGTTTAAAATTATTAAAACAGAATACTTTAATCAAGATTGTAAATAAGTCTGGCTTGCTAAAACATGTTTTTTGAAGCTCACAATCACATCTTATGCTGCTTTCTCAGTTATGAAACGCATTGCAAATAAAATTGTTGTTATCTGATGTAGGGCCAGGGCTGGCCAAGTTTCTGATTGGGTGGGCCAGGCCAAGCTGGGCCTGGGTCGTGTGCTCCAGTTTATCGCTAACTGCCCAAAGCAAGCACTGCATTAACTTTCCGCCAATACCACTCAGATCCCGCTCAGACATAAAATTTCTTTAGTAAGCTAACTCTTCAGCTTACTTTAGCTAGCTAATTTTTTTTTTGTAACAAATCCTAAATAACTTTCTAAAATTAAAGCACATTAAAAAGATAAGTTTCTGCTTTAAATTGGCATTCTTTCTTGTACTTTTTTCTTTCAGTACAGTTTTTATTAATAGTTTAATAGTCCTAGTAATCAAATGTGGATTTTATAGAAAATTATTTAGACAGCTCTGTTTCATTTATTTATTTTCTTGTTGGCTTAGTCCCTTTATTAATCTGGGGTCGCCACAGCGGAATGAACCCCCAACTTATCCAGCAAGTTTTTACGCAGCTGATGCCCTTCCAGCCGCAACCCATCTCTAGGAAATAGGCAGCTGTGTATTAAACTCTATTTTAACTGACTGTTAACCTATTTTAAACCAAGAAGCATTGAACATAATTGGAATTACAAATTCGCTTTCACGACCATGTCTTATCAATGCATATCCTTAGTCCTACTAAAATCTATGAAACGAAAGAATTAACTTACAAATTAGTTCATGGCATTTAAGCCTGAATGGAAAAACACATACAGGTACGAAATCCAAATTGAATATATTCTGATCTTCTCATTGATTATTGTAACCATGGGGAGTGACACTGACAACAGAAGGTAGGATCCAAATGCAGGTTTAATCGTAGTCAGGCAAGCAATGGTCAATATAGGTGTAAACGGGTATATTGAGACAGTCCAGAATCGTTGTCATATAACAGCCAGGAGGTCGTAAGGCAGGCGGCAGAGTAAGACAAAACAAGGCTAACAAGGCTAAGGACAATAAACAGGATAACAAGACAAGGAGAACGCGTTGTAGTGTTACTAGTACAGTTAACAAGACTCGGCAATCTGAATGATTGTGTGTGCTGCTTAAATAGTGTGTTATCAGTCTTTAAAAATCCTCAGGTGGTGCGAGTGTAATCAGTCTAAATGAGGAAGCAGGGGTGTGTGGGCGAAGAGCATGTATGAAGTCCATTTACAAACAGATTTGTAGTTCTGTGAGTGAGAATGTTTTCCAGTAGGGCTGGGTATCAAGTTCGATACTTTTTAAGCACCGACCGAATCGTCTCTACTATCGAGCATTGAAAAAATCATTTTCGTCCGGTACCAAAATTTCGAATCCCAAGGGTATAATCTTGTCAACGTGCCCGGGTTAAATGCTGGTAATTGGCTGCAGTGAGACTGTCTTAAAAATCAAAAGTTTACGGCGGTTACGCCCACTCACTCAGAGCTTGTCAAATGTGAGGCTGTAATGCGTACACTACACTTTAAAGCATTTTTGCATCGTTTGACTGCAAGAAGATCACGCCGGCGCAGTCATCATAACAACGTGCCCACCACAAGCCTTGTCCTCCATGACTGATGAGTATTAAAGCGCGATGGCTGGGGCTCCGAAAGGTATACAGACATAAGCGCAAGCTGACGGCCCTTTTCCACCTCCTCCGCTTCAAAAATCACCTTAAAGTTAGGCGTACTTCGTGTTGTAACTTTTGCTTTTTGTCGATAATAATACACGCACTGCGGGCTACACAAAGCAACTTTATTCTCTCTAACATCAGTGCGCACACACATCAGGCCATACCATTATATAAACTGCGTGGGGGTAAATCAGGACTGAACCATTCTCTGCTTAAACAACACTTTGCATATTTCGCAGTGGCTAGTGTGGCACAGATGGCAAAACTCGCCGAACAGATCCACCACTTTTGGCGCTCATAAACAATGATAAAGTCCTCGTGCTGCAGGAATTATGAGGTTGCTGAAGGTGCGCAGCTGTCGTGCAGTGAGGGGTTTGCGTCTTTAATAAATTATGACAGTTTGTGTTCACTAAACAGTAAGAATGATTAATAAATCCATATGAAACAGCCCCTTAAAAGTCACGTCTCGCTTTCAGTTTCAGGGTTAGGCGCGTTTTGCATTTGCAATTCCGATTTGTTGCCTATATCAGATTTTTTTGCTTGTCCGTTTACATGTTTCAACAAATCGAATCGGGCATCAAGACCTGACAGTGTAAACGGGGTTTGTGCGGGGTAAATTTATTAATCCTTTTTTTGGACCTAACGTAGGCTGTGTAACGTTATGTACTGTTTCGATGGCTTTAAAGGTTCAGGACACCCCGGAGAACTTTTTTTTTTTTTATATTAACAGATTTGTGTGTGTTGAGCATCAATTAAGACAATGTTAGCACCTGTCAGCTTTAATTGTGGGGAAAACTGGATAATGTTGAGCTTTTTATACACATATACACATAGATATACACATATTATGCACATATATGCATTTTTTTATTATGAAAATGTTTATTTGACCACTTTTCTACATTGATGAATCACTTATCGCACGGGCATTCCTGACAAAAAGCTTGTGTTTGTGTGTATGGAAATGTACCATTTACTCTCCCTGTTAAATTTGATCTAATCATGTGCTGAAATACAGCTCCTCTCCTGCTTTCACTTCTCATACTGTCTCTACTGACGGAGGGAGCGATTCGTTTGTGAATGAATCTCCGTTATGAACGACTCGTTCGCTAGCCGACAATAATACAAGTTTCTGGCAGTGCAGTATCTCTTTGTCATATTTCTTTTGCATTGTTTGCTGATTTATTCAACAAACCTAGCATAAACTGAGTGTTTAGTGCGAGTTGGTGCTACTTTGCCTTATGGTGAATGCAGTAAGTGACTATAGCTATTATCAATAACGTGACCTGTTTAGCACAACTTTCAAAACATACAAAAACGTAAAAAACTTAATCCTATGAAATGTTCTGCCTTTGTGCTTTGTTTTCTTTGTTTTCTCGTTACTACACTCGTAGACAGCGCTTAAGTCGAGCATCTTCACGTAATAACACTGTCCTAACTAGTGCGGTTGAATGACATTTGTCCTGGGAGCACTGTACCAATGTGGCGGTGCTATTGATGCATGCTCAGGGTCCCTATGCGATATCTAGTGTATATATATCTATGTCACAAATTGAGGAGCGGGGAAAGGTGGCGGGGTGGCGTGACAACGCGGGGAATCCTTCACAAACTGAGGAGCGATCACAAACCGAAAGTGGCGAGAGCGTCAAAGTAGCCAGAAGTCTTTCATTTTTTAACGAGAACCGGCGGCGAGAAACAGCGGCGCGTCTTCATTGGCTATGACGCGGTTCGGCGGCAAGCAATCAGAATGAAGTAGTCCACCGCTTGAGCGGAATTCAGAGAACACAGACCTGTAAACTTTGGTTCCGGCCACAGTTGTTCCCAAGAGTTTGATTATTGCGGTTTCTGGATTTTCAATTATTAAAAATCGCGACGACGTGGGGCCCCCTAATCACGCTGGGCCCCCCCGCGGTGCGTGCCCTGCGGGCCCGTCCGCTACGCCACTGATTGTGGTTGTCTGTATATGAAATTACAAATAACAAATGTAGCAGGGCATTAAATCACTGTTCATTTCTTTGCATTTTAACTTTGTAAACTATAAACTCATGCGTCTCCTCTTTGTGTCTCATTTTGTGAGCTAACTGACAACAGCAGTTATTCGCTCCCCTTCTCCCCTGCTGGCCACGCCCACTCCTGCCCGATGCACGCGGAGCTCCACGCCCATTAATCATGCATCTTTTGAAAAAATTCTGAAGTAGACTTTAACCGAAAGTGGGGGGTGTCATAACCCTTTAAATACCTAGCTGAGTTGATACTAAAATGCTTTAAGGTTAACAGTAAATGATGAAGTTTACATCACATTAAACTTATCTTATTTAAATGTCCTTATCCTTGGCTGCATTACAGTTTAGCTTTTATGTTTTCTTCACATTAATGTTATAGTCTCTGCTTCTGCTGAAAGGTGAATGCCACAGGGCCTTTACACATTTTATTGTTAAAGGTTTGCTGCCTTTTTCTACGGTGGAGAAAGATTAGATTTACTGGATGTGCATTTTTCAATGCCCAGAAAGGAACCAAAAAAAAAAAAAACAGTCAAAATAAGTCATAATAATATATGTGATATAAGTGGTTCAATCATAATTATATGAAGCTGCGAGAATACTCCTGTGTGCAAAGTAAACAAAAATAACTTTATTCATTGATTTATCTATGGGAGGATCAGAAAGCTCTTGGATTAAATCCAAAATATCTTCATTTGTAGATAATTAATGACAGAATTTAAATTTTTGGGTGAACTAAACCTTCAAGCAGCAGTAAGCCTCACAAATACTTAAAATTGATTGATTTTAAACTGCTTGAACTTTATTAAAACTGTTTGTACTAATATATTGTGTTAACTACACTCTGTTCATTTTGTGCTTTTGTTCCTTTGTTTATTGGTCTTACAGATAAGCCTGCTGTGAAAAGTGTCCCAAACATCCTGAAAAAATAAAACCAAAGTTTCTCAGAGATTGAGTTATTTAATCTTGTTAAAATATATTTCTTAAAATAAAAGTATCGAAAAAAGTATCGTTCGGAACTGGTATCGAATTCAGGGTATCGGTATCGAAAATTTTGGAACGATACCCAGCCCTATTTTCCAGTGACCTCTGGTGGTTAAAGATCACTGGTGAATGTGACAGAGCCCTCCCTCTAAGGAGTGGCTTCCAGACACTCCTAATACTGTTCAGGCTTGAGGTGGAGCGGAGGCGGAACAGGGGGAGGGAGGGAGGGAGGTCCAGGACCATGCAGCTGGGGCGTACATGGGGCATGTAGCGGAGGCGGGCCTAGAGAGTGGAGCTGCAGAGGGCCCGGAGCGTGGAGCTGCGGAGGGTCTCGGAGCGTGGAACTGTGGGGGGCCAGGACCATGCAGCTGGGGCGTACCTGGGGCATGGAGCTGAGGCAGTCCTGGAGAGTGGAGCTGCGGGAGGCCTGGAGCGTGGAGCTGCGGAGGGTCCGGAGCGTAGAGCTGCGGAAGGTCTGGAGAGTGGAACTGTGGAGGGCTTAGATCGTAGAGCTGCGGAGGGCCCGGAGAGTGGAACTGCGGAGGGCCTGGATCATGAGGCTGCGACCATTCAGAAAGCTCAGGTGGTGGCGGCCATTCAGGAAGCTCAGGCGGCGGCCATTCAGGCAGCTCAGGTGGTGGCGGCCATTCAGGAAGCTCAGGCGGTGGCGGCCATTCAGGAAGCTCAGGCAGTGGCGGCCATTCAGGAAGCTCAGGCGGCGGCCATTCAGGAAGCTCAGGCGGTGGCGGCGGCCATTCAGGAAGCTCAGGCGGCGGCCATTCAGGAAGCTCAGGCGGCGGCGGTGGTTCTGGCAGCTCTGACAGTGGCAGCGGCTCTGGCAGCTCAGGCAGTACTGACGGCAGTGGCAGCAGTTCTGTCAGTGGCAGCGGCTCTGGCAGTGGCAGCGGCTCTTTCAGTTCTGGAGGATCTGGCAGTGACTGAGGATCTGGCAGCTCTGGAGGATCTGGCAGCTCTGGAGGTGGCGGTGGCAGCTCTGGCAGTAATAGCTCTGGTAGTGGTAGCAGCTCTGGCAACTCAGGTGGCCATTCTGGGGGCTCTGGTGATGGCATTTTAGGAACTGAAACCGGAACTAAGACAGGAACAGACTCGGAACAAGAAGCCATCTTGTGAGCTGGTGGCAGAATGACGTTTACCACATTGTGAGCTGGAGGACTGGAGATGGCCATCTTGTCATATAATTGATGCTCAGGAGACAGGAGTGATGGTGATGCCAGCATTAATGTTTCAGTGAGGTGTACAGCAAGCCCTGTTGTCATCTGGTCTTGCTGTACACTCCCCCCCCAAAAAAAACTCCAAACATTTAGGAGTTTCGTCCACCTCGCCTACGGTGAAGGGGGACCCAATAAGTTGCAGCGCCAGATCAATATACAGTGAGAGTAAAAAGTATTTGATCCCTTGATGATTTTGTTGGTTTGCCCACTAATAAAGACATGATCATTCTATACTTTTAATGGTAGATGTATTCCAGAATAGAATTCATGAATTAATAGAATAGAATTAATATTCTGTAGACAGAATATTAAAAAGAAAATCCTGAAAATAACTGTAAAGAAAATATTTTAATTAATTTGTATTTCATTTAGGGAAATAAGTATTTGATCCCTCTAGCCAAAAGCACCTAATACTTGGTGGCACAGCCTTTGTTTGCAAGCACAGCAGACAGACGTTTGTTATAATTAACCACAAGGTTAGCACACATATCAGGGGGAATTTTGGCCCACTCTTCTTTGCAGATCCTCTCTAAATCATTAAGGTTGGTGGGCTCTCGCTTGGCAACTCGGACCTTCAGCTCCCTAAATAGATTTTTGATTGGATTGAGGTCCGGAGACTGGCTGGGCCACTCCATGACCTTAATGTGGTTCTTCTTGAGCCACTCCTTTGTTCCCTTTGCTGTATGCTTCGGGTCATTGTCATGTTGGAGGACACAACAACGACCCATTTTCAACTTCCTGGCAGAGGGGAGGAGGTTGTCCTTCAGGACTGCACAGTACATGGCTCCATCCATCTTCCTACTGATGCGGTGAAGTAGCCCTGTGCCTTTGGCAGAGAAACACCCCCAAAACATAATGCTTCCACCTCCATGCTTGACGGTGGGTACAGTGTTCCTGGGGTCATGGGCAGCATTTTTCTTCCTCCACACATGACAAGTAGAGTTTAGGCCAAATAGTTAAATTTTGGTCTCGTCTGACCACAGAACCTTCTCCCAATCACTTTGTACATCTTTTGAGGTGATCATTGGCATACTTTAGGTGGGCCCTCACATGTGCCTTCTTAAACTGGGGTACCTTTCGGGCACTGCAGGATTTTAATCCATTGCGGCGCAAAGTGTTGCCAATTGTTTTCCTGGTGACTGTGGTCCCAGCTGCCTTGAGGTCATTCACTAACTCCTGCTGTGTGGTTGCAGGCCGATTTCTCACATTTCTCAAGATCATTGCCACCCCACAGGTGAAATCTTTTGTGGAGCACCAGACCGAGGTCTATTGATGGTCAGGGTATACTTCTTAAATTTTCTCACAATTGCACCAATAGTTGTTACTTTAATACCCAGCATCTTGCTAATGTTTTTGTAGCCCATTCCAGATTTCTGATGTACTATATGCATATATATATATATATATATATATATATATATATATATATATATATATATATATATATATATATATATATATTCAATTGAAATCAGAATTATTAGTCCCCTTTTAAATTTTTTTTTTTTTTTTTAAAGATTTCCCAATTTATGTTTGACAGAGCAAGAAAATTTTACAGTATGTCTGATAATATATTTTCTTCTGGAGAAAGTCTTATTTGTTTTTCGGCTAGAATAAAAGCAGTTTTTATTTTTTAAAGACCATTTTAGGGACAAAATTATTAGCCCCTTTAAGCAAATTATTTTTTGATAGTCTACAGATCAAACCATCGTTATATAACAACTTGCCTAATTACCCTAACCTGCCTAGTTAACCTAATTAACCTAGTTAAGCCTTTAAATGTCACTTTAAGCTGTATAGAAGTGTCTTGAAAAACATCTAGTAAAATATTATTTACTGTCATCATGCCAAAGATAAAAAAAAATCAGTTATTAAAAAATGGTTTTCTAAAACTATTATGTTTAGAAATGTGTTTAAAAAAACCTTCCCTCTGTTAAACAGAAATTGGGGGAAAGATAAACTGTGGGGCTAATAATACAGGGGGCTAACAATTCTGACTTTAACTGTATATCTATATATATTTTAGTGTTGGGCGATATACAAAATTTTCAGATCGCCATATCGTCCCCCTGTGAGTTCGCTGATACATGATACTATCGCATGGGGGTGCAGCAGTGTTACGTTTATGTATAGAATATTTCATTATTGTATTTAACCATATCTAAAGATATTTAATAACCTTTCGGCAGATTTTTTTACTTATTTAATAACCTACTGCATTTGAATGGCGTTTGATCTTGGATAATAATTCAAACCAATGCAAATCACCACGCTCTTGCAGCTAAATAGGCACTGACACTGAAATGATTTCAAAGACTCGATGCAACATTGCGGCGTGGGAGAGGATTTAAAGGTGACTTCGGGTTCATGCCAGTCTCCGCTGCCCGCGGGACTGCTGCAAAATGGATCTAATATACATGAATGAAAGCAAATGAAATGATATTTATCTCGGCAAGAAAGAAACAAGGATGCTTAAGATTCTTTCAGACAGGAAGCGGATGGAGGATTTGCTGCCTTGCACGTGAAATAGCGGTGAAGTTTTCCATGTTTTTGTTCAGTTGAGCGCGGTGCGGCTTCAGCTCTAATCATCACAAAAGTAATCAACAGTGTCACGTTTGTATTTGCTAAGATCTAACACAATTATTGCGCTTGGCATAGGCTATATGTTTATTGTTTTCGGATGAAATTTTCATTTTAGACATGGCTGCAGCAAGTCGGCAATTGCTCTAATATTAAATGGCCTGTTTGACCTAAAACTTTTCAATGAGCTCAGTAAAATGTTCTTTGATAAGTTATTAATAATCTGTTTAATAATTCTTTAATGCCAAAACGAATGGTAAAATACATATTGTAATTTAACTTAATATAGGCTAGTTTAAATAAAATATTTAATAGCCCAGAAAAATAAATATAGGCCTAACATATTTTTTAATTAAATAAATAGGTTATTTTCTGAAAGAGGCGCATGTTCGTGTTTATCATTCTATTGAATTAAACACAAATAAGACATGTATATCCCATGTATTTGAAGGAGCAGTCAATGCATGCACAAAAAATATAGTCTATAGCCCCCCTTAAAACTTAAATAGGCTATTAATAACGGATATAAAAGATAAATAGCTTTTTTTTTGTGAAAGCAAGAAAGAATCTTGCAGGAGTGCTGTTATAAAGTCTCAAATGATCAACGACCTCAACACGTTTTATTCCTGAATATCTGAGCTGGTTTTAGAATTCTTTAATTTTCTTCTTTAGTTGTTTTATTTTTACAAATCGTTTTATTTAACTTGTTTGTTAATTAAATTCAGTTTTGCTATTAACCTATTATTTTAGGCAGCAAAGTTGCAAACTAATTTGCTCTGAGAGGTGGCTGTGCCTTCACCTACAGCTTGCACTTCCGCTGCTGCTGAGAGAGAGAGCGCAAAAGCGCAATCGAAGTCATTCATTTTTGTCCGAAAATGTCGGTCAGGTGATGTTGATGTGAACAGCTGAAGCTGTCATATTATTTGTAGTTAATTTATTATTAATGACAATGTTTAAAAATAATAATACTATTAATTTTTTTTCAATAATGCACTTAAAACATGTAATAGATCTATTGATGCGAAACGAGCTAAATATCTTCTTTAAAATCGTTATAAGTTCCAGCACTTGGCAATATCTTTGCCTATCGTCGATACACGATACTATCATCTGTCGGCGCAACCCTTATATATATTATATATATATTAGGGGTGTAACGATACACTCAGCTCACGATACGATGTGTATCACGATATAATGTTCACGATTCGATATGTATCACGATATTTGGAATAAAAATTGAAAATTTAACTGAAATGCAAATTTTACCAAGTAAACTATTTTTTATGTATTTCTTTTGTTTCAACTTGTTAAACTGAACCTTCTTTTAGAAAATGTATTAAACCGGCCTGTCTCTGGAAAATAAAACAATTTAAAAACTTCTTTAAAAATATTATTGAAATGACAGAGACAAAATTAAGGAACAATTTAAGTAAAGGTGCAAAAAAAAAAGCTTTCTATTCAATTGAATTTAACAGTAAGAGCTTAAGGCTTTGCTTGTTCACTTGCGTTTTTTGTGTGTGCAAAAAAAATCCACATTTCCAGGTAATCAGCAGTTCTATAAGATAATCCTGAACTCATGTGTATCTGTCTGAGAGGTTTTTATGGATGGCTGTCTTCATGTTGGGCATGATGAGTGACAGGGGGGCCGTCTTTTCATTACACAGGACAGTCGTGGCTCTTTTCAGCAGTTTAGGCAGGTTTACTATTTCTTCGGCGTCATATCGTAATCAAATCGTCATAATGCCACGATGCAAATCAAGACATTTTTGCATCGCAATAAATCGTTACACCCCTAATATATATATATATATATATATATATATATATATATATATATATATATATATATATATATATATATATATACATACACACACACGCACACAATTTTATTTTGTGTCTGACACATTAAGTATTGCATTTTAAAATACTGAATTATTTTAACGTGCGCACAGCAATATACAGAACCTATTAACAACAGTTACATCTTCTGAAACATCTTCTCGCACCTGAATTTCCAACAGCAAAGATTTATTTTAAAAAGAAGAAATAGTCCTGCCCAATATATTTTTTACTTAAATTACAAATTTAGATTATGTAGTGGATCAACCTACATTATAAGATCGATCAGGGATTTATTAGCTCATTTCAATGAATCGGATCCTAAAAAAAAAAAAATGATTTGAGCACATGACCCATGTAGGGGTGTCATTCAATTTTATTGTATGACATAATAACTTTCAATATTGTAACTTTCAGGTCTATAGACGCTTCCTTTGTCTTCATGCTTGGTTTGTGCTTTGACATGCACTGTCAACCCTGGGACCTTATATAGGCAGGTGTATGCTTTTTCAAATCATGTCCAATCAATTGAATTTATCACAGGTGAACTCCAATTAAGCTGCTGAAACATCTTAAGAATGATCTGTGAAAACAGAATGTACCTGTGCTCCATTTAGAGCTTTACGACAAGGGCTGTGAATAATACTTATGTACATGTGATTTTTCAGGTTTTTCGTTTTTACTAAAATTGCAACAATTTAAAAAAAAATCTTTTTACACACTGGGATATTTTGTGTAGAATTTTGAGGAAATAAATGAATTTTAATCCATTTTGGAATAAGGCTTTAACATAATGAAATGTGGAAAAAGTTAAGCGCTATGAATACTTTTGTGGAGGCTCTGTAATTAAATGTTTAATGTATTTGCAGCATGCACAAGTATTTTATAAAACAACAATGGTTGATTACAGGACTGTACATGTTTTGCAGTTTCTCTGCAAAGTGACATGCATAATACTTCGGTTTGGGCAATTTTGCAGATCACTGCAATCTTGGATAATTTTGATGATGGTTGTCCATACATTGCCATCATGTAAATGTACTCCTGACTTCTTTTTTTGGTTAACCAAACTGTTACAAATCATATTCGTATTCTGTGCACAGGCATAAGGACAAGATGTGCATGAGTAATCATGCCTGGGGATTACAAAATAATTTTCTGTGTTAATGTTAGTGTCTGAACAATTTGCAATGAACTCATCCTCGAGCCATTGCAAATGATGTTAAATGAATATGACACGATGTTGGCTTTGATGTTTTATTCAGATTTGCAAAACAAGAGAAACATCTTCAAGCTTAAAAAATATATGATTCATTTTTGTATTCTTGGTTTGTATTGTAATGCTCCCCTTAAAATTTACAGAAATCATTTGAAATCTTTTGACCCCTGAAAGAAGTATTAAACTTTTTTTAAAACACTTTAAAACTATACTATATAGTTATAAAATCATGTAGATGGGTTTAATTATTACAGTTTATAATAGCAAATGTTAGGTTCAAATAACTGTTAAATTCTGCCTTTACTATCTTTCAGCTTGTGACTACCTCGGTGAGCGGATGGCATCGCTTTTTGGCATCACCTCAGCTAAATACCAGTATGCCATTGATGAATACAGCAGGTCAAAGAGAGAGGTGCGACTCATACACAAGTCTGAGTTAACAAAAATAATGGCTTAACAAAGATGGGATTTTGTTCAAAATTTAATGCCAGCTGGACAGGCTCTAAAAAAGATGTTTTATGTTCTTGTTTGTAATATATAAAGTAATCTGTATTTACTGTTGTTTTGTTGTTTTCTCCATAGTGCGATTTGCAATTAACTGTATTAAAATCAGTAAAAATTGTGCCCAAAATTCTAACAGTTTTTAATTTTCCAGTCTCATTTTGATGGTTAAATTATTATTTTTTTCAATCAAAATCAACATTTTGAAACTTATTTCAAGGTGCAGTAGGTGATCGTCCACAATGCTAACAGCTTAGCATAAATCTCTGAATCACAGTCCCTCCCTTGCTGTCTAGAGCCACACCTCCTTAAACACGAGCACAGCAAAAGAACCCTCTCTCAGGTGTAAAAGCGACTAGTGCTTGTCAAGCGGCATGCTAGCCAAACTGACATGCTATTTCAGAGCAAATATTTAGAGTTGCATGGTAAACAATATAGGGAGAGACTAGGCGGAATAGCAGTATTTACTAGTGTTTTGTTGTTAAACTAATAAAAATCTACATTATCGATGCTGTAAAAGGTCCCTTATGAAACTGAAAGTAGTCTTATCAATCTTTCATCAGAAGATTTTAATGGCTGAACAACACTTCTGTGAAGATATAACCCATTTGTAACAACAACATCTAACGTTACATCAGCTTTGCGTGAAGCTAAAACAGTTTTAAAACAGAACATTACCTGTCTAAGAGAAATCCTTCAGACATGGTGTCATCCTTTCTTCAGCGTGCAAAGGTAACTCCAACATAGATTTAGGTTTTTAAAAATTTTGTTTCAGCAGGTTTTTACAGATCACATGCTTGTGAAAGCTGCGTACAAAAGGCTGCGCAATTGTATAAATCTGCATTTGCAAAAAATATATAAAAACATATAAATACATTTAGATTAATTACTTTAATCATTACTATTAGACTGTGAAGAGACTTTCAACCACCACAACAAAAAGACAATCACCTACTGCACCTTTTACAAAAAGTGATCTTATATTTAGGAATTTAATGCATGGCAGTATTTCCTTCTGAGTAAATTATTAGATGATGAAAAGATTGACGAAGCTTCTCCTACAGCAGCAAATGCAGTTTTTACTGTTGATATTTGGCGCTAGTTAATCAGGAAGTGACTATTTTGTTTGCTTTGACTCGTTGGATGAAAATGCTGCTTTATTCGTATGTCATTTATGCGATGATCCAGTTTTGCGCATAACGTTCATTAGCATTTTTGGGTGGAAAAATAGCTACTGACAGTAACAGTGTTTTGCACATGTGTATTTCAGAGTACTTAATTTGTCAAAAAAAATTAGTAGATGCTTGTCAAATGATAATCGTTTTAACTGAAGTGGTAGAGAAAGTCATGTTAGCTAGGAATGAATGCTATCTCTAGCAAATTTGTGCATCATGTTATGTTGTAGATGAAATAAAGGCTAAAATATAGTTCTACTTTCTTCCAAGTGAACTACTCTCTGAAAGCAAATGTAATAAGTTTGCTCATTTCTTTACTGACAAGATCAATAATATCAGAAAGGCAATCAGCTCATCCAATCAGCCAATTTGTGTCGAAGTCAAACTAGCTCAACCACAACTTAAGAAATCAGATATTATGTCTGATTTCATGGCAATTAATGGTAAAATCTTAGAAGAGACTGTGCAAATTATGAAAACATCAACCTGCAGACACGCTCCCCACATCATTCTTTAAAACTGTGTTTACCTGTTTAGAAATGGATCTTCTAAAAGTGGTAAATGCTTCACTGCTTTCAGGGATTTTTCCAAACTTGCTTAAAACTGCAGTTGTTAAACCCCTCTTGAAGAAGAGCAACCTGGATAACACCCTATTGAGCAACTACAGGCCAATATCAAATCTCCCTTTTATTGGCAAAATCATTAAAAAAGTTGTTTTTAACCCGGTTAACAAGTTCTTAAGCTTCAGGGGGTGTTAAGACAATTTTCAATCTTTTTTCAGAGCACATCACAGTACAGAGAGCGCTCTTATAAAGATAATCAATGATATACGCCTAAATACAGATTCAGGCAAGCTAACAATGCTGGTATTGCTCGATCTCAGTGCCGCATTTGACACTGTCGATCACAGCATACTTCTGGATAGGCTGGAAAACTGGGTTGCGCTGTCTGGCACGGCCTTTAAATGGTTTAGATCTTACCTTGAAGGAAGAGGTTACCATGTTAGTATAGGTGACCACAGGTCGAGGTGGACACCAGTGACATGTGGAGTCCCACAAGGGTCGCTTCTGGCACCTCTCCTGTTCAACCTTTACATTCTCCCTCTGAGCCAAATAATGAGAAAGAACCAACAGAACCACTCCTACCACAGCTATGCTGTTGACACTCAGATCTACCTAGCCTTACTGCCTAACGACTACAGCCCCATTGATACCCTCTGCCAGTGCATTGATGAAATGAACAGTTGGATGTGCCAAAACTTTCTTCAGTTAAACAAAGAGAGAACTGAAGTCATTGCGTTTGGGAACAGAGATGAGGTTCTCAAGGTGAATGTGTACCTTGGCTTTAAGGGTCAAACAACAAAAAATAAGGTCAAGAATCTTGGTGTGACTCTGGAGTCAGATCTGAGTTTCAGTAGTCATGTCAAAGCAGTAATTAAATCAGCATACTATCATTCAAAAACATTACAAGAATCAGATGCTTTGTTTCCAGTGAAGACAAGAGAAACTTGTTCATGCTTCCATCAGCAGCAGGGTGGATTACTGTAACTGCCTCCTCACTGGCCTTCCCAAAAAGACAGTCAGACAGTTACAGCTCATCCACAACGTTGCCGCCAGCATTCTGACTAGAACCAGGAAATTAAAGCACATCACACCTGTCCTCAGGTCTTTACACTGGCTGCCAGTTACATTCAGAATAGACTTTAAAATATTATTACTAGTATATAAATCATTAAATGGCCTAGGACCTAAATACATTACAGATATGCTCACTGAACACAAACCCAACAGATCACTCAGATCTTTAGGATCATATAAACTAGAAGTTCCAAGAATTCAATTAAAGCAGGGTGAATCAGCTTTCAGCCACTATGCCCCCCGCTGCTGGAATCTGCTTCCAGAAATGATCAGATGTGCTCCAACATGAGGCACATTCAAATCAAGACTGAAAACACATCTGTTTAGCTGTGCCTTTACTGAATGAGCACTGCTGCGTCTGACAGATTGCACTATTATGTTTTTCACTTTTTCTTCATTCTTTTATATCACTTTCTACCTGTTTTTATGTTTTTTTTTACTCATTTTTATTATTTGTTTTTATTTTTATTTTACTTTCTTTCATTCTTGTTTATGTAAAGCACTTTGAATTGCCACTGTGTATGAAATGTGCTATATAAATAAACTTGCCTTAAAATATATAAATAAGGCTTGCCTTGCCTTAAAACTTGTAAACTGAGACTGAGATATGAGATTATGCTTTGCACCATTAATTTAAAAGTACTGTCAAATAAAGTGTTTTCTTCTAAACAATAACTAGTGCTTAAATAACAAGTGCTATAAAATGGTAAAGAACTTAACTGCTAAACTGAAGATTGGGGGTCCTATCATACATCCGGCACTATGTGGCGCAAGGCGCGACGCAATAGTTATTTGCTAGTTTCAACTTGGCGCAAAAGTTATTTTGAGGTGTTGCGCCCCGCTGTTTAAATAGCAAATGCATTTGCGCTCATATGTGCACCCATAGGCGTTCTGATCTAAAAAAGGTGTGTTTTGGCGCGTTGCTTTTTTGAGTAACTATAATAGTCTGTTCTTTAGACCAGAACAAAGCCGGTCTATTGTCTGGCGAAGAGTGGCCTGGACAAGTTACAGACTGCTTAATACACACAAGATGTAGAGCAATACGCAAATATCGTTACATATGAAAAAGATATAAAATATTAAGGATATATGTAGGATATAATAAGGATATACATAGGATATAAATATAAAGGATTAAAATATTACAAAACATATTATTTTTCTAGCCTACGTGAATTTAAAAACCACTACCTTTATACTTTCTTCATCTTGGGAGGCTTTTTCAGTTCATTCAATTTGCTTTTGTATAATGTTATTATTAGCAGTATGATTTATTAAATGCGTATTTATATGTTTTGTTAAAACAAGCTTAGATTTGCCCATCTGTCAGGTTTTAGACCATATGAGACACAGCATGTGTATTAGGATAAAACTCAGGTTTTTGAACAGACTTCGTTATTATTGTTCATTTTTTCGTTTGCTGGAAATTAGAACTGAATTTAGAAATAGTTTTGAAACAAATCGTTGTGCTTAACAAACTTAATTAAAAACAAACAAAATTTAAAATGAAACTAGATTATGAGATCCCTTATCTCACATTCTCGCAGGGTAGATGCTCTGTTTAACTGTTTTCTTGCTAGTGAAATGCTCAGTTTTTCCACTTACACTTACTTTACGTCATGTAAATAGCAAATGTGCCATGGCGTGACGCAACAGGCTCTTAAAGGGAATGGGAGATGAGACTCTGATTGGTTTATTTTCAATAACTCATTAAGAAAATAAACTCAACCCTTTTAGACCATGCTCCACGTTGCAAAGCGGATTTTTTCGTCCTTCTATTAGCACAAATGGATTCTGACATGCCCTGAAAGCATTTGCACCCCTGGCTCTGCGCTTTGTGCATGGATCGTCAAAATAGAGCCCTAGAAGTGAAATCAAAGCCATTATCACTCTTTTTTTTTCCTGGGTTGTAAGCAAAGTCCTGCAAACTCTTTCTTTTCAAGACATTTGGACCAGAAGATGGAGCTGGTCCAGGAAAGGCTGCCGAGGGTCAGCGGTGTCCAGTGATGTTTTTTTTTTTTTCTTCTGTCAAATAAAAATATCAGACTACCTCAACTCGATCGCTCCACAGGAAATATGCATTTAATTAATGCTCCACTGTTGTTATTTCACAAAACCTTAGTCGACATTTTTAGTAAAAGTCATTAGATTAAAGATTATGTCCCCGGTCAGATCACATGATTTTGGCATGATTTTCTTGACGTAGGGTGTTGTAGAGATTCGTAAACGACAAATAGACGTCGTAAGATTCAATCGTTTCTTCTCGTGTAATGTGGCATAGTTCACAACAACCGATTCCATGCCTGCGATGCCTCATGACACTGTCACAGAAAGTCTAGCATGTTTAATCTTTGCTCGTTCTTTACGACAAGTTCCACCACGTGAGTGACACGGCCCAGTAGGAGCACATAATTTATCAGTTATTTTAGCGGGTTTTGCTGTTAATGAGCTGGTCAGGTAATCAAAAAACAGGCTGCATATTTACAGATGGGTTGATGGGCAGCTAAGAATGCCTTAATCATGTTTATGTACTTCTAACATTGTCATCTGTGGTACCTATCTGTTGCTTACACAATCCTACAGCTCATGTTGTAGTAGGCATGATTATAATTTATATAGCTTACATTTTTTTAATGCTCGTAGTTAATATCTCTTCCCATGCTTTTGGGCGGACCTTTATTTTGCATATTAGCGGTCCAGAGACAAAGAAAATTCAATCAAATCAAACTATGCCAGGAAACCATTGGTCAGTCAGTAGATAATGGGTGTGATTTGCCACCACAGTTACAACCCAGCTGCGTCCACAGCACTGCGCAGAAAGGTCCGAAAAAACCTTGCGAAGAGGTGCCCCCCTTTGAGGGGACAAACCGCATTTCTGTACCTGCATGCCTCGCTTGAGTCCGCGCATTTCTTATTTAAAAAAACAAAAAAACAAAAAAAAAACAATTAAAGTTTACGCCTAACATACCCTCTGATCTGCAGCCCAAGTTCCACTCCTCAAGGACATCAAATGACTCCATCCTCCAGCGCATTGGAAAAACTTGCAAAAAGAGAGACAGAAAAAACCCACTAAATCCAGGTATTTAGTTATGTGATAAAGCTGTGCCCCTGATCAAAAAGGTGTTTTTATAGTCTTGGTGATCCTTAATAGTGTGTGGAACTGAGGTAGATTTGCCATTCTTTTATCTAATCTCTTAATTTCTTCGCTTGGTTTCTTTTCCATGTTTGTTCTATGTTTTTGTTGTTATGTTTGTGTGTTTGTTTGTTACATATCAGACTAGTCAATAAACCCCATTATAATCAAATGGATTGTATCGTTCGCCTCACAGACAAAATCACTTAAACGATCTATTTTTGCTACAAGCTGTTATTAAGTTGAACAAAACTTATAAACTATTAATCTACTTCACAAGGAGTGGTTATAATTACCTTTTCTAAATAAATAGATCATTACAGAGTCCGCTCAGACGAGCGGCTTGGTCTGGTTATATTTATTTGGTCAAATTAAGAATATTAATAATAATTATTTATTATTGATAATTAATATTCATAATCTGAGAGTCCGCTCGGACAAGCGGGCGAAGTCATTGATATATATTGATATATTGATGTTTAGTCAAATTAACAATAGGTTAATTCAGGATATTAATAGTTAACAATAACTCGTTATTACTGATTATTAATATTCATAAACTGAGCTAATTCCGCTACACTGCCCTGCTTATTCCAATGTGTCATTAATAATAACAGTTTTATATAGGCTTCTCTGAAACTGTGAATATTTAACTTTAATTTTATTTAGGCTAGATTATAATTTTATTTACCAAACCAACACAATCTCACGGGCAACTCGTGTTTTGGTGCTGAAGCATGGGCCTATAGCGGACTTGTTTCACTGCACTTCAAAGGTTTTCGATTATTCTTTTTTTGTTATCTAGTAGTTAACTGACCAACAAAAAATACGTAACAATTAAGATACAAATCATAGCTAACGAAATTTGTTTCAAATAGAATTTTTTTCCAAGAAACGTATATGAATTATATTTTTGTTTGTGCCTGTCTAACTGTGCGGTGATGATTTGTTCCGCTCCGTGGAAAATGAAGATTTAATTAACCCTTCACTGCTTCACAGCTGCTGATGTTTTTTCATTTCATGTTCAGGCAAGGGAGTGTTAAGCAACATTGGCAGAAAAAATATACATTTAGATTTCAAAGAAAATATATTTATATTAAAAGGGAAACATAAAAGTTGATCCTATCAAAATCATAATGAATGCCTTTAAATAGTTATTAGTTGTCAGCCAGCATCAGTGTTTATTGAGTTTGAAGTTAATTCAATTAAACTGAGATAAGAAATATTGTTTTAGCAACACTCTAATACACCACTTGTCTCATTTTTGATTTCGACTTGTAAAAAGCATTTAAGTCCTTGTCCTTTTCTTATTAGCCATTTTCCAAAGCTTTAAAGACACCTGACTCTTCATTTAATAAGCACTTTAATTGCAACACACACTCTGAAAATTGTAAGTTTTTAAGTCATTTAATTTATTTAAGTCATAAGTTTACATACAATTTGCAGAAAAAAAGAGAAAATATATAGGCCTATTTCAAATTGAATGTTGCATTTAGTAAGCCTACTGGCCTAAATAAACTTTTGTATCAACAAATTCATAATCATACCTGTTGCTAGTGCAATTTTTATTGACCATAGCCTCACTCTTTTTTTATTCATTATTTTGCTGCAGTTCCGCTCTTTTTATTTATTTTCTCACAGCCCCATGAGCAAAATGCAGCCTGCAGGTTAATGATGACAGCGGCACCTTAGTGAATACAAGAATTCAAATAACTAATATTAATGAATATTACACGTGCTCTATAAAAATCAGATGATTCACCACTAGGCTTGGGCTGTAATATGGTATACCGCAGGATCTAAAAATAGCAACGGTGTCAGTTCTAATACCGTTATACTGTCATAAAAACAATTCACTTAAGTAGGAGACAAGTAATAAATAATACATATAATTTATTTAATTCCTAGAAATGAGTATGCGTGATTGTCATGACGGGACAGTGTGGAGGAGAGAGAGGTGAGGTAAGATTTCGAGTCACACACCAAAAGTCACATATCGCTTTCAGTTTCGGGCTTTGGCGCGTTTTGCACTCACACACAAGTGTACCGTGCCAAAGCCCAAGTGAACCGCGCTCAGGCACACCTCTTCCAACCGGGCCAGGGCCGGCCAAGTGAACCGTGCTTGAGCACGATTCAGTGCACTTACACTTCTCAAACGATCCGGGAAACGGGCCTGGGCACGGTATGGATGTGAGTAGTGTGAGTAGGCCCCAAGTCACCTGTAATGTGTGTGTGTGTGTGTGTGTGTGTGTGTAAGAGAGGGAGAGACACACACACACACACACACAGCATCAAAATTTGGATAAAGCCCGAGCCTTTTCACCACATTATAACAAGGTGCAGCTGGAAATGCGGACGCCTTTGCCTCACGTGGTGTCTCTTTGTTGCTCTGTGTGTGTGTGATTGTGTGTTTGTGTGTGTGTGTGTGTGTGTGTGTGTGTGTGTGTGTGTGTGTGTGTGTGTGTGAGAGAGAGAACTTTGTGCTGCTGTCTGTGTGTGTGTGAGAGAGAGAGAAAGACCGTACTTATGTGTGTGTGTTTACACAGACAGCTTGTTTTAGGCTGTCTGGACTCTGTATAGCTGGGTGGTTTTTAGGTTTTGTTCTCCGGCGGCGTGTAGAAAACGGGTGTGTCGGGCAGCGGGACAACACATCCTGAATATGAGCGGAAGCGGTTGAATTCGGGTTAGAACCTGGTGGGATTCAATATTTAGTCCCGCGCTGATCTCTACCAGAGTGCCATCTGAACATGCGAATGTCCGTGTCTGGTGTGCCATGTTCGGGCTCTAGTGGGTCATCCGGTGCCTCAGTCAAAGTTAATGCAGTGTGCGTGGTTATTAGTCTGTGTACAAGCTCGGCACTTTAAACTAGCACACAGTTTGCTGAGAAACTATACATTGACACACATGATTGTGTACTCTCTGCTTGGTCTGTGGCCGAGGCTTATCTTCTCATGCAGTGTCTCTGTCTGCCTGCTTGTTTCCAATCACAGAGCGAGCGTGCTCTTGGCTCCACCCCTTGTAACGTTGGGGGGGAATTTGAAACTTCTTTCCATGTGAAGCTACACGCCCCTAAAACAGCAAACTGTGTAAACGCCCCCAAATGAACACTTTTAAACACATTATAATAAAAACATCTAAACTGTGTGTTGAACTGAACCTAAACTGGCACACTCAGAAGAACCTTAATAGTAATATTAAATCATAAAAAAGGGGTAAACTATGTGCCCTTTAAAATAAAACTGTAAGAAATAAGTAGACTAACATATAATTTAAACCACTTGTTTGGTACTTAAGGCATAATCTGTCTGCATTAATGTAAACGGTATCATCCAGGGATTCATTTGTTCCAAAACCCCTCCTTAGCGCGAAGCTAATCTGCACTGATTGGACCGATGACAGTTTGTTGTGATTGGTCGACACTGACTGCCTTCAGCAAGAGACAGAGTGAAATGCCCAGCAGCTAATCAACATTATAAAAGTAGTCACAGTGCATACACGCTTCATAGTGTAAAGCGTGGATTTTAGCTGCCAGTAGGTGAATGTAAATATAGAGGATGGACTTGAAAATACAGACGACTAACTATTTTATTGAGCAGATCTCCTAGGAGATCTCCTAGCTTCTCACACTCTGCACTTTTCACACACACACACACACACACACACACACACACACACACACACACACACACACACATATATTACCCTCGGACGACAACGCACGCACACATTACCCTCCTCCACGGAGGTCTGTAAACAAAGCGGCACGCGTCGCGTTTTAACCGTGGCTTTGCAAGCGATATGAGAATATAGCGAGTTAACCTGATACAGTACACGCAGTTATAAGTAACAAATCACAACTAAATACATTTGCAAGCTAGAGTAAACGAGGCAACAACTTTAATCGCATGTACTTACACTTGAGAAATGGAGAAAAAAACCGATCCATGTCCTGACATGTCCATCAGTACTCTTTACTGATCCTTCCTTTAACAAATGGTCAATGAAGTATTCTTTGTAGCATGTAGTTTCCAGATGTTTCCAGTAGTTTCCAACTGCTCAAGGCTGAGCTAATGCTGAGGTTTCATCTTTGGGTAGAGACTCAATAATATCCATCTGCAGTGTGACTTCAATCGACCGGCATGTTTGTGTGTGTGGCTTTTGCTGTGTTAGAGGGCGGGCCGCAGGTTTCAAATCTCCCGGGTTTGCGCTAAACTACTTGGCTTCATTATTGCATCATGGTAAAACATCTAATGACTCTTTATCAAGATGACTCATTTGAAGCACTATGAGTCGACTCTTTTATAGATGAATCAACAGTTTTAAACCAATGACTGTAAAAAAATATGGACGACGTGACAGCCCCTTTTCCCATAGAACGCCTTGAGGGCAAAACGCCTGCTTGACGGGCACAAACTGTTGCAAAAGACTGCTGAAATTGGAGCCTGGACATGCACAGAAGGACTGTCTGATGGAGCCAAAGGAGGAGCCACAAAAATGAGCGTAATCAAGCTTCTAACCAAACGCATTATGTAAAATCAACCATGCCCCCCAAACTTCTCACTTGACTTCTCACTGTATCTGCACTATAACAAAGGCTCGCTGATGTAAATAGAAGCACTTACATTTAAAAACACAGAATAATATACGGTTTAAAAACGCTGTGATGTAAGCTGTTAAACTTTAATAAAAGCAATACATGCTGGACTGCAGAAATAAACGATCTTTTATACACTCAAGCCTGAATATAGGCACAAATAATATATTCTCTTATAACAGGGTTGTTGGTATTTGTTTTCTTCATAGGGGTAGAAATAACACTTGTAAAATATGAACAATAAAATATAAACAACACGTACATTTTAGGAAAGGTTTTTTATTTTTAATTAGCCATCAACAGAAACCAAAATATAGCCTACACATAACGATTTACCATGCAGGAACAGTCGTGCGTTTAGAAGATAAATACAGCAAGATTACTAAATATCAACAGGATATTTACACATCCCAACCCTGCAATTTGTCAATTTGTGCAAAAAAAGAACTTTGCAGTATTATTACAATGTCTAACATCTCTAGTATATTGTTTATTGATTTTCGCTTGAATTGTTTATTTATTTAATTTTTTTGCCTCCGTTTTCATTTGGTTTATTCAATGCCTTCATTGTATCTGGCAACGAGGAAATTACATTCATTATAATGTTTAGTTTGAGTTTTCAAATAAAATGCCAACAGTAAATGATGTAAATAAATAATATCTAACATTTACAGCTCTATTAGGCTATATAAGATTTGGTTTCAATAACCTTATAATGTCTTATAACAGCAAATTCAGTAGATTACTAAATAACATGCCGAAACTTAAAATGCAGAGACGTCCTGTAAAGCAAGTTCAAATAGCCTTACAGGAGATCAAGGTGGAGATTATTATTTTAGACACATAAAGAAAATTACTGCTAATGATCACCTGTATTTTCCCCGTACTTAAATTAGTTTATTTGTCATTTATTGTGCAGTTTTATTGTCATAAGCATCCGGAGTATGTCCAGCAGAGGCAGTCAGTCTGAGGGGTAAGTCTCTGGCAGGCGAGAACTGGCCCGAGTGTATTTTGCTATCTGGGTGGCTAGGCGTGTATCAGCAAACTAATAAAGCCCGAAAAAAAGCTCTGACCTTAGCGAGTAAACAGTGTTCCACCAGATCATGTATGTCAGAAACTGTAGTTTACTGTTGAACTCCTTTTGTCATGGTAAAATAACACAGAAATCGAATAATAACACTTCAGTCTTCTGCCGAAGCTCAGACGTGCTGCTTTGAGAAACTGTCAATCACAACTGTCAATCACATTGACACACCCAGCATTAAATTACTGCTAAAAACAAACTGTTTTCAAAATTGAGGATCTGCACCTATTTCAGCACAATAATCAGTGCCTTAATCGACCAGAACTATCTTTCGGGACATTTTATTGCAAGTGTAATTAATTTTTTTATTTGGGCTCAAGTCTCCTTCATTAACACGGAGGAGGCGGGCTTTATGACTTGTACTTGCACTGCAGCCAGCCACCAGGGAGCGATCTAACGGCCGAGACCTTCACTCAAACGCAGGCTTGCGGCACACTTGTTTTAAACACTATACCCTTACAGATTTAAGCCTTAGCTGGATATTTTACTTCACTTAGAGTTGTGTTACACACTACATGGAAGGGCATTTTCAAATTCCATAATATGGGCTCTTTAAAACAGCGACCAATCTCTCCTCCATCATTAAAAGTTTGCCATAGTCGCCTTGACAACTCAAACACTGCTGTCACCTCAACAGAAACCCTGCAGTGCTTTCCTTGATTGATGAATGAAAAAGAACCGACTGAGGTAACACGCTTTTTCCGCTCGAGCACACAATGGCAAAACACTTGCGGCCGTTAGTAAACCATTCAACAGATGCTCCTTATGCAGCCAAACTTAAAAGATTTATAAACTGTATTTTTTAATCGTTTAACTGATACCATTAATCGGTTATAAACGCACTCTTTTAGGTAACGGTTAATCGGTTATTTTAAGCAACCTATAATTAAACTGCATGCACAAGCTCTATTTTTTTTTTTCTCTTGTTGCCGGCATGGTGCCGGAATACTTTAAGCTCTGAGTAAATCAAAATGAGAGTTCAACAGGGATTTTATATAGCCGCCCCCTAATCTACAAAGAAGATTAGAAAATAAATAAACATCACTGTTCTTTTACTTTACTCATCACTGGTATCAGTAGTCATCTCTGGTAGGACTATTAGTTTAGAAACCGGGCAACGGTAGACTCTATTATCAATAGTTATGTCTACTACTCAAACAGTTTCATCACTGCTGGGTACAACTTGTTTTATTCTGCCTATTGGCCAGAATGCTTGTGGCAATTGGGGGTTCATGACCATGACTACTTGTCCCACTGATGGATCTGGTGTAGAATGCCGCCATTTGGTAGGTGGTTGTAAATTCAGCAAGTAATTCTGAATGAATTGTTTCCAGAACTGATCAGCTATAATTTGGCTATGTTGCCATTTTCTCTTTGCCAGCAATTCTCCTTTGCCATAAACCACTTGAGGAAGGAAGGCGTCTCGCTGCCCCATCAGAAGAAGGTTTAAAGTAACTGGGTCCGGGTCAGATATTTCTGATGACACATAGCCAAGTGGTTTCGAATTCAGTATTCCCTCCACCTCTATAAGAACAGTGGTTAGTACTTCCTCAGTCACAATCTGATCTTTCAGTACCACTCGACAGGACAGGATTTAGACAGGTTTTAATAGAGTGAATTTCACGCTCCCAGGCTCCTCTAAAATGTGGGGCATGTGGAGGATTAAACTGGAAGAAAACATCTTGGAGTTCTCTGCTTCCACCCCTAAAATTTGTACCCTGATCAGCTATTAATTCAAAGGGTTTTCTGCGTCGTGCAATAAACCAACGTAAAGCCATGAGAAAGGAGTAAAGTCCATACTGTGCAAAAGGTCTAGGTGGATACACCAGGTGGTGAGACATTTTGACAATGATCCCCTATCATTTCTCATGTCTTCTGCCTTTATTGTCTGTCTTTGTTGTAAATGGTCCAAAGCAATCAACTCCAGTTGACCAGAAAGAAGGCTGATGTAAGCGAAGACGAGCAGCAGGGAGATAAGCCATTTTTGGGTTGACTGGCTTACTCCGCCAGGTCCTGCATTCATTGCACTGTTGTTGATATTTCTTTATGAATTGTCTACCTCTGATTATGCAGTAACTTCTCTGCAATTCTGCTGTAGGGATAGTTTTACAGATTGACCCAAAGAATGACCAGTCTGGTAGATAAAGATGAGCCGGAGTCAGAGATTTAAATAAATAAATCAAGTTTACTGAAGATAGTTTGCAGTTACACCAGCAGAAGCCAGCTTCAACACTCGCAATGAGTTCCTAGGCCGCTCTGCTTACAATCACCAATCAATAACAATTATACTCTCACATAACGACATTAACTGCGTCATATATATAGGTGTTTTAACCTGATTGGTTAAAACACAGATAGACTAGGAAAATTTTTTACGTGGGGTTCGTGCGTACAATTCTGAACATATTCTTAAGCATAAACGTCAGAATTCCCTTAGACTGATTAGAGGTGACTCCAGACCTGTGAAACGGATCAACAATCAAATAAAACACACACACTTAAAGTATAATCTGTTTCTTATCCAAGGCTGAGTGTACTCTCAGCCGTCTTTATCAAAACTGGTTAAAAAACCGGTATCATCTACAATCAGGCAGTTATAATCCTTACTACACAAAGTCTATTTTGAATAAAAAGTAGAATCACTTTAAAATGATTAACCGTAAAAACGGTAAAATCACTTTTAGACAATTTAGACAGTATTAACTCATAGAAATAACAATAGAAACAGTTGCTTCCTGTCCTTAGCCCTCAGTTCCACTCAAGGTCTCCGTGACCTCTGACCTAGTTTGGTGGCTTCTGAAAATAGTTATAAAGAGACAGGCAAATGCACTGAACATTCTTATATTAAGCAATGTGTTAACTTATTCATTAATTAAAATCAATTCGCAGTTAAATACTGAGAAACAGGATGATGAAAAGGATAAATGTTGGCTCATGATGAGACTGATTGGAATCCCAATCCTTCACTGCAAAGACACGTCCAGGTCCTGGATGAAGTAGCTGGTTGTCGTAGTTTTGCAAAATGAGTTTAGTGATTGCATGATCAGATGCCAAGACGATAGGATATTGGGTATCAACATCAAGTTCCTTAGCCTTACGAAGGCAACCTCCAGTCCTAACTATTCCCAGGGTTTGATCATGTTTAGGTCATTCTGAAGAGCATTGATTTAATCAAGAAGGCTGTCCTGCTGTGCTTGTCTCAAAAGTATCAGCTCAGTATCAATACGTTGTGCAGCTGGCATTGGGAGGTGCTTCTGTTTCATGTACAGACTGGTACATGGCTTGGACTAACTCTGCACATGTTGAGTGTTGCTCTGGATCTGGTGGAGAAGACTAAGGTACAATTACATAAGCAAAAAACAATGACTTTCTTAATTCATTCTCTTCGACTGACTGTGAGGTGGGTTGCATAGGCCAGTGTTCTGGTAACTGCTAAAGGAAATCAGGGCCTTGATTCCATTGACATGTTGAGAGACCTCATAGAGGAATTTGCCTCTTGTAATGTCATCAGCAAGATTTAGTTCAGAGTCCACATATCTCCATTTATTGGGACTTTTTAACTCCTTTATTTCTGTTATCCGTTTACCAACGAACACCTTGTCATGACAGGATTCCAATTTGATCCATGAATGCACTGTGGTGGAATCTGTCCAAAGAATAGTGTTGTGGATGGGTAGAGTAAGTTCTGTAAGGGCACCACACAGTTCCCGTTGGGGCATTGATATTTGCTTTTTGGGTGCGACACGGGATCTGGCCATCACAAATGAGGTATAGATTCTACCGTCTTCATCGTCAAGATGCAAATATGCCACTGAACCATAAGCTTGCTCCGAGGCATCACAGAATATGTGGAACTCCAGGTTGGTTTTGTTTGATTCTGGACAGATTGGAAAATAGCATCTTGGAATGGTTATCCTAGAGGGGTACTGCTGTTCATTGGTCCATTGCTGCCATTTGTCCTGCATATCTCCTCCGATGCACTCATCCCAGCCACATTTGTTTATTCACAGTGCTTGGACAAGGATTTTAGCTCTAGTGGTGTAGGGCAGAATATAACCAAGAGAGTCATACTTATAGGTTAGCACTAAATGTTGCGCATGGTGGGGTCCTCCTTGCAAAACTAGTTACTGGCCTATTGTCTTATTTTGAACCCACCAGCTGCTAGTAAAGCTCTCATTTTATCCATGGCCTCGTTGGTAGAGAGGAAGTATTGCAGACAGTTGCTGTCTGCAATCCTGAGGATTTGAATCCACATCGCTGAGGATTTGACATGGACTGCTCACACAGACGCGGTGCTGAGGAAGGCACAACAATGCCTCTTCTTTCTCAGGCGTCTCAGGAGGTTTGGAATGAGCCCCCACATCCTCCGCTTGTTCTACATATGCACTGTGGAGAGCATCCTCTCTGGCTGTATCACCACCTGGTATGGGAATAGCACCAGCAGCAATCGCAAAGGCCTACATAGCATTTTGTAAACTGCTGGACGCATAGTAGGAGGTGAGCTTCCCTCCCTCCAGGACATCTACATCAGGCTCTAATTTTAGTATGAGGTGGTTTAGAATATTAATATATTTATCCTCGTTTTATCTGACTCCAATTATAAAACATTGATAAGATTATTTTGTTTCCTTTCACATTATTTTAGATTAGGATTGAATATTCTCTTCGGTTCATTATTTTATGTTACTCGTTCATTGGGTTTCCTATAACATCCTGAATCTTGTACCAGCTGAGTATACAATTTCTTAAGCACAAGCATGTCAGTCTTGGTAATTAAACAGTGGCGATTGACCGCTATCCTAAAAAGGCAGAACCCTACTTGCTCAGATTAGGATATTTTTTATGCGGTCCCCATAGATCTGCTACCTCCTAAATCAAACAGAGCTATTTAGTCATATAATGATCATTACTATAGAATTAAGCAGACCAGTCGTACTTAAACTATTAGTAACTTTGAATAATCACTATACTATCTAATTTTTTTTTACTTTTACAGTCTAAGTATACATGAATTAATGCCAATGTGTTAGTCGGATCTCTAAAGACATCGTATAGCGTGCCGCAATGCTCCGTCTACCGTGTTTTAGTCCGTTACTAACCCTTACAAGGGCTTGTGGTGTTATGAAATTACCACAATCTACTAGATATAATGACACAAACTCTGTTTGAATAATTCAAAACATAATTTATTTGTCAGGTAAATGTGTATTATGCCAATTCATTCAGTCAATTCATAAAAGATCAATATGAAATATCAAATTATCAAAGACAAATCCAAGATTAAAATATTATATTTTGACCTGACTTCATATACATAACATGGAGCGTAAGCTCCATGTTACAGGCTGATCTGGGTAAGCAGAATTGCGCCGAACATTTCTCAAACCTCCCTTAAGTAATCCAAGAATCCCCTCAAGGAAGGGGGTGTGTAAAAAACAAAAGGCTTTTTGATACCTGAATTTATATATTTATTGTTTTGAATATGTCTATTTCTAAAGGGGATGAGACCATTGTACCAGTCGCACTGAGACATATCAAATTATATCAAACATGTAAGAACTCATTAAGCTGCATTCCTCCTCCTGACCAGAAGGAGGTGCTCCTGTCTCCTTGCACAACAGGATCCAATTGTCATGCTTCCTCCTGAACAGTGGATGGCACCACGTTCTCACCATCTGCTGTGTGTCACTACTCAAGCTTGATTTGCAACACCTGTGTCTTGCCCTATATAAGTGTGTGTGTTACAAGCTACTGTGTTCAGTCTTGAGCCAGTACCACCCGGTGTTCTCCAGATTGTCTAGAGAAGCTAAGTGACATTCTACTGTTGTGTTTTTTGACCCTTGTGTCTAATTTGTTTTGCCTGTTTACTAGAAGCTCGGCTTCAGTTATTTCTGTTGTACTTTTGAATTCTATTTTTCTAGTAAAGATCATCTGTTTATTTTTTTCTGAAACCAAAGCCTCAAGTTCACAAAGCCCAGCTTTGTGTCCAGGAGACCCGGGTTCAATCCTCTCCTAAACCAACACCTTACAGCAAGACTGAACCATGGAAGTGAACCCAGCAGAAGAAGCCTCACCACCTTCCAATGTTGATCATATTCTGTCTGCTTTGTCTGATCAAGCAACCACTTTCCAGAACCATGAGCAGATTCTTGGTGAGATCCTCCAGTTACTTAATCCTCAACGTTTAACTTCTTAAGGAAGCCAACCAGTAGCCATTCCTCCAACAGTTTTTGTTGCTTCATCTGAGCCCAAGTTACCAGCACCAGAGAGATTTGATGGAGACCCAGAGAGGTGTCGAGGGTTTGTCACCCAGTGCACGCTGGCCTTTCAATTGCAACCCAGCAGCTTTCCCACAGAGAACAGTAAGGTAGCATATATCATCACTCTACTTACTGGCAAAGCCTTGAATTGGGCCACATCTTTATGGGACCAGAAATCTCCCCTTACCAGCAACAGTACCAGTTTTATTGCAGAGATGAAAAAGGTCTTCCAACATCCAGCCAGTAAAGGAGATGTGAGTTATCGCCTGCTTCAACTCTCTCAGGGTGAGAGGAGTGTGGCAGAATTTTCTATCGAGTTCAGAACCCTGGCCTCAGAGAGTGGATGGGACCAGAGAGCACTAAAGGCCACTTTTCATTGTGCCTTGTCCTCTGAATTAAAGGATGAACAGGACTTTAGAGATCCTGCTCCAAATCTTGAGTCTCTCATTGATGTTGCAATCCGTGTTGACCATCGCCTAAGAGAACGACAACTGGAACGAGGTAGAGAGACCAGGTTATTTGACCCTGATGTACATTCTAGCACCATCACTCAGCCCCTTCAATCCAATGATCTTGATGAACCAATGCAATTGGGGAGAACTAGATTGACCCGGACGGAACGGGATCGGCGAATGAAAGACCGATGCTGCCTCTACTGTGGAAAGCCAGGCCACTTCCGCTCCACTTGCCCTGAACTGAAGGGAAAAGCCAGCTCTCGTCCAGGGAGAGGGGGTCCCGGGCGAGAGTAGATACTTCCCCCTGTGCTATCACTTCTGGAGCATCCGTTCAAGCCACTATCACCCAAGGCAACCAACTTCACCATCTTAGTGCCTTCATTGACTCTGAGCTGCTGGTAATTTTATGGATATCAATGTGGCCAGGGAGCTGGGTATTAGAACCATAATCCTCCAGAGACCCCTCACCATTACAGCGCTAGATGGCAGACCTCTTGGTTCAGGACAGGTTAGTCACTGCACTACATCTCTCCAGTTAAAAATAGGTGCACACCGAGAAGAGATACAGTTCTTTTTGATCCATTCACCAGAACACCCCTTAGTGCTTGGTTTCCCTTGGCTATTCCACCACAACCCTTTTATAGACTGGTCCAGATGTGTGGTAAAGAGTTGGGGTACTAACTGCTGTGTTTCTGATTTTTTTTTTTTTGCCATCCTCTCGAGCCACTGGAGACATTTCTTGGACCTCAGCCTGATCCCTCCAGATCACCCTCAACCCACACTATATCCATACCTACCACAGAAGTGCGGGTAATACCCAAGCTCAAGCCATTAACTTTCGAGTCTCCAGCCCCCTTGCCAGAGCCACTTAAGGTTCCTCTTCCATGTTTGTCTCGAGTTCCCCAAGAATACATGGATCTCAGTGAAGTCTTTAGTAAGTCTCAGGCTACTTCATTATCCCCGCATCGTCCATATGATTGTTCTATTGAACTTGTACCTGGAGCAAGCCCACCTCGAGGTAGATTGTACTCCCTCTCCATTCCTGAAAGAACTGCCATGGAGAAATACTTGAACGAGGCTCTAGACAGTGGTTTCATTCGCCCTTCAACCTCACCGGCAGGAGCAGGCTTCTTTTTTGTTTCCAAGAAGGATGGGAGTCTTCGACCCTGTATTGATTATAGAGGTTTGAATCACATCACCATTAAGAATCGTTACCCATTACCCCTAATGAACACTGCTTTTGAGATACTGCAGGGCGCCACTATCTTTACAAAGTTGGACCTCAGAAATGCTTACCATCTGGTCAGGATCAAGGAAGGAGATGAGTGGAAGACCGCTTTTAACACCCCTACAGGCCACTATGAATATCAGGTAATGCCCTTTGGCCTTGTAAATGCCCCAGCTGTCTTCCAGGCATTCATTAATGATGTCCTCAGGGAAATGTTGAACAGATTTGTTTTCGTTTACTTGGATGACATACTTATTTTTTCAAGTAGCTATGAAGAGCATGTACAACATGTCCGGCAGGTTCTCTCCCAGTTGTTGAGACACAGACTGTTCGTTAAGCTGGAGAAGAGCGAATTCCATGTCTCCAAAGTGTCGTTCCTTGGGTTTATAGTATCCAAATGTAGCCTTCAGATGGATCCTGGCAAGATTAAGGCAGTACTGGATTGGCCACAACCATGTTCAGTTAAAGAGGTACAATGATTTTTGGGGTTTGCCAATTTTTATCGGAGATTTATTAGAGGCTTAAGCTCCATTGCAGAACCCCTCACTGCCCTCACCAAGAAGACGGCCAAGTCATTTGTGTGGACTGAGATGGCCAACAAGGCCTTCAACAGACTGAAGAGTCTCTTCACATCTGCCCCCATTTTAGCTCTTCCAGATCCAGAGCTTCCTTTTGTAGTGGAGGTTGATGCTTCTGACATAGGCATAGGAGCGGTCCTTTCTCAGAGAAGTAAGACTGATAACAAGCTTCACCCATGTGCTTATCTTTCTCACAGGCTTACACCAGCACAGAGGAACTATGACATTGGGAACCGTGAGCTCTTGACAGTCAAGGTGGCATTAGAAGAATGGAGACACTGGTTGGAGGGGCCCAAACATCCATTTCTCATCTGGACTGACCACAAGAACCTCACCTACATTAGAGAGGCAAAGAGATTAAACTCCAGGCAAGCTCGCTGGGCCCTTTTCTTTAATCGTTTTGATTTCACTCTCTCTTATCGCCCAGGCTCAAAGAACTCAAAGCCAGATGCACTGTCAAGGCAGTTTGGGTCTCTAGACAGTGAGACCACACCAGAACTAATAATACCTACCTCAAGAGTGGTTGGCGCAATCCAGTGGGGAATTGAAGAGACGGTCAGGAGAGCACAGCCACAGACAGTGCCAGGTAATTGTCCTCCAGGGTGTCTCTTTGTACCTAATCATTTACGCTCTGAAGTGTTGCAGTGGGCTCATGCTTCCCTCCAATCGGGGCACCCTGGGACTACTAGAACCCACAAGCTCATCCAGAGGAAATTTTGGTGGCCAAGACTGCAAAAGGATGTCCGCAACTTTGTTGCTGCTTGCTCTGTTTGTGCACAAAACAAGGAACCAAGAACCCGACCTCAAGGCCTGCTGCACCCACTCCCTATACCTAAACATCCATGGACGCATATATCGTTGGACTTCGTTACAGGCCTACCAGAGTCCAAAGGTAATACAGTCATTCTGGTGGTGGTGGACAGATTTTCTAAGGCATGTCATCTGCTCCCTTTGCCCAAACTCCTAACAGCTAGTCAGACAGCAGAGCTTCTCATGCAGAATGTGTTTAGGATCCATGGCTTTCCGCAGGACATGGTCTCCGATCGGGGGCCACAGTTCACGTCCACGTTCTGGAAGGCATTTGGCCGGCTCATTGGATCCTCCATTAGTCTCTCATCTGGCTTTCACCCCCAATCCAATGGCCAGACAGAGAGGGTAAACCAAGAGATTGAAAGGTCTTTGAGATGCTTGGTTTCAGACAATCAAACCACTTGGAGCTCCCGGTTGGTCTGGGCTGAGTTTGCACATAACACCCTTGCACATTACCACTCTTCCCTAGGAATGTCTCCTTTTGAGTGCCAGTATGGTTTCCCACCCCTTATGTTTCCAGGACAGGAACCAGAAGTCAGTGTCCCTGCTGCTACACAACTGGTCCGCCGATGCAGACGATCATGGCAGAGAGCTCGAGTAGCCTTACTAAAAGCTACCGAGCAACAGCGGAGACAGGCAAATAATCGCCGAAGGCCAGGGCCCACACTTCGCCCAGGTCAGAGAGTGTGGCTTTCAACCAGGGATCTTCCTCTTCGGGTAGAGTCTCGCAAACTAGCCCCACGCTATATTGGTCCATTTAAGATCCTCCGAAAGATAAATCCTGTATCCTACCGGCTACTCCTGCCCAGGTCCATGAGGATTCACCCCACCTTTCATGTGTCCAAATTAAAACCTGTTGTATGTTCCTCTTTCTCCCCACCCAGCAAGCCCATACCAAGACCCCGGATCATTGAGGGTAGACCGGCTTACACAGTACGCAGGCTTCTGGATTCTCGACTGGTCCGTGGGAAGGTGCAGTACCTTGTCGACTGGGAGGGCTATGGCCCAGAGGAGCGGTCATGGGTGCCGGCTAAGGATATATTGGACCCAGTGCTTATCACTGACTTCAATCATGCCCAAAGAAGCTCCAGAGGAACGTCAGGAGCCGTTCTTAGAGGAGAGGCTCCTGTAAGAACTCATTAAGCTGCATTCCTCCTCCTGACCTGAAGGAGGTGCTCCTGTCTCCTTGCACAACAGGATCCAATTGTCATGCTTCCTCCTGAACAGTGGATGGCACCACGTTCTCACCATCTGCTGTGTGCCACCACTCAAGCTTGATTTGCAACACCTGTGTCTTGCCCTATATAAGTGTGTGTGTTACAAGCTACTGTGTTCAGTCTTGAGCCAGTACCACCCGGTGTTCTCCAGATTGTCTAGAGAAGCTAAGTGACATTCTACTGTTGTGTTTTTTGACCCTTGTGTCTAATTTGTTTTGCCTGTTTACTAGAAGCTCGGCTTCAGTTATTTCTGTTGTACTTTTGAATTCTATTTTTCTAGTAAAGATCATCTGTTTATTTTTTCTGAAACCAAAGCCTCAGGTTCCCTTATTATTCTTCTGCTCTTGGGTTCATCTAGTGAGGAGTTAGCTCAACTGGGAAAAGCCCCAGCTTTGTGTCCAGGAGACCCGGGTTCAATCCTCTCCTAAACCAACACCTTACAAAACATGATAGATAAAGTCACTTGGGTTAATTTAGAACATTCAGACTTTGAAATGACCATATGTGTGAGTTGGGGTGGTTGAAGTCGAGTTTCAGGGGATATAAATGTAAATGTAGCGGGAGCTGGTTCTTTCCCGCATTCCCACCTGCTGGGTTGTGGAGTCAGTTGTCTCTGTTTTCGGCTCATGTTTGAATTGTCGAAGAGATCAGAATATTTGTAATATCTCAATTCTTACTGGAGCCAGCACCTAAGCTTTTCACTCATCATAGCACACGTGCTGCTGATTAGTTGACAATAAAAGTGATTTGATTTGAGTTATCCAGATAAAATAAGTTTAACACAGAGTCTTCTACCTCTTCATTCCCTTCACAATGGTCTGTGATATGGCGCTGAAGGGCGTAGATGGCACAGCAAGGGCAGCATGTGGTGCCAAATGGAAGAACATGCCATTTATAAATGTCAGGACTCCTCCCTTTTCCCATGTAGTGATAATTGGATTTATCAAATATTAAAATCAATATTTAGGTATTGATATTAATATTGATATTTTAGCCTAACGTGGGGGCACCAATTAATGTAGAAATAACAGATAAATAACTCCTTTTAAACGGGGCACCAGACAGCTTTCCACTGTCAAAATAATTAACAATAAAATATTGTTAGTTAAATTATAGAAATGAGGAGTATATTATCTGGCCAAATCTGAAGGATAATGAGATCGTTTGACTTGTAGAGCCTTTTTCTGTATTATCAACACAAGGAAGACACAACTGTATTAAATGTGTATTTATTAACAAAATAGTAATCAAGGGTAACTACAATTACTAAATGTACAATAAATGAAGTGCATAGGCGAGTGATGAAGGTGATTAAGTTAAGCTAAGGTAAACCTTATTTTACAATAACAAGAAACTAAGGAAGTTTTTGTTATTAAAGAATATCAGTTATAAACATCTAATTAATTTTTTTTATTTATTTTATACTGAAACACACTATGCCAAGGTCTAATTTTTAAAGGGTTGGAAAGTGGAATATTTACGTTTCTGCCTTTGATGCAGTGGATGGAAGAAGTTGGATCTTTCTACAGATCTTGAAGCATGAAACGAGCAGACTTGGCTCTCTTGAGCTTTGAGTGGAAGAAATCTGTAGTTTTTGGAACACGCAGACTGGAGATTTCTAGAAGTGGTGGTTCGATGTCGGGAACACGCTGACATCTTTATCCTTGAGCGTAGAAATCTGTATCTTCTGGAACACGCAGAAATTGGAGATTTCTGGAGGTGGTGGTCTGATGTCGGGTACACGCCGACGTCTTTATCCTTGAGCGTAGAAATCTGTATCTTCTGGAACACGCAGAAATTGGAGATTTCTGGAGGTGGTGGTCTGATGTCGGGGACACGCCGACGTCTTTTTCCTTGAGCGTAGAAATCTGTATCTTCTGGAACACGCAGAAATTGGAGATTTCTGGAGGTGGTGGTTCGATGTCGGGAACACGCCGATGCCTTTTCTTTGAAGGTAGAGTTCCTGGAAATCTGGGACACGCAGATTTTTGGAGGTGGTGGTCTTGATGCGATGGTTTTAAGACGCCTTATAAAAAGCACTGTGAATCCAATTACCAAATCCTTGCTGGAACACGCAGCAAAAGTTCTGATGTCTAGGACAGAACCCCACAAACCACCATGAACCACACTTTGACCACACTTTTTACCACACACTCTTCTTAACACACCCTTAACTGACACACTCTTCTGCACACACTCTTTAGGACCCACCCATAACAGCCTTTTCTTTGTTTAAGAGAATGTCTTAAATACTTTCTCTGGAAGGCGGGATTGAAGGATGTCAGCTTTCATATCCAGCATTGTGATTGGATGATCCTGTGAGTTGGTCACTGGGAGGTGTCATTCATAATGTGGCCTGCATTTGCATAGTCATAATCCACCGCTTAACCATTATAATATTTAAGAGTCTTAAATATTTTCCTATGCATAATTCACTATGTCTAAACATCGCTATGTAATGTTGATCTTTACCCAAGCATTCATATATAAACCTTAATAAGCAAAGTTTCATACAGTGAAGTATTTCAAGCAGTGCATATTAAATATATACATGATCATTTGAATATACAGGTGTATGAAGTGACATTTTCCATTTGTGTCTCTTTTGTGAAATGCAAGTTTACTGATCCATGTGTGTCTCTGAGTTTGAGACGATGTCAAAAGTTGATTGGATCAATAAGCAAGTTCTGGGCACTTAACACCTTTGTCTTTCAGATAAACAAAAGACAGATGGTCACTGTCTCAATTGCCACTTTCTGATGAGCTTAAGAAAAGGGTCAGAGTTTAGTGTTAACTCTGCAGCATTTGTTTATATTGGAAATTAATTTCCACAAGTTCCTGGCTTTACCGCTGATCACTACACCCATATTTCTCAATAAGAAGCTCAGTAACTGGTGGTCTTCTGAAAGTAGGCACACTTGATGAAACATTGACCTAATGTCTCCACTTAGAACTTCAGGATACTGACAGAATCTGTGGAGAACTGATAAGAGCAGTTGAATACTACAGGGGCTTTACTGTTGTGGTATACAAGGTGGTGGGGAATATACTATGATTCCTCTGTAACTTTAGCCTCTTCTGGAGTGAGTTTTACTGCATATACTGCCTGTTCAAGTTTGTTAATTTCTTTGTTGTAGACTTCTGCTAGCTCTGGGTTTTGTTTTAAATGGTTCTTAGTGGTTCTTGGAAGAGCCATGACTGACCTACCTGCAAGTCCTCTGCATTTCCTTTGTGCAAGAGAGGGGTGGGTTACATAGCGAGAAACTCCATCTATTTCCAGTCTTTTGGTTTTGGGTTCCAGCATTGTAATACCATCTCTGTCCTGCTTGGATTGTGTCATGTCTTTCACAGGCTGAAAGGGCAGTATGTCTACTTGCCATAACCTTTCAACATGATGAGATAGGTCTTGAAGGGGAGAATGGAACATTGAGATGTTCAGACATGTAACCTCCAATGGCTGGTCTAGAAATGTTGTAGGTCCCTATATGGCCCAGCCCAAACTTGTACTAACTGCAATAGGACTACCCAAGGACCCATGAGCAATGGAGCTATCGGTGCTATAAGGTGTGGGTAATCAGAGCCAATAAGTAGCATTGGCTGTACCTCTTTGAGAGGTATAATAGGAATGTCTCTCAAGTGGGCAAACTTGTGCTCTAGAGCATTCACAGGGCATGACTGCTTGAAATGTTCAGATCTTCTGCTGTAAAATTCGACAACTTCTTGTCTGATTGTTCTAAGGGCGAGTGATTCATCTGTCTCTTCCAGATTAAAGTAATGTACTGCTGTGGTCAGTATGATGGTCCTTTCTGATCCATCGTCCATAATAGCATGTGTCCAGAACTCTACCTTTGGTATGTAATCTGATCTTAACCACTTTCAACATGACTCTGCCAGAGTTAGTAATTTGATCTAGGCAGACCGTGCAGGGTACCGTATTGACGGATACACTCTTGTTGATGCTGGATGCAGTATCGTGTAGAACTGTTAAGTGCTGCTCACCACAACTAGAACAGGGTTTTTTCAGAGTACATTTTGCAGGCTCATGCTCTCTACCACACTTCCAACATTGGTTATTGTATTTTATCCATGCAATTCTTTGGGCAGCATTTAATTTGATGAATTCAGAATAGGAATTGAGGTAATGCTCCTGACTTTTGCAGAAGGGGCAATATGGCTTAAAACCCTCACGTTTCTCAACCTTGGTCTGTTCTTTGTTTGTCTGGAACAATGAGTTAGATGAGGTGAAGGGACCTGCAGTAGCGTGATCTATGCCATAGTAGATTGTGGAATTCACCTTTGGTAGCTGCAGGTTTCTGCTCTCTGGTATCAATATGGGGTTTATCTGTACTGTACAGCTCAGCTGGTCGCCTCGATATCTGCAGTGCTTGTGATTTGTTCTCCAGCCACTCTGCAAACTGGGGAAGAGTGTATGTTCTGTCAGACCCATTTTGGAGAATGCCTTTGGACATACAGTACTCCACAAAGCTATCTCTATAAGAAGGTGGTAGCTTAGTGAGCAATCTATCATCGTGGGAACCACACAGAAGCTCGACTCTGGATGACCCCTCCAATGTATTTAGGAGACCAACAAGAGTGCTAACAGATAAAGCAAAATCCTCAAAACCTTGAGTGTTGCCTGGTCTCAGGGAAGGTGTACGGAGGGTGTTACAAATTTCTCCCTGTACCAGTTGTCAGTACTGGCCATATTGCTGCTTTAATGCTTGCATAGCTCGACTAGGCATGGGATCATACAAATATCGTTTAGCTATTTGGAAGGCAGCTGGCAATTTGAGATGATCAAGTAGCACTAGGGCTGTGATGATGAAGCTAGAAATCAAGTGCCGCGTTGATAAAGCTAGAAATCAAGTGGTAAGTCGGTTAACCGTGCATATATATATATATATATATATATATATATATATATATATATATATATATATATATATATATACACTACATAGCAGGGACGTTAAGGATTAATCCATTGTAGGTAACCCCAATAAACCTAATCGGACGTGCTGTGTGCGTGAACTGTAGTTGGTGCTCAGAAAACGCAGCATCTTTCGAAAAAGAGACCGATTGAGTCATATCGCGGGGGAGAGTCTGAAACAGGGAGCTTTCAAAGAATGTGGCGTTCTTGTTGAAAACCTGTTGTAGTGCTTTTCTTGTTGTTCATAAATTGTGAATTTTAAGGTGCTCTTCACATTTTTCTACTCCCCTCCTTGTTGTGACTGTTACACACCTATAAAAAGCTGTGAGCTGAGCACCGTAGATGCTAAGTCCCATTTACTTTGAACTAACACTTTCTCCTGTTTTTGATTTAGTTAAGGAGTAGGCTAAGGGTAGTTTTTGTAATATATGTTCAGCAGGTCTTTTGGCTCATTAGGTTAATTGTCTTCTAGGTGGAGTTAGCTAATATTTTGTTTATTGATTTGGCTTTGCTCAGCCCTGAAGCAATTTTTTGCGCTTCATTACTTTGTTTTCTTGTAAATACAATCTTTTCCTCCTCCTCACAATAAAATAACCTTTAAGGCCATTTAATCATAACCTGCCAACTATTTATTTTTTTTTCTTTACCATTTATGTTCAACCTCAGCCCTAGACATTTGAGGTGGTAACACTGATCAATGAATGTTTGTCTTAAACAGTTATGATATAGGCTGCTCAATTCATTATGATCATACAGTTTACAAAGATACATTATTCGAAACTAAATATTTCACTTTTATTTTATTTATATTATAATTGTATTTAGCAAGCAATGTTTGTGTTTTGGTTGCAGCATATAGCGGACCTGGAGGCACATCGCCTCATCTTAAAGGTTATTCGTTATTTTGTTTATTTTGTAGATCACTAACAGACAAAAATTAAGATACAAATTGTGCAAAAATATTTTTCTTCCGACAAAAATATATGAACTGTATATTTATGTGCGTCCCCATCCGCTACACAACTGTGTAGAGTTTGTTTCGCTCCACGGGAAAAAAAGGATTTATAATTAATGCTCTGCAGGGCTATTCAATTGGCGGCCCGCGGGCCGAACCCGGCCCCCGAGGCTGTTTGTTCTGGCTTTCCAAATACTGTGACCAAGACATCGAAAATAAATTTACTTCAGTCGAAAAACGGCCGCTATAGTAATGAAGTGACGTGCGTCTGTTTAATACAGCGCGAGCTGCAGAGGCTGCACAGAGCGCGAGTCACCATAAGCGAGTGTTGCGGACAGCCGAATACATTTGGATATGTTTTTTTAGGAAATGCCTTTTGTACAATGCACTGATATCATTAATAGGGATGCAACGATTAGCTTATTTAACTTAACTGCGCTTTAATTCGTCAAAGTTAATTAATCGTAAAGGCTTCTCTAAGCCGCATTCTGTTGCACAGAAAAGTTATGACAAGTTGCCAACTGTTTAAATGGAAATATTTAGGTCTTTTATTATTTTTATTTAGTTTATTCTGTTTTTCTATACAATCCTGAAAAATTCACTAGCAAAAATAAATAATAAACAAAAAATGGGCGGTGATGACTGTAATAACCACATCACCACGGTTGAGATCTTATTATGGCGGTTATCGTCACACCCCTAAGTAGCACTTGAAATTTATAGTCCTCTGTCAGATGAAGGTGGTGGCCAAGTAAACTATTAAGTCCCTTCTTAAGAAGCGCAAAATCACTTTCCTTTCCAGTGGTGAAATTGATGAGCTTAGGTTTAGGTATTCCATATGAGGAAGCGATAGCCATTTCCATTATACTTGGAACTTGAACTGCTGGCTGTACAATTAGAATAGAATGGTGCTGCATATGACGGTTGCTGAGATATGGATTCTGGGGGTCTGTCAGGCAGATATCTCCCAGTTTATTGATCTGAATAGTGTACAGATCGCAGTGGAAGAGGCTCTAAGAAACGAGGCATCAAATAAAGAGTGTCCACATAATTAGTATTTACAGCATTGCTTGGCACAGTAGTCATAGAAGGTACATGAACCGATGGATTGCTGGGTGCAGCTCGGTACCAAGCGGCAACCTCCCGCTCTTCCTCAGGAAGCCAATACGGAAGTAACTAAAACTGCAATTCATCTGAAATTCCGCTAGTCCTGGCCGCTCCTGGCAAATTTCAATTGAGCCCACTGTTAGAATGGCCAACTTTACAGCAGAAAAAAGGGTGTTTACAGTAAATTAGCTACTGTACAAACATTCAGTACAAATAAGTAGGCCTAAATAAATAAATAAAGCAGTCTTTTAGCCTAAATATAGAGATGTTCAGTGTTTGCTATTTTGATAGAACTAAGACAGTTATTAAATAAGCTTTTTTATTTATGTTTTCAAGAAACGACTAAAAACTCAACTATTTAGTCTCCACTTCACTTCCTAATCTGCAATTGCCTCTCTGAATATCACACTAACTGTACCCAAAAAAAAAAAAAAAAAAAATACTAATACTACTAATACTTCTTAGACTTTACAGACCTGAAACTTGCCTATAGCACTTATTCATTGTTGCTCTTATAGTTGTGTAAATTGCTTCCTTGTCCTCATTTGTAAGTCGCTTTGGATAAAAGCGTCTGCTAAATGACTAAATGTAAATGTAAATGTTTTCATTTATGTTTTTATTAACATTTTTGTTGTTGATTATACTTTACTATCTCATTTTATATCTCAATTACTGTACATAATAATAAACAAATAATGAAAAATAATAATATTATAAAATAATATTATAAAAAATAAAAAATAATATATAAAATAATATATATAAAAAATTCTTTATTTAAAGAAATTGCAGCGAAACACTGAGAAATGGTCTGGCGCATAGTGTAAAGAGCTTAAGTTGAATGCTGCTTCATCAAAAGCATAAAAATAAATTGACCTACCTCAAGCACATCACTAAAGGTATAATAAACAATAAATTAAGTTCTGCAAATTAAACAAATTGAGTCGCACATGTTTATTTTTATATAATTTAGCTTTAGTTCAGTTTTTTTTTTTTTTTTAGAAACAACCATGTTCTCCTTTAAAATATAATTTTATTTTATTTTTCTACTTGTAGTGATGGCTCAGTATTTTTTGTATTTTAATTTCAATTTCAGTCACCTTGCGTGTGAAATAAGACTGTTTGAATAGGCCTACTGAAAGAAATAACAGCCATCGTTTAATTATTTTACTATCAAAATGTAGCCTAGTATATTTTATATAATCAACGTTTGATATAAAACTGCTGTGTGCTATATATTGAAGTGCTATATTTTTTATTAGTTAAAGTGCCCGCTCACTTTTGACAAGGTCTGTCCAAAAATATATTTCCGCCACTATAATACAAATACACTATTATTGTTTCATTATCATTGTTTATATTTCTGTTATGTACAGAGATTTTAAATATTGATTTTATTCCCCTCCAATAATTTTTAATTATCAGTGTAAATGGGACCTCAATACAGTTTAAAGCGAAGTTGTCTGGAAGGATGACGGGGACAGCATGTCTTTTGTTTTGGATCGCGTTGTGCATATTTGAAAATAACTGTCGGGTGAGGCTTTATGGCCACGTGGAAAAGTTGCTGCGCATGGAAACATACATTTTTATACGGCCCCATTTACACTACTACGAATTTGTTTTAAAATGCACAGGTTTTGCTACGGTTATGCCATCCGTCCTATGCCAAAGTTTTGGATTTTGTGTATCTATGTTTGTGAAAATAATTGAGAGTGGCAACATACCCCTTTCCCCATCTCATAACCAAATGCTTGTCTGTCAGGTGTTAATGGGCATCATTGTGCTTTAATGGAAAAAACACTGCATGGATTACAAGGGTTGCTACAGAAAATAATCTAACAACATCAATAATAATACTACTACTACTACTAATATTTCCTAGTGATGGATTGCAGATGGAAAGGCATCCGCTGCGTAAAACATATGCTGGATAAGTTGACGATTTATTCCGCTGTGGCGAACACAGATTAATGAAGGGACTAAGCCGAAAAGAAAATGAAGAAATGTATGAATGCATAATAAAATAAAAATAAGGTAATAATCTTTACACAAAGATGCCGCGCAAGCGGCCTTTTTATTATTATTTTACAGATGATAGGCTACATATCAATTGCCTCTGCCCACTTCCCCCACCTCAAACCTGAAAGTAGCAGAGAGAACACATTGATGCCTTAAAGTCTCAATAGGGTTATAGCCCATTTACAACTCAGGACAGTTCGAGTTTAGCGGAATAAAGAATGTCAAATCAGAATCACGCAGATAAAGCATCGTTATGGCATTTTACATTATAACTAATGTGGCTCAAGTAATAATTAAAACATTTCCCAGTGATGGGTTGCAGCTGGAAGGGCATCCACTGCATAAAACATATGCTGGATAAGTTGGCGGTTCATTCTGCTGTGGCGACCACAGATTAATAAAGGGACTAAGCTGTAAAGAAAATCTATGAATGAATGAATGATTGAATGAATGAATAATAATAATAATTAACATAAGGTAATAATCTTTACAAACAGATGCTGCACAAGCAGCCTTTTTTAATATTATTTCAGAGATGATACATTGGAATTGCTTCTGTCCACTTCCCCCACCTCAAACCTGAAAGTTGCAGAGAGAACTGTAGCCCATTTACATCTTAGGACAGAGGACAGTGCGAGTTTAGCGGAAAGAAGATTGAATGTCGCATCAGAATTACACAGATAAAGCACACCATTGCACCATCAAGAAACTATTAAAATGATGACAAGCGAAGCAAACAAATTACACATTACTGCACCGAATTAGCTACATTAAATGTCTATATACATAAGCCAATGTATTTTCATTCATTATATTCGTTTATTCAACCAACAGCAACACAATGTTCCCCTTCGGTTGGGGAACTTCAGTGCTATTAAGTGGATTTGATCTTTGTGAAAATCCACGAAATGGGAGGATTCGGTTCAGAAGCCGCTTGTCTGAAAGAGTATTGAACGGGCCAATGAATGCAATGAATTGGCAGCATAAGCTTGCACAGGTTATCTTCATTGCCAATTATCCCAGCATATAAGCACACCTGGAGCGAGCAAACGCCATCCTTTTCGCTTCAGAGACTTTCTGATCGAGTCGATGAGGGTTACTCCTGCTGTGACCAGCGATTCTAAGCGAACGAGAGCATTCTCAAGGTCCAGAGTGTGTACACGCGGCTGCAGATGGTTGAGCTGGGTTTCTCCCTTGCCTGGCGTTCTTTGGGTCCGGTCCTCCAGAGCGGTGCGTATAAAGTTGCAATCTTCACAGAAAGAGCAACACAGTCATGCAGCTCGTCCTTTTCAGGACGGCGCTCCGACTGTGCGTTTCTGGATGTGGTGGTTTCCTGTCCTCGGATGATGGGCACGGGCACTGCGTTACATGCCTGGGGGGTCCAGCATGTTAATGCGGTGCTCGCTGGCAGTTCATGTTGTCATTGCGATGCTATGACTGTTGCGCAGTAAAGATCGCGGCTAGCCTTTGCAAAGGGGCGAACCACCCCAGTTGTCCCCTGCTCTGCAGCGGGCACTCGGGCAGATCTGAGGGTTTCAGCGAGAGATAATCCGTCGCCCACGGGCCCGCAGACCTCCCGCTCCTCTAAGCGCTCCATCCAAGCTTCAGGCGGGGGAAGCGATCCGTCTAACAGATGGTAGCCCTTACGCCCGATGACACCGGAGACCAGACGTCCACCGCGGCATCGGAGGGTGGGCTTTCATTGTCCGATGATGATCCAGACCCGCTCGCCCCCTCCGGGCAGGTGAGCGCTGTCACTAGGGATCCTGAAACGGACATGTTAGCCGTGCTTTCCAGGGCTGCTTCGGCCGTGGTTTGGAGATGGTTTATCCACCAGCTCCGCGGCCGGACCGACTAGAGGGGCATTCCCTTCTTCCCGGAGGTGCACAGTAGGCTCACGTGATCTTTAAGAGCACTTTTCTCTGCTCGTGCTGCGTGTCCCTCCACCCTCACCACTTTTGACGGTGGAACAGCCAGGGGGTACGTGGCGGTCAATCCGCGCGGCGCCTCTTGTTGGCGGGGTCCGCCTCGTCTCCCATCCAAAGCCTGTAAGTTGGGGAGGACGATGTCCACATTAGTAATCCAGGAGTGCCACTCCTGGCTGTCATGCGCGAAGTCGACAAAGTCCGCTTTCTTGACTTCCCCATATCCCAAGCCATGTTCGGCGACACCGTCTGTGAATTCACCCAGGAATTCAAGGCGGTGAGAGAGCAGTTGATGGGTGATGTCTTATCGGCGGTCCCTAGCCCGCTCCGCCCGCCGTGCCATTCATACCTGCTCCTCGCCGAAGGCGCCCGCCTACAAGAGCTGCTCCGCCCCCGCACACGCCTCTGGCGAAGCGAGCACGTCGGGCACCTCGGAAGCAGGCAGCCCTCCCTGCCCAGAACGCCGCTAAGTCCGGCAACGGACCGCGAAGCGTCCCTGGGACAGGCCATCTGGAGAAGAGGGAACTTGCTCTTTCCCCGCTGGAGGGCGGGGCCCCATTTCCAACGGCACTTTTTACTGCCATGAAAACATCATGAAAGAGCACTTTTCCACCTCCCCGGATGAGACAGCCTGAAATCTGCCAGTCTGGGATGCTATGCTTTCTAGCTTGCAGATTCGGACTCGCGCGCTTCCCGGATGAGCACACCCACTCCGTGCTGCCCCACTGCTGGTACGTCAGCGATTGTAGCAATGAGTCCATTAGCGAGAGCTCTGCCTGCCTGGTTAGCGCGGGCCAGCTCTTCGCGTTGGCTCATACGCACAATCAGACTCGGCTATGCGATCCAGTTCGCGAAACGGCCCCCCAATTCACGGGTGTGTATTCACCATGGTCAGCCCCCTGTCCTCCCCTGTCTTGCGAGAGGAGATTGCTGTCCTCCTGGCAAAGGATGCAATCGAGCCGCTCCCTCCAGCCGATATGGAGAGCGGGTTTTACAGCCCACACTTCATCAAGCCCAAAAAGAGCGGTGGGTCACGGCCAATCCTAGATCCCCTGTCTGCACAAGCTGCCGTTCAGAATGCTCACGCAGAAGCGCATCCTCCGGGTTGGTCTGCAGCATTAGACCTGATGGACGGGTATATCCATGTCTCCACTCTTCCTCGCCACCGCCAGTTTCTGCGGTTTTCATTTGAAGGTAGAGCTTGGCAATACAAAGCCCTCCCCTTCGGGCTCTCTCTGTCTCCGCGGGTCCTCACCAAGCCCGCGGAGGGTGCCTTAGCACCCCTTCGGCTCGCGGGCATCTGCATACTCAATTTTCTTGACGACTGGCTGATTTTTGCCCTCTCTCGGAGCAATTGATTATGCACAGAGACAAAGTGCTTCGGCACAACCACCTGTTGGGGTTTCAGGTCAACCGAGAAAAGAGCAAACTCGCCCCCGTGCAGAGGATCTCTTCTCTCGGGCTGGAGCTGGACTCGGTCACCATGAGAGAGTCTCCGGAGAGCGCGCTCAGCTGATGCTGTACTGTCTGAGAGAGCTTGATAGTAAAATAGTGGTCCCACTGAAACTATTTCAGAGGCTCCTGGGGCATATGGCATCCGCAGCCGATTAATGCCGCTCTAATTACTCTATATGAGACCACTTCAGCACTGGCTTCACGATCAAGTCCCCAGACACGCATGGCACGCGCGCGCACACCGAGTCTTTGATACTGCGCTGTGTCGCCGCGCCCTCAGCCCTTGGAGCGACCCCTCGTTCCTACAGGCCTGGGTGTCTCTAGGACAGGCGTCCAGTCTTGTCGTTTCAACAAACGCTTCCAACACGGGCTAGGGGGCTGTGCGTTGTGGGCATGCGGCTGCGGACCTGTGAAAAGGTACCCAGTTGCATTGGCAAATCGCCTGGAGCTGTGTTCCTCGCTCTCCACCATTTTTTTCCGGTGCTGGAGCGGCAACACGTGCTGGTCAGGACGGACAGTACGGCGGCGGTGGCGTATATCAACCGTATGGGGGGTATGCGCTCTCGCCGCATGTCACAGCTCGCCCGCCGTCTGCTCCTCTGGAGTCATCCGCGGCTGAAATCGCTGCACGCCATTCATATTCAGGCAAGCTCAACCATGCAGATGCGCTCTCACGGCAGCCTTACGTCCTGGAGAATGGAGACTCCACCCCGAGTCTGTTCAGCTGATATGGGCGCGATTCGGGGAAGCCCAGATCGATCTGTTGCTTCCCCCGAGATCGCTCATTGCCAGTTGTTCTATCTCTGACCGAGTGCTCTCGGCACGGATGCACTGGCTTATAGCTGGCCTCAGGGCATGCGCAAATACGCGTTTCCCCCAGTGAGCCTGCTCGCGCAGTTACTGTGCAGAGTCATGGAGGATGAGGAACAGGTTGCTGGTTGCGCCCCTCTGGCTCAACCGGACCTGGATGTCAGAGCTCTCCTTCGCGATAGCCCTCCCCTGGCAGTTCCCTTCGAGAGAGCACCTACTCTCTCAGGGACAGGGCACCATCTGGCACCCTCGCCGATCTTTGGAGGTCCATAGACGCGAGGAAGACTTGGGTAACCTCCGACTGCGGTGGCTAATACCGTCACTCGGGCTAGAGCCCCCTCCCTCTCTCTCCCTCTCTCGCAGAGAAGATCCCCGTAAATTGCCAGATCAGTGTTGTGCTTTCTTTACGCCGAGTGAAGCTGGAGAGCAGGCTGTCGCCCTCCACACTCAAGGTTACGTGGCTGCCATCTCCGCTTTCATGACGCGCTGGCTGGCAGCACCGTGGGAACGCATAACCTCATCATCCGGTTCCTCAGGGGCGCTAAGCGAATTAATCCACCCCGCCCCCTCTCATGCCCTCTTAGGATCTCGCCCTCGCAGCCGAGGTGAGCCGCGTCCCCCGAGAGTGTGTGCGCACTCCACTCGGAGCTTCGCATCCTCTCGAGCGCGCGCATGCGCCGCCTCTCTAACAGACATCTGTAAAGCTGCGGGCTGGGTGACACCCAACACATTTGCAAAGTTTTACAATCTGCGAGTGGAGCCGGTTTCCTCAAGGGTATTAGGTAACCCTTGGTGATTGAGGAAACAATTCAGTAGGGTGTTGAAACACGCTTGCTGCGCCATTCTCCCTAACACGGAGGTACGTGCGCCTTTTTATCTGTCAATAAAGTTCCCCGTCAGGTGAGCCCTGCAGATTCCTCCGTGGCCCCCAGCACTGACTCAGCAGAGGAGTCACCTGCTGGCCCACTACATTGTTGGTCTGCCCGCTGGTCAGCCCGCGTTTTGTGTATAGGTGCCTTCTATGCGTGATCCCCACTAGGCGATCCCATATGCTTATTCCGCCACGGTTAAGTCCCCCCCTGGGCGGACCCGTGTCTTCCCTCTCCGCTAACCACTCTCTGCTATGCGTACTCCCCCTTTTTATGGCTAGTCCATATGTAAATTCTGCCATCTATCCACCCTTGGGTAACAGATGGCCTCCGCAGCGTCCTCCCTATCGGGATTGCACACTTCCCAACGTACTGTCGTATTTCCTAGAATTATCTAGATGCTCACGACTTCCCAAAAAATATATCTAAATCCGTAAGACTTCTGTTGAAGTAGGATAAATTAGGGCCAGGGACACGTTGGAGCAGGGCTGGACTGGGGCAAAAAAATCGGCCCTGGCATTTTGGGCCAGAGCGGCTCACTAAATTCAATCAAAATGCTATCTATTTATGCACGTCCAATATTTTTATCAACTCATATTCTATAAAACACAAAAGCCATATATGTGAAATAAATAAATAAGTACAAACTTTAATCTAAATTTAATTTCTGTTTACTGTCCATAAAGATATTTGTTGAGTTCTAAAAAATACACTATTCATTCATTGATTTTTCTTCGCATAAGTCCCTTATTTATCAGGGGTTGCCGCAGTGGAATGAACTGCCAACTATTCCAGCATGTTTTATGCAGCAGATGCCTTTCCAGCCACAACCCAATATTGGAAATCACCCATACACACACACACTCATACACTCCAGCCAATTTAGCTTATTCGATACACTATTCACTCAGCCTATATTCAATAATAAAGACAACAAAAACTGCCAGCTAATAATGCATGGGTAAATCTTCAGAGGGAACAGTGTTACATTTTAACCTCTTTCACCTCATCCTGCTTGCTGTTTCACTATCTAAACAATAAAGACATAATATAAGTAAAATTTGTTTCATTTTGATATTATGATTAACAGACACCAAACAGCCTCGTGTAGCTATATATTTATATGAGAATCATCTTCACTCTGCATATTTAAAACAAAACAGGGCTTAAATATAACTGTCTCCTTTCTTTTCCATTGAAAAGAATGAACTTTACCCTGTCTCTTTTGCAGAATATCAGTTTTAATAACCAATAATGGCCATTATAACAATATAACGTACATTAAATTTAAACGATAAAGGTAAGCAATCAGTCAATGTGCAGAATCAGTGTATGTAATATATATAAGCTTATCTTTGCACTCAGCCAAAACAGTTAACTGAGAACAAGTGATTCAAAACACATAAGAATTGTTAGATAGAGACAACAAGATGAATATAATATCACGTTTAACAACTATAGTGAGATGAGATCATCCAGCAGATGAACTGTCTGACATGCACTATATTCTCACCTGGGGTTTATGCTCACCCGCGGTGGTCTGAAACCCAGGGAAACCCACTGGCTGCAGCTCTTGGCAGAGTGTGTGGTCACGTGATTTACATTTTAGACGTGTACTAGAATGAACGGAGAACTTTTCAGAATCGCTAAATGAAACACCGGTGTATTTCCCGCGATTTCTCTGCGCCTCCCTTGCGTTTCTTCTCTCTGACTCTCGACTTTTTTGACAAATACACACAGACGACGCACGCTCACACGGAGTCCAAAATAGGAGTTTGTGATTGGGCCAGCCCAATGTCAATACCGAAAAGAGCCAATGGGCTGCAGAGTGTCACATGGGCCGGCCCGGTCTGTCTGTCCGGGAAAAAAGCATCTACTTTCAGAGAGTCACATATCACAGCAGCGTCAATCAATTAGGCAGAAAAAAACGATAGCCTGCTAAGCCATTTTTGGGTCGATCAGATCATAAGACGATCAAAAAGTACGTCGGCCCAACGGGAAAGTGCCCGGTCTGCCAGATGGCAAGTCCGCCCCTGCGTTGGAGGACCGCGCCTCCCATGATGTGGGTGCGTCACGCTTGCTTGACTATCCCCTCATCGGGGGCGTTGGTAAGGTGCAGTCATTATGGCGCTTTCCATAGTTCTCCGATTTCGTGGATTTTCACAAAGATCAAATCCACTTAATAGCACTGAAGTTCCCGAACCGAAGGGGAACGTTCGAGGTTACAGAAGTAACCCTTCATTCCCCGAGGTGTTTAGCTGTTTGAAAGTCTCTTCAGCTTAAAAGGATGGCGTTTGCTCGCTCCAGGTGTGCTTATATGCTGGGATAATTGGCAATGAAGCACACCTGTGCAAGCTTACGCTGCCAATTCATTGCATTCATTGGCCTGTTCAATACTCTTTCAGACAAGCGGCTTCTGAACCGAATCCTCCCATTTTGTGGATTTTCACAAAGATCAAATCCACTTAATAGCACTTCCGTTCCCCTCCTCGGGGAACGAAGGGTTACTTCTGTAACCTCGAATGATTCCGGTAATAACTCTGTCAAACGTATTATATAACATCCTATTTCAGTTGATGCCATCAAACATTCAGCCCAAATGCTCAGAAAGACTTGAAAAATATTTTTCCCTAGGCTATATGAAACTTAATAGATAAGTCCATTTTATTTTAGAAAATAATTAAGGGGTGGTGCAAATTCGGTTATAGTAAAAAAAACAACCTTTAAGTGTTTCAGAGCAAATCAATCAATACAATATATGTTGCTCTCCCGCCACAGCAATTCGCATTGGCTTTAGGAGAAAAAAAACATCATTTGACATAGCAGTGTTAAATATTTCAGAATGGCATATCTCCTCTATCTCATTCTACCCAAATGTGTGTGCGTATTGACATAACCTTTTTGCTGCAGATTTTTAGTCGTACAACAGAAATGCAGGCGTTGAGAAGCATTTAATAAAAGCGAATATATAGTTATAGAATTATAATTAAAAGCATTTAATTATAGTTTTCCACACTATAGGCTATGCCATGCAACAGGTAACAATTTTGCTTTTGACCTAGATATCCAGTCAACGCACCACACATCCTGGCATTATGGATATATTAGCTAAATATTATTATTAGTATTATTAGTATTATTAGTATTAATATTATTATTGTGCACATAAAGTGCTTTTTTAAATAAGCAGATTTTTTTCTTTCTCTGCATGCTGGTGCCGCGTGCCTCTTTCTCTGTACTGTACTCATACAGTAAAGTGTAAGAGCACGTTTATTACTAAGAAAACTAAAACAAAATTATATTTAAAATTAACACATCACATTACATAAGGTACACACACAGAACCGTCTATTTAGTTTTGTGAAAAGGCAAAGCTGAATATCTGTGGTTAAAGTGCCACCCAGCAGTCCAAAGCTGCTGGCGCACCAATTACCTCTGTCGCCACGGTATGAATGGCAGCAAAAGGAACACATTGAAGTAGTGACATCTGTACATTCCAAACACATTCTTCCACTCTACGTAGCCTTGTAGTCTCAGTACCAAGTCTATAGGGAGAAGTAGATAAGGTAGAAGTTCCATATTCCACATATGGATCAGACATAATCTCACTAACATGCCTATGCTGCAAATCATCTTGCAAAGTGGGTGAAACTAACTGCCATGGCTGGGAAGTCAGTACAAAGTCATCCAGATGTCCAGGAATTCTCAGAATCCTGCTAGGACGAAGACTCTGTTGATTTCCATTGAAATGTCTTGATGCTGCACAGTAAATCACAGTAAATCAAAATGAGAGTTCATCAGGGATTTTATACAATGAATATTATTTACGTTGCTGTTTATAAGGCTTGAAAAGAAAGTCTGCCAAGCAGTGTTTAGTTCCACATTAAAAGCATGAAGACTGTCTTTATAGATATTAAAATGGACTACTAGTTTTGTCATCCTCCACATACACTCAGCGTTTCTGCAGTCTTTTCATCATTTGAATTTCTGTAGATTTTCTCCGAAGTGCTTTCTGTCTGCCAGTCATCTTCTTTACTTTATTAGGTGCAATGTCATCTATCTTAACTTTAGAGTTAAACAAATCAAGTAGATAATCAACAGAGTCTGCAGATATGCTTGGTGCTAGCGATATGGCCTTCATAAACTGCTCACTAGTGTTTTCATTTACGCATCTCTTTCTGACAGAGACAGATCTGTCTTTAATAGCTGGATTGATCAATATATCAAAGAAAATACATAAATGATCAGATGCAAATTTTCAGTGCAACATCCTTAATATTAGTCGATGAAATGTGTAGTTATGAGTAGATCAAGAGAGTGCCCATGATTGTGTGTGGGTCCTTGAACCTGCTGAGTCAGATCAAAAATATTAAAAACAGTCAGCAGTTCTTTTGCAGCATTGAGTTCGGGGTTATCAATGTGAAAGATAAAATCTCCAGCGATCGTAAAATAGTCAAATTCAAAGGTTACTATTGATAACAGCTCTGCAAAATCACCAATAAAAGTTGGAGAATAATTTTTGTGGTCTGTAGATAATGATCAGTAAAATGCATGGAGCACCCTTTAGTGCTATACTCAAAAAATTCAAAAGACAAATAACTCTGCAAACACTCATAAATCAAAGTTTAGAGGAGCTGTTTCATTCAGAACTGCTGCGCTACAACTGTCATCTAGCCAAGTTCCATTCAAAAGCATAAAATATAGGCAATTTGTGTTGCTAAAATTGACTAAAAGTGACTTATTGTTAAGTGAATGGATGTTTAAAAGTGCTAACTTAACAGTTTTAGCCGTTTTCTCTACAGTAGTCTCAGGTTTACATTTAATTGACACTAGATTTGAATGATTTGCTATACGACCTGAAGAAATCTTTGGTTTTCTGTTACGTAATAAAACGCATATCTGGTTAGAGAAAGCTACAGGCACACTGGGTTCCTGTTTGTTCTGTAAAAATTTGATTAAGACACTGTTATCTAAGCAGGCACCCGAGACACATCAATAGCAGTTTTCAAGTTCACCAGTTGAAGTAGTGTTTTTTAAAACTTGAGGCCTCTCCTAGGTGTAGGGCAAGGTGGGCTTATAGATGGGTGTGAGGCCTGCTGATTTTTGGTTGCTAACTGGGAGCTAGCTGCAGTGCAGTGTTAAGAGTTTAGTTCCAGCAAACACCAGATCCTCCATCTTTTTTGAAAAATTCAAAAGAGGCGAGCAAGGTGACAATGAGAAAGTGTTTGGTGACAGAGGCTGTGGGTCTCTGGGGTTTCTGGCTGCTGAGATATGTTTACCCGGCTGTTTTCCTGTAGATCATCAATGAATGCTGAGACTTGATGCTGTTCAGATGAATCACAGTCTGCCTGTGTTGAGCTTAGTGTGCAGGGCTCAGACGGCAGTTTGTCCGTTGTCAGTGATCTGGATGCTGTCTTTGTAGGATGCGTCAGCCACAAGTACACTCAGGAGCTGATTTAAAGTCCTGTAGTCATTCGGACATTTTCTAGTTGTGTGTGTGCCATTTGGGTTGAGTTCAGTGGCATACACAGCTGATGGATGATGGAGGGAGAAATAGATGTGGTCCTTTAGCACTTTTGCACCAAGCTTGTTTGGATGAAGGCCGTCTGATGTAAACAGTTGTCTTTGGTTCCAGAAGATATTGAAGTTGTCAATGAAATTCTGTACTTTCCTGTTACATGTTTTCTTTCAGCCATACATTTAGGCCAAGAAGCCTTAAAAACACATTTGTCCCTCTTGCAGGGAGTGGTCCACTGATGAACGGTTGAATTTTCAATCTTTTTTACTGTTTCCAAGAGCTCACAGAAATCTGTCTTTAGCAGTTCTGTCTGCTCCTTCTAAAGATCATTCTTCCCCACATGGATGATAATCCGCAGAAACTGTTGCATGAGGGTATCAGTTAGTCATAGTAGCTCTGCTCCTAAAATTTTTAATTATTGAATCTCAAACAATCAATGTTCTTATCTCAGCTGTGATCATTTACATTTAGTCATTTAGCAGACGCTTTTATCCAAAGCGACTTACAAATTAGGACAAGGAAGCAATTTACATAACTATAAGAGCAACAATGAATAAGTGCTGTAGGCAAGTTTCAGGTGTGTAAAGTCTAAGAAGGAAAGCATCAGTAATTTTTTTTTGTAGTTGCATATTAGTAAGGAAAGTGGAGACTAAAATAGTTGAGTTTTTAGTCTATAGCTGGGTATCATCAGCATAGCAGTGGTAGGAGAATCCATCCATCTGGATGACTGATCCCAACGATGTTGTGTAGATGGAGAAGAGAAGTGGTCCACGAACAGAGCCCTGTGGTACCCCAGTGTTTAGAGGCTGTAGGTTGGACACATCTCCTTTCCAAGACACCCTGAATGACCTGTTAGAGAGGTAAGATCCGAACCACTGAATAACCGTGCCTGCAACAGCTAGTGACTCAAGCGTAGATAGTAGGATCTGGTGGTTTACAGTGTCAAAAGCAGCTGACAAATCCAGCAAGATGAGGATTGATGATTTGGAGTCTGCTTTAGCCAGTCTGAGATCCTCCACGACCGAGAGCAGGGCAGTCTCAGTTGAGTGGCCTTTCTTAAAGCCAGATTGCTAGTTGTCCAAGAGGTTGTTTTGAGTGAGAAAGTCTAGAACTTGATTGAACACTACTTTTTCCATAATCTTAGCCATGAATGGAAGCAGGGATACCGGTCTGTAGTTTTCAAGTAGCGTTTGATCGAGGTTGGGTTTCTATAACAGTGGGGTTACCCTAGCCTGTTTAAATGAAGTGGGGAATAAACCAAAGTCAAGAGATGTGTTGATTATGTGAGTCAGTGTTGGTATGACTGCAGGAGAAATGGCTTGAAATAGATGAGTGGGAATGGGATCAAGCGGACAGGTGGTTGCATGGCTAGATAGCACAAGTTTGGTCACCTCAGACTCAGAGAGCTGAGAAAAAGCAGTGAGCGTGTGTGGTGATGGTGGTGTATCTTGCCTGTTTGTAGTAGGTGCAGTAAATTGAGCACTGATTTTTGCCGTTTTGGTGTAAAAGAATGTAGCAAAGTCATCAGTAGTTTTTGTGGAGGATGCGGGTGGCGGAGGAGGCTAGAAGAGGGAGAAAAATGTTTTAAAAAGTAGGCAAGGATTGGTTGATTTTTTTGATGGAAGTATGACTGTTTTGCAGAAGTAACATCAGCCGAGAAAGAAGACAGAAGAGTTTGGTATGTTATGAGGTGTGCAGGATTTTTAGTTTTTTGCCAATTTCTTTCTGCAGCCCGAAGTTTTGAGCGATGCTCACGGAGAACATCAGAGAGCCAGGTTGCAGGAGGACTGGCACGGGCTGGCCTGGATGTAAGAGGACATAGTCTGTCTAGACATGATGCTAGTGTGGAGCAGAGTGTATCATTGGCACTGTTAGTATCCAGTGTAACAGTTTTGCAAGGTGGAGGAAGAGAGTCTGAAACAATGGTGGATAGTCTATTGGGTTTTTGCGAAAGGCAACTTGTGTAGGAGTGTGTGGTGGTTCAGGAGTAATGTGGATGTTGAGAGACAGAAGGAAATGATCTGATTTGTGTAGTGGAGTTACTAGTGTTTGGTCAGCGAAACAATGTCGAGTGTAAATAAGGTCCAGCTGATTACCTGATTTGTGAGTAGCAGAAGTAGGTGCTCTTTTGAGGTCAAAAGAGGCAAGCAGAGTCAGGAAGTCATTACCTTGTGGTCTGTCAATGTGGATGTTGAAGTCACCTAGCACCAACAAGGGAGTGTTATAATCAGAAAAAGATGAGAGAAGAACATCCAGTTCATCTAAGAAGTGACCTAATGTACCAGGTGGGCGGTAGATGACAGCCACATTTATGTAGAAGGGGTGGATAATGGTGACTGCGTAGAATTCAAAGGAGCTGATCTTTGTCAGGGACGGTCTCTGAGTAAATTTCCATGCTCTGGAAATCAGTAGTCCCGTCCCACCCAGGGAGAGAGAGAATTGTGAAATAGCAGATACTTGTATTGAACGAAGGTTGTGAGGATTACGCATAGAGCGTACCTTACATGCTTTGCGAGTGTTAGTAACAACAGGAATTAGTAAACACATGATGAAAGTGCAATACAAACAATAACTAGTGCAAGGATAAAGAAAAATAATAAAAAAGTACAGTACTCAAGTGCTTTGTCGGTGTCTTTGCTCGGTGGAGTCACGCAGGTAGAGTCGATGGTCTTTACACTCGTCTGTCTTCACACGAGGCAGTCTTTACACGAGGCTGTCACGACCGCTGCTGCGGTGAGAATAGCTGCTTATATACACCCCAGAGCACTAACTTAGCTGATTGAGTTCAGCTGGACACCCAGAGCACTAGCTAATTGGATTCAGCTGGACACACCTCGAGAGTCACAAAATCGTCACAAACAGCTGAAAAGCAGCTACACTACAGCTAGAACCATACACAGACACTGAAAGCAAGTCTAAATGTACTTACACATGGCTGGTCTCATTGCTAAAATGCTTCTAATAGGAGCAGAATGTCGCTGTCTTGTCGGCCTTGTGCCTCTGTTCCGTGCAGAATTAGCTGCTGAGTCATGTGATCTCTGTCTGATCACATTTTGGGGATTCTTCACCCATATTACTGAAAACTTCATATCTGTTCTGAACCTGTATTTGAGTCCGTGCTGTATTTGGGGTAAAGCACGCTAATGCAGCAGCGTATGACCTTTGTTATCTGACCCCACAAGTTTCATTCTCAACAGTTTCATTCTGTTTTTCTGTTCTCAAAACAGTAGCTGGAGTAGATTTATAGGACTCACCGGCTGTATGCTGTGAGATTCCACAATGAAGCGGTCCTGTGTTATCTGGGAGTTCTGGTTTGATCGCAAGCAACTTTTTTTTTCCAAGAACTGCAATCTTTTGTAGAAGTTTGTGGCAGTTTGTGCAGCTGGAAGATTCTAAATCAATATGATCCAGAGCCATTTTCACAGCCGTGTTTCCATCTCAGGAATGTAAGTAGCTGGTAGCGGGAGGATTGTTTAGACGATAATTCCACTCTTGTTGGTAAATTTGTATTTCAGAAAGTTTATAGATTCGATGTTGATCTTCAAGCTGTGTTGTTTGAGCACTGTGCTGATAGGCCCAAGTTAAAATTAGAGTATAAAATATAAAAGCAAGAGTGCAAGGAGCAGAGCAGTCGGCAAAGACGTCCGAACAGTAGCAAAGCAGGAAGGACAAAAGGGAATTGTTATTTAAATAATGTTGTTTGATTTTGTTAACAGAAGGAGGACAGAAATGAAGATACTCATCTTTCTGAAGAGGCAGAGCATCTGTTTAAAGAGCAGCGAAACGATGAAGACGAAGATCTTAAAACTGACCAACCGGAGACCAGCAGACATGAAGTACAGGTGACCAATGAGGTGCACCTTCAGTCCTCACTAGTACACGACACAGATCAGATCCCTGCTGTTGTTACTTGCACTTAACCACAGATGTAGTTTGCCATAAATCTGTGGTTTAAATACCAGTCTTTATTAATTATTACTGCACTTATTTCAAATCAGGTTCTGAAACAGATCTCATATGTCTTAATGTTTACTTCTGTCTTTGACTCCCTTTTTGCACTTAATGTGGACCAGTGAAAGAATATTGTATATACTTATTATGGTGCTAATGACGAGTCTAAAAAGGAATTTGTCAAGATATGCCACTATACACTAACAAGATTACACTAAAAAATGTTTTTATTTGACTCTGTACATGTATTTATGTATGTATTTATTTATTGTTATTATTAATAATACTGTAATGAAGTATTTAATGGATTTTTTACCGTTAATAAGTAGACACATACTTCAAACTGATTTTTCAGGGTTTTTTTTATTTAATATACTTTTAATGCTCAATATTTGTAATGCTATTGTTTTGTACTGAACAATTACTTGATTTTACAAAAATATAATTTTTTTTATTTACCATTTTGTGTTAAACATGAATAAAAAAACCTACAATATTGTATTTTAAGTATTACTTTTTATTAGACTGCATAACAATATTTAGATCTGAAATGTACTTGAATTCTGAATATTGTGCTTAATAATGCTTGAGCTTATTTCCTCAAAGTTCAGTGTATATTCTTAGCCCCTTTTCAACAACATCTTTACAATGATGATGTAGCCCCATGTTCAAGAAGCCATTTTACATTAAAGAGATTTTAATTATTTATATAACCAGGGTTTCATAACCCACTTACCCACGGGGAGGGGGCTCTAGCCCGAGTGACGGTATTAGCCACCGCAATTGAAGGTTACCTAAGTCTTCCTTGCATCTAAGGAACTCCAAAGATTGGCGAGGGTGCCAGATGGTGCCCTGTCCCTGAGAGAGTAGGTGCTCTCTCGAAGGGAACTGACAGGGGAGGGTTATCGCGAGGAGGGAGAGCTCTGACATCCAGGTCCGGTTGAGCCAGAGGGGCGCAACCAGCAACCTGTTACTCGTCCTCCCTGACCTTGCACAGTAACTGCGCGAGCAGGCTCACTGGGGGAAAACGCGTATTTGCGCATGCCCCGAGGCCAGCTGTAAGCCAGTGCATCCGTGCCGAGAGCACTCGGTCAGGAAAAGAACAACTGGCAATGAGCGATCTCGGGGGAAGCAACAGATTGATCTGGGCTTCCCCGAATCGCGCCCATATCAGCTGAACAGACTCGGGGTGGAGTCTCCATTCTCCAGGACGTAAGGCTGGCGTGAGAGTGCATCGACTGCACAGTTGAGCTTGCCTGAATATCAATGGCGTGCAGCGATTTCAGCCGCGTATGACTCCAGAGGAGCAGACGGTGGGCGAGCTGAGACATGCGGCGAGAGAGCATACCCCCCATACGGTTGATATACGCCGCCGCCGCCGCCGCACTGTCCTGACCAGCACGTGTTGCCGCTCCAGCACCGGAAAAAAACGGTGGAGAGCGAGGAACACTGCCAACAGCTCCAGGCGATATGCCAATGCAACTGGGTACCTTTCCACTGGTCCGCAGCCGCATGCCCGCAACGCACAGCCCCCCAGCCCATGTTGGAAGCGTCTGTTGAAACGACAACAAGACTGGACGCCTGTCCTAGAGGCACTCAGGCCTGTAGGAACTAGGGGTTGCTCCAAGGGCTGAGGGCGCGTCGACACAGCGCAGTAACAGAGACTCGGTGTGCGCGCGCGTGCCATGCGCGTCTGGGGACTCGATCATGAAGCCAGTGCTGAAGTGGTCTCATATAGAGTAATCCGAGCGGTGTGAAGCGGCTGCGGATGCCATATGCCACCGGGAGCCTCTGAAATAGTTTCAGTGGGACCACTATTTTACTGTCGAGCTCTCTCAGACAGTACAGCATCAGCTGAGTGCGCTCTCCGGAGAGGCGCGCTGCCATGGTGACCGAGTCCAGCTCCAGCCCGAGAAAAAATCAGCCAGTCGTCAAGAAAATTGAGTATGCGGATGCCCGCGAGCCGAAGGGGCGCTAAGGCACCCTCCGCGGGCTTGGTGAGGACCCGGGGAGACAGAGAGAGCCCGAAGGGGAGGGCTTTGTATTGCCAAGCTCGACCTTCAAACGCAAACCGCAGAAACTGACGGTGGCGAGGAAGAGTGGAGACATGGAAATACGCGTCCATCAGGTCTAATGCTGCAGACCAACCCAGAGGACGAACGCACCGAAGGATGCACTTCTGCATGAGCATTCTGAACGGCAGCTTGTGCAGACAGTGGTTCAAAACACGCAGATCTAGGATTGGCCGTGACCCACCGCTCTTTTTGGGCATGATGAAGTGTGGGCTGTAAAAACTGCACTCCATCTCGGCTGGAGGGAGTGGCTCGATTGCATCCTTCGCCAGGAGGACAGCAATCTCCTCTTGCAAGACAGGGGCGGACAGGGGGCTGACCCTGGTGAATACACACCCGTGACTTAGGGGGACGTTTCGCGAACTGGATCGCATAGCTGAGTCGGATTGTGCGTATGAGCCACCGAGAAGAGCTGGCCCGCGCTAACCAGGCAGGCAGAGCCCTCACTCCGCACCTGAGCTCCGGAGGGGAGGCTCGAGGGGTGGGAGAAAGGAGACCGTCCTCCCAGCGCTCGTGAGCCACTGGCGAAACGCACCGAGTCTGCAAGCTAGAAAGCATAGCGTCCCAGACTGGCAGATTTCGGACTGTCACATCCGGGGAAGTGGAAAAGTGCTCTTTCATGATGTTTTCATGGCAGTAAAAAGTGCCGTTGGAAATGGGGCCCCACCCTCCAGCGGGGAAAGAGCAAGTTCCCTCTTCTCCAGGTGGCCTGTCCCAGGGACGCTTCACGGTCCGTTGCCGTACTTAGCGGAGTTCTGGGCTTCCTAGGTGCTCGGCGCGCTCGCTTTGCCAGAGGCGTGTGCGGGGGCGGTGCAGCTCTTGTAGATGGGCGCCTTCGGCGAGAAGCAGGTATGGATGGCACGGCGGGCGGAGCGGGCTTACGGACCCGCCGATAAGACATCACCCATCAGACTGCTCTCTCACCGCCTCGAATTCCTGGGTGAATTCACAGACGGTGTCGCCGAACATGCCAGCTTGGGATATGGGGAAGTCAAGAAAGCGGACTTAGTAGTCCGAAGAGCTTAGTCGGCGGCGGTGCGAAGCTCATAAGCCTGGGTTGGACCCACCCTCGTGCAGCTAGGCCAGCGCCTGCGCTTGGTAGCGCTGGTAGGTGGCTATCGCATGCAAGGCGGAAGCAGCCTGGCCCGCAGCCTTGTAAGCTCTAGCTCCGAGGGAGGCAGATAACTTACAGGCTTTGGATGGGAGACGAGGCGGACCCTGCCAAGAAGAGGCGCCGCGCGGATTAACCGCCATCGCGCACTCAACCTGAGGAATCGCCACATACCCCCTGGCCGTTCCACCGTCAAGAGTGTTGAGGGTGGAGGGACACGCAGCATGAGCAGAAAAAGGTGCCCTTCAAGACCGCGTGAGCCTACTGTGCACCTCCGGGAAGAAGGGGACGCCTGGGAAGCAGCCCGGGAAAGCACGGCTAACATGTCCGTTTCAGGTTTCGTTTTGACAGCGCTCACCTGCCCGGAGGGGGCGAGCGGGTCTGGATCATAATCGGTCAATGAAAGCCCACCCTCCGATGCCGCGGTGGACGTCTGGTCTCCAGTGTCATCGAGCGTAAGGGCTACCATCTGTTAGACCAGTGGTTCTCAAACTTTTTTTTATCAAGTACCACCTCAGGAACAATTTGTCTCTCCAAGTACCACCAAAATGAGCAGTATTGAAATACAGCAGCGTAGTAGGCCCAGTAAAGCAGCTACAACTCTGCACGGTTAAAAAAACATGGCAGATTACCTCAGAAATATAGGCTATATGTCATATATGGCATATTATATACATCATTTTTGGTAGATTTTGAATGTGTGTAGCATGTACATAACATATTTCATTCCTCCGCGTACCACTAGAAGGAAGCCTGCGTACCACAGTTTGAGAACCACTGTGTTAGACGGATCGCTTCCCCCACCCGAAGCTTGGATGGAGCGCTTGGAGGAGGGGGAGGTCCGCGGGCTCATGGGCGACGGATTATCTCTCGCTGAAACCGTCAGATCTGCCCGAGTGCCCGCTGCAGAGCAGGGGACAACTGGGGTGGTTTGCCCTTTTGCAAAGGCTAGCCGCGATCTTTACTACGCAACAGTCATGGCATCGCAATGATGACATGAATAGCCCGCGAGCAGCGCATTAACATGCTGGACCCCCCAGGCATGCAACGCAGTGCCCGTGCCCATCATCCGAGGACAGGAAACCACCGCATCCAGAAACACACAGTCGGAGCGCCGTCCTGAAAAGGACGTGCTGCGCGACTATGTTGCTCTTTCTGTGAAGTTTGCAACTTTATACGCACCGCTCTGGAGGACCGGACCCAAAGAACGCCAGGCAAGGGAGAAACCCAGCTCGACCATCTGCCGCTGCGTGTACACACTCTGGACCGGGAGAATGCTCTCGTTCGCTTGGAATCGCTGGATCACAGAAGGAGGAACCCTCACCGACTCGATCAGAAACTCTCTGAAGCAAAAAGGATGGCGTTTGCTCGCTCCAGGTGTGCTTATATGCTGGGATAATTGGCAATGAAGCACACCTGTGCAAGCTTACGCTGCCAATTCATTGCATTAATTGGCCCGTTCAATACTTTTTCAGACAAGCGGCTTCTGAACCGAATCCTCCCATACGTGGATTTTCCCCAAGATCAAATACACTGTATTATCAAATCCATCCGAAGGGGAACTTTTATTCCCGGTTGCTTTGTGCATGTCCTGTCTTGTTGATATGATTATATGCATAATAAAGAGACGTTAATATGCAGCTGTCAAGTAATTCGGTGGGCAGGGGGACCGCATTCCTACATCAAGTTGGGGTTAGACTCAAAACCACTCCAATTAGTCTACCGTTTTTAGGTTGTTAAAATGAAGAAAAAAAAAATGACTGGGTGTGTTTATATCACCCCAATATGACTATACCTACACGTATGTCTGTCCATAAAGCTTGAGAAGTTGATTTTTCACCATAGGTGCCCCTTAAAATAAAAGTTTAAAGTATATCCTATGATTTCCACTTCACAGGGAACTTGCGGTCATATTGAACAGTTTTGGGGAGTAACTAGTTACATGTAATGGCGTTACGTAATTTAAATACAAAATAAAAGTAACAATAATTTGTTACAGTTACTGAGAAAAATGTGTAATTAAATTACAGTTATTTTTGAAAATGTTAAAGATTACAAATGGGGTTACATCAAAAAAAATTCTTAAAAAATCTGGGATATGTTGAATAATATTAATCTGTTGCATTGTCTGTTTTTGATATGCACCTCACGATGCCTTCTGCTAAAGCCATTTATTATAGCGGTGCTTCTCTGATGCTTTTGATTTGCGGCACACCCACGGGCATAAATCCCGGGGGGAACATGTCCCCTTTCATCCGAGGGTTGTCCTCCCACAAAAAAAAAATGTATTAATAAAAAAAAATAAATATATATATATATATATATATATATATATATATATATATATATATATATATATATATATATATATAACTGCACTCTCCATTGTGAAAATACTTAAAATAGTTGTCTAAATAGAAAAAAAAAAAACGCATTTATCATTTAAAATGATACATTTTAAATGATATTTAAAATTAAATTTGTGGCTGTTTAGCGGATGAACCTCACAGGCTCACCAATTTACAGTATGATCTGTCAATTTAACAAGTGTAAACAAGTTAGTTATTATGAGTATGGAAAACGTATTTTCCTGCATTTATTCTGCTTGTGAACTGTAAACAAAACAACAAACAATGCAATAAATAGTTTTGAAGAAAAATTTGCTTTGTCATTGAACCTGAGAAAAACTTTGAAAATAACCTTAATGACTTTGTCTCCATGCTATAATAATAATGATGAAACCATTTTTAACTGTCGGGACAATTCTTTATAAGTACAATTCGGCTGTATGTCCATTTTTAGTGAAGTAGCGCAGTAGTGTCCACACAAGCTACATTTACTGATTGCGGATCAATCGTGTTTTAAATGTGTAATACTTGGTTTTATTAGATTTTTTATTTATTTTTTTGTTATGTACTATACGCTTATTTCACGTGGACGACATTTTAAAGAACCAAAGTGAGGCTGCGGTGGGAAGAAACCCGTATAGGATCATCACTGTAAACATTGCAGTAACATGCTGTTTACTACAAGCCTCCAGCTGTTGCATAGATTTCAAAATGCAGAAATGGTGTAAACAGTACTTCGATATCATTCAGTAAGTTTATTTTAAACAATTAAATCCAATTTAGCATCAAACAAGATCACAATCTCAATGATGCGCTTAAGTGTCCTCCTAGGCTTCAGCTCATAGCACTAGTTAAACACCGTGAGGACGCTTTCCTGCTTCAGCCTATGTAACCCGGTGAGTGATAAAACACTGCAGCCCTCTGCAGCACATCCTCGTGTTGTCTGTAATAGTGTTGTTCTGGTACTGAAGTTTTAAACCGGGCTATTTCCCGCTAACATGGAAGTGCTGCTGAGCGTGGATGACTCGACTGATCTTCATGGCTGCGCGCTTCAGTCTCCGTGTATCTGTGTTTGGTTTGCAGTCAGTTTACCGCTCTTCACCCAGTGCAAACACAGATACATGGACTGGAGTGCGAAGTAGCCGTCAAGATCAGTTGAGTTATCAAGCAGATCGCTCGGCTCATCTGTGTTTGTGCTCAGTATACAGCGGTGGGTGAACTGATGACCTTCTCGGCCAATCACAATCATTTCTGTTGAACACGTGAACACAATGGCAAATCAGCGCTGAATCCGTTTATTAACTCGAGTTTGATAAATGGCATTTAAAACGTGTGTTTGGGAAATTAAAACGTTAGTTAACTAGTGCCATTTCCCTTACCTTAGCTGAAAATGAGCTCTGATATCCCTTTTTACATTCACCATTCATTCAAAACGGACCTTTGGGTCACCCGGAAGGCGGAGAAATGAAATTTGTGTCACTTTATCTTTGCTGATAAGATATATAGCCAGTTACACAACATTCTTATGTAACTCCCAATGATATTTCCGGGTTTCTTCCCACCGCAGCCTCGATTTCGCTTTTGAAAATGGCGGCCGCGTGAAATCAGTCTATTGTAACCGATTCGGTCCCAGTCATTCCCCTCGCTGGGCAGCAGAGGTCATCATCACCGGACTATTAGCATTACATCATCCTCAGACACTGATTGCAACACACCTACTGCACATCACCTTGATCATCATACACACACACACACACACATATAAGCAGCCCAAACACTCACTCCAGGGCAAAGTCTTGTTCTGCCTTGCTGACAGTTCTGAGCATTCCATAGCCTTGCCTGATCTCCACGTTGTTACCCGGACTGTCCCTTGACCTTGCCTTGCCTGCCGCCTGCCTTGAACCCTGCCTTGCACACCGTCTCTGATCCACGCCGCCTGCCTCTGACCCATGCTGCCTGCCTCTGACCCATGCCTGCTATAACGATTCTTGATTGCCAGCCGCCAGCCTATCAGCCTTTTATTACAGTATTTGATGTAAGTTCGCAAACTAGTAGATACTGTGTGCTTGTTATTAAACTGTGTTTAATAAATATACTGCAAATGGTTCTCTCTGTGTCAGACTCCTCGTTACAACTATAATTTATTCCTGTTTGGTACAGCATATTATTTACAGTAAATAACTAAAATGAACAATTAAGCCTCATATGTTTCATAGGCAGTTTTATTGATCACTAAGATGTGATTGATTTGGATTTAAGTGGCTTTGATTTTTGATTTAAAAATGAAAATTGCAAAAATAGCTCAGATTATTATTTTTTCTTTATTGCAAATGCCACAAAAATCACCCTGGACAACTAACTAACATTTGGATTTGATTTAGAATTTTTTTTTTGTCATAAGGTCTGGTTTTGTGGTGGCTCTACTTTCAAATTAAATTAATATAATTTTATTCAAGTGATGAAATATTTTGAGATTTTAACTCAAAAATACAGATAGTGAACAGAGCTACTGTAAGGTCACACCTGCTCAGTATAAATGCTTGAAAACGATTTAGTTAAAAATATCATTAATTTAAAAAGTAATCATAAAGTAATTAAATGTAATCAGTTACTTTACTTTTATAAAGTAATCGAAAAGTAGTCTAACTTTTTGACTTTTTAAATGGGGTAATTTGTAATCTGTAATCTATTGCATTTCCAAAGTAACCTTCCCAACACTGGGAACAAACATTTGAAGTGGTAATAAAAACCTAAACTGCAGAGCAGAGGATCACGAGAACCAGGACTGAGGACCGCTGCTATAGACTGCCATGAGAATGATCAGGATGATGACCCCAAAGATGACCTAAACAAAATGATGGATGGACGTCATCCTAGATAACATATGAGCTATTGGTGTCAACCTGGAGGATACATAGGGCTTGAGAAAATGGGAAACTGTGTGCCAAACAGCACACTCCACATTGTAGGGGCACCATTCTGTGCCCTTTAATGATTGAATGAGATCATAAACTGGCAGGACTTTGCAATATGTTGCCAATAACAGACTTTTATTTATTTACATAAATGAGTTAACAAAATACATGTGTCTTTAAATCATGTTTTTACTCCGTATGAATGCTGTGATTTGAATGTTTAGTGTGAGTACATTCTATTCTACTCCACTCTTTCTCTGATAGATACTGTTTTGTCTTGGGCAACAAAGGTCTCAATGTCTGTGTGGTACTGAAGGCCAACTTAGCATGTCCTTATTGTAACCCTGCTCATATGAGTAAGCCTATTTTCATTCAGACCGACCGATTCATTATGACGTGTTTTGAATTAGCACTCCTTATACTGGCCAAATCTTACTTCACTCTTCAAACACACGATTCATATAAAGTGATGAAACTGAATCAAAGTGGAATTCATTTTTTCACATTTATTTTTTATTGTTCACACCACCAGATATTAAAAGTGGGTACAATCTGTACATGTAGAACAATAATCTGATGGAGTTGGCAAAAAATTATTGGATTTTATTTTTTTATGATTTTTCTAATATGACCATAAAGTAAAAAACACTATTTTCCACGATTTTAGCGTGTGATTATTAAAATATTCAACAGTAATATGATATGAAAAGTGGGCACAGAAGTACATCAGGATATGTAGAACAATAATCTGGTGGAGTTGGCAGAAAATAATTTGATTTGATTTTTTTATGATGTTTCTAATATAACTCTTTAGTGAAAACACTATTTTCCATGATTTTAGCACGCTATTATTAAAATATTCAACAGTAATATGTTATGAAAAGTGGGTACAGTGGTACATCAGGACATGTAGAAGAATAATATGGTGGAGTTGGCAGAAAACAATTTGATTTTATTTTTTTAATGATTTTTCTAATATGACCATACAGTACAAAACACTGTAATTTTCAAGATTTTAACGTGCTATTATTAAAATATTCAACAGTAATATGATAAGAAAAGTGGGTACAATGGTACATTTGGACATCTAGAACAATAATCTGGTGGAGTTGGCAGAAAACAATTTGATTTTATTTTTTAATGATTTTTCAAATATGACTACAGTTAAAAACACTGTATTTTTCACGATTTTAGCACGCTATTATTAAAATATTCAACAGTAATATGATTTTAAAAGTGGGTACAATGGTACATTAGGACATGTAGAACAATAATCTCATGGAGTTGGCAAAAAACAATTTGATTTTATTTTTTGATGATTTTTTCCTAATATGATGTAAGGGACCGAGGGTCAAAGGAAACAGAACACAAGCCAAAAATCCTCCATTTGAGATTTATTCTCAACAAATAGGACATAAGTCCTCAAATTAATATAATTTAACAAAAAAGAAAATAAAGGAACATGAGGCCAACATAACCAACCAACACAAAATAACCTAACACAATGAAGAACAGCCAGGCTTATAAAGGAAAGGATGAGCTCATTTAAATTACAAAGGGGTAAAGACAAAAATTCACATTACTACATACAACACAAAAACAAAATAAATGCAATAACAACATTACCACAAAAATAATAAAATCAAACATTAACCAATATAAACAAATTAACAAAATCAATACATAAATATTTGATCAAAGAGGATTATAAAATAACTTCTCCCCCTGCATCATTCAAGCAGTTGGTTTGCCCAGGCGGAACCATTTTTGGATAAATTCTGCGTTCCCGCCCGGACTCCAATCTTTGCCGCACCGGAAGCCACCCGGCCGCCACTTTCTGTCTCCAGCGCACCACTCGGTAACTCAAAGAAACAAACATTAATCATACAACGAAACTAATTTGTGTGCACTCCAAAATCAATAACGAAGTAACAAATGTATGGTTTCTATAAATAAAGAATAAGAAAGAAACTAATGTGCATTGTGATTTGTATAATGGATACGGAGAAAGAAACTATAAAATGAAATGTCATGTCTGCATAGCTGTGAATATGTTTGCATGGTTGCGTGTGTGTATGTGTGGTTGTGTGTGTGTGTGTGTGTGTGTGTGTGTGTGTAAATATACGCACGCTGTTACACAGAACTGTGCGGCCAACCTTTCAGGCCGTCACACTCTCCCCCTCTTCCAGAACTTCACTAGAGCAGCGGGACAGGTAGTCAGCAGTAACATTAGTTTTTCCTGACACATGTTGTACTTTGAAACTGAATGGCTGCATTGCTAGATACCATCTTGTTATCCGCCCATTTGTGTCTCAATTGTGTTTGTTTCTCCAACCACTGCAATGCCTTGTGATCGGTCTCCAAGACGAACTCTCCACCCCACAGTTAGTACCTCAAAGAATCCAAAGCCCACTTCATGGCCAAACACTCTTTTTCAATTGTGGAGTAACGCATCTCCCTTGGGAACAACTTTCGGCTGATAAAGGCAACGGGTCGTCTGGCTTCAGGCATACCCTGCAAGAGAACGCCACCCAGGCCCCTCTCTGAGGCTTCAGTCTGTACAACAAATGGCAGGTTAAAGTCAGGATTATAAAGTACAGCATTGGTCGTTAAAGCTCCCTGGATGTCTCGGAAAGCCTTTAATTTGTCCTCAGTCCACTGCAACTGATTTGGGCAACGTGTCCCCACCATATCTGTCAACGTGGCAGCTCTACTGGAAAAATTGGGTATGAATCGATGGTAAAACCCTGCCATACCCAAGAAAGATTGCAAATCCTTGCGTGTTTGTGGCACAGGACACTTCTCCAGAGCCTGGATCTTTCCTATTTGAGGTCGGACCATTTCTTGACCTATGACATACCCCAAATATTCAGTTTCTTGGCCACAGCGCATTTCTTCGGATTAACAGTCAGGCCTGCACTCTGAAGACGCCTCATCACCTCTTGAAGATTCTGCACGTGTTCATCCCAGGTGTTGCTGTACACAACAATATCATCAATATACGCAGCAGCAAAAGTCAATCCATGCAATACCTTGTCCATTAATCTCTGGAACGTTGCACCAGCTCCATGCAATCCAAAGGGTAACACCTTAAAATGAAATAGGCCCCATGGTGTTCTGAAGGCAGTGAGCGGCCTAGAAGACAAGGTCAGGGAAATCTGCCAATAGCCTTTAGAAAGATTTATTGTTATATATTGGGCTTGTCCCAATCGGTCCCAGATGTAACATCATTTCCACTTCTTCCTTTAACTTCTCCTGGAGTCACACAGGCACTCTGTAACTTCGACGTCTCAAAGCAGCCTCAGGTTTCAAGACTATATTATGCTGGATTAGTTTGGTAAAGCCTGGGAATTCAGAAAACACATCAGAAGAGCAAACTGCTCTCCCTTGCAACTGTTGTACCTCAGACAGATGATCCAGTTCAAGATCTCCCACATTTGGCTCAGGTAAATACTGCTCATCTGATTCCTCCTCTCCCGACTCGAAAGACCATCAGAGACCTTAACTCTCCTTTAGCTCGAGAGGTCCACTCTTTCAACAGGTTAACATGCAGAACTCGACTGGTCCGTGCTTGACCTGGTGTACAGATCTCATAAGTTGTGGGACTAAGTTTCCTCTTAACCCTTAAAAGGGCCTTGCCATTTAGCCAACAGCTTACTTTCTTCAGTAGGCAACATCACAAGTACCTTCTGGCCAACTTGTAAATTTCTCTCTCGAGCCGCAGGATCATACCAAAGACGTTGCTGTTCTTTAGCTTTAGTTAGGTTGGTTTGGGCTAAACTGGCCATTTTCTCAAAGCGTTCCCTCATCTGTAAAACATAGGAGACAACATTATTGGGCTCTTTCTGATCAGGACTTTCTTCCCATACCTCTTTGAGCAGAGCCAGTGGGCCCCGAACATCATGACCGTATAGCAACTCAAAGGGAGAGAAGCCTGTAGAAGATTGGGGAACTTCTCTAGAAGCAAATAGAAGATTGGGCAGCCACTGGTCCCAATCCTGGCCTATCTCAGTCACAAATTTCCTGAGCATCTGTTTCAACGTCTGATTGAATCGTTCGGTGAACCCATCAGTTTGAGGATGATAAGGGGTAGTTCGTATGCTCTTAATACCCAGAAGCCGGTAAACCTGTTTCAGCAGTGTTGACATAAAATTGGTACCCTGGTCAGTTAAGATTTCCATGGGGAAACCAACCCTGGAGAATAACTGGACCAGTGAAGTAGCAACAGATTTCGCTTTCACGGACCTTAAAGGAAATACCTCTGGGTATCTTGTGGCATAATCAGTTATCACCAACATGAACCGGTTACCTGATCGACTCTCTTCAAGAGGTCCGACAACATCCATCCCAAGCCTTTCAAATGGGGTGCTGATAATAGGAAGGGGTTGTAATGGTGCTTTTCTAGGACGCTGGAGTGAAACTTTTTGGCAGACAGGACAACTTTTGCAGAACTGGGCTACATCTCCCTCCAAGCCAGGCCAATAGAAATACCTTTTAATTCGAGCAATGGTCTTATTCTTCCCCAGGTGGCCAGCCCAAGGAACAGAGTGGCTCAGATGTAATACAACCTCTCGAACACACTGCGGAACCACCAACTGTCTCCGTGGCCCAATCTGGTGATAAAGTCACCAAGTGTGCCGCAAGCCTGCGTTTGAGTGAAGGTCTCGGCCGTTAGATCGCCCCCTGGGGGCTGGCTGCAGTACAAGTCATAAAGCCCGCCTCCTCCGTGTTAATGAAGGAGACTTGAGCCCAAATAAAAAAATTAATTACACTTGCAATAAAATGTCCTGAAAGATGGTTCTGGTCGATTAAGGCACTGGTTATTGTGCTGAAATAGGTGTAGATCTTCATTTTTGTAAACAGTTTGTTTTTAGCAGTAATTTATTGCTGGGCGTGTCATCGTGATTGACAGCTGTGATTGACAGTTTCTCAAAGCAGCGAGTCTGAGCTTCAGCAGAAGACTGAAGTGTTATTACTCGATTTCTGTGTTATTTTACCATGACAAAATGAGTTCAGCAGTAAACTACAGTTTCTGACATAGATGATCTGGTGGAACACTGTTTATTCGCTAAGGTCTGAGCTTTTTTCGGGCTTTATTAGTTTGCTAATAAAGCCACCCAGATAGCAAAATATACTGGGGCCAGTTCTTGCCTGCCGGAGACTTACCCCTCAGACTGATTACCTCTGCTGGACCTACTCCGATGCCTGGACTCACTGCCCGATTCCAGCCCGAGTCAATTGAGCCAGATGCGACGGCCAAGCGAGCAGGCGCTACCGCATGCGAGCCGGAATCAGCCCGCGACGCCGCGAGTAGGTTATGTGCGCTGCTGCCCGGAGCTGGCGCGATTGAATCTTCATTATATAAAACCCTCACATTTGTTAACGTTATTACAACCATTTTTGTTGATATGACAACAAACGCATGCTACTATGTGAACGCAAAGTGTATCACTGAGTTTAACCTTTGAATAAAGATGCAAACAGCATACATAGCAATTATTTAAATAAAGGACAAAATAAATAACAATAAACCTGTATCGATTGCACAAGTATTAAATAATAATACAATTGAATACATTTTGTAGTGCACAAGAATTAAGAAATACGAAAATGACAATAAAACTGCACAATAAAGTAAACCCATTTAAGTATGGGGAAAATACAGGAGATCGTTAGCAGTAATTCTCTTTGTGTCTAAATAATAATCTCCATGTTGATCTCCTGTAAGGTTATTTGAACTTGCTTTACAGGACGTCTCTGCATTTTAAGTTTTAACATGTTATTAAGTAATCTACTGAATTTGCTGTTATAAATCATTATAAGGTTCTTGAAATCGAATCTTATATAACCTAATAGAGCTGTAAATGTCAGATATTATTTATTTACATCATTTACTGTTGGCGTTTTATTTGAACACTCCAGCTAACATTAAAATGAATGTAAATTCCTCGTTGCCAGATATAATGAAGGCATCGAATAAACCAAATGAAAACGGAGGCAAAAAAATTAAATAAATAAACAATTCAAGCGAAAATGAATAAACAATATACTAGTGATGTTGCAGCAGATAGACATTGTATTAATAGTGCAAAGTTTTTTTGCACAAATTGACAAATTGCAGGGTTGGGATGTGTAAATATCCTGTTGATATTTAGTAATCTTGCTGTATTTATCTTCTAAACGCACGATTGTTCCCACATGGTAAATCGTTATGGTGTGTATATATATTTTGGGCTCTGTTGATGGCTAATTAAAAATAAAAGCCTTTCTAAAAATGTATGTGTTGTTTATATGTTATTGTTCATATTTTACAAGTGTTATTTCTACCCCTATGAAGATAATAAATACCAACAACAAATATAACAATAAGAGAATATATTATTTGTGCTCATATTCAGGCTAGAGTGTATAAAAGATCGTTTAGTTCTGCAGTCCACCATGTATTGCTTTTATTAAAATTTAACAGCTTACATCACACCGTTTTTAAACCGTATATTATTGTGTTTTTTTAATGTAAGTGCTTCTATTTACATCAGTGAGCGTTTGTTATAGTGCAGACACCAGCAGTCGAGTGAGAAGTTCGGGGGGCGTGGTTGATTTTACATAAAGCGTTTGGTTGGAAGCTCGACTCCGCTCATTTTCGCGGCTCCTCCTCTGGCTCCATCAGACAGTCCTTCTGCGCATGTCAAGGCTCCAATTTCAGCAGTCTTTTGCGACAGTTTGTGCCCGTCAAGCAGGCGTTTTGCCCTCAAGGCGTTCAATGGGAAAAGGGGCTGTCGCGTCGTCCATATTTTTTACAGTCATTGATCAGGACATGTAGAACAATAATCTGGTGGAGTAGGCAGAAAACAATTTAATTTTTTTATGATTTTTTTATATGACTCTTCAGTAAAAAACACAGTATTTTCCATGATTTTAACGCACTGTTATTAAAATATTCAACAGTAATATGATATGAAAAGTGGGCACAGGAGTACATCAGGACATGTAGAACAATAATCTGGTGGAGTTGGCAGAAAACGATTTGATTTGATTTTTTTTATGATGTTTATATTATGACTGTTCAGTAAAAACACTATTTTCCATGATTTTAGCGTGCTATTATTAAAATATTCAACAGTAATATGATATTAAAACTGGATACAATGGTACATTTGGACATCTTGAACAATAATCTGGTGCAGTTGGCAGAAAACAATTTGGTTTTATTTTTTTGATGATTTTTCTAATACGACCATACAGTAAAAAACACTGTATTTTCCATGATTTTAGCGCGATATTATTAAAATATTCAAAAGTAATATGATATGAAAAGTGGGTACAGTGGTACTTTAGGACATGTAGAACAATAATCTGGTGGAGTTGGCAGAAAATAATTTGATTTTATTTTTTGATGATTTTTCAAATATGACTACCGTAAAAAACATTGTACTTTTCATGATTTTAGCACGCTATTATTAAAATATTCAACAGTAATATGTTATGAAAAGTGGGTACAATGGTACGTCAGGACATTTAGAACAATAATCTGGTGGAGTGGGCAGAAAACAATTTGATTTTATTTTTTGATGATTTTTCTAATGTGACTCTTCAGTAACAACACTGTATTTTCCTTGATTTTAGCGCACTATTATTAAAATATTCAACAGTAATGTGATATTAAAAGCGGGTATAGTGGTACATCAGGACATGTACTGTAGAACAATAATCTGGTGGAGTTGGCAGAAAACAATTTAATTTTTTAATGATTTTTTTATATGACTCTTCAGTAAAAAACACAGTATTTTCCATGATTTTAGCGCACTATTATTAAAATATTCAACAGTAATGTAATATGAAAAGTGGGTACAGTGGTACTTTAGGACATGTAGAACAATAATCTGGTGGAGTTGGCAGAAAACAATTTAATTTGATTTTTTGATGATTTTTCAAATATGACTACAGTAAAAAAACACTGTACTTTTCATGATTTTAGCGCGCTATTATTAAAATATTCAACAGTAATATGGTATGAAAAGTGGGTACAAGGGTACATCAGGACATGTAGAACAATAATCTGGTGGAGTGGGCAGAAAACAATTTGATTTTATTTTTTGATGATTTTTCTAATGTGACTCTTCAGTAACAACACTGTATTTTCCATGATTTTAGCGCACTATTATTAAAATATTCAACAGTAATGTGATATGAAAAGTGGGCACAGGAGTACATCAGGATATGTAGAACAATAATCTGGTGGAGTTGGCAGAAAACAATTTGATTAGATTTTTTTATGATGTTTTTAATATGACTTTTTAGTAAAAACACTATTTTCCATGATTTTAGCGTGCTATTATTAAAATATTCAACAATAATATAATATGAAAAGTGGGTACAGTGGTACTTTAGGGACATGTAGAACAATAATCTGGTGGAGTTGACAGAAAACAATTTGATTTGATTTTTTGATGATTTTTCAAATATGACTACAGTAAAAACACTGTATTTTCCTTGATTTTAGCGCACTATTATTAAAATATTCAACAGTTTTGTGATATTAAAAGCGGGTATAGTGGTACGTCAGGACATGTACTGTAGAACAATAATCTGGTGGAGTTGGCAGAAAACAATTAAATTTTTTAATGATTTTATTATATGACTCTTCAGTAAAAAACACAGTATTTTCCATGATTTTAGCGCACTATTATTTAAATATTCAACAGTAATATGATATGAAAAGTGGGCACATGAGTACATCAGGATATGTAGAACAATAATCTGGTGGAGTGGGCAGAAATCAATTTGATTAGACTTTTTTATAATGTTTTTAATATGACTCTTTAGTAAAAACAATATTTTCCATGATTTTAGCGTGCTATTATTAAAATATTCAACAGTAATATAATAGGAAAAGTGGGTACAGTGGTACTTTAGGACATGTAGAACAATAATCTGGTGGAGTTGACAGAAAACAATTTTATTTGATTTTTTGATGATTTTTCAAATATGACTACAGTAAAAAACACTGTACTTTTCATGATTTTAGCGCGCTATTATTAAAATACTCAACAGTAATATGTTATGAAAAGTGGGTACAATGGTACATCAGGACATGTAGAACAATAATCTGGTGGAGTTGGCAGAAAACAATTTGATTTTATTTTTTGATGATTTTTCAAATATGACTACAGTAAAAAAAACACTGTAGTTTTCATGATTTTAGCACGCTATTATTAAAATATTCAACAGTAATATGTTATGAAAAGTGGGTACAATGGTACGTCAGGACATGTAGAACAATAATCTGGTGGAGTGGGCAAAAAACAATTTGATTTTATTTTTTGATGATTTTTCTAATGTGACTCTTCAGTAACAACACTGTATTTTCCTTGATTTTAGCGCACTATTATTAAAATATTCAACAGTAATGTGATATTAAAAGCGGGTATAGTGGTACATCAGGACATGTAGAACAATAATCTGGTGGAGTTGGAAGAAAACAATTTAATTTTTTAATGATTTTTTTATATGACTCTTCAGTAAAAAACACAGTATTTTCCATGATTTTAGCGCACTATTATTAAAATATTCAACAGTAATATGATATGAAAAGTGGGCACAGGAGTACATCAGGATATGTAGAACAATAATCTGGTGGAGTTGGCAGAAAACAATTTGATTAGATTTTTTTATGATGTTTTTAATATGACTCTTTAGTAAAAACACTATTTTCCATGATTTTAGCGTGCCATTATTAAAATATTCAACAGTAATATAATATGAAAAGTGGGTACAGTGGTACTTAAGGGACATGTAGAACAATAATCTGGTGGAGTTGGCAGAAAACAATTTGATTTGATTTTTTGATGATTTTTCAAATATGACTACAGTAAAAAACACTGTACTTTTCATGATTTTAGCGCGCTATTATTAAAATATTCAACAGTAATATGTTATGAAAAGTGGGTACAATGGTACATCAGGACATGTAGAACAATAATCTGGTGGAGTTGGCAGAAAACAATTTGATTTTATATTTTGATGATTTTTCAAATATGACTACGGTAAAAAACACTGTACTTTTCATGATTTTAGCACGCTATTATTAAAATACTCAACAGTAATATGTTATGAAAAGTGAGTACAATGGTACATCAGGACATGTAGAACAATAATCTGGTGGAGAGGGCAGAAAACAATTTGATTTTATTTTTTGATGATTTTTCTAATGTGACTCTTTAGTAACAACACTGTATTTTCCTTGATCTTAGCGCACTATTATTCAACAGTAATGTGATATTAAAAGCGGGCACAGGAGTACATCAGGATATGTAGAACAATAATCTGGGGGAGTTGGCAGAAAACAATTTGATTCGATTTTTTTATGATGTTTTTAATATAACTCTTCAGTAAAAACACTATTTTCCATGATTTTAGCGCGCTATTATTAAAATATTCAACAGTAATATGATATTAAAAGTGGGTACAATGGTACATTTGGACATCTTGAACAATAATCTGGTGGAGTTGGCAAAAAACAATTTGATTTTATTTTTTGATGATTTTTCTAATATGACCATACAGTAAAAAACACTGTATTTTCCATGATTTTTGTATTTTACATGCTTTTCATATTACTTATATATTTATATTTAAGTAGGGAAAATAAACATTTGCACAAAAATATTTTTTTTTCATACATTTAGCAACATTCCACATGAAAAAGGGGAAAATATTAACAGAAAAACACAAATAAACCAATAAAACTGTCATATTTACACAGTAAACACCTAAATAGTAGGTTGTAAATATGAAAAGGCATTTTCTTCTTTGGCTCTCGGCGAAGGCGGTCGCTCTTCTTCCCGCTCCGTCCCATATCTCTCCTGCTAGCACCTCTTGTCTCGTCTTATTCTATCTCTGAGGCTCTCCTTGTCCTGCTTTCCAAACGAAAAAGGAATTATGGATTTGATCAACTGGTCTCTGAATGCAATTGACACCATCTTCTCAACGAGATCGCTGGGGTCCGGGGAACCCAGCTGTCCTGCGGGGACGCTCGCAGCTGGATATGTGATGGACGGGTGGGAGAAGTGGAGAGTCCTCTGTCTAGCTGCTCTGTCTCTGGAGGATATTGAAGATATCTACCTATTCGGAACTTTGATAACAGGGTTTCTGCTGATGGGCTTATGCGGGGCCCTGGGATATCGGAAACTGATAAAAGCGGTCAGCGCAGCTCAAAACCCCACTAAGCTGGCCGGCTTGATTGAAACACTGATGGGTAGGGTCGCGAATCAGACTATGGTCCTTGACCGCAAACTGGAAACCATCGAGGTAAAGCTAGCGGCTCTGCAACAAATTTTGGCCAGATCGGGAGACGAGTGATGGACATTAAATATCTGTGAAATTGGCAGATATTGACCTAAAGTTGAAGTATCTTACTGTCTTTTTTTTCGGCTCTCCTCTTACTCCTGCCAGACGGCCTCGGCTGGAAGTAAACAACTCCCTGGGATAAGCAAGATAAGCGGATGCTCTGAAATTCCTGCCCCTGTCAAGGACACCTGCGGGACTCTGGACTATGCAGGCTCACACACACACAAACATATCTACAGATAAACATTCACCACCGATCCCCATCCAAACGCCTTTGTGTGCTTTTACCCACGTGGGGCGTGGGCGGGGCTGTGACTTGCGCCAGATGGCTGCTGGACCAGCTGGCTGCCCGCACTCAACGGACTGTTTTCCATTACCCCTGTTCCCATCCCCTCTGTCTATGTTGTGTCTTGCCGGTGTGCTTATGCTAAGATAGGGCTGTTTTTCTCCCTTTTCTCACTTTGTCCTAATCAAGGGCAAGCTGAGGGGGTGTTTTTTAGCCTAACTGTCCAAATGTATCTTTCTTCGTTTCTAAATGCTACCTCCTAAGATCTGTCTCCCCTGAAAAGTTGTTTGTGATGTTTTGTGTATGGTCTGGGGGGTCCAATTTCGCTATACGAAAGTGTAGTGACAAATAAAGGCTTGATTGATTGATTGATTGATTGATTGATTGAATGTGAATAGTCATGACAGCTAGGTAATGACTTTAATACTGTTAATTATGTTTTAAACTCGCAAATAAAACAAAATTACAGCAAAACAATGGAATAATAGCATAGCCTAAATGCAAAGTCATGATAATCATATACCCAAATATGAATAAAAGGGACGATTTTTCATTATCTCTCATTTGAATGTTGTCTAAAACAAAAAGAATGGTGCTTTTCAGCTTTTCCCAGCCAGCAGAGAGGTCAAAATAAGCAATATTACAATCTTAGTCAGATACACTGGTTATAACTCGCAACTTGCTTTAACATGTTTAACACTTCATGAAATGTTGTCTAAAACAAAAAGAATTATGCTTTTTATGTGAAGCTGTTTTTATCACTTGCTGTGATAGCAGAAAGGTCAAAATAAGCGGTATTACAATCTCAGTCAGATATTCTGGTTATAACTTGCAACTTGCGTAAACATGTTTAACACTGCAAGAAATGTTGTCTATAATAAAAAAATAATGCTTTTTAGCTTTTCCCAGCCAGAAGAGAGGTCATAATAAGCAGTATTACAATTTCAGTCAGATACACTGGTTATAACTTGCAACTTGCTTTAACATGTTTATCACTGCATGAAATGTTGTCTAAAACAAAAAGAATGGTGCTTTTTAGTGATTGAAGCTGTTTTTTTACTTCCTGTATTAGGCCTCCAAACGAGCTTTTCCCAGCCAGCAGAGAGGTCAAAATAAGCAGTTTTATAATCTCAGTCAGATACACTGGTTATAGCTTGCAACTAATTTAACATGTTTAACACTGCAAGAAATGCTGTCTCAAATAAAAAAATAATGCTTTTTAGCTTTTCCCAGCCAGAAGAGAGGTCAAAATAAGCAGTTTTATAATCTCAGTCAGATACACTGGTTATAACTTGCAACTTGCATTAACATGTTTAACACTGCATGAAATGTTGACTAAAACAAAAAGAATGATGCTTTTTAGTGGTTGAAGCTGTTTTTATCACTTGCTGTATTAGGCCTCCAAACGAGCTTTTCCCAGCCAGCAGAGAGGTCACAATAAGCAGTATTACAATTTCAGTCAGATACACTGGTTATAACTTGCAACTTGCTTTAGCATGTTTAATACTGCAAGAAATGTTGTCTAAAACAAAAAGAATGATGCTTTTTAGCTTTTCCCAGCCAGCAGAGAGGTCATAATAAGCAGTATTACAATATCAGTTAGATACACTGGTTATAACTTTGTAACATGAAATTAGCTCATTTTATGAATATTAATAATCAACAATAACAGTTTATTCTTAACTATTAATATTCCAGCTTAAGCTTCAGTCAGTTTGGTCAAACAAGCATATGATTGTATATGATCATGCTCGCGCGACCAAGCGGACTCCCAGATTATGAATATTAATTATCAACAATAACGAATTATTATTAATCATTAATATTCCGGATCAATTTGCCAATTTGACCAAAAAAACACAAGCAGAACCGCCGCTCTTCCGAGCGGACACAATAATCTATTCATTTAGAAAAAGGGAATTTAATTGCTACTTCTTGTGAAGTAGAATAATCATTCAAAAGTATTAAACAACTTATAATAGCTAGGCAGGGGAATCTGTATTTAAGTGACATTTTCTCGTGAGGCAAACAATACAATTCATTTGATTATAATGGAATTTATTGACTAGTCAGACGTAACGAACAAACAAACGCACAAACATACATTAAACACAGAACAAAAGGTAAACCACGTGGAGATATCTGGTCTATAGAACGTGTAACAACAAAGAGAGATTTCAGGTAAAAGAGTGACAAAACTTTCAGTTCCACCACACCATTCAGGACCACCGAGATTATAAAAAACACCTTTTTGATAAAAGGGGTACAGCTAAATCGCATAACTAAAGGTACCTGGACTTAATGCCTGGGATCTCTCTCTTTATGCTTCTGTTCTGATGAAACTCCTTTGATGTCCTTCTTGATGCGTTGAGTTTGTAATGCCGTTCGGACGAACACGATTGCAAACTTTAAACTGAGTTTACTTTTGCCGGAAAATAAAGAAAATGTGGCGGGAAAGTCCATGCGGCTGTGAAGAGCCGTGTGGCACGAGGGCCACCGACAATGATGTTCTTTTTAGGACGTTCTCTTTCTGCCCAGATGTTTGGGCAGAAGGTCTGCTTATACCTGCGGGTCACATGACAACCCGTACAGCATTCTGACCAATGATTTCAGGGGAAAGTTTGCGCGCGAACCTTCCTTTGTCTCGGGGCTGCTCGTATGCAAATTTGAGTGTCCGCCTAAAGCATGCGGACAGGCATTTAAGACAGGGCTTTAAAGAATAAAGCAATGCGAGTTATGGTCTTGCTCTATGCATCATGTGTTGTAAAATGTCAGCAGAAACCCATCGGTATCAAACATGGGGGGTTTAACAGTACATCAACATAATTTTTCATATCCTTACAATATTTATGCTTTACAAAGACCTAAAGGGAACATGCATACAGGTTATAAGAGAGGTTACACAGGTAAGAAAAGTCAGAAATGAGATACAAAGTTTACAAAACATAACACATTGGTTTTGTGCTGGTTCAGGATTTGATGAGTTCATTTTCTTTCTGTCGGAACAGCCTCGTGGGTGTGTGTGTGTGTGTGTGTGTGTGTATTTGGGCAGGAATGTCTTTGAAGTTTTCCTGCTTATCTCTCCAGTCCCCCTGAACAACTTAAGCTGTCACGAAAATCCAGACTTTCTTGGAGCCAGGAGTCGTAAAACCCTTCTGTCGACCAAAGCCAGACCGTGATAAAATCAATAAGAAATTTTATCTGTGGACTGTACGCTACATATATCCCCCCTTTGCAACGAAGGAGGTTCGGAGAAAACCGGTTGAAATCTAACTTGACGTACAGGATGGGTTGGAGGTGAGTTTCCTTCAACCTCCGTTGCTGGGTCGACGAGTCGTGGCTTAGACTCAAGCAGTTTTGACCTGGTTTCTTCATGCTCTTCCCCCCTTCCTGGTTTCACGCAGGAAAGCTTTGAAGAGGAGGTCAGGGGTGCACTTGTCCACTGGTGCTTGCATCTTATTGAATGGCGAAGCCCTTGTTAATGTGTGCTTCCCTGTTGTCGGGAGACACGGAGTGGTAGTTGTCCCGCAGTTTTCCAGAGATGAGTGATAGAGGAGTATAGTTGTGAGGTTGCAGTGGTCTTCTGGTGAGACTGAGGTACAGGATCGTGGCTGTATCCTGTGTAGAAAAGGAAGAGAGAGAGAGGGAACAGGGAAGAGAGTATGTGGTGTCTGTGATGACTGTGGGCAGTTCTGAAGCCTTTTGTTTCCACCCTGGGAGGTGGAACGTGAAACAGAGTCTAGCAAGTTGGAGTCTGCAGCTAAGTGCACTCTGATGTCATGGGCTGACTGCCATTTCTCCATACTGCGATGTTTGTGGGAGCATCCATCGACACGGGCTGTGGGCATACCTTGGCATGCTTTCTCATCCCAGTACTTGGAGTACTTGAATGCCAGGTTGGTAGAGGTGGCTGGGGTTCGACCACTATGGCATTGCAGATGGTCTGTCAGTTGTACAGTCTAGGTATTTGCCTTCTGGCGCAAGGAGTGTTTTACTTGCATATGCCCAGACGTTGTCTCACTTCAGTCGTGGCCAGCTGTTGACCTTCCGTCAAACAGAAAGACAGCCCTTTTTGACAGGGTGGTCACGGGTCTAGAAGTCTTTGAACAGTTCTTAATGACGTGTCTGGAGTAGTTGTACCCACTTAGGGAGCCGCTCGGTTCGGAGACCTTTCTAGGCGGTAGTCTTTGCGCTAGCCACAGTCAACTGTTGTAGGCCATGGTCTATCTCCTTTGAGTGGCCAGACACGGTGGTTCTTTCATTAAGGATGTCATCAACGTAGATGAGGTTGCCTCTAACATAAGCATTGGGATATGCTTTGTTCAGGAGGGTGTTGCTTTCGGCTGGTGAGTTGGCCTAGCCGACGGGGCACCTCATGATCGTTTAGTGTCTGTTGTTCAAGGTGAAAGCTAGCTTATGCTGGTCATTTGGATGTACAGGTATCGTCCAGAAGGCGGGGACCACATCAAGCGTTGAGAAGATGGTTGGTCTTTGAATTCTGGGCACTTCCTGTTCCAGTGGTGTCATTGGCCCTTGTGACCATGGCATTTGCTGATTTAGCTTTCTATGGTCAGGCACCCTTTGACCCTGGGCTTGAGGACAGGCCAGATGGGTGCAGAGTAGGTGTTGTTGTATTGACAGATGTCCTTTTTCCACCATGGAGTTGGGTATTTCCATGTAAAGGTCAGTGGGACTTGCAGTCTAAAGAGTTTTTAGTGAGGGCACCGTTGTAGTCATACAGGATGTGTTGACGTTTGTTGGTTGACATCATCCTGCGTGGCCTCCGCATGTCCATCCTGTTGAGGAAAGTGCCCTGTCTTCATCCATGTTAGTGATGGGGTGACAAGTGGCTGGGCACACGGCAAGGAGTTAGTCCTCAGTGAGCTCACTTCTGCCTACCTGTTATTTGTTTACTGGTAAGACAGATGTGAGTGTGGCGAGCTTGAATGGAACAGTATAGTTTGTGTTTTCTAAGCTCCTCTCTGGTGTTGTTGCATGTGGGGTGAGGCCACTAATTGGCCCACGAGTTCAAAGTCATGGAACTCGTAGCTGACCAATCGTCCCAGTAGGTAGTCTTTGGGGATTTTTATGTCAGTTGCCATGCAGCTATTACACAAGACATACACTGTTCATGAGGATAGTTCAATTTAGGGTATGGCTTCCAGGTTGAGGCCCAGTTTTATGCCTTCTGTTGTTGGTTGGAAGAAAACCTAATGTATGGTTTAGAGTTCGGCCTTTCGTATGGAGAGCCATATAGAGCACCTGTTTGTATAGGCTGGCACCACAGAGTCTTGTTTGATGATGACAGAGCAGGCCTCTGGCATGGTCTGGCCTGAGTGAGGCTTCTTGAGGGTGACAGCCATCGTTGTTGGCTGTGAGAAGTGTGGGTGCCTATCAGCGGTCGTTAAAGGTGTCTATATATATATGCCTGAAGATGTATCAGGCTATTAGCTCTGATGTAAACATCGTGCAGCGGGGCCGTGAGAGTTAGGACGGGATGGGTCAACCATCCGCCGTTCCGATTCAAGTTCAATGTGCAAATGCTGTTGGCAGTTGTCATGTGTGAGAGTTCAGCATTTGGACAGTAGTGTGTATGCTTGTTAGTTAAACACAGGTCTGGGGGTGTGTTTAGGTGGAGTGTCGCACAGTGCGAGGCTGATGGCTGCTGGGTTGTCTGCTCACAGTGCAAGTACAGTGTCATTCACAGTCCGGTTATTCAACATTAAGCCCTTTGAGGCCTGGGTTGCTAGCGTTGGGGTTGCTAGCTGGTTTGAAGGCTGCAGAGTAGCGACCTTGACCCCGTCTATGTTGTTGAGTTTGGGTTTTCCCGCAACCTCGGTGATGTGAAAGTCTGTTGGGGTTGACCTGACGGGTATGAGAGAGTTCTCGCACTTGGGCCCAGATTTTAAAGTGGTTCAAAGTTCAAAAGAGTTTCACACATATGCAGCGGATTTTTACCATTGCCACTGTGCCGTTGTTTGGTGTCAGGTTTTCACCTTTGGCTTTCTCTGGCGTGTAACTAGCTGGATGCTGGTTGCTTGAGCTCCTAGCTACTGCAGGTTAGTCATTCCTTGGTTGCTGTTAGGCTCCTTTTGGGCTGCTTGTGGTGAGTGGCTTGTCCCAGTGTGTCTCTGAGCATCCTGTCTGGTGTTGGGACATGCGCCTTCCTGGCGGTGCTGTCCTCTGCTGGCGGAGAAAGGCTTTAACTCACTGTTGGAAGTCTTGCGGCTGGGAAACAGTAGCGTGCCTTTTAAAGTCAGCTCCGGATGAGACTCTGAGACAGGGTAGCTTGTAGGTGTTTGACAGTCTTTCAAAGCAGTCTTTGTTTTGAACAGAGTTTTATGAGCTAAACTCTGCCGCTGTTGGGTGGTCAGGGCGTGGGGGCAGGGCATTGCCCGTGTGCGGACTAACCACAGAAAGCAGGTTTTTGGGAGAGAGAGGATCTGGAAGGTGAACTCCTCCTCCGTCCGTGGCTCATTTCCTGTCTTGAAGTAGGGTTGGTGTAGTCGACTGCTGTATGCTTGTGAGGTCTTGTGGCTGTTCTGAGACCCATGGCGACAATCAGTCCTTACTCTGACACAGGGTCAGGTAAAACACTCTAGTAAGAGCTTTTGCCTCGGCTCGTAATCTGCTTTGATGGCACGGGGCTGTTGATTCAAGAAACTTCTTGCCTCATGGCTTGAAGTAATTCTTAGCAGATACAATTTCTCACAGAGAGTGGCACTTGGCCTTGTCTGTGTAAAAGTCAATTTCTTAGAAGTAGGAGTGCGTGTCGTCGCCTCCAGCAGGGTTTGGGGTAAAAGTTGGCCTTTCCCTGGCCAGCTGGTTCAAAGTCTTTGGTTGACAGATGTTGTCTGTCGTGGGGGACCCCTTTGGAGGGAGTCCTGGCCCTGTGTTGCTGACGGGCGTTGCTGGAATGCTGGCTGGCGGGGCAGTATGAGTTGGATTCACCCCCCTCTGCTGGTCTATCTAGTCTTGGCTTTTGGGGCTGACTGCGGCACTTCCCCTTTCCGGTAGTCACATAGGTTGTAGGAATGTGACAGTTCTGGGTGAGCTCTGGTAAGTTCATGCTTAAAAGGTCTCTTTGTTGGGTTCCGTGATGGAATTTTGCTCGGGCCCTCAGCCGTTGACTTTAGAGGCTTTGACCCAATCTACACTGTCTTTAGTTCTGCTCTTTACAATAGTGTTTCAGCTTGTAGCTTTACACTCAGTTCATCTTTGGCTTTCTCCTCTTGTTGCTCCTTGTGTCCGTTGTCTGCTTGTAGCTCCATCGGGGCGCGCTGTAGTCTGTCCATTTGCTCCAGAAGTTCGGCGTCCTTTTCCCTCGTCGTCTTGCAGGCGTCCTGGGCTCGATGCTCCAGCTGGTTGAGACCCCTTTCCTATGGGTCTGGCCGGTGCAAGGGTGAGGTGTGTCAGGACCCTGGAGAGTTGAGTCTGGGCTTGGCTGTCATGGCTCCGGGCTAGGTCGTTCGCCCTCAGCGGATTGATGCAGACGTCCAGCTGATCTCTGCTTGGCCGCTGCAGCTCCATGGCTTCGTTGGGCAGGAGGTTGTGGGTTAAGCACTTAACCAGGCCCCCAGTTGGTCCCAGTGAGCAGCGGCTGGACGCACTTGACATGCTGGTCTGTTGGGTGAGACAGAGATCACAAGGGAGAGAGAGAGAGACCCACATGGCCAAATCGAGTGGATGTTAGCATTGTGCTATATTATTAGTCTGACAGGGTTGTCAGCTAGGGGGTATGTGCCAGCTAGACGTTGGTCCTTCTGAGGATCCTCTGAGGGCCGGACAATTCGGATGTCGAATTTGGGTGGCTAGATAACAGTTGATATCTACGTACTGGCCTCAAGGCTTTTAGTCATGCGCCAGGCTGTGCAAATTATCAATCAATTATGTAAATCACCCTGGTGGTTCTCAATGGCGTGGTCTCTGAGCAGGTCAAAGTAACTAAAAATAATTAAGTAAATAAAAATAACAGTAACCCAAAAAACAAAAATGAATAATACTCACGATAAGTTAGACAAAAAGGCACCTCGCTTGGATGAACGAGTGTACAGGGAAAGAAAAATGAAAGAAAATACTAATATGGATATCAGTAAATATGAATAAAAATAAAACTGAAAGACAGACAAGGATGAGAAACGAGGGAGAGAGAGAGAGAGAGAGAGAGAGAGAGAGAGAGAGAGAGAGAGAATAGCAAAACCTATGGGCATGTCTAAAACGTTCGATTTATAGTCCTGTAGTGGGCTAAGTTTAGACTAGGTTTTACATGCTATTTACACTTGGTGGTGAGTGAAAGGCATTCAGATGAAGGTCGCAAGAGCGTGCTATCTGGCTAGACTTTCCCCAACTCCTACTGCAGTCACTATCAGATCACTTGCCTATAATGTAACTCGGTTGTAATCTCACACAGCGTAGGCTTTTAGCACAATACGTAGCACTCAAGGAAGTCACTGACCGCCTGGCATGATTCAAAATTGGGTTTTGCCTGATGATTCCGGTGCCGCTCTAGGCCTGTAGACTGAGGTGGCCAATCTCACTCAGGCGGGCCCGTGTGTGGAATCATGACAGGGTAATTAACCAAGATTGACCGTATGCCAGTGGGCACGGACAGTGCTTCTTGGAGTACGATTGCTGATGCCACTGTGATCCACACAAGCCAGAGTGACAAAACGCCAAGGTATCTAACGCGTCCTTCAGCAGGGGTCAGTTATGTCAGACAGATGAACCCAATCTTTTGATCTTCAACCTGAATAACCTGTACGCTTAACCACACAAGCACAGAGGACTCGGGTCCGGATACGGGCAGTACTATGGATCTACTATTCTGGGCGAGCCAGTTGGAGTAGGAGTCTTAGTATGCTGTAGTATCTGATAGATAGAGAAGGTTATCACCCTGTGATGGAGGGATGCTATAGGAAAATTAAATCGGCATAAAAGAATTTAAAAGAATAATCATAATAATCCCCTATAGGTAAAAGCAGTACAGGATGGCTTAGAAAAAGTAGAAAGAGTGCCTTAGTATTCAGGGGCATCTACAAACATTAATGGGTTAGCCCAACATGTTTTGATCAGATGTGGGATCTATAGATTGATAGCTCTAAATTTAGCTTCAGACTAATACTTGCCCTTATATAGTAAAACTTTCCCTATAACCTAAGAGGTGAGGGAATAAATAAGGCATGAGAAAAAGATGGAGTAAAAAAATCAAAAGGGAAGAAAAATTATGCCTATTAATGATAATAATAGAGAGATTAAAGGCTATTCCCCAAATAGCAAAACCAACAAAATTAAAATTAAACATGACCTAAGTTTAGAATAGATTATTGGGAACTTGATTAAAAATCAAGTAATAACAAAATAAACTGGACAACGGTATTAAAATGAAAAAGACAGAAGGCAGAAAATTAACAAAAAAAATTAAAAGTAACAAAATAATTCATAATATCAAAAGAAATAAAAACAGACCAATAATCTATACTTAGGTAACTAAACTATTGTTTGGATAAAATGATAACAGGGAAAATAAAATGCTTAATCGAAATTAAAACAAATTAACTCCAAACTGTTTGACCATTTCAGACCACTTGCGACACAATGGTGGGCGGAACTGATGTGAGAAAGCAGAAGGAGACAGGAGGAGATGTTTCCGAGTTGTACTTCACATTCGGTTAGCCTTGTGCTAAAGTTTGTTACTGTTACAAAATGTGAAGGGTTGGTTTGCTTAAGCATTAGCTGGCGTTAGCCGCTAGCAAGTTGTTTCGCTTCGCATCGGGTTAGCCTTGTGCTAACAGTTTGGTAATATTAAGACGCGAAGGGTTAGTTTACTTAAGGCTAGTCGTTAGAAGCTAGCGAGTTGTTTTGCCCTGTGATGTAAACCGCGTCACCAACTCTGCCTCCTGAAAGGCGGATCTTATGCTTTCGGGTGGTGACTACGTCATTCAAGCTTGCGTGCGCGCGCACAAGTTACGTGGACGAGGAGTCAATGAGCGCTCGAAGAGCCGATTTTATGAATGAAAGGAACTCTCATTCATAACTTGGTATGCGGCTGACTTCACAAAGGCAAAGCGCGAACCACTAAGATTCGCATAAGCGGTCATTATATCATGTTGCCGTAACATTGATAATAATATTCGACCATTACAATTAGACAAACAAACATAAAATGCGAGACGTCTCTTGAGGCGGTGCACGTTTGTACACAGATTTGGTCTGGACGAACATTACTGAAATATGGGAATTCACATCCATATCAGATTTTGGTACCATTTAAAAACACGCTTATGATTCTGAGAATTCCTTTCGTCAGAAAGCGGTTAACAGACAAGCTTGCAGCTCCCAAATACATTAATTTAGAACCGTCCAGCAGTTCTGAAATTAATTTCGCACGGCGGCGAAGCAAAGAGGTTAAACGTTAGGCAGCTAATCTAACAGTTTGAAACCACGGGAGAAATAGGCTAGAGGTTTTCTAGCTATAAGAAGGCCTTTTAAACGGACAGGTTTGGGGTTTCAAAACTGTCCCACAAGCGCTGAGGGAGGTGTATTTTCCTCCGACAGGCATACTAATATATTTAAATGATTTGCGGAATGTGCGTCTCAGCAAAATCGATTTAAAATATATATGAACTGCAGTTTAAATTGTTACACTCTACACGGGCAGCTCTCTGCTGTGTAGGTGAACAGAATGGCTGGAGAAGGCTTTTCGTCCTCCCAGCCTTGAAGAAAAGGAAATGCTTCTCGCGGCCCTTTTTTTTTTCTTCTATAGCGCGCTCCATAAATCACAATGAATTGGAAAGTTTGTTTCACAGAAAATGTTTGAAAAACTGCTCGCAAAGTCTCCACCAATATATGTAACATGAAATTAGCTCATTTTATGAATATTAATAATCAACAATAACGGTTTATTCTTAACTATTAATATTCCGGCTTAAGCTTCAGTCAGTTTGGTCAAACAAGCATATGATTGTATATGATCATGCTCGCGCGACCGAGCGGACTCCCAGATTATGAATATTTATTATCAACAATAACGAATTATTATTAATCATTAATATTCCGGATCAATTTGCCAATTTGACCAAACAAACACAAGCAGAACCGCCGCTCTTCCGAGCGGACACGGTAATCTATTCATTTAGAAAAAGGGAATTTAATTGCTACTTCTTGTGAAGTAGATTAATCATTCAAAAGTATTAAACAACTTATAATAGCTAGGCAGGGGAATCTGTATTTCAGTGACATTTTCTCGTGAGGCAAACAATACAATTCATTTGATTATAATGGAATTTATTGACTAGTCAGACGTAACGAACAAACAAACGCACAAACATACATTAAACACAGAACAAAAGGTAAACCACATGGAGATATCGGGTCTATAGAACGTGTAACAACAAAGAGAAATAGTAAAGCGAGGAAATAGAGATTTCAGGTAAAAGAGTGACAAAACTTTCAGTTCCACCACACCATTCAGGACCACCGAGATTATAAAAAACACCTTTTTGATAAAAGGGGCACAGCTTAATCGCATAACTAAAGGTACCTGGACTTAATGCCTGGGATCTCTCTCTTTATGCTTCCGTCCTGATGAAACTCCTTTGATGTCCTTCTTGATGCGTTGAGTTTGTAATGCCGTTCGGACAAACACGATTGCAAACTTTAAACTGAGTTTACTTTTGCCGGAAAATAAAGAAAATGTGGCGGGAAAGTCCATGCGGCTGTGAAGAGCCGTGTGGCACGAGGGCCACCGACAATGATGTTCTTTTTAGGACGTTCTCTTTCTGCCCAGATGTTTGGGCAGAAGGTCTGCTTATACCTGCGGGTCACATGACAACCCGTACAGCATTCTGACCAATGATTTCAGGGGAAAGTTTGCGCGCGAACCTTCCTTTGTCTCGGGGTTGCTCGTATGCAAATTTGAGTGTCCGCCTAAAGCATGCGGACAGGCATTTAAGACAGGGCTTTAAAGAATAAAGCAATGCGAGTTATGGTCTTGCTCTATGCATCATGTGTTGTAAAATGTCAGCAGAAACCCATCGGTATCAAACATGGGGGGTTTAACAGTACATCAACATAATTTTTCATATCCTTACAATATTTATGCTTTACAAAGGCCTAAAGGGAACATGCATACAGGTTATAAGAGAGGTTGCACAGGTAAGAAAAGTCAGAAATGAGATACAAAGTTTACAAAACATAACACATTGGTTTTGTGCTGGTTCAGGATTTGATGAGTTCATTTTCTTTCTGTCGGAACAGCCTCGTGGGGGTGTGTGTGTGTGTGTGTGTGTGTGTGTGTGTGTGTGTGTGTGTGTGTATTTGGGCAGGAATGTCTTTGATGTTTTCCTGCTTATCTCTCCAGTCCCCCTGAACAACTTAAGCTGTCACGAAAATCCAGACTTCTTGGAGCCAGGAGTCGTAAAACCCTTCTGTCGACCAAAGCCAGACCGTGATAAAATTAATAAGAAATTTTATCTGTGGACTGTACGCTACAACTTGCAACTTGCTTTAACATGTTTAACACTACATGAAATGTTGTCTAAAACAAAAAGAATGATGCTTTTTAGTGGTTGAAGCTGTTTTTATCACTTGCTGTATTAGGCCTCCAAACAAGCTTTTCCCAGCCAGCAGAATGGTCAAAATAAGCAGTTTTATAATCTCAGTCAGAGACACTGGTTATAGCTTGCAACTTGCTTTACCATGTTTAACACTTCATGAAATGTTGTCTAAAACAAAAAGAATGATGCTTTTTAGTGATTGAAGCTGTTTTTATCACTTGCTGTATAAGGCCTCCAAACAAGCTTTTCCCAGCCAGCAGAGAGGTCAAATTAAGCAGTAATGCAAACTCAGTCAGAGACACAGATTTTCACTTGCAACTTGCTTTAACATGTTTAACACTGCATGAAATGTTGTCTAAAACAAAAAGAATGATGCTTTTTAGCTTTTCCCAGCCAGCAGAGAGGTCAAAATAAGCAGTATTACAATTTTAGTCAGATCCACTGATTATAACTTGCAACTTGGGTTAACATGTTTAACACTGCATGAAATGTTGTCTAAAACAAAAAGAATGATGCTCTTTAGTGGTTGAAGCTGTTTTTATCACTTGCTGTATTAGAAGCGAAGATGGGGTTGGAAAGGGCACACCTTATGCAAACCACCAACTAGCATCACAAGACAGGCTCAACAGATGGAACCCCCAAGGGAAGCGGGAGAGAAGCCGTCCAAGAAACACCTGGCGACGCAACCTCGACACAGACATCACAAGGATGGGTTACACCTGGGGACAAGTAGAAAGAATGGCCCAGGACAGGAACCTCTGGAGATCACCCTTTGGCGGCCCATGCCCCGGAAGGGGTGGAGGGCATCGATGAAAAAAAAAATTAAATGCTGTATTAGGCCTCCAAACGAGCTTTACCCAGCCAGCAGAGATTAAATCTCAATAAGATACACTGGTTATAACTTGCAACTTGCTTTAACATGTTTAACACTGCATGAAATGTTGTCTAAAACAAAAAGAATGATGCCTTTTAGCTTTTCCCAGCCACCAGAGAGGTCAAATTAAGCAGTATTACAATCTCATTCAGATACCCTGGTTATAACGTGCAACTTGCTTTAACATGTTTAACACTACATCAAATGTTGTTCAAAACAAAAAAGAATGATGATTTTTAGTGGTTGAAGCTTTATTTATTACTTGCTTTATTAGGCCTGTAAACGAGCTTTTCCCAGCCAGCAGAGAGGTCAAAATAAGCAGTATTACAATCTCAGTCAGATACACTGGTTATAATTTGCAACTTGCTTAAACATGTTTAACACTGCATAAAATGTTGTCTTAAACAAAAAAAAATAATGCTTTTTATGGTTGAAGCTGTTTTTATCACTTGCTGTATTAAGACTCCGAACGAGTTTCTCCCAGCCAGCAAAGAGGTCAAAATAAGCAGTATTACAATCTCAGTCAGATACACTGGTTATAACTTGCAACTTGCGTTAACATATTTAACACTGCATGAAATGTTGTCTAAAACAAAAATAATGACGCTTTTTAGTGGTTGAAGCTGTTTTAATCACTTGCTGTATTAGGCCTCCAAACGAGCTTTTCCCAGCCAGCAGACAGGTCAAAATAAGCAGTATTACAATCTCAATAAGATACACTGGTTATAACTTGCAACTTGCTTTGACATGTTTAACACTGCATGAAATGTTGTCTAAAACAAAAAGAATGATGCCTTTTAGTGGTTGAAGCTGTTTTTATCACATGCTGTATTAGGCCTCCAAACGAGCTTTTCCTAGCCAGCAGAGAGGTCAAAATAAGCAACATTACAATCTCAGTCAGATAAACTGGTTATAACTTGCAACTTGCTTTAACATGTTTAACACTGCATGAAATGTTGTCTAAAACAAACAGAATTTTGCTTTTAGTGGTTGAAGCTGTTTTTATTACTTGCTGTATTAGGCCTCTAAACGAGCTTTTCCCAGCCAGCAGAGAGGTCAAAATAAGCAGTTCTACAATCTTAGTCAGATACACTGGTTATAACTTGCAACTTGCGTTAACATGTTTAACACTGCATGAAATGTTGTCTAAAACAAAAAGAATGATGCTTTTTAGTGATTGAAGCTGTTTTTATCACTTGCTGTATAAGGCCTCCAAACAAGCTTTTCCCAGCCAGCAGAGAGGTCAAAACAAGCAACATTACAATCTCAGTCAGATAAACTGGTTATAACTTGCAACTTGCTTAAACATGTTTAACACTGCATGAAATGTTGTTTAAAACAAAAAGAATGATGCTTTTTAGTGATTGAAGCTGTTTTTTTCACTTGCTGTATAAGGCCTCCAAACAAGCTTTTCCTAGCCAGCAGAGAGGTCAAAATAAGCAACATTACAATCTCAGTCAGATAAACTGGTTATAACTTGCAACTTGCTTAAACATGTTTAACACCACATGAAATGTTGTCTAAAACAAAAAGAATGATGCCTTTTAGCTTTTCCCAGCCAGCAGAGAGGTCAAAATAAGCAGTATTACAATTTTAGTCAGATACACTGGTTATAACTTGCAACTTGCGTTAACATGTTTAACACTGCATGAAATGTTGTCTAAAACAAAAAGAATGATGCTTTCCAGTGGTTGAAGCTGTTTTTATCACTTGCTGTATTAGAAGCGAAGATGGGGTTGGAAAGGGCACACCTTACGCAAACCAACTAGCATCACGAGACAGGCTCAACAGATGGAACACCCAAGGGAAGCGGGAGAGAAGCCGTCCAAGAAACACCTGGCGACGCATTCTTGACACAGACATCACAAGGATGGGTTACACCTGGGGACAAGTAGAAAGAATTGCCCAGGACAGGAACCTCTGGAGATCCACCTTTGGCGGCCCATGCCCCGGAAAGGGTGGAGGGCATCAATAAAAAAAAATGAAATGCTGTATTAGGCCTCCAAACGAGCTTTACCCAGCCAGCAGAGAGGTCAAAATAAGCAGTTTTATAATCTCAGTCAGAAACACTGGTTATAACTTGCAACTTGCTTTAACATGTTTAACTCTGCATGAAATGTTGTCTAAAACAAAAAATGATGCCTTTTAGCTTTTCCCTGCCAGCAGAGACGTCAAAATGAGCAGTATTACAATCTCAGTCAAATACACAGGTTATAGCTTGCAACTTGCTTTAACATGTTTATTAGTGCTTGAAATGTTGTCTAAAACAAAAAGAATGATGCTTTTTAGTTGTTGAAGCTGTTTTTATCACTTGCTGTATTGGGCCTCCAAACGAGCTTGTCCCAGCCAGCAGAGAGGTCAAAATAAACAGTTCTACAATCTTAGTCAGATACACTGGTTATAACTTGCAACTTGCATTAACATAATTAACACAACATGAAATGTTGTCTAAAACAAAAACAATGATGCTTATTAGCTTTTCCCAGCAAACAGAGAAGTCAAAATAAGCAGTATTACAATCTTAGTCAGATACACTGGTTAAAACTTGCAACTTGCGTTAACATGTTTAACACTACATGAAATGTTGTCCAAAACAAAAAGAATGATGCTTTTTAGTGGTTGAAGCTGTTTTTATTACTTGCTGTATTAGGCTTCTAAAGAAGGTTTTCCCAGCCAGCAGAGAGGTCAAAATAAACAGTTCTACAATCTTAGTCAGATACACTGGTTATAACTTGCAACTTGCATTAACATAATTAACACTACATGAAATGTTGTCTAAAACAAAAAGAATGATGCTTTTTAGTGGTTAAGGCCGTTTTTATTACTTGCTGTATTAGGCCTCTAAGCGAGCTTTTCGCAGCCAGCAGAGACGTCAAAATAAGCAGTATTACAATCTCGGTCAGATACACTGGTTATAGCGTGCAACTTGCTTAAACATGTTTAATGCTGCAGGAAATGTTGTCTAATACAAAAAGAATGATGCTTTTTAGTGGTTAAAGCTTTATTTTATACATGCTTTATTAGGCCTCTAAATGAGTTTTTCACAGCCAGCAGTGAGGTCAAAATAAGCAGTATTACAATCTCAGTCAGATACACTGTTAATAACTTGCAACTTGCTTTAACATGTTTAACACTGTATGAAATGTTGTCTAAAACAAAAAGAATGAAGCTTTTTAGTGGTTGAAGTTGTTTTTAATACTTGCTGTATTAGGCCTCTAAACGAGCTTTTCCCAGCCAGCAGAGGTCAAAATAAGCAGTATTACAATCTCAGTCAGATACACTGGTTATAACTTGCAAATTGCTTTAACAAGTTTAACACTGCATGAAATGTTGTCTAAAACAAAAAGAATGATGCTTTTTAGTGGTTGAAGCCGTTTTTATATCTTGCTGTATTAGGTCTCTAAACAAGCTTTTCCCAGACAGCAGAGACGTCAAAATAAACAGTATTACAATCTCAGTCGGATACACTGGTTATAACTTGCAACTTGCTTTGACATGTTTAACACTGCATGAAATGTTGTCTAAAACAAAAAGAATGATGCCTTTTAGCTTTTCCCAGCCACCAGAGAGGTCAAAATAAGCAGTATTACAATCTCATTCAGATACCCTGGTTATAACGTGCAACTTGCTTTAACATGATTAACACTACATGAAATGTTGTTCAAAACAAAAAAGAATGATGCTCTTTAGCGGTTGAAGCTTTATTTATTACTTGCTATATTAGGCCTGTAAACGAGCTTTTCCCCGCCAGCAGTGAGGTCAAAATAAGCAGTATTACAGTCTTAGTCATATACAATGGTTATAACTTGCAACTTGCTTTAACATGTTTAACACTGCTTGAAATGTTGTCTAAAACAAAAAGACTGATGCCTTTTAGCTTTTCCCAGCCTTAGAAGGGTCAAAATAAGCAGTCTTACAATCTCAGTCAGAGACACAGATTTTTACTTGCAAGTTGCTTTAACATGTTCAACACTCCATGAAATGTTGTCTAAAACACAAAGAATGATGCTTTTTAGTGGCTGAAGCTATTTTATCACTTACTGCATTAGACGTCAAAATAAGCTTTTCCCAGCCAGCAGAGAGGTCAAAATAAGCAGTAATGCAAACTCAGTCAGAGACACAGATTTTTACTTGCAAGTTGCTTTAACATGTTCAACTCTGCATGAAATGTTGTCTAAAACCAAAAGAATGATGCTTTTTAGTGGCTGAAGCTGTTTTTATCACTTGCTGAATTAGACGTCAAAATGAGTTTTTCCCAGTCAGCAGAGACGTCAAAATAAGCAGTAATGCAAACTCAGTCAGATGAACAGATTTTTTCTTGCAAGTTGCTTTAACATGTTTAACAGTGCTTGAAATGTTGTCTAAAACAAAAAGAATGATGCTTTTTAGTGGCTGAAACTGTTTTAATCACTTGCAGTATTAGACATCAAAATGAGCTTTTCCAAGCAAGCAGAGAGGTCAAAATAAGCAGTAATGCAAACTCAGTAGGAGAAACAGATTTTTACTTGCAAGTTGCTTTAACATGTTCAACAGAGCATGAAATGTTGTCTAAAACACAAAGAATGATGCTTTTTAGTGGCTGAAGCTGTTTCTATCACTTGCTGCATTAGACGTCAAATTAAGCTTATCTCAGCAAGCAGAGAGGTCAAAATAAGCACTAATGCAAACTCAGTCAGAGACACAGATTTTTACTTGCAAGTTGCTTTAACATGTTCAACTCTGCATGAAATGTTATCTAAAATAAAAATAATGATGCTTTTTAGTGGCTGGAGCGGTTTTTATCACAAGCTGCATTAGACGTCAAAATGAGCTTTTCCCAGCCAGCAGAGAGGTCAAAATAAGCAGTAATGTAAACTCAGTCAGATAAACAGATAGTCACTTGCAACTTGCTTTAACATGTGCAACACTGCATGAAATGTTGTCTAAAACAAAAAGAATGATGCCTTTTTTTGGCTGGAGCTGTTTTTATTACTAGCTGCATTAGACGTCAAAATGAGCTTTTCCCAGCCAGCAGAGAAGTCAAAAAAAGCAGTAATGCAAAATTAGTCAGATAAAAAGATTTTCACTTGCAACTTGCTTTAACATATTCAACACTGCCGGAAATGTTGTCTAAAACAAAAAGAATGATGCTTTTTAGTGGCTGGAGCTGTTTTTATCACTAGCTGTATTAGACGTGAAAATGAGCTTTTCCCAGCCAGCAGAGAGGTAAAAATAAGCAGTAAAGCAAATTCAGTCAGAGACACAGATTTTTACTTGCAAGTTGTTGTAACATGTTTAACAGTCCATAAAATGTTGTCTAAAACAAAAAGAATGATGCTTTTTAGTGGCTGGAGCTAACTTATCACTAGCTGCATTGGACGTCAAAATAAGCTTTTCCCAGCCAGCAGAGAGCACAAATTAAGCAGTAATGCAAACTCAGTCAGAGACACAGATTTTCAGTTGCAACTTGCTTTAACCTGTTCAACACTGCATGAAATGTTGTCTAAAACAAAAAGAATGATGCTGTTTATTGTCTGAAGCTGTTTTTATCACTTGGTGAATTGGAGCACAGAATAAGCTTTTCCCAGCCAGCAGAGAGCTCAAATTAAGCAGTAATGCAAACTTAGTCAGAGACAAAGATTTTCACTTGCAACTTGCTTTAACATATTTATCATTGCATGAAATGTTGTCTAAAACAAAAAGAATGAAGCCTTTTAGTGGCTGAAGCTGTTTTTATCACTAGCTGTATGAGACCTCAGAATAAGCTTTTCCCAGCCAGCAGAGAGCTCAAATTAAGCAGTAATGCAAACTCAGTCAGAGACACAGATTTTCACTTGCAACTTGCTTTAACATGTTCAACACTGCTAAAAATGTTGTCTAAAACAAAAAGAATGATGCTGTTTAGTGGCTGAAACTGTTTTTATCACTTGGTGACATAGAGCTCAGAATAAGCTTGTCCCAGCCAGAAGAGGGCCCAAATTAAGCAGTAATGCAAACTCAGTCAGAAACACAGATTTTCACTTGCAACTTGCTTTAACATGTTCAATATTGCATGAAATGTTGTCTGAAACAAACAGAATGAGGCCTTTTAGTGGCTAAAGCTGATTGTATCACTTGCTGTATGAGACCTCAGAATATGCTTTTCCCAGCCAGCAGAGAGGTCAAATTAAGCAGTAATGCAAACTCTGTCAAAGATACAGATTTTCACTTGCAACTTGCTTTAACATGTTCAACACTGCATGAATTGTTGTCTGAAACAAAAAGAATGATGCTGTTTAGTGACTGAAGCTGTTTTTATCACTTGGTGAATTAGAGCTCAGAATAAGCTTTTCCCAGCCAGCAGAGAGCTCAAATTAATCAGTAATGCAAACTCAGTCAGAGACACAGATTTTCACTTGCAACTTGCTTTAACATGTTTAACATTACATGAAATGTTGTCAAAAACAAAAAGAATGATGCTGTTTAGTGGCTGAAGCTGTTTTTATCACTTGGTGAATTAGAGCTCAAAATAAGCTTTTCCCAGCCCACAGAGAGCTGAAATTAAGCAGTAATGCAAACTCAGTCAGAGACACAGATTTTCACTTGCAACTTGCTTTAACATGTTTAACACTGCATGAAATGTTTTCTAAAACAAAAGAATGATGCTGTTTAGTGGCTGAAGCTGTTTTTATCACTTGGTGAATTAGAGCTCAGAATAAGCTTTTCCCAGCCAGCAGAGAGCTCAAATTAAGCAGTAATGCAAACTCAGTCAGAGACACAGATTTTCACTTGCAACTTGCTTTAACATGTTTAACAGTGCATGAAATGCTGTCTAAAACAAAAAGAATGATGCATTTTTGTGGCTGGATCTGGTTCTATCACATTCTGAATTGAACGTTGAAAATGAGCTTTTCTCAGCCAGCAGAGGTCAAAATAAGCAGTAATGCAAACTCAGTCAGAGACATAGATTTTCACTTGCAACTTGCTTTAACATGTTTAACAGTGCATGAAATGTTGTCTAAAACAAAAAGAAAATGCTTTTTAGTGGCTGGATCTGTTATTATCACTTTCTGAATTGAACATTGAAAATGAGCTTTTCTCAGCCAGCAGAGGTCAAAATAAGCAGTAATGCAAACTCAGTCAGAGACATAGATTTTCACTTGCAACTTTCTTAAACATATTTAACAGTGCATGAAATGTTGTCTAAAACAAAAAGAAAATGCTTTTTAGTGGCTGGATCTGTTATTATCATTTTCTGAATTGAATGTTGAAAATGAGCTTTTCTCAGCCAGCAGAGGTTAAAATAAGCAGTAATGCAAACTCAGTCAGAGACATAGATTTTCACTTGCAACTTGCTTTAACATGTTTAACAGTGCATGAAATGTTGTCTAAAACAAAAAGAATGATGCATATTAGTGGCTGGATCTGGTTTTATCACATTCTGAATTGAACGTTGAAAAAGAGCTTTTCACAGCCAGCAGAGGTCAAAATAAGCAGTAATGCAAACTCAGTCAGAGACATAGATTTTCACTTGCAACTTGCTTTAACATGTTTAACAGTGCATGAAATGTTGTCTAAAACAAAAAGAATGATGCAGTTTAGTGGCTGGATCTGGTTTTATCACATTCTGAATTGAACGTTGAAAATGAGCTTTTCAGAGCCAGCAGAGGTCAAAATAAGCAGTAATGCAAACTCAGTCATAGACATAGATTTTCACTTGCAACTTGCTTTAACATGTTTAACAGTGCATGAAATGTTGTCTAAAACAAAAAGAATGATGTATTTTAGTAGCTGGATCTGGTTTTATCACATTCTGAATTGAACGTTGAAAATGAGCTTTTCAGAGCCAGCAGAGGTCAAAATAAGCAGTAATGCAAACTCAGTCATAGACATAGATTTTCACTTGCAACTTTCTTAATCATATTTAACAGTGCATGAAATGTTGTCTAAAGCAAAAAGAAAATGCTATTTAGTGGCTGGATCTGGTTTTATCACATTCTGAATTGAACGTTGAAAATGAGCTTTACTCAGCCAGCAGAGGTCAAAATAAGCAGTAATGCAAACTCAGTCAGAGACATAGATTTTCACTTGCAACTTTCTTAAACATATTTAACAGTACATGAAATGTTGTCTAAAACAAAAAGAAAATGCTTTTTTTGTGGCTGGATCTTGTTTTATCACACTCTGAATTGAACGTTGAAAATGAGCCGTTCTCAGCCAGCAGAGGTCAAAATAAGCAGTAATGCAAACTCAGTCAGAGACAGATTTTCACTTGCAACTTGCTTTAACATGTTTAACAGTGCATGAAATGTTGTCTAAAACAAAAAGAATGATGCATTGAAGTAGCTGGATCTGGTTTTATCACATTCTGAATTGAACGTTGAAAATGAGCTTTTCAGAGCCAGCAGAGGTCAAAATAAGCAGTAATGCAAACTCAGTCATAGACATAGATTTTCACTTGCAACTTGCTTTAACATGTTTAACAGTGCATGAAATGTTGTCTAAAACAAAAAGAATGATGCATTTTAGTGGCTGGATCTGGTTTTATCACATTCTGAATTGAACGTTGAAAATGAGCTTTTCAGAGCCAGCAGAGGTCAAAATAAGCAGTAATGCAAACTCAGTCATAGACATAGATTTTCACTTGCAACTTGCTTTAACATGTTTAACAGTGCATGAAATGTTGTCTAAAACAAAAAGAATGATGCATTTTAGTAACTGGATCTGGTTTTATCACATTCTGCATTGGACGTTGAAAATGAGCTTTACTCAGCCAGCAGAGGTCAAAATAAGCAGTAATGCAAACTCAGTCAGAGACATAGATTTTCACTTGCAACTTGCTTTAACATGTTTAACAGTGCATGAAATGTTGTCTAAAACAAAAAGAATGATGCATTTTAGTAGCTGGATCTGGTTTTATCACATTCTGCATTGGACGTTGAAAATGAGCTTTACTCAGCCAGCAGAGGTCAAAACAAGCAGTAATGCAAACTCAGTCAGAGACATAGATTTTCACTTGCAACTTTCTTAAACATATTTAACAGTGCATGAAATGTTGTCTAAAACAAAAAGAAAATGCTTTTTAGTGGCTGGATCTGGTTTTATCACATTCTGAGTTGAACGTTGAAAATGAGCTTTTCAGAGCCAGCAGAGGTCAAAATAAGCAGTAATGCAAACTCAGTCAGAGACATAGATTTTCACTTGCAACTTGCTTTAACATGTTTAACAGTGCATGAAATGTTGTCTAAAACAAAAAGAATGATGCATTTTTGTGGCTGGATCTGGTTTTATCACACTCTGAATTGAACGTTGAAAGTGAGCTGTTCTCAGCCAACAGAGGTCAAAATAAGCAGTAATGCAAACTCAGTCAGAGACATAGATTTTCACTTGCAACTTGCTTTAACATGTTTAACAGTGCATGAAATGTTGTCTAAAACAAAAAGAATGATGCATTTTAGTAGCTGGATCTGGTTTTATCACATTCTGAATTGAACGTTGAAAATGAGCTTTTCAGAGCCAGCAGAGGTCAAAATAAGCAGTATTGCAAACTCAGTCATAGACATAGATTTTCACTTGAAACTTGCTTTAACATGTTTTACAGTGCATGAAATGTTTACTAAAACAAAAAGAATGATGCATTTTAGTGGCTGGATCTGATTTTATCACATTCTGAATTGAACGTTGAAAATGAGCTTTTCAGAGCCAGCAGAGGTCAAAATAAGCAGTAATGCAAACTCAGTCATAGACATAGATTTTCACTTGCAACTTGCTTTAACTTGTTTAAAAGTGCATGAAATGTTGTCTAAAACAAAACGAATAATGTATTTTAGTAGCTGGATCTGGTTTTATCACATTCTGTATTGGACGTTAAAAATGAGCTTTACTCAGCAAGCAGAGGTCAAAATAAGCAGTAATGCAAACTCAGTCATAGACATAGATTTTCACTTGCAACTTGCTTTAACATGTTTAACAGTGCACGAAATGTTGTCTAAAACAAAAAGAATGATGCATTTTAGTAACTGGATCTGGTTTTATCACATTCTGCATTGGATGTTAAAAATGAGCTTTACTCAGCCAGCAGAGGTCAAAATAAGCAGTAATGCAAACTCAGTCAGAGACAGATTTTCACTTGCAACTTGCTTTAACATGTTTAACAGTGCATGAAATGTTGTCTAAAACAAAAAGAATGATGCATTGAAGTAGCTGGATCTGGTTTTATCACATTCTGAATTGAACGTTGAAAATGAGCTTTTCAGAGCCAGCAGAGGTCAAAATAAGCAGTAATGCAAACTCAGTCATAGACATAGATTTTCACTTGCAACTTGCTTTAACATGTTTAACAGTGCATGAAATGTTGTCTAAAACAAAAAGAATGATGCATTTTAGTGGCTGGATCTGGTTTTATCACATTCTGAATTGAACGTTGAAAATGAGCTTTTCAGAGCCAGCAGAGGTCAAAATAAGCAGTAATGCAAACTCAGTCATAGACATAGATTTTCACTTGCAACTTGCTTTAACTTGTTTAAAAGTGCATGAAATGTTGTCTAAAACAAAACGAATAATGTATTTGTAGCTGGATCTGGTTTTATCACATTCTGTATTGGACGTTAAAAATGAGCTTTACTCAGCAAGCAGAGGTCAAAATAAGCAGTAATGCAAACTCAGTCATAGACATAGATTTTCACTTGCAACTTGCTTTAACATGTTTAACAGTGCACGAAATGTTGTCTAAAACAAAAAGAATGATGCATTTTAGTAACTGGATCTGGTTTTATCACATTCTGCATTGGACGTTGAAAATGAGCTTTACTCAGCCAGCAGAGGTCAAAATAAGCAGTAATGCAAACTCAGTCAGAGACAGATTTTCACTTGCAACTTGTTTTATCATGTTTAACAGTGCATGAAATGTTGTCTAAAACAAAAAGAATGATGCATTGAAGTAGCTGGATCTGGTTTTATCACATTCTGAATTGAACGTTGAAAATGAGCTTTTCAGAGCCAGCAGAGGTCAAAATAAGCAGTAATGCAAACTCAGTCATAGACATAGATTTTCACTTGCAACTTGCTTTAACTTGTTTAAAAGTGCATGAAATGTTGTCTAAAACAAAACGAATAATGTATTTTAGTAGCTGGATCTGGTTTTATCACATTCTGTATTGGACGTTAAAAATGAGCTTTACTCAGCAAGCAGAGGTCAAAATAAGCAGTAATGCAAACTCAGTCATAGACATAGATTTTCACTTGCAACTTGCTTTAACATGTTTAACAGTGCATGAAATGTTGTCTAAAACAAAAAGAATGATGCATTTTAGTAACTGGATCTGGTTTTATCACATTCTGCATTGGACGTTGAAAATGAGCTTTACTCAGCCAGCAGAGGTCAAAATAAGCAGTAATGCAAACTCAGTCAGAGACATAGATTTTCACTTGCAACTTGCTTTAACATGTTTAACAGTGCATGAAATGTTGTCTAAAACAAAAAGAATGATGCATTTTAGTAGCTGGATCTGGTTTTATTACATTCTGCATTGGACGTTGAAAATGAGCTTTACTCAGCCAGCAGAGGTCAAAACAAGCAGTAATGCAAACTCAGTCAGAGACATAGATTTTCACTTGCAACTTTCTTAAACATATTTAACAGTGCATGAAATGTTGTCTAAAACAAAAAGAAAATGCTTTTTAGTGGCTGGATCTTGTTTTATCACATTCTGAGTTGAACGTTGAAAATGAGCTTTTCAGAGCCAGCAGAGGTCAAAATAAGCAGTAATGCAAACTCAGTCAGAGACATAGAATTTCACTTGCAACTTGCTTTAACATGTTTAACATTGCATGAAATGTTGTCTAAAACAAAAAGTATGATGCATTTTTGTGGCTGGATCTGGTTTTATCACATTCTGAATTGAACGTTGAAATTGAGCTGTTCTCAGCCAGCAGAGGTCAAAATAAGCAGTAATGCAAACTCAGTCAGAGACATAGATTTTCACTTGCAACTTGCTTTAACATGTTTAACAGTGCATGAAATGTTGTCCAAAACAAAAAGAATGATGCATTTTTATGGCTGGATCTGGTTTTATCACATTCTGAATTGAACGTTGAAAATGAGCTGTTCTCAGCCAGCAGAGGTCAAAATAAGCAGTAATGCAAACTCAGTCAGAGACATAGATATTCACTTGCAACTTGCTTTAACATGTTTACAGTGCATGAAATGTTGTCTAAAACAAAAAGAATGATGCATTTTTGTAGCTGGATCTGGTTTTATCACATTCTGAATTGAACGTTGAAAATGAGCTTTTCAGAGCCAGCAGAGGTCAAAATAAGCAGTAATGCAAACTCAGTCATAGACATAGATTTTCACTTGAAACTTGCTTTAACATGTTTAACAGTGCATGAAATGTTTACTAAAACAAAAAGAATGATGCATTTTAGTGGCTGGATCTGGTTTTATCACATTCTGAATTGAACGTTGAAAATGAGCTTTTCAGAGCCAGCAGAGGTCAAAATAAGCAGTAATGCAAACTCAGTCATAGACATAGATTTTCACTTGCAACTTGCTTTAACATGTTTAAAAGTGCATGAAATGTTGTCTAAAACAAAACGAATGATGTATTTTAGTAGCTGGATCTGGTTTTATCACATTCTGTATTGGACGTTAAAAATGAGCTTTACTCAGCCAGCAGAGGTCAAAATAAGCAGTAATGCAAACTCAGTCATAGACATAGATTTTCACTTGCAACTTGCTTTAACATGTTTAACAGTGCATGAAATGTTGTCTAAAACAAAAAGAATGATGCATTTTAGTAGCTGGATCTGGTATTATCACATTCTGCATTGGACGTTGAAAATGAGCTTTACTCAGCCAGCAGAGGTCAAAACAAGCAGTAATGCAAACTCAGTCAGAAACATAGATTTTCACTTGCAACTTTCTTAAACATATTTAACAGTGCATGAAATGTTGTCTAAAACAAAAAGAAAATGCTTTTTAGTGGCTGGATCTGGTTTTATCACATTCTGAATTGAACGTTAAAAAAGAGCTTTTCAGAGCCAGCAGAGGTCAAAATAAGCAGTAATGCAAACTCAGTCAGAGACATAGAATTTCACTTGCAACTTGCTTTAACATGTTTAACATTGCATGAAATGTTGTCTAAAACAAAAAGTATGATGCATTTTAGTGGCTGGATCTGGTTTTATCACATTCTGAATTGAACGTTGAAAATGAGCTTTTCAGAGCCAGCAGAGGTCAAAATAAGGAGTAATGCAAACTCAGTCATAGACATAGATTTTCACTTGCAACTTGCTTTAACTTGTTTAAAAGTGCATGAAATGTTGTCTAAAACAAAACGAATAATGTATTTTAGTAGCTGGATCTGGTTTTATCACATTCTGTATTGGACGTTAAAAATGAGCTTTACTCAGCAAGCAGAGGTCAAAATAAGCAGTAATGCAAACTCAGTCATAGACATTGATTTTCACTTGCAACTTGCTTTAACATGTTTAACAGTGCATGAAATATTGTCTAAAACAAAAAGAATGATGCATTTTAGTAACTGGATATGGTTTTATCAAATTCTGCATTGGACGTTGAAAATGAGCTTTACTCAGCCAGCAGAGGTCAAAATAAGCAGTAATGCAAACTCAGTCAGAGACATAGATTTTCACTTGCAATTTGCTTTAACGTGTTTAACAGTGCATGAAATGTTGTCTAAAACAAAAAGAATGATGCATTTTAGTAGCTGGATCTGGTTTTATCACATTCTGAATTGAACGTTGAAAATGAGCTTTTCAGAGCCAGCAGAGGTCAAAGTAAGCAGTAATGCAAACTCAGTCATAGACATAGATTTTCACTTGCAACTTGCTTTAACATGTTAAACAGTGCATGAAATGTTGTCTAAAACAAAAAGAATGATGCATTTTAGTGGCTGGATCTGGTTTTATCACATTCTGAATTGAACGTTGAAAATGAGCTTTTCAGAGCCAGCAGAGGTCAAAATAAGCAGTAATGCAAACTCAGTCAGAGACATAGATTTTCACTTGCAACTTGCTTTAACATGTTTAACATTGCATGAAATGTTGTCTAAAACAAAAAGAATGATGCATTTTTGTGGCTGGATCTGGTTTTATCACATTCTGAATTGAACGTTGAAAATGAGCTGTTCTCAGCCAGCAGAGGTCAAAATAAGCAGTAATGCAAACTCAGTCAGAGACATAGATTTTCACTTGCAACTTGCTTTAACATGTTTAACAGTGCATGAAATGTTGTCTAAAACAAAAAGAATGATGCATTTTTGTAGCTGGATCTGGTTTTATCACATTCTGAATTGAACGTTGAAAATGAGCTTTTCAGAGCCAGCAGAGGTCAAAATAAGCAGTAATGCAAACTCAGTCATAGACATAGATTTTCACTTGCAACTTGCTTTAACATGTTTAAAAGTGCATAAAATGTTGTCTAAAACAAAACAAATTATGTATTTTAGTAGCTGGATCTGGTTTTATCACATTCTGTATTGGACGTTAAAAATGAGCTTTACTCAGCCAGCAGAGGTCAAAATAAGCAGTAATGCAAACTAAGTCATAGACATAGATTTTCACTTGCAACTTGCTTTAACATGTTTAACAGTGCATGAAATGTTGTCTAAAACAAAAAGAATGATGCATTTTAGTAGCTGGATCTGGTATTATCACATTCTGCATTGGACGTTGAAAATGAGCTTTACTCAGCCAGCAGAGGTCAAAACAAGCAGTAATGCAAACTCAGTCAGAAACATAGATTTTCACTTGCAACTTTCTTAAACATATTTAACAGTGCATGAAATGTTGTCTAAAACAAAAAGAAAATGCTTTTTAGTGGCTGGATCTGGTTTTATCACATTCTGAATTGAACGTTGAAAATGAGCTTTTCAGAGCCAGCAGAGGTCAAAATAAGCAGTAATGCAAACTCAGTCAGAGACATAGAATTTCACTTGCAACTTGCTTTAACATGTTTAACATTGCATGAAATGTTGTCTAAAACAAAAAGTATGATGCATTTTAGTGGCTGGATCTGGTTTTATCACATTCTGAATTGAACGTTGAAAATGAGCTTTTCAGAGCCAGCAGAGGTCAAAATAAGGAGTAATGCAAACTCAGTCATAGACATAGATTTTCACTTGCAACTTGCTTTAACGTGTTTAAAAGTGCATGAAATGTTGTCTAAAACAAAACGAATAATGTATTTTAGTAGCTGGATCTGGTTTTATCACATTCTGTATTGGACGTTAAAAATGAGCTTTACTCAGCAAGCAGAGGTCAAAATAAGCAGTAATGCAAACTCAGTCATAGACATAGATTTTCACTTGCAACTTGCTTTAACATGTTTAACAGTGCATGAAATGTTGTCTAAAACAAAAAGAATGATGCATTTTAGTAACTGGATATGGTTTTATCAAATTCTGCATTGGACGTTGAAAATGAGCTTTACTCAGCCAGCAGATGGTCAAAATAAGCAGTAATGCAAACTCAGTCAGAGACATAGATTTTCATTTGCAACTTGCTTTAACGTGTTTAACAGTGCATGAAATGTTGTCTAAAACAAAAAGAATGATGCATTTTTGTAGCTGGATCTGGTTTTATCACATTCTGAATTGAACGTTGAAAATGAGCTTTTCAGAGCCAGCAGAGGTCAAAATAAGCAGTAATGCAAACTCAGTCATAGACATAGAATTTCACTTGCAACTTGCTTTAACATGTTTAACATTGCATGAAATGTTGTCTAAAACAAAAAGTATGATGCATTTTAGTGGCTGGATCTGGTTTTATCACATTCTGAATTGAACGTTGAAAATGAGCTTTTCAGAGCCAGCAGAGGTCAAAATAAGGAGTAATGCAAACTCAGTCATAGACATAGATTTTCACTTGCAACTTGCTTTAACTTGTTTAAAAGTGCATGAAATGTTGTCTAAAACAAAACGAATAATGTATTTTAGTAGCTGGATCTGGTTTTATCACATTCTGTATTGGACGTTAAAAATGAGCTTTACTCAGCAAGCAGAGGTCAAAATAAGCAGTAATGCAAACTCAGTCATAGACATTGATTTTCACTTGCAACTTGCTTTAACATGTTTAACAGTGCATGAAATGTTGTCTAAAACAAAAAGAATGATGCATTTTAGTAACTGGATATGGTTTTATCAAATTCTGCATTGTACGTTGAAAATGAGCTTTACTCAGCCAGCAGAGGTCAAAATAAGCAGTAATGCAAACTCAGTCAGAGACATAGATTTTCACTTGCAACTTGCTTTAACGTGTTTAACAGTGCATGAAATGTTGTCTAAAACAAAAAGAATGATGCATTTTAGTAGCTGGATCTGGTTTTATCACATTCTGAATTGAACGTTGAAAATGAGCTTTTCAGAGCCAGCAGAGGTCAAAGTAAGCAGTAATGCAAACTCAGTCATAGACATAGATTTTCACTTGCAACTTGCTTTAACATGTTAAACAGTGCATGAAATGTTGTCTAAAACAAAAAGAATGATGCATTTTAGTGGCTGGATCTGGTTTTATCACATTCTGAATTGAATGATGAAAATGAGCTTTTCAGAGCCAGCAGAGGTCAAAATAAGCAGTAATGCAAACTCAGTCATAGACATAGATTTTCACTTGCAACTTGCTTTAACATGTTTAACAGTGCATGAAATGTTGTCTAAAACAAAAAGAATGATGCATTTTAGTGGCTGGATCTGGTTTTATCACATTCTGAATTGAACGTTGAAAATGAGCTTTTCAGAGCCAGCAGAGGTCAAAATAAGCAGTAATGCAAACTCAGTCATAGACATAGATTTTCACTTGCAACTTGCTTTAACATGTTTAACAGTGCATGAAATGTTGTCTAAAACAAAAAGAATGATGTATTTTAGTAGCTGGATCTGGTTTTATCACATTCTGTATTGGACGTTAAAAATGAGATTTACTCAGCCAGCAGAGGTCAAAATAAGCAGTAATGCAAACTCAGTCATAGACATAGATTTTCACTTGCAACTTGCTTTAACATGTTTAACAGTGCATGAAATGTTGTCTAAAACAAAAAGAATGATGCATTTTAGTAGCTGGATCTGGTTTTATCACATACTGAATTGAACGTTGAAAATGAGCTGTTCTCAGCCAGCAGAGGTCAAAATAAGCAGTAATGCAAACTCAGTCAGAGACATAGATTTTCACTTGCAACTTGCTTTAACATGTTTAACAGTGCATGAAATGTTGTCTAAAACAAAAAGAATACTGCATTTTTGTGGCTGGATCTTGTTTTATCACACTCTGAATTGAACGTTGAAAATGAGCCGTTCTCAGCCAGCAGAGGTCAAAATAAGCAGTAATGCAAACTCAGTCAGAGACAGATTTTCAGTTGCAACTTGCTTTAACATGTTTAACAGTGCATGAAATGTTGTCTAAAACAAAAAGAATGATGCATTGAAGTAGCTGGATCTGGTTTTATCACATTCTGAGTTGAACGTTGAAAATGAGCTTTTCAGAGCCAGCAGAGGTCAAAATAAGCAGTAATGCAAACTCAGTCAGAGACATAGAATTTCACTTGCAACTTGTTTTAACATGTTTAACATTGCATGAAATGTTGTCTAAAACAAAAAGTATGATGCATTTTTGTGGCTGGATCTGGTTTTATCACAATCTGAATTGAACGTTGAAAATGAGCTGTTCTCAGCCAGCAGAGGTCAAAATAAGCAGTAATGCAAACTCAGTCAGAGACATAGATTTTTACTTGCAACTTGCTTTAACATGTTTAACAGTGCATGAAATGTTGTCTAAAACAAAAAGAATGATGCATTTTAGTGGCTGGATCTGGTTTTATCACACTCTGAATTGAACGTTGAAAATGAGCTGTTCTCAGCCAACAGAGGTCAAAATAAGCAGTAATGCAAACTCAGTCAGAGACATAGATTTTCACTTGAAACTTGCTTTAACATGTTAAACAGTGCATGAAATGTTGTCTAAAACAAAAAGAGAGATGCATTTTAGTAGCTGGATCTGGTTTTATCACATTCTGAATTGAACGTTGAAAATGAGCTTTTCAGAGCCAGCAGAGGTCAAAATAAGCAGTAATGCAAACTCAGTCAGAGACATAGATTTTCACTTGCAACTTGCTTTAACATGTTTAACAGTGCATGAAATGTTGTCTAAAACAAAAAGAATGATGCATATTAGTGGCTGGATCTGGTTTTATCACATTCTGAATTGAACGTTGAAAAAGAGCTTTTCACAGCCAGCAGAGGTCAAAATAAGCAGTAATGCAAACTCAGTCAGAGACATAGATTTTCACTTGCAACTTGCTTTAACATGTTTAACAGTGCATGAAATGTTGTCTAAAACAAAAAGAATGATGCAGTTTAGTGGCTGGATCTGGTTTTATCACATTCTGAATTGAACGTTGAAAATGAGCTTTTCAGAGCCAGCAGAGGTCAAAATAAGCAGTAATGCAAACTCAGTCATAGACATAGATTTTCACTTGCAACTTGCTTTAACATGTTTAACAGTGCATGAAATGTTGTCTAAAACAAAAAGAATGATGTATTTTAGTAGCTGGATCTGGTTTTATCACATTCTGAATTGAACGTTGAAAATGAGCTTTTCAGAGCCAGCAGAGGTCAAAATAAGCAGTAATGCAAACTCAGTCATAGACATAGATTTTCACTTGCAACTTTCTTAATCATATTTAACAGTGCATGAAATGTTGTCTAAAGCAAAAAGAAAATGCTATTTAGTGGCTGGATCTGGTTTTATCACATTCTGAATTGAACGTTGAAAATGAGCTTTACTCAGCCAGCAGAGGTCAAAATAAGCAGTAATGCAAACTCAGTCAGAGACATAGATTTTCACTTGCAACTTTCTTAAACATATTTAACAGTACATGAAATGTTGTCTAAAACAAAAAGAAAATGCTTTTTTTGTGGCTGGATCTTGTTTTATCACACTCTGAATTGAACGTTGAAAATGAGCCGTTCTCAGCCAGCAGAGGTCAAAATAAGCAGTAATGCAAACTCAGTCAGAGACAGATTTTCACTTGCAACTTGCTTTAACATGTTTAACAGTGCATGAAATGTTGTCTAAAACAAAAAGAATGATGCATTGAAGTAGCTGGATCTGGTTTTATCACATTCTGAATTGAACGTTGAAAATGAGCTTTTCAGAGCCAGCAGAGGTCAAAATAAGCAGTAATGCAAACTCAGTCATAGACATAGATTTTCACTTGCAACTTGCTTTAACATGTTTAACAGTGCATGAAATGTTGTCTAAAACAAAAAGAATGATGCATTTTAGTGGCTGGATCTGGTTTTATCACATTCTGAATTGAACGTTGAAAATGAGCTTTTCAGAGCCAGCAGAGGTCAAAATAAGCAGTAATGCAAACTCAGTCATAGACATAGATTTTCACTTGCAACTTGCTTTAACATGTTTAACAGTGCATGAAATGTTGTCTAAAACAAAAAGAATGATGCATTTTAGTAACTGGATCTGGTTTTATCACATTCTGCATTGGACGTTGAAAATGAGCTTTACTCAGCCAGCAGAGGTCAAAATAAGCAGTAATGCAAACTCAGTCAGAGACATAGATTTTCACTTGCAACTTGCTTTAACATGTTTAACAGTGCATGAAATGTTGTCTAAAACAAAAAGAATGATGCATTTTAGTAGCTGGATCTGGTTTTATCACATTCTGCATTGGACGTTGAAAATGAGCTTTACTCAGCCAGCAGAGGTCAAAACAAGCAGTAATGCAAACTCAGTCAGAGACATAGATTTTCACTTGCAACTTTCTTAAACATATTTAACAGTGCATGAAATGTTGTCTAAAACAAAAAGAAAATGCTTTTTAGTGGCTGGATCTGGTTTTATCACATTCTGAGTTGAACGTTGAAAATGAGCTTTTCAGAGCCAGCAGAGGTCAAAATAAGCAGTAATGCAAACTCAGTCAGAGACATAGATTTTCACTTGCAACTTGCTTTAACATGTTTAACAGTGCATGAAATGTTGTCTAAAACAAAAAGAATGATGCATTTTTGTGGCTGGATCTGGTTTTATCACACTCTGAATTGAACGTTGAAAGTGAGCTGTTCTCAGCCAACAGAGGTCAAAATAAGCAGTAATGCAAACTCAGTCAGAGACATAGATTTTCACTTGCAACTTGCTTTAACATGTTTAACAGTGCATGAAATGTTGTCTAAAACAAAAAGAATGATGCATTTTAGTAGCTGGATCTGGTTTTATCACATTCTGAATTGAACGTTGAAAATGAGCTTTTCAGAGCCAGCAGAGGTCAAAATAAGCAGTATTGCAAACTCAGTCATAGACATAGATTTTCACTTGAAACTTGCTTTAACATGTTTTACAGTGCATGAAATGTTTACTAAAACAAAAAGAATGATGCATTTTAGTGGCTGGATCTGATTTTATCACATTCTGAATTGAACGTTGAAAATGAGCTTTTCAGAGCCAGCAGAGGTCAAAATAAGCAGTAATGCAAACTCAGTCATAGACATAGATTTTCACTTGCAACTTGCTTTAACTTGTTTAAAAGTGCATGAAATGTTGTCTAAAACAAAACGAATAATGTATTTTAGTAGCTGGATCTGGTTTTATCACATTCTGTATTGGACGTTAAAAATGAGCTTTACTCAGCAAGCAGAGGTCAAAATAAGCAGTAATGCAAACTCAGTCATAGACATAGATTTTCACTTGCAACTTGCTTTAACATGTTTAACAGTGCACGAAATGTTGTCTAAAACAAAAAGAATGATGCATTTTAGTAACTGGATCTGGTTTTATCACATTCTGCATTGGATGTTAAAAATGAGCTTTACTCAGCCAGCAGAGGTCAAAATAAGCAGTAATGCAAACTCAGTCAGAGACAGATTTTCACTTGCAACTTGCTTTAACATGTTTAACAGTGCATGAAATGTTGTCTAAAACAAAAAGAATGATGCATTGAAGTAGCTGGATCTGGTTTTATCACATTCTGAATTGAACGTTGAAAATGAGCTTTTCAGAGCCAGCAGAGGTCAAAATAAGCAGTAATGCAAACTCAGTCATAGACATAGATTTTCACTTGCAACTTGCTTTAACATGTTTAACAGTGCATGAAATGTTGTCTAAAACAAAAAGAATGATGCATTTTAGTGGCTGGATCTGGTTTTATCACATTCTGAATTGAACGTTGAAAATGAGCTTTTCAGAGCCAGCAGAGGTCAAAATAAGCAGTAATGCAAACTCAGTCATAGACATAGATTTTCACTTGCAACTTGCTTTAACTTGTTTAAAAGTGCATGAAATGTTGTCTAAAACAAAACGAATAATGTATTTGTAGCTGGATCTGGTTTTATCACATTCTGTATTGGACGTTAAAAATGAGCTTTACTCAGCAAGCAGAGGTCAAAATAAGCAGTAATGCAAACTCAGTCATAGACATAGATTTTCACTTGCAACTTGCTTTAACATGTTTAACAGTGCACGAAATGTTGTCTAAAACAAAAAGAATGATGCATTTTAGTAACTGGATCTGGTTTTATCACATTCTGCATTGGACGTTGAAAATGAGCTTTACTCAGCCAGCAGAGGTCAAAATAAGCAGTAATGCAAACTCAGTCAGAGACAGATTTTCACTTGCAACTTGTTTTATCATGTTTAACAGTGCATGAAATGTTGTCTAAAACAAAAAGAATGATGCATTGAAGTAGCTGGATCTGGTTTTATCACATTCTGAATTGAACGTTGAAAATGAGCTTTTCAGAGCCAGCAGAGGTCAAAATAAGCAGTAATGCAAACTCAGTCATAGACATAGATTTTCACTTGCAACTTGCTTTAACTTGTTTAAAAGTGCATGAAATGTTGTCTAAAACAAAACGAATAATGTATTTTAGTAGCTGGATCTGGTTTTATCACATTCTGTATTGGACGTTAAAAATGAGCTTTACTCAGCAAGCAGAGGTCAAAATAAGCAGTAATGCAAACTCAGTCATAGACATAGATTTTCACTTGCAACTTGCTTTAACATGTTTAACAGTGCATGAAATGTTGTCTAAAACAAAAAGAATGATGCATTTTAGTAACTGGATCTGGTTTTATCACATTCTGCATTGGACGTTGAAAATGAGCTTTACTCAGCCAGCAGAGGTCAAAATAAGCAGTAATGCAAACTCAGTCAGAGACATAGATTTTCACTTGCAACTTGCTTTAACATGTTTAACAGTGCATGAAATGTTGTCTAAAACAAAAAGAATGATGCATTTTAGTAGCTGGATCTGGTTTTATTACATTCTGCATTGGACGTTGAAAATGAGCTTTACTCAGCCAGCAGAGGTCAAAACAAGCAGTAATGCAAACTCAGTCAGAGACATAGATTTTCACTTGCAACTTTCTTAAACATATTTAACAGTGCATGAAATGTTGTCTAAAACAAAAAGAAAATGCTTTTTAGTGGCTGGATCTTGTTTTATCACATTCTGAGTTGAACGTTGAAAATGAGCTTTTCAGAGCCAGCAGAGGTCAAAATAAGCAGTAATGCAAACTCAGTCAGAGACATAGAATTTCACTTGCAACTTGCTTTAACATGTTTAACATTGCATGAAATGTTGTCTAAAACAAAAAGTATGATGCATTTTTGTGGCTGGATCTGGTTTTATCACATTCTGAATTGAACGTTGAAATTGAGCTGTTCTCAGCCAGCAGAGGTCAAAATAAGCAGTAATGCAAACTCAGTCAGAGACATAGATTTTCACTTGCAACTTGCTTTAACATGTTTAACAGTGCATGAAATGTTGTCCAAAACAAAAAGAATGATGCATTTTTATGGCTGGATCTGGTTTTATCACATTCTGAATTGAACGTTGAAAATGAGCTGTTCTCAGCCAGCAGAGGTCAAAATAAGCAGTAATGCAAACTCAGTCAGAGACATAGATATTCACTTGCAACTTGCTTTAACATGTTTACAGTGCATGAAATGTTGTCTAAAACAAAAAGAATGATGCATTTTTGTAGCTGGATCTGGTTTTATCACATTCTGAATTGAACGTTGAAAATGAGCTTTTCAGAGCCAGCAGAGGTCAAAATAAGCAGTAATGCAAACTCAGTCATAGACATAGATTTTCACTTGAAACTTGCTTTAACATGTTTAACAGTGCATGAAATGTTTACTAAAACAAAAAGAATGATGCATTTTAGTGGCTGGATCTGGTTTTATCACATTCTGAATTGAACGTTGAAAATGAGCTTTTCAGAGCCAGCAGAGGTCAAAATAAGCAGTAATGCAAACTCAGTCATAGACATAGATTTTCACTTGCAACTTGCTTTAACATGTTTAAAAGTGCATGAAATGTTGTCTAAAACAAAACGAATGATGTATTTTAGTAGCTGGATCTGGTTTTATCACATTCTGTATTGGACGTTAAAAATGAGCTTTACTCAGCCAGCAGAGGTCAAAATAAGCAGTAATGCAAACTCAGTCATAGACATAGATTTTCACTTGCAACTTGCTTTAACATGTTTAACAGTGCATGAAATGTTGTCTAAAACAAAAAGAATGATGCATTTTAGTAGCTGGATCTGGTATTATCACATTCTGCATTGGACGTTGAAAATGAGCTTTACTCAGCCAGCAGAGGTCAAAACAAGCAGTAATGCAAACTCAGTCAGAAACATAGATTTTCACTTGCAACTTTCTTAAACATATTTAACAGTGCATGAAATGTTGTCTAAAACAAAAAGAAAATGCTTTTTAGTGGCTGGATCTGGTTTTATCACATTCTGAATTGAACGTTAAAAAAGAGCTTTTCAGAGCCAGCAGAGGTCAAAATAAGCAGTAATGCAAACTCAGTCAGAGACATAGAATTTCACTTGCAACTTGCTTTAACATGTTTAACATTGCATGAAATGTTGTCTAAAACAAAAAGTATGATGCATTTTAGTGGCTGGATCTGGTTTTATCACATTCTGAATTGAACGTTGAAAATGAGCTTTTCAGAGCCAGCAGAGGTCAAAATAAGGAGTAATGCAAACTCAGTCATAGACATAGATTTTCACTTGCAACTTGCTTTAACTTGTTTAAAAGTGCATGAAATGTTGTCTAAAACAAAACGAATAATGTATTTTAGTAGCTGGATCTGGTTTTATCACATTCTGTATTGGACGTTAAAAATGAGCTTTACTCAGCAAGCAGAGGTCAAAATAAGCAGTAATGCAAACTCAGTCATAGACATTGATTTTCACTTGCAACTTGCTTTAACATGTTTAACAGTGCATGAAATATTGTCTAAAACAAAAAGAATGATGCATTTTAGTAACTGGATATGGTTTTATCAAATTCTGCATTGGACGTTGAAAATGAGCTTTACTCAGCCAGCAGAGGTCAAAATAAGCAGTAATGCAAACTCAGTCAGAGACATAGATTTTCACTTGCAATTTGCTTTAACGTGTTTAACAGTGCATGAAATGTTGTCTAAAACAAAAAGAATGATGCATTTTAGTAGCTGGATCTGGTTTTATCACATTCTGAATTGAACGTTGAAAATGAGCTTTTCAGAGCCAGCAGAGGTCAAAGTAAGCAGTAATGCAAACTCAGTCATAGACATAGATTTTCACTTGCAACTTGCTTTAACATGTTAAACAGTGCATGAAATGTTGTCTAAAACAAAAAGAATGATGCATTTTAGTGGCTGGATCTGGTTTTATCACATTCTGAATTGAACGTTGAAAATGAGCTTTTCAGAGCCAGCAGAGGTCAAAATAAGCAGTAATGCAAACTCAGTCAGAGACATAGATTTTCACTTGCAACTTGCTTTAACATGTTTAACATTGCATGAAATGTTGTCTAAAACAAAAAGAATGATGCATTTTTGTGGCTGGATCTGGTTTTATCACATTCTGAATTGAACGTTGAAAATGAGCTGTTCTCAGCCAGCAGAGGTCAAAATAAGCAGTAATGCAAACTCAGTCAGAGACATAGATTTTCACTTGCAACTTGCTTTAACATGTTTAACAGTGCATGAAATGTTGTCTAAAACAAAAAGAATGATGCATTTTTGTAGCTGGATCTGGTTTTATCACATTCTGAATTGAACGTTGAAAATGAGCTTTTCAGAGCCAGCAGAGGTCAAAATAAGCAGTAATGCAAACTCAGTCATAGACATAGATTTTCACTTGCAACTTGCTTTAACATGTTTAAAAGTGCATAAAATGTTGTCTAAAACAAAACAAATTATGTATTTTAGTAGCTGGATCTGGTTTTATCACATTCTGTATTGGACGTTAAAAATGAGCTTTACTCAGCCAGCAGAGGTCAAAATAAGCAGTAATGCAAACTAAGTCATAGACATAGATTTTCACTTGCAACTTGCTTTAACATGTTTAACAGTGCATGAAATGTTGTCTAAAACAAAAAGAATGATGCATTTTAGTAGCTGGATCTGGTATTATCACATTCTGCATTGGACGTTGAAAATGAGCTTTACTCAGCCAGCAGAGGTCAAAACAAGCAGTAATGCAAACTCAGTCAGAAACATAGATTTTCACTTGCAACTTTCTTAAACATATTTAACAGTGCATGAAATGTTGTCTAAAACAAAAAGAAAATGCTTTTTAGTGGCTGGATCTGGTTTTATCACATTCTGAATTGAACGTTGAAAATGAGCTTTTCAGAGCCAGCAGAGGTCAAAATAAGCAGTAATGCAAACTCAGTCAGAGACATAGAATTTCACTTGCAACTTGCTTTAACATGTTTAACATTGCATGAAATGTTGTCTAAAACAAAAAGTATGATGCATTTTAGTGGCTGGATCTGGTTTTATCACATTCTGAATTGAACGTTGAAAATGAGCTTTTCAGAGCCAGCAGAGGTCAAAATAAGGAGTAATGCAAACTCAGTCATAGACATAGATTTTCACTTGCAACTTGCTTTAACGTGTTTAAAAGTGCATGAAATGTTGTCTAAAACAAAACGAATAATGTATTTTAGTAGCTGGATCTGGTTTTATCACATTCTGTATTGGACGTTAAAAATGAGCTTTACTCAGCAAGCAGAGGTCAAAATAAGCAGTAATGCAAACTCAGTCATAGACATAGATTTTCACTTGCAACTTGCTTTAACATGTTTAACAGTGCATGAAATGTTGTCTAAAACAAAAAGAATGATGCATTTTAGTAACTGGATATGGTTTTATCAAATTCTGCATTGGACGTTGAAAATGAGCTTTACTCAGCCAGCAGATGGTCAAAATAAGCAGTAATGCAAACTCAGTCAGAGACATAGATTTTCATTTGCAACTTGCTTTAACGTGTTTAACAGTGCATGAAATGTTGTCTAAAACAAAAAGAATGATGCATTTTTGTAGCTGGATCTGGTTTTATCACATTCTGAATTGAACGTTGAAAATGAGCTTTTCAGAGCCAGCAGAGGTCAAAATAAGCAGTAATGCAAACTCAGTCATAGACATAGAATTTCACTTGCAACTTGCTTTAACATGTTTAACATTGCATGAAATGTTGTCTAAAACAAAAAGTATGATGCATTTTAGTGGCTGGATCTGGTTTTATCACATTCTGAATTGAACGTTGAAAATGAGCTTTTCAGAGCCAGCAGAGGTCAAAATAAGGAGTAATGCAAACTCAGTCATAGACATAGATTTTCACTTGCAACTTGCTTTAACTTGTTTAAAAGTGCATGAAATGTTGTCTAAAACAAAACGAATAATGTATTTTAGTAGCTGGATCTGGTTTTATCACATTCTGTATTGGACGTTAAAAATGAGCTTTACTCAGCAAGCAGAGGTCAAAATAAGCAGTAATGCAAACTCAGTCATAGACATTGATTTTCACTTGCAACTTGCTTTAACATGTTTAACAGTGCATGAAATGTTGTCTAAAACAAAAAGAATGATGCATTTTAGTAACTGGATATGGTTTTATCAAATTCTGCATTGTACGTTGAAAATGAGCTTTACTCAGCCAGCAGAGGTCAAAATAAGCAGTAATGCAAACTCAGTCAGAGACATAGATTTTCACTTGCAACTTGCTTTAACGTGTTTAACAGTGCATGAAATGTTGTCTAAAACAAAAAGAATGATGCATTTTAGTAGCTGGATCTGGTTTTATCACATTCTGAATTGAACGTTGAAAATGAGCTTTTCAGAGCCAGCAGAGGTCAAAGTAAGCAGTAATGCAAACTCAGTCATAGACATAGATTTTCACTTGCAACTTGCTTTAACATGTTAAACAGTGCATGAAATGTTGTCTAAAACAAAAAGAATGATGCATTTTAGTGGCTGGATCTGGTTTTATCACATTCTGAATTGAATGATGAAAATGAGCTTTTCAGAGCCAGCAGAGGTCAAAATAAGCAGTAATGCAAACTCAGTCATAGACATAGATTTTCACTTGCAACTTGCTTTAACATGTTTAACAGTGCATGAAATGTTGTCTAAAACAAAAAGAATGATGCATTTTAGTGGCTGGATCTGGTTTTATCACATTCTGAATTGAACGTTGAAAATGAGCTTTTCAGAGCCAGCAGAGGTCAAAATAAGCAGTAATGCAAACTCAGTCATAGACATAGATTTTCACTTGCAACTTGCTTTAACATGTTTAACAGTGCATGAAATGTTGTCTAAAACAAAAAGAATGATGTATTTTAGTAGCTGGATCTGGTTTTATCACATTCTGTATTGGACGTTAAAAATGAGATTTACTCAGCCAGCAGAGGTCAAAATAAGCAGTAATGCAAACTCAGTCATAGACATAGATTTTCACTTGCAACTTGCTTTAACATGTTTAACAGTGCATGAAATGTTGTCTAAAACAAAAAGAATGATGCATTTTAGTAGCTGGATCTGGTTTTATCACATACTGAATTGAACGTTGAAAATGAGCTGTTCTCAGCCAGCAGAGGTCAAAATAAGCAGTAATGCAAACTCAGTCAGAGACATAGATTTTCACTTGCAACTTGCTTTAACATGTTTAACAGTGCATGAAATGTTGTCTAAAACAAAAAGAATACTGCATTTTTGTGGCTGGATCTTGTTTTATCACACTCTGAATTGAACGTTGAAAATGAGCCGTTCTCAGCCAGCAGAGGTCAAAATAAGCAGTAATGCAAACTCAGTCAGAGACAGATTTTCAGTTGCAACTTGCTTTAACATGTTTAACAGTGCATGAAATGTTGTCTAAAACAAAAAGAATGATGCATTGAAGTAGCTGGATCTGGTTTTATCACATTCTGAGTTGAACGTTGAAAATGAGCTTTTCAGAGCCAGCAGAGGTCAAAATAAGCAGTAATGCAAACTCAGTCAGAGACATAGAATTTCACTTGCAACTTGTTTTAACATGTTTAACATTGCATGAAATGTTGTCTAAAACAAAAAGTATGATGCATTTTTGTGGCTGGATCTGGTTTTATCACAATCTGAATTGAACGTTGAAAATGAGCTGTTCTCAGCCAGCAGAGGTCAAAATAAGCAGTAATGCAAACTCAGTCAGAGACATAGATTTTTACTTGCAACTTGCTTTAACATGTTTAACAGTGCATGAAATGTTGTCTAAAACAAAAAGAATGATGCATTTTAGTGGCTGGATCTGGTTTTATCACACTCTGAATTGAACGTTGAAAATGAGCTGTTCTCAGCCAACAGAGGTCAAAATAAGCAGTAATGCAAACTCAGTCAGAGACATAGATTTTCACTTGAAACTTGCTTTAACATGTTAAACAGTGCATGAAATGTTGTCTAAAACAAAAAGAGAGATGCATTTTAGTAGCTGGATCTGGTTTTATCACATTCTGAATTGAACGTTGAAAATGAGCTTTTCAGAGCCAGCAGAGGTCAAAATAAGCAGTAATGCAAACTCAGTCATAGACATAGATTTTCACTTGGAACTTGCTTTAACATGTTTTACAGTGCATGAAATGTTTACTAAAACAAAAAGAATGATGCATTTTAGTGGCTGGATCTGGTTTTATCACATTCTGAATTGAACGTTGAAAATGAGCTTTTCAGAGCCAGCAGAGGTCAAAATAAGCAGTAATGCAAACTCAGTCATAGACATAGATTTTCACTTGCAACTTGCTTTAACATGTTTAAAAGTGCATGAAATGTTGTCTAAAACAAAACGAATTATGTATTTTAGTAGCTGGATCTGGTTTTATTACATTCTGTATTGGACGTTAAAAATGAGCTTTACTCAGCCAGCAGAGGTCAAAATAAGCAGTAATGCAAACTCAGTCATAGACATAGATTTTCACTTGCAACTTGCTTTAACATGTTTAACAGTGCATGAAATGTTGTCTAAAACAAAAAGAATGATGCATTTTAGTAGCTGGATCTGGTATTATCACATTCTGCATTGGACGTTGAAAATGAGCTTTACTCAGCCAGCAGAGGTCAAAACAAGCAGTAATGCAAACTCAGTCAGAAACATAGATTTTCACTTGCAACTTTCTTAAACATATTTAACAGTGCATGAAATGTTGTCTAAAACAAAAAGAAAATGCTTTTTAGTGGCTGGATCTGGTTTTATCACATTCTGAATTGAACGTTGAAAATGAGCTTTTCAGAGCCAGCAGAGGTCAAAATAAGCAGTAATGCAAACTCAGTCAAAGACATTGAATTTCACTTGCAACTTGCTTTAACATGTTTAACATTGCATGAAATGTTGTCTAAAACAAAAAGAAAATGCTTTTTAGTGGCTGGATCTGGTTTTATCACATTCTGAATTGAACGTTGAAAATGAGCTTTTCAGAGCCAGCAGAGGTCAAAATAAGGAGTAATGCAAACTAAGTCATAGACATAGATTTTCACTTGCAACTTGCTTTAACTTGTTTAAAAGTGCATGAAATGTTGTCTAAAACAAAACGAATAATGTATTTTAGTAGCTGGATCTGGTTTTATCACATTCTGTATTGGACGTTAAAAATGAGCTTTACTCAGCAAGCAGAGGTCAAAATAAGCAGTAATGCAAACTCAGTCATAGACATAGATTTTCACTTGCAACTTGCTTTAACATGTTTAACAGTGCATGAAATGTTGTCTAAAACAAAAAGAATGATGCATTTTAGTAACTGGATATGGTTTTATCAAATTCTGCATTGGACGTTGAAAATGAGCTTTACTCAGCCAGCAGAGGTCAAAATAAGCAGTAATGCAAACTCAGTCAGAGACATAGATTTTCACTTGCAACTTGCTTTAACATGTTTAACAGTGCATGAAATGTTGTCTAAAACAAAAAGAATGATGCATTTTAGTAGCTGGATCTGGTTTTATTACATTCTGCATTGGACGTTGAAAATGAGCTTTTCAGAGCCAGCAGAGGTCAAAACAAGCAGTAATGCAAACTCAGTCAGAGACATAGATTTTCACTTGCAACTTTCTTAAACATATTTAACAGTGCATGAAATGTTGTCTAAAACAAAAAGAAAATGCTTTTTAGTGGCTGGATCTGGTTTTATCACATTCTGAGTTGAACGTTGAAAATGAGCTTTTCAGAGCCAGCAGAGGTCAAAATAAGCAGTAATGCAAACTCAGTCAGAGACATAGAATTTCACTTGCAACTTGCTTTAACATGTTTAACATTGCAGGAAATGTTGTCTAAAACAAAAAAGTATGATGCATTTTTGTGGCTGGATCTGGTTTTATCACATTCTGAATTGAACGTTGAAATTGAGCTGTTCTCAGCCAGCAGAGGTCAAAATAAGCAGTAATGCAAACTCAGTCAGAGACATGGATTTTCACTTGCAACTTGCTTTAACATGTTTAACAGTGCATGAAATGTTGTCTAAAACAAAAAGAATGATGCATTTTTGTGGCTGGATCTGGTTTTATCACATTCTGAATTGAACGTTGAAAATGAGCTGTTCTCAGCCAGCAGAGGTCAAAATAAGCAGTAATGCAAACTCAGTCAGAGACATAGATTTTCACTTGCAACTTGCTTTAACATTTTTAACAGTGCATGAAATGTTGTCTAAAACAAAAAGAATGATGCATTTTTGTAGCTGGATCTGGTTTTATCACATTCTGAATTGAACGTTGAAAATGAGCTTTTCAGAGCCAGCAGAGGTCAAAATAAGCAGTAATGCAAACTCAGTCATAGACATAGATTTTCACTTGCAACTTGCTTTAACATGTTTAAAAGTGCATGAAATGTTGTCTAAAACAAAACGAATTATGTATTTTAGTAGCTGGATCTGGTTTTATCACATTCTGTATTGGACGTTAAAAATGAGCTTTACTCAGCCAGAAGAGGTCAAAATAAGCAGTAATGCAAACTCAGTCATAGACATAGATTTTCACTTGCAACTGGCTTTAACATGTTTAACAGTGCATGAAATGTTGTCTAAAACAAAAAGAATGATGCATTTTAGTAGCTGGATCTGGTATTATCACATTCTGCATTGGACGTTGAAAATGAGCTTTACTCAGCCAGCAGAGGTCAAAACAAGCAGTAATGCAAACTCAGTCAGAAACATAGATTTTCACTTGCAACTTTCTTAAACATATTTAACAGTGCATGAAATGTTGTCTAAAACAAAAAGAAAATGCTTTTTAGTGGCTGGATCTGGTTTTATCACATTCTGAATTGAACGTTAAAAAAGAGCTTTTCAGAGCCAGCAGAGGTCAAAATAAGCAGTAATGCAAACTCAGTCAGAGACATAGAATTTCACTTGCAACTTGCTTTAACATGTTTAACATTGCATGAAATGTTGTCTAAAACAAAAAGTATGATGCATTTTAGTGGCTGGATCTGGTTTTATCACATTCTGAATTGAACGTTGAAAATGAGCTTTTCAGAGCCAGCAGAGGTCAAAATAAGGAGTAATGCAAACTCAGTCATAGACATAGATTTTCACTTGCAACTTGCTTTAACTTGTTTAAAAGTGCATGAAATGTTGTCTAAAACAAAACGAATAATGTATTTTAGTAGCTGGATCTGGTTTTATCACATTCTGTATTGGACGTTAAAAATGAGCTTTACTCAGCAAGCAGAGGTCAAAATAAGCAGTAATGCAAACTCAGTCATAGACATTGATTTTCACTTGCAACTTGCTTTAACATGTTTAACAGTGCATGAAATGTTGTCTAAAACAAAAAGAATGATGCATTTTAGTAACTGGATATGGTTTTATCAAATTCTGCATTGGACGTTGAAAATGAGCTTTACTCAGCCAGCAGAGGTCAAAATAAGCAGTAATGCAAACTCAGTCAGAGACATAGATTTTCACTTGCAACTTGCTTTAACATGTTTAACAGTGCACGAAATGTTGTCTAAAACAAAAAGAATGATGCATTTTAGTAACTGGATCTGGTTTTATCACATTCTGCATTGGATGTTAAAAATGAGCTTTACTCAGCCAGCAGAGGTCAAAATAAGCAGTAATGCAAACTCAGTCAGAGACAGATTTTCACTTGCAACTTGCTTTAACATGTTTAACAGTGCATGAAATGTTGTCTAAAACAAAAAGAATGATGCATTGAAGTAGCTGGATCTGGTTTTATCACATTCTGAATTGAACGTTGAAAATGAGCTTTTCAGAGCCAGCAGAGGTCAAAATAAGCAGTAATGCAAACTCAGTCATAGACATAGATTTTCACTTGCAACTTGCTTTAACATGTTTAACAGTGCATGAAATGTTGTCTAAAACAAAAAGAATGATGCATTTTAGTGGCTGGATCTGGTTTTATCACATTCTGAATTGAACGTTGAAAATGAGCTTTTCAGAGCCAGCAGAGGTCAAAATAAGCAGTAATGCAAACTCAGTCATAGACATAGATTTTCACTTGCAACTTGCTTTAACTTGTTTAAAAGTGCATGAAATGTTGTCTAAAACAAAACGAATAATGTATTTTAGTAGCTGGATCTGGTTTTATCACATTCTGTATTGGACGTTAAAAATGAGCTTTACTCAGCAAGCAGAGGTCAAAATAAGCAGTAATGCAAACTCAGTCATAGACATAGATTTTCACTTGCAACTTGCTTTAACATGTTTAACAGTGCACGAAATGTTGTCTAAAACAAAAAGAATGATGCATTTTAGTAACTGGATCTGGTTTTATCACATTCTGCATTGGACGTTGAAAATGAGCTTTACTCAGCCAGCAGAGGTCAAAATAAGCAGTAATGCAAACTCAGTCAGAGACAGATTTTCACTTGCAACTTGTTTTATCATGTTTAACAGTGCATGAAATGTTGTCTAAAACAAAAAGAATGATGCATTGAAGTAGCTGGATCTGGTTTTATCACATTCTGAATTGAACGTTGAAAATGAGCTTTTCAGAGCCAGCAGAGGTCAAAATAAGCAGTAATGCAAACTCAGTCATAGACATAGATTTTCACTTGCAACTTGCTTTAACTTGTTTAAAAGTGCATGAAATGTTGTCTAAAACAAAACGAATAATGTATTTTAGTAGCTGGATCTGGTTTTATCACATTCTGTATTGGACGTTAAAAATGAGCTTTACTCAGCAAGCAGAGGTCAAAATAAGCAGTAATGCAAACTCAGTCATAGACATAGATTTTCACTTGCAACTTGCTTTAACATGTTTAACAGTGCATGAAATGTTGTCTAAAACAAAAAGAATGATGCATTTTAGTAACTGGATCTGGTTTTATCACATTCTGCATTGGACGTTGAAAATGAGCTTTACTCAGCCAGCAGAGGTCAAAATAAGCAGTAATGCAAACTCAGTCAATGACATAGATTTTCACTTGCAACTTGCTTTAACATGTTTAACAGTGCATGAAATGTTGTCTAAAACAAAAAGAATGATGCATTTTAGTAGCTGGATCTGGTTTTATTACATTCTGCATTGGACGTTGAAAATGAGCTTTACTCAGCCAGCAGAGGTCAAAACAAGCAGTAATGCAAACTCAGTCAGAGACATAGATTTTCACTTGCAACTTTCTTAAACATATTTAACAGTGCATGAAATGTTGTCTAAAACAAAAAGAAAATGCTTTTTAGTGGCTGGATCTTGTTTTATTACATTCTGAGTTGAACGTTGAAAATGAGCTTTTCAGAGCCAGCAGAGGTCAAAATAAGCAGTAATGCAAACTCAGTCAGAGACATAGAATTTCACTTGCAACTTGCTTTAACATGTTTAACATTGCATGAAATGTTGTCTAAAACAAAAAGTATGATGCATTTTTGTGGCTGGATCTAGTTTTATCACATTCTGAATTGAACGTTGAAATTGAGCTGTTCTCAGCCAGCAGAGGTCAAAATAAGCAGTAATGCAAACTCAGTCAGAGACATAGATTTTCACTTGCAACTTGCTTTAACATGTTTAACAGTGCATGAAATGTTGTCTAAAACAAAAAGAATGATGCATTTTTATGGCTGGTTCTGGTTTTATCACATTCTGAATTGAACGTTGAAAATGAGCTGTTCTCAGCCAGCAGAGGTCAAAATAAGCAGTAATGCAAACTCAGTCAGAGACATAGATATTCACTTGCAACTTGCTTTAACATGTTTAACAGTGCATGAAATGTTGTCTAAAACAAAAAGAATGATGCATTTTTGTAGCTGGATCTGGTTTTATCACATTCTGAATTGAACGTTGAAAATGAGCTTTTCAGAGCCAGCAGAGGTCAAAATAAGCAGTAATGCAAACTCAGTCATAGACATAGATTTTCACTTGAAACTTGCTTTAACATGTTTAACAGTGCATGAAATGTTTACTAAAACAAAAAGAATGATGCATTTTAGTGGCTGGATCTGGTTTTATCACATTCTGAATTGAACGTTGAAAATGAGCTTTTCAGAGCCAGCAGAGGTCAAAATAAGCAGTAATGCAAACTCAGTCATAGACATAGATTTTCACTTGCAACTTGCTTTAACATGTTTAAAAGTGCATGAAATGTTGTCTAAAACAAAACGAATGATGTATTTTAGTAGCTGGATCTGGTTTTATCACATTCTGTATTGGACGTTAAAAATGAGCTTTACTCAGCCAGCAGAGGTCAAAATAAGCAGTAATGCAAACTCAGTCATAGACATAGATTTTCACTTGCAACTTGCTTTAACATGTTTAACAGTGCATGAAATGTTGTCTAAAACAAAAAGAATGATGCATTTTAGTAGCTGGATCTGGTATTATCACATTCTGCATTGGACGTTGAAAATGAGCTTTACTCAGCCAGCAGAGGTCAAAACAAGCAGTAATGCAAACTCAGTCAGAAACATAGATTTTCACTTGCAACTTTCTTAAACATATTTAACAGTGCATGAAATGTTGTCTAAAACAAAAAGAAAATGCTTTTTAGTGGCTGGATCTGGTTTTATCACATTCTGAATTGAATGTTGAAAATGAGCTTTTCAGAGCCAGCAGAGGTCAAAATAAGCAGTAATGCAAACTCAGTCAGAGACATAGAATTTCACTTGCAACTTGCTTTAACATGTTTAACATTGCATGAAATGTTGTCTAAAACAAAAAGTATGATGCATTTTAGTGGCTGGATCTGGTTTTATCACATTCTGAATTGAACGTTGAAAATGAGCTTTTCAGAGCCAGCAGAGGTCAAAATAAGGAGTAATGCAAACTCAGTCATAGACATAGATTTTCACTTGCAACTTGCTTTAACTTGTTTAAAAGTGCATGAAATGTTGTCTAAAACAAAACGAATAATGTATTTTAGTAGCTGGATCTGGTTTTATCACATTCTGTATTGGACGTTAAAAATGAGCTTTACTCAGCAAGCAGAGGTCAAAATAAGCAGTAATGCAAACTCAGTCATAGACATTGATTTTCACTTGCAACTTGCTTTAACATGTTTAACAGTGCATGAAATATTGTCTAAAACAAAAAGAATGATGCATTTTAGTAACTGGATATGGTTTTATCAAATTCTGCATTGGACGTTGAAAATGAGCTTTACTCAGCCAGCAGAGGTCAAATTAAGCAGTAATGCAAACTCAGTCAGAGACATAGATTTTCACTTGCAATTTGCTTTAACGTGTTTAACAGTGCATGAAATGTTGTCTAAAACAAAAAGAATGATGCATTTTAGTAGCTGGATCTGGTTTTATCACATTCTGAATTGAACGTTGAAAATGAGCTTTTCAGAGCCAGCAGAGGTCAAAGTAAGCAGTAATGCAAACTCAGTCAGAGACATAGATTTTCACTTGCAACTTGCTTTAACATGTTTAACATTGCATGAAATGTTGTCTAAAACAAAAAGAATGATGCATTTTTGTGGCTGGATCTGGTTTTATCACATTCTGAATTGAACGTTGAAAATGAGCTGTTCTCAGCCAGCAGAGGTCAAAATAAGCAGTAATGCAAACTCAGTCAGAGACATAGATTTTCACTTGCAACTTGCTTTAACATGTTTAACAGTGCATGAAATGTTGTCTAAAACAAAAAGAATGATGCATTTTTGTAGCTGGATCTGGTTTTATCACATTCTGAATTGAACGTTGAAAATGAGCTTTTCAGAGCCAGCAGAGGTCAAAATAAGCAGTAATGCAAACTCAGTCATAGACATAGATTTTCACTTGCAACTTGCTTTAACATGTTTAAAAGTGCATGAAATGTTGTCTAAAACAAAACGAATTATGTATTTTAGTAGCTGGATCTGGTTTTATCACATTCTGTATTGGACGTTAAAAGTGAAGTTTATTCATAAACTAATTTCGAGAGGATCACGTGCTTATGATTTATCACGTCCAGTCTCGCATTTGCTAATCACTAATCTTCCAATCATATGAGCCCTAAGGCACCATAAATAGTCTAAGTTTTCAGTTCACTTTATCTTCGTTTGGAAGAAGCAGCTTCACCGTAGCTAGCTCCGTTGAAGAGCCAACTCTAAACCAGCATGGACAACTAAAGCAGCAACAAGCTACAATCTTCAGGATCTTCATTTGGAAGAACGCTCTGCTCTGCTCATCAACTACAAAAGCTACAAGTGCTACAAGCTACAAAAGCTTCAAGCTACAATCTACAATATACAATCTAAAAGCTTCAATCTACAAGCTACAATATACAAGCTACAGCAACAACAACAACAACTACTATTGCTACCATTTCAAACAACTACAACTCCAACAATTTCATCAACAGCTTAAACAACAACACCAAAACCTTCCACTTCAAAGAGCCTCCACAACGCATCTGCTGTGTCTTCAACCTTATTTCCCAGCAAGATATAAGCCAAACTCCAAAGAAACGGAACCCTCACCTTCTCCTAGCAGTACACATGCTATCCATCGTTTAACAGATTGTTTGCTGGAATGTGTTCAGCAGAGCAGCAGCTCCAGCCACAAACAATGTTGAATTTGATCAACAAAATGGCCGCCAGGCTTTTTGCACCTTTTGCATGGCCTGACTGAAACTCCTTAAGCCAATAGCTGTAAAGATAAGCGTCTCCATCCAATGAGCTAAAAGACTGGAGATGGTCCCGCCCTCTCTCTTGACTCTGTTGCAAAGACCTTATGAATGAATAGGCCAGACACGCTTGTAAATTTAGTTTAAAAAAAAAAAAATAAAAAAAATAAAAAAATAATAATAATAATAATAATAATAATAAATAAATAAATAAAAAAAAAAATAAAAAATAAAATTCCATTTGACATTTAACTTCTGAAAAGATTATTACCCAACCAGTAAATATTAACAAGCTATTGAAAAACATTATGCCATCAAGCACAGAAGTCCAATTGTAATACGCCAGCGACTCATGTGTTGATTTACAAGCGTCATATAAGATTATATAGCAAGTCAGTCGGATGTGAAAACGGCAAAGAAACAAACTTCCCACTTGACTGTTATAAATACAAATTTAAACTTCACTATCACTTCACATGCTCAGTCTTCAAGGGGTACCAGTTTTCCAGGACCACCAGACTAGCCATATCCCATGTCCTCAGCTCTCCATTCATCTGTCATCCCGTTAGGAGACGAACACCCACCCCTACCATCCTTGCACATCGTATCAATGAAGTCATCGGACCATGCATTATCAAAAGCGCTTCCATTTACAGCCGCCCATGCCCTTATTAAGATGCCTCGCATGGATCTAAACTAAAACAATTTTCATGTCTGCCATACTTGTATTATTTTGCAAAGATTTAATTTCTGATTCTCTTTGTTTTTTCTATTTTAGAGATCACGACTGCTGGCTCCAGAAGCTGACCCTCATCCAACCTATTACACTCCACATCCTCTTCACAAAGGATACATTCCATTTTTCACTTTATCCAATCTGTCCTAACCTGCAGTCTGCAACCTCCGAACCTGAAACCGTCGATTATCTTATTAAAAAGAAATCGACAACAACTTCATGATTGGAACTCCAAGGCTCCTCCTTTTAATATCTCGCGCATTAGCCCCATTGGTGTCGCTACTCAAAAATGTTCTGGCAAAAACGCCTTGTAGTCGACCTTTCGTCCCAACACAATTGCTCCTTTCCTAGCATTAACAGCACTATCCCATTGGACGAATATTTACTTAACTACCACGACATTGATCAAGAGATCTCTCTCATAAAGATAGCCAGTCGTAACACCTGGCTAGCCAAAGAAGACATTTCCCCTACCTTTAAAATCATGCCAATCCACCCAGACTTCTGGCACCTTTTGGCATTTATTGGCGAAATCAATTCTATTTTTCGGATGCAAAAGCAGCCCAAAAAATATTTGACATGATGTCAGAAGCTTTATGCTGGATTCTGTCTAATATTTACGAAATACCATACCTCATTCACCTTCTAGACGATTTTCTTATTTCCCCCCCGTCATCTCCTCCAGCCAAACACCTAGCGATCACCCAGCAGGTTTTCGCTGATCTCGGAAGGACCCAGTACTTCAATCGAATTTCTGGGTATTAATCTAGACTCGCATAAATTCCAAGCATCCCTTCCTAAAGAGAAAATCAATCGAATAATTTCTCTATCCCAAATTTTCCTTGAAAAACAGATGTGCACACAACGAGAACTCCTACCAATTCTCGGCCATCTAAATTTCGCTATGCGCATTATTCCTTTCATTTCCCACCTCCTTCAATTATCCACCACAGTTCATGGTTAAGAAAAAACAATTTTTCTCTCCAAACCCAGTCGCGATGAACTTCGCTTATGGATCTCTTTCCTTAAGCAATGGAACGGCTGTTCCTTTTTCTACAGCGACTTGATTGCATCCCCTATTGACATCAACACATACACAGACGCTGCCCCTCTAATAGGTTACAGTGGCTAATATAAAGGACACTGGTTTGTCTCAACATGGCCAACCCAATTGTAATTACATTCCAAAGACCAATGTTTTTCAGCCCTCTTCAAATTCTACCCTATCATCGCAGCAGCCATCCTGTGGGGGGACGAATGGTCTACATCTAGCATTCTCTTTCACTGCGATAACGAAGCTACAGTGCATTGCATTAACAAAGGGCGCTCCCACTCCCAATCGCTTATGCCATTTTTAAGACACCTTATCTGGATATCTGCTAAAAAAAAAAAAAAAACAATTTATCATGATTGCTGAACATGTACCTGGTTGCAAAAACCAAATCGCTGACTCTCTCTCTCATTTCTCTTTGCAGATATTCTGGCAACTAGCCCCGGAAGCAGACCCTCACCCAACGCCGGTCCCTCCTTATTCAGTAACGATATTTCCATAAACCACCCACTTCATAATCTTCATCAAACTTCTCTATCTCTTATCCTACAAGCAATAGCTCCCAGAACCCTCAATGCATACCTCACAGCATGGAATTCGTTCAAACAATTCCATACCATGCTAGACAACCCATTACACTCAAAATCCTTACCTCATGCATCTACACCCTCTGTAAAGGTTACATTTCCTCCCATACAGCCCGCACCTTAGATGCTATGTTCAATCTAGCATTTTTTTGGGGGGTTTCTTAAATGTTCTGAATTAACAGTTACATCCAAATTTAACCCTCTACTCCACCCCACCATCTCAGATCTAGCTTTGCAAGACAGGGAAACTATCTCTTTCCTTATCAAACAAAGCAAAACAGATTAATTCCAGAGAGGACACTCTATCCTCATTTTCAATATTCCTTCACCTACACGCCCATTCCAAACCCTCTTAGCCTAGAAAATCTCAAGAGGCTAACCCACTGGCCCCGCTTTTTACTGATGACGCTAACCGTTCAGTATCTCGATTCTGGTTTCAAAAATACCTTAAAGAAATCTTTCGCCTATCAGGTTTTTTCCCAGAGCCCTTTTCCAGCCACTCATTCAGGATTGGTGCAGCCACTACAACGGGCTCTCACACCATCAGATCCAGACCCTTGGTCGCTGGTCTTCTGAAGTTTTCAAATCTTATATACGTCTCAGTAAATACCACCTCAAGAAAGCCCAACAGGCTTTAACCAACCCCCAAGCACCTCCTCACACGGCTCCAACTCAAAAAGGTGTCTAACAGAGCCTCGACTCTCGCAAGAGTCATCCAAACCAAACCCCGCAGAAGCCCAATTGTCCACCCATGGCACCCTTACATGTTTGCCAAGGACTCCCTCAAGGGCCATTGCAGTTAGCATCTTCTGCAATCACCAATAGCTATTTACAGATGCAGACGTTTGTATCCACATGTTCTTTGCGCATTTACTGCGTTTGTACATATGTATTATATTTGTGCTTGTTCCCTTCTTCCAACTTTTCCAAATCTTTTATCCTTATAACCCTACTTTTCAGCCTCTCGTTCCTTTCTTCTCTACACTCCACTCCTAACTAATCTATTTTACACTCTACCTCTAATGATCTTGTTTCTCCTGTCTAGACTCTTCAGACACCCGAAGGGGCCCCCTTGAGCTCCAACTCTCGCAGGATTCGGCCATAGCGGCCACAGTCCTTTCTTCTTCACGATGTTACCTATTCTTTTTCCGCCTAGACTCTTTCTCCAAGCTCCAAACCCCGCAGGGGTCCGCTCAAGCTAAAACTTCTTCACTCTACTTCAACTACCTCTCTTCTCCTTATGACTCACCCTCTAGCTCTGACCCCCACAGGGGTCGCTCCGAGCCCCAATCTCTCGCAAGAGTTATCCAAATCCTCTTTCCCACTCACTGATATCTATCTCCTCCTATCCGCAATCTACCCTCAAGCTCTGACCTCCACAAAGGTCGCTCAGAGCTCCAACTCTCACAAGAGTTACTCTCTTCCACTCACTGCTACCTATCTCCCCCTATCTACACTCTACCCCCAAGCTCTGACCTCCACAGAGGTCGCTTCAAGCTCCAACTCTCGCAAGAGTTACTCTCTTCCACTCATTGCTCCTCCCAGCTACACTCTACCCTCAAGCTCAAACCTCCGCAGAGGTCACTCCTATCTACACCCTACCCTCAAGCTCAAACCTCCGCAGAGGTCACTCCTATCTACACCCTACCCTCAAGCTCAAACCTCCGCAGAGGTCACTCCTATCTACACCCTACCTTCAAGCTCAAACCTCCGCAGAGGTCGCTCCTAGCTACACTCTACCCTCAAGCTCAAACCTCCGCAGAGGTCACTCCTATCTACACTCTACCCTCAAGCTCAAACCTCCGCAGAGGTCACTCTTATCTACACCCTACCCTCAAGCTCAAACCTCCGCAGAGGTCACTCCTATCTACACCCTACCTTCAAGCTCAAACCTCCGCAGAGGTCGCTCCTATCTACACCCTACCCTCAAGCTCAAACCTCCGCAGAGGTCACTCCTATCTACACCCTACCTTCAAGCTCAAACCTCCGCAGAGGTCGCTCCTATCTACACCCTACCCTCAAGCTCTAACCTCCGCAGAGGTCACTCCTATCTACACCCTACCCTCAAGCTCAAACCTCCGCAGAGGTCACTCCTATATACACCCTACCTTCAAGCTCAAACCTCCGCAGAGGTCGCTCCTATCTACACCCTATCCTCAAGCTCAAACCTCCGCAGAGGTCACTCCTATCTACACCCTACCTTCAAGCTCAAACCTCCGCAGAGGTCACTCCTATCTACACCCTACCTTCAAGCTCAAACCTCCGCAGAGGTCGCTCCTATCTACACCCTACCCTCAAGCTCTAACCTCCGCAGAGGTCACTCCTATCTACACCCTACCCTCAAGCTCTAACCTCCGCAGAGGCCGCTCTAAACTCAAACTCTCACAAAGCTCCATCTTTCGTAAGAGCTACTCTCCTCCACTCTCTGCTCCATACCTTCACTCTACTCTGGCCCCCGCAGGGGTCACTTAATGCTCCAACTCCCACAAGACTCACTCAAAGTTCTCTTTCCACTGCTTCAAACCACCTATTCTCCCCTTCTTCTTAACCCCGAAAACCATGAACCCCGCAGGGGTTCCTTCAAACTCTAACTCCAGCAAGAGTTATCAGAATCCTCTTTTCACCCTTATTAATCCTATCTAATTAATGCCCATGCATTTAACCTCTTTCCTTCTATTATATCCAGCAGCCGGATATAGCTCTAAATTTCCTGCCTTTTGGGGGGTTTTTTCTTCGAATACGCGGCTGCTGTCCCGAGCGATTAAATTCTGCATTTTGGGGAGTTCTGAGATCCACCGAGCTCAGGCTCCCTTCTTGCTCTGCCAACGGGAGGAAGCCCCGGGCTCGAGGAGCCCTTGAGCTCGGGGCTCTCTCCCGGGACAGCATGCCAAATAAGCTTTGTAAATCATCAGCTAAGTGTGAACTCTTGAAGTGAAGTTTATTCATAAACTAATTTCGAGAGGATCACGTGCTTATGATTTATCACGTCCAGTCTCGCATTTGCTAATCACTAATCTTCCAATCATATGAGCCCTAAGGCACCATAAATAGTCTAAGTTTTCAGTTCACTTTATCTTCGTTTGGAAGAAACCCCCCTCCTCCCCTATTCTCCTCCTTTACCTGTAATTGGGCGGCACGGCGGTCCAGTGGTTAGCACTGTGAACCACACAGCAAGAATACTGCCGGTCCTAGTTCGATAGGACCGGTGAGTGTTTCTGTGGGGAGTTTGTATGTCCTTCCCGTGTCCGCGTGGGTTTTCCCCGGGCTCTCCGGTTTCCTCCCACCATCCAAAGACATTCAACATACTTAACAATCAAGCTGGTCTAATTCCTTACGTTCCCTTAGCTACAGCGGCAGGGGAGTTCTGAGATCCACCGAGCTCAGGCTCCCTTCTTGCTCTGCCAACGGGAGGAAGCCCCGGGCTCGAGGAGCCCTTGAGCTCGGGGCTCTCTCCCGGGACAGCATGCCAAATAAGCTTTGTAAATCATCAGCTAAGTGTGAACTCTTGAAATGAGCTTTACTCAGCCAGCAGAGGTCAAAATAAGCAGTAATGCAAACTAAGTCATAGACATAGATTTTCACTTGCAACTTGCTTTAACATGTTTAACAGTGCATGAAATGTTGTCTAAAACAAAAAGAATGATGCATTTTAGTAGCTGGATCTGGTATTATCACATTCTGCATTGGACGTTGAAAATGAGCTTTACTCAGCCAGCAGAGGTCAAAACAAGCAGTAATGCAAACTCAGTCAGAAACATAGATTTTCACTTGCAACTTTCTTAAACATATTTAACAGTGCATGAAATGTTGTCTAAAACAAAAAGAAAATGCTTTTTAGTGGCTGGATCTGGTTTTATCACATTCTGAATTGAACGTTGAAAATGAGCTTTTCAGAGCCAGCAGAGGTCAAAATAAGCAGTAATGCAAACTCAGTCAGAGACATAGAATTTCACTTGCAACTTGCTTTAACATGTTTAACATTGCATGAAATGTTGTCTAAAACAAAAAGTATGATGCATTTTAGTGGCTGGATCTGGTTTTATCACATTCTGAATTGAACGTTGAAAATGAGCTTTTCAGAGCCAGCAGAGGTCAAAATAAGGAGTAATGCAAACTCAGTCATAGACATAGATTTTCACTTGCAACTTGCTTTAACGTGTTTAAAAGTGCATGAAATGTTGTCTAAAACAAAACGAATAATGTATTTTAGTAGCTGGATCTGGTTTTATCACATTCTGTATTGGACGTTAAAAATGAGCTTTACTCAGCAAGCAGAGGTCAAAATAAGCAGTAATGCAAACTCAGTCATAGACATAGATTTTCACTTGCAACTTGCTTTAACATGTTTAACAGTGCATGAAATGTTGTCTAAAACAAAAAGAATGATGCATTTTAGTAACTGGATATGGTTTTATCAAATTCTGCATTGGACGTTGAAAATGAGCTTTACTCAGCCAGCAGATGGTCAAAATAAGCAGTAATGCAAACTCAGTCAGAGACATAGATTTTCACTTGCAACTTGCTTTAACGTGTTTAACAGTGCATGAAATGTTGTCTAAAACAAAAAGAATGATGCATTTTTGTAGCTGGATCTGGTTTTATCACATTCTGAATTGAACGTTGAAAATCAGCTTTTCAGAGCCAGCAGAGGTCAAAATAAGGAGTAATGCAAACTCAGTCATAGACATAGATTTTCACTTGCAACTTGCTTTAACTTGTTTAAAAGTGCATGAAATGTTGTCTAAAACAAAACGAATAATGTATTTTAGTAGCTGGATCTGGTTTTATCACATTCTGTATTGGACGTTAAAAATGAGCTTTACTCAGCAAGCAGAGGTCAAAATAAGCAGTAATGCAAACTCAGTCATAGACATTGATTTTCACTTGCAACTTGCTTTAACATGTTTAACAGTGCATGAAATGTTGTCTAAAACAAAAAGAATGATGCATTTTAGTAACTGGATATGGTTTTATCAAATTCTGCATTGTACGTTGAAAATGAGCTTTACTCAGCCAGCAGAGGTCAAAATAAGCAGTAATGCAAACTCAGTCAGAGACATAGATTTTCACTTGCAACTTGCTTTAACGTGTTTAACAGTGCATGAAATGTTGTCTAAAACAAAAAGAATGATGCATTTTAGTAGCTGGATCTGGTTTTATCACATTCTGAATTGAACGTTGAAAATGAGCTTTTCAGAGCCAGCAGAGGTCAAAGTAAGCAGTAATGCAAACTCAGTCATAGACATAGATTTTCACTTGCAACTTGCTTTAACATGTTAAACAGTGCATGAAATGTTGTCTAAAACAAAAAGAATGATGCATTTTAGTGGCTGGATCTGGTTTTATCACATTCTGAATTGAATGATGAAAATGAGCTTTTCAGAGCCAGCAGAGGTCAAAATAAGCAGTAATGCAAACTCAGTCATAGACATAGATTTTCACTTGCAACTTGCTTTAACATGTTTAACAGTGCATGAAATGTTGTCTAAAACAAAAAGAATGATGCATTTTAGTGGCTGGATCTGGTTTTATCACATTCTGAATTGAACGTTGAAAATGAGCTTTTCAGAGCCAGCAGAGGTCAAAATAAGCAGTAATGCAAACTCAGTCATAGACATAGATTTTCACTTGCAACTTGCTTTAACATGTTTAACAGTGCATGAAATGTTGTCTAAAACAAAAAGAATGATGTATTTTAGTAGCTGGATCTGGTTTTATCACATTCTGTATTGGACGTTAAAAATGAGATTTACTCAGCCAGCAGAGGTCAAAATAAGCAGTAATGCAAACTCAGTCATAGACATAGATTTTCACTTGCAACTTGCTTTAACATGTTTAACAGTGCATGAAATGTTGTCTAAAACAAAAAGAATGATGCATTTTAGTAGCTGGATCTGGTTTTATCACATACTGAATTGAACGTTGAAAATGAGCTGTTCTCAGCCAGCAGAGGTCAAAATAAGCAGTAATGCAAACTCAGTCAGAGACATAGATTTTCACTTGCAACTTGCTTTAACATGTTTAACAGTGCATGAAATGTTGTCTAAAACAAAAAGAATACTGCATTTTTGTGGCTGGATCTTGTTTTATCACACTCTGAATTGAACGTTGAAAATGAGCCGTTCTCAGCCAGCAGAGGTCAAAATAAGCAGTAATGCAAACTCAGTCAGAGACAGATTTTCAGTTGCAACTTGCTTTAACATGTTTAACAGTGCATGAAATGTTGTCTAAAACAAAAAGAATGATGCATTGAAGTAGCTGGATCTGGTTTTATCACATTCTGAGTTGAACGTTGAAAATGAGCTTTTCAGAGCCAGCAGAGGTCAAAATAAGCAGTAATGCAAACTCAGTCAGAGACATAGAATTTCACTTGCAACTTGTTTTAACATGTTTAACATTGCATGAAATGTTGTCTAAAACAAAAAGTATGATGCATTTTTGTGGCTGGATCTGGTTTTATCACAATCTGAATTGAACGTTGAAAATGAGCTGTTCTCAGCCAGCAGAGGTCAAAATAAGCAGTAATGCAAACTCAGTCAGAGACATAGATTTTTACTTGCAACTTGCTTTAACATGTTTAACAGTGCATGAAATGTTGTCTAAAACAAAAAGAATGATGCATTTTAGTGGCTGGATCTGGTTTTATCACACTCTGAATTGAACGTTGAAAATGAGCTGTTCTCAGCCAACAGAGGTCAAAATAAGCAGTAATGCAAACTCAGTCAGAGACATAGATTTTCACTTGAAACTTGCTTTAACATGTTAAACAGTGCATGAAATGTTGTCTAAAACAAAAAGAGAGATGCATTTTAGTAGCTGGATCTGGTTTTATCACATTCTGAATTGAACGTTGAAAATGAGCTTTTCAGAGCCAGCAGAGGTCAAAATAAGCAGTAATGCAAACTCAGTCATAGACATAGATTTTCACTTGAAACTTGCTTTAACATGTTTTACAGTGCATGAAATGTTTACTAAAACAAAAAGAATGATGCATTTTAGTGGCTGGATCTGGTTTTATCACATTCTGAATTGAACGTTGAAAATGAGCTTTTCAGAGCCAGCAGAGGTCAAAATAAGCAGTAATGCAAACTCAGTCATAGACATAGATTTTCACTTGCAACTTGCTTTAACATGTTTAAAAGTGCATGAAATGTTGTCTAAAACAAAACGAATTATGTATTTTAGTAGCTGGATCTGGTTTTATTACATTCTGTATTGGACGTTAAAAATGAGCTTTACTCAGCCAGCAGAGGTCAAAATAAGCAGTAATGCAAACTCAGTCATAGACATAGATTTTCACTTGCAACTTGCTTTAACATGTTTAACAGTGCATGAAATGTTGTCTAAAACAAAAAGAATGATGCATTTTAGTAGCTGGATCTGGTATTATCACATTCTGCATTGGACGTTGAAAATGAGCTTTACTCAGCCAGCAGAGGTCAAAACAAGCAGTAATGCAAACTCAGTCAGAAACATAGATTTTCACTTGCAACTTTCTTAAACATATTTAACAGTGCATGAAATGTTGTCTAAAACAAAAAGAAAATGCTTTTTAGTGGCTGGATCTGGTTTTATCACATTCTGAATTGAACGTTGAAAATGAGCTTTTCAGAGCCAGCAGAGGTCAAAATAAGCAGTAATGCAAACTCAGTCAAAGACATTGAATTTCACTTGCAACTTGCTTTAACATGTTTAACATTGCATGAAATGTTGTCTAAAACAAAAAGAAAATGCTTTTTAGTGGCTGGATCTGGTTTTATCACATTCTGAATTGAACGTTGAAAATGAGCTTTTCAGAGCCAGCAGAGGTCAAAATAAGGAGTAATGCAAACTAAGTCATAGACATAGATTTTCACTTGCAACTTGCTTTAACTTGTTTAAAAGTGCATGAAATGTTGTCTAAAACAAAACGAATAATGTATTTTAGTAGCTGGATCTGGTTTTATCACATTCTGTATTGGACGTTAAAAATGAGCTTTACTCAGCAAGCAGAGGTCAAAATAAGCAGTAATGCAAACTCAGTCATAGACATAGATTTTCACTTGCAACTTGCTTTAACATGTTTAACAGTGCATGAAATGTTGTCTAAAACAAAAAGAATGATGCATTTTAGTAACTGGATATGGTTTTATCAAATTCTGCATTGGACGTTGAAAATGAGCTTTACTCAGCCAGCAGAGGTCAAAATAAGCAGTAATGCAAACTCAGTCAGAGACATAGATTTTCACTTGCAACTTGCTTTAACATGTTTAACAGTGCATGAAATGTTGTCTAAAACAAAAAGAATGATGCATTTTAGTAGCTGGATCTGGTTTTATTACATTCTGCATTGGACGTTGAAAATGAGCTTTTCAGAGCCAGCAGAGGTCAAAACAAGCAGTAATGCAAACTCAGTCAGAGACATAGATTTTCACTTGCAACTTTCTTAAACATATTTAACAGTGCATGAAATGTTGTCTAAAACAAAAAGAAAATGCTTTTTAGTGGCTGGATCTGGTTTTATCACATTCTGAGTTGAACGTTGAAAATGAGCTTTTCAGAGCCAGCAGAGGTCAAAATAAGCAGTAATGCAAACTCAGTCAGAGACATAGAATTTCACTTGCAACTTGCTTTAACATGTTTAACATTGCAGGAAATGTTGTCTAAAACAAAAAAGTATGATGCATTTTTGTGGCTGGATCTGGTTTTATCACATTCTGAATTGAACGTTGAAATTGAGCTGTTCTCAGCCAGCAGAGGTCAAAATAAGCAGTAATGCAAACTCAGTCAGAGACATAGATTTTCACTTGCAACTTGCTTTAACATGTTTAACAGTGCATGAAATGTTGTCTAAAACAAAAAGAATGATGCATTTTTGTGGCTGGATCTGGTTTTATCACATTCTGAATTGAACGTTGAAAATGAGCTGTTCTCAGCCAGCAGAGGTCAAAATAAGCAGTAATGCAAACTCAGTCAGAGACATAGATTTTCACTTGCAACTTGCTTTAACATTTTTAACAGTGCATGAAATGTTGTCTAAAACAAAAAGAATGATGCATTTTTGTAGCTGGATCTGGTTTTATCACATTCTGAATTGAACGTTGAAAATGAGCTTTTCAGAGCCAGCAGAGGTCAAAATAAGCAGTAATGCAAACTCAGTCATAGACATAGATTTTCACTTGCAACTTGCTTTAACATGTTTAAAAGTGCATGAAATGTTGTCTAAAACAAAACGAATTATGTATTTTAGTAGCTGGATCTGGTTTTATCACATTCTGTATTGGACGTTAAAAATGAGCTTTACTCAGCCAGAAGAGGTCAAAATAAGCAGTAATGCAAACTCAGTCATAGACATAGATTTTCACTTGCAACTGGCTTTAACATGTTTAACAGTGCATGAAATGTTGTCTAAAACAAAAAGAATGATGCATTTTAGTAGCTGGATCTGGTATTATCACATTCTGCATTGGACGTTGAAAATGAGCTTTACTCAGCCAGCAGAGGTCAAAACAAGCAGTAATGCAAACTCAGTCAGAAACATAGATTTTCACTTGCAACTTCTTAAACATATTTAATAGTGCATGAAATGTTGTCTAAAACAAAAAGAAAATGCTTTTTAGTGGCTGGATCTGGTTTTATCACATTCTGAATTGAACGTTAAAAAAGAGCTTTTCAGAGCCAGCAGAGGTCAAAATAAGCAGTAATGCAAACTCAGTCAGAGACATAGAATTTCACTTGCAACTTGCTTTAACATGTTTAACATTGCATGAAATAATGTCTAAAACAAAAAGTATGATGCATTTTAGTGGCTGGATCTGGTTTTATCACATTCTGAATTGAACGTTGAAAATGAGCTTTTCAGAGCCAGCAGAGGTCAAAATAAGGAGTAATGCAAACTCAGTCATAGACATAGATTTTCACTTGCAACTTGCTTTAACTTGTTTAAAAGTGCATGAAATGTTGTCTAAAACAAAACGAATAATGTATTTTAGTAGCTGGATCTGGTTTTATCACATTCTGTATTGGACGTTAAAAATGAGCTTTACTCAGCAAGCAGAGGTCAAAATAAGCAGTAATGCAAACTCAGTCATAGACATTGATTTTCACTTGCAACTTGCTTTAACATGTTTAACAGTGCATGAAATGTTGTCTAAAACAAAAAGAATGATGCATTTTAGTAACTGGATATGGTTTTATCAAATTCTGCATTGGACGTTGAAAATGAGCTTTACTCAGCCAGCAGAGGTCAAAATAAGCAGTAATGCAAACTCAGTCAGAGACATAGATTTTCACTTGCAACTTGCTTTAACGTGTTTAACAGTGCATGAAATGTTGTCTAAAACAAAAAGAATGATGCATTTTAGTAGCTGGATCTGGTTTTATCACATTCTGAATTGAACGTTGAAAATGAGCTTTTCAGAGCCAGCAGAGGTCAAAGTAAGCAGTAATGCAAACTCAGTCATAGACATAGATTTTCACTTGCAACTTGCTTTAACATGTTAAACAGTGCATGAAATGTTGTCTAAAACAAAAAGAATGATGCATTTTAGTGGCTGGATCTGGTTTTATCACATTCTGAATTGAATGTTGAAAATGAGCTTTTCAGAGCCAGCAGAGGTCAAAATAAGCAGTAATGCAAACTCAGTCATAGACATAGATTTTCACTTGCAACTTGCTTTAACATGTTTAACAGTGCATGAAATGTTGTCTAAAACAAAAAGAATGATGCATTTTAGTGGCTGGATCTGGTTTTATCACATTCTGAATTGAACGTTGAAAATGAGCTTTTCAGAGCCAGCAGAGGTCAAAATAAGCAGTAATGCAAACTCAGTCATAGACATAGATTTTCACTTGCAACTTGCTTTAACATGTTTAACAGTGCATGAAATGTTGTCTAAAACAAAAAGAATGATGTATTTTAGTAGCTGGATCTGGTTTTATCACATTCTGTATTGGACGTTAAAAATGAGATTTACTCAGCCAGCAGAGGTCAAAATAAGCAGTAATGCAAACTGAGTCATAGACATAGATTTTCACTTGCAACTTGCTTTAACATGTTTAACAGTGCATGAAATGTTGTCTAAAACAAAAAGAATGATGCATTTTAGTAGCTGGATCTGGTTTTATCACATACTGAATTGAACGTTGAAAATGAGCTGTTCTCAGCCAGCAGAGGTCAAAATAAGCAGTAATGCAACCTCAGTCAGAGACATAGATTTTCACTTGCAACTTGCTTTAACATGTTTAACAGTGCATGAAATGTTGTCTTAAACAAAAAGAAAACTGCATTTTTGTGGCTGGATCTTGTTTTATCACACTCTGAATTGAACGTTGAAAATGAGCCGTTCTCAGCCAGCAGAGGTCAAAATAAGCAGTAATGCAAACTCAGTCAGAGACAGATTTTCACTTTCAACTTGCTTTAACATGTTTAACAGTGCATGAAATGTTGTCTAAAACAAAAAGAATGATGCATTGAAGTAGCTGGATCTGGTTTTATCACATTCTGAATTGAACGTTGAAAATGAGCTTTTCAGAGCCAGCAGAGGTCAAAATAAGCAGTAATGCAAACTCAGTCATAGACATAGATTTTCACTTGCAACTTGCTTTAACATGTTTAACAGTGCATGAAATGTTGTCTAAAACAAAAAGAATGATGCATTTTAGTGGCTGGATCTGGTTTTATCACATTCTGAATTGAACGTTGATAATGAGCTTTTCAGAGCCAGCAGAGGTCAAAATAACCAGTAATGCAAACTCAGTCATAGACATAGATTTTCACTTGCAACTTGCTTTAACATGTTTAACAGTGCATGAAATGTTGTCTAAAACAAAAAGAATGATGCATTTTAGTGGCTGGATCTGGTTTTATCACATTCTGAATTGAACGTTGAAAATGAGCTTTTCAGAGCCAGCAGAGGTCAAAACAAGCAGTAATGCAAACTCAGTCAGAGACATAGATTTTCACTTGCAACTTTCTTAAACATATTTAACAGTGCATAAAATGTTGTCTAAAACAAAAAGAAAATGCTTTTTAGTGGCTGGATCTGGTTTTATCACATTCTGAATTGAATGTTGAAAATGAGCTGTTCTCAGCCAGCAGAGGTCAAAATAAGCAGTAATGCAAACTCAGTCATAGACATAGATTTTCACTTGCAACTTGCTTTAACATGTTTAACAGTGCATGAAATGTTGTCTAAAACAAAAAGAATGATGCATTTTTGTGGCTGGATCTGGTTTTATCACACTCTGAATTGAACGTTGAAAATGAGCTGTTCTCAGCCAGCAGAGGTCAGAATAAGCAGTAATGCAAACTCAGTCAGAGACATAGATTTTCACTTGCAACTTGCTTTAACATGTTTAACAGTGCATGAAATGTTGTCTAAAACAAAAAGAATGATGCATTTTAGTAGCTGGATCTGGTTTTATCACATTCTGAATTGAACGTTGAAAATGAGCTTTTCAGAGCCAGCAGAGGTCAAAATAAGCAGTAATGCAAACTCAGTCATAGACATAGATTTTCACTTGCAACTTGCTTTAACATGTTTAACAGTGCATGAAATGTTGTCTAAAACAAAAAGAATGATGCAATTTAGTGGCTGGATCTGGTTTTATCACATTCTGAATTGAACGTTGAAAATCAGCTTTTCAGAGCCAGCAGAGGTCAAAATAAGCAGTAATGCAAACTCAGTCATAGACATAGATTTTCACTTGCAACTTGCTTTAACTTGTTTAAAAGTGCATGAAATGTTGTCTAAAACAAAACGAATAATGTATTTTAGTAGCTGGATCTGGTTTTATCACATTCTGTATTGGACGTTAAAAATGAGCTTTACTCAGCAAGCAGAGGTCAAAATAAGCAGTAATGCAAACTCAGTCATAGACAGATTTTTACTTGCAACTTGCTTTAACATGTTTAACAGTGCATGAAATGTTGTCTAAAACAAAAAGAATGATGCATTTTAGTAACTGGATCTGGTTTTATCACATTCTGCATTGGACGTTGAAAATGAGCTTTACTCAGCCAGCAGAGGTCAAAATAAGCAGTAATGCAAACTCAGTCAGAGACATAGATTTTCACTTGCAACTTGCTTTAACATGTTTAACAGTGCATGAAATGTTGTCTAAAACAAAAAGAATGATGCATTTTAGTAGCTGGATCTGGTTTTATCACATTCTGCATTGGACATTGAAAATGAGCTTTACTCAGCCAGCAGAGGTCAAAACAAGCAGTAATGCAAACTCAGTCAGAGACATAGATTTTCACTTGCAACTTTCTTAAACATATTTAACAGTGCATGAAATGTTGTCTAAAACAAAAAGAAAATGCTTTTTAGTGGCTGGATCTGGTTTTATCACATTCTGAGTTGAACGTTGAAAATGAGCTTTTCAGAGCCAGCAGAGGTCAAAATAAGCAGTAATGCAAACTCAGTCAGAGACATAGAATTTCACTTGCAACTTGTTTTAACATGTTTAACATTGCATGAAATGTTGTCTAAAACAAAAAGTATGATGCATTTTTGTGGCTGGATCTGGTTTTATCACAATCTGAATTGAACGTTGAAAATGAGCTGTTCTCAGCCAGCAGAGGTCAAAATAAGCAGTAATGCAAACTCAGTCAGAGACATAGATTTTCACTTGCAACTTGCTTTAACATGTTTAACAGTGCATGAAATGTTGTCTAAAACAAAAAGAATGATGCATTTTTGTGGCTGGATCTGGTTTTATCACACTCTGAATTGAACGTTGAAAATGAGCTGTTCTCAGCCAACAGAGGTCAAAATAAGCAGTAATGCAAACTCAGTCAGAGACATAGATTTTCACTTGAAACTTGCTTTAACATGTTTAACAGTGCATGAAATGTTGTCTAAAACAAAAAGAGAGATGCATTTTAGTAGCTGGATCTGGTTTTATCACATTCTGAATTGAACGTTGAAAATGAGCTTTTCAGAGCCAGCAGAGGTCAAAATAAGCAGTAATGCAAACTCAGTCATAGACATAGATTTTCACTTGAAACTTGCTTTGACATGTTTTACAGTGCATGAAATGTTTACTAAAACAAAAAGAATGATGCATTTTAGTGGCTGGATCTGGTTTTATCACATTCTGAATTGAACGTTGAAAATGAGCTTTTCAGAGCCAGCAGAGGTCAAAATAAGCAGTAATGCAAACTCAGTCATAGACATAGATTTTCACTTGCAACTTGCTTTAACATGTTTAAAAGTGCATGAAATGTTGTCTAAAACAAAACGAATTATGTATTTTAGTAGCTGGATCTGGTTTTATCACATTCTGTATTGGACGTTAAAAATGAGCTTTACTCAGCCAGCAGAGGTCAAAATAAGCAGTAATGCAAACTCAGTCATAGACATAGATTTTCACTTGCAACTTGCTTTAACATGTTTAACAGTGCATGAAATGTTGTCTAAAACAAAAAGAATGATGCATTTTAGTAGCTGGATCTGGTATTATCACATTCTGCATTGGACGTTGAAAATGAGCTTTACTCAGCCAGCAGAGGTCAAAACAAGCAGTAATGCAAACTCAGTCAGAAACATAGATTTTCACTTGCAACTTTCTTAAACATATTTAACAGTGCATGAAATGTTGTCTAAAACAAAAAGAAAATGCTTTTTAGTGGCTGGATCTGGTTTTATCACATTCTGAATTGAACGTTGAAAATGAGCTTTTCAGAGCCAGCAGAGGTCAAAATAAGCAGTAATGCAAACTCAGTCAAAGACATTAAATTTCACTTGCAACTTGCTTTAACATGTTTAACATTGCATGAAATGTTGTCTAAAACAAAAAGAAAATGCTTTTTAGTGGCTGGATCTGGTTTTATCACATTCTGAATTGAACGTTGAAAATGAGCTTTTTAGAGCCAGCAGAGGTCAAAATAAGGAGTAATGCAAACTAAGTCATAGACATAGATTTTCACTTGCAACTTGCTTTAACTTGTTTAAAAGTGCATGAAATGTTGTCTAAAACAAAACGAATAATGTATTTTAGTAGCTGGATCTGGTTTTATCACATTCTGTATTGGACGTTAAAAATGAGCTTTACTCAGCAAGCAGAGGTCAAAATAAGCAGTAATGCAAACTCAGTCATAGACATAGATTTTCACTTGCAACTTGCTTTAACATGTTTAACAGTGCATGAAATGTTGTCTAAAACAAAAAGAATGATGCATTTTTGTGGCTGGATATGGTTTTATCAAATTCTGCATTGGACGTTGAAAATGAGCTGTTCTCAGCCAGCAGAGGTCAAAATAAGCAGTAATGCAAACTCAGTCAGAGACATAGATTTTCACTTGCAACTTGCTTTAACATTTTTAACAGTGCATGAAATGTTGTCTAAAACAAAAAGAATGATGCATTTTTGTAGCTGGATCTGGTTTTATCACATTCTGAATTGAACGTTGAAAATGAGCTTTTCAGAGCCAGCAGAGGTCAAAATAAGCAGTAATGCAAACTCAGTCATAGACATAGATTTTCACTTGCAACTTGCTTTAACATGTTTAAAAGTGCATGAAATGTTGTCTAAAACAAAACGAATTATGTATTTTAGTAGCTGGATCTGGTTTTATCACATTCTGTATTGGACGTTAAAAATGAGCTTTACTCAGCCAGAAGAGGTCAAAATAAGCAGTAATGCAAACTCAGTCATAGACATAGATTTTCACTTGCAACTGGCTTTAACATGTTTAACAGTGCATGAAATGTTGTCTAAAACAAAAAGAATGATGCATTTTAGTAGCTGGATCTGGTATTATCACATTCTGCATTGGACGTTGAAAATGAGCTTTACTCAGCCAGCAGAGGTCAAAACAAGCAGTAATGCAAACTCAGTCAGAAACATAGATTTTCACTTGCAACTTTCTTAAACATATTTAACAGTGCATGAAATGTTGTCTAAAACAAAAAGAAAATGCTTTTTAGTGGCTGGATCTGGTTTTATCACATTCTGAATTGAACGTTAAAAAAGAGCTTTTCAGAGCCAGCAGAGGTCAAAATAAGCAGTAATGCAAACTCAGTCAGAGACATAGAATTTCACTTGCAACTTGCTTTAACATGTTTAACATTGCATGAAATAATGTCTAAAACAAAAAGTATGATGCATTTTAGTGGCTGGATCTGGTTTTATCACATTCTGAATTGAACGTTGAAAATGAGCTTTTCAGAGCCAGCAGAGGTCAAAATAAGGAGTAATGCAAACTCAGTCATAGACATAGATTTTCACTTGCAACTTGCTTTAACTTGTTTAAAAGTGCATGAAATGTTGTCTAAAACAAAACGAATAATGTATTTTAGTAGCTGGATCTGGTTTTATCACATTCTGTATTGGACGTTAAAAATGAGCTTTACTCAGCAAGCAGAGGTCAAAATAAGCAGTAATGCAAACTCAGTCATAGACATTGATTTTCACTTGCAACTTGCTTTAACATGTTTAACAGTGCATGAAATGTTGTCTAAAACAAAAAGAATGATGCATTTTAGTAGCTGGATCTGGTTTTATCACATTCTGAATTGAACGTTGAAAATGAGCTTTTCAGAGCCAGCAGAGGTCAAAGTAAGCAGTAATGCAAACTCAGTCATAGACATAGATTTTCACTTGCAACTTGCTTTAACATGTTAAACAGTGCATGAAATGTTGTCTAAAACAAAAAGAATGATGCATTTTAGTGGCTGGATCTGGTTTTATCACATTCTGAATTGAATGTTGAAAATGAGCTTTTCAGAGCCAGCAGAGGTCAAAATAAGCAGTAATGCAAACTCAGTCATAGACATAGATTTTCACTTGCAACTTGCTTTAACATGTTTAACAGTGCATGAAATGTTGTCTAAAACAAAAAGAATGATGCATTTTAGTGGCTGGATCTGGTTTTATCACATTCTGAATTGAACGTTGAAAATGAGCTTTTCAGAGCCAGCAGAGGTCAAAATAAGCAGTAATGCAAACTCAGTCATAGACATAGATTTTCACTTGCAACTTGCTTTAACATGTTTAACAGTGCATGAAATGTTGTCTAAAAAAAAAAGAATGATGTATTTTAGTAGCTGGATCTGGTTTTATCACATTCTGTATTGGACGTTAAAAATGAGATTTACTCAGCCAGCAGAGGTCAAAATAAGCAGTAATGCAAACTGAGTCATAGACATAGATTTTCACTTGCAACTTGCTTTAACATGTTTAACAGTGCATGAAATGTTGTCTAAAACAAAAAGAATGATGCATTTTAGTAGCTGGATCTGGTTTTATCACATACTGAATTGAACGTTGAAAATGAGCTGTTCTCAGCCAGCAGAGGTCAAAATAAGCAGTAATGCAACCTCAGTCAGAGACATAGATTTTCACTTGCAACTTGCTTTAACATGTTTAACAGTGCATGAAATGTTGTCTTAAACAAAAAGAAAACTGCATTTTTGTGGCTGGATCTTGTTTTATCACACTCTGAATTGAACGTTGAAAATGAGCCGTTCTCAGCCAGCAGAGGTCAAAATAAGCAGTAATGCAAACTCAGTCAGAGACAGATTTTCACTTTCAACTTGCTTTAACATGTTTAACAGTGCATGAAATGTTGTCTAAAACAAAAAGAATGATGCATTGAAGTAGCTGGATCTGGTTTTATCACATTCTGAATTGAACGTTGAAAATGAGCTTTTCAGAGCCAGCAGAGGTCAAAATAAGCAGTAATGCAAACTCAGTCATAGACATAGATTTTCACTTGCAACTTGCTTTAACATGTTTAACAGTGCATGAAATGTTGTCTAAAACAAAAAGAATGATGCATTTTAGTGGCTGGATCTGGTTTTATCACATTCTGAATTGAACGTTGATAATGAGCTTTTCAGAGCCAGCAGAGGTCAAAATAACCAGTAATGCAAACTCAGTCATAGACATAGATTTTCACTTGCAACTTGCTTTAACATGTTTAACAGTGCATGAAATGTTGTCTAAAACAAAAAGAATGATGCATTTTAGTGGCTGGATCTGGTTTTATCACATTCTGAATTGAACGTTGAAAATGAGCTTTTCAGAGCCAGCAGAGGTCAAAACAAGCAGTAATGCAAACTCAGTCAGAGACATAGATTTTCACTTGCAACTTTCTTAAACATATTTAACAGTGCATAAAATGTTGTCTAAAACAAAAAGAAAATGCTTTTTAGTGGCTGGATCTGGTTTTATCACATTCTGATTTGAATGTTGAAAATGAGCTGTTCTCAGCCAGCAGAGGTCAAAATAAGCAGTAATGCAAACTCAGTCATAGACATAGATTTTCACTTGCAACTTGCTTTAACATGTTTAACAGTGCATGAAATGTTGTCTAAAACAAAAAGAATGATGCATTTTTGTGGCTGGATCTGGTTTTATCACACTCTGAATTGAACGTTGAAAATGAGCTGTTCTCAGCCAGCAGAGGTCAAAATAAGCAGTAATGCAAACTCAGTCAGAGACATAGATTTTCACTTGCAACTTGCTTTAACATGTTTAACAGTGCATGAAATGTTGTCTAAAACAAAAAGAATGATGCATTTTAGTAGCTGGATCTGGTTTTATCACATTCTGAATTGAACGTTGAAAATGAGCTTTTCAGAGCCAGCAGAGGTCAAAATAAGCAGTAATGCAAACTCAGTCATAGACATAGATTTTCACTTGCAACTTGCTTTAACATGTTTAACAGTGCATGAAATGTTGTCTAAAACAAAAAGAATGATGCAATTTAGTGGCTGGATCTGGTTTTATCACATTCTGAATTGAACGTTGAAAATCAGCTTTTCAGAGCCAGCAGAGGTCAAAATAAGCAGTAATGCAAACTCAGTCATAGACATAGATTTTCACTTGCAACTTGCTTTAACTTGTTTAAAAGTGCATGAAATGTTGTCTAAAACAAAACGAATAATGTATTTTAGTAGCTGGATCTGGTTTTATCACATTCTGTATTGGACGTTAAAAATGAGCTTTACTCAGCAAGCAGAGGTCAAAATAAGCAGTAATGCAAACTCAGTCATAGACAGATTTTTACTTGCAACTTGCTTTAACATGTTTAACAGTGCATGAAATGTTGTCTAAAACAAAAAGAATGATGCATTTTAGTAACTGGATCTGGTTTTATCACATTCTGCATTGGACGTTGAAAATGAGCTTTACTCAGCCAGCAGAGGTCAAAATAAGCAGTAATGCAAACTCAGTCAGAGACATAGATTTTCACTTGCAACTTGCTTTAACATGTTTAACAGTGCATGAAATGTTGTCTAAAACAAAAAGAATGATGCATTTTAGTAGCTGGATCTGGTTTTATCACATTCTGCATTGGACGTTGAAAATGAGCTTTACTCAGCCAGCAGAGGTCAAAACAAGCAGTAATGCAAACTCAGTCAGAGACATAGATTTTCACTTGCAACTTTCTTAAACATATTTAACAGTGCATGAAATGTTGTCTAAAACAAAAAGAAAATGCTTTTTAGTGGCTGGATCTGGTTTTATCACATTCTGAGTTGAACGTTGAAAATGAGCTTTTCAGAGCCAGCAGAGGTCAAAATAAGCAGTAATGCAAACTCAGTCAGAGACATAGAATTTCACTTGCAACTTGTTTTAACATGTTTAACATTGCATGAAATGTTGTCTAAAACAAAAAGTATGATGCATTTTTGTGGCTGGATCTGGTTTTATCACAATCTGAATTGAACGTTGAAAATGAGCTGTTCTCAGCCAGCAGAGGTCAAAATAAGCAGTAATGCAAACTCAGTCAGAGACATAGATTTTCACTTGCAACTTGCTTTAACATGTTTAACAGTGCATGAAATGTTGTCTAAAACAAAAAGAATGATGCATTTTTGTGGCTGGATCTGGTTTTATCACACTCTGAATTGAACGTTGAAAATGAGCCGTTCTCAGCCAACAGAGGTCAAAATAAGCAGTAATGCAAACTCAGTCAGAGACATAGATTTTCACTTGAAACTTGCTTTAACATGTTTAACAGTGCATGAAATGTTGTCTAAAACAAAAAGAGAGATGCATTTTAGTAGCTGGATCTGGTTTTATCACATTCTGAATTGAACGTTGAAAATGAGCTTTTCAGAGCCAGCAGAGGTCAAAATAAGCAGTAATGCAAACTCAGTCATAGACATAGATTTTCACTTGAAACTTGCTTTGACATGTTTTACAGTGCATGAAATGTTTACTAAAACAAAAAGAATGATGCATTTTAGTGGCTGGATCTGGTTTTATCACATTCTGAATTGAACGTTGAAAATGAGCTTTTCAGAGCCAGCAGAGGTCAAAATAAGCAGTAATGCAAACTCAGTCATAGACATAGATTTTCACTTGCAACTTGCTTTAACATGTTTAAAAGTGCATGAAATGTTGTCTAAAACAAAATGAATTATGTATTTTAGTAGCTGGATCTGGTTTTATCACATTCTGTATTGGACGTTAAAAATGAGCTTTACTCAGCCAGCAGAGGTCAAAATAAGCAGTAATGCAAACTCAGTCATAGACATAGATTTTCACTTGCAACTTGCTTTAACATGTTTAACAGTGCATGAAATGTTGTCTAAAACAAAAAGAATGATGCATTTTAGTAGCTGGATCTGGTATTATCACATTCTGCATTGGACGTTGAAAATGAGCTTTACTCAGCCAGCAGAGGTCAAAACAAGCAGTAATGCAAACTCAGTCAGAAACATAGATTTTCACTTGCAACTTTCTTAAACATATTTAACAGTGCATGAAATGTTGTCTAAAACAAAAAGAAAATGCTTTTTAGTGGCTGGATCTGGTTTTATCACATTCTGAATTGAACGTTGAAAATGAGCTTTTCAGAGCCAGCAGAGGTCAAAATAAGCAGTAATGCAAACTCAGTCAAAGACATTGAATTTCACTTGCAACTTGCTTTAACATGTTTAACATTGCATGAAATGTTGTCTAAAACAAAAAGAAAATGCTTTTTAGTGGCTGGATCTGGTTTATCACATTCTGAATTGAACGTTGAAAATGAGCTTTTCAGAGCCAGCAGAGGTCAAAATAAGGAGTAATGCAAACTCAGTCATAGACATAGATTTTCACTTGCAACTTGCTTTAACATGTTTAACAGTGCATGAAATGTCTAAAACAAAAAGAATGATGCATTTTTGTGGCTGGATCTGGTTTTATCACATTATGAATTGAACGTTGAAAATGAGCTGTTCTCAGCCAGCAGAGGTCAAAATAAGCAGTAATGCAAACTCAGTCATAGACATAGATTTTCACTTGCAACTTGCTTTAACATGTTTAACAGTGCATGAAATGTTGTCTAAAACAAAAAGAATGATGCATTTTAGTAACTGGATATGGTTTTATCAAATTCTGCATTGGACATTGAAAATTAGCTTTACTCAGCCAGCAGAGGTCAAAATAAGCAGTAATGCAAACTCAGTCAGAGACATAGATTTTCACTTGCAACTTGCTTTAACATGTTTAACAGTGCATGAAATGTTGTCTAAAACAAAAAGAATGATGCATTTTAGTAACTGGATCTGGTTTTATTACATTCTGCATTGGACGTTGAAAATGAGCTTTACTCAGCCAGCAGAGGTCAAAACAAGCTGTAATGCAAACTCAGTCAGAGACATAGATTTTCACTTGCAACTTTCTTAAACATATTTAACAGTGCATGAAATGTTGTCTAAAACAAAAAGAAAATGCTTTTTAGTGGCTGGATCTGGTTTTATCACATTCTGAGTTGAACGTTGAAAATGAGCTTTTCAGAGCCAGCAGAGGTCAAAATAAGCAGTAATGCAAACTCAGTCAGAGACATAGAATTTCACTTGCAACTTGCTTTAACATGTTTAACATTGCAGGAAATGTTGTCTAAAACAAAAAGTATGATGCATTTTTGTGGCTGGATCTGGTTTTATCACATTCTGAATTGAACGTTGAAATTGAGCTGTTCTCAGCCAGCAGAGGTCAAAATAAGCAGTAATGCAAACTCAGTCAGAGACATAGATTTTCACTTGCAACTTGCTTTAACATGTTTAACATTGCATGAAATGTTGTCTAAAACAAAAAGAATGATGCATTTTTGTGGCTGGATCTGGTTTTATCACATTCTGAAATGAACGTTGAAAATGAGCTGTTCTCAGCCAGCAGAGGTCAAAATAAGCAGTAATGCAAACTCAGTCAGAGACATAGATTTTCACTTGCAACTTGCTTTAACATGTTTAACAGTGCATGAAATGTTGTCTAAAACAAAAAGAATGATGCATTTTTGTAGCTGGATCTGGTTTTATCACATTCTGAATTGAACGTTGAAAATGAGCTTTTCAGAGCCAGCAGAGGTCAAAATAAGCAGTAATGCAAACTCAGTCATAGACATAGATTTTCACTTGCAACTTGCTTTAACATGTTTAAAAGTGCATGAAATGTTGTCTAAAACAAAACGAATTATGTATTTTAGTAGCTGGATCTGGTTTTATCACATTCTGTATTGGACGTTAAAAATGAGCTTTACTCAGCCAGCAGAGGTCAAAATAAGCAGTAATGCAAACTAAGTCATAGACATAGATTTTCACTTGCAACTTGCTTTAACATGTTTAACAGTGCATGAAATGTTGTCTAAAACAAAAAGAATGATGCATTTTAGTAGCTGGATCTGGTATTATCACATTCTGCATTGGACGTTGAAAATGAGCTTTACTCAGCCAGCAGAGGTCAAAACAAGCAGTAATGCAAACTCAGTCAGAAACATAGATTTTCACTTGCAACTTTCTTAAACATATTTAACAGTGCATGAAATGTTGTCTAAAACAAAAAGAAAATGCTTTTTAGTGGCTGGATCTGGTTTTATCACATTCTGAATTGAACGTTGAAAATGAGCTTTTCAGAGCCAGCAGAGGTCAAAATAAGCAGTAATGCAAACTCAGTCAGAGACATAGAATTTCACTTGCAACTTGCTTTAACATGTTTAACATTGCATGAAATGTTGTCTAAAACAAAAAGTATGATGCATTTTAGTGGCTGGATCTGGTTTTATCACATTCTGAATTGAACGTTGAAAATGAGCTTTTCAGAGCCAGCAGAGGTCAAAATAAGGAGTAATGCAAACTCAGTCATAGACATAGATTTTCACTTGCAACTTGCTTTAACTTGTTTAAAAGTGCATGAAATGTTGTCTAAAACAAAACGAATAATGTATTTTAGTAGCTGGATCTGGTTTTATCACATTCTGTATTGGACGTTAAAAATGAGCTTTACTCAGCAAGCAGAGGTCAAAATAAGCAGTAATGCAAACTCAGTCATAGACATTGATTTTCACTTGCAATTTGCTTTAACATGTTTAACAGTGCATGAAATGTTGTCTAAAACAAAAAGAATGATGCATTTTAGTAACTGGATCTGGTTTTATCACATTCTGCATTGGACGTTGAAAATGAGCTTTACTCAGCCAGCAGAGGTCAAAATAAGCAGTAATGCAAACTCAGTCAGAGACATAGATTTTCACTTGCAACTTGCTTTAACATGTTTAACAGTGCATGAAATGTTGTCTAAAACAAAAAGAATGATGCATTTTAGTAGCTGGATCTGGTTTTATTAGATTCTGCATTGGACGTTGAAAATGAGCTTTACTCAGCCAGCAAAGGTCAAAACAAGCAGTAATGCAAACTCAGTCAGAGACATAGATTTTCACTTGCAACTTTCTTAAACATATTTAACAGTGCATGAAATGTTGTCTAAAACAAAAAGAAAATGCTTTTTAGTGGCTGGATCTTGTTTTATCACATTCTGAGTTGAACGTTGAAAATGAGCTTTTCAGAGCCAGCAGAGGTCAAAATAAGCAGTAATGCAAACTCAGTCAGAGACATAGAATTTCACTTGCAACTTGCTTTAACATGTTTAACAGTGCATGAAATGTTTACTAAAACAAAAAGAATGATGCATTTTAGTGGCTGGATCTGGTTTTATCACATTCTGAATTGAACGTTGAAAATGAGCTTTTCAGAGCCAGCAGAGGTCAAAATAAGCAGTAATGCAAACTCAGTCATAGACATAGATTTTCACTTGCAACTTGCTTTAACATGTTTAAAAGTGCATGAAATGTTGTCTAAAACAAAACGAATTATGTATTTTAGTAGCTGGATCTGGTTTTATCACATTCTGTATTGGACGTTAAAAATGAGCTTTACTCAGCCAGCAGAGGTCAAAATAAGCAGTAATGCAAACTCAGTCATAGACATAGATTTTCACTTGCAACTTGCTTTAACATGTTTAACAGTGCATGAAATGTTGTCTAAAACAAAAAGAATGATGCATTTTAGTAGCTGGATCTGGTATTATCACATTCTGCATTGGACGTTGAAAATGAGCTTTACTCAGCCAGCAGAGGTCAAAACAAGCAGTAATGCAAACTCAGTCAGAAACATAGATTTTCACTTGCAACTTTCTTAAACATATTTAACAGTGCATGAAATGTTGTCTAAAACAAAAAGAAAATGCTTTTTAGTGGCTGGATCTGGTTTTATCACATTCTGAATTGAACGTTGAAAATGAGCTTTTCAGAGCCAGCAGAGGTCAAAATAAGCAGTAATGCAAACTTAGTCAGAGACATAGAATTTCACTTGGAAGTTGCTTTAACATGTTTAACATTGCATGAAATGTTGTCTAAAACAAAAAGTATGATGCATTTTAGTGGCTGGATCTGGTTTTATCACATTCTGAATTGAACGTTGAAAATGAGCTTTTCAGAGCCAGCAGAGGTCAAAATAAGGAGTAATGCAAACTCAGTCATAGACATAGATTTTCACTTGCAACTTGCTTTATTGTGTTTAAAAGTGCATGAAATGTTGTCTAAAACAAAACGAATAATGTATTTTAGTAGCTGGATCTGGTTTTATCACATTCTGTATTGGACGTTAAAAATGAGCTTTACTCAGCAAGCAGAGGTCAAAATAAGCAGTAATGCAAACTCAGTCATAGACATAGATTTTCACTTGCAACTTGCTTTAACATGTTTAACAGTGCATGAAATGTTGTCTAAAACAAAAAGAATGATGCATTTTAGTAACTGGATATGGTTTTATCAAATTCTGCATTGGACGTTGAAAATGAGCTTTACTCAGCCAGCAGAGGTCAAAATAAGCAGTAATGCAAACTCAGTCAGAGACATAGATTTTCACTGGCAACTTGCTTTAACGTGTTTAACAGTGCATGAAATGTTGTCTAAAACAAAAAGAATGATGCATTTTTGTAGCTGGATCTGGTTTTATCACATTCTGAATTGAACGTTGAAAATGAGCTTTTCAGAGCCAGCAGAGGTCAAAATAAGCAGTAATGCAAACTCAGTCATAGACATAGAATTTCACTTGCAACTTGCTTTAACATGTTTAACATTGCATGAAATGTTGTCTAAAACAAAAAGTATGATGCATTTTAGTGGCTGGATCTGGTTTTATCACATTCTGAATTGAACGTTGAAAATGAGCTTTTCAGAGCCAGCAGAGGTCAAAATAAGGAGTAATGCAAACTCAGTCATAGACATAGATTTTCACTTGCAACTTGCTTTAACTTGTTTAAAAGTGCATGAAATGTTGTCTAAAACAAAACGAATAATGTATTTTAGTAACTGGATCTGGTTTTATCACATTCTGTATTGGACGTTAAAAATGAGCTTTACTCAGCAAGCAGAGGTCAAAATAAGCAGTAATGCAAACTCAGTCATAGACATTGATTTTCACTTGCAACTTGCTTTAACATGTTTAACAGTGCATGAAATGTTGTCTAAAACAAAAAGAATGATGCATTTTAGTAACTGGATATGGTTTTATCAAATTCTGCATTGGACGTTGAAAATGAGCTTTACTCAGCCAGCAGAGGTCAAAGTAAGCAGTAATGCAAACTCAGTCATAGACATAGATTTTCACTTGCAACTTGCTTTAACATGTTAAACAGTGCATGAAATGTTGTCTAAAACAAAAAGAATGATGCATTTTAGTGGCTGGATCTGGTTTTATCACATTCTGAATTGAATGTTGAAAATGAGCTTTTCAGAGCCAGCAGAGGTCAAAATAAGCAGTAATGCAAACTCAGTCATAGACATAGATTTTCACTTGCAACTTGCTTTAACATGTTTAACAGTGCATGAAATGTTGTCTAAAACAAAAAGAATGATGCATTTTAGTGGCTGGATCTGGTTTTATCACATTCTGAATTGAACGTTGAAAATGAGCTTTTCAGAGCCAGCAGAGGTCAAAATAAGCAGTAATGCAAACTCAGTCATAGACATAGATTTTCACTTGCAACTTGCTTTAACATGTTTAACAGTGCATGAAATGTTGTCTAAAACAAAAAGAATGATGTATTTTAGTAGCTGGATCTGGTTTTATCACATTCTGTATTGGACGTTAAAAATGAGATTTACTCAGCCAGCAGAGGTCAAAATAAGCAGTAATGCAAACTCAGTCATAGACATAGATTTTCACTTGCAACTTGCTTTAACATGTTTAACAGTGCATGAAATGTTGTCTAAAACAAAAAGAATGATGCATTTTAGTAGCTGGATCTGGTTTTATCACATTCTGAATTGAACGTTGATAATGAGCTTTTCAGAGCCAGCAGAGGTCAAAATAACCAGTAATGCAAACTCAGTCATAGACATAGATTTTCACTTGCAACTTGCTTTAACATGTTTAACAGTGCATGAAATGTTGTCTAAAACAAAAAGAATGATGCATTTTTGTGGCTGGATCTGGTTTTATCACACTCTGAATTGAACGTTGAAAATGAGCTGTTCTCAGCCAGCAGAGGTCAAAATAAGCAGTAATGCAAACTCAGTCAGAGACATAGATTTTCACTTGCAACTTGCTTTAACATGTTTAACAGTGCATGAAATGTTGTCTAAAACAAAAAGAATGATGCATTTTAGTAGCTGGATCTGGTTTTATCACATTCTGAATTGAACGTTGAAAATGAGCTTTTCAGAGCCAGCAGAGGTCAGAATAAGCAGTAATGCAAACTCAGTCATAGACATAGATTTTCACTTGCAACTTGCTTTAATATGTTTAACAGTGCATGAAATGTTGTCTAAAACAAAAAGAATGATGCATTTTAGTGGCTGGATCTGGTTTTATCACATTCTGAATTGAACGTTGAAAATCAGCTTTTCAGAGCCAGCAGAGGTCAAAATAAGCAGTAATGCAAACTCAGTCATAGACATAGATTTTCACTTGCAACTTGCTTTAACTTGTTTAAAAGTGCATGAAATGTTGTCTAAAACAAAACGAATAATGTATTTTAGTAGCTGGATCTGGTTTTATCACATTCTGTATTGGACGTTAAAAATGAGCTTTACTCAGCAAGCAGAGGTCAAAATAAGCAGTAATGCAAACTCAGTCATAGACAGATTTTCACTTGCAACTTGCTTTAACATGTTTAACAGTGCATGAAATGTTGTCTAAAACAAAAAGAATGATGCATTTTAGTAACTGGATCTGGTTTTATCACATTCTGCATTGAACGTTGAAAATGAGCTTTACTCAGCCAGCAGAGGTCAAAACAAGCAGTAATGCAAACTCAGTCAGAGACATAGATTTTCACTTGCAACTTTCTTAAACATATTTAACAGTGCATGAAATGTTGTCTAAAACAAAAAGAAAATGATTTTTAGTGGCTGGATCTGGTTTTATCACATTCTGAGTTGAACGTTGAAAATGAGCTTTTCAGAGCCAGCAGAGGTCAAAATAAGCAGTAATGCAAACTCAGTCAGAGACATAGAATTTCACTTGCAACTTGTTTTAACATGTTTAACATTGCATGAAATGTTGTCTAAAACAAAAAGTATGATGCATTTTTGTGGCTGGATCTGGTTTTATCACAATCTGAATTGAACGTTGAAAATGAGCTGTTCTCAGCCAGCAGAGGTCAAAATAAGCAGTAATGCAAACTCAGTCAGAGACATAGATTTTCACTTGCAACTTGCTTTAACATGTTTAACAGTGCATGAAATGTTGTCTAAAACAAAAAGAATGATGCATTTTTGTGGCTGGATCTGGTTTTATCACACTCTGAATTGAACGTTGAAAATGAGCTGTTCTCAGCCAGCAGAGGTCAAAATAAGCAGTAATGCAAACTCAGTCAGAGACATAGATTTTCACTTGAAACTTGCTTTAACATGTTAAACAGTGCATGAAATGTTGTCTAAAACAAAAAGAGAGATGCATTTTAGTAGCTGGATCTGGTTTTATCACATTCTGAATTGAACGTTGAAAATGAGCTTTTCAGAGCCAGCAGAGGTCAAAATAAGCAGTAATGCAAACTCAGTCATAGACATAGATTTTCACTTGAAACTTGCTTTAACATGTTTTACAGTGCATGAAATGTTTACTAAAACAAAAAGAATGATGCATTTTAGTGGCTGGATCTGGTTTTATCACATTCTGAATTGAACGTTGAAAATGAGCTTTTCAGAGCCAGCAGAGGTCAAAATAAGCAGTAATGCAAACTCAGTCATAGACATAGATTTTTACTTGCAACTTGCTTTAACATGTTTAAAAGTGCATGAAATGTTGTCTAAAACAAAACGAATTATGTATTTTAGTAGCTGGATCTGGTTTTATCACATTCTGTATTGGACGTTAAAAATGAGCTTTACTCAGCCAGCAGAGGTCAAAATAAGCAGTAATGCAAACTCAGTCATAGACATAGATTTTCACTTGCAACTTGCTTTAACATGTTTAACAGTGCATGAAATGTTGTCTAAAACAAAAAGAATGATGCATTTTAGTAGCTGGATCTGGTATTATCACATTCTGCATTGGACGTTGAAAATGAGCTTTACTCAGCCAGCAGAGGTCAAAACAAGCAGTAATGCAAACTCAGTCAGAAACATAGATTTTCACTTGCAACTTTCTTAAACATATTTAACAGTGCATGAAATGTTGTCTAAAACAAAAAGAAAATGCTTTTTAGTGGCTGGATCTGGTTTTATCACATTCTGAATTGAACGTTGAAAATGAGCTTTTCAGAGCCAGCAGAGGTCAAAATAAGCAGTAATGCAAACTCAGTCAAAGACATTGAATTTCACTTGCAACTTGCTTTAACATGTTTAACATTGCATGAAATGTTGTCTAAAACAAAAAGAAAATGCTTTTTAGTGGCTGGATCTGGTTTTATCACATTCTGAATTGAACGTTGAAAATGAGCTTTTCAGAGCCAGCAGAGGTCAAAATAAGGAGTAATGCAAACTAAGTCATAGACATAGATTTTCACTTGCAACTTGCTTTAACTTGTTTAAAAGTGCATGAAATGTTGTCTAAAACAAAACGAATAATGTATTTTAGTAGCTGGATCTGGTTTTATCACATTCTGTATTGGACGTTAAAAATGAGCTTTACTCAGCAAGCAGAGGTCAAAATAAGCAGTAATGCAAACTCAGTCATAGACATAGATTTTCACTTGCAACTTGCTTTAACATGTTTAACAGTGCATGAGATGTTGTCTAAAACAAAAAGAATGATGCATTTTAGTAACTGGATATGGTTTTATCAAATTCTGCATTGGACGTTGAAAATGAGCTTTACTCAGCCAGCAGAGGTCAAAATAAGCAGTAATGCAAACTCAGTCAGAGACATAGATTTTCACTTGCAACTTGCTTTAACATGTTTAACAGTGCATGAAATGTTGTCTAAAACAAAAAGAATGATGCATTTTAGTAGCTGGATCTGGTTTTATTACATTCTGCATTGGACGTTGAAAATGAGCTGTTCTCAGCCAGCAGAGGTCAAAATAAGCAGTAATGCAAACTCAGTCAGAGACATAGATTTTCACTTGCAACTTTCTTAAACATATTTAACAGTGCATGAAATGTTGTCTAAAACAAAAAGAAAATGCTTTTTAGTGGCTGGATCTGGTTTTATCACATTCTGAGTTGAACGTTGAAAATGAGCTGTTCTTAGCCAGCAGAGGTCAAAATAAGCAGTAATGCAAACTCAGTCAGAGACATAGAATTTCACTTGCAACTTGCTTTAACATGTTTAACATTGCAGGAAATGTTGTCTAAAACAAAAAGTATGATGCATTTTTGTGGCTGGATCTGGTTTTATCACATTCTGAATTAAACGTTGAAATTGAGCTGTTCTCAGCCTGCAGAGGTCAAAATAAGCAGTAATGCAAACTCAGTCAGAGACATAGATTTTCACTTGCAACTTGCTTTAACATGTTTAACAGTGCATGAAATGTCTAAAACAAAAAGAATGATGCATTTTTGTGGCTGGATCTGGTTTTATCACATTATGAATTGAACGTTGAAAATGAGCTGTTCTCAGCCAGCAGAGGTCAAAATAAGCAGTAATGCAAACTCAGTCAGAGACATAGATTTTCACTTGCAACTTGCTTTAACATGTTTAACAGTGCATGAAATGTTGTCTAAAACAAAAAGAATGATGCATTTTTGTAGCTGGATCTGGTTTTATCACATTCTGAATTGAACGTTGAAAATGAGCTTTTCAGAGCCAGCAGAGGTCAAAATAAGCAGTAATGCAAACTCAGTCATAGACATAGATTTTCACTTGCAACTTGCTTTAACATGTTTAAAAGTGCATGAAATGTTGTCTAAAACAAAACGAATTATGTATTTTAGTAGCTGGATCTGGTTTTATCACATTCTGTATTGGACGTTAAAAATTAGCTTTACTCAGCCAGCAGAGGTCAAAATAAGCAGTAATGCAAACTCAGTCATAGACATAGATTTTCACTTGCAACTTGCTTTAACATGTTTAACAGTGCATGAAATGTTGTCTAAAACAAAAAGAATGATGCATTTTAGTAGCTGGATCTGGTATTATCACATTCTGCATTGGACATTGAAAATGAGCTTTACTCAGCCAGCAGAGGTCAAAACAAGCAGTAATGCAAACTCAGTCAGAAACATAGATTTTCACTTGCAACTTTCTTAAACATATTTAACAGTGCATGAAATGTTGTCTAAAACAAAAAGAAAATGCTTTTTAGTGGCTGGATCTGGTTTTATCACATTCTGAATTGAACGTTGAAAATGAGCTTTTCAGAGCCAGCAGAGGTCAAAATAAGCAGTAATGCAAACTCAGTCAGAGACATAGAATTTCACTTGCAACTTGCTTTAACATGTTTAACATTGCATGAAATGTTGTCTAAAACAAAAAGTATGATGCATTTTAGTGGCTGGATCTGGTTTTATCACATTCTGAATTGAACGTTGAAAATGAGCTTTTCAGAGCCAGCAGAGGTCAAAATAAGGAGTAATGCAAACTCAGTCATAGACATAGATTTTCACTTGCAACTTGCTTTAACTTGTTTAAAAGTGCATGAAATGTTGTCTAAAACAAAACGAATAATGTATTTTAGTAGCTGGATCTGGTTTTATCACATTCTGTATTGGACGTTAAAAATGAGCTTTACTCAGCAAGCAGAGGTCAAAATAAGCAGTAATGCAAACTCAGTCATAGACATTGATTTTCACTTGCAACTTGCTTTAACATGTTTAACAGTGCATGAAATGTTGTCTAAAACAAAAAGAATGATGCATTTTAGTAACTGCATATGGTTTTATCAAATTCTGCATTGGACGTTGAAAATGAGCTTTACTCAGCCAGCAGAGGTCAAAGTAAGCAGTAATGCAAACTCAGTCATAGACATAGATTTTCACTTGCAACTTGCTTTAACATGTTAAACAGTGCATGAAATGTTGTCTAAAACAAAAAGAATGATGCATTTTAGTGGCTGGATCTGGTTTTATCACATTCTGAATTGAATGTTGAAAATGAGCTTTTCAGAGCCAGCAGAGGTCAAAATAAGCAGTAATGCAAACTCAGTCATAGACATAGATTTTCACTTGCAACTTGCTTTAACATGTTTAACAGTGCATGAAATGTTGTCTAAAACAAAAAGAATGATGCATTTTAGTGGCTGGATCTGGTTTTATCACATTCTGAATTGAACGTTGAAAATGAGCTTTTCAGAGCCAGCAGAGGTCAAAATAAGCAGTAATGCAAACTCAGTCATAGACATAGATTTTCACTTGCAACTTGCTTTAACATGTTTAACAGTGCATGAAATGTTGTCTAAAACAAAAAGAATGATGTATTTTAGTAGCTGGATCTGGTTTTATCACATTCTGTATTGGACGTTAAAAATGAGATTTACTCAGCCAGCAGAGGTCAAAATAAGCAGTAATGCAAACTCAGTCATAGACATAGATTTTCACTTGCAACTTGCTTTAACATGTTTAACAGTGCATGAAATGTTGTCTAAAACAAAAAGAATGATGCATTTTAGTAGCTGGATCTGGTTTTATCACATTCTGAATTGAACGTTGATAATGAGCTTTTCAGAGCCAGCAGAGGTCAAAATAACCAGTAATGCAAACTCAGTCATAGACATAGATTTTCACTTGCAACTTGCTTTAACATGTTTAACAGTGCATGAAATGTTGTCTAAAACAAAAAGAATGATGCATTTTTGTGGCTGGATCTGGTTTTATCACACTCTGAATTGAACGTTGAAAATGAGCTGTTCTCAGCCAGCAGAGGTCAAAATAAGCAGTAATGCAAACTCAGTCAGAGACATAGATTTTCACTTGCAACTTGCTTTAACATGTTTAACAGTGCATGAAATGTTGTCTAAAACAAAAAGAATGATGCATTTTAGTAGCTGGATCTGGTTTTATCACATTCTGAATTGAACGTTGAAAATGAGCTTTTCAGAGCCAGCAGAGGTCAGAATAAGCAGTAATGCAAACTCAGTCATAGACATAGATTTTCACTTGCAACTTGCTTTAATATGTTTAACAGTGCATGAAATGTTGTCTAAAACAAAAAGAATGATGCATTTTAGTGGCTGGATCTGGTTTTATCACATTCTGAATTGAACGTTGAAAATCAGCTTTTCAGAGCCAGCAGAGGTCAAAATAAGCAGTAATGCAAACTCAGTCATAGACATAGATTTTCACTTGCAACTTGCTTTAACTTGTTTAAAAGTGCATGAAATGTTGTCTAAAACAAAACGAATAATGTATTTTAGTAGCTGGATCTGGTTTTATCACATTCTGTATTGGACGTTAAAAATGAGCTTTACTCAGCAAGCAGAGGTCAAAATAAGCAGTAATGCAAACTCAGTCATAGACAGATTTTCACTTGCAACTTGCTTTAACATGTTTAACAGTGCATGAAATGTTGTCTAAAACAAAAAGAATGATGCATTTTAGTAACTGGATCTGGTTTTATCACATTCTGCATTGAACGTTGAAAATGAGCTTTACTCAGCCAGCAGAGGTCAAAACAAGCAGTAATGCAAACTCAGTCAGAGACATAGATTTTCACTTGCAACTTTCTTAAACATATTTAACAGTGCATGAAATGTTGTCTAAAACAAAAAGAAAATGATTTTTAGTGGCTGGATCTGGTTTTATCACATTCTGAGTTGAACGTTGAAAATGAGCTTTTCAGAGCCAGCAGAGGTCAAAATAAGCAGTAATGCAAACTCAGTCAGAGACATAGAATTTCACTTGCAACTTGTTTTAACATGTTTAACATTGCATGAAATGTTGTCTAAAACAAAAAGTATGATGCATTTTTGTGGCTGGATCTGGTTTTATCACAATCTGAATTGAACGTTGAAAATGAGCTGTTCTCAGCCAGCAGAGGTCAAAATAAGCAGTAATGCAAACTCAGTCAGAGACATAGATTTTCACTTGCAACTTGCTTTAACATGTTTAACAGTGCATGAAATGTTGTCTAAAACAAAAAGAATGATGCATTTTTGTGGCTGGATCTGGTTTTATCACACTCTGAAATGAACGTTGAAAATGAGCTGTTCTCAGCCAGCAGAGGTCAAAATAAGCAGTAATGCAAACTCAGTCAGAGACATAGATTTTCACTTGAAACTTGCTTTAACATGTTAAACAGTGCATGAAATGTTGTCTAAAACAAAAAGAGAGATGCATTTTAGTAGCTGGATCTGGTTTTATCACATTCTGAATTGAACGTTGAAAATGAGCTTTTCAGAGCCAGCAGAGGTCAAAATAAGCAGTAATGCAAACTCAGTCATAGACATAGATTTTCACTTGAAACTTGCTTTAACATGTTTTACAGTGCATGAAATGTTTACTAAAACAAAAAGAATGATGCATTTTAGTGGCTGGATCTGGTTTTATCACATTCTGAATTGAACGTTGAAAATGAGCTTTTCAGAGCCAGCAGAGGTCAAAATAAGCAGTAATGCAAACTCAGTCATAGACATAGATTTTTACTTGCAACTTGCTTTAACATGTTTAAAAGTGCATGAAATGTTGTCTAAAACAAAACGAATTATGTATTTTAGTAGCTGGATCTGGTTTTATCACATTCTGTATTGGACGTTAAAAATGAGCTTTACTCAGCCAGCAGAGGTCAAAATAAGCAGTAATGCAAACTCAGTCATAGACATAGATTTTCACTTGCAACTTGCTTTAACATGTTTAACAGTGCATGAAATGTTGTCTAAAACAAAAAGAATGATGCATTTTAGTAGCTGGATCTGGTATTATCACATTCTGCATTGGACGTTGAAAATGAGCTTTACTCAGCCAGCAGAGGTCAAAACAAGCAGTAATGCAAACTCAGTCAGAAACATAGATTTTCACTTGCAACTTTCTTAAACATATTTAACAGTGCATGAAATGTTGTCTAAAACAAAAAGAAAATGCTTTTTAGTGGCTGGATCTGGTTTTATCACATTCTGAATTGAACGTTGAAAATGAGCTTTTCAGAGCCAGCAGAGGTCAAAATAAGCAGTAATGCAAACTCAGTCAAAGACATTGAATTTCACTTGCAACTTGCTTTAACATGTTTAACATTGCATGAAATGTTGTCTAAAACAAAAAGAAAATGCTTTTTAGTGGCTGGATCTGGTTTTATCACATTCTGAATTGAACGTTGAAAATGAGCTTTTCAGAGCCAGCAGAGGTCAAAATAAGGAGTAATGCAAACTAAGTCATAGACATAGATTTTCACTTGCAACTTGCTTTAACTTGTTTAAAAGTGCATGAAATGTTGTCTAAAACAAAACGAATAATGTATTTTAGTAGCTGGATCTGGTTTTATCACATTCTGTATTGGACGTTAAAAATGAGCTTTACTCAGCAAGCAGAGGTCAAAATAAGCAGTAATGCAAACTCAGTCATAGACATAGATTTTCACTTGCAACTTGCTTTAACATGTTTAACAGTGCATGAAATGTTGTCTAAAACAAAAAGAATGATGCATTTTAGTAACTGGATATGGTTTTATCAAATTCTGCATTGGACGTTGAAAATGAGCTTTACTCAGCCAGCAGAGGTCAAAATAAGCAGTAATGCAAACTCAGTCAGAGACATAGATTTTCACTTGCAACTTGCTTTAACATGTTTAACAGTGCATGAAATGTTGTCTAAAACAAAAAGAATGATGCATTTTAGTAGCTGGATCTGGTTTTATTACATTCTGCATTGGACGTTGAAAATGAGCTGTTCTCAGCCAGCAGAGGTCAAAATAAGCAGTAATGCAAACTCAGTCAGAGACATAGATTTTCACTTGCAACTTTCTTAAACATATTTAACAGTGCATGAAATGTTGTCTAAAACAAAAAGAAAATGCTTTTTAGTGGCTGGATCTGGTTTTATCACATTCTGAGTTGAACGTTGAAAATGAGCTGTTCTTAGCCAGCAGAGGTCAAAATAAGCAGTAATGCAAACTCAGTCAGAGACATAGAATTTCACTTGCAACTTGCTTTAACATGTTTAACATTGCAGGAAATGTTGTCTAAAACAAAAAGTATGATGCATTTTTGTGGCTGGATCTGGTTTTATCACATTCTGAATTAAACGTTGAAATTGAGCTGTTCTCAGCCAGCAGAGGTCAAAATAAGCAGTAATGCAAACTCAGTCAGAGACATAGATTTTCACTTGCAACTTGCTTTAACATGTTTAACAGTGCATGAAATGTCTAAAACAAAAAGAATGATGCATTTTTGTGGCTGGATCTGGTTTTATCACATTATGAATTGAACGTTGAAAATGAGCTGTTCTCAGCCAGCAGAGGTCAAAATAAGCAGTAATGCAAACTCAGTCAGAGACATAGATTTTCACTTGCAACTTGCTTTAACATGTTTAACAGTGCATGAAATGTTGTCTAAAACAAAAAGAATGATGCATTTTTGTAGCTGGATCTGGTTTTATCACATTCTGAATTGAACGTTGAAAATGAGCTTTTCAGAGCCAGCAGAGGTCAAAATAAGCAGTAATGCAAACTCAGTCATAGACATAGATTTTCACTTGCAACTTGCTTTAACATGTTTAAAAGTGCATGAAATGTTGTCTAAAACAAAACGAATTATGTATTTTAGTAGCTGGATCTGGTTTTATCACATTCTGTATTGGACGTTAAAAATGAGCTTTACTCAGCCAGCAGAGGTCAAAATAAGCAGTAATGCAAACTCAGTCATAGACATAGATTTTCACTTGCAACTTGCTTTAACATGTTTAACAGTGCATGAAATGTTGTCTAAAACAAAAAGAATGATGCATTTTAGTAGCTGGATCTGGTATTATCACATTCTGCATTGGACATTGAAAATGAGCTTTACTCAGCCAGCAGAGGTCAAAACAAGCAGTAATGCAAACTCAGTCAGAAACATAGATTTTCACTTGCAACTTTCTTAAACATATTTAACAGTGCATGAAATGTTGTCTAAAACAAAAAGAAAATGCTTTTTAGTGGCTGGATCTGGTTTTATCACATTCTGAATTGAACGTTGAAAATGAGCTTTTCAGAGCCAGCAGAGGTCAAAATAAGCAGTAATGCAAACTCAGTCAGAGACATAGAATTTCACTTGCAACTTGCTTTAACATGTTTAACATTGCATGAAATGTTGTCTAAAACAAAAAGTATGATGCATTTTAGTGGCTGGATCTGGTTTTATCACATTCTGAATTGAACGTTGAAAATGAGCTTTTCAGAGCCAGCAGAGGTCAAAATAAGGAGTAATGCAAACTCAGTCATAGACATAGATTTTCACTTGCAACTTGCTTTAACTTGTTTAAAAGTGCATGAAATGTTGTCTAAAACAAAACGAATAATGTATTTTAGTAGCTGGATCTGGTTTTATCACATTCTGTATTGGACGTTAAAAATGAGCTTTACTCAGCAAGCAGAGGTCAAAATAAGCAGTAATGCAAACTCAGTCATAGACATTGATTTTCACTTGCAATTTGCTTTAACATGTTTAACAGTGCATGAAATGTTGTCTAAAACAAAAAGAATGATGCATTTTAGTAACTGGATATGGTTTTATCAAATTCTGCATTGGACGTTGAAAATGAGCTTTACTCAGCCAGCAGAGGTCAAAATAAGCAGTAATGCAAACTCAGTCAGAGACATAGATTTTCACTTGCAACTTGCTTTAACGTGTTTAACAGTGCATGAAATGTTGTCTAAAACAAAAAGAATGATGCATTTTAGTAGCTGGATCTGGTTTTATCACATTCTGAATTGAACGTTGAAAATGAGCTTTTCAGAGCCAGCAGAGGTCAAAGTAAGCAGTAATGCAAACTCAGTCATAGACATAGATTTTCACTTGCAACTTGCTTTAACATGTTAAACAGTGCATGAAATGTTGTCTAAAACAAAAAGAATGATGCATTTTAGTGGCTGGATCTGGTTTTATCACATTCTGAATTGAATGTTGAAAATGAGCTTTTCAGAGCCAGCAGAGGTCAAAATAAGCAGTAATGCAAACTCAGTCATAGACATAGATTTTCACTTGCAACTTGCTTTAACATGTTTAACAGTGCATGAAATGTTGTCTAAAACAAAAAGAATGATGCAGTTTAGTGGCTGGATCTGGTTTTATCACATTCTGAATTGAACGTTGAAAATGAGCTTTTCAGAGCCAGCAGAGGTCAAAATAAGCAGTAATGCAAACTCAGTCATAGACATAGATTTTCACTTGCAACTTGCTTTAACATGTTTAACAGTGCATGAAATGTTGTCTAAAACAAAAAGAATGATGTATTTTAGTAGCTGGATCTGGTTTTATCACATTCTGTATTGGACGTTAAAAATGAGATTTACTCAGCCAGCAGAGGTCAAAATAAGCAGTAATGCAAACTCAGTCATAGACATAGATTTTCACTTGCAACTTGCTTTAACATGTTTAACAGTGCATGAAATGTTGTCTAAAACAAAAAGAATGATGCATTTTAGTAGCTGGATCTGGTTTTATCACATACTGAATTGAACGTTGAAAATGAGCTGTTCTCAGCCAGCAGAGGTCAAAATAAGCAGTAATGCAAACTCAGTCAGAGACATAGATTTTCACTTGCAACTTGCTTTAACATGTTTAACAGTGCATGAAATGTTGTCTAAAACAAAAAGAATGATGCATTTTAGTGGCTGGATCTGGTTTTATCACATTCTGAATTGAACGTTGAAAATGAGCTTTTCAGAGCCAGCAGAGGTCAAAACAAGCAGTAATGCAAACTCAGTCAGAGACATAGATTTTCACTTGCAACTTTCTTAAACATATTTAACAGTGCATGAAATGTTGTCTAAAACAAAAAGAAAATGCTTTTTAGTGGCTGGATCTGGTTTTATCACATTCTGAATTGAATGTTGAAAATGAGCTGTTCTCAGCCAGCAGAGGTCAAAATAAGCAGTAATGCAAACTCAGTCATAGACATAGATTTTCACTTGCAACTTGCTTTAACATGTTTAACAGTGCATGAAATGTTGTCTAAAACAAAAAGAATGATGCATTTTTGTGGCTGGATCTGGTTTTATCACACTCTGAATTGAACGTTGAAAATGAGCTGTTCTCAGCCAGCAGAGGTCAAAATAAGCAGTAATGCAAACTCAGTCAGAGACATAGATTTTCACTTGCAACTTGCTTTAACATGTTTAACAGTGCATGAAATGTTGTCTAAAACAAAAAGAATGATGCATTTTAGTAGCTGGATCTGGTTTTATCACATTCTGAATTGAACGTTGAAAATGAGCTTTTCAGAGCCAGCAGAGGTCAAAATAAGCAGTAATGCAAACTCAGTCATAGACATAGATTTTCACTTGCAACTTGCTTTAACATGTTTAACAGTGCATGAAATGTTGTCTAAAACAAAAAGAATGATGCATTTTAGTGGCTGGATCTGGTTTTATCACATTCTGAATTGAACGTTGAAAATCAGCTTTTCAGAGCCAGCAGAGGTCAAAATAAGCAGTAATGCAAACTCAGTCATAGACATAGATTTTCACTTGCAACTTGCTTTAACTTGTTTAAAAGTGCATGAAATGTTGTCTAAAACAAAACGAATAATGTATTTTAGTAGCTGGATCTGGTTTTATCACATTCTGTATTGGACGTTAAAAATGAGCTTTACTCAGCAAGCTGAGGTCAAAATAAGCAGTAATGCAAACTCAGTCATAGACAGATTTTCACTTGCAACTTGCTTTAACATGTTTAACAGTGCATGAAATGTTGTCTAAAACAAAAAGAATGATGCATTTTAGTAGCTGGATCTGGTTTTATCACATTCTGAATTGAACGTTGAAAATGAGCTTTTCAGAGCCAGCAGAGGTCAAAGTAAGCAGTAATGCAAACTCAGTCATAGACATAGATTTTCACTTGCAACTTGCTTTAACATGTTAAACAGTGCATGAAATGTTGTCTAAAACAAAAAGAATGATGCATTTTAGTGGCTGGATCTGGTTTTATCACATTCTGAATTGAATGTTGAAAATGAGCTTTTCAGAGCCAGCAGAGGTCAAAATAAGCAGTAATGCAAACTCAGTCATAGACATAGATTTTCACTTGCAACTTGCTTTAACATGTTTAACAGTGCATGAAATGTTGTCTAAAACAAAAAGAATGATGCATTTTAGTGGCTGGATCTGGTTTTATCACATTCTGTATTGAACGTTGAAAATGAGCTTTTCAGAGCCAGCAGAGGTCAAAATAAGCAGTAATGCAAACTCAGTCATAGACATAGATTTTCACTTGCAACTTGCTTTAACATGTTTAACAGTGCATGAAATGTTGTCTAAAACAAAAAGAATGATGTATTTTAGTAGCTGGATCTGGTTTTATCACATTCTGTATTGGACGTTAAAAATGAGATTTACTCAGCCAGCAGAGGTCAAAATAAGCAGTAATGCAAACTCAGTCATAGACATAGATTTTCACTTGCAACTTGCTTTAACATGTTTAACAGTGCATGAAATGTTGTCTAAAACAAAAAGAATGATGCATTTTAGTAGCTGGATCTGGTTTTATCACATACTGAATTGAACGTTGAAAATGAGCTGTTCTCAGCCAGCAGAGGTCAAAATAAGCAGTAATGCAAACTCAGTCAGAGACATAGATTTTCACTTGCAACTTGCTTTAACATGTTTAACAGTGCATGAAATGTTGTCTAAAACAAAAAGAATACTGCATTTTTGTGGCTGGATCTTGTTTTATCACACTCTGAATTGAACGTTGAAAATGAGCCGTTCTCAGCCAGCAGAGGTCAAAATAAGCAGTAATGCAAACTCAGTCAGAGACAGATTTTCACTTGCAACTTGCTTTAACATGTTTAACAGTGCATGAAATGTTGTCTAAAACAAAAAGAATGATGCATTGAAGTAGCTGGATCTGGTTTTATCACATTCTGAATTGAACGTTGAAAATGAGCTTTTCAGAGCCAGCAGAGGTCAAAATAAGCAGTAATGCAAACTCAGTCATAGACATAGATTTTCACTTGCAACTTGCTTTAACATGTTTAACAGTGCATGAAATGTTGTCTAAAACAAAAAGAATGATGCATTTTAGTGGCTGGATCTGGTTTTATCACATTCTGAATTGAACGTTGATAATGAGCTTTTCAGAGCCAGCAGAGGTCAAAATAACCAGTAATGCAAACTCAGTCATAGACATAGATTTTCACTTGCAACTTGCTTTAACATGTTTAACAGTGCATGAAATGTTGTCTAAAACAAAAAGAATGATGCATTTTAGTGGCTGGATCTGGTTTTATCACATTCTGAATTGAACGTTGAAAATGAGCTTTTCAGAGCCAGCAGAGGTCAAAACAAGCAGTAATGCAAACTCAGTCAGAGACATAGATTTTCACTTGCAACTTTCTTAAACATATTTAACAGTGCATGAAATGTTGTCTAAAACAAAAAGAAAATGCTTTTTAGTGGCTGGATCTGGTTTTATCACATTCTGAATTGAATGTTGAAAATGAGCTGTTCTCAGCCAGCAGAGGTCAAAATAAGCAGTAATGCAAACTCAGTCATAGACATAGATTTTCACTTGCAACTTGCTTTAACATGTTTAACAGTGCATGAAATGTTGTCTAAAACAAAAAGAATGATGCATTTTTGTGGCTGGATCTGGTTTTATCACACTCTGAATTGAACGTTGAAAATGAGCTGTTCTCAGCCAGCAGAGGTCAAAATAAGCAGTAATGCAAACTCAGTCAGAGACATAGATTTTCACTTGCAACTTGCTTTAACATGTTTAACAGTGCATGAAATGTTGTCTAAAACAAAAAGAATGATGCATTTTAGTAGCTGGATCTGGTTTTATCACATTCTGAATTGAACGTTGAAAATGAGCTTTTCAGAGCCAGCAGAGGTCAAAATAAGCAGTAATGCAAACTCAGTCATAGACATAGATTTTCACTTGCAACTTGCTTTAACATGTTTAACAGTGCATGAAATGTTGTCTAAAACAAAAAGAATGATGCATTTTATTGGCTGGATCTGGTTTTATCACATTCTGAATTGAACGTTGAAAATCAGCTTTTCAGAGCCAGCAGAGGTCAAAATAAGCAGTAATGCAAACTCAGTCATAGAAATAGATTTTCACTTGCAACTTGCTTTAACTTGTTTAAAAGTGCATGAAATGTTGTCTAAAACAAAACGAATAATGTATTTTAGTAGCTGGATCTGGTTTTATCACATTCTGTATTGGACGTTAAAAATGAGCTTTACTCAGCAAGCAGAGGTCAAAATAAGCAGTAATGCAAACTCAGTCATAGACAGATTTTCACTTGCAACTTGCTTTAACATGTTTAACAGTGCATGAAATGTTGTCTAAAACAAAAAGAATGATGCATTTTAGTAACTGGATCTGGTTTTATCACATTCTGCATTGGACGTTGAAAATGAGCTTTACTCAGCCAGCAGAGGTCAAAATAAGCAGTAATGCAAACTCAGTCAGAGACATAGATTTTCACTTGCAACTTGCTTTAACATGTTTAACAGTGCATGAAATGTTGTCTAAAACAAAAAGAATGATGCATTTTAGTAGCTGGATCTGGTTTTATCACATTCTGCATTGGACGTTGAAAATGAGCTTTACTCAGCCAGCAGAGGTCAAAACAAGCAGTAATGCAAACTCAGTCAGAGACATAGATTTTCACTTGCAACTTTCTTAAACATATTTAACAGTGCATGAAATGTTGTCTAAAACAAAAAGAAAATGCTTTTTAGTGGCTGGATCTGGTTTTATCACATTCTGAGTTGAACGTTGAAAATGAGCTTTTCAGAGCCAGCAGAGGTCAAAATAAGCAGTAATGCAAACTCAGTCAGAGACATAGAATTTCACTTGCAACTTGTTTTAACATGTTTAACATTGCATGAAATGTTGTCTAAAACAAAAAGTATGATGCATTTTTGTGGCTGGATCTGGTTTTATCACAATCTGAATTGAACGTTGAAAATGAGCTGTTCTCAGCCATCAGAGGTCAAAATAAGCAGTAATGCAAACTCAGTCAGAGACATAGATTTTCACTTGCAACTTGCTTTAACATGTTTAACAGTGCATGAAATGTTGTCTAAAACAAAAAGAATGATGCATTTTTGTGGCTGGATCTGGTTTTATCACACTCTGAATTGAACGTTGAAAATGAGCTGTTCTCAGCCAACAGAGGTCAAAATAAGCAGTAATGCAAACTCAGTCAGAGACATAGATTTTCACTTGAAACTTGCTTTAACATGTTTAACAGTGCATGAAATGTTGTCTAAAACAAAAAGAGAGATGCATTTTAGTAGCTGGATCTGGTTTTATCACATTCTGAATTGAACGTTGAAAATGAGCTTTTCAGAGCCAGCAGAGGTCAAAATAAGCAGTAATGCAAACTCAGTCATAGACATAGATTTTCACTTGAAACTTGCTTTAACATGTTTTACAGTGCATGAAATGTTTACTAAAACAAAAAGAATGATGCATTTTAGTGGCTGGATCTGGTTTTATCACATTCTGAATTGAACGTTGAAAATGAGCTTTTCAGAGCCAGCAGAGGTCAAAATAAGCAGTAATGCAAACTCAGTCATAGACATAGATTTTCACTTGCAACTTGCTTTAACATGTTTAAAAGTGCATGAAATGTTGTCTAAAACAAAACGAATGATGTATTTTAGTAGCTGGATCTGGTTTTATCACATTCTGTATTGGACGTTAAAAATGAGCTTTACTCAGCCAGCAGAGGTCAAAATAAGCAGTAATGCAAACTCAGTCATAGACATAGATTTTCACTTGCAACTTGCTTTAACATGTTTAACAGTGCATGAAATGTTGTCTAAAACAAAAAGAATGATGCATTTTAGTAGCTGGATCTGGTATTATCACATTCTGCATTGGACGTTGAAAATGAGCTTTACTCAGCCAGCAGAGGTCAAAACAAGCAGTAATGCAAACTCAGTCAGAAACATAGATTTTCACTTGCAACTTTCTTAAACATATTTAACAGTGCATGAAATGTTGTCTAAAACAAAAAGAAAATGCTTTTTAGTGGCTGGATCTGGTTTTATCACATTCTGAATTGAACGTTGAAAATGAGCTTTTCAGAGCCAGCAGAGGTCAAAATAAGCAGTAATGCAAACTCAGTCATAGACATAGATTTTCACTTGCAACTTGCTTTAACATGTTTAAAAGTGCATGAAATGTTGTCTAAAACAAAACGAATTATGTATTTTAGTAGCTGGATCTGGTTTTATCACATTCTGTATTGGACGTTAAAAATGAGCTTTACTCAGCCAGCAGAGGTCAAAATAAGCAGTAATGCAAACTCAGTCATAGACATAGATTTTCACTTGCAACTTGCTTTAACATGTTTAACAGTGCATGAAATGTTGTCTAAAACAAAAAGAATGATGCATTTTAGTAGCTGGATCTGGTATTATCACATTCTGCATTGGACGTTGAAAATGAGCTTTACTCAGCCAGCAGAGGTCAAAACAAGCAGTAATGCAAACTCAGTCAGAAACATAGATTTTCACTTGCAACTTTCTTAAACATATTTAACAGTGCATGAAATGTTGTCTAAAACAAAAAGAAAATGCTTTTTAGTGGCTGGATCTGGTTTTATCACATTCTGAATTGAACGTTGAAAATGAGCTTTTCAGAGCCAGCAGAGGTCAAAATAAGCAGTAATGCAAACTCAGTCAAAGACATTGAATTTCACTTGCAACTTGCTTTAACATGTTTAACATTGCATGAAATGTTGTCTAAAACAAAAAGAAAATGCTTTTTAGTGGCTGGATCTGGTTTTATCACATTCTGAATTGAACGTTGAAAATGAGCTTTTCAGAGCCAGCAGAGGTCAAAATAAGGAGTAATGCAAACTAAGTCATAGACATAGATTTTCACTTGCAACTTGCTTTAACTTGTTTAAAAGTGCATGAAATGTTGTCTAAAACAAAACGAATAATGTATTTTAGTAGCTGGATCTGGTTTTATCACATTCTGTATTGGACGTTAAAAATGAGCTTTACTCAGCAAGCAGAGGTCAAAATAAGCAGTAATGCAAACTCAGTCATAGACATAGATTTTCACTTGCAACTTGCTTTAACATGTTTAACAGTGCATGAAATGTTGTCTAAAACAAAAAGAATGATGCATTTTAGTAACTGGATATGGTTTTATCAAATTCTGCATTGGACGTTGAAAATGAGCTTTACTCAGCCAGCAGAGGTCAAAATAAGCAGTAATGCAAACTCAGTCAGAGACAAAGATTTTCACTTGCAACTTGCTTTAACATGTTTAACAGTGCATGAAATGTTGTCTAAAACAAAAAGAATGATGCATTTTAGTAGCTGGATCTGGTTTTATTACATTCTGCATTGGACGTTGAAAATGAGCTTTACTCAGCCAGCAGAGGTCAAAACAAGCAGTAATGCAAACTCAGTCAGAGACATAGATTTTCACTTGCAACTTTCTTAAACATATTTAACAGTGCATGAAATGTTGTCTAAAACAAAAAGAAAATGCTTTTTAGTGGCTGGATCTGGTTTTATCACATTCTGAGTTGAACGTTGAAAATGAGCTTTTCAGAGCCAGCAGAGGTCAAAATAAGCAGTAATGCAAACTCAGTCAGAGACATAGAATTTCACTTGCAACTTGCTTTAACATGTTTAACAGTGCATGAAATGTTGTCTAAAACAAAAAGAATGATGCATTTTAGTAGCTGGATCTGGTTTTATTACATTCTGCATTGGACGTTGAAAATGAGCTTTACTCAGCCAGCAGAGGTCAAAACAAGCAGTAATGCAAACTCAGTCAGAGACATAGATTTTCACTTGCAACTTTCTTAAACATATTTAACAGTGCATGAAATGTTGTCTAAAACAAAAAGAAAATGCTTTTTAGTGGCTGGATCTGGTTTTATCACATTCTGAGTTGAACGTTGAAAATGAGCTTTTCAGAGCCAGCAGAGGTCAAAATAAGCAGTAATGCAAACTCAGTCAGAGACATAGAATTTCACTTGCAACTTGCTTTAACATGTTTAACATTGCATGAAATGTTGTCTAAAACAAAAAGTATGATGCATTTTTGTGGCTGGATCTGGTTTTATCACATTCTGAATTGAACGTTGAAATTGAGCTGTTCTCAGCCAGCAGAGGTCAAAATAAGCAGTAATGCAAACTCAGTCAGAGACATAGATTTTCACTTGCAACTTGCTTTAACATGTTTAACAGTGCATGAAATGTTGTCTAAAACAAAAAGAATGATGCATTTTTGTGGCTGGATCTGGTTTTATCACATTCTGAATTGAACGTTGAAAATGAGCTGTTCTCAGCCAGCAGAGGTCAAAATAAGCAGTAATGCAAACTCAGTCAGAGACATAGATTTTCACTTGCAACTTGCTTTAACATGTTTAACAGTGCATGAAATGTTGTCTAAAACAAAAAGAATGATGCATTTTTGTAGCTGGATCTGGTTTTATCACATTCTGAATTGAACGTTGAAAATGAGCTTTTCAGAGCCAGCAGAGGTCAAAATAAGCAGTAATGCAAACTCAGTCATAGACATAGATTTTCACTTGCAACTTGCTTTAACATGTTTAAAAGTGCATGAAATGTTGTCTAAAACAAAACAAATTATGTATTTTAGTAGCTGGATCTGGTTTTATCACATTCTGTATTGGACGTTAAAAATGAGCTTTACTCAGCCAGCAGAGGTCAAAATAAGCAGTAATGCAAACTCAGTCATAGACATAGATTTTCACTTGCAACTTGCTTTAACATGTTTAACAGTGCATGAAATGTTGTCTAAAACAAAAAGAATGATGCATTTTAGTAGCTGGATCTGGTATTATCACATTCTGCATTGGACGTTGAAAATGAGCTTTACTCAGCCAGCAGAGGTCAAAACAAGCAGTAATGCAAACTCAGTCAGAAACATAGATTTTCACTTGCAACTTTCTTAAACATATTTAACAGTGCATAAAATGTTGTCTAAAACAAAAAGAAAATGCTTTTTAGTGGCTGGATCTGGTTTTATCACATTCTGAATTGAACGTTGAAAATGAGCTTTTCAGAGCCAGCAGAGGTCAAAATAAGCAGTAATGCAAACTCAGTCAGAGACAAAGAATTTCACTTGCAACTTGCTTTAACATGTTTAACATTGCATGAAATGTTGTCTAAAACAAAAAGTATGATGCATTTTAGTGGCTGGATCTGGTTTTATCACATTCTGAATTGAACGTTGAAAATGAGCTTTTCAGAGCCAGCAGAGGTCAAAATAAGGAGTAATGCAAACTCAGTCATAGACATAGATTTTCACTTGCAACTTGCTTTAACTTGTTTAAAAGTGCATGAAATGTTGTCTAAAACAAAACGAATAATGTATTTTAGTAGCTGGATCTGGTTTTATCACATTCTGTATTGGACGTTAAAAATGAGCTTTACTCAGCAAGCAGAGGTCAAAATAAGCAGTAATGCAAACTCAGTCATAGACATAGATTTTCACTTGCAACTTGCTTTAACATGTTTAACAGTGCATGAAATGTTGTCTAAAACAAAAAGAATGATGCATTTTAGTAACTGGATATGGTTTTATCAAATTCTGCATTGGACGTTGAAAATGAGCTTTACTCAGCCAGCAGAGGTCAAAATAAGCAGTAATGCAAACTCAGTCAGAGACATAGATTTTCACTTGCAACTTGCTTTAACGTGTTTAACAGTGCATGAAATGTTTTCTAAAACAAAAAGAATGATGCATTTTAGTAGCTGGATCTGGTTTTATCACATTCTGAATTGAACGTTGAAAATGAGCTTTTCAGAGCCAGCAGAGGTCAAAATAAGCAGTAATGCAAACTCAGTCATAGACATAGATTTTCACTTGCAACTTGCTTTAACATGTTAAACAGTGCATGAAATGTTGTCTAAAAAAAAAAGAATGATGCATTTTAGTGGCTGGATCTGGTTTTATCACATTCTGAATTGAATGTTGAAAATGAGCTTTTCAGAGCCAGCAGAGGTCAAAATAAGCAGTAATGCAAACTCAGTCATAGACATAGATTTTCACTTGCAACTTGCTTTAACATGTTTAACAGTGCATGAAATGTTGTCTAAAACAAAAAGAATGATGCATTTTAGTGGCTGGATCTGGTTTTATCACATTCTGAATTGAACGTTGAAAATGAGCTTTTCAGAGCCAGCAGAGGTCAAAATAAGCAGTAATGCAAACTCAGTCATAGACATAGATTTTCACTTGCAACTTGCTTTAACATGTTTAACAGTGCATGAAATGTTGTCTAAAACAAAAAGAATGATGCATTTTAGTAGCTGGATCTGGTTTTATCACATTCTGAATTGAACGTTGAAAATGAGCTGTTCTCAGCCAGCAGAGGTCAAAATAAGCAGTAATGCAAACTCAGTCAGAGACATAGATTTTCACTTGCAACTTGCTTTAACATGTTTAACAGTGCATGAAATGTTGTCTAAAACAAAAAGAATAATGCATTTTTGTGGCTGGATCTTGTTTTATCACACTCTGAATTGAACGTTGAAAATGAGCCGTTCTCAGCCAGCAGAGGTCAAAATAAGCAGTAATGCAAACTCAGTCAGAGACAGATTTTCACTTGCAACTTGCTTTAACATGTTTAACAGTGCATGAAATGTTGTCTAAAACAAAAAAAATGATGCATTGAAGTAGCTGGATCTGGTTTTATCACATTCTGAATTGAACGTTGAAAATGAGCTTTTCAGAGCCAGCAGAGGTCAAAATAAGCAGTAATGCAAACTCAATCATAGACATAGATTTTCACTTGCAACGTGCTTTAACATGTTTAACAGTGCATGAAATGTTGTCTAAAACAAAAAGAATGATGCATTTTAGTGGCTGGATCTGGTTTTATCACATTCTGAATTGATTGTTGATAATTAGCTTTTCAGAGCCAGCAGAGGTCAAAATAACCAGTAATGCAAACTCAGTCATAGACATAGATTTTCACTTGCAACTTGCTTTAACATGTTTAACAGTGCATGAAATGTTGTCTAAAACAAAAAGAATGATGCATTTTAGTGGCTGGATCTGGTTTTATCACATTCTGAATTGAACGTTGAAAATGAGCTTTTCAGAGCCAGCAGAGGTCAAAATAAGCAGTAATGCAAACTCAGTCGAAGACATAGATTTTCACTTGCAACTTGCTTTAACATGTTTAACAGTGCATGAAATGTTGTCTAAAACAAAAAGAATGATGTATTTTAGTAGCTGGATCTGGTTTTATCACATTCTGCATTGGACGTTGAAAATGAGCTTTACTCAGCCAGCAGAGATTAAAACAAGCAGTAATGCAAACTCAGTCAGAGACATAGATTTTCACTTGCAACTTTCTTAATCATATTTAACAGTGCATGAAATGTTGTCTAAAGCAAAAAGAAAATGCTATTTAGTGGCTGGATCTGGTTTTATCACATTCTGAATTGAACGTTGAAAATGAGCTTTACTCAGCCAGCAGAGGTCAAAATAAGCAGTAATGCAAACTCAGTCAGAGACATAGATTTTCACTTGCAACTTTCTTAAACATATTTAACAGTACATGAAATGTTGTCTAAAACAAAAAGAAAATGCTTTTTAGTGGCTGGATCTGGTTTTATCACATTCTGAATTGAACGTTGAAATCAGCTTTTCAGAGCCAGCAGAGGTCAAAATAAGCAGTAATGCAAACTCAGTCAGAGACATAGATTTTCACTTGCAACTTGCTTTAACATGTTTAACAGTGCATGAAATGTTGTCTAAAACAAAAAGAATGATGCATTTTAGTAGCTGGATCTGGTTTTATCACATTCTGAATTGAACGTTGAAAATGAGCTGTTCTCAGCCAGCAGAGGTCAAAATAAGCAGTAATGCAAACTCAGTCATAGACATAGATTTTCACTTGCAACTTGCTTTAACATGTTTAACAGTGCATGAAATGTTGTCTAAAACAAAAAGAAAATGCTTTTTAGTGGCTGGATCTGGTTTTATCACATTCTGAATTGAACGTTGAAAATGAGCTTTACTCAGCCAGCAGAGGTCAAAATAAGCAGTAATGCAAACTCAGTCAGAGACATAGATTTTCACTTGCAACTTTCTTAAACATATTTAACAGTACATGAAATGTTGTCTAAAACAAAAAGAAAATGCTTTTTTGTGGCTGGATCTTGTTTTATCACACTCTGAATTGAACGTTGAAAATGAGCCGTTCTCAGCCAGCAGAGGTCAAAATAAGCAGTAATGCAAACTCAGTCAGAGACAGATTTTCACTTGCAACTTGCTTTAACATGTTTAACAGTGCATGAAATGTTGTCTAAAACAAAAAGAATGATGCATTGAAGTAGCTGGATCTGGTTTTATCACATTCTGAATTGAACGTTGAAAATGAGCTTTTCAGAGCCAGCAGAGGTCAAAATAAGCAGTAATGCAAACTCAGTCATAGACATAGATTTTCACTTGCAACTTGCTTTAACATGTTTAACAGTGCATGAAATGTTGTCTAAAACAAAAAGAATGATGCATTTTAGTGGCTGGATCTGGTTTTATCACATTCTGAATTGAACGTTGAAAATGAGCTTTTCAGAGCCAGCAGAGGTCAAAATAAGCAGTAATGCAAACTCAGTCATAGACATAGATTTTCACTTGCAACTTGCTTTAACATGTTTAACAGTGCATGAAATGTTGTCTAAAACAAAAAGAATGATGCATTTTAGTAGCTGGATCTGGTTTTATCACATTCTGAATTGAACGTTGAAAATGAGCTGTTCTCAGCCAGCAGAGGTCAAAATAAGCAGTAATGCAAACTCAGTCAGAGACATAGATTTTCACTTGCAACTTGCTTTAACATGTTTAACAGTGCATGAAATGTTGTCTAAAACAAAAAGAATAATGCATTTTTGTGGCTGGATCTTGTTTTATCACACTCTGAATTGAACGTTGAAAATGAGCCGTTCTCAGCCAGCAGAGGTCAAAATAAGCAGTAATGCAAACTCAGTCAGAGACATAGAATTTCACTTGCAACTTGCTTTAACATGTTTAACAGTGCATGAAATGTTGTCTAAAACAAAAAGAATGATGCATTTTAGTAGCTGGATCTGGTTTTATTACATTCTGCATTGGACGTTGAAAATGAGCTTTACTCAGCCAGCAGAGGTCAAAACAAGCAGTAATGCAAACTCAGTCAGAGACATAGATTTTCACTTGCAACTTTCTTAAACATATTTAACAGTGCATGAAATGTTGTCTAAAACAAAAAGAAAATGCTTTTTAGTGGCTGGATCTGGTTTTATCACATTCTGAGTTGAACGTTGAAAATGAGCTTTTCAGAGCCAGCAGAGGTCAAAATAAGCAGTAATGCAAACTCAGTCAGAGACATAGAATTTCACTTGCAACTTGCTTTAACATGTTTAACATTGCATGAAATGTTGTCTAAAACAAAAAGTATGATGCATTTTTGTGGCTGGATCTGGTTTTATCACATTCTGAATTGAACGTTGAAATTGAGCTGTTCTCAGCCAGCAGAGGTCAAAATAAGCAGTAATGCAAACTCAGTCAGAGACATAGATTTTCACTTGCAACTTGCTTTAACATGTTTAACAGTGCATGAAATGTTGTCTAAAACAAAAAGAATGATGCATTTTTGTGGCTGGATCTGGTTTTATCACATTCTGAATTGAACGTTGAAAATGAGCTGTTCTCAGCCAGCAGAGGTCAAAATAAGCAGTAATGCAAACTCAGTCAGAGACATAGATTTTCACTTGCAACTTGCTTTAACATGTTTAACAGTGCATGAAATGTTGTCTAAAACAAAAAGAATGATGCATTTTTGTAGCTGGATCTGGTTTTATCACATTCTGAATTGAACGTTGAAAATGAGCTTTTCAGAGCCAGCAGAGGTCAAAATAAGCAGTAATGCAAACTCAGTCATAGACATAGATTTTCACTTGCAACTTGCTTTAACATGTTTAAAAGTGCATGAAATGTTGTCTAAAACAAAACAAATTATGTATTTTAGTAGCTGGATCTGGTTTTATCACATTCTGTATTGGACGTTAAAAATGAGCTTTACTCAGCCAGCAGAGGTCAAAATAAGCAGTAATGCAAACTCAGTCATAGACATAGATTTTCACTTGCAACTTGCTTTAACATGTTTAACAGTGCATGAAATGTTGTCTAAAACAAAAAGAATGATGCATTTTAGTAGCTGGATCTGGTATTATCACATTCTGCATTGGACGTTGAAAATGAGCTTTACTCAGCCAGCAGAGGTCAAAACAAGCAGTAATGCAAACTCAGTCAGAAACATAGATTTTCACTTGCAACTTTCTTAAACATATTTAACAGTGCATAAAATGTTGTCTAAAACAAAAAGAAAATGCTTTTTAGTGGCTGGATCTGGTTTTATCACATTCTGAATTGAACGTTGAAAATGAGCTTTTCAGAGCCAGCAGAGGTCAAAATAAGCAGTAATGCAAACTCAGTCAGAGACAAAGAATTTCACTTGCAACTTGCTTTAACATGTTTAACATTGCATGAAATGTTGTCTAAAACAAAAAGTATGATGCATTTTAGTGGCTGGATCTGGTTTTATCACATTCTGAATTGAACGTTGAAAATGAGCTTTTCAGAGCCAGCAGAGGTCAAAATAAGGAGTAATGCAAACTCAGTCATAGACATAGATTTTCACTTGCAACTTGCTTTAACTTGTTTAAAAGTGCATGAAATGTTGTCTAAAACAAAACGAATAATGTATTTTAGTAGCTGGATCTGGTTTTATCACATTCTGTATTGGACGTTAAAAATGAGCTTTACTCAGCAAGCAGAGGTCAAAATAAGCAGTAATGCAAACTCAGTCATAGACATAGATTTTCACTTGCAACTTGCTTTAACATGTTTAACAGTGCATGAAATGTTGTCTAAAACAAAAAGAATGATGCATTTTAGTAACTGGATATGGTTTTATCAAATTCTGCATTGGACGTTGAAAATGAGCTTTACTCAGCCAGCAGAGGTCAAAATAAGCAGTAATGCAAACTCAGTCAGAGACATAGATTTTCACTTGCAACTTGCTTTAACGTGTTTAACAGTGCATGAAATGTTTTCTAAAACAAAAAGAATGATGCATTTTAGTAGCTGGATCTGGTTTTATCACATTCTGAATTGAACGTTGAAAATGAGCTTTTCAGAGCCAGCAGAGGTCAAAATAAGCAGTAATGCAAACTCAGTCATAGACATAGATTTTCACTTGCAACTTGCTTTAACATGTTAAACAGTGCATGAAATGTTGTCTAAAAAAAAAAGAATGATGCATTTTAGTGGCTGGATCTGGTTTTATCACATTCTGAATTGAATGTTGAAAATGAGCTTTTCAGAGCCAGCAGAGGTCAAAATAAGCAGTAATGCAAACTCAGTCATAGACATAGATTTTCACTTGCAACTTGCTTTAACATGTTTAACAGTGCATGAAATGTTGTCTAAAACAAAAAGAATGATGCATTTTAGTGGCTGGATCTGGTTTTATCACATTCTGAATTGAACGTTGAAAATGAGCTTTTCAGAGCCAGCAGAGGTCAAAATAAGCAGTAATGCAAACTCAGTCATAGACATAGATTTTCACTTGCAACTTGCTTTAACATGTTTAACAGTGCATGAAATGTTGTCTAAAACAAAAAGAATGATGCATTTTAGTAGCTGGATCTGGTTTTATCACATTCTGAATTGAACGTTGAAAATGAGCTGTTCTCAGCCAGCAGAGGTCAAAATAAGCAGTAATGCAAACTCAGTCAGAGACATAGATTTTCACTTGCAACTTGCTTTAACATGTTTAACAGTGCATGAAATGTTGTCTAAAACAAAAAGAATAATGCATTTTTGTGGCTGGATCTTGTTTTATCACACTCTGAATTGAACGTTGAAAATGAGCCGTTCTCAGCCAGCAGAGGTCAAAATAAGCAGTAATGCAAACTCAGTCAGAGACAGATTTTCACTTGCAACTTGCTTTAACATGTTTAACAGTGCATGAAATGTTGTCTAAAACAAAAAAAATGATGCATTGAAGTAGCTGGATCTGGTTTTATCACATTCTGAATTGAACGTTGAAAATGAGCTTTTCAGAGCCAGCAGAGGTCAAAATAAGCAGTAATGCAAACTCAATCATAGACATAGATTTTCACTTGCAACGTGCTTTAACATGTTTAACAGTGCATGAAATGTTGTCTAAAACAAAAAGAATGATGCATTTTAGTGGCTGGATCTGGTTTTATCACATTCTGAATTGATTGTTGATAATTAGCTTTTCAGAGCCAGCAGAGGTCAAAATAACCAGTAATGCAAACTCAGTCATAGACATAGATTTTCACTTGCAACTTGCTTTAACATGTTTAACAGTGCATGAAATGTTGTCTAAAACAAAAAGAATGATGCATTTTAGTGGCTGGATCTGGTTTTATCACATTCTGAATTGAACGTTGAAAATGAGCTTTTCAGAGCCAGCAGAGGTCAAAATAAGCAGTAATGCAAACTCAGTCGAAGACATAGATTTTCACTTGCAACTTGCTTTAACATGTTTAACAGTGCATGAAATGTTGTCTAAAACAAAAAGAATGATGTATTTTAGTAGCTGGATCTGGTTTTATCACATTCTGCATTGGACGTTGAAAATGAGCTTTACTCAGCCAGCAGAGATTAAAACAAGCAGTAATGCAAACTCAGTCAGAGACATAGATTTTCACTTGCAACTTTCTTAATCATATTTAACAGTGCATGAAATGTTGTCTAAAGCAAAAAGAAAATGCTATTTAGTGGCTGGATCTGGTTTTATCACATTCTGAATTGAACGTTGAAAATGAGCTTTACTCAGCCAGCAGAGGTCAAAATAAGCAGTAATGCAAACTCAGTCAGAGACATAGATTTTCACTTGCAACTTTCTTAAACATATTTAACAGTACATGAAATGTTGTCTAAAACAAAAAGAAAATGCTTTTTAGTGGCTGGATCTGGTTTTATCACATTCTGAATTGAACGTTGAAATCAGCTTTTCAGAGCCAGCAGAGGTCAAAATAAGCAGTAATGCAAACTCAGTCAGAGACATAGATTTTCACTTGCAACTTGCTTTAACATGTTTAACAGTGCATGAAATGTTGTCTAAAACAAAAAGAATGATGCATTTTAGTAGCTGGATCTGGTTTTATCACATTCTGAATTGAACGTTGAAAATGAGCTGTTCTCAGCCAGCAGAGGTCAAAATAAGCAGTAATGCAAACTCAGTCATAGACATAGATTTTCACTTGCAACTTGCTTTAACATGTTTAACAGTGCATGAAATGTTGTCTAAAACAAAAAGAAAATGCTTTTTAGTGGCTGGATCTGGTTTTATCACATTCTGAATTGAACGTTGAAAATGAGCTTTACTCAGCCAGCAGAGGTCAAAATAAGCAGTAATGCAAACTCAGTCAGAGACATAGATTTTCACTTGCAACTTTCTTAAACATATTTAACAGTACATGAAATGTTGTCTAAAACAAAAAGAAAATGCTTTTTTGTGGCTGGATCTTGTTTTATCACACTCTGAATTGAACGTTGAAAATGAGCCGTTCTCAGCCAGCAGAGGTCAAAATAAGCAGTAATGCAAACTCAGTCAGAGACAGATTTTCACTTGCAACTTGCTTTAACATGTTTAACAGTGCATGAAATGTTGTCTAAAACAAAAAGAATGATGCATTGAAGTAGCTGGATCTGGTTTTATCACATTCTGAATTGAACGTTGAAAATGAGCTTTTCAGAGCCAGCAGAGGTCAAAATAAGCAGTAATGCAAACTCAGTCATAGACATAGATTTTCACTTGCAACTTGCTTTAACATGTTTAACAGTGCATGAAATGTTGTCTAAAACAAAAAGAATGATGCATTTTAGTGGCTGGATCTGGTTTTATCACATTCTGAATTGAACGTTGAAAATGAGCTTTTCAGAGCCAGCAGAGGTCAAAATAAGCAGTAATGCAAACTCAGTCATAGACATAGATTTTCACTTGCAACTTGCTTTAACATGTTTAACAGTGCATGAAATGTTGTCTAAAACAAAAAGAATGATGCATTTTAGTAGCTGGATCTGGTTTTATCACATTCTGAATTGAACGTTGAAAATGAGCTGTTCTCAGCCAGCAGAGGTCAAAATAAGCAGTAATGCAAACTCAGTCAGAGACATAGATTTTCACTTGCAACTTGCTTTAACATGTTTAACAGTGCATGAAATGTTGTCTAAAACAAAAAGAATAATGCATTTTTGTGGCTGGATCTTGTTTTATCACACTCTGAATTGAACGTTGAAAATGAGCCGTTCTCAGCCAGCAGAGGTCAAAATAAGCAGTAATGCAAACTCAGTCAGAGACAGATTTTCACTTGCAACTTGCTTTAACATGTTTAACAGTGCATGAAATGTTGTCTAAAACAAAAAAAATGATGCATTGAAGTAGCTGGATCTGGTTTTATCACATTCTAAATTGAACGTTGAAAATGAGCTTTTCAGAGCCAGCAGAGGTCAAAATAAGCAGTAATGCAAACTCAGTCATAGACATAGATTTTCACTTGCAACTTGCTTTAACATGTTTAACAGTGCATGAAATGTTGTCTAAAACAAAAAGAATGATGCATTTTAGTGGCTGGATCTGGTTTTATCACATTCTGAATTGAACGTTAATAATGAGCTTTTCAGAGCCAGCAGAGGTCAAAATAACCAGTAATGCAAACTCAGTCATAGACATAGATTTTCACTTGCAACTTGCTTTACATGTTTAACAGTGCATGAAATGTTGTCTAAAACAAAAAGAATGATGCATTTTAGTGGCTGGATCTGGTTTTATCACATTCTGAATTGAACGTTGAAAATGAGCTTTTCAGAGCCAGCAGAGGTCAAAATAAGCAGTAATGCAAACTCAGTCATAGACATAGATTTTCACTTGCAACTTGCTTTAACATGTTTAACAGTGCATGAAATGTTGTCTAAAACAAAAAGTATGATGCATTTTTGTGGCTGGATCTGGTTTTATCACATTCTGAATTGAACGTTGAAATTGAGCTGTTCTCAGCCAGCAGAGGTCAAAATAAGCAGTAATGCAAACTCAGTCAGAGACATAGATTTTCACTTGCAACTTGCTTTAACATGTTTAACAGTGCATGAAATGTTGTCTAAAACAAAAAGAATGATGCATTTTTGTGGCTGGATCTGGTTTTATCACATTCTGAATTGAACGTTGAAAATGAGCTGTTCTCAGCCAGCAGAGGTCAAAATAAGCAGTAATGCAAACTCAGTCAGAGACATAGATTTTCACTTGCAACTTGCTTTAACATGTTTAACAGTGCATGAAATGTTGTCTAAAACAAAAAGAATGATGCATTTTTGTAGCTGGATCTGGTTTTATCACATTCTGAATTGAACGTTGAAAATGAGCTTTTCAGAGCCAGCAGAGGTCAAAATAAGCAGTAATGCAAACTCAGTCATAGACATAGATTTTCACTTGCAACTTGCTTTAACATGTTTAAAAGTGCATGAAATGTTGTCTAAAACAAAACGAATTATGTATTTTAGTAGCTGGATCTGGTTTTATCACATCCTGTATTGGACGTTAAAAATGAGCTTTATTCAGCCAGCAGAGGTCAAAATAAGCAGTAATGCAAACTCAGTCATAGACATAGATTTTCACTTGCAACTTGCTTTAACATGTTTAACAGTGCATGAAATGTTGTCTAAAACAAAAAGAATGATGCATTTTAGTAGCTGGATCTGGTATTATCACATTCTGCATTGGACGTTGAAAATGAGCTTTACTCAGCCAGCAGAGGTCAAAACAAGCAGTAATGCAAACTCAGTCAGAAACATAGATTTTCACTTGCAACTTTCTTAAACATATTTAACAGTGCATGAAATGTTGTCTAAAACAAAAAGAAAATGCTTTTTAGTGGCTGGATCTGGTTTTATCACATTCTGAATTGAACGTTGAAAATGAGCTTTTCAGAGCCAGCAGAGGTCAAAATAAGCAGTAATGCAAACTCAGTCAGAGACATAGAATTTCACTTGCAACTTGCTTTAACATGTTTAACATTGCATGAAATGTTGTCTAAAACAAAAAGTATGATGCATTTTAGTGGCTGGATCTGGTTTTATCACATTCTGAATTGAACGTTGAAAATGAGCTTTTCAGAGCCAGCAGAGGTCAAAATAAGGAGTAATGCAAACTCAGTCATAGACATAGATTTTCACTTGCAACTTGCTTTAACTTGTTTAAAAGTGCATGAAATGTTGTCTAAAACAAAACGAATAATGTATTTTAGTAGCTGGATCTGGTTTTATCACATTCTGTATTGGACGTTAAAAATGAGCTTTACTCAGCAAGCAGAGGTCAAAATAAGCAGTAATGCAAACTCAGTCATAGACATAGATTTTCACTTGCAACTTGCTTTAACATGTTTAACAGTGCATGAAATGTTGTCTAAAACAAAAAGAATGATGCATTTTAGTAACTGGATATGGTTTTATCAAATTCTGCATTGGACGTTGAAAATGAGCTTTACTCAGCCAGCAGAGGTCAAAATAAGCAGTAATGCAAACTCAGTCAGAGACATAGATTTTCACTTGCAACTTGCTTTAACGTGTTTAACAGTGCATGAAATGTTTTCTAAAACAAAAAGAATGATGCATTTTAGTAGCTGGATCTGGTTTTATCACATTCTGAATTGAACGTTGAAAATGAGCTTTTCAGAGCCAGCAGAGGTCAAAATAAGCAGTAATGCAAACTCAGTCATAGACATAGATTTTCACTTGCAACTTGCTTTAACATGTTAAACAGTGCATGAAATGTTGTCTAAAACAAAAAGAATGATGCATTTTAGTGGCTGGATCTGGTTTTATCACATTCTGAATTGAATGTTGAAAATGAGCTTTTCAGAGCCAGCAGAGGTCAAAATAAGCAGTAATGCAAACTCAGTCATAGACATAGATTTTCACTTGCAACTTTCTTAAACATATTTAACAGTGCATGAAATGTTGTCTAAAACAAAAAGAAAATGCTTTTTAGTGGCTGGATCTGGTTTTATCACATTCTGAATTGAACGTTGAAAATGAGCTTTTCAGAGCCAGCAGAGGTCAAAATAAGCAGTAATGCAAACTCAGTCAGAGACATAGAATTTCACTTGCAACTTGCTTTAACATGTTTAACATTGCATGAAATGTTGTCTAAAACAAAAAGTATGATGCATTTTAGTGGCTGGATCTGGTTTTATCACATTCTGAATTGAACGTTGAAAATGAGCTTTTCAGAGCCAGCAGAGGTCAAAATAAGGAGTAATGCAAACTCAGTCATAGACATAGATTTTCACTTGCAACTTGCTTTAACTTGTTTAAAAGTGCATGAAAGGTTGTCTAAAACAAAACGAATAATGTATTTTAGTAGCTGGATCTGGTTTTATCACATTCTGTATTGGACGTTGAAAATGAGCTTTACTCAGCCAGCAGAGGTCAAAATAAGCAGTAATGCAAATTCAGTCAGAGACATAGATTTTCACTTGCAACTTGCTTTAACGTGTTTAACAGTGCATGAAATGTTTTCTAAAACAAAAAGAATAATGCATTTTAGTAGCTGGATCTGGTTTTATCACATTCTGAATTGAACGTTGAAAATGAGCTTTTCAGAGCCAGCAGAGGTCAAAACAAGCAGTAATGCAAACTCAGTCAGAAACATAGATTTTCACTTGCAACTTTCTTAAACATATTTAACAGTGCATGAAATGTTGTCTAAAACAAAAAGAAAATGCTTTTTAGTGGCTGGATCTGGTTTTATCACATTCTGAATTGAACGTGGAAAATGAGCTTTTCAGAACCATCAGAGGTCAAAATAAGCAGTAATGCAAACTCAGTCAGAGACATAGAATTTCACTTGCAACTTGCTTTAACATGTTTAACATTGCATGAAATGTTGTTTAAAACAAAAAGTATGATGCATTTTAGTGGCTGGATCTGGTTTTATCACATTCTGAATTGAACGTTGAAAATGAGCTTTTCAGAGCCAGCAGAGGTCAAAATAAGGAGTAATGCAAACTCAGTCATAGACATAGATTTTCACTTGCAACTTGCTTTAACTTGTTTAAAAGTGCATGAAATTTTGTCTAAAACAAAACGAATAATGTATTTTAGTAGCTGTCTCTGGTTTTATCACATTCTGTATTGGACGTTAAAAATGAGCTTTACTCAGCAAGCAGAGGTCAAAATAAGCAGTAATGCAAACTCAGTCATAGACATAGATTTTCACTTGCAACTTGCTTTAACATGTTTAACAGTGCATGAAATGTTGTCTAAAACAAAAAGAATGATGCATTTTAGTAACTGGATATGGTTTTATCAAATTCTGCATTGGACGTTGAAAATGAGCTTTACTCAGCCAGCAGAGGTCAAAATAAGCAGTAATGCAAACTCAGTCAGAGACATAGATTTTCACTTGCAACTTGCTTTAACGTGTTTAACAGTGCATGAAATGTTGTCTAAAACAAAAAGAATGATGCATTTTAGTAGCTGGATCTGGTTTTATCACATTCTGAATTGAACGTTGAAAATGAGCTTTTCAGAGCCAGCAGAGGTCAAAATAAGCAGTAATGCAAACTCAGTCATAGACATAGATTTTCACTTGCAACTTGCTTTAACATGTTAAACAGTGCATGAAATGTTGTCTAAAACAAAAAGAATGATGCATTTTAGTGGCTGGATCTGGTTTTATCACATTTTGAATTGAATGTTGAAAATGAGCTTTTCAGAGCCAGCAGAGGTCAAAATAAGCAGTAATGCAAACTCAGTCATAGACATAGATTTTCACTTGCAACTTGCTTTAACATGTTTAACAGTGCATGAAATGTTGTCTAAAACAAAAAGAATGATGCATTTTAGTGGCTGGATCTGGTTTTATCACATTCTGAATTGAACGTTGAAAATGAGCTTTTCAGAGCCAGCAGAGGTCAAAATAAGCAGTAATGCAAACTCAGTCATAGACATAGATTTTCACTTGCAACTTGCTTTAACATGTTTAACAGTGCATGAAATGTTATCTAAAACAAAAAGAATGATGTATTTTAGTAGCTGGATCTGGTTTTATCACGTTCTGTATTGGACGTTAAAAATGAGATTTACTCAGCCAGCAGAGGTCAAAATAAGCAGTAATGCAAACTCAGTCATAGACATAGATTTTTACTTGCAACTTGCTTTAACATGTTTAACAGTGCATGAAATGTTGTCTAAAACAAAAAGAATGATGCATTTTAGTAGCTGGATCTGGTTTTATCACATTCTGAATTGAACGTTGAAAATGAGCTGTTCTCAGCCAGCAGAGGTCAAAATAAGCAGTAATGCAAATTCAGTCAGAGACATAGATTTTCACTTGCAACTTGCTTTAACATGTTTAACAGTGCATGAAATGTTGTCTAAAACAAAAAGAATAATGCATTTTTGTGGCTGGATCTTGTTTTATCACACTCTGAATTGAACGTTGAAAATGAGCCGTTCTCAGCCAGCAGAGGTCAAAATAAGCAGTAATGCAAACTCAGTCAGAGACAGATTTTCACTTGCAACTTGCTTTAACATGTTTAACAGTGCATGAAATGTAGTCTAAAACAAAAAAAATGATGCATTGAAGTAGCTGGATCTGGTTTTATCACATTCTGAATTGAACGTTGAAAATGAGCTTTTCAGAGCCAGCAGAGGTCAAAATAAGCAGTAATGCAAACTCAGTCATAGACATAGATTTTCACTTGCAACTTGCTTTAACATGTTTAACAGTGCATGAAATGTTGTCTAAAACAAAAAGAATGATGCATTTTAGTGGCTGGATCTGGTTTTATCACATTCTGAATTGAACGTTGATAATGAGCTTTTCAGAGCCAGCAGAGGTCAAAATAACCAGTAATGCAAACTCAGTCAGAGACATAGACATAGATTTTCACTTGCAACTTGCTTTAACATGTTTAACAGTGCATGAAATGTTGTCTAAAACAAAAAGAATGATGCATTGAAGTAGCTGGATCTGGTTTTATCACATTCTGAATTGAACGTTGAAAATGAGCTTTTCAGAGCCAGCAGAGGTCAAAATAAGCAGTAATGCAAACTCAGTCGAAGACATAGATTTTCACTTGCAACTTGCTTTAACATGTTTAACAGTGCATAAAATGTTGTCTAAAACAAAAAGAATGATGTATTTTAGTAGCTGGATCTGGTTTTATCACATTCTGCATTGGACGTTGAAAATGAGCTTTACCCAGCCAGCAGAGATTAAAACAAGCAGTAATGCAAACTCTGTCAGAGACATAGATTTTCACTTGCAACTTTCTTAAACATATTTAACAGTATATGAAATGTTGTCTAAAACAAAAAGAAAATGATTTTTAGTGGCTAGATCTGGTTTTATCACATTCTGAATTGAACGTTGAAAATGAGCTTTTCAGAGCCAGCAGAGGTCAAAATAAGCAGTAATGCAAACTCAGTCAGAGACATAGATTTTCACTTGCAACTTGCTTTAACATGTTTAACAGTGCATGAAATGTTGTCTAAAACAAAAAGAATGATGCATTTTTGTGGCTGGATCTGGTTTTATCACATTCTGAATTGAACGTTGAAAATGAGCTGTTCTCAGCCAGCAGAGGTCAAAATAAGCAGTAATGCAAACTCAGTCAGAGACATAGATTATCACTTGCAACTTTCTTAAACATATTTAACAGTGCATGAAATGTTGTCTAAAGCAAAAAGAAAATGCTTTTTAGTGGCTGGATCTGGTTTTATCACATTCTGATATGAACGTTGAAAATGAGCTGTTCTCAGCCAGCAGAGGTCAAAATAAGCAGTAATGCAAACTTAGTCAGAGACATAGATTATCACTTGTAACTTGCTTTAACATGTTTAACAGTGCATGAAATGTTGTCTAAAACAAAAAAAAAATGATGCATTTTAGTAGCTGGATCTGGTTTTATCACATTCTGCATTGGACGTTGAAAATGAGCTTTACTCAGCCAGCAGAGATTAAAACAAACAGTAATGCAAACTCAGTCAGAGACATAGATTTTCACTTGCAACTTTCTTAAACATATTTAACAGTGCATGAAATGTTGTCTAAAACAAAAAGAAAATGCTTTTTAGTGGCTGGATCTGGTTTTATCACATTCTGAATTGAACGTTGAAAATGAGCTTTTCAGAGCCAGCAGAGGTCAAAATAAGCAGTAATGCAAACTCAGTCAGAGACATAGATTTTCACTTGCAACTTGCTTTAACATATTTAACAGTGCATGAAATGTTGTCTAAAACAAAAAGAATGATGCATTTTTGTGGCTGGATCTGGTTTTATCACATTCTGAATTGAACGTTGAAAATGAGCTTTTCAGAGCCAGCAGAGGTCAAAATAAGCAGTAATGCAAACTCAGTCATAGACATAGATTTTCACTTGCAACTTGCTTTAACATGTTTAACAGTGCATGAAATGTTGTCTAAAACAAAATGTATGATGCATTTTTGTGGCTGGATCTGGTTTTATCACATTCTGAATTGAACGTTAAAAATGAGCTGTTCTCAGCCAGCAGAGGTCAAAATAAGCAGTAATGCAAACTCAATCAGAGACATAGATTTTCACTTGCAACTTGCTTTAACATGTTTAACAGTGCATGAAATGTTGTCTAAAACAAAAAGAAATATGCATTTTAGTAGCTGGATCTGGTTTTATCACATTCTGCATTGGACGTTGAAAATGAGCTTTTCAGAGCCAGCAGAGGTCAAAACAAGCAGTAATGCAAACTCAGTCAGAGACATCGATTTTCACTTGCAACTTTCTTAAACATATTTAACAGTGCATGAAATGTTGTCTAAAACAAAAAGAAAATGCTTTTTAGTGGCTGGATCTGGTTTTATCACATTCTGAATTGAACGTTGAAAATGAGCTTTTCAGAGCCAGCAGAGGTCAAAATAAGCAGTAATGCAAACCTAGTCAGAGACATAGATTTTCACTTGCAACTTGCTTTAACATGTTTAACAGTGCATGAAATGTTGTCTAAAACAAAAAGAATGATGCATTTTTGTGGCTGGATCTGGTTTTATCACATTCTGCATTGGACGTTGAAAATGAGCTTTACTCAGCCAGCAGAGGTCAAAATAAGCAGTAATGCAAACTCTGTCAGAGACATAGATTTTCACTTGCACATTTCTTAAACAAATTTAACAGTGCATGAAATGTTGTCTAAAACAAAAAGAAAATGCTTTTTAGTGGCTGGATCTGGTTTTATCACATTCTGAATTGAACGTTGAAAATGAGCTTTTCAGAGCCAGCAGAGGTCAGAATAAGCAGTAATGCAAACTCAGTCAGAGACATAGATTTTCACTTGCAACTTGCTTTAACATGTTTAACAGTGCATGAAATGTTGTCTAAAACAAAAAGAATGATGCATTTTAGTGGCTGGATCTGGTTTTATCACATTCTGAATTGAACGTTGAAAATGAGCTTTTCAGAGCCAGCAGAGGTCAAAATAAGCAGTAATGCAAACTCAGTCATAGACATAGATTTTCACTTGCAACTTGCTTTAACATGTTTAACAGTGCATGAAATGTTGTCTAAAACAAAAAGAATGATGTATTTTGGTAGCTGGATCAGGTTTTATCACATTCTGTATTGGATGTTAAAAATGAGCTTTACTCAGCCAGCAGAGGTCAAAATAAGCAGTAATGCAAACTCAGTCATAGACATAGATTTTCACTTGCAACTTGCTTTAACATGTTTAACAGTGCATGAAATGTTGTCTAAAACAAAAAGAATGATGCATTTTAGTAGCTGGATCTGGTTTTATCACATTGTGCATTGGACGTTGAAAATGAGCTTTACTCAGCCAGCAGAGATTAAAACATGCAGTAATGCAAACTCAGTCAGAGACATAGATTTTCACTTGCAACTTTCTTAATCATATTTAACAGTGCATAAAATGTTGTCTAAAGCAAAAAGAAAATGCTTTTTAGTGGCTGGATCTGGTTTTATCACATTCTGATATGAACGTTGAAAATGAGCTGTTCTCAGCCAGCAGAGGTCAAAATAAGCATTAATGCAAACTTAGTCAGAGACATAGATTTTCACTTGCAACTTTCTTAAACATATTTAACAGTGCATGAAATGTTGTCTAAAACAAAAAGAAAATGCTTTTTAGTGGCTGGATCTGGTTTTATCACATTCTGAATTGAACGTTGAAAATGAGCTTTAAAGAGCCAGCAGAGGTCAAAATAAGCAGTAATGCAAACTCAGTCAGAGACATAGATTTTCACTTGCAACTTGCTTTAACATGTTTAACAGTGCATGAAATGTTGTCTAAAACAAAAAGAATGATGCATTTTAGTAGCTGGATCTGGTTTTATCACATTCTGCATTGGACGTTGAAAATGAGCTTTTCAGAGCCAGCAGAGGTCAAAATAAGCAGTAATGCAAACTCAGTCATAGACATAGATTTTCACTTGCAACTTGCTTTAACATGTTTAACAGTGCATGAAATGTTGTCTAAAACAAAAAGAAAATGCCTTTTAGTGGCTGGATCTGGTTTTATCACATTCTGAATTAAACGTTAAAAATGAGCTTTACTCAGCCAGCAGAGGTCAAAATAAGCAGTAATGCAAACTCAGTCAGAGACATAGATTTTCACTTGCAACTTTCTTAAACATATTTAACAGTACATGAAATGTTGTCTAAAACAAAAAGAAAATGCTTTTTAGTGGCTGGATCTGGTTTTATCACATTCTGAATTGAACGTTGAAAATGAGCTTTTCAGAGCCAGCAGAGGTCAAAATAAGCAGTAATGCAAACTCAGTCAGAGACATAGATTTTCACTTGCAACTTGCTTTAACATGTTTAACAGTGCATGAAATGTTGTCTAAAACAAAAAGAATGATGCATTTTTGTGGCTGGATCTGGTTTTATCACATTCAGAATTGAACGTTGAAAATGAGCTGTTCTCAGCCAGCAGAGGTCAAAATAAGCAGTAATGCAAACTCAGTCAGAGACATAGATTATCACTTGCAACTTGCTTTAACATGTTTAACAGTGCATGAAATGTTGTCTAAAACAAAAAGAATGATGCATTTTAGTAGCTGGATCTGGTTTTATCACATTCTGCATTGGACGTTGAAAATGAGCTTTACTCAGCCAGCAGAGATTAAAACAAGCAGTAATGCAAACTCAGTCAGAGACATAGATTTTCACTTGCAACTTTCTTGAACATATTTAACAGTGCATGAAATGTTGTCTAAAACAAAAAGAAAATGCTTTTTAGTGGCTGGATCTGGTTTTATCACATTCTGAATTGAACGTTGAAAATGAGCTTTTCAGAGCCAGCAGAGGTCAAAATAAGCAGTAATGCAAACTCAGTCAGAGACATAGATTATCACTTGCAACTTGCTTTAACATGTTTAACAGTGCATGAAATGTTGTCTAAAACAAAAAGAATGATGCATTTTAGTAGCTTAATCTGGTTTTATCACATTCTGCATTGGACGTTGAAAATGAGCTTTACTCAACCAGCAGAGATTAAAGCAAGCAGTAATGCAAACTCAGTCAGAGACATAGATTTTCACTTGCAACTTTCTTAAACATATTTAACAGTGCATGAAATGTTGTCTAAAGCAAAAAGAAAATGCTTTTTAGTGGCTGGATCTGGTTTTATCACATTCTGATATGAACATTGAAAATGAGCTGTTCTCAGCCAGCAGAGGTCAAAATAAGCATTAATGCAAACTTAGTCAGAGACATAGATTATCACTTGCAACTTGCTTTAACATGTTTAACAGTGCATGAAATGTTGTCTAAAACAAAAAGAATGATGCATTTTAGTAGCTGGATCTGGTTTTATCACATTCTGCATTGGACGTTGAAAATGAGCTTTACTCAGCCAGCAGAGATTAAAACAAGCAGTAATGCAAACTCAGTCAGAGACATAGATTTTCACTTGCAACTTTCTTGAACATATTTAACAGTGCATGAAATGTTGTCTAAAACAAAAAGAAAATGCTTTTTAGTGGCTGGATCTGGTTTTATCACATTCTGATATGAACGTTGAAAATGAGCTGTTCTCAGCCAGCAGAGGTCAAAATAAGCATTAATGCAAACTTAGTCAGAGACATAGATTATCACTTGCAACTTGCTTTAACATGTTTAACAGTGCATGAAATGTTGTCTAAAACAAAAAGAATGATGCATTTTAGTAGCTGGATCTGGTTTTATCACATTCTGCATTGGACGTTGAAAATGAGCTTTACTCAGCCAGCAGAGATTAAAACAAGCAGTAATGCAAACTCAGTCAGAGACATAGATTTTCACTTGCAACTTTCTTGAACATATTTAACAGTGCATGAAATGTTGTCTAAAACAAAAAAGAAAATGCTTTTTAGTGGCTGGATCTGGTTTTATCACATTCTGAATTGAACGTTGAAAATGAGCTTTTCAGAGCCAGCAGAGGTCAAAAGAAAGCAGTAATGCAAACTCAGTCAGAGACATAGATTTTCACTTGCAACTTGCTTTAACATGTTTAACAGTGCATGAAGTGTTGTCTAAAACAAAAAGAATGATGCATTTTTGTGGCTGGATCTGGTTTTATCACACTCTGAATTGAACGTTGAAAATGAGCCAGCAGCCAGCAGAGGTCAAAATAAGCAGTAATGCAAACTCAGTCAGAGACATAGATTTTCACTTTCAACTTGCTTTAACATGTTTAACAGTGCATGAAATGTTGTCTAAAACAAAAAGAATGATGCATTTTAGTAGCTGGATCTGGTTTTATCACATTCTGAATTGAACGTTGAAAATGAGCTTTTCAGAGCCAGCAGAGGTCAAAATAAGCAGTAATGCAAACTCAGTCATAGACATAGATTTTCACTCACAACTTTCTTAAACATATTTAACAGTGCATGAAATGTTGTCTAAAACAAAAAGAAAATGCTTTTTAGTTGCTGGATTTGGTTTTATCACATTCTGAATTGAACGTTGAAAATGAGCTTTTCAGAGCCAGCAGAGGTCAAAATAAGCAGTAATGCAAACTCAGTCAGAGACATAGATTTTCACTTGCAACTTGCTTTAACATGTTTAACAGTGCATGAAATGTTGTCTAAAACAAAAAGAATGATTCATTTTTGTGGCTGGATCTGGTTTTATCACATTCTGCATTGGACGTTGAAAATGAGCTTTACTCAGCCAGCAGAGGTCAAAATAAGCAGTAATGCAAACTCAGTCAGAGACATAGATTTTCACTTGCACATTTTTTAAACAAATTTAACAGTGCATGAAATGTTGTCTAAAACAAAAAGAAAATGCTTTTTAGTGGCTGGATCTGGTTTTATCACATTCTGAATTGAACGTTGAAAATGAGCTTTTCAGAGCCAGCAGAGGTCAGAATAAGCAGTAATGCAAACTCATTCAGAGACATAGATTTTCACTTGCAACTTGCTTTAACATGTTTAACAGTGCATGAAATGTTGTCTAAAACAAAAAGAATGATGCAGTTTTGGTGGCTGGATCTGGTTTTATCACATTCTGAATTGAACGTTGAAAATGAGCTTTTCAGAGCCAGCAGAGGTCAAAATAAGCAGTAATGCAAACTTAGTCATAGACATAGATTTTCACTTGCAACTTGCTTTAACATGTTTAACAGTGCATGAAATGTTGTCTAAAACAAAAAGAATGATGTATTTTAGTAGCTGGATCTGGTTTTATCACATTCTGTATTGGATGTTAAAAATGAGCTTTACTCAGCCAGCAGAGGTCAAAATAAGCAGTAATGCAAACTCAGTCATAGACATAGATTTTCACTTGCAACTTGCTTTAACAAGTTTAACAGTGCATGAAATGTTGTCTAAAACAAAAAGAATGATGCATTTTTGTGGCTGGATCTGGTTTTATCACATTCTGAATTGAACGTTGAAAATGAGCTGTTCTCAGCCAGCAGAGGTCAAAATAAGCAGTACTGCAAACTCAGTCAGAGACATAGATTATCACTTGCAACTTGCTTTAACATGTTTAACAGTGCATGAAATGTTGTCTAAAACAAAAAGAATGATGCATTTTAGTAGCTGGATCTGGTTTTATCACATTCTGCATTGGACGTTGAAAATGAGCTTTACTCAGCCAGCAGTGATTAAAACAAGCAGTAATGCAAACTCAGTCAGAGACATAGATTTTCACTTGCAACTTTCTTGAACATATTTAACAGTGCATGAAATGTTGTCTAAAACAAAAAGAAAATGCTTTTTAGTGGCTGGATCTGGTTTTATCACATTCTGAATTGAACGTTGAAAATGTACGGAACCCCGGAAGGGACGTAGTGGAGGAGAAAAAAAATGGGTGGGTAAAAAAAAAATAATGGGTGAAAGAAAAAAAATGGGTGGGAGGAAAATATATATTTCTAAGTTTTTTGCGTTCTCTCGCAAAGATGTTTTGCGTTCTCTCGCAAAACTGTTTTTCCACAAACACTTCCTGTTCACTGCACTCACATAAACCCTCCCGTTTTTGCTGAAATTCTCCCATATTTTACCATTCTATCCCACTTTCTTTACATTACTGTGCGCTGATTGTCGCCTTTCACTTTGCAACCTCTGAACCAGTGAATGCATGTTTAAGCGCTGACTGACAGACGCGCTCCATACAATAAACTGATCCCAGATCAGCGTCTGTACGCGCCATTTAAAGGGACACTTCTGTTATCAAACAAGTGCGCAGCAAATGAATCTCATGTTTTGTTTAGTTTGATAACAGAGGTGTCTCTGTAAGAATGCACAGATCTATAATGAAAGCAGTCCATTACTTTAGAAACTGTTTGTGCTCATTTAAGAGAAAATAAGCTGTTTAAAATAAAACATGCAGGACGGAGATATTTCATATTATTCAGTGTATTTGTCTGTTTAAACATACACCCGCTCCTCTGTAAATGGCGTGTACAGACGCTGATCTGGGATCAGTTTATTGTACGAAGCGCGTCTGTCAGTCAGCGCTTATACATGCATTCACTGGTTCATAGGTAGCATACGCACAGTAATGTGAAGAAAGTGGGATAGAATGGTAAAATACGGGAGAATTTCGGCAAAAACGGGAGGGTTTACGTGAGTGAAGTGAACAGGAAGTGTTTGTGGAGAAACAGTTTTGCGAGAGAACGCAAAACATCTTTGCGAGAGAACGCAAAACATCTTTGCGAGAGAACGCAAAACATCTTTGCGAGAGAACGCAAAACATCTTTGCGAGGGAACGCAAAACTTTGCGAGAGAACGCAAAAAACTTAGAAATATATATTTTCCTCCCACCCATTTTTTTTCTTTCACCCATTATTTTTTTTTCACCCACCCATTTTTTTTCTCCTCCACTACGTCCCTTCCGGGGTTCCGTAAAAATGAGCTTTTCAGAGCCAGCAGAGGTCAAAATAAGCAGTAATGCAAACTCAGTCAGAGACATAGATTATCACTTGCAACTTGCTTTAACATGTTTAACAGTGCATGAAATGTTGTCTAAAACAAAAAGAATGATGCATTTTAGTAGCTGGATCTGGTTTTATCACATTCTGCATTGGACGTTGAAAATGAGCTTTACTTAACCAGCAGAGATTAAAGCAAGCAGTAATGCAAACTCAGTCAGAGACATAGATTTTCACTTGCAACTTTCTTAAACATATTTAACAGTGCATGAAATGTTGTCTAAAGCAAAAAGAAAATGCTTTTTAGTGGCTGGATCTGGTTTTATCACATTCTGATATGAACATTGAAAATGAGCTGTTCTCAGCCAGCAGAGGTCAAAATAAGCATTAATGCAAACTTAGTCAGAGACATAGATTATCACTTGCAACTTGCTTTAACATGTTTAACAGTGCATGAAATGTTGTTTAAAACAAAAAGAATGATGCATTTTAGTAGCTGGATCTGGTTTTATCACATTCTGCATTGGACGTTGAAAATGAGCTTTACTCAGCCAGTAGAGATTAAAACAAGCAGTAATGCAAACTCAGTCAGAGACATAGATTTTCACTTGCAACTTTCTTGAACATATTTAACAGTGCATGAAATGTTGTCTAAAGCAAAAAGAAAATGCTTTTTAGTGGCTGGATCTGGTTTTATCACATTCTGAATTGAACGTTGAAAATGAGCTGTTCTCAGCCAGCAGAGGTCAAATTAAGCATTAATACAAACTTAGTCAGAGACATAGATTATCACTTGCAACTTGCTTTAACATGTTTAACAGTGCATGAAATGTTGTCTAAAACAAAAAGAATGATGCATTTTAGTAGCTGGATCTGGTTTTATCACATTCTGCATTGGACGTTGAAAATGAGCTTTACTCAGCCAGCAGAGATTAAAACAAGCAGTAATGCAAACTCAGTCAGAGACATAGATTTTCACTTGCAACTTTCTTGAACATATTTAACAGTGCATGAAATGTTGTCTAAAACAAAAAAGAATGATGCATTTTATGGCTGGATCTGGTTTTATCACACTCTGAATTGAACGTTGAAAATGAGCCAGCAGCCAGCAGAGGTCAAAATAAGCAGTAATGCAAACTCAGTCAGAGACATAGATTTTCACTTTCAACTTGCTTTAACATGTTTAACAGTGCATGAAATGTTGTCTAAAACAAAAAGAATGATGCATTTTAGTAGCTGGATCTGGTTTTATCACATTCTGAATTGAACGTTGAAAATGAGCTTTTCAGAGCCAGCAGAGGTCAAAATAAGCAGTAATGCAAACTCAGTCATAGACATAGATTTTCACTCACAACTTTCTTAAACATATTTAACAGTGCATGAAATGTTGTCTAAAACAAAAAGAAAATGCTTTTTAGTTGCTGGATCTGGTTTTATCACATTCTGAATTGAACGTTGAAAATGAGCTTTTCAGAGCCAGCAGAGGTCAAAATAAGCAGCAATGCAAACTCAGTCAGAGACATAGATTTTCACTTGCAACTTGCTTTAACATGTTTAACAGTGCATGAAATGTTGTCTAAAACAAAAAGAATGATGCATTTTTGTGGCTGGATCTGGTTTTATCACATTCTGCATTGGACATTGAAAATGAGCTTTACTCAGCCAGCAGAGGTCAAAATAAGCAGTAATGCAAACTCAGTCAGAGACATAGATTTTCACTTGCACATTTCTTAAACAAATTTAACAGTGCATGAAATGTTGTCTAAAACAAAAAGAAAATGCTTTTTAGTGGCTGGATCTGGTTTTATCACATTCTGAATTGAACGTTGAAAATGAGCTTTTCAGAGCCAGCAGAGGTCAGAATAAGCAGTAATGCAAACTCAGTCAGAGACATAGATTTTCACTTGCAACTTGCTTTAACATGTTTAACAGTGCATGAAATGTTGTCTAAAACAAAAAGAATGATGCATTTTTGGTGGCTGGATCTGGTTTTATCACATTCTGAATTGAACGTTGAAAATGAGCTTTTCAGAGCCAGCAGAGGTCAAAATAAGCAGTAATGCAAACTCAGTCAGAGACATAGATTTTCACTTGCAACTTGCTTTAACATGTTTAACAGTGCATGAAATGTTGTCTAAAACAAAAAGAATGATGTATTTTAGTAGCTGGATCTGGTTTTATCACATTCTGCATTGGACGTTGAAAATGAGCTTTACTTAACCAGCAGAGATTAAAGCAAGCAGTAATGCAAACTCATTCAGAGACATAGATTTTCACTTGCAACTTTCTTAAACATATTTAACAGTGCATGAAATGTTGTCTAAAGCAAAAAGAAAATGCTTTTTAGTGGCTGGATCTGGTTTTATCACATTCTGATATGAACGTTGAAAATGAGCTGTTCTCAGCCAGCAGAGGTCAAAATAAGCAGTAATGCAAACTTAGTCAGAGACATAGATTATCACTTGCAACTTGCTTTAACATGTTTAACAGTGCATGAAATGTTGTCTAAAACAAAAAGAATGATGCATTTTAGTAGCTGGATCTGGTTTTATCACATTCTGCATTGGACGTTGAAAATGAGCTTTACTCAGCCAGCAGAGATTAAAACAAGCAGTAATGCAAACTCAGTCAGAGACATAGATTTTCACTTGCAACTTTCTTGAACATATTTAACAGTGCATGAAATGTTGTCTAAAACAAAAAGAAAATGCTTTTTAGTGGCTGGATCTGGTTTTATCACATTCTGAATTGAACGTTGAAAATGAGCTTTTCAGAGCCAGCAGAGGTCAAAAGAAAGCAGTAATGCAAACTCAGTCAGAGACATAGATTTTCACTTGCAACTTGCTTTAACATGTTTAACAGTGCATGAAGTGTTGTCTAAAACAAAAAGAATGATGCATTTTTGTGGCTGGATCTGGTTTTATCACACTCTGAATTGAACGTTGAAAATGAGCCAGCAGCCAGCAGAGGTCAAAATAAGCAGTAATGCAAACTCAGTCAGAGACATAGATTTTCACTTTCAACTTGCTTTAACATGTTTAACAGTGCATGAAATGTTGTCTAAAACAAAAAGAATGATGCATTTTAGTAGCTGGATCTGGTTTTATCACATTCTGAATTGAACGTTGAAAATGAGCTTTTCAGAGCCAGCAGAGGTCAAAATAAGCAGTAATGCAAACTCAGTCATAGACATAGATTTTCACTCACAACTTTCTTAAACATATTTAACAGTGCATGAAATGTTGTCTAAAACAAAAAGAAAATGCTTTTTAGTTGCTGGATCTGGTTTTATCACATTCTGAATTGAACGTTGAAAATGAGCTTTTCAGAGCCAGCAGAGGTCAAAATAAGCAGTAATGCAAACTCAGTCAGAGACATAGATTTTCACTTGCAACTTGCTTTAACATGTTTAACAGTGCATGAAATGTTGTCTAAAACAAAAAGAATGATGCATTTTTGTGGCTGGATCTGGTTTTATCACAATCTGCATTGGACATTGAAAATGAGCTTTACTCAGCCAGCAGAGGTCAAAATAAGCAGTAATGCAAACTCAGTCAGAGACATAGATTTTCGCTTGCACATTTCTTAAACAAATTTAACAGTGCATGAAATGTTGTCTAAAACAAAAAGAAAATGCTTTTTAGTGGCTGGATCTGGTTTTATCACATTCTGATATGAACGTTGAAAATGAGCTTTTCAGAGCCAGCAGAGGTCAGAATAAGCAGTAATGCAAACTCAGTCAGAGACATAGATTTTCACTTGCAACTTTCTTAAACATATTTAACATTGCATGAAATGTTGTCTAAAACAAAAAGAAAATGCTTTTTAGTGGCTGGATCTGGTTTTATCACATTCTGAATTGAACGTTGAAAATGAGCTTTAAAGAGCCAGCAGAGGTCAAAATAAGCAGTAATGCAAACTCAGTCAGAGACTTAGATTTTCACTTGCAACTTGCTTTAACATGTTTAACAGTGCATGAAATGTTGTCTAAAACAAAAAGAATGATGCATTTTAGTAGCTGGATCTGGTTTTATCACATTCTGCATTGGACGTTGAAAATGAGCTTTTCAGAGCCAGCAGAGGTCAAAATAAGCAGTAATGCAAACTCAGGCATAGACATAGATTTTCACTTGCAACTTGCTTTAACATGTTTAACAGTGCATGAAATGTTGTCTAAAACAAAAAGAAAATGCTTTTTAGTGGCTGGATCTGGTTTTATCACATTCTGAATTAAACCTTAAAAATGAGCTTTACTCAGCCAGCAGAGGTCAAAATAAGCAATAATGCAAACTCAGTCAGAGACATAGAATTTCACTTGCAACTTTCTTAAACATATTTAACAGTACATGAAATGTTGTCTAAAACAAAAAGAAAATGCTTTTTAGTGGCTGGATCTGGTTTTATCACATTCTAAATTGAACGTTGAAAATGAGCTTTTCAGAGCCAGCAGAGGTCAAAATAAGCAGTAATGCAAACTCAGTCAGAGACATAGATTTTCACTTGCAACTTGCTTTAACATGTTTAACAGTGCATGAAATGTTGTCTAAAACAAAAAGAATGATGCATTTTTGTGGCTGGATCTGGTTTTATCACATTCTGAATTGAACGTTGAAAATGAGCTGTTCTCAGCCAGCAGAGGTCAAAATAAGCAGTACTGCAAACTCAGTCAGAGACATAGATTATCACTTGCAACTTGCTTTAACATGTTTAACAGTGCATGAAATGTTGTCTAAAACAAAAAGAATGATGCATTTTAGTAGCTGGATCTGGTTTTATCACATTCTGCATTGGACGTTGAAAATGAGCTTTACTCAGCCAGCAGAGATTAAAACAAGCAGTAATGCAAACTCAGTCAGAGACATAGATTTTCACTTGCAACTTTCTTGAACATATTTAACAGTGCATGAAATGTTGTCTAAAACAAAAAGAAAATGCTTTTTAGTGGCTGGATCTGGTTTTATCACATTCTGAATTGAACGTTGAAAATGAGCTTTTCAGAGCCAGCAGAGGTCAAAATAAGCAGTAATGCAAACTCAGTCAGAGACATAGATTATCACTTGCAACTTGCTTTAACATGTTTAACAGTGCATGAAATGTTGTCTAAAACAAAAAGAATGATGCATTTTAGTAGCTGGATCTGGTTTTATCACATTCTGCATTGGACGTTGAAAATGAGCTTTACTCAACCAACAGAGATTAAAGCAAGCAGTAATGCAAACTCAGTCAGAGACATAGATTTTCACTTGCAACTTTCTTAAACATATTTAACAGTGCATGAAATGTTGTCTAAAGCAAAAAGAAAATGCTTTTTAGTGGCTGGATCTGGTTTTATCACATTCTGATATGAACATTGAAAATGAGCTGTTCTCAGCCAGCAGAGGTCAAAATAAGCATTAATGCAAACTTAGTCAGAGACATAGATTATCACTTGCAACTTGCTTTAACATGTTTAACAGTGCATGAAATGTTGTCTAAAACAAAAAGAATGATGCATTTTAGTAGCTGGATCTGGTTTTATCACATTCTGCATTGGACGTTGAAAATGAGCTTTACTCAGCCAGCAGAGATTAAAACAAGCAGTAATGCAAACTCAGTCTGAGACATAGATTTTCACTTGCAACTTTCTTGAACATATTTAACAGTGCATGAAATGTTGTCTAAAACAAAAAGAAAATGCTTTTTAGTGGCTGGATCTGTTTTTATCACATTCTGAATTGAACGTTGAAAATGAGCTGTTCTCAGCCAGCAGAGGTCAAAATAAGCAGTAATGCAAACTCAGTCAGAGACATAGATTATCACTTGCAACTTGCTTTAACATGTTTAACAGTGCATGAAATGTTGTCTAAAACAAAAAGAATGATGCATTTTAGTAGCTGGATCTGGTTTTATCACATTCTGCATTGGACGTTGAAAATGAGCTTTACTCAACCAGCAGAGATTAAAGCAAGCAGTAATGCAAACTCAGTCAGAGACATAGATTTTCACTTGCAACTTTCTTAAACATATTTAACAGTGCATGAAATGTTGTCTAAAGCAAAAAGAAAATGCTTTTTAGTGGCTGGATCTGGTTTTATCACATTCTGATATGAACGTTGAAAATGAGCTGTTCTCAGCCAGCAGAGGTCAAAATAAGCATTAATGCAAACTTAGTCAGAGACATAGATTATCACTTGCAACTTGCTTTAACATGTTTAACAGTGCATGAAATGTTGTCTAAAACAAAAAGAATGATGCATTTTAGTAGCTGGATCTGGTTTTATCACATTCTGCATTGGACGTTGAAAATGAGCTTTACTCAGCCAGCAGAGATTAAAACAAGCAGTAATGCAAACTCAGTCAGAGACATAGATTTTCACTTGCAACTTTCTTGAACATATTTAACAGTGCATGAAATGTTGTCTAAAACAAAAAGAAAATGCTTTTTAGTGGCTGGATCTGGTTTTATCACATTCTGAATTGAACGTTGAAAATGAGCTTTTCAGAGCCAGCAGAGGTCAAAAGAAAGCAGTAATGCAAACTCAGTCAGAGACATAGATTTTCACTTGCAACTTGCTTTAACATGTTTAACAGTGCATGAAGTGTTGTCTAAAACAAAAAGAATGATGCATTTTTGTGGCTGGATCTGGTTTTATCACACTCTGAATTGAACGTTGAAAATGAGCCAGCAGCCAGCAGAGGTCAAAATAAGCAGTAATGCAAACTCAGTCAGAGACATAGATTTTCACTTTCAACTTGCTTTAACATGTTTAACAGTGCATGAAATGTTGTCTAAAACAAAAAGAATGATGCATTTTAGTAGCTGGATCTGGTTTTATCACATTCTGAATTGAACGTTGAAAATGAGCTTTTCAGAGCCAGCAGAGGTCAAAATAAAAAGTAATGCAAACTCAGTCATAGACATAGATTTTCACTCACAACTTTCTTTAACATGTTTAACAGTGCATGAAATGTTGTCTAAAACAAAAAGAATGATGCATTTTAGTGGCTGGATCTGGTTTTATCACATTCTGAATTGAACGTTGAAAATGAGCTTTTCAGAGCCAGCAGAGGTCAAAATAAGCAGTAATGCAAACTCATTCATAGACATAGATTTTCACTTGCAACTTGCTTTAACATGTTTAAAAGTGCATGAAATGTTGTCTAAAACAAAACGAATAATGTATTTTAGTAGCTGGATCTGGTTTTATCACATTCTGTATTGGACGTTAAAAATAAGCTTTACTCAGCCAGCAGAGGTCAAAATAAGCAGTAATGCAAACTCAGTCATAGACATAGAATTTCACTTGCAACTTGCTTTAACATGTTTAACAGTGCATGAATTGTTGTCTAAAACAAAAAAGAATGATGCATTTTATGGCTGGATCTGTTTTTATCACTTTCTGAATTGGACGTTGAAAATGAGCTGTTCTCAGCCAGCAGAGGTCAAAATAAGCAGTAATGCAAACTCAGTCAGAGACATAGATTTTCACTTGCAACTTGCTTTAACATGTTTAACAGTGCATGAATTGTTGTCTAAAACAAAAAAGAATGATGCATTTTATGGCTGGATCTGTTTTTATCACTTTCTGAATTGGACGTTGAAAATGAGCTTATCTCAGCCAGCAGAGAGGTCAAATCACAGTAATGCAAACTCAGTCAGAGACATAGATTTTCACTTGCAACTTGCTTTAACATGTTTAACAGTGCATGAATTGTTGTCTAAAACAAAAAAGAATGATGCATTTTATGGCTGGATCTGTTTTATCACTTTCTGAATTGGACATTGAAAATTAGCTTATCTCAGCCAGCAGAGAGGTCAAATCACAGTAATGCAAACTCAGTCAGAGACATAGATTTTCACTTGCAACTTGCTTTAACATGTTTAACAGTGCATGAATTGTTGTCTAAAACAAAAAAGAATGATGCATTTTATGGCTGGATCTGTTTTTATCACTTTCTGAATTGGACGTTGAAAATGAGCTTATCTCAGCCAGCAGAGAGGTCAAATCACAGTAATGCAAACTCAGTCAGAGACATAGATTTTCACTTGCAACTTGCTTTAACATGTTTAACAGTGCATGAATTGTTGTCTAAAACAAAAAAGAATGATGCATTTTATGGCTGGATCTGTTTTTATCACTTTCTGAATTGGACGTTGAAAATGAGCTTATCTCAGCCAGCAGAGAGGTCAAATCACAGTAATGCAAACTCAGTCAGAGACATAGATTTTCACTTGCAACTTGCTTTAACATGTTTAACAGTGCATGAATTGTTGTCTAAAACAAAAAAGAATGATGCATTTTGTTTTATCACTTTCTGAATTGGACGTTGAAAATGAGCTTATCTGAGCCAGCAGAGAGGTCAAATCACAGTAATGCAAACTCAGTCAGAGACATAGATTTTCACTTGCAACTTGCTTTAACATGTTTAACAGTGCATGAATTGTTGTCTAAAACAAAAAAGAATGATGCATTTTATGGCTGGATCTGTTTTTATCACTTTCTGAATTGGACGTTGAAAATGAGCTTATCTCAGCCAGCAGAGAGGTCAAATCACAGTAATGCAAACTCAGTCAGAGACATAGATTTTCACTTGCAACTTGCTTTAACATGTTTAACAGTGCATGAATTGTTGTCTAAAACAAAAAAGAATGATGCATTTTATGGCTGGATCTGTTTTATCACTTTCTGAATTGGACGTTGAAAATGAGCTTATCTCAGCCAGCAGAGAGGTCAAATCACAGTAATGCAAACTCAGTCAGAGACATAGATTTTCACTTGCAACTTGCTTTAACATGTTTAACAGTGCATGAATTGTTGTCTAAAACAAAAAAGAATGATGCATTTTATGGCTGGATTTGTTTTTATCACTTTGTGAATTGGACGTGGAAAATGAGCTTATCTCAGCCAGCAGAGAGGTCAAATCACAGTAATGCAAACTCAGTCAGAGACATAGATTTTCACTTGCAACTTGCTTTAACATGTTTAACAGTGCATGAATTGTTGTTTAAAACAAAAAAGAGTGATGCATTTTATGGCTGGATCTGTTTTATCACTTTCTGAATTGGACGTTGAAAATGAGCTTATCTCAGCCAGCAGAGAGGTCAAATCACAGTAATGCAAACTCAGTCAGAGACATAGATTTTCACTTGCAACTTTCTTGAACATATTTAACAGTGCATGAAATGTTGTCTAAAACAAAAAGAAAATGCTTTTTAGTGGCTGGATCTGGTTTTATCACATTCTGAATTGAACGTTGAAAATGAGCTTTTCAGAGCCAGCAGAGGTCAAAAGAAAGCAGTAATGCAAACTCAGTCAGAGACATAGATTTTCACTTGCAACTTGCTTTAACATGTTTAACAGTGCATGAAGTGTTGTCTAAAACAAAAAGAATGATGCATTTTTGTGGCTGGATCTGGTTTTATCACACTCTGAATTGAACGTTGAAAATGAGCCAGCAGCCAGCAGAGGTCAAAATAAGCAATAATGCAAACTCAGTCAGAGACATAGATTTTCACTTTCAACTTGCTTTAACATGTTTAACAGTGCATGAAATGTTGTCTAAAACAAAAAGAATGATGCATTTTAGTAGCTGGATCTGGTTTTATCACATTCTGAATTGAACGTTGAAAATGAGCTTTTCAGAGCCAGCAGAGGTCAAAATAAGCTGTAATGCAAACTCAGTCATAGACATAGATTTTCACTCACAACTTTCTTTAACATGTTTAACAGTGCATGAAATGTTGTCTAAAACAAAAAGAATGATGCATTTTAGTGGCTGGATCTGGTTTTATCACATTCTGAATTGAACGTTGAAAATGAGCTTTTCAGAGCCAGCAGAGGTCAAAATAAGCAGTAATGCAAACTCATTCATAGACATAGATTTTCACTTGCAACTTGCTTTAACATGTTTAAAAGTGCATGAAATGTTGTCTAAAACAAAACGAATAATGTATTTTAGTAGCTGGATCTGGTTTTATCACATTCTGTATTGGACGTTAAAAATAAGCTTTACTCAGCCAGCAGAGGTCAAAATAAGCAGTAATGCAAACTCAGTCATAGACATAGATTTTCACTTGCAACTTGCTTTAACATGTTTAACAGTGCATGAATTGTTGTCTAAAACAAAAAAGAATGATGCATTTTATAGCTGGATCTGTTTTATCACTTTCTGAATTGGACGTTGAAAATGAGCTTATCTCAGCCAGCAGAGAGGTCAAATCACAGTAATGCAAACTCAGTCAGAGACATAGATTTTCACTTGCAACTTGCTTTAACATGTTTAACAGTGCATGAATTGTTGTCTAAAACAAAAAAGAATGATGCATTTTATAGCTGGATCTGGTTTTATTACATTCTGAATTGGACGTTGAAAATGAGCTTATCTCAGCCAGCAGAGAGGTCAAATCACAGTAATGCAAACTCAGTCAGAGACATAGATTTTCACTTGCAACTTGCTTTAACATGTTTAACAGTGCATGAAATGTTGTCTAAAACAAAAAAGAATGATGCATTTTATAGCTGGATCTGTTTTTATCACTTTCTGAATTGGACGTTGAAAATGAGCTTATCTCAGCCAGCAGAGAGGTCAAATCACAGTAATGCAAACTCAGTCAGAGACATAGATTTTCACTTGCAACTTGCTTTAACATGTTTAACAGTGCATGAAATGTTGTCTAAAACAAAAAAGAATGATGCATTTTATGGCTGGATCTGTTTTTATCACTTTCTGAATTGGACGTTGAAAATGAGCTTATCTCAGCCAGCAGAGAGGTCAAATCACAGTAATGCAAACTCAGTCAGAGACATAGATTTTCACTTGCAACTTGCTTTAACATGTTTAACAGTGCATGAAATGTTGTCTAAAACAAAAAAGAATGATGCATTTTACGGCTGGATCTGGTTTTATTACATTCTGAATTGGACGTTGAAAATGAGCTTATCTCAGCCAGCAGAGAGGTCAAATCACAGTAATGCAAACTCAGTCAGAGACATAGATTTTCACTTGCAACTTGCTTTAACATGTTTAACAGTGCATGAAATGTTGTCTAAAACAAAAAAGAATTATGCATTTTATAGCTGGATCAGGTTTTATTACATTCTAAATTGGACGTTGAAAATGAGCTTATCTCAGCCAGCAGAGAGGTCAAATCACAGTAATGCAAACTCAGTCAGAGACATAGATTTTCACTTGCAACTTGCTTTAACATGTTTAACAGTGCATGAAATGTTGTCTAAAACAAAAAAGAATGATGCATTTTATAGCTGGATCAGGTTTTATTACATTCTGAATTAGACGTTGAAAATGAGCTTATCTCAGCCAGCAGAGAGGTCAAATCACAGTAATGCAAACTCAGTCAGAGACATAGATTTTCACTTGCAACTTGCTTTAACATGTTTAACAGTGCATGAAATGTTGTCTAAAACAAAAAAGAATGATGCATTTTATGGCTGGATCTGTTTTTATCACTTTCTGAATTGGACGTTGAAAATGAGCTTATCTCAGCCAGCAGAGAGGTCAAATCACAGTAATGCAAACTCAGTCAGAGACATAGATTTTCACTTGCAACTTGCTTTAACATGTTTAACAGTGCATGAAATGTTGTCTAAAACAAAAAAGAATGATGCATTTTATGGCTGGATCAGGTTTTATTACATTCTGAATTGGACGTTGAAAATGAGCTTATCTCAGCCAGCAGAGAGGTCAAATCACAGTAATGCAAACTCAGTCAGAGACATAGATTTTCACTTGCAACTTGCTTTAACATGTTTAACAGTGCATGAAATGTTGTCTAAAACAAAAAAGAATGATGCATTTTATGGCTGGATCTGTTTTTATCACTTTCTGAATTGGACGTTGAAAATGAGCTTATCTCAGCCAGCAGAGAGGTCAAATCACAGTAATGCAAACTCAGTCAGAGACATAGATTTTCATTTGCAACTTGCTTTAACATGTTTAACAGTGCATGAAATGTTGTCTAAAGCAAAAAAGAATGATGCATTTTATGGCTGGATCTGGTTTTATTACATTCTGAATTGGACGTTGAAAATGAGCTTATCTCAGCCAGCAGAGAGGTCAAATCACAGTAATGCAAACTCAGTCAGAGACATAGATTTTCACTTGCAACTTGCTTTAACATGTTTAACAGTACATGAAATGTTGTCTAAAACAAAAAAGAATGATGCATTTTATGGCTGGATCTGGTTTTATTACATTCTGAATTGGACGTTGAAAATGAGCTTATCTCAGCCAGCAGAGAGGTCAAATCACAGTAATGCAAACTCAGTCAGAGACATAGATTTTCACTTGCAACTTGCTTTAACATGTTTAACAGTGCATGAAATGTTGTCTAAAACAAAAAAGAATGATGCATTTTATGGCTGGATCTGGTTTTATTACATTCTGAATTGGACGTTGAAAATGAGCTTATCTCAGCCAGCAGAGAGGTCAAATCACAGTAATGCAAACTCAGTCAGAGACATAGATTTTCACTTACAACTTGCTTTAACATGTTTAACAGTGCATGAAATGTTGTCTAAAACAAAAAAGAATGATGCATTTTATAGCTGGATCAGGTTTTATTACATTCTGAATTGGACGTTGAAAATGAGCTTATCTCAGCCAGCAGAGAGGTCAAATCACAGTAATGCAAACTCAGTCAGAGACATAGATTTTCACTTGCAACTTGCTTTAACATGTTTAACAGTGCATGAAATGTTGTCTAAAACAAAAAAAGAATAATGCATTTTATGTCTGGATCAATTTTTATCACTTTCTGAATTGGACGTTGAAAATGAGCTTATCTGAGCCAGCAGAGAGGTCAAATCACAGTAATGCAAACTCAGTCAGAGACATAGATTTTCACTTGCAACTTGCTTTAACATGTTTAACAGTGCATGAAATGTTGTCTAAAACAAAAAAGAATGATGCATTTTATGGCTGGATCTGGTTTTATTACTTTCTGAATTGGACGTTGAAAATGAGCTTATCTCAGCCAGCAGAGAGGTCAAATCACAGTAATGCAAACTCAGTCTGAGACATAGATTTTCACTTGCAACTTGCTTTAACATGTTTAACAGTGCATGAATTGTTGTCTAAAACAAAAAAGAATGATGCATTTTATGGCTGGATCTGTTTTTATCACTTTGTGAATTGGACGTTGAAAATGAGCTTATCTCAGCCAGCAGAGAGGTCAAATCACAGTAATGCAAACTCAGTCAGAGACATAGATTTTCACTTGCAACTTGCTTTAACATGTTTAACAGTGCATGAATTGTTGTCTAAAACAAAAAAGAATGATGCATTTTGTTTTATCACTTTCTGAATTGGACGTTGAAAATGAGCTTATCTGAGCCAGCAGAGAGGTCAAATCACAGTAATGCAAACTCAGTCAGAGACATAGATTTTCACTTGCAACTTGCTTTAACATGTTTAACAGTGCATGAATTGTTGTCTAAAACAAAAAAGAATGATGCATTTTATGGCTGGATCTGTTTTATCACTTTCTGAATTGGACGTTGAAAATGAGCTTATCTCAGCCAGCAGAGAGGTCAAATCACAGTAATGCAAACTCAGTCAGAGATATAGATTTTCACTTGCAACTTGCTTTAACATGTTTAACAGTGCATGAATTGTTGTCTAAAACAAAAAAGAATGATGCATTTTATGGCTGGATTTGTTTTATCACTTTCTGAATTGGACGTTGAAAATGAGCTTATCTCAGCCAGCAGAGAGGTCAAATCACAGTAATGCAAACTCAGTCAGAGACATAGATTTTCACTTGCAACTTGCTTTAACATGTTTAACAGTGCATGAATTGTTGTCTAAAACAAAAAAGATTGATGCATTTTATGGCTGGATCTGTTTTTATCACTTTCTGAATTGGACGTTGAAAATGAGCTTATCTCAGCCAGCAGAGAGGTCAAATCACAGTAATGCAAACTCAGTCAGAGACATAGATTTTCACATGCAACTTGCTTTAACATGTTTAACAGTGCATGAATTGTTGTCTAAAACAAAAAAGAATGATGCATTTTATAGCTGGATCTGTTTTATCACTTTCTGAATTGGACGTTGAAAATGAGCTTATCTCAGCCAGCAGAGAGGTCAAATCACAGTAATGCAAACTCAGTCAGAGACATAGATTTTCACTTGCAACTTGCTTTAACATGTTTAACAGTGCATGAATTGTTGTCTAAAACAAAAAAGAATGATGCATTTTATAGCTGGATCTGGTTTTATTACATTCTGAATTGGACGTTGAAAATGAGCTTATCTCAGCCAGCAGAGAGGTCAAATCACAGTAATGCAAACTCAGTCAGAGACATAGATTTTCACTTGCAACTTGCTTTAACATGTTTAACAGTGCATGAAATGTTGTCTAAAACAAAAAAGAATGATGCATTTTATGGCTGGATCTGTTTTTATCACTTTCTGAATTGGACGTTGAAAATGAGCTTATCTCAGCCAGCAGAGAGGTCAAATCACAGTAATGCAAACTCAGTCAGAGACATAGATTTTCACTTGCAACTTGCTTTAACATGTTTAACAGTGCATGAAATGTTGTCTAAAGCAAAAAAGAATGATGCATTTTATGGCTGGATCTGGTTTTATTACATTCTGAATTGGACGTTGAAAATGAGCTTATCTCAGCCAGCAGAGAGGTCAAATCACAGTAATGCAAACTCAGTCAGAGACATAGATTTTCACTTGCAACTTGCTTTAACATGTTTAACAGTACATGAAATGTTGTCTAAAACAAAAAAGAATGATGCATTTTATGGCTGGATCTGGTTTTATTACATTCTGAATTGGACGTTGAAAATGAGCTTATCTCAGCCAGCAGAGAAGTCAAATCACAGTAATGCAAACTCAGTCAGAGACATAGATTTTCACTTACAACTTGCTTTAACATGTTTAACAGTGCATGAAATGTTGTCTAAAACAAAAAAGAATGATGCATTTTATAGCTGGATCAGGTTTTATTACATTCTGAATTGGACGTTGAAAATGAGCTTATCTCAGCCAGCAGAGAGGTCAAATCACAGTAATGCAAACTCAGTCAGAGACATAGATTTTCACTTGCAACTTGCTTTAACATGTTTAACAGTGCATGAAATGTTGTCTAAAACAAAAAAGAATGATGCATTTTATGGCTGGATCAGGTTTTATTACATTCTGAATTGGACGTTGAAAATGAGCTTATCTCAGCCAGCAGAGAGGTCAAATCACAGTAATGCAAACTCAGTCAGAGACATAGATTTTCACTTGCAACTTGCTTTAACATGTTTAACAGTGCATGAAATGTTGTCTAAAACAAAAAAGAATGATGCATTTTATGGCTGGATTAGGTTTTATTACATTCTGAATTGGACGTTGAAAATGAGCTTATCTCAGCCAGCAGAGAGGTCAAATCACAGTAATGCAAACTCAGTCAGAGACATAGATTTTCACTTGCAACTTGCTTTAACATGTTTAACAGTGCATGAAATGTTGTCTAAAACAAAAAAAGAATAATGCATTTTATGTCTGGATCAATTTTTATCACTTTCTGAATTGGACGTTGAAAATGAGCTTATCTGAGCCAGCAGAGAGGTCAAATCACAGTAATGCAAACTCAGTCAGAGACATAGATTTTCACTTGCAACTTGCTTTAACATGTTTAACAGTGCATGAAATGTTGTCTAAAACAAAAAAGAATGATGCATTTTATGGCTGGATCTGGTTTTATTACATTCTGAATTGGACGTTGAAAATGAGCTTATCTCAGCCAGCAGAGAGGTCAAATCACAGTAATGCAAACTCAGTCAGAGACATAGATTTTCACTTGCAACTTGCTTTAACATGTTTAACAGTGCATGAAATGTTGTCTAAAACAAAAAAGAATGATGCATTTTATGGCTGGATCTGGTTTTATTACATTCTGAATTGGACGTTGAAAATGAGCTTATCTCAGCCAGCAGAGAGGTCAAATCACAGTAATGCAAACTCAGTCAGAGACATTGATTTTCACTTGCAACTTGCTTTAACATGTTTAACAGTGCATGAAATGTTGTCTAAAACAAAAAAGAATGATGCATTTTATAGCTGGATCAGGTTTTATTACATTCTGAATTGGACGTTGAAAATGAGCTTATCTCAGCCAGCAGAGAGGTCAAATCACAGTAATGCAAACTCAGTCAGAGACATAGATTTTCACTTGCAACTTGCTTTAACATGTTTAACAGTGCATGAAATGTTGTCTAAAACAAAAAAGAATGATGCATTTTATAGCTGGATCTGTTTTTATCACTTTCTGAATGGGACGTTGAAAATGAGCTTATCTCAGCCAGCAGAGAGGTCAAATCACAGTAATGCAAACTCAGTCAGAGACATAGATTTTCACTTGCAACTTGCTTTAACATGTTTAACAGTGCATGAAATGTTGTCTAAAACAAAAAAGAATGATGCATTTTATAGCTGGATCAGGTTTTATTACATTCTGAATTGGACGTTGAAAATGAGCTTATCTCAGCCAGCAGAGAGGTCAAATCACAGTAATGCAAACTCAGTCAGAGACATAGATTTTCACTTGCAACTTGCTTTAACATGTTTAACAGTGCATGAAATGTTGTCTAAAACAAAAAAAAATGATGCATTTTATGGCTGGATCTGTTTTTATCACTTTCTGAAATGGACGTTGAAAATGAGCTTATCTCAGCCAGCGGAGAGGTCAAATCACAGTAATGCAAACTCAGTCAGAGACATAGATTTTCACTTGCAACTTGCTTTAACATGTTTAACAGTGCATGAAATGTTGTCTAAAACAAAAAAGAATGATGCATTTTATAGCTGGATCAGGTTTTATTTCATTCTGAATTGGACGTTGAAAATGAGCTTATCTCAGCCAGCAGAGAGGTCAAATCACAGTAATGCAAACTTAGTCAGAGACATAGATTTTCACTTGCAACTTGCTTTAACATGTTTAACAGTGCATGAAATGTTGTCTAAATTAAAAAAGAATGATGCATTTTATGGCTGGATCTGTTTTTATCACTTTCTGAAATGGACGTTGAAAATGAGCTTATCTCAGCCAGCAGAGAGGTCAAATCACAGTAATGCAAACTCAGTCAGAGACATAGATTTTCACTTGCAACTTGCTTTAACATGTTTAACAGTGCATGAAATGTTGTCTAAAACAAAAAAGAATGATGCATTTTATAGCTGGATCAGGTTTTATTACATTCTGAATTGGACGTTGAAAATGAGCTTATCTCAGCCAGCAGAGAGGTCAAATCACAGTAATGCAAACTCAGTCAGAGACATAGATTTTCACTTGCAACTTGCTTTAACATGTTTAACAGTGCATGAAATGTTGTCTAAAACAAAAAAGAATGATGCATTTTATGGCTGGATCAGGTTTTATTACATTCTGAATTGGACGTTGAAAATGAGCTTATCTCAGCCAGCAGAGAGGTCAAATCACAGTAATGCAAACTCAGTCAGAGACATAGATTTTCACTTGCAACTTGCTTTAACATGTTTAACAGTGCATGAAATGTTATCTAAAACAAAAAAGAATGATGCATTTTATAGCTGGATCAGGTTTTATTACATTCTGAATTGGACGTTGAAAATTAGCTTATCTCAGCCTGCAGAGAGGTCAAATCACAGTAATGCAAACTTAGTCAGAGACATAGATTTTCACTTGCAACTTGCTTTAACATGTTTAACAGTGCATGAAATGTTGTCTAAAACAAAAAAGAATGATGCATTTTATGGCTGGATCTGTTTTTATCACTTTCTGAAATGAACGTTGAAAATGAGCTTATCTCAGCCAGCAGAGAGGTCAAATCACAGTAATGCAAACTCAGTCAGAGACATAGATTTTCACTTGCAACTTGCTTTAACATGTTTAACAGTGCATGAAATGTTGTCTAAAACAAAAAAGAATGATGCATTTTATAGCTGGATCAGGTTTTATTACATTGTGAATTGGACGTTGAAAATGAGCTTATCTCAGCCAGCAGAGAGGTCAAATCACAGTAATGCAAACTCAGTCAGAGACATAGATTTTCACTTGCAACTTGCTTTAACATGTTTAACAGTGCATGAAATGTTGTCTAAAACAAAAAGAATGATGCATTTTATGGCTGGATCAGGTTTTATTACATTCTGAATTGGACGTTGAAAATGAGCTTATCTCAGCCAGCAGAGAGGTCAAATCACAGTAATGCAAACTCAGTCAGAGACATAGATTTTCACTTGCAACTTGCTTTAACATGTTTAACAGTGCATGAAATGTTGTCTAAAACAAAAAAGAATGATGCATTTTATGGCTGGATCAGGTTTTATTACATTCTGAATTGGACGTTGAAAATGAGCTTATCTCAGCCAGCAGAGAGGTCAAATCACAGTAATGCAAACTCAGTCAGAGACATATATTTTCACTTGCAACTTGCTTTAACATGTTTAAAAGTGCATGAAATGTTGTCTAAAACAAAAAAAAAATGATGCATTTTATGGCTGGATCTGGTTTTATCACTTTCTGAATTGGACGTTGAAAATGAGCTTATCTCAGCCAGCAGAGAGGTCAAATCACAGTAATGCAAACTCAGTCAGAGACATAGATTTTCACTTGCAACTTGCTTTAACATGTTTAACGGTGCATGAAATGTTGTCTAAAACAAAAAAGAATGATGCATTTTATGGCTGGATCTGGTTTTATTACATTCTGAATTGGACGTTGAAAATGAGCTTATCTCAGCCAGCAGAGAGGTCAAATCACAGTAATGCAAACTCAGTCAGACATAGATTTTCACTTGCAACTTGCTTTAACATGTTTAACAGTGCATGAAATGTTGTCTAAAACAAAAAAGAATGATGCATTTTATAGCTGGATCAGGTTTTATTACATTCTGAATTGGACGTTGAAAATGAGCTTATCTCAGCCAGCAGAGAGGTCAAATCACAGTAATGCAAACTCAGTCAGAGACATAGATTTTCACTTGCAACTTGCTTTAACATGTTTAACAGTGCATGAAATGTTGTCTAAAACAAAAAAGAATGATGCATTTTACGGCTGGATCTGGTTTTATCACATTCTGAATTGGACGTTGAAAATGAGCTTATCTCAGCCAGCAGAGAGGTCAAATCACAGTAATGCAAACTCAGTCAGAGACATAGATTTTCACTTGCAACTTGCTTTAACATGTTTAACAGTGTATGAAATGTTGTCTAAAACAAAAAAGAATGATGCATTTTATGGCTGGATCTGTTTTTATCACTTTCTGAATTGGACGTTGAAAATGAGCTTATCTCAGCCAGCAGAGAGGTCAAATCACAGTAATGCAAACTCAGTCAGAGACATAGATTTTCACTTGCAACTTGCTTTAACATGTTTAACAGTGCATGAAATGTTGTCTAAAACAAAAAAGAATGATGCATTTTATGGCTGGATCTGGTTTTATTACATTCTGAATTGGACGTTGAAAATGAGCTTATCTCAGCCAGCAGAGAGGTCAAATCACAGTAATGCAAACTCAGTCAGAGACATAGATTTTCACTTGCAACTTGCTTTAACATGTTTAACAGTGCATGAAATGTTGTCTAAAACAAAAAAGAATGATGCATTTTATAGCTGGATCAGGTTTTATTACATTCTGAATTAGACGTTGAAAATGAGCTTATCTCAGCCAGCAGAGAGGTCAAATCACAGTAATGCAAACTCAGTCAGAGACATAGATTTTCACTTGCAACTTGCTTTAACATGTTTAACAGTGCATGAAATGTTGTCTAAAACAAAAAAGAATGATGCATTTTATGGCTGGATCTGTTTTTATCACTTTCTGAATTGGACGTTGAAAATGAGCTTATCTCAGCCAGCAGAGAGGTCAAATCACAGTAATGCAAACTCAGTCAGAGACATAGATTTTCACTTGCAACTTGCTTTAACATGTTTAACAGTGCATGAAATGTTGTCTAAAACAAAAAAGAATGATGCATTTTATAGCTGGATCAGGTTTTATTACATTCTGAATTGGACGTTGAAAATGAGCTTATCTCAGCCAGCAGAGAAGTCAAATCACAGTAATGCAAACTCAGTCAGAGACATAGATTTTCACTTACAACTTGCTTTAACATGTTTAACAGTGCATGAAATGTTGTCTAAAACAAAAAAGAATGATGCATTTTATAGCTGGATCAGGTTTTATTACATTCTGAATTGGACGTTGAAAATGAGCTTATCTCAGCCAGCAGAGAGGTCAAATCACAGTAATGCAAACTCAGTCAGAGACATAGATTTTCACTTGCAACTTGCTTTAACATGTTTAACAGTGCATGAAATGTTGTCTAAAACAAAAAAGAATGATGCATTTTATGGCTGGATCAGGTTTTATTACATTCTGAATTGGACGTTGAAAATGAGCTTATCTCAGCCAGCAGAGAGGTCAAATCACAGTAATGCAAACTCAGTCAGAGACATAGATTTTCACTTGCAACTTGCTTTAACATGTTTAACAGTGCATGAAATGTTGTCTAAAACAAAAAAGAATGATGCATTTTATGGCTGGATTAGGTTTTATTACATTCTGAATTGGACGTTGAAAATGAGCTTATCTCAGCCAGCAGAGAGGTCAAATCACAGTAATGCAAACTCAGTCAGAGACATAGATTTTCACTTGCAACTTGCTTTAACATGTTTAACAGTGCATGAAATGTTGTCTAAAACAAAAAAAGAATAATGCATTTTATGTCTGGATCAATTTTTATCACTTTCTGAATTGGACGTTGAAAATGAGCTTATCTGAGCCAGCAGAGAGGTCAAATCACAGTAATGCAAACTCAGTCAGAGACATAGATTTTCACTTGCAACTTGCTTTAACATGTTTAACAGTGCATGAAATGTTGTCTAAAACAAAAAAGAATGATGCATTTTATGGCTGGATCTGGTTTTATTACATTCTGAATTGGACGTTGAAAATGAGCTTATCTCAGCCAGCAGAGAGGTCAAATCACAGTAATGCAAACTCAGTCAGAGACATAGATTTTCACTTGCAACTTGCTTTAACATGTTTAACAGTGCATGAAATGTTGTCTAAAACAAAAAAGAATGATGCATTTTATGGCTGGATCTGGTTTTATTACATTCTGAATTGGACGTTGAAAATGAGCTTATCTCAGCCAGCAGAGAGGTCAAATCACAGTAATGCAAACTCAGTCAGAGACATTGATTTTCACTTGCAACTTGCTTTAACATGTTTAACAGTGCATGAAATGTTGTCTAAAACAAAAAAGAATGATGCATTTTATAGCTGGATCAGGTTTTATTACATTCTGAATTGGACGTTGAAAATGAGCTTATCTCAGCCAGCAGAGAGGTCAAATCACAGTAATGCAAACTCAGTCAGAGACATAGATTTTCACTTGCAACTTGCTTTAACATGTTTAACAGTGCATGAAATGTTGTCTAAAACAAAAAAGAATGATGCATTTTATAGCTGGATCTGTTTTTATCACTTTCTGAATGGGACGTTGAAAATGAGCTTATCTCAGCCAGCAGAGAGGTCAAATCACAGTAATGCAAACTCAGTCAGAGACATAGATTTTCACTTGCAACTTGCTTTAACATGTTTAACAGTGCATGAAATGTTGTCTAAAACAAAAAAGAATGATGCATTTTATAGCTGGATCAGGTTTTATTACATTCTGAATTGGACGTTGAAAATGAGCTTATCTCAGCCAGCAGAGAGGTCAAATCACAGTAATGCAAACTCAGTCAGAGACATAGATTTTCACTTGCAACTTGCTTTAACATGTTTAACAGTGCATGAAATGTTGTCTAAAACAAAAAAAAATGATGCATTTTATGGCTGGATCTGTTTTTATCACTTTCTGAAATGGACGTTGAAAATGAGCTTATCTCAGCCAGCGGAGAGGTCAAATCACAGTAATGCAAACTCAGTCAGAGACATAGATTTTCACTTGCAACTTGCTTTAACATGTTTAACAGTGCATGAAATGTTGTCTAAAACAAAAAAGAATGATGCATTTTATAGCTGGATCAGGTTTTATTTCATTCTGAATTGGACGTTGAAAATGAGCTTATCTCAGCCAGCAGAGAGGTCAAATCACAGTAATGCAAACTTAGTCAGAGACATAGATTTTCACTTGCAACTTGCTTTAACATGTTTAACAGTGCATGAAATGTTGTCTAAATTAAAAAAGAATGATGCATTTTATGGCTGGATCTGTTTTTATCACTTTCTGAAATGGACGTTGAAAATGAGCTTATCTCAGCCAGCAGAGAGGTCAAATCACAGTAATGCAAACTCAGTCAGAGACATAGATTTTCACTTGCAACTTGCTTTAACATGTTTAACAGTGCATGAAATGTTGTCTAAAACAAAAAAGAATGATGCATTTTATAGCTGGATCAGGTTTTATTACATTCTGAATTGGACGTTGAAAATGAGCTTATCTCAGCCAGCAGAGAGGTCAAATCACAGTAATGCAAACTCAGTCAGAGACATAGATTTTCACTTGCAACTTGCTTTAACATGTTTAACAGTGCATGAAATGTTGTCTAAAACAAAAAAGAATGATGCATTTTATGGCTGGATCAGGTTTTATTACATTCTGAATTGGACGTTGAAAATGAGCTTATCTCAGCCAGCAGAGAGGTCAAATCACAGTAATGCAAACTCAGTCAGAGACATAGATTTTCACTTGCAACTTGCTTTAACATGTTTAACAGTGCATGAAATGTTATCTAAAACAAAAAAGAATGATGCATTTTATAGCTGGATCAGGTTTTATTACATTCTGAATTGGACGTTGAAAATTAGCTTATCTCAGCCTGCAGAGAGGTCAAATCACAGTAATGCAAACTTAGTCAGAGACATAGATTTTCACTTGCAACTTGCTTTAACATGTTTAACAGTGCATGAAATGTTGTCTAAAACAAAAAAGAATGATGCATTTTATGGCTGGATCTGTTTTTATCACTTTCTGAAATGAACGTTGAAAATGAGCTTATCTCAGCCAGCAGAGAGGTCAAATCACAGTAATGCAAACTCAGTCAGAGACATAGATTTTCACTTGCAACTTGCTTTAACATGTTTAACAGTGCATGAAATGTTGTCTAAAACAAAAAAGAATGATGCATTTTATAGCTGGATCAGGTTTTATTACATTGTGAATTGGACGTTGAAAATGAGCTTATCTCAGCCAGCAGAGAGGTCAAATCACAGTAATGCAAACTCAGTCAGAGACATAGATTTTCACTTGCAACTTGCTTTAACATGTTTAACAGTGCATGAAATGTTGTCTAAAACAAAAAGAATGATGCATTTTATGGCTGGATCAGGTTTTATTACATTCTGAATTGGACGTTGAAAATGAGCTTATCTCAGCCAGCAGAGAGGTCAAATCACAGTAATGCAAACTCAGTCAGAGACATAGATTTTCACTTGCAACTTGCTTTAACATGTTTAACAGTGCATGAAATGTTGTCTAAAACAAAAAAGAATGATGCATTTTATGGCTGGATCAGGTTTTATTACATTCTGAATTGGACGTTGAAAATGAGCTTATCTCAGCCAGCAGAGAGGTCAAATCACAGTAATGCAAACTCAGTCAGAGACATATATTTTCACTTGCAACTTGCTTTAACATGTTTAAAAGTGCATGAAATGTTGTCTAAAACAAAAAAAAATGATGCATTTTATGGCTGGATCTGGTTTTATCACTTTCTGAATTGGACGTTGAAAATGAGCTTATCTCAGCCAGCAGAGAGGTCAAATCACAGTAATGCAAACTCAGTCAGAGACATAGATTTTCACTTGCAACTTGCTTTAACATGTTTAACGGTGCATGAAATGTTGTCTAAAACAAAAAAGAATGATGCATTTTATGGCTGGATCTGGTTTTATTACATTCTGAATTGGACGTTGAAAATGAGCTTATCTCAGCCAGCAGAGAGGTCAAATCACAGTAATGCAAACTCAGTCAGAGACATAGATTTTCACTTGCAACTTGCTTTAACATGTTTAACAGTGCATGAAATGTTGTCTAAAACAAAAAAGAATGATGCATTTTATAGCTGGATCAGGTTTTATTACATTCTGAATTGGACGTTGAAAATGAGCTTATCTCAGCCAGCAGAGAGGTCAAATCACAGTAATGCAAACTCAGTCAGAGACATAGATTTTCACTTGCAACTTGCTTTAACATGTTTAACAGTGCATGAAATGTTGTCTAAAACAAAAAAGAATGATGCATTTTACGGCTGGATCTGGTTTTATCACATTCTGAATTGGACGTTGAAAATGAGCTTATCTCAGCCAGCAGAGAGGTCAAATCACAGTAATGCAAACTCAGTCAGAGACATAGATTTTCACTTGCAACTTGCTTTAACATGTTTAACAGTGTATGAAATGTTGTCTAAAACAAAAAAGAATGATGCATTTTATGGCTGGATCTGTTTTTATCACTTTCTGAATTGGACGTTGAAAATGAGCTTATCTCAGCCAGCAGAGAGGTCAAATCACAGTAATGCAAACTCAGTCAGAGACATAGATTTTCACTTGCAACTTGCTTTAACATGTTTAACAGTGCATGAAATGTTGTCTAAAACAAAAAAGAATGATGCATTTTATGGCTGGATCTGGTTTTATTACATTCTGAATTGGACGTTGAAAATGAGCTTATCTCAGCCAGCAGAGAGGTCAAATCACAGTAATGCAAACTCAGTCAGAGACATAGATTTTCACTTGCAACTTGCTTTAACATGTTTAACAGTGCATGAAATGTTGTCTAAAACAAAAAAGAATGATGCATTTTATAGCTGGATCAGGTTTTATTACATTCTGAATTAGACGTTGAAAATGAGCTTATCTCAGCCAGCAGAGAGGTCAAATCACAGTAATGCAAACTCAGTCAGAGACATAGATTTTCACTTGCAACTTGCTTTAACATGTTTAACAGTGCATGAAATGTTGTCTAAAACAAAAAAGAATGATGCATTTTATGGCTGGATCTGTTTTTATCACTTTCTGAATTGGACGTTGAAAATGAGCTTATCTCAGCCAGCAGAGAGGTCAAATCACAGTAATGCAAACTCAGTCAGAGACATAGATTTTCACTTGCAACTTGCTTTAACATGTTTAACAGTGCATGAAATGTTGTCTAAAACAAAAAAGAATGATGCATTTTATAGCTGGATCAGGTTTTATTACATTCTGAATTGGACGTTGAAAATGAGCTTATCTCAGCCAGCAGAGAGGTCAAATCACAGTAATGCAAACTCAGTCAGAGACATAGATTTTCACTTGCAACTTGCTTTAACATGTTTAACAGTGCATGAAATGTTGTCTAAAACAAAAAAGAATGATGCATTTTATGGCTGGATCTGGTTTTATTAAATTCTGAATTGGACGTTGAAAATGAGCTTATCTCAGCCAGCAGAGAGGTCAAATCACAGTAATGCAAACTCAGTCAGAGACATAGATTTTCACTTGCAACTTGCTTTAACATGTTTAACGGTGCATGAAATGTTGTCTAAAACAAAAAAGAATGATGCATTTTATGGCTGGATCTGGTTTTATTACATTCTGAATTGGACGTTGAAAATGAGCTTATCTCAGCCAGCAGAGAGGTCAAATCACAGTAATGCAAACTCAGTCAGAGACATAGATTTTCACTTGCAACTTGCTTTAACATGTTTAACAGTGCATGAAATGTTGTCTAAAACAAAAAAGAATGATGCATTTTATAGCTGGATCAGGTTTTATTACATTCTGAATTGGACGTTGAAAATGAGCTTATCTCAGCCAGCAGAGAGGTCAAATCACAGTAATGCAAACTCAGTCAGAGACATAGATTTTCACTTGCAACTTGCTTTAACATGTTTAACAGTGCATGAAATGTTGTCTAAAACAAAAAAGAATGATGCATTTTATAGCTGGATCAGGTTTTATTACATTCTGAATTGGACGTTGAAAATGAGCTTATCTCAGCCAGCAGAGAGGTCAAATCACAGTAATGCAAACTCAGTCAGAGACATAGATTTTCACTTGCAACTTGCTTTAACATGTTTAACAGTGCATGAAATGTTGTCTAAAACAAAAAAGAATGATGCATTTTATGGCTGGATCTGTTTTTATCACTTTCTGAAATGGACGTTGAAAATGAGCTTATCTCAGCCAGCAGAGAGGTCAAATCACAGTAATGCAAACTCAGTCAGAGACATAGATTTTCACTTGCAACTTGCTTTAACATGTTTAACAGTGCATGAAATGTTGTCTAAAACAAAAAAGAATGATGTATTTTATAGCTGGATCAGGTTTTATTACATTCTGAATTGGACGTTGAAAATGAGCTTATCTCAGCCAGCAGAGAGGTCAAATCACAGTAATGCAAACTTAGTCAGAGACATAGATTTTCACTTGCAACTTGCTTTAACATGTTTAACAGTGCATGAAATGTTGTCTAAATTAAAAAAGAATGATGCATTTTATGGCTGGATCTGTTTTTATCACTTTCTGAAATGGACGTTGAAAATGAGCTTATCTCAGCCAGCAGAGAGGTCAAATCACAGTAATGCAAACTCAGTCAGAGACATAGATTTTCACTTGCAACTTGCTTTAACATGTTTAACAGTGCATGAAATGTTGTTTAAAACAAAAAAGAATGATGCATTTTATAGCTGGATCAGGTTTTATTACATTCTGAATTGGACGTTGAAAATGAGCTTATCTCAGCCAGCAGAGAGGTCAAATCACAGTAATGCAAACTCAGTCAGAGACATAGATTTTCACTTGCAACTTGCTTTAACATGTTTAACAGTGCATGAAATGTTGTCTAAAACAAAAAAGAATGATGCATTTTATGGCTGGATCTGGTTTTATTAAATTCTGAATTGGACGTTGAAAATGAGCTTATCTCAGCCAGCAGAGAGGTCAAATCACAGTAATGCAAACTCAGTCAGAGACATAGATTTTCACTTGCAACTTGCTTTAACATGTTTAACAGTGCATGAAATGTTGTCTAAATTAAAAAAGAATGATGCATTTTATGGCTGGATCTGTTTTTATCACTTTCTGAAATGGACGTTGAAAATGAGCTTATCTCAGCCAGCAGAGAGGTCAAATCACAGTAATGCAAACTCAGTCAGAGACATAGATTTTCACTTGCAACTTGCTTTAACATGTTTAACAGTGCATGAAATGTTGTTTAAAACAAAAAAGAATGATGCATTTTATAGCTGGATCAGGTTTTATTACATTCTGAATTGGACGTTGAAAATGAGCTTATCTCAGCCAGCAGAGAGGTCAAATCACAGTAATGCAAACTCAGTCAGAGACATAGATTTTCACTTGCAACTTGCTTTAACATGTTTAACAGTGCATGAAATGTTGTCTAAAACAAAAAAGAATGATGCATTTTATGGCTGGATCTGGTTTTATTAAATTCTGAATTGGACGTTGAAAATGAGCTTATCTCAGCCAGCAGAGAGGTCAAATCACAGTAATGCAAACTCAGTCAGAGACATAGATTTTCACTTGCAACTTGCTTTAACATGTTTAACAGTGCATGAAATGTTGTCTAAAACAAAAAAGAATGATGCATTTTATAGCTGGATCAGGTTTTATTACATTCTGAATTGGACGTTGAAAATGAGCTTATCTCAGCCAGCAGAGAGGTCAAATCACAGTAATGCAAACTCAGTCAGAGACATAGATTTTCACTTGCAACTTGCTTTAACATGTTTAACAGTGCATGAAATGTTGTCTAAAACAAAAAAGAATGATGCATTTTATGGCTGGATCTGGTTTTATTACATTCTGAATTGGACGTTGAAAATGAGCTTATCTCAGCCAGCAGAGAGGTCAAATCACACACAGTAATGCAAACTCAGTCAGAGACATAGATTTTCACTTGCAACTTGCTATAACATGTTTAAAAATGCATGAAATGTTGTCTAAAACAAAAAAGAATGATGCATTTTATAGCTGGATCTGGTTTTATTACATTCTGAATTGGACGTTGAAAATGAGCTTATCTCAGCCAGAAGAGAGGTCAAATCACAGTAATGCAAACTCAGTCAGAGACATAGATTTTCACTTGCAACTTGCTTTAACATGTTTAACAGCCAGCAGAGAGGTCAAATCACAATAATGCAAACTCAGTCAGAGACATAGATTTTCACTTGCAACTTGCTTTAACATGTTTAACAGTGCATGAAATGTTGTCTAAATTAAAAAAGAATGATGCATTTTATGGCTGGATCTGTTTTTATCACTTTCTGAAATGGACGTTGAAAATGAGCTTATCTCAGCCAGCAGAGAGGTCAAATCACAGTAATGCAAACTCAGTCAGAGACATAGATTTTCACTTGCAACTTGCTTTAACATGTTTAACAGTGCATGAAATGTTGTCTAAAACAAAAAAGAATGATGCATTTTATAGCTGGATCAGGTTTTATTACATTCTGAATTGGACGTTGAAAATGAGCTTATCTCAGCCAGCAGAGAGGTCAAATCACAGTAATGCAAACTCAGTCAGAGACATAGATTTTCACTTGCAACTTGCTTTAACATGTTTAACAGTGCATGAAATGTTGTCTAAAACAAAAAAGAATGATGCATTTTATGGCTGGATCTGGTTTTATTAAATTCTGAATTGGACGTTGAAAATGAGCTTATCTCAGCCAGCAGAGAGGTCAAATCACAGTAATGCAAACTCAGTCAGAGACATAGATTTTCACTTGCAACTTGCTTTAACATGTTTAACAGTGCATGAAATGTTGTCTAAAACAAAAAAGAATGATGCATTTTATGGCTGGATCTGGTTTTATTACATTCTGAATTGGACGTTGAAAATGAGCTTATCTCAGCCAGCAGAGAGGTCAAATCACACACAGTAATGCAAACTCAGTCAGAGACATAGATTTTCACTTGCAACTTGCTATAACATGTTTAAAAATGCATGAAATGTTGTCTAAAACAAAAAAGAATGATGCATTTTATAGCTGGATCTGGTTTTATTACATTCTGAATTGGACGTTGAAAATGAGCTTATCTCAGCCAGAAGAGAGGTCAAATCACAGTAATGCAAACTCAGTCAGAGACATAGATTTTCACTTGCAACTTGCTTTAACATGTTTAACAGCCAGCAGAGAGGTCAAATCACAGTAATGCAAACTCAGTCAGAGACATAGATTTTCACTTGCTACTTGCTTTAACATGTTTAACAGTGCATGAAATGTTGTCTAAAACAAAAAAGAATGATGCATTTTATAGCTGGATCAGGTTTTATTACATTCTGAATTGGACGTTGAAAATGAGCTTATCTCAGCCAGCAGAGAGGTCAAATCACAGTAATGCAAACTCAGTCAGAGACATAGATTTTCACTTGCAACTTACTTTAACATGTTTAACAGTGCATGAAATGTTGTCTAAAACAAAAAAGAATGATGCATTTTATGGCTGGATCTGGTTTTATTACATTCTGAATTGGACGTTGAAAATGAGCTTATCTCAGCCAGCAGAGAGGTCAAATCACAGTAATGCAAACTCAGTCAGAGACATAGATTTTCACTTGCAACTTGCTTTAACATGTTTAACAGTGCATGAAATGTTATCTAAAACAAAAAAGAATGATGCATTTTATGGCTGGATCTGGTTTTATTACATTCTGAATTGGACGTTGAAAATGAGCTTATCTCAGCCAGCAGAGAGGTCAAATCACAGTAATGCAAACTCAGTCAGAGACATAGATTTTCACTTGCAACTTGCTTTAACATGTTTAACAGTGCATGAAATGTTGTCTAAAACAAAAAAGAATGATGCATTTTATGGTTGGATCTGGTTTTATTACATTCTGAATTGGACGTTGAAAATGAGCTTATCTCAGCCAGCAGAGAGGTCAAATCACAGTAATGCAAACTCAGTCAGAGACATTGATTTTCACTTGCAACTTGCTTTAACATGTTTAACAGTGCATGAAATGTTGTCTAAAACAAAAAAGAATGATGCATTTTATAGCTGGATCAGGTTTTATTACATTCTGAATTGGACGTTGAAAATGAGCTTATCTCAGCCAGCAGAGAGGTCAAATCACAGTAATGCAAACTCAGTCAGAGACATAGATTTTCACTTGCAACTTGCTTTAACATGTTTAACAGAGCATGAAATGTTGTCTAAAACAAAAAAGAATGATGCATTTTATAGCTGGATCTGTTTTTATCACTTTCTGAATGGGACGTTGAAAATGAGCTTATCTCAGCCAGCAGAGAGGTCAAATCACAGTAATGCAAACTCAGTCAGAGACATAGATTTTCACTTGCAACTTGCTTTAACATGTTTAACAGTGCATGAAATGTTGTCTAAAACAAAAAAGAATGATGCATTTTATAGCTGGATCAGGTTTTATTACATTCTGAATTGGACGTTGAAAATGAGCTTATCTCAGCCAGCAGAGAGGTCAAATCACAGTAATGCAAACTCAGTCAGAGACATAGATTTTCACTTGCAACTTGCTTTAACATGTTTAACAGTGCATGAAATGTTGTCTAAAACAAAAAAAAAATGATGCATTTTATGGCTGGATCTGTTTTTATCACTTTCTGAAATGGACGTTGAAAATGAGCTTATCTCAGCCAGCGGAGAGGTCAAATCACAGTAATGCAAACTCAGTCAGAGACATAGATTTTCACTTGCAACTTGCTTTAACATGTTTAACAGTGCATGAAATGTTGTCTAAAACAAAAAAGAATGATGCATTTTATAGCTGGATCAGGTTTTATTTCATTCTGAATTGGACGTTGAAAATGAGCTTATCTCAGCCAGCAGAGAGGTCAAATCACAGTAATGCAAACTTAGTCAGAGACATAGATTTTCACTTGCAACTTGCTTTAACATGTTTAACAGTGCATGAAATGTTGTCTAAATTAAAAAAGAATGATGCATTTTATGGCTGGATCTGTTTTTATCACTTTCTGAAATGGACGTTGAAAATGAGCTTATCTCAGCCAGCAGAGAGGTCAAATCACAGTAATGCAAACTCAGTCAGAGACATAGATTTTCACTTGCAACTTGCTTTAACATGTTTAACAGTGCATGAAATGTTGTCTAAAACAAAAAAGAATGATGCATTTTATAGCTGGATCAGGTTTTATTACATTCTGAATTGGACGTTGAAAATGAGCTTATCTCAGCCAGCAGAGAGGTCAAATCACAGTAATGCAAACTCAGTCAGAGACATAGATTTTCACTTGCAACTTGCTTTAACATGTTTAACAGTGCATGAAATGTTGTCTAAAACAAAAAAGAATGATGCATTTTATAGCTGGATCAGGTTTTATTACATTCTGAATTGGACGTTGAAAATGAGCTTATCTGAGCCAGCAGAGAGGTCAAATCACAGTAATGCAAACTCAGTCAGAGACATAGATTTTCACTTGCAACTTGCTTTAACATGTTTAACAGTGCATGAAATGTTGTCTAAAACAAAAAAGAATGATGCATTTTATGGCTGGATCTGGTTTTATTAAATTCTGAATTGGACGTTGAAAATGAGCTTATCTCAGCCAGCAGAGAGGTCAAATCACAGTAATGCAAACTCAGTCAGAGACATAGATTTTCACTTGCAACTTGCTTTAACATGTTTAACAGTGCATGAAATGTTGTCTAAAACAAAAAAAGAATGATGCATTTTATAGCTGGATCAGGTTTTATTACATTCTGAATTGGACGTTGAAAATGAGCTTATCTCAGCCAGCAGAGAGGTCAAATCACAGTAATGCAAACTCAGTCAGAGACATAGATTTTCACTTGCAACTTGCTTTAACATGTTTAACAGTGCATGAAATGTTGTCTAAAACAAAAAAGAATGATGCATTTTATGGCTGGATCTGGTTTTATTACATTCTGAATTGGACGTTGAAAATGAGCTTATCTCAGCCAGCAGAGAGGTCAAATCACACACAGTAATGCAAACTCAGTCAGAGACATAGATTTTCACTTGCAACTTGCTATAACATGTTTAAAAATGCATGAAATGTTGTCTAAAACAAAAAAGAATGATGCATTTTATAGCTGGATCTGGTTTTATTACATTCTGAATTGGACGTTGAAAATGAGCTTATCTCAGCCAGAAGAGAGGTCAAATCACAGTAATGCAAACTCAGTCAGAGACATAGATTTTCACTTGCAACTTGCTTTAACATGTTTAACAGCCAGCAGAGAGGTCAAATCACAGTAATGCAAACTCAGTCAGAGACATAGATTTTCACTTGCTACTTGCTTTAACATGTTTAACAGTGCATGAAATGTTGTCTAAAACAAAAAAGAATGATGCATTTTATAGCTGGATCAGGTTTTATTACATTCTGAATTGGACGTTGAAAATGAGCTTATCTCAGCCAGCAGAGAGGTCAAATCACAGCAATGCAAACTCAGTCAGAGACATAGATTTTCACTTGCAACTTACTTTAACATGTTTAACAGTGCATGAAATGTTGTCTAAAACAAAAAAGAATGATGCATTTTATGGCTGGATCTGGTTTTATTACATTCTGAATTGGACGTTGAAAATGAGCTTATCTCAGCCAGCAGAGAGGTCAAATCACAGTAATGCAAACTCAGTCAGAGACATAGATTTTCACTTGCAACTTGCTTTAACATATTTAACAGTGCATGAAATGTTATCTAAAACAAAAAAGAATGATGCATTTTATGGCTGGATCTGGTTTTATTACATTCTGAATTGGACGTTGAAAATGAGCTTATCTCAGCCAGCAGAGAGGTCAAATCACAGTAATGCAAACTCAGTCAGAGACATAGATTTTCACTTGCAACTTGCTTTAACATGTTTAACAGTGCATGAAATGTTGTCTAAAACAAAAAAGAATGATGCATTTTATGGCTGGATCTGGTTTTATTACATTCTGAATTGGACGTTGAAAATGAGCTTATCTCAGCCAGCAGAGAGGTCAAATCACAGTAATGCAAACTCAGTCAGAGACATTGATTTTCACTTGCAACTTGCTTTAACATGTTTAACAGTGCATGAAATGTTGTCTAAAACAAAAAAGAATGATGCATTTTATAGCTGGATCAGGTTTTATTACATTCTGAATTGGACGTTGAAAATGAGCTTATCTCAGCCAGCAGAGAGGTCAAATCACAGTAATGCAAACTCAGTCAGAGACATAGATTTTCACTTGCAACTTGCTTTAACATGTTTAACAGTGCATGAAATGTTGTCTAAAACAAAAAAGAATGATGCATTTTATAGCTGGATCTGTTTTTATCACTTTCTGAATGGGACGTTGAAAATGAGCTTATCTCAGCCAGCAGAGAGGTCAAATCACAGTAATGCAAACTCAGTCAGAGACATAGATTTTCACTTGCAACTTGCTTTAACATGTTTAACAGTGCATGAAATGTTGTCTAAAACAAAAAAGAATGATGCATTTTATAGCTGGATCAGGTTTTATTACATTCTGAATTGGACGTTGAAAATGAGCTTATCTCAGCCAGCAGAGAGGTCAAATCACAGTAATGCAAACTCAGTCAGAGACATAGATTTTCACTTGCAACTTGCTTTAACATGTTTAACAGTGCATGAAATGTTGTCTAAAACAAAAAAAAAATGATGCATTTTATGGCTGGATCTGTTTTTATCACTTTCTGAAATGGACGTTGAAAATGAGCTTATCTCAGCCAGCGGAGAGGTCAAATCACAGTAATGCAAACTCAGTCAGAGACATAGATTTTCACTTGCAACTTGCTTTAACATGTTTAACAGTGCATGAAATGTTGTCTAAAACAAAAAAGAATGATGCATTTTATAGCTGGATCAGGTTTTATTTCATTCTGAATTGGACGTTGAAAATGAGCTTATCTCAGCCAGCAGAGAGGTCAAATCACAGTAATGCAAACTTAGTCAGAGACATAGATTTTCACTTGCAACTTGCTTTAACATGTTTAACAGTGCATGAAATGTTTTCTAATTTAAAAAAGAATGATGCATTTTATGGCTGGATCTGTTTTTATCACTTTCTGAAATGGACGTTGAAAATGAGCTTATCTCAGCCAGCAGAGAGGTCAAATCACAGTAATGCAAACTCAGTCAGAGACATAGATTTTCACTTGCAACTTGCTTTAACATGTTTAACAGTGCATGAAATGTTGTCTAAAACAAAAAAGAATGATGCATTTTATAGCTGGATCAGGTTTTATTACATTCTGAATTGGACGTTGAAAATGAGCTTATCTCAGCCAGCAGAGAGGTCAAATCACAGTAATGCAAACTCAGTCAGAGACATAGATTTTCACTTGCAACTTGCTTTAACATGTTTAACAGTGCATGAAATGTTGTCTAAAACAAAAAAGAATGATGCATTTTATAGCTGGATCAGGTTTTATTACATTCTGAATTGGACGTTGAAAATGAGCTTATCTCAGCCAGCAGAGAGGTCAAATCACAGTAATGCAAACTCAGTCAGAGACATAGATTTTCACTTGCAACTTGCTTTAACATGTTTAACAGTGCATGAAATGTTGTCTAAAACAAAAAAGAATGATGCATTTTATGGCTGGATCTGGTTTTATTAAATTCTGAATTGGACGTTGAAAATGAGCTTATCTCAGCCAGCAGAGAGGTCAAATCACAGTAATGCAAACTCAGTCAGAGACATAGATTTTCACTTGCAACTTGCTTTAACATGTTTAACAGTGCATGAAATGTTGTCTAAAACAAAAAAAGAATGATGCATTTTATAGCTGGATCAGGTTTTATTACATTCTGAATTGGACGTTGAAAATGAGCTTATCTCAGCCAGCAGAGAGGTCAAATCACAGTAATGCAAACTCAGTCAGAGACATAGATTTTCACTTGCAACTTGCTTTAACATGTTTAACAGTGCATGAAATGTTGTCTAAAACAAAAAAGAATGATGCATTTTATGGCTGGATCTGGTTTTATTACATTCTGAATTGGACGTTGAAAATGAGCTTATCTCAGCCAGCAGAGAGGTCAAATCACACACAGTAATGCAAACTCAGTCAGAGACATAGATTTTCACTTGCAACTTGCTATAACATGTTTAAAAATGCATGAAATGTTGTCTAAAACAAAAAAGAATGATGCATTTTATAGCTGGATCTGGTTTTATTACATTCTGAATTGGACGTTGAAAATGAGCTTATCTCAGCCAGAAGAGAGGTCAAATCACAGTAATGCAAACTCAGTCAGAGACATAGATTTTCACTTGCAACTTGCTTTAACATGTTTAACAGCCAGCAGAGAGGTCAAATCACAGTAATGCAAACTCAGTCAGAGACATAGATTTTCACTTGCTACTTGCTTTAACATGTTTAACAGTGCATGAAATGTTGTCTAAAACAAAAAAGAATGATGCATTTTATAGCTGGATCAGGTTTTATTACATTCTGAATTGGACGTTGAAAATGAGCTTATCTCAGCCAGCAGAGAGGTCAAATCACAGTAATGCAAACTCAGTCAGAGACATAGATTTTCACTTGCAACTTACTTTAACATGTTTAACAGTGCATGAAATGTTGTCTAAAACAAAAAAGAATGATGCATTTTATGGCTGGATCTGGTTTTATTACATTCTGAATTGGACGTTGAAAATGAGCTTATCTCAGCCAGCAGAGAGGTCAAATCACAGTAATGCAAACTCAGTCAGAGACATAGATTTTCACTTGCAACTTGCTTTAACATGTTTAACAGTGCATGAAATGTTATCTAAAACAAAAAAGAATGATGCATTTTATGGCTGGATCTGGTTTTATTACATTCTGAATTGGACGTTGAAAATGAGCTTATCTCAGCCAGCAGAGAGGTCAAATCACAGTAATGCAAACTCAGTCAGAGACATAGATTTTCACTTGCAACTTGCTTTAACATGTTTAACAGTGCATGAAATGTTGTCTAAAACAAAAAAGAATGATGCATTTTATGGCTGGATCTGGTTTTATTACATTCTGAATTGGACGTTGAAAATGAGCTTATCTCAGCCAGCAGAGAGGTCAAATCACAGTAATGCAAACTCAGTCAGAGACATTGATTTTCACTTGCAACTTGCTTTAACATGTTTAACAGTGCATGAAATGTTGTCTAAAACAAAAAAGAATGATGCATTTTATAGCTGGATCAGGTTTTATTACATTCTGAATTGGACGTTGAAAATGAGCTTATCTCAGCCAGCAGAGAGGTCAAATCACAGTAATGCAAACTCAGTCAGAGACATAGATTTTCACTTGCAACTTGCTTTAACATGTTTAACAGTGCATGAAATGTTGTCTAAAACAAAAAAGAATGATGCATTTTATAGCTGGATCTGTTTTTATCACTTTCTGAATGGGACGTTGAAAATGAGCTTATCTCAGCCAGCAGAGAGGTCAAATCACAGTAATGCAAACTCAGTCAGAGACATAGATTTTCACTTGCAACTTGCTTTAACATGTTTAACAGTGCATGAAATGTTGTCTAAAACAAAAAAGAATGATGCATTTTATAGCTGGATCAGGTTTTATTACATTCTGAATTGGACGTTGAAAATGAGCTTATCTCAGCCAGCAGAGAGGTCAAATCACAGTAATGCAAACTCAGTCAGAGACATAGATTTTCACTTGCAACTTGCTTTAACATGTTTAACAGTGCATGAAATGTTGTCTAAAACAAAAAAAAATGATGCATTTTATGGCTGGATCTGTTTTTATCACTTTCTGAAATGGACGTTGAAAATGAGCTTATCTCAGCCAGCGGAGAGGTCAAATCACAGTAATGCAAACTCAGTCAGAGACATAGATTTTCACTTGCAACTTGCTTTAACATGTTTAACAGTGCATGAAATGTTGTCTAAAACAAAAAAGAATGATGCATTTTATAGCTGGATCAGGTTTTATTTCATTCTGAATTGGACGTTGAAAATGAGCTTATCTCAGCCAGCAGAGAGGTCAAATCACAGTAATGCAAACTTAGTCAGAGACATAGATTTTCACTTGCAACTTGCTTTAACATGTTTAACAGTGCATGAAATGTTGTCTAAATTAAAAAAGAATGATGCATTTTATGGCTGGATCTGTTTTTATCACTTTCTGAAATGGACGTTGAAAATGAGCTTATCTCAGCCAGCAGAGAGGTCAAATCACAGTAATGCAAACTCAGTCAGAGACATAGATTTTCACTTGCAACTTGCTTTAACATGTTTAACAGTGCATGAAATGTTGTCTAAAACAAAAAAGAATGATGCATTTTATAGCTGGATCAGGTTTTATTACATTCTGAATTGGACGTTGAAAATGAGCTTATCTCAGCCAGCAGAGAGGTCAAATCACAGTAATGCAAACTCAGTCAGAGACATAGATTTTCACTTGCAACTTGCTTTAACATGTTTAACAGTGCATGAAATGTTGTCTAAAACAAAAAAGAATGATGCATTTTATGGCTGGATCAGGTTTTATTACATTCTGAATTGGACGTTGAAAATGAGCTTATCTCAGCCAGCAGAGAGGTCAAATCACAGTAATGCAAACTCAGTCAGAGACATAGATTTTCACTTGCAACTTGCTTTAACATGTTTAACAGTGCATGAAATGTTATCTAAAACAAAAAAGAATGATGCATTTTATAGCTGGATCAGGTTTTATTACATTCTGAATTGGACGTTGAAAATGAGCTTATCTCAGCCTGCAGAGAGGTCAAATCACAGTAATGCAAACTTAGTCAGAGACATAGATTTTCACTTGCAACTTGCTTTAACATGTTTAACAGTGCATGAAATGTTGTCTAAAACAAAAAAGAATGATGCATTTTATGGCTGGATCTGTTTTTATCACTTTCTGAAATGAACGTTGAAAATGAGCTTATCTCAGCCAGCAGAGAGGTCAAATCACAGTAATGCAAACTCAGTCAGAGACATAGATTTTCACTTGCAACTTGCTTTAACATGTTTAACAGTGCATGAAATGTTGTCTAAAACAAAAAAGAATGATGCATTTTATAGCTGGATCAGGTTTTATTACATTGTGAATTGGACGTTGAAAATGAGCTTATCTCAGCCAGCAGAGAGGTCAAATCACAGTAATGCAAACTCAGTCAGAGACATAGATTTTCACTTGCAACTTGCTTTAACATGTTTAACAGTGCATGAAATGTTGTCTAAAACAAAAAGAATGATGCATTTTATGGCTGGATCAGGTTTTATTACATTCTGAATTGGACGTTGAAAATGAGCTTATCTCAGCCAGCAGAGAGGTCAAATCACAGTAATGCAAACTCAGTCAGAGACATAGATTTTCACTTGCAACTTGCTTTAACATGTTTAACAGTGCATGAAATGTTGTCTAAAACAAAAAAGAATGATGCATTTTATGGCTGGATCAGGTTTTATTACATTCTGAATTGGACGTTGAAAATGAGCTTATCTCAGCCAGCAGAGAGGTCAAATCACAGTAATGCAAACTCAGTCAGAGACATATATTTTCACTTGCAACTTGCTTTAACATGTTTAAAAGTGCATGAAATGTTGTCTAAAACAAAAAAAAATGATGCATTTTATGGCTGGATCTGGTTTTATCACTTTCTGAATTGGACGTTGAAAATGAGCTTATCTCAGCCAGCAGAGAGGTCAAATCACAGTAATGCAAACTCAGTCAGAGACATAGATTTTCACTTGCAACTTGCTTTAACATGTTTAACGGTGCATGAAATGTTGTCTAAAACAAAAAAGAATGATGCATTTTATGGCTGGATCTGGTTTTATTACATTCTGAATTGGACGTTGAAAATGAGCTTATCTCAGCCAGCAGAGAGGTCAAATCACAGTAATGCAAACTCAGTCAGAGACATAGATTTTCACTTGCAACTTGCTTTAACATGTTTAACAGTGCATGAAATGTTGTCTAAAACAAAAAAGAATGATGCATTTTATAGCTGGATCAGGTTTTATTACATTCTGAATTGGACGTTGAAAATGAGCTTATCTCAGCCAGCAGAGAGGTCAAATCACAGTAATGCAAACTCAGTCAGAGACATAGATTTTCACTTGCAACTTGCTTTAACATGTTTAACAGTGCATGAAATGTTGTCTAAAACAAAAAAGAATGATGCATTTTACGGCTGGATCTGGTTTTATTACATTCTGAATTGGACGTTGAAAATGAGCTTATCTCAGCCAGCAGAGAGGTCAAATCACAGTAATGCAAACTCAGTCAGAGACATAGATTTTCACTTGCAACTTGCTTTAACATGTTTAACAGTGTATGAAATGTTGTCTAAAACAAAAAAGAATGATGCATTTTATGGCTGGATCTGTTTTTATCACTTTCTGAATTGGACGTTGAAAATGAGCTTATCTCAGCCAGCAGAGAGGTCAAATCACAGTAATGCAAACTCAGTCAGAGACATAGATTTTCACTTGCAACTTGCTTTAACATGTTTAACAGTGCATGAAATGTTGTCTAAAACAAAAAAGAATGATGCATTTTATGGCTGGATCTGTTTTTATTACATTCTGAATTGGACGTTGAAAATGAGCTTATCTCAGCCAGCAGAGAGGTCAAATCACAGTAATGCAAACTCAGTCAGAGACATAGATTTTCACTTGCAACTTGCTTTAACATGTTTAACAGTGCATGAAATGTTGTCTAAAACAAAAAAGAATGATGCATTTTATAGCTGGATCAGGTTTTATTACATTCTGAATTAGACGTTGAAAATGAGCTTATCTCAGCCAGCAGAGAGGTCAAATCACAGTAATGCAAACTCAGTCAGAGACATAGATTTTCACTTGCAACTTGCTTTAACATGTTTAACAGTGCATGAAATGTTGTCTAAAACAAAAAAGAATGATGCATTTTATTGGCTGGATCTGTTTTTATCACTTTCTGAATTGGACGTTGAAAATGAGCTTATCTCAGCCAGCAGAGAGGTCAAATCACAGTAATGCAAACTCAGTCAGAGACATAGATTTTCACTTGCAACTTGCTTTAACATGTTTAACAGTGCATGAAATGTTGTCTAAAACAAAAAAGAATGATGCATTTTATAGCTGGATCAGGTTTTATTACATTCTGAATTGGACGTTGAAAATGAGCTTATCTCAGCCAGCAGAGAGGTCAAATCACAGTAATGCAAACTCAGTCAGAGACATAGATTTTCACTTGCAACTTGCTTTAACATGTTTAACAGTGCATGAAATGTTGTCTAAAACAAAAAAGAATGATGCATTTTATGGCTGGATCTGGTTTTATTAAATTCTGAATTGGACGTTGAAAATGAGCTTATCTCAGCCAGCAGAGAGGTCAAATCACAGTAATGCAAACTCAGTCAGAGACATAGATTTTCACTTGCAACTTGCTTTAACATGTTTAACGGTGCATGAAATGTTGTCTAAAACAAAAAAGAATGATGCATTTTATGGCTGGATCTGTTTTTATCACTTTCTGAAATGGACGTTGAAAATGAGCTTATCTCAGCCAGCAGAGAGGTCAAATCACAGTAATGCAAACTCAGTCAGAGACATAGATTTTCACTTGCAACTTGCTTTAACATGTTTAACAGTGCATGAAATGTTGTCTAAAACAAAAAAGAATGATGTATTTTATAGCTGGATCAGGTTTTATTACATTCTGAATTGGACGTTGAAAATGAGCTTATCTCAGCCAGCAGAGAGGTCAAATCACAGTAATGCAAACTTAGTCAGAGACATAGATTTTCACTTGCAACTTGCTTTAACATGTTTAACAGTGCATGAAATGTTGTCTAAATTAAAAAAGAATGATGCATTTTATGGCTGGATCTGTTTTTATCACTTTCTGAAATGGACGTTGAAAATGAGCTTATCTCAGCCAGCAGAGAGGTCAAATCACAGTAATGCAAACTCAGTCAGAGACATAGATTTTCACTTGCAACTTGCTTTAACATGTTTAACAGTGCATGAAATGTTGTCTAAAACAAAAAAGAATGATGCATTTTATAGCTGGATCAGGTTTTATTACATTCTGAATTGGACGTTGAAAATGAGCTTATCTCAGCCAGCAGAGAGGTCAAATCACAGTAATGCAAACTCAGTCAGAGACATAGATTTTCACTTGCAACTTGCTTTAACATGTTTAACAGTGCATGAAATGTTGTCTAAAACAAAAAAGAATGATGCATTTTATGGCTGGATCTGGTTTTATTAAATTCTGAATTGGACGTTGAAAATGAGCTTATCTCAGCCAGCAGAGAGGTCAAATCACAGTAATGCAAACTCAGTCAGAGACATAGATTTTCACTTGCAACTTGCTTTAACATGTTTAACAGTGCATGAAATGTTATCTAAAACAAAAAAGAATGATGCATTTTATAGCTGGATCAGGTTTTATTACATTCTGAATTGGACGTTGAAAATGAGCTTATCTCAGCCAGCAGAGAGGTCAAATCACAGTAATGCAAACTCAGTCAGAGACATAGATTTTCACTTGCAACTTGCTTTAACATGTTTAACAGTGCATGAAATGTTGTCTAAAACAAAAAAGAATGATGCATTTTATGGCTGGATCTGGTTTTATTACATTCTGAATTGGACGTTGAAAATGAGCTTATCTCAGCCAGCAGAGAGGTCAAATCACACACAGTAATGCAAACTCAGTCAGAGACATAGATTTTCACTTGCAACTTGCTATAACATGTTTAAAAATGCATGAAATGTTGTCTAAAACAAAAAAGAATGATGCATTTTATAGCTGGATCTGGTTTTATTACATTCTGAATTGGACGTTGAAAATGAGCTTATCTCAGCCAGAAGAGAGGTCAAATCACAGTAATGCAAACTCAGTCAGAGACATAGATTTTCACTTGCAACTTGCTTTAACATGTTTAACAGCCAGCAGAGAGGTCAAATCACAATAATGCAAACTCAGTCAGAGACATAGATTTTCACTTGCAACTTGCTTTAACATGTTTAACAGTGCATGAAATGTTGTCTAAAACAAAAAAGAATGATGCATTTTATGGCTGGATCAGGTTTTATTACATTCTGAATTGGACGTTGAAAATGAGCTTATCTCAGCCAGCAGAGAGGTCAAATCACAGTAATGCAAACTCAGTCAGAGACATAGATTTTCACTTGCAACTTGCTTTAACATGTTTAACAGTGCATGAAATGTTATCTAAAACAAAAAAGAATGATGCATTTTATAGCTGGATCAGGTTTTATTACATTCTGAATTGGACGTTGAAAATGAGCTTATCTCAGCCTGCAGAGAGGTCAAATCACAGTAATGCAAACTTAGTCAGAGACATAGATTTTCACTTGCAACTTGCTTTAACATGTTTAACAGTGCATGAAATGTTGTCTAAATTAAAAAAGAATGATGCATTTTATGGCTGGATCTGTTTTTATCACTTTCTGAAATGGACGTTGAAAATGAGCTTATCTCAGCCAGCAGAGAGGTCAAATCACAGTAATGCAAACTCAGTCAGAGACATAGATTTTCACTTGCAACTTGCTTTAACATGTTTAACAGTGCATGAAATGTTGTCTAAAACAAAAAAGAATGATGCATTTTATAGCTGGATCAGGTTTTATTACATTCTGAATTGGACGTTGAAAATGAGCTTATCTCAGCCAGCAGAGAGGTCAAATCACAGTAATGCAAACTCAGTCAGAGACATAGATTTTCACTTGCAACTTGCTTTAACATGTTTAACAGTGCATGAAATGTTGTCTAAAACAAAAAAGAATGATGCATTTTATGGCTGGATCTGGTTTTATTAAATTCTGAATTGGACGTTGAAAATGAGCTTATCTCAGCCAGCAGAGAGGTCAAATCACAGTAATGCAAACTCAGTCAGAGACATAGATTTTCACTTGCAACTTGCTTTAACATGTTTAACAGTGCATGAAATGTTGTCTAAAACAAAAAAGAATGATGCATTTTATAGCTGGATCAGGTTTTATTACATTCTGAATTGGACGTTGAAAATGAGCTTATCTCAGCCAGCAGAGAGGTCAAATCACAGTAATGCAAACTCAGTCAGAGACATAGATTTTCACTTGCAACTTGCTTTAACATGTTTAACAGTGCATGAAATGTTGTCTAAAACAAAAAAGAATGATGCATTTTATGGCTGGATCTGGTTTTATTACATTCTGAATTGGACGTTGAAAATGAGCTTATCTCAGCCAGCAGAGAGGTCAAATCACACACAGTAATGCAAACTCAGTCAGAGACATAGATTTTCACTTGCAACTTGCTATAACATGTTTAAAAATGCATGAAATGTTGTCTAAAACAAAAAAGAATGATGCATTTTATAGCTGGATCTGGTTTTATTACATTCTGAATTGGACGTTGAAAATGAGCTTATCTCAGCCAGAAGAGAGGTCAAATCACAGTAATGCAAACTCAGTCAGAGACATAGATTTTCACTTGCAACTTGCTTTAACATGTTTAACAGCCAGCAGAGAGGTCAAATCACAGTAATGCAAACTCAGTCAGAGACATAGATTTTCACTTGCTACTTGCTTTAACATGTTTAACAGTGCATGAAATGTTGTCTAAAACAAAAAAGAATGATGCATTTTATAGCTGGATCAGGTTTTATTACATTCTGAATTGGACGTTGAAAATGAGCTTATCTCAGCCAGCAGAGAGGTCAAATCACAGTAATGCAAACTCAGTCAGAGACATAGATTTTCACTTGCAACTTACTTTAACATGTTTAACAGTGCATGAAATGTTGTCTAAAACAAAAAAGAATGATGCATTTTATGGCTGGATCTGGTTTTATTACATTCTGAATTGGACGTTGAAAATGAGCTTATCTCAGCCAGCAGAGAGGTCAAATCACAGTAATGCAAACTCAGTCAGAGACATAGATTTTCACTTGCAACTTGCTTTAACATGTTTAACAGTGCATGAAATGTTATCTAAAACAAAAAAGAATGATGCATTTTATGGCTGGATCTGGTTTTATTACATTCTGAATTGGACGTTGAAAATGAGCTTATCTCAGCCAGCAGAGAGGTCAAATCACAGTAATGCAAACTCAGTCAGAGACATAGATTTTCACTTGCAACTTGCTTTAACATGTTTAACAGTGCATGAAATGTTGTCTAAAACAAAAAAGAATGATGCATTTTATAGCTGGATCAGGTTTTATTACATTCTGAATTGGACGTTGAAAATGAGCTTATCTCAGCCAGCAGAGAGGTCAAATCACAGTAATGCAAACTCAGTCAGAGACATAGATTTTCACTTGCAACTTGCTTTAACATGTTTAACAGTGCATGAAATGTTGTCTAAAACAAAAAAGAATGATGCATTTTATGGCTGGATCTGGTTTTATTAAATTCTGAATTGGACGTTGAAAATGAGCTTATCTCAGCCAGCAGAGAGGTCAAATCACAGTAATGCAAACTCAGTCAGAGACATAGATTTTCACTTGCAACTTGCTTTAACATGTTTAACAGTGCATGAAATGTTGTCTAAAACAAAAAAGAATGATGCATTTTATAGCTGGATCAGGTTTTATTACATTCTGAATTGGACGTTGAAAATGAGCTTATCTCAGCCAGCAGAGAGGTCAAATCACAGTAATGCAAACTCAGTCAGAGACATAGATTTTCACTTGCAACTTGCTTTAACATGTTTAACAGTGCATGAAATGTTGTCTAAAACAAAAAAGAATGATGCATTTTATGGCTGGATCTGGTTTTATTACATTCTGAATTGGACGTTGAAAATGAGCTTATCTCAGCCAGCAGAGAGGTCAAATCACACACAGTAATGCAAACTCAGTCAGAGACATAGATTTTCACTTGCAACTTGCTATAACATGTTTAAAAATGCATGAAATGTTGTCTAAAACAAAAAAGAATGATGCATTTTATAGCTGGATCTGATTTTATTACATTCTGAATTGGACGTTGAAAATGAGCTTATCTCAGCCAGAAGAGAGGTCAAATCACAGTAATGCAAACTCAGTCAGAGACATAGATTTTCACTTGCAACTTGCTTTAACATGTTTAACAGCCAGCAGAGAGGTCAAATCACAGTAATGCAAACTCAGTCAGAGACATAGATTTTCACTTGCTACTTGCTTTAACATGTTTAACAGTGCATGAAATGTTGTCTAAAACAAAAAAGAATGATGCATTTTATAGCTGGATCAGGTTTTATTACATTCTGAATTGGACGTTGAAAATGAGCTTATCTCAGCCAGCAGAGAGGTCAAATCACAGTAATGCAAACTCAGTCAGAGACATAGATTTTCACTTGCAACTTACTTTAACATGTTTAACAGTGCATGAAATGTTGTCTAAAACAAAAAAGAATGATGCATTTTATGGCTGGATCTGGTTTTATTACATTCTGAATTGGACGTTGAAAATGAGCTTATCTCAGCCAGCAGAGAGGTCAAATCACAGTAATGCAAACTCAGTCAGAGACATAGATTTTCACTTGCAACTTGCTTTAACATGTTTAACAGTGCATGAAATGTTATCTAAAACAAAAAAGAATGATGCATTTTATGGCTGGATCTGGTTTTATTACATTCTGAATTGGACGTTGAAAATGAGCTTATCTCAGCCAGCAGAGAGGTCAAATCACAGTAATGCAAACTCAGTCAGAGACATAGGTTTTCACTTGCAACTTGCTTTAACATGTTTAACAGTGCATGAAATGTTGTCTAAAACAAAAAAGAATGATGCATTTTATAGCTGGATCAGGTTTTATTACATTCTGAATTGGACGTTGAAAATGAGCTTATCTCAGCCAGCAGAGAGGTCAAATCACAGTAATGCAAACTCAGTCAGAGACATAGATTTTCACTTGCAACTTGCTTTAACATGTTTAACAGTGCATGAAATGTTGTCTAAAACAAAAAAGAATGATGCATTTTATTGCTGGATCAGGTTTTATTACATTCTGAATTGGACGTTGAAAATGAGCTTATCTCAGCCAGCAGAGAGGTCAAATCACAGTAATGCAAACTCAGTCAGAGACATAGATTTTCACTTGCTACTTGCTTTAACATGTTTAACAGTGCATGAAATGTTGTCTAAAACAAAAAAGAATGATGCATTTTATAGCTGGATCAGGTTTTATTACATTCTGAATTGGACGTTGAAAATGAGCTTATCTCAGCCAGCAGAGAGGTCAAATCACAGTAATGCAAACTCAGTCAGAGACATAGATTTTCACTTGCAACTTGCTTTAACATGTTTAACAGTGCATGAAATGTTGTCTAAAACAAAAAAGAATGATGCATTTTATAGCTGGATCAGGTTTTATTACATTCTGAATTGGACGTTGAAAATGAGCTTATCTCAGCCAGCAGAGAGGTCAAATCACAGTAATGCAAACTCAGTCAGAGACATAGATTTTCACTTGCAACTTGCTTTAACATGTTTAACATTGCATGAAATGTTGTCTAAAACAAAAAAGAATGATGCATTTTATGGCTGGATCTGTTTTTATCACTTTCTGAATTGGACGTTGAAAATGAGCTTATCTCAGCCAGCAGAGAGGTCAAATCACAGTAATGCAAACTCAGTCAGAGACATAGATTTTCACTTGCAACTTGCTTTAACATGTTTAACAGTGTATGAAATGTTGTCTAAAACAAAAAAGAATGATGCATTTTATGGCTGGATCTGTTTTTATCACTTTCTGAATTGGACGTTGAAAATGAGCTTATCTCAGCCAGCAGAGAGGTCAAATCACAGTAATGCAAACTCAGTCAGAGACATAGATTTTCACTTGCAACTTGCTTTAACATGTTTAACAGTGCATGAAATGTTGTCTAAAACAAAAAAGAATGATGCATTTTATGGCTGGATCTGGTTTTATTACATTCTGAATTGGACGTTGAAAATGAGCTTATCTCAGCCAGCAGAGAGGTCAAATCACAGTAATGCAAACTCAGTCAGAGACATAGATTTTCACTTGCAACTTGCTTTAACATGTTTAACAGTGCATGAAATGTTGTCTAAAACAAAAAAGAATGATGCATTTTATAGCTGGATCAGGTTTTATTACATTCTGAATTAGACGTTGAAAATGAGCTTATCTCAGCCAGCAGAGAGGTCAAATCACAGTAATGCAAACTCAGTCAGAGACATAGATTTTCACTTGCAACTTGCTTTAACATGTTTAACAGTGCATGAAATGTTGTCTAAAACAAAAAAGAATGATGCATTTTATGGCTGGATCTGTTTTTATCACTTTCTGAATTGGACGTTGAAAATGAGCTTATCTCAGCCAGCAGAGAGGTCAAATCACAGTAATGCAAACTCAGTCAGAGACATAGATTTTCACTTGCAACTTGCTTTAACATGTTTAACAGTGCATGAAATGTTGTCTAAAACAAAAAAGAATGATGCATTTTATAGCTGGATCAGGTTTTATTACTATCTGAATTGGACGTTGAAAATGAGCTTATCTCAGCCAGCAGAGAGGTCAAATCACAGTAATGCAAACTCAGTCAGAGACATAGATTTTCACTTGCAACTTGCTTTAACATGTTTAACAGTGCATGAAATGTTGTCTAAAACAAAAAAGAATGATGCATTTTATGGCTGGATCTGGTTTTATTAAATTCTGAATTGGACGTTGAAAATGAGCTTATCTCAGCCAGCAGAGAGGTCAAATCACAGTAATGCAAACTCAGTCAGAGACATAGATTTTCACTTGCAACTTGCTTTAACATGTTTAACGGTGCATGAAATGTTGTCTAAAACAAAAAAGAATGATGCATTTTATGGCTGGATCTGGTTTTATTACATTCTGAATTTGACGTTGAAAATGAGCTTATCTCAGCCAGCAGAGAGGTCAAATCACAGTAATGCAAACTCAGTCAGAGACATAGATTTTCACTTGCAACTTGCTTTAACATGTTTAACAGTGCATGAAATGTTGTCTAAAACAAAAAAGAATGATGCATTTTATGGCTGGATCTGGTTTTATTAAATTCTGAAATGGACGTTGAAAATGAGCTTATCTCAGCCAGCAGAGAGGTCAAATCACAGTAATGCAAACTCAGTCAGAGACATAGATTTTCACTTGCAACTTGCTTTAACATGTTTAACAGTGCATGAAATGTTGTCTAAAACAAAAAAGAATGATGCATTTTATAGCTGGATCAGGTTTTATTACATTCTGAATTGGACGTTGAAAATGAGCTTATCTCAGCCAGCAGAGAGGTCAAATCACAGTAATGCAAACTCAGTCAGAGACATAGATTTTCACTTGCAACTTGCTTTAACATGTTTAACAGTGCATGAAATGTTGTCTAAAACAAAAAAGAATGATGCATTTTATGGCTGGATCTGGTTTTATTACATTCTGAATTGGACGTTGAAAATGAGCTTATCTCAGCCAGCAGAGAGGTCAAATCACACACAGTAATGCAAACTCAGTCAGAGACATAGATTTTCACTTGCAACTTGCTATAACATGTTTAAAAATGCATGAAATGTTGTCTAAAACAAAAAAGAATGATGCATTTTATAGCTGGATCTGGTTTTATTACATTCTGAATTGGACGTTGAAAATGAGCTTATCTCAGCCAGAAGAGAGGTCAAATCACAGTAATGCAAACTCAGTCAGAGACATAGATTTTCACTTGCAACTTGCTTTAACATGTTTAACAGCCAGCAGAGAGGTCAAATCACAATAATGCAAACTCAGTCAGAGACATAGATTTTCACTTGCAACTTGCTTTAACATGTTTAACAGTGCATGAAATGTTGTCTAAAACAAAAAAGAATGATGCATTTTATGGCTGGATCAGGTTTTATTACATTCTGAATTGGACGTTGAAAATGAGCTTATCTCAGCCAGCAGAGAGGTCAAATCACAGTAATGCAAACTCAGTCAGAGACATAGATTTTCACTTGCAACTTGCTTTAACATGTTTAACAGTGCATGAAATGTTATCTAAAACAAAAAAGAATGATGCATTTTATAGCTGGATCAGGTTTTATTACATTCTGAATTGGACGTTGAAAATGAGCTTATCTCAGCCTGCAGAGAGGTCAAATCACAGTAATGCAAACTTAGTCAGAGACATAGATTTTCACTTGCAACTTGCTTTAACATGTTTAACAGTGCATGAAATGTTGTCTAAATTAAAAAAGAATGATGCATTTTATGGCTGGATCTGTTTTTATCACTTTCTGAAATGGACGTTGAAAATGAGCTTTTCTCAGCCAGCAGAGAGGTCAAATCACAGTAATGCAAACTCAGTCAGAGACATAGATTTTCACTTGCAACTTGCTTTAACATGTTTAACAGTGCATGAAATGTTGTCTAAAACAAAAAAGAATGATGCATTTTATAGCTGGATCAGGTTTTATTACATTCTGAATTGGACGTTGAAAATGAGCTTATCTCAGCCAGCAGAGAGGTCAAATCACAGTAATGCAAACTCAGTCAGAGACATAGATTTTCACTTGCAACTTGCTTTAACATGTTTAACAGTGCATGAAATGTTGTCTAAAACAAAAAAGAATGATGCATTTTATGGCTGGATCTGGTTTTATTAAATTCTGAATTGGACGTTGAAAATGAGCTTATCTCAGCCAGCAGAGAGGTCAAATCACAGTAATGCAAACTCAGTCAGAGACATAGATTTTCACTTGCAACTTGCTTTAACATGTTTAACAGTGCATGAAATGTTGTCTAAAACAAAAAAGAATGATGCATTTTATAGCTGGATCAGGTTTTATTACATTCTGAATTGGACGTTGAAAATGAGCTTATCTCAGCCAGCAGAGAGGTCAAATCACAGTAATGCAAACTCAGTCAGAGACATAGATTTTCACTTGCAACTTGCTTTAACATGTTTAACAGTGCATGAAATGTTGTCTAAAACAAAAAAGAATGATGCATTTTATGGCTGGATCTGGTTTTATTACATTCTGAATTGGACGTTGAAAATGAGCTTATCTCAGCCAGCAGAGAGGTCAAATCACACACAGTAATGCAAACTCAGTCAGAGACATAGATTTTCACTTGCAACTTGCTATAACATGTTTAAAAATGCATGAAATGTTGTCTAAAACAAAAAAGAATGATGCATTTTATAGCTGGATCTGGTTTTATTACATTCTGAATTGGACGTTGAAAATGAGCTTATCTCAGCCAGAAGAGAGGTCAAATCACAGTAATGCAAACTCAGTCAGAGACATAGATTTTCACTTGCAACTTGCTTTAACATGTTTAACAGCCAGCAGAGAGGTCAAATCACAGTAATGCAAACTCAGTCAGAGACATAGATTTTCACTTGCTACTTGCTTTAACATGTTTAACAGTGCATGAAATGTTGTCTAAAACAAAAAAGAATGATGCATTTTATAGCTGGATCAGGTTTTATTACATTCTGAATTGGACGTTGAAAATGAGCTTATCTCAGCCAGCAGAGAGGTCAAATCACAGTAATGCAAACTCAGTCAGAGACATAGATTTTCACTTGCAACTTACTTTAACATGTTTAACAGTGCATGAAATGTTGTCTAAAACAAAAAAGAATGATGCATTTTATGGCTGGATCTGGTTTTATTACATTCTGAATTGGACGTTGAAAATGAGCTTATCTCAGCCAGCAGAGAGGTCAAATCACAGTAATGCAAACTCAGTCAGAGACATAGATTTTCACTTGCAACTTGCTTTAACATGTTTAACAGTGCATGAAATGTTATCTAAAACAAAAAAGAATGATGCATTTTATGGCTGGATCTGGTTTTATTACATTCTGAATTGGACGTTGAAAATGAGCTTATCTCAGCCAGCAGAGAGGTCAAATCACAGTAATGCAAACTCAGTCAGAGACATAGATTTTCACTTGCAACTTGCTTTAACATGTTTAACAGTGCATGAAATGTTGTCTAAAACAAAAAAGAATGATGCATTTTATAGCTGGATCAGGTTTTATTACATTCTGAATTGGACGTTGAAAATGAGCTTATCTCAGCCAGCAGAGAGGTCAAATCACAGTAATGCAAACTCAGTCAGAGACATAGATTTTCACTTGCAACTTGCTTTAACATGTTTAACAGTGCATGAAATGTTGTCTAAAACAAAAAAGAATGATGCATTTTATGGCTGGATCTGGTTTTATTAAATTCTGAATTGGACGTTGAAAATGAGCTTATCTCAGCCAGCAGAGAGGTCAAATCACAGTAATGCAAACTCAGTCAGAGACATAGATTTTCACTTGCAACTTGCTTTAACATGTTTAACAGTGCATGAAATGTTGTCTAAAACAAAAAAGAATGATGCATTTTATAGCTGGATCAGGTTTTATTACATTCTGAATTGGACGTTGAAAATGAGCTTATCTCAGCCAGCAGAGAGGTCAAATCACAGTAATGCAAACTCAGTCAGAGACATAGATTTTCACTTGCAACTTGCTTTAACATGTTTAACAGTGCATGAAATGTTGTCTAAAACAAAAAAGAATGATGCATTTTATGGCTGGATCTGGTTTTATTACATTCTGAATTGGACGTTGAAAATGAGCTTATCTCAGCCAGCAGAGAGGTCAAATCACACACAGTAATGCAAACTCAGTCAGAGACATAGATTTTCACTTGCAACTTGCTATAACATGTTTAAAAATGCATGAAATGTTGTCTAAAACAAAAAAGAATGATGCATTTTATAGCTGGATCTGGTTTTATTACATTCTGAATTGGACGTTGAAAATGAGCTTATCTCAGCCAGAAGAGAGGTCAAATCACAGTAATGCAAACTCAGTCAGAGACATAGATTTTCACTTGCAACTTGCTTTAACATGTTTAACAGCCAGCAGAGAGGTCAAATCACAGTAATGCAAACTCAGTCAGAGACATAGATTTTCACTTGCTACTTGCTTTAACATGTTTAACAGTGCATGAAATGTTGTCTAAAACAAAAAAGAATGATGCATTTTATAGCTGGATCAGGTTTTATTACATTCTGAATTGGACGTTGAAAATGAGCTTATCTCAGCCAGCAGAGAGGTCAAATCACAGTAATGCAAACTCAGTCAGAGACATAGATTTTCACTTGCAACTTACTTTAACATGTTTAACAGTGCATGAAATGTTGTCTAAAACAAAAAAGAATGATGCATTTTATGGCTGGATCTGGTTTTATTACATTCTGAATTGGACGTTGAAAATGAGCTTATCTCAGCCAGCAGAGAGGTCAAATCACAGTAATGCAAACTCAGTCAGAGACATAGATTTTCACTTGCAACTTGCTTTAACATGTTTAACAGTGCATGAAATGTTATCTAAAACAAAAAAGAATGATGCATTTTATGGCTGGATCTGGTTTTATTACATTCTGAATTGGACGTTGAAAATGAGCTTATCTCAGCCAGCAGAGAGGTCAAATCACAGTAATGCAAACTCAGTCAGAGACATAGGTTTTCACTTGCAACTTGCTTTAACATGTTTAACAGTGCATGAAATGTTGTCTAAAACAAAAAAGAATGATGCATTTTATAGCTGGATCAGGTTTTATTACATTCTGAATTGGACGTTGAAAATGAGCTTATCTCAGCCAGCAGAGAGGTCAAATCACAGTAATGCAAACTCAGTCAGAGACATAGATTTTCACTTGCAACTTGCTTTAACATGTTTAACAGTGCATGAAATGTTGTCTAAAACAAAAAAGAATGATGCATTTTATAGCTGGATCAGGTTTTATTACATTCTGAATTGGACGTTGAAAATGAGCTTATCTCAGCCAGCAGAGAGGTCAAATCACAGTAATGCAAACTCAGTCAGAGACATAGATTTTCACTTGCAACTTGCTTTAACATGTTTAACAGTGCATGAAATGTTGTCTAAAACAAAAAAGAATGATGCATTTTATGGCTGGATCTGGTTTTATTAAATTCTGAATTGGACGTTGAAAATGAGCTTATCTCAGCCAGCAGAGAGGTCAAATCACAGTAATGCAAACTCAGTCAGAGACATAGATTTTCACTTGCAACTTGCTTTAACATGTTTAACAGTGCATGAAATGTTGTCTAAAACAAAAAAGAATGATGCATTTTATAGCTGGATCAGGTTTTATTACATTCTGAATTGGACGTTGAAAATGAGCTTATCTCAGCCAGCAGAGAGGTCAAATCACAGTAATGCAAACTCAGTCAGAGACATAGATTTTCACTTGCAACTTGCTTTAACATGTTTAACAGTGCATGAAATGTTGTCTAAAACAAAAAAGAATGATGCATTTTATGGCTGGATCTGGTTTTATTACATTCTGAATTGGACGTTGAAAATGAGCTTATCTCAGCCAGCAGAGAGGTCAAATCACACACAGTAATGCAAACTCAGTCAGAGACATAGATTTTCACTTGCAACTTGCTATAACATGTTTAAAAATGCATGAAATGTTGTCTAAAACAAAAAAGAATGATGCATTTTATAGCTGGATCTGGTTTTATTACATTCTGAATTGGACGTTGAAAATGAGCTTATCTCAGCCAGAAGAGAGGTCAAATCACAGTAATGCAAACTCAGTCAGAGACATAGATTTTCACTTGCAACTTGCTTTAACATGTTTAACAGCCAGCAGAGAGGTCAAATCACAGTAATGCAAACTCAGTCAGAGACATAGATTTTCACTTGCTACTTGCTTTAACATGTTTAACAGTGCATGAAATGTTGTCTAAAACAAAAAAGAATGATGCATTTTATAGCTGGATCAGGTTTTATTACATTCTGAATTGGACGTTGAAAATGAGCTTATCTCAGCCAGCAGAGAGGTCAAATCACAGTAATGCAAACTCAGTCAGAGACATAGATTTTCACTTGCAACTTACTTTAACATGTTTAACAGTGCATGAAATGTTGTCTAAAACAAAAAAGAATGATGCATTTTATGGCTGGATCTGGTTTTATTACATTCTGAATTGGACGTTGAAAATGAGCTTATCTCAGCCAGCAGAGAGGTCAAATCACAGTAATGCAAACTCAGTCAGAGACATAGATTTTCACTTGCAACTTGCTTTAACATGTTTAACAGTGCATGAAATGTTATCTAAAACAAAAAAGAATGATGCATTTTATGGCTGGATCTGGTTTTATTACATTCTGAATTGGACGTTGAAAATGAGCTTATCTCAGCCAGCAGAGAGGTCAAATCACAGTAATGCAAACTCAGTCAGAGACATAGGTTTTCACTTGCAACTTGCTTTAACATGTTTAACAGTGCATGAAATGTTGTCTAAAACAAAAAAGAATGATGCATTTTATAGCTGGATCAGGTTTTATTACATTCTGAATTGGACGTTGAAAATGAGCTTATCTCAGCCAGCAGAGAGGTCAAATCACAGTAATGCAAACTCAGTCAGAGACATAGATTTTCACTTGCAACTTGCTTTAACATGTTTAACAGTGCATGAAATGTTGTCTAAAACAAAAAAGAATGATGCATTTTATTGCTGGATCAGGTTTTATTACATTCTGAATTGGACGTTGAAAATGAGCTTATCTCAGCCAGCAGAGAGGTCAAATCACAGTAATGCAAACTCAGTCAGAGACATAGATTTTCACTTGCTACTTGCTTTAACATGTTTAACAGTGCATGAAATGTTGTCTAAAACAAAAAAGAATGATGCATTTTATAGCTGGATCAGGTTTTATTACATTCTGAATTGGACGTTGAAAATGAGCTTATCTCAGCCAGCAGAGAGGTCAAATCACAGTAATGCAAACTCAGTCAGAGACATAGATTTTCACTTGCAACTTGCTTTAACATGTTTAACAGTGCATGAAATGTTGTCTAAAACAAAAAAGAATGATGCATTTTATAGCTGGATCAGGTTTTATTACATTCTGAATTGGACGTTGAAAATGAGCTTATCTCAGCCAGCAGAGAGGTCAAATCACAGTAATGCAAACTCAGTCAGAGACATAGATTTTCACTTGCAACTTGCTTTAACATGTTTAACATTGCATGAAATGTTGTCTAAAACAAAAAAGAATGATGCATTTTATGGCTGGATCTGTTTTTATCACTTTCTGAATTGGACGTTGAAAATGAGCTTATCTCAGCCAGCAGAGAGGTCAAATCACAGTAATGCAAACTCAGTCAGAGACATAGATTTTCACTTGCAACTTGCTTTAACATGTTTAACAGTGTATGAAATGTTGTCTAAAACAAAAAAGAATGATGCATTTTATGGCTGGATCTGTTTTTATCACTTTCTGAATTGGACGTTGAAAATGAGCTTATCTCAGCCAGCAGAGAGGTCAAATCACAGTAATGCAAACTCAGTCAGAGACATAGATTTTCACTTGCAACTTGCTTTAACATGTTTAACAGTGCATGAAATGTTGTCTAAAACAAAAAAGAATGATGCATTTTATGGCTGGATCTGGTTTTATTACATTCTGAATTGGACGTTGAAAATGAGCTTATCTCAGCCAGCAGAGAGGTCAAATCACAGTAATGCAAACTCAGTCAGAGACATAGATTTTCACTTGCAACTTGCTTTAACATGTTTAACAGTGCATGAAATGTTGTCTAAAACAAAAAAGAATGATGCATTTTATAGCTGGATCAGGTTTTATTACATTCTGAATTAGACGTTGAAAATGAGCTTATCTCAGCCAGCAGAGAGGTCAAATCACAGTAATGCAAACTCAGTCAGAGACATAGATTTTCACTTGCAACTTGCTTTAACATGTTTAACAGTGCATGAAATGTTGTCTAAAACAAAAAAGAATGATGCATTTTATGGCTGGATCTGTTTTTATCACTTTCTGAATTGGACGTTGAAAATGAGCTTATCTCAGCCAGCAGAGAGGTCAAATCACAGTAATGCAAACTCAGTCAGAGACATAGATTTTCACTTGCAACTTGCTTTAACATGTTTAACAGTGCATGAAATGTTGTCTAAAACAAAAAAGAATGATGCATTTTATAGCTGGATCAGGTTTTATTACTATCTGAATTGGACGTTGAAAATGAGCTTATCTCAGCCAGCAGAGAGGTCAAATCACAGTAATGCAAACTCAGTCAGAGACATAGATTTTCACTTGCAACTTGCTTTAACATGTTTAACAGTGCATGAAATGTTGTCTAAAACAAAAAAGAATGATGCATTTTATGGCTGGATCTGGTTTTATTAAATTCTGAATTGGACGTTGAAAATGAGCTTATCTCAGCCAGCAGAGAGGTCAAATCACAGTAATGCAAACTCAGTCAGAGACATAGATTTTCACTTGCAACTTGCTTTAACATGTTTAACGGTGCATGAAATGTTGTCTAAAACAAAAAAGAATGATGCATTTTATGGCTGGATCTGGTTTTATTACATTCTGAATTTGACGTTGAAAATGAGCTTATCTCAGCCAGCAGAGAGGTCAAATCACAGTAATGCAAACTCAGTCAGAGACATAGATTTTCACTTGCAACTTGCTTTAACATGTTTAACAGTGCATGAAACGTTGTCTAAAACAAAAAAGAATGATGCATTTTATAGCTGGATCAGGTTTTATTACATTCTGAATTGGACGTTGAAAATGAGCTTATCTCAGCCAGCAGAGAGGTCAAATCACAGTAATGCAAACTCAGTCAGAGACATAGATTTTCACTTGCAACTTGCTTTAACATGTTTAACAGTGCATGAAATGTTGTCTAAAACAAAAAAGAATGATGCATTTTACGGCTGGATCTGGTTTTATTACATTCTGAATTGGACGTTGAAAATGAGCTTATCTCAGCCAGCAGAGAGGTCAAATCACAGTAATGCAAACTCAGTCAGAGACATAGATTTTCACTTGCAACTTGCTTTAACATGTTTAACAGTGTATGAAATGTTGTCTAAAACAAAAAAGAATGATGCATTTTATGGCTGGATCTGTTTTTATCACTTTCTGAATTGGACGTTGAAAATGAGCTTATCTCAGCCAGCAGAGAGGTCAAATCACAGTAATGCAAACTCAGTCAGAGACATAGATTTTCACTTGCAACTTGCTTTAACATGTTTAACAGTGCATGAAATGTTGTCTAAAACAAAAAAGAATGATGCATTTTATGGCTGGATCTGGTTTTATTACATTCTGAATTGGACGTTGAAAATGAGCTTATCTCAGCCAGCAGAGAGGTCAAATCACAGTAATGCAAACTCAGTCAGAGACATAGATTTTCACTTGCAACTTGCTTTAACATGTTTAACAGTGCATGAAATGTTGTCTAAAACAAAAAAGAATGATGCATTTTATAGCTGGATCAGGTTTTATTACATTCTGAATTAGACGTTGAAAATGAGCTTATCTCAGCCAGCAGAGAGGTCAAATCACAGTAATGCAAACTCAGTCAGAGACATAGATTTTCACTTGCAACTTGCTTTAACATGTTTAACAGTGCATGAAATGTTGTCTAAAACAAAAAAGAATGATGCATTTTATGGCTGGATCTGTTTTTATCACTTTCTGAATTGGACGTTGAAAATGAGCTTATCTCAGCCAGCAGAGAGGTCAAATCACAGTAATGCAAACTCAGTCAGAGACATAGATTTTCACTTGCAACTTGCTTTAACATGTTTAACAGTGTATGAAATGTTGTCTAAAACAAAAAAGAATGATGCATTTTATGGCTGGATCTGTTTTTATCACTTTCTGAATTGGACGTTGAAAATGAGCTTATCTCAGCCAGCAGAGAGGTCAAATCACAGTAATGCAAACTCAGTCAGAGACATAGATTTTCACTTGCAACTTGCTTTAACATGTTTAACAGTGCATGAAATGTTGTCTAAAACAAAAAAGAATGATGCATTTTATGGCTGGATCTGGTTTTATTACTATCTGAATTGGACGTTGAAAATGAGCTTATCTCAGCCAGCAGAGAGGTCAAATCACAGTAATGCAAACTCAGTCAGAGACATAGATTTTCACTTGCAACTTGCTTTAACATGTTTAACAGTGCATGAAATGTTGTCTAAAACAAAAAAGAATGATGCATTTTATGGCTGGATCTGGTTTTATTAAATTCTGAATTGGACGTTGAAAATGAGCTTATCTCAGCCAGCAGAGAGGTCAAATCACAGTAATGCAAACTCAGTCAGAGACATAGATTTTCACTTGCAACTTGCTTTAACATGTTTAACGGTGCATGAAATGTTGTCTAAAACAAAAAAGAATGATGCATTTTATGGCTGGATCTGGTTTTATTACATTCTGAATTTGACGTTGAAAATGAGCTTATCTCAGCCAGCAGAGAGGTCAAATCACAGTAATGCAAACTCAGTCAGAGACATAGATTTTCACTTGCAACTTGCTTTAACATGTTTAACAGTGCATGAAATGTTGTCTAAAACAAAAAAGAATGATGCATTTTATAGCTGGATCAGGTTTTATTACATTCTGAATTGGACGTTGAAAATGAGCTTATCTCAGCCAGCAGAGAGGTCAAATCACAGTAATGCAAACTCAGTCAGAGACATAGATTTTCACTTGCAACTTGCTTTAACATGTTTAACAGTGCATGAAATGTTGTCTAAAACAAAAAAGAATGATGCATTTTACGGCTGGATCTGGTTTTATTACATTCTGAATTGGACGTTGAAAATGAGCTTATCTCAGCCAGCAGAGAGGTCAAATCACAGTAATGCAAACTCAGTCAGAGACATAGATTTTCACTTGCAACTTGCTTTAACATGTTTAACAGTGTATGAAATGTTGTCTAAAACAAAAAAGAATGATGCATTTTATGGCTGGATCTGTTTTTATCACTTTCTGAATTGGACGTTGAAAATGAGCTTATCTCAGCCAGCAGAGAGGTCAAATCACAGTAATGCAAACTCAGTCAGAGACATAGATTTTCACTTGCAACTTGCTTTAACATGTTTAACAGTGCATGAAATGTTGTCTAAAACAAAAAAGAATGATGCATTTTATGGCTGGATCTGGTTTTATTACATTCTGAATTGGACGTTGAAAATGAGCTTATCTCAGCCAGCAGAGAGGTCAAATCACAGTAATGCAAACTCAGTCAGAGACATAGATTTTCACTTGCAACTTGCTTTAACATGTTTAACAGTGCATGAAATGTTGTCTAAAACAAAAAAGAATGATGCATTTTATAGCTGGATCAGGTTTTATTACATTCTGAATTAGACGTTGAAAATGAGCTTATCTCAGCCAGCAGAGAGGTCAAATCACAGTAATGCAAACTCAGTCAGAGACATAGATTTTCACTTGCAACTTGCTTTAACATGTTTAACAGTGCATGAAATGTTGTCTAAAACAAAAAAGAATGATGCATTTTATGGCTGGATCTGTTTTTATCACTTTCTGAATTGGACGTTGAAAATGAGCTTATCTCAGCCAGCAGAGAGGTCAAATCACAGTAATGCAAACTCAGTCAGAGACATAGATTTTCACTTGCAACTTGCTTTAACATGTTTAACAGTGTATGAAATGTTGTCTAAAACAAAAAAGAATGATGCATTTTATGGCTGGATCTGTTTTTATCACTTTCTGAATTGGACGTTGAAAATGAGCTTATCTCAGCCAGCAGAGAGGTCAAATCACAGTAATGCAAACTCAGTCAGAGACATAGATTTTCACTTGCAACTTGCTTTAACATGTTTAACAGTGCATGAAATGTTGTCTAAAACAAAAAAGAATGATGCATTTTATGGCTGGATCTGGTTTTATTACATTCTGAATTGGACGTTGAAAATGAGCTTATCTCAGCCAGCAGAGAGGTCAAATCACAGTAATGCAAACTCAGTCAGAGACATAGATTTTCACTTGCAACTTGCTTTAACATGTTTAACAGTGCATGAAATGTTGTCTAAAACAAAAAAGAATGATGCATTTTATAGCTGGATCAGGTTTTATTACATTCTGAATTAGACGTTGAAAATGAGCTTATCTCAGCCAGCAGAGAGGTCAAATCACAGTAATGCAAACTCAGTCAGAGACATAGATTTTCACTTGCAACTTGCTTTAACATGTTTAACAGTGCATGAAATGTTGTCTAAAACAAAAAAGAATGATGCATTTTATGGCTGGATCTGTTTTTATCACTTTCTGAATTGGACGTTGAAATTGAGCTTATCTCAGCCAGCAGAGAGGTCAAATCACAGTAATGCAAACTCAGTCAGAGACATAGATTTTCACTTGCAACTTGCTTTAACATGTTTAACAGTGCATGAAATGTTGTCTAAAACAAAAAAGAATGATGCATTTTATAGCTGGATCAGGTTTTATTACATTCTGAATTGGACGTTGAAAATGAGCTTATCTTAGCCAGCAGAGAGGTCAAATCACAGTAATGCAAACTCAGTCAGAGACATAGATTTTCACTTGCAACTTGCTTTAACATGTTTAACAGTGCATGAAATGTTGTCTAAAACAAAAAAGAATGATGCATTTTATAGCTGGATCTGGTTTTATTACATTCTGAATTGGACGTTGAAAATGAGCTTATCTCAGCCAGCAGAGAGGTCAAATCACAGTAATGCAAACTCAGTCAGAGACATAGATTTTCACTTGCTACTTGCTTTAACATGTTTAACAGTGCATGAAATGTTGTCTAAAACAAAAAAGAATGATGCATTTTATAGCTGGATCAGGTTTTATTACATTCTGAATTGGACGTTGAAAATGAGCTTATCTCAGCCAGCAGAGAGGTCAAATCACAGTAATGCAAACTCAGTCAGAGACATAGATTTTCACTTGCAACTTGCTTTAACATGTTTAACAGTGCATGAAATGTTGTCTAAAACAAAAAAGAATGATGCATTTTATGGCTGGATCTGGTTTTATTACATTCTGAATTGGACGTTGAAAATGAGCTTATCTCAGCCAGCAGAGAGGTCAAATCACAGTAATGCAAACTCAGTCAGAGACATAGATTTTCACTTGCAACTTGCTTTAACATGTTTAACGGTGCATGAAATGTTATCTAAAACAAAAAAGAATGATGCATTTTATGGCTGGATCTGGTTTTATTACATTCTGAATTGGACGTTGAAAATGAGCTTATCTCAGCCAGCAGAGAGCTCAAATCACAGTAATGCAAACTCAGTCAGAGACATAGATTTTCACTTGCAACTTGCTTTAACATGTTTAACAGTGCATGAAATGTTGTCTAAAACAAAAAAGAATGATGCATTTTATAGCTGGATCAGGTTTTATTACATTCTGAATTGGACGTTGAAAATGAGCTTATCTCAGCCAGCAGAGAGGTCAAATCACAGTAATGCAAACTCAGTCAGAGACATAGATTTTCACTTGCAACTTGCTTTAACATGTTTAACAGTGCATGAAATGTTGTCTAAAACAAAAAAGAATGATGCATTTTATGGCTGGATCTGTTTTTATCACTTTCTGAATTGGACGTTGAAAATGAGCTTATCTCAGCCAGCAGAGAGGTCAAATCACAGTAATGCAAACTCAGTCAGAGACATAGATTTTCACTTGCAACTTGCTTTAACATGTTTAACAGTGCATGAAATGTTGTCTAAAACAAAAAAGAATGATGCATTTTATGGCTGGATCTGGTTTTATTACATTCTGAATTGGACGTTGAAAATGAGCTTATCTCAGCCAGCAGAGAGGTCAAATCACAGTAATGCAAACTCAGTCAGAGACATAGATTTTCACTTGCAACTTGCTTTAACATGTTTAACAGTGCATGAAATGTTGTCTAAAACAAAAAAGAATGATGCATTTTATAGCTGGATCAGGTTTTATTAGATTCTGAATTGGACGTTGAAAATGAGCTTATCTCAGCCAGCAGAGAGGTCAAATCACAGTAATGCAAACTCAGTCAGAGACATAGATTTTCACTTGCAACTTGCTTTAACATGTTTAACAGTGCATGAAATGTTGTCTAAAACAAAAAAGAATGATGCATTTTATGGCTGGATCTGTTTTTATCACTTTCTGAATTGGACGTTGAAAAAGAGCTTATCTCAGCCAGCAGAGAGGTCAAATCACAGTAATGCAAACTCAGTCAGAGACATAGATTTTCACTTGCAACTTGCTTTAACATGTTTAACAGTGCATGAAATGTTGTCTAAAACAAAAAAGAATGATGCATTTTATGGCTGGATCTGGTTTTATTACATTCTGAATTGGACGTTGAAAATGAGCTTATCTCAGCCAGCAGAGAGGTCAAATCACAGTAATGCAAACTCAGTCAGAGACATAGATTTTCACTTGCAACTTGCTTTAACATGTTTAACAGTGCATGAAATGTTGTCTAAAACAAAAAAGAATGATGCATTTTATAGCTGGATCAGGTTTTATTACATTCTGAATTAGACGTTGAAAATGAGCTTATCTCAGCCAGCAGAGAGGTCAAATCACAGTAATGCAAACTCAGTCAGAGACATAGATTTTCACTTGCAACTTGCTTTAACATGTTTAACAGTGCATGAAATGTTGTCTAAAACAAAAAAGAATGATGCATTTTATGGCTGGATCTGTTTTTATCACTTTCTGAATTGGACGTTGAAAATGAGCTTATCTCAGCCAGCAGAGAGGTCAAATCACAGTAATGCAAACTCAGTCAGAGACATAGATTTTCACTTGCAACTTGCTTTAACATGTTTAACAGTGTATGAAATGTTGTCTAAAACAAAAAAGAATGATGCATTTTATAGCTGGATCAGGTGTTATTACATTCTGAATTGGACGTTGAAAATGAGCTTATCTCAGCCAGCAGAGAGGTCAAATCACAGTAATGCAAACTCAGTCAGAGACATAGATTTTCACTTGCAACTTGCTTTAACATGTTTAACAGTGCATGAAATGTTGTCTAAAACAAAAAAGAATGATGCATTTTATAGCTGGATCAGGTTTTATTACATTCTGAATTAGACGTTGAAAATGAGCTTATCTCAGCCAGCAGAGAGGTCAAATCACAGTAATGCAAACTCAGTCAGAGACATAGATTTTCACTTGCAACTTGCTTTAACATGTTTAACAGTGCATGAAATGTTGTCTAAAACAAAAAAGAATGATGCATTTTATGGCTGGATCTGTTTTTATCACTTTCTGAATTGGACGTTGAAAATGAGCTTATCTCAGCCAGCAGAGAGGTCAAATCACAGTAATGCAAACTCAGTCAGAGACATAGATTTTCACTTGCAACTTGCTTTAACATGTTTAACAGTGCATGAAATGTTGTCTAAAACAAAAAAGAATGATGCATTTTATAGCTGGATCAGGTTTTATTACTATCTGAATTGGACGTTGAAAATGAGCTTATCTCAGCCAGCAGAGAGGTCAAATCACAGTAATGCAAACTCAGTCAGAGACATAGATTTTCACTTGCAACTTGCTTTAACATGTTTAACAGTGCATGAAATGTTGTCTAAAACAAAAAAGAATGATGCATTTTATGGCTGGATCTGGTTTTATTACATTCTGAATTGGACGTTGAAAATGAGCTTATCTCAGCCAGCAGAGAGGTCAAATCACAGTAATGCAAACTCAGTCAGAGACATAGATTTTCACTTGCAACTTGCTTTAACATGTTTAACGGTGCATGAAATGTTGTCTAAAACAAAAAAGAATGATGCATTTTATGGCTGGATCTGGTTTTATTACATTCTGAATTTGACGTTGAAAATGAGCTTATCTCAGCCAGCAGAGAGGTCAAATCACAGTAATGCAAACTCAGTCAGAGACATAGATTTTCACTTGCAACTTGCTTTAACATGTTTAACAGTGCATGAAATGTTGTCTAAAACAAAAAAGAATGATGCATTTTATAGCTGGATCAGGTTTTATTACATTCTGAATTGGACGTTGAAAATGAGCTTATCTCAGCCAGCAGAGAGGTCAAATCACAGTAATGCAAACTCAGTCAGAGACATAGATTTTCACTTGCAACTTGCTTTAACATGTTTAACAGTGCATGAAATGTTGTCTAAAACAAAAAAGAATGATGCATTTTACGGCTGGATCTGGTTTTATTACATTCTGAATTGGACGTTGAAAATGAGCTTATCTCAGCCAGCAGAGAGGTCAAATCACAGTAATGCAAACTCAGTCAGAGACATAGATTTTCACTTGCAACTTGCTTTAACATGTTTAACAGTGTATGAAATGTTGTCTAAAACAAAAAAGAATGATGCATTTTATGGCTGGATCTGTTTTTATCACTTTCTGAATTGGACGTTGAAAATGAGCTTATCTCAGCCAGCAGAGAGGTCAAATCACAGTAATGCAAACTCAGTCAGAGACATAGATTTTCACTTGCAACTTGCTTTAACATGTTTAACAGTGCATGAAATGTTGTTTAAAACAAAAAAGAATGATGCATTTTATGGCTGGATCTGGTTTTATTACATTCTGAATTGGACGTTGAAAATGAGCTTATCTCAGCCAGCAGAGAGGTCAAATCACAGTAATGCAAACTCAGTCAGAGACATAGATTTTCACTTGCAACTTGCTTTAACATGTTTAACAGTGCATGAAATGTTGTCTAAAACAAAAAAGAATGATGCATTTTATAGCTGGATCAGGTTTTATTACATTCTGAAATAGACGTTGAAAATGAGCTTATCTCAGCCAGCAGAGAGGTCAAATCACAGTAATGCAAACTCAGTCAGAGACATAGATTTTCACTTGCAACTTGCTTTAACATGTTTAACAGTGCATGAAATGTTGTCTAAAACAAAAAAGAATGATGCATTTTATGGCTGGATCTGTTTTTATCACTTTCTGAATTGGACGTTGAAAATGAGCTTATCTCAGCCAGCAGAGAGGTCAAATCACAGTAATGCAAACTCAGTCAGAGACATAGATTTTCACTTGCAACTTGCTTTAACATGTTTAACAGTGTATGAAATGTTGTCTAAAACAAAAAAGAATGATGCATTTTATGGCTGGATCTGTTTTTATCACTTTCTGAATTGGACGTTGAAAATGAGCTTATCTCAGCCAGCAGAGAGGTCAAATCACAGTAATGCAAACTCAGTCAGAGACATAGATTTTCACTTGCAACTTGCTTTAACATGTTTAACAGTGCATGAAATGTTGTCTAAAACAAAAAAGAATGATGCATTTTATGGCTGGATCTGGTTTTATTACATTCTGAATTGGACGTTGAAAATGAGCTTATCTCAGCCAGCAGAGAGGTCAAATCACAGTAATGCAAACTCAGTCAGAGACATAGATTTTCACTTGCTACTTGCTTTAACATGTTTGACAGTGCATGAAATGTTGTCTAAAACAAAAAAGAATGATGCATTTTATGGCTGGATCTGGTTTTATTATATTCTGAATTGGACGTTGAAAATGAGCTTATCTCAGCCAGCAGAGAGGTCAAATCACAGTAATGCAAACTCAGTCAGAGACATAGATTTTCACTTGCAACTTGCTTTAACATGTTTAACAGTGCATGAAATGTTGTCTAAAACAAAAAAGAATGATGCATTTTATGGCTGGATCTGGTTTTATTACATTCTGAATTGGACGTTGAAAATGAGCTTATCTCAGCCAGCAGAGAGGTCAAATCACAGTAATGCAAACTCAGTCAGAGACATAGATTTTCACTTGCAACTTGCTTTAACATGTTTAACAGTGCATGAAATGTCATCTAAAACAAAAAAGAATGATGCATTTTATGGCTGGATCTGGTTTTATTACATTCTGAATTGGACGTTGAAAATGAGCTTATCTCAGCCAGCAGAGAGGTCAAATCACAGTAATGCAAACTCAGTCAGAGACATAGATTTTCACTTGCAACCTGCTTTAACATGTTTAACAGTGCATGAAATGTTGTCTAAAACAAAAAAGAATGATGCATTTTATAGCTGGATCAGGTTTTATTACATTCTGAATTGGACGTTGAAAATGAGCTTATCTCAGCCAGCAGAGAGGTCAAATCACAGTAATGCAAACTCAGTCAGAGACATAGATTTTCACTTGCAACTTGCTTTAACATGTTTAACAGTGCATGAAATGTTGTCTAAAACAAAAAAGAATGATGCATTTTATGGCTGGATCTGGTTTTATTACATTCTGAATTGGACGTTGAAAATGAGCTTATCTCAGCCAGCAGAGAGGTCAAATCACAGTAATGCAAACTCAGTCAGAGACATAGATTTTCACTTGCAACTTGCTTTAACATGTTTAACAGTGCATGAAATGTTGTCTAAAACAAAAAAGAATGATCCATTTTATGGCTGGATCTGGTTTTATCACTTTCTGAATTGGACGTTGAAAATGAGCTTATCTCAGCCAGCAGAGAGGTCAAATCACAGTAATGCAAACTCAGTCAGAGACATAGATTTTCACTTGCAACTTGCTTTAACATGTTTAACAGTGCATGAAATGTTGTCTAAAACAAAAAAGAATGATGCATTTTATGGCTGGATCTGGTTTTATTAAATTCTGAATTGGACGTTGAAAATGAGCTTATCTCAGCCAGCAGAGAGGTCAAATCACAGTAATGCAAACTCAGTCAGAGACATAGATTTTCACTTGCAACTTGCTTTAACATGTTTAACAGTGCATGAAATGTTGTCTAAAACAAAAAAGAATGATGCATTTTATGGCTGGATCTGGTTTTATTACATTCTGAATTGGACGTTGAAAATGAGCTTATCTCAGCCAGCAGAGAGGTCAAATCACAGTAATGCAAACTCAGTCAGAGACATAGATTTTCACTTGCTACTTGCTTTAACATGTTTAACAGTGCATGAAATGTTGTCTAAAACAAAAAAGAATGATGCATTTTATAGCTGGATCAGGTTTTATTACATTCTGAATTGGACGTTGAAAATGAGCTTATCTCAGCCAGCAGAGAGGTCAAATCACAGTAATGCAAACTTAGTCAGAGACATAGATTTTCACTTGCAACTTGCTTTAACATGTTTAACAGTGCATGAAATGTTGTCTAAAACAAAAAAGAATGATGCATTTTATAGCTGGATCAGGTGTTATTACATTCTGAATTGGACGTTGAAAATGAGCTTATCTCAGCCAGCAGAGAGGTCAAATCACAGTAATGCAAACTCAGTCAGAGACATAGATTTTCACTTGCAACTTGCTTTAACATGTTTAACAGTGCATGAAATGTTGTCTAAAACAAAAAAGAATGATGCATTTTATGGCTGGATCTGTTTTTATCACTTTCTGAATTGGACGTTGAAAAAGAGCTTATCTCAGCCAGCAGAGAGGTCAAATCACAGTAATGCAAACTCAGTCAGAGACATAGATTTTCACTTGCAACTTGCTTTAACATGTTTAACAGTGCATGAAATGTTGTCTAAAACAAAAAAGAATGATGCATTTTATGGCTGGATCTGGTTTTATTACATTCTGAATTGGACGTTGAAAATGAGCTTATCTCAGCCAGCAGAGAGGTCAAATCACAGTAATGCAAACTCAGTCAGAGACATAGATTTTCACTTGCAACTTGCTTTAACATGTTTAACAGTGCATGAAATGTTGTCTAAAACAAAAAAGAATGATGCATTTTATAGCTGGATCAGGTTTTATTACATTCTGAATTAGACGTTGAAAATGAGCTTATCTCAGCCAGCAGAGAGGTCAAATCACAGTAATGCAAACTCAGTCAGAGACATAGATTTTCACTTGCAACTTGCTTTAACATGTTTAACAGTGCATGAAATGTTGTCTAAAACAAAAAAGAATGATGCATTTTATGGCTGGATCTGGTTTTATTACATTCTGAATTGGACGTTGAAAATGAGCTTATCTCAGCCAGCAGAGAGGTCAAATCACAGTAATGCAAACTCAGTCAGAGACATAGATTTTCACTTGCAACTTGCTTTAACATGTTTAACAGTGCATGAAATGTTATCTAAAACAAAAAAGAATGATGCATTTTATGGCTGGATCTGTTTTTATCACTTTCTGAATTGGACGTTGAAAATGAGCTTATCTCAGCCAGCAGAGAGGTCAAATCACAGTAATGCAAACTCAGTCAGAGACATAGATTTTCACTTGCAACTTGCTTTAACATGTTTAACAGTGCATGAAATGTTGTCTAAAACAAAAAAGAATGATGCATTTTATGGCTGGATCTGTTTTTATCACTTTCTGAATTGGACGTTGAAAATGAGCTTATCTCAGCCAGCAGAGAGGTCAAATCACAGTAATGCAAACTCAGTCAGAGACATAGATTTTCACTTGCAACTTGCTTTAACATGTTTAACAGTGCATGAAATGTTGTCTAAAACAAAAAAGAATGATGCATTTTATAGCTGGATCAGGTTTTATTACTATCTGAATTGGACGTTGAAAATGAGCTTATCTCAGCCAGCAGAGAGGTCAAATCACAGTAATGCAAACTCAGTCAGAGACATAGATTTTCACTTGCAACTTGCTTTAACATGTTTAACAGTGCATGAAATGTTGTCTAAAACAAAAAAGAATGATGCATTTTATGGCTGGATCTGGTTTTATTAAATTCTGAATTGGACGTTGAAAATGAGCTTATCTCAGCCAGCAGAGAGGTCAAATCACAGTAATGCAAACTCAGTCAGAGACATAGATTTTCACTTGCAACTTGCTTTAACATGTTTAACGGTGCATGAAATGTTGTCTAAAACAAAAAAGAATGATGCATTTTATGGCTGGATCTGGTTTTATTACATTCTGAATTTGACGTTGAAAATGAGCTTATCTCAGCCAGCAGAGAGGTCAAATCACAGTAATGCAAACTCAGTCAGAGACATAGATTTTCACTTGCAACTTGCTTTAACATGTTTAACAGTGCATGAAATGTTGTCTAAAACAAAAAAGAATGATGCATTTTATAGCTGGATCAGGTTTTATTACATTCTGAATTGGACGTTGAAAATGAGCTTATCTCAGCCAGCAGAGAGGTCAAATCACAGTAATGCAAACTCAGTCAGAGACATAGATTTTCACTTGCAACTTGCTTTAACATGTTTAACAGTGCATGAAATGTTGTCTAAAACAAAAAAGAATGATGCATTTTACGGCTGGATCTGGTTTTATTACATTCTGAATTGGACGTTGAAAATGAGCTTATCTCAGCCAGCAGAGAGGTCAAATCACAGTAATGCAAACTCAGTCAGAGACATAGATTTTCACTTGCAACTTGCTTTAACATGTTTAACAGTGTATGAAATGTTGTCTAAAACAAAAAAGAATGATGCATTTTATGGCTGGATCTGTTTTTATCACTTTCTGAATTGGACGTTGAAAATGAGCTTATCTCAGCCAGCAGAGAGGTCAAATCACAGTAATGCAAACTCAGTCAGAGACATAGATTTTCACTTGCAACTTGCTTTAACATGTTTAACAGTGCATGAAATGTTGTTTAAAACAAAAAAGAATGATGCATTTTATGGCTGGATCTGGTTTTATTACATTCTGAATTGGACGTTGAAAATGAGCTTATCTCAGCCAGCAGAGAGGTCAAATCACAGTAATGCAAACTCAGTCAGAGACATAGATTTTCACTTGCAACTTGCTTTAACATGTTTAACAGTGCATGAAATGTTGTCTAAAACAAAAAAGAATGATGCATTTTATAGCTGGATCAGGTTTTATTACATTCTGAATTAGACGTTGAAAATGAGCTTATCTCAGCCAGCAGAGAGGTCAAATCACAGTAATGCAAACTCAGTCAGAGACATAGATTTTCACTTGCAACTTGCTTTAACATGTTTAACAGTGCATGAAATGTTGTCTAAAACAAAAAAGAATGATGCATTTTATGGCTGGATCTGTTTTTATCACTTTCTGAATTGGACGTTGAAAATGAGCTTATCTCAGCCAGCAGAGAGGTCAAATCACAGTAATGCAAACTCAGTCAGAGACATAGATTTTCACTTGCAACTTGCTTTAACATGTTTAACAGTGTATGAAATGTTGTCTAAAACAAAAAAGAATGATGCATTTTATGGCTGGATCTGTTTTTTTATTACTTTCTGAATTGGACGTTGAAAATGAGCTTATCTCAGCCAGCAGAGAGGTCAAATCACAGTAATGCAAACTCAGTCAGAGACATAGATTTTCACTTGCAACTTGCTTTAACATGTTTAACAGTACATGAAATGTTGTCTAAAACAAAAAAGAATGATGCATTTTATGGCTGGATCTGGTTTTATTACATTCTGAATTGGACGTTGAAAATGAGCTTATCTCAGCCAGCAGAGAGGTCAAATCACAGTAATGCAAACTCAGTCAGAGACATAGATTTTCACTTGCAACTTGCTTTAACATGTTTAACAGTGCATGAAATGTTGTCTAAAACAAAAAAGAATGATGCATTTTATAGCTGGATCAGGTTTTATTACATTCTGAATTAGACGTTGAAAATGAGCTTATCTCAGCCAGCAGAGAGGTCAAATCACAGTAATGAAAACTCAGTCAGAGACATAGATTTTCACTTGCAACTTGCTTTAACATGTTTAACAGTGCATGAAATGTTGTCTAAAACAAAAAAGAATGATGCATTTTATAGCTGGATCTGGTTTTATTACATTCTGAATTGGACGTTGAAAATGAGCTTATCTCAGCCAGCAGAGAGGTCAAATCACAGTAATGCAAACTCAGTCAGAGACATAGATTTTCACTTGCTACTTGCTTTAACATGTTTAACAGTGCATGAAATGTTGTCTAAAACAAAAAAGAATGATGCATTTTATAGCTGGATCAGGTTTTATTACATTCTGAATTGGACGTTGAAAATGAGCTTATCTCAGCCAGCAGAGAGGTCAAATCACAGTAATGCAAACTCAGTCAGAGACATAGATTTTCACTTGCAACTTGCTTTAACATGTTTAACAGTGCATGAAATGTTGTCTAAAACAAAAAAGAATTATGCATTTTATGGCTGGATCTGGTTTTATTACATTCTGAATTGGACGTTGAAAATGAGCTTATCTCAGCCAGCAGAGAGGTCAAATCACAGTAATGCAAACTCAGTCAGAGACATAGATTTTCACTTGCAACTTGCTTTAACATGTTTAACAGTGCATGAAATGTTGTCTAAAACAAAAAAGAATGATGCATTTTATGGCTGGATCTTTTTTTTATCACTTTCTGAATTGGACGTTGAAAATGAGCTTATCTCAGCCAGCAGAGAGGTCAAATCACAGTAATGCTAACTTAGTCAGAGACATAGATTTTCACTTGCAACTTGCTTTAACATGTTTAACAGTGCATGAAATGTTGTCTAAAACAAAAAAGAATGATGCATTTTATGGCTGGATCAGGTTTTATTACTTTCTGAATTGGACGTTGAAAATGAGCTTATCTCAGCCAGCAGAGAGGTCAAATCACAGTAATGCAAACTCAGTCAGAGACATAGATTTTCACTTGCAACTTGCTTTAACATGTTTAACAGTGCATGAAATGTTGTCTAAAACAAAAAAGAATGATGCATTTTATAGCTGGATCAGGTTTTATTACATTCTGAATTGGACGTTGAAAATGAGCTTATCTCAGCCAGCAGAGAGGTCAAATCACAGTAATGCAAACTTAGTCAGAGACATAGATTTTCACTTGCAACTTGCTTTAACATGTTTAACAGTGCATGAAATGTTGTCTAAAACAAAAAAGAATGATGCATTTTATAGCTGGATCAGGTGTTATTACATTCTGAATTGGACGTTGAAAATGAGCTTATCTCAGCCAGCAGAGAGGTCAAATCACAGTAATGCAAACTCAGTCAGAGACATAGATTTTCACTTGCAACTTGCTTTAACATGTTTAACAGTGCATGAAATGTTGTCTAAAACAAAAAAGAATGATGCATTTTATGGCTGGATCTGGTTTAATTACATTCTGAATTGGATGTTGAAAATGAGCTTATCTCAGCCAGCAGAGAGGTCAAATCACAGTAATGCAAACTCAGTCAGAGACATAGATTTTCACTTGCAACTTGCTTTAAAATGTTTAACAGTGCATGAAATGTTGTCTAAAACAAAAAAAGAATGATGCATTTTATAGCTGGATCAGGTTTTATTACATTCTGAATTGGACGTTGAAAATGAGCTTATCTCAGCCAGCAGAGAGGTCAAATCACAGTAATGCAAACTCAGTCAGAGACATAGATTTTCACTTGCAACTTGCTTTAACATGTTTAACAGTGCATGAAATGTTGTCTAAAACAAAAAAGAATGATGCATTTTATAGCTGGATCAGGTTTTATTACATTCTGAATTAGACGTTGAAAATGAGCTTATCTCAGCCAGCAGAGAGGTCAAATCACAGTAATGCAAACTCAGTCAGAGACATAGATTTTCACTTGCAACTTGCTTTAACATGTTTAACAGTTCATGAAATGTTGTCTAAAACAAAAAAGAATGATGCATTTTATGGCTGGATCTGGTTTTATCACTTTCTGAATTGGACGTTGAAAATAAGCTTATCTCAGCCAGCAGAGAGGTCAAATCACAGTAATGCAAACTCAGTCAGAGACATAGATTTTCACTTGCAACTTGCTATAACATGTTTAACAATGCATGAAATGTTGTCTAAAACAAAAAAGAATGATGCATTTTATAGCTGGATCTGGTTTTATTACATTCTGAATTGGACGTTGAAAATTAGCTTATCTCAGCCAGCAGAGAGGTCAAATCACAGTAATGCAAACTCAGTCAGAGACATAGATTTTCACTTGCAACTTGCTTTAACATGTTTAACAGTGCATGAAATGTTGTCTAAAACAAAAAAGAATGATGCATTTTATAGCTGGATCAGGTTTTATTACATTCTGAATTGGACGTTGAAAATGAGCTTATCTCAGCCAGCAGAGAGGTCAAATCACAGTAATGCAAACTCAGTCAGAGACATAGATTTTCACTTACAACTTGCTTTAACATGTTTAACAGTGCATGAAATGTTGTCTAAAACAAAAAGAATGATGCATTTTATGGCTGGATCTGTTTTTATCACTTTCTGAATTGGACGTTGAAAATGAGCTTATCTCAGCCAGCAGAGAGGTCAAATCACAGTAATGCAAACTCAGTCAGAGACATAGATTTTCACTTGCAACTTGCTTTAACATGTTTAACAGTGCATGAAATGTTGTCTAAAACAAAAAAGAATGATGCATTTTATGGCTGGATCTGGTTTTATTACATTCTGAATTGGACGTTGAAAATGAGCTTATCTCAGCCAGCAGAGAGGTCAAATCACAGTAATGCAAACTTAGTGAGAGATATAGATTTTCACTTGCAACTTGCTTTAACATGTTTAACAGTGCATGAAATGTTGTCTAAAACAAAAAAGAATGATGCATTTTATGGCTGGATCTGTTTTTATCACTTTCTGAATTGGACGTTGAAAATGAGCTTATCTCAGCCAGCAGAGAGGTCAAATCACAGTAATGCAAACTCAGTCAGAGACATAGATTTTCACTTGCAACTTGCTTTAACATGTTTAACAGTGCATGAAATGTTGTCTAAAACAAAAAAGAATGATGCATTTTATGGCTGGATCTGGTTTTATTAAATTCTGAATTGGACGTTGAAAATGAGCTTATCTCAGCCAGCAGAGAGGTCAAATCACAGTAATGCAAACTCAGTCAGAGACATAGATTTTCACTTGCAACTTGCTTTAACATGTTTAACAGTGCATGAAATGTTGTCTAAAACAAAAAAGAATGATGCATTTTATGGCTGGATCTGGTTTTATTACATTCTGAATTGGACGTTGAAAATGAGCTTATCTCAGCCAGCAGAGAGGTCAAATCACAGTAATGCAAACTCAGTCAGAGACATAGATTTTCACTTGCTACTTGCTTTAACATGTTTAACAGTGCATGAAATGTTGTCTAAAACAAAAAAGAATGATGCATTTTATAGCTGGATCAGGTTTTATTACATTCTGAATTAGACGTTGAAAATGAGCTTATCTCAGCCAGCAGAGAGGTCAAATCACAGTAATGCAAACTCAGTCAGAGACATAGATTTTCACTTGCAACTTGCTTTAACATGTTTAACAGTTCATGAAATGTTGTCTAAAACAAAAAGAATGATGCATTTTATGGCTGGATCTGTTTTTATCACTTTCTGAATTGGACGTTGAAAATGAGCTTATCTCAGCCAGCAGAGAGGTCAAATCACATTAATGCAAACTCAGTCAGAGACATAGATTTTCACTTGCAACTTGCTTTAACATGTTTAACAGTGCATGAAATGTTGTCTAAAACAAAAAAGAATGATGCATTTTATGGCTGGATCTGGTTTTATTACATTCTGAATTGGACGTTGAAAATGAGCTTATCTCAGCCAGCAGAGAGGTCAAATCACAGTAATGCAAACTCAGTCAGAGATATAGATTTTCACTTGCAACTTGCTTTAACATGTTTAACAGTGCATGAAATGTTGTCTAAAACAAAAAAGAATGATGCATTTTATGGCTGGATCTGTTTTTATCACTTTCTGAATTGGACGTTGAAAATGAGCTTATCTCAGCCAGCAGAGAGGTCAAATCACAGTAATGCAAACTCAGTCAGAGACATAGATTTTCACTTGCAACTTGCTTTAACATGTTTAACAGTGCATGAAATGTTGTCTAAAACAAAAAAGAATGATGCATTTTATGGCTGGATCTGGTTTTATTACATTCTGAATTGGACGTTGAAAATGAGCTTATCTCAGCCAGCAGAGAGGTCAAATCACAGTAATGCAAACTCAGTCAGAGACATAGATTTTCACTTGCAACTTGCTTTAACATGTTTAACAGTGCATGAAATGTTGTCTAAAACAAAAAAGAATGATGCATTTTATGGCTGGATCTGTTTTTATCACTTTCTGAATTGGACGTTGAAAATGAGCTTATCTCAGCCAGCAGAGAGGTCAAATCACAGTAATGCAAACTCAGTCAGAGACATAGATTTTCACTTGCAACTTGCTTTAACATGTTTAACAGTGCATGAAATGTTGTCTAAAACAAAAAAGAATGATGCATTTTATGGCTGGATCTGGTTTTATTACATTCTGAATTGGACGTTGAAAATGAGCTTATCTCAGCCAGCAGAGAGGTCAAATCACAGTAATGCAAACTCAGTCAGAGACATAGATTTTCACTTGCTACTTGCTTTAACATGTTTAACAGTGCATGAAATGTTGTCTAAAACAAAAAAGAATGATGCATTTTATAGCTGGATCAGGTTTTATTACATTCTGAATTGGACGTTGAAAATGAGCTTATCTCAGCCAGCAGAGAGGTCAAATCACAGTAATGCAAACTTAGTCAGAGACATAGATTTTCACTTGCAACTTGCTTTAACATGTTTAACAGTGCATGAAATGTTGTCTAAAACAAAAAAGAATGATGCATTTTATAGCTGGATCAGGTGTTATTACATTCTGAATTGGACGTTGAAAATGAGCTTATCTCAGCCAGCAGAGAGGTCAAATCACAGTAATGCAAACTCAGTCAGAGACATAGATTTTCACTTGCAACTTGCTTTAACATGTTTAACAGTGCATGAAATGTTGTCTAAAACAAAAAAGAATGATGCATTTTATGGCTGGATCTGGTTTTATTACATTCTGAATTGGACGTTGAAAATGAGCTTATCTCAGCCAGCAGAGAGGTCAAATCACAGTAATGCAAACTCAGTCAGAGACATAGATTTTCACTTGCAACTTGCTTTAAAATGTTTAACAGTGCATGAAATGTTGTCTAAAACAAAAAAGAATGATGCATTTTATAGCTGGATCAGGTTTTATTACATTCTGAATTGGACGTTGAAAATGAGCTTATCTCAGCCAGCAGAGAGGTCAAATCACAGTAATGCAAACTCAGTCAGAGACATAGATTTTCACTTGCAACTTGCTTTAACATGTTTAACAGTGCATGAAATGTTGTCTAAAACAAAAAAGAATGATGCATTTTATAGCTGGATCAGGTTTTATTACATTCTGAATTAGACGTTGAAAATGAGCTTATCTCAGCCAGCAGAGAGGTCAAATCACAGTAATGCAAACTCAGTCAGAGACATAGATTTTCACTTGCAACTTGCTTTAACATGTTTAACAGTTCATGAAATGTTGTCTAAAACAAAAAGAATGATGCATTTTATGGCTGGATCTGTTTTTATCACTTTCTGAATTGGACGTTGAAAATGAGCTTATCTCAGCCAGCAGAGAGGTCAAATCACATTAATGCAAACTCAGTCAGAGACATAGATTTTCACTTGCAACTTGCTTTAACATGTTTAACAGTGCATGAAATGTTGTCTAAAACAAAAAAGAATGATGCATTTTATGGCTGGATCTGGTTTTATTACATTCTGAATTGGACGTTGAAAATGAGCTTATCTCAGCCAGCAGAGAGGTCAAATCACAGTAATGCAAACTCAGTCAGAGATATAGATTTTCACTTGCAACTTGCTTTAACATGTTTAACAGTGCATGAAATGTTGTCTAAAACAAAAAAGAATGATGCATTTTATGGCTGGATCTGTTTTTATCACTTTCTGAATTGGACGTTGAAAATGAGCTTATCTCAGCCAGCAGAGAGGTCAAATCACAGTAATGCAAACTCAGTCAGAGACATAGATTTTCACTTGCAACTTGCTTTAACATGTTTAACAGTGCATGAAATGTTGTCTAAAACAAAAAAGAATGATGCATTTTATGGCTGGATCTGGTTTTATTACATTCTGAATTGGACGTTGAAAATGAGCTTATCTCAGCCAGCAGAGAGGTCAAATCACAGTAATGCAAACTCAGTCAGAGACATAGATTTTCACTTGCAACTTGCTTTAACATGTTTAACAGTGCATGAAATGTTGTCTAAAACAAAAAAGAATGATGCATTTTATGGCTGGATCTGGTTTTATTACATTCTGAATTGGACGTTGAAAATGAGCTTATCTCAGCCAGCAGAGAGGTCAAATCACAGTAATGCAAACTCAGTCAGAGACATAGATTTTCACTTGCTACTTGCTTTAACATGTTTAACAGTGCATGAAATGTTGTCTAAAACAAAAAAGAATGATGCATTTTATAGCTGGATCAGGTTTTATTACATTCTGAATTGGACGTTGAAAATGAGCTTATCTCAGCCAGCAGAGAGGTCAAATCACAGTAATGCAAACTTAGTCAGAGACATAGATTTTCACTTGCAACTTGCTTTAACATGTTTAACAGTGCATGAAATGTTGTCTAAAACAAAAAAGAATGATGCATTTTATAGCTGGATCAGGTGTTATTACATTCTGAATTGGACGTTGAAAATGAGCTTATCTCAGCCAGCAGAGAGGTCAAATCACAGTAATGCAAACTCAGTCAGAGACATAGATTTTCACTTGCAACTTGCTTTAACATGTTTAACAGTGCATGAAATGTTGTCTAAAACAAAAAAGAATGATGCATTTTATGGCTGGATCTGGTTTTATTACATTCTGAATTGGACGTTGAAAATGAGCTTATCTCAGCCAGCAGAGAGGTCAAATCACAGTAATGCAAACTCAGTCAGAGACATAGATTTTCACTTGCAACTTGCTTTAACATGTTTAACAGTGCATGAAATGTTGTCTAAAACAAAAAAGAATGATGCATTTTATAGCTGGATCAGGTTTTATTACATTCTGAATTGGACGTTGAAAATGAGCTTATCTCAGCCAGCAGAGAGGTCAAATCACAGTAATGCAAACTCAGTCAGAGACATAGATTTTCACTTGCAACTTGCTTTAACATGTTTAACAGTGCATGAAATGTTGTCTAAAACAAAAAAGAATGATGCATTTTATAGCTGGATCAGGTTTTATTACATTCTGAATTAGACGTTGAAAATGAGCTTATCTCAGCCAGCAGAGAGGTCAAATCACAGTAATGCAAACTCAGTCAGAGACATAGATTTTCACTTGCAACTTGCTTTAACATGTTTAACAGTTCATGAAATGTTGTCTAAAACAAAAAAGAATGATGCATTTTATGGCTGGATCTGGTTTTATTAAATTCTGAATTGGACGTTGAAAATAAGCTTATCTCAGCCAGCAGAGAGGTCAAATCACAGTAATGCAAACTCAGTCAGAGACATAGATTTTCACTTGCAACTTGCTATAACATGTTTAACAATGCATGAAATGTTGTCTAAAACAAAAAAGAATGATGCATTTTATAGCTGGATCTGGTTTTATTACATTCTGAATTGGACGTTGAAAATTAGCTTATCTCAGCCAGCAGAGAGGTCAAATCACAGTAATGCAAACTCAGTCAGAGACATAGATTTTCACTTGCAACTTGCTTTAACATGTTTAACAGTGCATGAAATGTTGTCTAAAACAAAAAAGAATGATGCATTTTATAGCTGGATCAGGTTTTATTACATTCTGAATTGGACGTTGAAAATGAGCTTATCTCAGCCAGCAGAGAGGTCAAATCACAGTAATGCAAACTCAGTCAGAGACATAGATTTTCACTTGCAACTTGCTTTAACATGTTTAACAGTGCATGAAATGTTGTCTAAAACAAAAAAGAATGATGCATTTTATGGCTGGATCTGGTTTTATTACATTCTGAATTGGACGTTGAAAATGAGCTTATCTCAGCCAGCAGAGAGGTCAAATCACAGTAATGCAAACTCAGTTAGAGACATAGATTTTCACTTGCAACTTGCTTTAACATGTTTAACAGTGCATGAAATGTTGTCTAAAACAAAAAAGAATGATGCATTTTATGGCTGGATCTGGTTTTATTACATTCTGAATTGGACGTTGAAAATGAGCTTATCTCAGCCAGCAGAGAGGTCAAATCACAGTAATGCAAACTCAGTCAGAGACATAGATTTTCACTTGCAACTTGCTTTAACATGTTTAACAGTGCATGAAATGTTGTCTAAAACAAAAAAGAATGATGCATTTTATGGCTGGATCTGGGTTTATTACATTCTGAATTGGACGTTGAAAATGAGCTTATCTCAGCCAGCAGAGAGGTCAAATCACAGTAATGCAAACTCAGTCAGAGACATAGATTTTCACTTGCTACTTGCTTTAACATGTTTAACAGTGCATGAAATGTTGTCTAAAACAAAAAAGAATGATGCATTTTATAGCTGGATCAGGTTTTATTACATTCTGAATTGGACGTTGAAAATGAGCTTATCTCAGCCAGCAGAGAGGTCAAATCACAGTAATGCAAACTCAGTCAGAGACATAGATTTTCACTTGCAACTTGCTTTAACATGTTTAACAGTGCATGAAATGTTGTCTAAAACAAAAAAGAATGATGCATTTTATGGCTGGATCTGGTTTTATTACATTCTGAATTGGACGTTGAAAATGAGCTTATCTCAGCCAGCAGAGAGGTCAAATCACAGTAATGCAAACTCAGTCAGAGACATAGATTTTCACTTGCAACTTGCTTTAACATGTTTAACAGTACATGAAATGTTGTCTAAAACAAAAAAGAATGATGCATTTTATGGCTGGATCTGGTTTTATTACATTCTGAATTGGACGTTGAAAATGAGCTTATCTCAGCCAGCAGAGAGGTCAAATCACAGTAATGCAAACTCAGTCAGAGACATAGATTTTCACTTGCAACTTGCTTAAACATGTTTAACAGTGCATGAAATGTTGTCTAAAACAAAAAAGAATGATGCATTTTATGGCTGGATCTGGTTTTATTACATTCTGAATTGGACGTTGAAAATGAGCTTATCTCAGCCAGCAGAGAGGTCAAATCACAGTAATGCAAACTCAGTCAGAGACATAGATTTTCACTTACAACTTGCTTTAACATGTTTAACAGTGCATGAAATGTTGTCTAAAACAAAAAAGAATGATGCATTTTATGGCTGGATCTGGTTTTATTACATTCTGAATTGGACGTTGAAAATGAGCTTATCTCAGCCAGCAGAGAGGTCAAATCACAGTAATGCAAACTCAGTCAGAGATATAGATTTTCACTTGCAACTTGCTTTAACATGTTTAACAGTGCATGAATTGTTGTCTAAAACAAAAAAGAATGATGCATTTTATGGCTGGATCTGTTTTTATCACTTTCTGAATTGGACGTTGAAAATGAGCTTATCTCAGCCAGCAGAGAGGTCAAATCACAGTAATGCAAACTCAGTCAGAGACATAGATTTTCACTTGCAACTTGCTTTAACATGTTTAACAGTGCATGAAATGTTGTCTAAAACAAAAAAGAATGATGCATTTTATGGCTGGATCTGGTTTTATTACATTCTGAATTGGACGTTGAAAATGAGCTTATCTCAGCCAGCAGAGAGGTCAAATCACAGTAATGCAAACTCAGTCAGAGACATAGATTTTCACTTGCAACTTGCTTTAACATGTTTAACAGTACATGAAATGTTGTCTAAAACAAAAAAGAATGATGCATTTTATGGCTGGATCTGGTTTTATTACATTCTGAATTGGACGTTTAAAATGAGCTTATCTCAGCCAGCAGAGAGGTCAAATCACAGTAATGCAAACTCAGTCAGAGACATAGATTTTCACTTGCAACTTGCTTAAACATGTTTAACAGTGCATGAAATGTTGTCTAAAACAAAAAAGAATGATGCATTTTATGGCTGGATCTGGTTTTATTACATTCTGAATTGGACGTTGAAAATGAGCTTATCTCAGCCAGCAGAGAGGTCAAATCACAGTAATGCAAACTCAGTCAGAGACATAGATTTTCACTTACAACTTGCTTTAACATGTTTAACAGTGCATGAAATGTTGTCTAAAACAAAAAAGAATGATGCATTTTATAGCTGGATCAGGTTTTATTACATTCTGAATTGGACGTTGAAAATGAGCTTATCTCAGCCAGCAGAGAGGTCAAATCACAGTAATGCAAACTCAGTCAGAGACATAGATTTTCACTTGCAACTTGCTTTAACATGTTTAACAGTGCATGAAATGTTGTCTAAAACAAAAAAGAATGATGCATTTTATGGCTGGATCAGGTTTTATTACATTCTGAATTGGACGTTGAAAATGAGCTCATCTCAGCCAGCAGAGAGGTCAAATCACAGTAATGCAAACTCAGTCAGAGACATAGATTTTCACTTGCAACTTGCTTTAACATGTTTAACAGTGCATGAAATGTTGTCTAAAACAAAAAAGAATGATGCATTTTATGGCTGGATCTGGTTTTATTACATTCTGAATTGGACGTTGAAAATGAGCTTATCTCAGCCAGCAGAGAGGTCAAATAACAGTAATGCAAACTCAGTCAGAGACATAGATTTTCACTTGCAACTTGCTTTAACATGTTTAACAGTGCATAAAATGTTGTCTAAAACAAAAAAGAATGATGCATTTTATGGCTGGATCTGTTTTTATCACTTTCTGAATTGGACGTTGAAAATAAGCTTATCTCAGCCAGCAGAGAGGTCAAATCACAGTAATGCAAACTCAGTCAGAGACATAGATTTTCACTTGCAACTTGCTTTAACATGTTTAACAGTGCATGAAATGTTGTCTAAAACAAAAAAGAATGATGCATTTTATAGCTAGATCAGGTTTTATTACATTCTGAATTGGACGTTGAAAATGAGCTTATCTCAGCCAGCAGAGAGGTCAAATCACAGTAATGCAAACTCAGTCAGAGACATAGATTTTCACTTGCAACTTGCTTTAACATGTTTAACAGTGCATGAAATGTTGTCTAAAACAAAAATGAATGATGCATTTTATGGCTGGATCTGTTTTTATTACATTCTGAATTGGACGTTGAAAATGAGCTTATCTCAGCCAGCAGAGAGGTCAAATCACAGTAATGCAAACTCAGTCAGAGACATAGATTTTCACTTGCAACTTGCTTTAACATGTTTAACAGTGCATGAAATGTTGTCTAAAACAAAAAAGAATGATGCATTTTATAGCTGGATCTGTTTTTATCACTTTCTGAATTGGACGTTGAAAATGAGCTTATCTCAGCCAGCAGAGAGGTCAAATCACAGTAATGCAAACTCAGTCAGAGACATAGATTTTCACTTGCAACTTGCTTTAACATGTTTAACAGTGCATGAATTGTTGTCTAAAACAAAAAAGAATGATGCATTTTATGGCTGGATCTGTTTTTATCACTTTCTGAATTGGACGTTGAAAATGAGCTTATCTCAGCCAGCAGAGAGGTCAAATCACAGTAATGCAAACTCAGTCAGAGACATAGATTTTCACTTGCAACTTGCTTTAACATGTTTAACAGTGCATGAATTGTTGTCTAAAACAAAAAAGAATGATGCATTTTATGGCTGGATCTGTTTTTATCACTTTCTGAATTGGACGTTGAAAATGAGCTTATCTCAGCCAGCAGAGAGGTCAAATCACAGTAATGCAAACTCAGTCAGAGACATAGATTTTCACTTGCAACTTGCTTTAACATGTTTAACAGTGCATGAAATGTTGTCTAAAACAAAAAAGAATGATGCATTTTATGGCTGGATCTGGTTTTATTACATTCTGAATTGGACGTTGAAAATGAGCTTATCTCAGCCAGCAGAGAGGTCAAATCACAGTAATGCAAACTCAGTCAGAGACATAGATTTTCACTTGCAACTTGCTTTAACATGTTTAACAGTACATGAAATGTTGTCTAAAACAAAAAAGAATGATGCATTTTATGGCTGGATCTGGTTTTATTACATTCTGAATTGGACGTTGAAAATGAGCTTATCTCAGCCAGCAGAGAGGTCAAATCACAGTAATGCAAACTCAGTCAGAGACATAGATTTTCACTTGCAACTTGCTTTAACATGTTTAACAGTGCATGAAATGTTGTCTAAAACAAAAAAGAATGATGCATTTTATGGCTGGATCTGGTTTTATTACATTCTGAATTGGACGTTGAAAATGAGCTTATCTCAGCCAGCAGAGAGGTCAAATCACAGTAATGCAAACTCAGTCAGAGACATAGATTTTCACTTGCAACTTGCTTTAACATGTTTAACAGTACATGAAATGTTGTCTAAAACAAAAAAGAATGATGCATTTTATGGCTGGATCTGGTTTTATTACATTCTGAATTGGACGTTTAAAATGAGCTTATCTCAGCCAGCAGAGAGGTCAAATCACAGTAATGCAAACTCAGTCAGAGACATAGATTTTCACTTGCAACTTGCTTAAACATGTTTAACAGTGCATGAAATGTTGTCTAAAACAAAAAAGAATGATGCATTTTATGGCTGGATCTGGTTTTATTACATTCTGAATTGGACGTTGAAAATGAGCTTATCTCAGCCAGCAGAGAGGTCAAATCACAGTAATGCAAACTCAGTCAGAGACATAGATTTTCACTTACAACTTGCTTTAACATGTTTAACAGTGCATGAAATGTTGTCTAAAACAAAAAAGAATGATGCATTTTATAGCTGGATCAGGTTTTATTACATTCTGAATTGGACGTTGAAAATGAGCTTATCTCAGCCAGCAGAGAGGTCAAATCACAGTAATGCAAACTCAGTCAGAGACATAGATTTTCACTTGCAACTTGCTTTAACATGTTTAACAGTGCATGAAATGTTGTCTAAAACAAAAAAGAATGATGCATTTTATGGCTGGATCAGGTTTTATTACATTCTGAATTGGACGTTGAAAATGAGCTCATCTCAGCCAGCAGAGAGGTCAAATCACAGTAATGCAAACTCAGTCAGAGACATAGATTTTCACTTGCAACTTGCTTTAACATGTTTAACAGTGCATGAAATGTTGTCTAAAACAAAAAAGAATGATGCATTTTATGGCTGGATCTGGTTTTATTACATTCTGAATTGGACGTTGAAAATGAGCTTATCTCAGCCAGCAGAGAGGTCAAATAACAGTAATGCAAACTCAGTCAGAGACATAGATTTTCACTTGCAACTTGCTTTAACATGTTTAACAGTGCATAAAATGTTGTCTAAAACAAAAAAGAATGATGCATTTTATGGCTGGATCTGTTTTTATCACTTTCTGAATTGGACGTTGAAAATAAGCTTATCTCAGCCAGCAGAGAGGTCAAATCACAGTAATGCAAACTCAGTCAGAGACATAGATTTTCACTTGCAACTTGCTTTAACATGTTTAACAGTGCATGAAATGTTGTCTAAAACAAAAAAGAATGATGCATTTTATAGCTAGATCAGGTTTTATTACATTCTGAATTGGACGTTGAAAATGAGCTTATCTCAGCCAGCAGAGAGGTCAAATCACAGTAATGCAAACTCAGTCAGAGACATAGATTTTCACTTGCAACTTGCTTTAACATGTTTAACAGTGCATGAAATGTTGTCTAAAACAAAAATGAATGATGCATTTTATGGCTGGATCTGTTTTTATTACATTCTGAATTGGACGTTGAAAATGAGCTTATCTCAGCCAGCAGAGAGGTCAAATCACAGTAATGCAAACTCAGTCAGAGACATAGATTTTCACTTGCAACTTGCTTTAACATGTTTAACAGTGCATGAAATGTTGTCTAAAACAAAAAAGAATGATGCATTTTATAGCTGGATCTGTTTTTATCACTTTCTGAATTGGACGTTGAAAATGAGCTTATCTCAGCCAGCAGAGAGGTCAAATCACAGTAATGCAAACTCAGTCAGAGACATAGATTTTCACTTGCAACTTGCTTTAACATGTTTAACAGTGCATGAATTGTTGTCTAAAACAAAAAAGAATGATGCATTTTATGGCTGGATCTGTTTTTATCACTTTCTGAATTGGACGTTGAAAATGAGCTTATCTCAGCCAGCAGAGAGGTCAAATCACAGTAATGCAAACTCAGTCAGAGACATAGATTTTCACTTGCAACTTGCTTTAACATGTTTAACAGTGCATGAATTGTTGTCTAAAACAAAAAAGAATGATGCATTTTATGGCTGGATCTGTTTTTATCACTTTCTGAATTGGACGTTGAAAATGAGCTTATCTCAGCCAGCAGAGAGGTCAAATCACAGTAATGCAAACTCAGTCAGAGACATAGATTTTCACTTGCAACTTGCTTTAACATGTTTAACAGTGCATGAAATGTTGTCTAAAACAAAAAAGAATGATGCATTTTATGGCTGGATCTGGTTTTATTACATTCTGAATTGGACGTTGAAAATGAGCTTATCTCAGCCAGCAGAGAGGTCAAATCACAGTAATGCAAACTCAGTCAGAGACATAGATTTTCACTTGCAACTTGCTTTAACATGTTTAACAGTACATGAAATGTTGTCTAAAACAAAAAAGAATGATGCATTTTATGGCTGGATCTGGTTTTATTACATTCTGAATTGGACGTTGAAAATGAGCTTATCTCAGCCAGCAGAGAGGTCAAATCACAGTAATGCAAACTCAGTCAGAGACATAGATTTTCACTTGCAACTTGCTTAAACATGTTTAACAGTGCATGAAATGTTGTCTAAAACAAAAAAGAATGATGCATTTTATGGCTGGATCTGGTTTTATTACATTCTGAATTGGACGTTGAAAATGAGCTTATCTCAGCCAGCAGAGAGGTCAAATCACAGTAATGCAAACTCAGTCAGAGACATAGATTTTCACTTACAACTTGCTTTAACATGTTTAACAGTGCATGAAATGTTGTCTAAAACAAAAAAGAATGATGCATTTTATAGCTGGATCAGGTTTTATTACATTCTGAATTGGACGTTGAAAATGAGCTTATCTCAGCCAGCAGAGAGGTCAAATCACAGTAATGCAAACTCAGTCAGAGACATAGATTTTCACTTGCAACTTGCTTTAACATGTTTAACAGTGCATGAAATGTTGTCTAAAACAAAAAAGAATGATGCATTTTATGGCTGGATCAGGTTTTATTACATTCTGAATTGGACGTTGAAAATGAGCTCATCTCAGCCAGCAGAGAGGTCAAATCACAGTAATGCAAACTCAGTCAGAGACATAGATTTTCACTTGCAACTTGCTTTAACATGTTTAACAGTGCATGAAATGTTGTCTAAAACAAAAAAGAATGATGCATTTTATGGCTGGATCTGGTTTTATTACATTCTGAATTGGACGTTGAAAATGAGCTTATCTCAGCCAGCAGAGAGGTCAAATAACAGTAATGCAAACTCAGTCAGAGACATAGATTTTCACTTGCAACTTGCTTTAACATGTTTAACAGTGCATAAAATGTTGTCTAAAACAAAAAAGAATGATGCATTTTATGGCTGGATCTGTTTTTATCACTTTCTGAATTGGACGTTGAAAATAAGCTTATCTCAGCCAGCAGAGAGGTCAAATCACAGTAATGCAAACTCAGTCAGAGACATAGATTTTCACTTGCAACTTGCTTTAACATGTTTAACAGTGCATGAAATGTTGTCTAAAACAAAAAAGAATGATGCATTTTATAGCTAGATCAGGTTTTATTACATTCTGAATTGGACGTTGAAAATGAGCTTATCTCAGCCAGCAGAGAGGTCAAATCACAGTAATGCAAACTCAGTCAGAGACATAGATTTTCACTTGCAACTTGCTTTAACATGTTTAACAGTGCATGAAATGTTGTCTAAAACAAAAATGAATGATGCATTTTATGGCTGGATCTGTTTTTATTACATTCTGAATTGGACGTTGAAAATGAGCTTATCTCAGCCAGCAGAGAGGTCAAATCACAGTAATGCAAACTCAGTCAGAGACATAGATTTTCACTTGCAACTTGCTTTAACATGTTTAACAGTGCATGAAATGTTGTCTAAAACAAAAAAGAATGATGCATTTTATAGCTGGATCTGTTTTTATCACTTTCTGAATTGGACGTTGAAAATGAGCTTATCTCAGCCAGCAGAGAGGTCAAATCACAGTAATGCAAACTCAGTCAGAGACATAGATTTTCACTTGCAACTTGCTTTAACATGTTTAACAGTGCATGAATTGTTGTCTAAAACAAAAAAGAATGATGCATTTTATGGCTGGATCTGTTTTTATCACTTTCTGAATTGGACGTTGAAAATGAGCTTATCTCAGCCAGCAGAGAGGTCAAATCACAGTAATGCAAACTCAGTCAGAGACATAGATTTTCACTTGCAACTTGCTTTAACATGTTTAACAGTGCATGAAATGTTGTCTAAAACAAAAAAGAATGATGCATTTTATGGCTGGATCTGGTTTTATTACATTCTGAATTGGACGTTGAAAATGAGCTTATCTCAGCCAGCAGAGAGGTCAAATCACAGTAATGCAAACTCAGTCAGAGACATAGATTTTCACTTGCAACTTGCTTTAACATGTTTAACAGTACATGAAATGTTGTCTAAAACAAAAAAGAATGATGCATTTTATGGCTGGATCTGGTTTTATTACATTCTGAATTGGACGTTGAAAATGAGCTTATCTCAGCCAGCAGAGAGGTCAAATCACAGTAATGCAAACTCAGTCAGAGACATAGATTTTCACTTGCAACTTGCTTAAACATGTTTAACAGTGCATGAAATGTTGTCTAAAACAAAAAAGAATGATGCATTTTATGGCTGGATCTGGTTTTATTACATTCTGAATTGGACGTTGAAAATGAGCTTATCTCAGCCAGCAGAGAGGTCAAATCACAGTAATGCAAACTCAGTCAGAGACATAGATTTTCACTTACAACTTGCTTTAACATGTTTAACAGTGCATGAAATGTTGTCTAAAACAAAAAAGAATGATGCATTTTATAGCTGGATCAGGTTTTATTACATTCTGAATTGGACGTTGAAAATGAGCTTATCTCAGCCAGCAGAGAGGTCAAATCACAGTAATGCAAACTCAGTCAGAGACATAGATTTTCACTTGCAACTTGCTTTAACATGTTTAACAGTGCATGAAATGTTGTCTAAAACAAAAAAGAATGATGCATTTTATGGCTGGATCAGGTTTTATTACATTCTGAATTGGACGTTGAAAATGAGCTCATCTCAGCCAGCAGAGAGGTCAAATCACAGTAATGCAAACTCAGTCAGAGACATAGATTTTCACTTGCAACTTGCTTTAACATGTTTAACAGTGCATGAAATGTTGTCTAAAACAAAAAAGAATGATGCATTTTATGGCTGGATCTGGTTTTATTACATTCTGAATTGGACGTTGAAAATGAGCTTATCTCAGCCAGCAGAGAGGTCAAATAACAGTAATGCAAACTCAGTCAGAGACATAGATTTTCACTTGCAACTTGCTTTAACATGTTTAACAGTGCATAAAATGTTGTCTAAAACAAAAAAGAATGATGCATTTTATGGCTGGATCTGTTTTTATCACTTTCTGAATTGGACGTTGAAAATAAGCTTATCTCAGCCAGCAGAGAGGTCAAATCACAGTAATGCAAACTCAGTCAGAGACATAGATTTTCACTTGCAACTTGCTTTAACATGTTTAACAGTGCATGAAATGTTGTCTAAAACAAAAAAGAATGATGCATTTTATAGCTAGATCAGGTTTTATTACATTCTGAATTGGACGTTGAAAATGAGCTTATCTCAGCCAGCAGAGAGGTCAAATCACAGTAATGCAAACTCAGTCAGAGACATAGATTTTCACTTGCAACTTGCTTTAACATGTTTAACAGTGCATGAAATGTTGTCTAAAACAAAAATGAATGATGCATTTTATGGCTGGATCTGTTTTTATTACATTCTGAATTGGACGTTGAAAATGAGCTTATCTCAGCCAGCAGAGAGGTCAAATCACAGTAATGCAAACTCAGTCAGAGACATAGATTTTCACTTGCAACTTGCTTTAACATGTTTAACAGTGCATGAAATGTTGTCTAAAACAAAAAAGAATGATGCATTTTATGGCTGGATCTGGTTTTATTACATTCTGAATTGGACGTTGAAAATGAGCTTATCTCAGCCAGCAGAGAGGTCAAATCACAGTAATGCAAACTCAGTCAGAGACATAGATTTTCACTTGCAACTTGCTTTAACATGTTTAACAGTGCATGAAATGTTGTCTAAAACAAAAAAGAATGATGCATTTTATAGCTGGATCAGGTTTTATTACATTCTGAATTGGACGTTGAAAATGAGCTTATCTCAGCCAGCAGAGTGGTCAAATCACAGTAATGCAAACTCAGTCAGAGACATAGATTTTCACTTGCAACTTGCTTTAACATGTTTAACAGTGCATGAAATGTTGTCTAAAACAAAAAAGAATGATGCATTTTATGGCTGGATCTGTTTTTATCACTTTCTGAATTGGACGTTGAAAATGAGCTTATCTCAGCCAGCAGAGAGGTCAAATCACAGTAATGCAAACTCAGTCAGAGACATAGATTTTCACTTGCAACTTGCTTTAACATGTTTAACAGTGCATGAAATGTTGTCTAAAACAAAAAGAATGATGCATTTTATGGCTGGATCAGGTTTTAATACATTCTGAATTGGACGTTGAAAATGAGCTTATCTCAGCCAGCAGAGAGGTCAAATCACAGTAATGCAAACTCAGTCAGAGACATAGATTTTCACTTGCAACTTGCTTTAACATGTTTAACAGTGCATGAAATGTTGTCTAAAACAAAAAAGAATGATGCATTTTATGTCTGGATCAATTTTTTTCACTTTCTGAATTGGACGTTGAAAATGAGCTTATCTCAGCCAGCAGAGAGGTCAAATCACAGTAATGCAAACTCAGTCAGAGACATAGATTTTCACTTGCAACTTGCTTTAACATGTTTAACAGTGCATGAAATGTTGTCTAAAACAAAAAAGAATGATGCATTTTATGGCTGGATCTGGTTTTATTACATTCTGAATTGGATGTTGAAAATGAGCTTATCTCAGCCCAGCAGAGAGGTCAAATCACAGTAATGCAAACTCAGTCAGAGACATAGATTTTCACTTGCAACTTGCTTTAACATGTTTAACAGTGCATGAAATGTTGTCTAAAACAAAAAAGAATGATGCATTTTATGGCTGGATCTGGTTTTATTACATTCTGAATTGGACGTTGAAAATGAGCTTATCTCAGCCAGCAGAGAGGTCAAATCACAGTAATGCAAACTTAGTCAGAGACATAGATTTTCACTTGCAACTTGCTTTAACATGTTTAACAGTGCATGAAATGTTGTCTAAAACAAAAAAGAATGATGCATTTTATGGCTGGATCTGGGTTTATTACATTCTGAATTGGACGTTGAAAATGAGCTTATCTCAGCCAGCAGAGAGGTCAAATCACAGTAATGCAAACTCAGTCAGAGACATAGATTTTCACTTGCAACTTGCTTTAACATGTTTAACAGTGCATGAAATGTTGTCTAAAACAAAAAAGAATGATGCATTTTATAGCTGGATCAGGTTTTATTACATTCTGAATTGGACGTTGAAAATGAGCTTATCTCAGCCAGCAGAGAGGTCAAATCACAGTAATGCAAACTCAGTCAGAGACATAGATTTTCACTTACAACTTGCTTTAACATGTTTAACAGTGCATGAAATGTTGTCTAAAACAAAAAGAATGATGCATTTTATGGCTGGATCTGTTTTTATCACTTTCTGAATTGGACGTTGAAAATGAGCTTATCTCAGCCAGCAGAGAGGTCAAATCACAGTAATGCAAACTCAGTCAGAGACATAGATTTTCACTTGCAACTTGCTTTAACATGTTTAACAGTGCATGAAATGTTGTCTAAAACAAAAAAGAATGATGCATTTTATGGCTGGATCTGGTTTTATTACATTCTGAATTGGACGTTGAAAATGAGCTTATCTCAGCCAGCAGAGAGGTCAAATCACAGTAATGCAAACTCAGTCAGAGATATAGATTTTCACTTGCAACTTGCTTTAACATGTTTAACAGTGCATGAATTGTTGTCTAAAACAAAAAAGAATGATGCATTTTATGGCTGGATCTGTTTTTATCACTTTCTGAATTGGACGTTGAAAATGAGCTTATCTCAGCCAGCAGAGAGGTCAAATCACAGTAATGCAAACTCAGTCAGAGACATAGATTTTCACTTGCAACTTGCTTTAACATGTTTAACAGTGCATGAAATGTTGTCTAAAACAAAAAAGAATGATGCATTTTATGGCTGGATCTGGTTTTATTACATTCTGAATTGGACGTTGAAAATGAGCTTATCTCAGCCAGCAGAGAGGTCAAATCACAGTAATGCAAACTCAGTCAGAGACATAGATTTTCACTTGCAACTTGCTTTAACATGTTTAACAGTACATAAAATGTTGTCTAAAACAAAAAAGAATGATGCATTTTATGGCTGGATCTGGTTTTATTACATTCTGAATTGGACGTTGAAAATGAGCTTATCTCAGCCAGCAGAGAGGTCAAATCACAGTAATGCAAACTCAGTCAGAGACATAGATTTTCACTTGCAACTTGCTTAAACATGTTTAACAGTGCATGAAATGTTGTCTAAAACAAAAAAGAATGATGCATTTTATGGCTGGATCTGGTTTTATTACATTCTGAATTGGACGTTGAAAATGAGCTTATCTCAGCCAGCAGAGAGGTCAAATCACAGTAATGCAAACTCAGTCAGAGACATAGATTTTCACTTACAACTTGCTTTAACATGTTTAACAGTGCATGAAATGTTGTCTAAAACAAAAAAGAATGATGCATTTTATGGCTGGATCTGGTTTTATTACATTCTGAATTGGACGTTGAAAATGAGCTTATCTCAGCCAGCAGAGAGGTCAAATCACAGTAATGCAAACTCAGTCAGAGATATAGATTTTCACTTGCAACTTGCTTTAACATGTTTAACAGTGCATGAATTGTTGTCTAAAACAAAAAAGAATGATGCATTTTATGGCTGGATCTGTTTTTATCACTTTCTGAATTGGACGTTGAAAATGAGCTTATCTCAGCCAGCAGAGAGGTCAAATCACAGTAATGCAAACTCAGTCAGAGACATAGATTTTCACTTGCAACTTGCTTTAACATGTTTAACAGTGCATGAAATGTTGTCTAAAACAAAAAAGAATGATGCATTTTATGGCTGGATCTGGTTTTATTACATTCTGAATTGGACGTTGAAAATGAGCTTATCTCAGCCAGCAGAGAGGTCAAATCACAGTAATGCAAACTCAGTCAGAGACATAGATTTTCACTTGCAACTTGCTTTAACATGTTTAACAGTACATGAAATGTTGTCTAAAACAAAAAAGAATGATGCATTTTATGGCTGGATCTGGTTTTATTACATTCTGAATTGGACGTTTAAAATGAGCTTATCTCAGCCAGCAGAGAGGTCAAATCACAGTAATGCAAACTCAGTCAGAGACATAGATTTTCACTTGCAACTTGCTTAAACATGTTTAACAGTGCATGAAATGTTGTCTAAAACAAAAAAGAATGATGCATTTTATGGCTGGATCTGGTTTTATTACATTCTGAATTGGACGTTGAAAATGAGCTTATCTCAGCCAGCAGAGAGGTCAAATCACAGTAATGCAAACTCAGTCAGAGACATAGATTTTCACTTACAACTTGCTTTAACATGTTTAACAGTGCATGAAATGTTGTCTAAAACAAAAAAGAATGATGCATTTTATAGCTGGATCAGGTTTTATTACATTCTGAATTGGACGTTGAAAATGAGCTTATCTCAGCCAGCAGAGAGGTCAAATCACAGTAATGCAAACTCAGTCAGAGACATAGATTTTCACTTGCAACTTGCTTTAACATGTTTAACAGTGCATGAAATGTTGTCTAAAACAAAAAAGAATGATGCATTTTATGGCTGGATCAGGTTTTATTACATTCTGAATTGGACGTTGAAAATGAGCTCATCTCAGCCAGCAGAGAGGTCAAATCACAGTAATGCAAACTCAGTCAGAGACATAGATTTTCACTTGCAACTTGCTTTAACATGTTTAACAGTGCATGAAATGTTGTCTAAAACAAAAAAGAATGATGCATTTTATGGCTGGATCTGGTTTTATTACATTCTGAATTGGACGTTGAAAATGAGCTTATCTCAGCCAGCAGAGAGGTCAAATAACAGTAATGCAAACTCAGTCAGAGACATAGATTTTCACTTGCAACTTGCTTTAACATGTTTAACAGTGCATAAAATGTTGTCTAAAACAAAAAAGAATGATGCATTTTATGGCTGGATCTGTTTTTATCACTTTCTGAATTGGACGTTGAAAATAAGCTTATCTCAGCCAGCAGAGAGGTCAAATCACAGTAATGCAAACTCAGTCAGAGACATAGATTTTCACTTGCAACTTGCTTTAACATGTTTAACAGTGCATGAAATGTTGTCTAAAACAAAAAAGAATGATGCATTTTATAGCTAGATCAGGTTTTATTACATTCTGAATTGGACGTTGAAAATGAGCTTATCTCAGCCAGCAGAGAGGTCAAATCACAGTAATGCAAACTCAGTCAGAGACATAGATTTTCACTTGCAACTTGCTTTAACATGTTTAACAGTGCATGAAATGTTGTCTAAAACAAAAATGAATGATGCATTTTATGGCTGGATCTGTTTTTATTACATTCTGAATTGGACGTTGAAAATGAGCTTATCTCAGCCAGCAGAGAGGTCAAATCACAGTAATGCAAACTCAGTCAGAGACATAGATTTTCACTTGCAACTTGCTTTAACATGTTTAACAGTGCATGAAATGTTGTCTAAAACAAAAAAGAATGATGCATTTTATAGCTGGATCTGTTTTTATCACTTTCTGAATTGGACGTTGAAAATGAGCTTATCTCAGCCAGCAGAGAGGTCAAATCACAGTAATGCAAACTCAGTCAGAGACATAGATTTTCACTTGCAACTTGCTTTAACATGTTTAACAGTGCATGAATTGTTGTCTAAAACAAAAAAGAATGATGCATTTTATGGCTGGATCTGTTTTTATCACTTTCTGAATTGGACGTTGAAAATGAGCTTATCTCAGCCAGCAGAGAGGTCAAATCACAGTAATGCAAACTCAGTCAGAGACATAGATTTTCACTTGCAACTTGCTTTAACATGTTTAACAGTGCATGAATTGTTGTCTAAAACAAAAAAGAATGATGCATTTTATGGCTGGATCTGTTTTTATCACTTTCTGAATTGGACGTTGAAAATGAGCTTATCTCAGCCAGCAGAGAGGTCAAATCACAGTAATGCAAACTCAGTCAGAGACATAGATTTTCACTTGCAACTTGCTTTAACATGTTTAACAGTGCATGAAATGTTGTCTAAAACAAAAAAGAATGATGCATTTTATGGCTGGATCTGGTTTTATTACATTCTGAATTGGACGTTGAAAATGAGCTTATCTCAGCCAGCAGAGAGGTCAAATCACAGTAATGCAAACTCAGTCAGAGACATAGATTTTCACTTGCAACTTGCTTTAACATGTTTAACAGTACATGAAATGTTGTCTAAAACAAAAAAGAATGATGCATTTTATGGCTGGATCTGGTTTTATTACATTCTGAATTGGACGTTGAAAATGAGCTTATCTCAGCCAGCAGAGAGGTCAAATCACAGTAATGCAAACTCAGTCAGAGACATAGATTTTCACTTGCAACTTGCTTAAACATGTTTAACAGTGCATGAAATGTTGTCTAAAACAAAAAAGAATGATGCATTTTATGGCTGGATCTGGTTTTATTACATTCTGAATTGGACGTTGAAAATGAGCTTATCTCAGCCAGCAGAGAGGTCAAATCACAGTAATGCAAACTCAGTCAGAGACATAGATTTTCACTTACAACTTGCTTTAACATGTTTAACAGTGCATGAAATGTTGTCTAAAACAAAAAAGAATGATGCATTTTATAGCTGGATCAGGTTTTATTACATTCTGAATTGGACGTTGAAAATGAGCTTATCTCAGCCAGCAGAGAGGTCAAATCACAGTAATGCAAACTCAGTCAGAGACATAGATTTTCACTTGCAACTTGCTTTAACATGTTTAACAGTGCATGAAATGTTGTCTAAAACAAAAAAGAATGATGCATTTTATGGCTGGATCAGGTTTTATTACATTCTGAATTGGACGTTGAAAATGAGCTCATCTCAGCCAGCAGAGAGGTCAAATCACAGTAATGCAAACTCAGTCAGAGACATAGATTTTCACTTGCAACTTGCTTTAACATGTTTAACAGTGCATGAAATGTTGTCTAAAACAAAAAAGAATGATGCATTTTATGGCTGGATCTGGTTTTATTACATTCTGAATTGGACGTTGAAAATGAGCTTATCTCAGCCAGCAGAGAGGTCAAATAACAGTAATGCAAACTCAGTCAGAGACATAGATTTTCACTTGCAACTTGCTTTAACATGTTTAACAGTGCATAAAATGTTGTCTAAAACAAAAAAGAATGATGCATTTTATGGCTGGATCTGTTTTTATCACTTTCTGAATTGGACGTTGAAAATAAGCTTATCTCAGCCAGCAGAGAGGTCAAATCACAGTAATGCAAACTCAGTCAGAGACATAGATTTTCACTTGCAACTTGCTTTAACATGTTTAACAGTGCATGAAATGTTGTCTAAAACAAAAAAGAATGATGCATTTTATAGCTAGATCAGGTTTTATTACATTCTGAATTGGACGTTGAAAATGAGCTTATCTCAGCCAGCAGAGAGGTCAAATCACAGTAATGCAAACTCAGTCAGAGACATAGATTTTCACTTGCAACTTGCTTTAACATGTTTAACAGTGCATGAAATGTTGTCTAAAACAAAAATGAATGATGCATTTTATGGCTGGATCTGTTTTTATTACATTCTGAATTGGACGTTGAAAATGAGCTTATCTCAGCCAGCAGAGAGGTCAAATCACAGTAATGCAAACTCAGTCAGAGACATAGATTTTCACTTGCAACTTGCTTTAACATGTTTAACAGTGCATGAAATGTTGTCTAAAACAAAAAAGAATGATGCATTTTATAGCTGGATCTGTTTTTATCACTTTCTGAATTGGACGTTGAAAATGAGCTTATCTCAGCCAGCAGAGAGGTCAAATCACAGTAATGCAAACTCAGTCAGAGACATAGATTTTCACTTGCAACTTGCTTTAACATGTTTAACAGTGCATGAATTGTTGTCTAAAACAAAAAAGAATGATGCATTTTATGGCTGGATCTGTTTTTATCACTTTCTGAATTGGACGTTGAAAATGAGCTTATCTCAGCCAGCAGAGAGGTCAAATCACAGTAATGCAAACTCAGTCAGAGACATAGATTTTCACTTGCAACTTGCTTTAACATGTTTAACAGTGCATGAAATGTTGTCTAAAACAAAAAAGAATGATGCATTTTATGGCTGGATCTGGTTTTATTACATTCTGAATTGGACGTTGAAAATGAGCTTATCTCAGCCAGCAGAGAGGTCAAATCACAGTAATGCAAACTCAGTCAGAGACATAGATTTTCACTTGCAACTTGCTTTAACATGTTTAACAGTACATGAAATGTTGTCTAAAACAAAAAAGAATGATGCATTTTATGGCTGGATCTGGTTTTATTACATTCTGAATTGGACGTTGAAAATGAGCTTATCTCAGCCAGCAGAGAGGTCAAATCACAGTAATGCAAACTCAGTCAGAGACATAGATTTTCACTTGCAACTTGCTTAAACATGTTTAACAGTGCATGAAATGTTGTCTAAAACAAAAAAGAATGATGCATTTTATGGCTGGATCTGGTTTTATTACATTCTGAATTGGACGTTGAAAATGAGCTTATCTCAGCCAGCAGAGAGGTCAAATCACAGTAATGCAAACTCAGTCAGAGACATAGATTTTCACTTACAACTTGCTTTAACATGTTTAACAGTGCATGAAATGTTGTCTAAAACAAAAAAGAATGATGCATTTTATAGCTGGATCAGGTTTTATTACATTCTGAATTGGACGTTGAAAATGAGCTTATCTCAGCCAGCAGAGAGGTCAAATCACAGTAATGCAAACTCAGTCAGAGACATAGATTTTCACTTGCAACTTGCTTTAACATGTTTAACAGTGCATGAAATGTTGTCTAAAACAAAAAAGAATGATGCATTTTATGGCTGGATCAGGTTTTATTACATTCTGAATTGGACGTTGAAAATGAGCTCATCTCAGCCAGCAGAGAGGTCAAATCACAGTAATGCAAACTCAGTCAGAGACATAGATTTTCACTTGCAACTTGCTTTAACATGTTTAACAGTGCATGAAATGTTGTCTAAAACAAAAAAGAATGATGCATTTTATGGCTGGATCTGGTTTTATTACATTCTGAATTGGACGTTGAAAATGAGCTTATCTCAGCCAGCAGAGAGGTCAAATAACAGTAATGCAAACTCAGTCAGAGACATAGATTTTCACTTGCAACTTGCTTTAACATGTTTAACAGTGCATAAAATGTTGTCTAAAACAAAAAAGAATGATGCATTTTATGGCTGGATCTGTTTTTATCACTTTCTGAATTGGACGTTGAAAATAAGCTTATCTCAGCCAGCAGAGAGGTCAAATCACAGTAATGCAAACTCAGTCAGAGACATAGATTTTCACTTGCAACTTGCTTTAACATGTTTAACAGTGCATGAAATGTTGTCTAAAACAAAAAAGAATGATGCATTTTATAGCTAGATCAGGTTTTATTACATTCTGAATTGGACGTTGAAAATGAGCTTATCTCAGCCAGCAGAGAGGTCAAATCACAGTAATGCAAACTCAGTCAGAGACATAGATTTTCACTTGCAACTTGCTTTAACATGTTTAACAGTGCATGAAATGTTGTCTAAAACAAAAATGAATGATGCATTTTATGGCTGGATCTGTTTTTATTACATTCTGAATTGGACGTTGAAAATGAGCTTATCTCAGCCAGCAGAGAGGTCAAATCACAGTAATGCAAACTCAGTCAGAGACATAGATTTTCACTTGCAACTTGCTTTAACATGTTTAACAGTGCATGAAATGTTGTCTAAAACAAAAAAGAATGATGCATTTTATGGCTGGATCTGGTTTTATTACATTCTGAATTGGACGTTGAAAATGAGCTTATCTCAGCCAGCAGAGAGGTCAAATCACAGTAATGCAAACTCAGTCAGAGACATAGATTTTCACTTGCAACTTGCTTTAACATGTTTAACAGTGCATGAAATGTTGTCTAAAACAAAAAAGAATGATGCATTTTATAGCTGGATCAGGTTTTATTACATTCTGAATTGGACGTTGAAAATGAGCTTATCTCAGCCAGCAGAGTGGTCAAATCACAGTAATGCAAACTCAGTCAGAGACATAGATTTTCACTTGCAACTTGCTTTAACATGTTTAACAGTGCATGAAATGTTGTCTAAAACAAAAAAGAATGATGCATTTTATGGCTGGATCTGTTTTTATCACTTTCTGAATTGGACGTTGAAAATGAGCTTATCTCAGCCAGCAGAGAGGTCAAATCACAGTAATGCAAACTCAGTCAGAGACATAGATTTTCACTTGCAACTTGCTTTAACATGTTTAACAGTGCATGAAATGTTGTCTAAAACAAAAAGAATGATGCATTTTATGGCTGGATCAGGTTTTAATACATTCTGAATTGGACGTTGAAAATGAGCTTATCTCAGCCAGCAGAGAGGTCAAATCACAGTAATGCAAACTCAGTCAGAGACATAGATTTTCACTTGCAACTTGCTTTAACATGTTTAACAGTGCATGAAATGTTGTCTAAAACAAAAAAGAATGATGCATTTTATGTCTGGATCAATTTTTTTCACTTTCTGAATTGGACGTTGAAAATGAGCTTATCTCAGCCAGCAGAGAGGTCAAATCACAGTAATGCAAACTCAGTCAGAGACATAGATTTTCACTTGCAACTTGCTTTAACATGTTTAACAGTGCATGAAATGTTGTCTAAAACAAAAAAGAATGATGCATTTTATGGCTGGATCTGGTTTTATTACATTCTGAATTGGATGTTGAAAATGAGCTTATCTCAGCCCAGCAGAGAGGTCAAATCACAGTAATGCAAACTCAGTCAGAGACATAGATTTTCACTTGCAACTTGCTTTAACATGTTTAACAGTGCATGAAATGTTGTCTAAAACAAAAAAGAATGATGCATTTTATGGCTGGATCTGGTTTTATTACATTCTGAATTGGACGTTGAAAATGAGCTTATCTCAGCCAGCAGAGAGGTCAAATCACAGTAATGCAAACTTAGTCAGAGACATAGATTTTCACTTGCAACTTGCTTTAACATGTTTAACAGTGCATGAAATGTTGTCTAAAACAAAAAAGAATGATGCATTTTATGGCTGGATCTGGGTTTATTACATTCTGAATTGGACGTTGAAAATGAGCTTATCTCAGCCAGCAGAGAGGTCAAATCACAGTAATGCAAACTCAGTCAGAGACATAGATTTTCACTTGCAACTTGCTTTAACATGTTTAACAGTGCATGAAATGTTGTCTAAAACAAAAAAGAATGATGCATTTTATAGCTGGATCAGGTTTTATTACATTCTGAATTGGACGTTGAAAATGAGCTTATCTCAGCCAGCAGAGAGGTCAAATCACAGTAATGCAAACTCAGTCAGAGACATAGATTTTCACTTACAACTTGCTTTAACATGTTTAACAGTGCATGAAATGTTGTCTAAAACAAAAAGAATGATGCATTTTATGGCTGGATCTGTTTTTATCACTTTCTGAATTGGACGTTGAAAATGAGCTTATCTCAGCCAGCAGAGAGGTCAAATCACAGTAATGCAAACTCAGTCAGAGACATAGATTTTCACTTGCAACTTGCTTTAACATGTTTAACAGTGCATGAAATGTTGTCTAAAACAAAAAAGAATGATGCATTTTATGGCTGGATCTGGTTTTATTACATTCTGAATTGGACGTTGAAAATGAGCTTATCTCAGCCAGCAGAGAGGTCAAATCACAGTAATGCAAACTCAGTCAGAGATATAGATTTTCACTTGCAACTTGCTTTAACATGTTTAACAGTGCATGAATTGTTGTCTAAAACAAAAAAGAATGATGCATTTTATGGCTGGATCTGTTTTTATCACTTTCTGAATTGGACGTTGAAAATGAGCTTATCTCAGCCAGCAGAGAGGTCAAATCACAGTAATGCAAACTCAGTCAGAGACATAGATTTTCACTTGCAACTTGCTTTAACATGTTTAACAGTGCATGAAATGTTGTCTAAAACAAAAAAGAATGATGCATTTTATGGCTGGATCTGGTTTTATTACATTCTGAATTGGACGTTGAAAATGAGCTTATCTCAGCCAGCAGAGAGGTCAAATCACAGTAATGCAAACTCAGTCAGAGACATAGATTTTCACTTGCAACTTGCTTTAACATGTTTAACAGTACATAAAATGTTGTCTAAAACAAAAAAGAATGATGCATTTTATGGCTGGATCTGGTTTTATTACATTCTGAATTGGACGTTGAAAATGAGCTTATCTCAGCCAGCAGAGAGGTCAAATCACAGTAATGCAAACTCAGTCAGAGACATAGATTTTCACTTGCAACTTGCTTAAACATGTTTAACAGTGCATGAAATGTTGTCTAAAACAAAAAAGAATGATGCATTTTATGGCTGGATCTGGTTTTATTACATTCTGAATTGGACGTTGAAAATGAGCTTATCTCAGCCAGCAGAGAGGTCAAATCACAGTAATGCAAACTCAGTCAGAGACATAGATTTTCACTTACAACTTGCTTTAACATGTTTAACAGTGCATGAAATGTTGTCTAAAACAAAAAAGAATGATGCATTTTATGGCTGGATCTGGTTTTATTACATTCTGAATTGGACGTTGAAAATGAGCTTATCTCAGCCAGCAGAGAGGTCAAATCACAGTAATGCAAACTCAGTCAGAGATATAGATTTTCACTTGCAACTTGCTTTAACATGTTTAACAGTGCATGAATTGTTGTCTAAAACAAAAAAGAATGATGCATTTTATGGCTGGATCTGTTTTTATCACTTTCTGAATTGGACGTTGAAAATGAGCTTATCTCAGCCAGCAGAGAGGTCAAATCACAGTAATGCAAACTCAGTCAGAGACATAGATTTTCACTTGCAACTTGCTTTAACATGTTTAACAGTGCATGAAATGTTGTCTAAAACAAAAAAGAATGATGCATTTTATGGCTGGATCTGGTTTTATTACATTCTGAATTGGACGTTGAAAATGAGCTTATCTCAGCCAGCAGAGAGGTCAAATCACAGTAATGCAAACTCAGTCAGAGACATAGATTTTCACTTGCAACTTGCTTTAACATGTTTAACAGTACATGAAATGTTGTCTAAAACAAAAAAGAATGATGCATTTTATGGCTGGATCTGGTTTTATTACATTCTGAATTGGACGTTTAAAATGAGCTTATCTCAGCCAGCAGAGAGGTCAAATCACAGTAATGCAAACTCAGTCAGAGACATAGATTTTCACTTGCAACTTGCTTAAACATGTTTAACAGTGCATGAAATGTTGTCTAAAACAAAAAAGAATGATGCATTTTATGGCTGGATCTGGTTTTATTACATTCTGAATTGGACGTTGAAAATGAGCTTATCTCAGCCAGCAGAGAGGTCAAATCACAGTAATGCAAACTCAGTCAGAGACATAGATTTTCACTTACAACTTGCTTTAACATGTTTAACAGTGCATGAAATGTTGTCTAAAACAAAAAAGAATGATGCATTTTATAGCTGGATCAGGTTTTATTACATTCTGAATTGGACGTTGAAAATGAGCTTATCTCAGCCAGCAGAGAGGTCAAATCACAGTAATGCAAACTCAGTCAGAGACATAGATTTTCACTTGCAACTTGCTTTAACATGTTTAACAGTGCATGAAATGTTGTCTAAAACAAAAAAGAATGATGCATTTTATGGCTGGATCAGGTTTTATTACATTCTGAATTGGACGTTGAAAATGAGCTCATCTCAGCCAGCAGAGAGGTCAAATCACAGTAATGCAAACTCAGTCAGAGACATAGATTTTCACTTGCAACTTGCTTTAACATGTTTAACAGTGCATGAAATGTTGTCTAAAACAAAAAAGAATGATGCATTTTATGGCTGGATCTGGTTTTATTACATTCTGAATTGGACGTTGAAAATGAGCTTATCTCAGCCAGCAGAGAGGTCAAATAACAGTAATGCAAACTCAGTCAGAGACATAGATTTTCACTTGCAACTTGCTTTAACATGTTTAACAGTGCATAAAATGTTGTCTAAAACAAAAAAGAATGATGCATTTTATGGCTGGATCTGTTTTTATCACTTTCTGAATTGGACGTTGAAAATAAGCTTATCTCAGCCAGCAGAGAGGTCAAATCACAGTAATGCAAACTCAGTCAGAGACATAGATTTTCACTTGCAACTTGCTTTAACATGTTTAACAGTGCATGAAATGTTGTCTAAAACAAAAAAGAATGATGCATTTTATAGCTAGATCAGGTTTTATTACATTCTGAATTGGACGTTGAAAATGAGCTTATCTCAGCCAGCAGAGAGGTCAAATCACAGTAATGCAAACTCAGTCAGAGACATAGATTTTCACTTGCAACTTGCTTTAACATGTTTAACAGTGCATGAAATGTTGTCTAAAACAAAAATGAATGATGCATTTTATGGCTGGATCTGTTTTTATTACATTCTGAATTGGACGTTGAAAATGAGCTTATCTCAGCCAGCAGAGAGGTCAAATCACAGTAATGCAAACTCAGTCAGAGACATAGATTTTCACTTGCAACTTGCTTTAACATGTTTAACAGTGCATGAAATGTTGTCTAAAACAAAAAAGAATGATGCATTTTATAGCTGGATCTGTTTTTATCACTTTCTGAATTGGACGTTGAAAATGAGCTTATCTCAGCCAGCAGAGAGGTCAAATCACAGTAATGCAAACTCAGTCAGAGACATAGATTTTCACTTGCAACTTGCTTTAACATGTTTAACAGTGCATGAATTGTTGTCTAAAACAAAAAAGAATGATGCATTTTATGGCTGGATCTGTTTTTATCACTTTCTGAATTGGACGTTGAAAATGAGCTTATCTCAGCCAGCAGAGAGGTCAAATCACAGTAATGCAAACTCAGTCAGAGACATAGATTTTCACTTGCAACTTGCTTTAACATGTTTAACAGTGCATGAATTGTTGTCTAAAACAAAAAAGAATGATGCATTTTATGGCTGGATCTGTTTTTATCACTTTCTGAATTGGACGTTGAAAATGAGCTTATCTCAGCCAGCAGAGAGGTCAAATCACAGTAATGCAAACTCAGTCAGAGACATAGATTTTCACTTGCAACTTGCTTTAACATGTTTAACAGTGCATGAAATGTTGTCTAAAACAAAAAAGAATGATGCATTTTATGGCTGGATCTGGTTTTATTACATTCTGAATTGGACGTTGAAAATGAGCTTATCTCAGCCAGCAGAGAGGTCAAATCACAGTAATGCAAACTCAGTCAGAGACATAGATTTTCACTTGCAACTTGCTTTAACATGTTTAACAGTACATGAAATGTTGTCTAAAACAAAAAAGAATGATGCATTTTATGGCTGGATCTGGTTTTATTACATTCTGAATTGGACGTTGAAAATGAGCTTATCTCAGCCAGCAGAGAGGTCAAATCACAGTAATGCAAACTCAGTCAGAGACATAGATTTTCACTTGCAACTTGCTTAAACATGTTTAACAGTGCATGAAATGTTGTCTAAAACAAAAAAGAATGATGCATTTTATGGCTGGATCTGGTTTTATTACATTCTGAATTGGACGTTGAAAATGAGCTTATCTCAGCCAGCAGAGAGGTCAAATCACAGTAATGCAAACTCAGTCAGAGACATAGATTTTCACTTACAACTTGCTTTAACATGTTTAACAGTGCATGAAATGTTGTCTAAAACAAAAAAGAATGATGCATTTTATAGCTGGATCAGGTTTTATTACATTCTGAATTGGACGTTGAAAATGAGCTTATCTCAGCCAGCAGAGAGGTCAAATCACAGTAATGCAAACTCAGTCAGAGACATAGATTTTCACTTGCAACTTGCTTTAACATGTTTAACAGTGCATGAAATGTTGTCTAAAACAAAAAAGAATGATGCATTTTATGGCTGGATCAGGTTTTATTACATTCTGAATTGGACGTTGAAAATGAGCTCATCTCAGCCAGCAGAGAGGTCAAATCACAGTAATGCAAACTCAGTCAGAGACATAGATTTTCACTTGCAACTTGCTTTAACATGTTTAACAGTGCATGAAATGTTGTCTAAAACAAAAAAGAATGATGCATTTTATGGCTGGATCTGGTTTTATTACATTCTGAATTGGACGTTGAAAATGAGCTTATCTCAGCCAGCAGAGAGGTCAAATAACAGTAATGCAAACTCAGTCAGAGACATAGATTTTCACTTGCAACTTGCTTTAACATGTTTAACAGTGCATAAAATGTTGTCTAAAACAAAAAAGAATGATGCATTTTATGGCTGGATCTGTTTTTATCACTTTCTGAATTGGACGTTGAAAATAAGCTTATCTCAGCCAGCAGAGAGGTCAAATCACAGTAATGCAAACTCAGTCAGAGACATAGATTTTCACTTGCAACTTGCTTTAACATGTTTAACAGTGCATGAAATGTTGTCTAAAACAAAAAAGAATGATGCATTTTATAGCTAGATCAGGTTTTATTACATTCTGAATTGGACGTTGAAAATGAGCTTATCTCAGCCAGCAGAGAGGTCAAATCACAGTAATGCAAACTCAGTCAGAGACATAGATTTTCACTTGCAACTTGCTTTAACATGTTTAACAGTGCATGAAATGTTGTCTAAAACAAAAATGAATGATGCATTTTATGGCTGGATCTGTTTTTATTACATTCTGAATTGGACGTTGAAAATGAGCTTATCTCAGCCAGCAGAGAGGTCAAATCACAGTAATGCAAACTCAGTCAGAGACATAGATTTTCACTTGCAACTTGCTTTAACATGTTTAACAGTGCATGAAATGTTGTCTAAAACAAAAAAGAATGATGCATTTTATAGCTGGATCTGTTTTTATCACTTTCTGAATTGGACGTTGAAAATGAGCTTATCTCAGCCAGCAGAGAGGTCAAATCACAGTAATGCAAACTCAGTCAGAGACATAGATTTTCACTTGCAACTTGCTTTAACATGTTTAACAGTGCATGAATTGTTGTCTAAAACAAAAAAGAATGATGCATTTTATGGCTGGATCTGTTTTTATCACTTTCTGAATTGGACGTTGAAAATGAGCTTATCTCAGCCAGCAGAGAGGTCAAATCACAGTAATGCAAACTCAGTCAGAGACATAGATTTTCACTTGCAACTTGCTTTAACATGTTTAACAGTGCATGAAATGTTGTCTAAAACAAAAAAGAATGATGCATTTTATGGCTGGATCTGGTTTTATTACATTCTGAATTGGACGTTGAAAATGAGCTTATCTCAGTCAGCAGAGAGGTCAAATCACAGTAATGCAAACTCAGTCAGAGACATAGATTTTCACTTGCAACTTGCTTTAACATGTTTAACAGTACATGAAATGTTGTCTAAAACAAAAAAGAATGATGCATTTTATGGCTGGATCTGGTTTTATTACATTCTGAATTGGACGTTGAAAATGAGCTTATCTCAGCCAGCAGAGAGGTCAAATCACAGTAATGCAAACTCAGTCAGAGACATAGATTTTCACTTGCAACTTGCTTAAACATGTTTAACAGTGCATGAAATGTTGTCTAAAACAAAAAAGAATGATGCATTTTATGGCTGGATCTGGTTTTATTACATTCTGAATTGGACGTTGAAAATGAGCTTATCTCAGCCAGCAGAGAGGTCAAATCACAGTAATGCAAACTCAGTCAGAGACATAGATTTTCACTTACAACTTGCTTTAACATGTTTAACAGTGCATGAAATGTTGTCTAAAACAAAAAAGAATGATGCATTTTATAGCTGGATCAGGTTTTATTACATTCTGAATTGGACGTTGAAAATGAGCTTATCTCAGCCAGCAGAGAGGTCAAATCACAGTAATGCAAACTCAGTCAGAGACATAGATTTTCACTTGCAACTTGCTTTAACATGTTTAACAGTGCATGAAATGTTGTCTAAAACAAAAAAGAATGATGCATTTTATGGCTGGATCAGGTTTTATTACATTCTGAATTGGACGTTGAAAATGAGCTCATCTCAGCCAGCAGAGAGGTCAAATCACAGTAATGCAAACTCAGTCAGAGACATAGATTTTCACTTGCAACTTGCTTTAACATGTTTAACAGTGCATGAAATGTTGTCTAAAACAAAAAAGAATGATGCATTTTATGGCTGGATCTGGTTTTATTACATTCTGAATTGGACGTTGAAAATGAGCTTATCTCAGCCAGCAGAGAGGTCAAATAACAGTAATGCAAACTCAGTCAGAGACATAGATTTTCACTTGCAACTTGCTTTAACATGTTTAACAGTGCATAAAATGTTGTCTAAAACAAAAAAGAATGATGCATTTTATGGCTGGATCTGTTTTTATCACTTTCTGAATTGGACGTTGAAAATAAGCTTATCTCAGCCAGCAGAGAGGTCAAATCACAGTAATGCAAACTCAGTCAGAGACATAGATTTTCACTTGCAACTTGCTTTAACATGTTTAACAGTGCATGAAATGTTGTCTAAAACAAAAAAGAATGATGCATTTTATAGCTAGATCAGGTTTTATTACATTCTGAATTGGACGTTGAAAATGAGCTTATCTCAGCCAGCAGAGAGGTCAAATCACAGTAATGCAAACTCAGTCAGAGACATAGATTTTCACTTGCAACTTGCTTTAACATGTTTAACAGTGCATGAAATGTTGTCTAAAACAAAAATGAATGATGCATTTTATGGCTGGATCTGTTTTTATTACATTCTGAATTGGACGTTGAAAATGAGCTTATCTCAGCCAGCAGAGAGGTCAAATCACAGTAATGCAAACTCAGTCAGAGACATAGATTTTCACTTGCAACTTGCTTTAACATGTTTAACAGTGCATGAAATGTTGTCTAAAACAAAAAAGAATGATGCATTTTATGGCTGGATCTGGTTTTATTACATTCTGAATTGGACGTTGAAAATGAGCTTATCTCAGCCAGCAGAGAGGTCAAATCACAGTAATGCAAACTCAGTCAGAGACATAGATTTTCACTTGCAACTTGCTTTAACATGTTTAACAGTGCATGAAATGTTGTCTAAAACAAAAAAGAATGATGCATTTTATAGCTGGATCAGGTTTTATTACATTCTGAATTGGACGTTGAAAATGAGCTTATCTCAGCCAGCAGAGTGGTCAAATCACAGTAATGCAAACTCAGTCAGAGACATAGATTTTCACTTGCAACTTGCTTTAACATGTTTAACAGTGCATGAAATGTTGTCTAAAACAAAAAAGAATGATGCATTTTATGGCTGGATCTGTTTTTATCACTTTCTGAATTGGACGTTGAAAATGAGCTTATCTCAGCCAGCAGAGAGGTCAAATCACAGTAATGCAAACTCAGTCAGAGACATAGATTTTCACTTGCAACTTGCTTTAACATGTTTAACAGTGCATGAAATGTTGTCTAAAACAAAAAGAATGATGCATTTTATGGCTGGATCAGGTTTTAATACATTCTGAATTGGACGTTGAAAATGAGCTTATCTCAGCCAGCAGAGAGGTCAAATCACAGTAATGCAAACTCAGTCAGAGACATAGATTTTCACTTGCAACTTGCTTTAACATGTTTAACAGTGCATGAAATGTTGTCTAAAACAAAAAAGAATGATGCATTTTATGTCTGGATCAATTTTTTTCACTTTCTGAATTGGACGTTGAAAATGAGCTTATCTCAGCCAGCAGAGAGGTCAAATCACAGTAATGCAAACTCAGTCAGAGACATAGATTTTCACTTGCAACTTGCTTTAACATGTTTAACAGTGCATGAAATGTTGTCTAAAACAAAAAAGAATGATGCATTTTATGGCTGGATCTGGTTTTATTACATTCTGAATTGGATGTTGAAAATGAGCTTATCTCAGCCCAGCAGAGAGGTCAAATCACAGTAATGCAAACTCAGTCAGAGACATAGATTTTCACTTGCAACTTGCTTTAACATGTTTAACAGTGCATGAAATGTTGTCTAAAACAAAAAAGAATGATGCATTTTATGGCTGGATCTGGTTTTATTACATTCTGAATTGGACGTTGAAAATGAGCTTATCTCAGCCAGCAGAGAGGTCAAATCACAGTAATGCAAACTCAGTCAGAGACATAGATTTTCACTTGCAACTTGCTTTAACATGTTTAACAGTGCATGAAATGTTGTCTAAAACAAAAAAGAATGATGCATTTTATGGCTGGATCTGGTTTTATTACATTCTGAATTGGACGTTGAAAATGAGCTTATCTCAGCCAGCAGAGAGGTCAAATCACAGTAATGCAAACTCAGTCAGAGACATAGATTTTCACTTGCAACTTGCTTTAACATGTTTAACAGTGCATGAAATGTTGTCTAAAACAAAAAAGAATGATGCATTTTATGGCTGGATCTGGTTTTATTACATTCTGAATTGGACGTTGAAAATGAGCTTATCTCAGCCAGCAGAGAGGTCAAATCACAGTAATGCAAACTCAGTCAGAGACATAGATTTTCACTTGCAACTTGATTGGACGTTGAAAATGAGCTTATCTCAGCCAGCAGAGAGGTCAAATCACAGTAATGCAAACTCAGTCAGAGACATAGATTTTCACTTGCAACTTGATTTAACATGTTTAACAGTGCATGAAATGTTGTCTAAAACAAAAAAGAATGATGCATTTTATGGCTGGATCTGGGTTTATTACATTCTGAATTGGACGTTGAAAATGAGCTTATCTCAGCCAGCAGAGAGGTCAAATCACAGTAATGCAAACTCAGTCAGAGACATAGATTTTCACTTGCTACTTGCTTTAACATGTTTAACAGTGCATGAAATGTTGTCTAAAACAAAAAAGAATGATGCATTTTATAGCTGGATCAGGTTTTATTACATTCTGAATTGGACGTTGAAAATGAGCTTATCTCAGCCAGCAGAGAGGTCAAATCACAGTAATGCAAACTCAGTCAGAGACATAGATTTTCACTTGCAACTTGCTTCAACATGTTTAACAGTGCATGAAATGTTGTCTAAAACAAAAAGAATGATGCATTTTATGGCTGGATCTGTTTTTATCACTTTCTGAATTGGACGTTGAAAATGAGCTTATCTCAGCCAGCAGAGAGGTCAAATCACAGTAATGCAAACTCAGTCAGAGACATAGATTTTCACTTGCAACTTGCTTTAACATGTTTAACAGTGCATGAAATGTTGTCTAAAACAAAAAAGAATGATGCATTTTATGGCTGGATCTGTTTTTATCACTTTCTGAATTGGACGTTGAAAATGAGCTTATCTCAGCCAGCAGAGAGGTCAAATCACAGTAATGCAAACTCAGTCAGAGACATAGATTTTCACTTGCAACTTGCTTTAACATGTTTAACAGTACATGAAATGTTGTCTAAAACAAAAAAGAATGATGCATTTTATGGCTGGATCTGGTTTTATTACATTCTGAATTGGACGTTGAAAATGAGCTTATCTCAGCCAGCAGAGAGGTCAAATCACAGTAATGCAAACTCAGTCAGAGACATAGATTTTCACTTGCAACTTGCTTTAACATGTTTAACAGTGCATGAAATGTTGTCTAAAACAAAAAAGAATGATGCATTTTATGGCTGGATCTGGTTTTATTACATTCTGAATTGGACGTTGAAAATGAGCTTATCTCAGCCAGCAGAGAGGTCAAATCACAGTAATGCAAACTCAGTCAGAGACATAGATTTTCACTTGCAACTTGCTTTAACATGTTTAACAGTGCATGAAATGTTGTCTAAAACAAAAAAGAATGATGCATTTTATAGCTAGATCAGGTTTTATTACATTCTGAATTGGACGTTGAAAATGAGCTTATCTCAGCCAGCAGAGAGGTCAAATCACAGTAATGCAAACTCAGTCAGAGACATAGATTTTCACTTGCAACTTGCTTTAACATGTTTAACAGTGCATGAAATGTTGTCTAAAACAAAAAAGAATGATGCATTTTATAGCTGGATCTGTTTTTATCACTTTCTGAATTGGACGTTGAAAATGAGCTTATCTCAGCCAGCAGAGAGGTCAAATCACAGTAATGCAAACTCAGTCAGAGACATAGATTTTCACTTGCAACTTGCTTTAACATGTTTAACAGTGCATGAAATGTTGTCTAAAACAAAAAAGAATGATGCATTTTATAGCTGGATCAGGTTTTATTACATTCTGAATTGGACGTTGAAAATGAGCTTATCTCAGCCAGCAGAGAGGTCAAATCACAGTAATGCAAACTCAGTCAGAGACATAGATTTTCACTTGCAACTTGCTTTAACATGTTTAACAGTGCATGAAATGTTGTCTAAAACAAAAAAGAATGATGCATTTTATGGCTGGATCTGGTTTTATTACATTCTGAATTGGACGTTGAAAATGAGCTTATCTCAGCCAGCAGAGAGGTCAAATCACAGTAATGCAAACTCAGTCAGAGACATAGATTTTCACTTGCAACTTGCTTTAACATGTTTAACAGTGCATGAAATGTTGTCTAAAACAAAAAAGAATGATGCATTTTATGGCTGGATCTGTTTTTATCACTTTCTGAATTGGACGTTGAAAATGAGCTTATCTCAGCCAGCAGAGAGGTCAAATCACAGTAATGCAAACTCAGTCAGAGACATAGATTTTCACTTGCAACTTGCTTTAACATGTTTAACAGTACATGAAATGTTGTCTAAAACAAAAAAGAATGATGCATTTTATGGCTGGATCTGGTTTTATTACATTCTGAATTGGACGTTGAAAATGAGCTTATCTCAGCCAGCAGAGAGGTCAAATCACAGTAATGCAAACTCAGTCAGAGACATAGATTTTCACTTGCAACTTGCTTTAACATGTTTAACAGTGCATGAAATGTTGTCTAAAACAAAAAAGAATGATGCATTTTATGGCTGGATCTGGTTTTATTACATTCTGAATTGGACGTTGAAAATGAGCTTATCTCAGCCAGCAGAGAGGTCAAATCACAGTAATGCAAACTCAGTCAGAGACATAGATTTTCACTTGCAACTTGCTTTAACATGTTTAACAGTGCATGAAATGTTGTCTAAAACAAAAAAGAATGATGCATTTTATAGCTAGATCAGGTTTTATTACATTCTGAATTGGACGTTGAAAATGAGCTTATCTCAGCCAGCAGAGAGGTCAAATCACAGTAATGCAAACTCAGTCAGAGACATAGATTTTCACTTGCAACTTGCTTTAACATGTTTAACAGTGCATGAAATGTTGTCTAAAACAAAAAAGAATGATGCATTTTATAGCTGGATCTGTTTTTATCACTTTCTGAATTGGACGTTGAAAATGAGCTTATCTCAGCCAGCAGAGAGGTCAAATCACAGTAATGCAAACTCAGTCAGAGACATAGATTTTCACTTGCAACTTGCTTTAACATGTTTAACAGTGCATGAAATGTTGTCTAAAACAAAAAAGAATGATGCATTTTATAGCTGGATCAGGTTTTATTACATTCTGAATTGGACGTTGAAAATGAGCTTATCTCAGCCAGCAGAGAGGTCAAATCACAGTAATGCAAACTCAGTCAGAGACATAGATTTTCACTTGCAACTTGCTTTAACATGTTTAACAGTGCATGAAATGTTGTCTAAAACAAAAAGAATGATGCATTTTATGGCTGGATCTGTTTTTATCACTTTCTGAATTGGACGTTGAAAATGAGCTTATCTCAGCCAGCAGAGAGGTCAAATCACAGTAATGCAAACTCAGTCAGAGACATAGATTTTCACTTGCAACTTGCTTTAACATGTTTAACAGTGCATGAAATGTTGTCTAAAACAAAAAAGAATGATGCATTTTATGGCTGGATCTGTTTTTATCACTTTCTGAATTGGACGTTGAAAATGAGCTTATCTCAGCCAGCAGAGAGGTCAAATCACAGTAATGCAAACTCAGTCAGAGACATAGATTTTCACTTGCAACTTGCTTTAACATGTTTAACAGTGCATGAAATGTTGTCTAAAACAAAAAAGAATTATGCATTTTATGGCTGGATCTGGTTTTTTTACATTCTGAATTGGACGTTGAAAATGAGCTTATCTCAGCCAGCAGAGAGGTCAAATCACAGTAATGCAAACTCAGTCAGAGACATAGATTTTCACTTGCAACTTGCTTTAACATGTTTAACAGTGCATGAAATGTTGTCTAAAACAAAAAGAATGATGCATTTTATGGCTGGATCAGGTTTTATTACATTCTGAATTGGACGTTGAAAATGAGCTTATCTCAGCCAGCAGAGAGGTCAAATCACAGTAATGCAAACTCAGTCAGAGACATAGATTTTCACTTGCAACTTGCTTTAACATGTTTAACAGTGCATGAAATGTTGTCTAAATTAAAAAAGAATGATGCATTTTATGGCTGGATCTGTTTTTATCACTTTCTGAAATGGACGTTGAGAATGAGCTTATCTCAGCCAGCAGAGAGGTCAAATCACAGTAATGCAAACTCAGTCAGAGACATAGATTTTCACTTGCAACTTGCTTTAACATGTTTAACAGTGCATGAAATGTTGTCTAAAACAAAAAAGAATGATGCATTTTATAGCTGGATCAGGTTTTATTACATTCTGAATTGGACGTTGAAAATGAGCTTATCTCAGCCAGCAGAGAGGTCAAATCACAGTAATGCAAACTCAGTCAGAGACATAGATTTTCACTTGCAACTTGCTTTAACATGTTTAACAGTGCATGAAATGTTGTCTAAAACAAAAAGAATGATGCATTTTATGGCTGGATCAGGTTTTATTACATTCTGAATTGGACGTTGAAAATGAGCTTATCTCAGCCAGCAGAGAGGTCAAATCACAGTAATGCAAACTCAGTCAGAGACATAGATTTTCACTTGCAACTTGCTTTAACATGTTTAACAGTGCATGAAATGTTGTCTAAAACAAAAAAGAATGATGCATTTTATGGCTGGATCAGGTTTTATTACATTCTGAATTGGACGTTGAAAATGAGCTTATCTCAGCCAGCAGAGAGGTCAAATCACAGTAATGCAAACTCAGTCAGAGACATATATTTTCACTTGCAACTTGCTTTAACATGTTTAAAAGTGCATGAAATGTTGTCTAAAACAAAAAAGAATGATGCATTTTATGTCTGGATCAATTTTTATCACTTTCTGAATTGGACGTTGAAAATGAGCTTATCTCAGCCAGCAGAGAGGTCAAATCACAGTAATGCAAACTCAGTCAGAGACATATATTTTCACTTGCAACTTGCTTTAACATGTTTAAAAGTGCATGAAATGTTGTCTAAAACAAAAAAGAATGATGCATTTTATGTCTGGATCAATTTTTATCACTTTCTGAATTGGACGTTGAAAATGAGCTTATCTCAGCCAGCAGAGAGGTCAAATCACAGTAATGCAAACTCAGTCAGAGACATAGATTTTCACTTGCAACTTGCTTTAACATGTTTAACAGTGCATGAAATGTTGTCTAAAACAAAAAAGAATGATGCATTTTATAGCTGGATCAGGTTTTATTACATTCTGAATTAGACGTTGAAAATGAGCTTATCTCAGCCAGCAGAGAGGTCAAATCACAGTAATGCAAACTCAGTCAGAGACATAGATTTTCACTTGCAACTTGCTTTAACATGTTTAACAGTGCATGAAATGTTGTCTAAAACAAAAAAGAATGATGCATTTTATGGCTGGATCTGTTTTTATCACTTTCTGAATTGGACGTTGAAAATGAGCTTATCTCAGCCAGCAGAGAGGTCAAATCACAGTAATGCAAACTCAGTCAGAGACATAGATTTTCACTTGCAACTTGCTTTAACATGTTTAACAGTGCATGAAATGTTGTCTAAAACAAAAAAGAATGATGCATTTTATAGCTGGATCAGGTTTTATTACATTCTGAATTGGACGTTGAAAATGAGCTTATCTCAGCCAGCAGAGAGGTCAAATCACAGTAATGCAAACTCAGTCAGAGACATAGATTTTCACTTGCAACTTGCTTTAACATGTTAAACAGTGCATGAAATGTTGTCTAAAACAAAAAAGAATGATGCATTTTATAGCTGGATCTGGTTTTATTACATTCTGAATTGGACGTTGAAAATGAGCTTATCTCAGCCAGCAGAGAGGTCAAATCACAGTAATGCAAACTCAGTCAGAGACATAGATTTTCACTTGCTACTTGCTTTAACATGTTTAACAGTGCATGAAATGTTGTCTAAAACAAAAAAGAATGATGCATTTTATAGCTGGATCAGGTTTTATTACATTCTGAATTGGACGTTGAAAATGAGCTTATCTCAGCCAGCAGAGAGGTCAAATCACAGTAATGCAAACTCAGTCAGAGACATAGATTTTCACTTGCAACTTGCTTTAACATGTTTAACAGTGCATGAAATGTTGTCTAAAACAAAAAAGAATTATGCATTTTATGGCTGGATCTGGTTTTATTACATTCTGAATTGGACGTTGAAAATGAGCTTATCTCAGCCAGCAGAGAGGTCAAATCACAGTAATGCAAACTCAGTCAGAGACATAGATTTTCACTTGCAACTTGCTTTAACATGTTTAACAGTGCATGAAATGTTGTCTAAAACAAAAAAGAATGATGCATTTTATGGCTGGATCTTTTTTTTATCACTTTCTGAATTGGACGTTGAAAATGAGCTTATCTCAGCCAGCAGAGAGGTCAAATCACAGTAATGCTAACTCAGTCAGAGACATAGATTTTCACTTGCAACTTGCTTTAACATGTTTAACAGTGCATGAAATGTTGTCTAAAACAAAAAAGAATGATGCATTTTATGGCTGGATCAGGTTTTATTACTTTCTGAATTGGACGTTGAAAATGAGCTTATCTCAGCCAGCAGAGAGGTCAAATCACAGTAATGCAAACTCAGTCAGAGACATAGATTTTCACTTGCAACTTGCTTTAACATGTTTAACAGTGCATGAAATGTTGTCTAAAACAAAAAAGAATGATGCATTTTATAGCTGGATCAGGTTTTATTACATTCTGAATTGGACGTTGAAAATGAGCTTATCTCAGCCAGCAGAGAGGTCAAATCACAGTAATGCAAACTTAGTCAGAGACATAGATTTTCACTTGCAACTTGCTTTAACATGTTTAACAGTGCATGAAATGTTGTCTAAAACAAAAAAGAATGATGCATTTTATAGCTGGATCAGGTGTTATTACATTCTGAATTGGACGTTGAAAATGAGCTTATCTCAGCCAGCAGAGAGGTCAAATCACAGTAATGCAAACTCAGTCAGAGACATAGATTTTCACTTGCAACTTGCTTTAACATGTTTAACAGTGCATGAAATGTTGTCTAAAACAAAAAAGAATGATGCATTTTATGGCTGGATCTGGTTTTATTACATTCTGAATTGGATGTTGAAAATGAGCTTATCTCAGCCAGCAGAGAGGTCAAATCACAGTAATGCAAACTCAGTCAGAGACATAGATTTTCACTTGCAACTTGCTTTAAAATGTTTAACAGTGCATGAAATGTTGTCTAAAACAAAAAAAGAATGATGCATTTTATAGCTGGATCAGGTTTTATTACATTCTGAATTGGACGTTGAAAATGAGCTTATCTCAGCCAGCAGAGAGGTCAAATCACAGTAATGCAAACTCAGTCAGAGACATAGATTTTCACTTGCAACTTGCTTTATCATGTTTAACAGTGCATGAAATGTTGTCTAAAACAAAAAAGAATGATGCATTTTATAGCTGGATCAGGTTTTATTACATTCTGAATTAGACGTTGAAAATGAGCTTATCTCAGCCAGCAGAGAGGTCAAATCACAGTAATGCAAACTCAGTCAGAGACATAGATTTTCACTTGCAACTTGCTTTAACATGTTTAACAGTTCATGAAATGTTGTCTAAAACAAAAAAGAATGATGCATTTTATGGCTGGATCTGGTTTTATCACTTTCTGAATTGGACGTTGAAAATAAGCTTATCTCAGCCAGCAGAGAGGTCAAATCACAGTAATGCAAACTCAGTCAGAGACATAGATTTTCACTTGCAACTTGCTATAACATGTTTAACAATGCATGAAATGTTGTCTAAAACAAAAAAGAATGATGCATTTTATAGCTGGATCTGGTTTTATTACATTCTGAATTGGACGTTGAAAATTAGCTTATCTCAGCCAGCAGAGAGGTCAAATCACAGTAATGCAAACTCAGTCAGAGACATAGATTTTCACTTGCAACTTGCTTTAACATGTTTAACAGTGCATGAAATGTTGTCTAAAACAAAAAAGAATGATGCATTTTATAGCTGGATCAGGTTTTATTACATTCTGAATTGGACGTTGAAAATGAGCTTATCTCAGCCAGCAGAGAGGTCAAATCACAGTAATGCAAACTCAGTCAGAGACATAGATTTTCACTTACAACTTGCTTTAACATGTTTAACAGTGCATGAAATGTTGTCTAAAACAAAAAGAATGATGCATTTTATGGCTGGATCTGTTTTTATCACTTTCTGAATTGGACGTTGAAAATGAGCTTATCTCAGCCAGCAGAGAGGTCAAATCACAGTAATGCAAACTCAGTCAGAGACATAGATTTTCACTTGCAACTTGCTTTAACATGTTTAACAGTGCATGAAATGTTGTCTAAAACAAAAAAGAATGATGCATTTTATAGCTGGATCAGGTTTTATTACATTCTGAATTAGACGTTGAAAATGAGCTTATCTCAGCCAGCAGAGAGGTCAAATCACAGTAATGCAAACTCAGTCAGAGACATAGATTTTCACTTGCAACTTGCTTTAACATGTTTAACAGTTCATGAAATGTTGTCTAAAACAAAAAAGAATGATGCATTTTATGGCTGGATCTGGTTTTATCACTTTCTGAATTGGACGTTGAAAATAAGCTTATCTCAGCCAGCAGAGAGGTCAAATCACAGTAATGCAAACTCAGTCAGAGACATAGATTTTCACTTGCAACTTGCTATAACATGTTTAACAATGCATGAAATGTTGTCTAAAACAAAAAAGAATGATGCATTTTATAGCTGGATCTGGTTTTATTACATTCTGAATTGGACGTTGAAAATTAGCTTATCTCAGCCAGCAGAGAGGTCAAATCACAGTAATGCAAACTCAGTCAGAGACATAGATTTTCACTTGCAACTTGCTTTAACATGTTTAACAGTGCATGAAATGTTGTCTAAAACAAAAAAGAATGATGCATTTTATAGCTGGATCAGGTTTTATTACATTCTGAATTGGACGTTGAAAATGAGCTTATCTCAGCCAGCAGAGAGGTCAAATCACAGTAATGCAAACTCAGTCAGAGACATAGATTTTCACTTACAACTTGCTTTAACATGTTTAACAGTGCATGAAATGTTGTCTAAAACAAAAAGAATGATGCATTTTATGGCTGGATCTGTTTTTATCACTTTCTGAATTGGACGTTGAAAATGAGCTTATCTCAGCCAGCAGAGAGGTCAAATCACAGTAATGCAAACTCAGTCAGAGACATAGATTTTCACTTGCAACTTGCTTTAACATGTTTAACAGTGCATGAAATGTTGTCTAAAACAAAAAAGAATGATGCATTTTATGGCTGGATCTGGTTTTATTACATTCTGAATTGGACGTTGAAAATGAGCTTATCTCAGCCAGCAGAGAGGTCAAATCACAGTAATGCAAACTTAGTGAGAGATATAGATTTTCACTTGCAACTTGCTTTAACATGTTTAACAGTGCATGAAATGTTGTCTAAAACAAAAAAGAATGATGCATTTTATGGCTGGATCTGTTTTTATCACTTTCTGAATTGGACGTTGAAAATGAGCTTATCTCAGCCAGCAGAGAGGTCAAATCACAGTAATGCAAACTCAGTCAGAGACATAGATTTTCACTTGCAACTTGCTTTAACATGTTTAACAGTGCATGAAATGTTGTCTAAAACAAAAAATAATGATGCATTTTATGGCTGGATCTGGTTTTATTAAATTCTGAATTGGACGTTGAAAATGAGCTTATCTCAGCCAGCAGAGAGGTCAAATCACAGTAATGCAAACTCAGTCAGAGACATAGATTTTCACTTGCAACTTGCTTTAACATGTTTAACAGTGCATGAAATGTTGTCTAAAACAAAAAAGAATGATGCATTTTATAGCTGGATCAGGTTTTATTACATTCTGAATTGGACGTTGAAAATGAGCTTATCTCAGCCAGCAGAGAGGTCAAATCACAGTAATGCAAACTCAGTCAGAGACATAGATTTTCACTTGCAACTTGCTTTAACATGTTTAACAGTGCATGAAATGTTGTCTAAAACAAAAAAGAATGATGCATTTTATAGCTGGATCAGGTTTTATTACATTCTGAATTAGACGTTGAAAATGAGCTTATCTCAGCCAGCAGAGAGGTCAAATCACAGTAATGCAAACTCAGTCAGAGACATAGATTTTCACTTGCAACTTGCTTTAACATGTTTAACAGTTCATGAAATGTTGTCTAAAACAAAAAGAATGATGCATTTTATGGCTGGATCTGTTTTTATCACTTTCTGAATTGGACGTTGAAAATGAGCTTATCTCAGCCAGCAGAGAGGTCAAATCACATTAATGCAAACTCAGTCAGAGACATAGATTTTCACTTGCAACTTGCTTTAACATGTTTAACAGTGCATGAAATGTTGTCTAAAACAAAAAAGAATGATGCATTTTATGGCTGGATCTGGTTTTATTACATTCTGAATTGGACGTTGAAAATGAGCTTATCTCAGCCAGCAGAGAGGTCAAATCACAGTAATGCAAACTCAGTCAGAGATATAGATTTTCACTTGCAACTTGCTTTAACATGTTTAACAGTGCATGAAATGTTGTCTAAAACAAAAAAGAATGATGCATTTTATGGCTGGATCTGTTTTTATCACTTTCTGAATTGGACGTTGAAAATGAGCTTATCTCAGCCAGCAGAGAGGTCAAATCACAGTAATGCAAACTCAGTCAGAGACATAGATTTTCACTTGCAACTTGCTTTAACATGTTTAACAGTGCATGAAATGTTGTCTAAAACAAAAAAGAATGATGCATTTTATGGCTGGATCTGGTTTTATTACATTCTGAATTGGACGTTGAAAATGAGCTTATCTCAGCCAGCAGAGAGGTCAAATCACAGTAATGCAAACTCAGTCAGAGACATAGATTTTCACTTGCAACTTGCTTTAACATGTTTAACAGTGCATGAAATGTTGTCTAAAACAAAAAAGAATGATGCATTTTATGGCTGGATCTGTTTTTATCACTTTCTGAATTGGACGTTGAAAATGAGCTTATCTCAGCCAGCAGAGAGGTCAAATCACAGTAATGCAAACTCAGTCAGAGACATAGATTTTCACTTGCAACTTGCTTTAACATGTTTAACAGTGCATGAAATGTTGTCTAAAACAAAAAAGAATGATGCATTTTATGGCTGGATCTGGTTTTATTACATTCTGAATTGGACGTTGAAAATGAGCTTATCTCAGCCAGCAGAGAGGTCAAATCACAGTAATGCAAACTCAGTCAGAGACATAGATTTTCACTTGCTACTTGCTTTAACATGTTTAACAGTGCATGAAATGTTGTCTAAAACAAAAAAGAATGATGCATTTTATAGCTGGATCAGGTTTTATTACATTCTGAATTGGACGTTGAAAATGAGCTTATCTCAGCCAGCAGAGAGGTCAAATCACAGTAATGCAAACTTAGTCAGAGACATAGATTTTCACTTGCAACTTGCTTTAACATGTTTAACAGTGCATGAAATGTTGTCTAAAACAAAAAAGAATGATGCATTTTATAGCTGGATCAGGTGTTATTACATTCTGAATTGGACGTTGAAAATGAGCTTATCTCAGCCAGCAGAGAGGTCAAATCACAGTAATGCAAACTCAGTCAGAGACATAGATTTTCACTTGCAACTTGCTTTAACATGTTTAACAGTGCATGAAATGTTGTCTAAAACAAAAAAGAATGATGCATTTTATGGCTGGATCTGGTTTTATTACATTCTGAATTGGACGTTGAAAATGAGCTTATCTCAGCCAGCAGAGAGGTCAAATCACAGTAATGCAAACTCAGTCAGAGACATAGATTTTCACTTGCAACTTGCTTTAAAATGTTTAACAGTGCATGAAATGTTGTCTAAAACAAAAAAGAATGATGCATTTTATAGCTGGATCAGGTTTTATTACATTCTGAATTGGACGTTGAAAATGAGCTTATCTCAGCCAGCAGAGAGGTCAAATCACAGTAATGCAAACTCAGTCAGAGACATAGATTTTCACTTGCAACTTGCTTTAACATGTTTAACAGTGCATGAAATGTTGTCTAAAACAAAAAAGAATGATGCATTTTATAGCTGGATCAGGTTTTATTACATTCTGAATTAGACGTTGAAAATGAGCTTATCTCAGCCAGCAGAGAGGTCAAATCACAGTAATGCAAACTCAGTCAGAGACATAGATTTTCACTTGCAACTTGCTTTAACATGTTTAACAGTTCATGAAATGTTGTCTAAAACAAAAAGAATGATGCATTTTATGGCTGGATCTGTTTTTATCACTTTCTGAATTGGACGTTGAAAATGAGCTTATCTCAGCCAGCAGAGAGGTCAAATCACATTAATGCAAACTCAGTCAGAGACATAGATTTTCACTTGCAACTTGCTTTAACATGTTTAACAGTGCATGAAATGTTGTCTAAAACAAAAAAGAATGATGCATTTTATGGCTGGATCTGGTTTTATTACATTCTGAATTGGACGTTGAAAATGAGCTTATCTCAGCCAGCAGAGAGGTCAAATCACAGTAATGCAAACTCAGTCAGAGATATAGATTTTCACTTGCAACTTGCTTTAACATGTTTAACAGTGCATGAAATGTTGTCTAAAACAAAAAAGAATGATGCATTTTATGGCTGGATCTGTTTTTATCACTTTCTGAATTGGACGTTGAAAATGAGCTTATCTCAGCCAGCAGAGAGGTCAAATCACAGTAATGCAAACTCAGTCAGAGACATAGATTTTCACTTGCAACTTGCTTTAACATGTTTAACAGTGCATGAAATGTTGTCTAAAACAAAAAAGAATGATGCATTTTATGGCTGGATCTGGTTTTATTACATTCTGAATTGGACGTTGAAAATGAGCTTATCTCAGCCAGCAGAGAGGTCAAATCACAGTAATGCAAACTCAGTCAGAGACATAGATTTTCACTTGCAACTTGCTTTAACATGTTTAACAGTGCATGAAATGTTGTCTAAAACAAAAAAGAATGATGCATTTTATGGCTGGATCTGGTTTTATTACATTCTGAATTGGACGTTGAAAATGAGCTTATCTCAGCCAGCAGAGAGGTCAAATCACAGTAATGCAAACTCAGTCAGAGACATAGATTTTCACTTGCTACTTGCTTTAACATGTTTAACAGTGCATGAAATGTTGTCTAAAACAAAAAAGAATGATGCATTTTATAGCTGGATCAGGTTTTATTACATTCTGAATTGGACGTTGAAAATGAGCTTATCTCAGCCAGCAGAGAGGTCAAATCACAGTAATGCAAACTTAGTCAGAGACATAGATTTTTACTTGCAACTTGCTTTAACATGTTTAACAGTGCATGAAATGTTGTCTAAAACAAAAAAGAATGATGCATTTTATAGCTGGATCAGGTGTTATTACATTCTGAATTGGACGTTGAAAATGAGCTTATCTCAGCCCAGCAGAGAGGTCAAATCACAGTAATGCAAACTCAGTCAGAGACATAGATTTTCACTTGCAACTTGCTTTAACATGTTTAACAGTGCATGAAATGTTGTCTAAAACAAAAAAGAATGATGCATTTTATGGCTGGATCTGGTTTTATTACATTCTGAATTGGACGTTGAAAATGAGCTTATCTCAGCCAGCAGAGAGGTCAAATCACAGTAATGCAAACTCAGTCAGAGACATAGATTTTCACTTGCAACTTGCTTTAACATGTTTAACAGTGCATGAAATGTTGTCTAAAACAAAAAAGAATGATGCATTTTATAGCTGGATCAGGTTTTATTACATTCTGAATTGGACGTTGAAAATGAGCTTATCTCAGCCAGCAGAGAGGTCAAATCACAGTAATGCAAACTCAGTCAGAGACATAGATTTTCACTTGCAACTTGCTTTAACATGTTTAACAGTGCATGAAATGTTGTCTAAAACAAAAAAGAATGATGCATTTTATAGCTGGATCAGGTTTTATTACATTCTGAATTAGACGTTGAAAATGAGCTTATCTCAGCCAGCAGAGAGGTCAAATCACAGTAATGCAAACTCAGTCAGAGACATAGATTTTCACTTGCAACTTGCTTTAACATGTTTAACAGTTCATGAAATGTTGTCTAAAACAAAAAAGAATGATGCATTTTATGGCTGGATCTGGTTTTATTAAATTCTGAATTGGACGTTGAAAATAAGCTTATCTCAGCCAGCAGAGAGGTCAAATCACAGTAATGCAAACTCAGTCAGAGACATAGATTTTCACTTGCAACTTGCTATAACATGTTTAACAATGCATGAAATGTTGTCTAAAACAAAAAAGAATGATGCATTTTATAGCTGGATCTGGTTTTATTACATTCTGAATTGGACGTTGAAAATTAGCTTATCTCAGCCAGCAGAGAGGTCAAATCACAGTAATGCAAACTCAGTCAGAGACATAGATTTTCACTTGCAACTTGCTTTAACATGTTTAACAGTGCATGAAATGTTGTCTAAAACAAAAAAGAATGATGCATTTTATAGCTGGATCAGGTTTTATTACATTCTGAATTGGACGTTGAAAATGAGCTTATCTCAGCCAGCAGAGAGGTCAAATCACAGTAATGCAAACTCAGTCAGAGACATAGATTTTCACTTGCAACTTGCTTTAACATGTTTAACAGTGCATGAAATGTTGTCTAAAACAAAAAAGAATGATGCATTTTATGGCTGGATCTGGTTTTATTACATTCTGAATTGGACGTTGAAAATGAGCTTATCTCAGCCAGCAGAGAGGTCAAATCACAGTAATGCAAACTCAGTTAGAGACATAGATTTTCACTTGCAACTTGCTTTAACATGTTTAACAGTGCATGAAATGTTGTCTAAAACAAAAAAGAATGATGCATTTTATGGCTGGATCTGGTTTTATTACATTCTGAATTGGACGTTGAAAATGAGCTTATCTCAGCCAGCAGAGAGGTCAAATCACAGTAATGCAAACTCAGTCAGAGACATAGATTTTCACTTGCAACTTGCTTTAACATGTTTAACAGTGCATGAAATGTTGTCTAAAACAAAAAAGAATGATGCATTTTATGGCTGGATCTGGGTTTATTACATTCTGAATTGGACGTTGAAAATGAGCTTATCTCAGCCAGCAGAGAGGTCAAATCACAGTAATGCAAACTCAGTCAGAGACATAGATTTTCACTTGCTACTTGCTTTAACATGTTTAACAGTGCATGAAATGTTGTCTAAAACAAAAAAGAATGATGCATTTTATAGCTGGATCAGGTTTTATTACATTCTGAATTGGACGTTGAAAATGAGCTTATCTCAGCCAGCAGAGAGGTCAAATCACAGTAATGCAAACTTAGTCAGAGACATAGATTTTCACTTGCAACTTGCTTTAACATGTTTAACAGTGCATGAAATGTTGTCTAAAACAAAAAGAATGATGCATTTTATAGCTGGATCAGGTTTTATTACATTCTGAATTGGACGTTGAAAATGAGCTTATCTCAGCCAGCAGAGAGGTCAAATCACAGTAATGCAAACTCAGTCAGAGACATAGATTTTCACTTGCAACTTGCTTTAACATGCTTAACAGTGCATTAATTGTTGTCTAAAACAAAAAAGAATGATGCATTTTATGGCTGGATCTGTTTTATCACTTTCTGAATTGGACGTTGAAAATGAATTTATCTCAGCCAGCAGAGAGGTCAAATCACAGTAATGCAAACTCAGTCAGAGACATAGATTTTCACTTGCAACTTGCTTTAACATGTTTAACAGTGCATGAAATGTTGTCTAAAACAAAAAAGAATGATGCATTTTATGGCTGGATCTGGTTTTATTACATTCTGAATTGGACGTTGAAAATGAGCTTATCTCAGCCAGCAGAGAGGTCAAATCACAGTAATGCAAACTCAGTCAGAGACATAGATTTTCACTTGCAACTTGCTTTAACATGTTTAACAGTGCATAAAATGTTGTCTTAAAACAAAAAAGAATGATGCATTTTATGGCTGGATCTGTTTTTATCACTTTCTGAATTGGACGTTGAAAATAAGCTTATCTCAGCCAGCAGAGAGGTCAAATCACAGTAATGCAAACTCAGTCAGAGACATAGATTTTCACTTGCAACTTGCTTTAACATGTTTAACAGTGCATGAAATGTTGTCTAAAACAAAAAAGAATGATGCATTTTATAGCTAGATCAGGTTTTATTACATTCTGAATTGGACGTTGAAAATGAGCTTATCTCAGCCAGCAGAGAGGTCAAATCACAGTAATGCAAACTTAGTCAGAGACATAGATTTTCACTTGCAACTTGCTTTAACATGTTTAACAGTGCATGAAATGTTGTCTAAAACAAAAAAGAATGATGCATTTTATAGCTGGATCAGGTTTTATTACATTCTGAATTGGACGTTGAAAATGAGCTTATCTCAGCCAGCAGAGAGGTCAAATCACAGTAATGCAAACTCAGTCAGAGACATAGATTTTCACTTGCAACTTGCTTTAACATGTTTAACAGTGCATGAAATGTTGTCTAAAACAAAAAAGAATGATGCATTTTATGGCTGGATCTGGGTTTATTAAATTCTGAATTGGACGTTGAAAATGAGCTTATCTCAGCCAGCAGAGAGGTCAAATCACAGTAATGCAAACTCAGTCAGAGACATAGATTTTCACTTGCAACTTGCTTTAACATGTTTAACAGTGCATGAAATGTTGTCTAAAACAAAAAAGAATGATGCATTTTATAGCTGGATCAGGTTTTATTACATTCTGAATTGGACGTTGAAAATGAGCTTATCTCAGCCAGCAGAGAGGTCAAATCACAGTAATGCAAACTCAGTCAGAGACATAGATTTTCACTTGCAACTTGCTTTAACATGTTTAACAGTGCATGAAATGTTGTCTAAAACAAAAAAGAATGATGCATTTTATGGCTGGATCTGGTTTTATTACATTCTGAATTGGACGTTGAAAATGAGCTTATCTCAGCCAGCAGAGAGGTCAAATCACAGTAATGCAAACTCAGTTAGAGACATAGATTTTCACTTGCAACTTGCTTTAACATGTTTAACAGTGCATGAAATGTTGTCTAAAACAAAAAAGAATGATGCATTTTATGGCTGGATCTGGTTTTATTACATTCTGAATTGGACGTTGAAAATGAGCTTATCTCAGCCAGCAGAGAGGTCAAATCACAGTAATGCAAACTCAGTCAGAGACATAGATTTTCACTTGCAACTTGCTTTAACATGTTTAACAGTGCATGAAATGTTGTCTAAAACAAAAAAGAATGATGCATTTTATGGCTGGATCTGGGTTTATTACATTCTGAATTGGACGTTGAAAATGAGCTTATCTCAGCCAGCAGAGAGGTCAAATCACAGTAATGCAAACTCAGTCAGAGACATAGATTTTCACTTGCTACTTGCTTTAACATGTTTAACAGTGCATGAAATGTTGTCTAAAACAAAAAAGAATGATGCATTTTATAGCTGGATCAGGTTTTATTACATTCTGAATTGGACGTTGAAAATGAGCTTATCTCAGCCAGCAGAGAGGTCAAATCACAGTAATGCAAACTTAGTCAGAGACATAGATTTTCACTTGCAACTTGCTTTAACATGTTTAACAGTGCATGAAATGTTGTCTAAAACAAAAAGAATGATGCATTTTATAGCTGGATCAGGTTTTATTACATTCTGAATTGGACGTTGAAAATGAGCTTATCTCAGCCAGCAGAGAGGTCAAATCACAGTAATGCAAACTCAGTCAGAGACATAGATTTTCACTTGCAACTTGCTTTAACATGCTTAACAGTGCATTAATTGTTGTCTAAAACAAAAAAGAATGATGCATTTTATGGCTGGATCTGTTTTATCACTTTCTGAATTGGACGTTGAAAATGAATTTATCTCAGCCAGCAGAGAGGTCAAATCACAGTAATGCAAACTCAGTCAGAGACATAGATTTTCACTTGCAACTTGCTTTAACATGTTTAACAGTGCATGAAATGTTGTCTAAAACAAAAAAGAATGATGCATTTTATGGCTGGATCTGGTTTTATTACATTCTGAATTGGACGTTGAAAATGAGCTTATCTCAGCCAGCAGAGAGGTCAAATCACAGTAATGCAAACTCAGTCAGAGACATAGATTTTCACTTGCAACTTGCTTTAACATGTTTAACAGTGCATAAAATGTTGTCTTAAAACAAAAAAGAATGATGCATTTTATGGCTGGATCTGTTTTTATCACTTTCTGAATTGGACGTTGAAAATAAGCTTATCTCAGCCAGCAGAGAGGTCAAATCACAGTAATGCAAACTCAGTCAGAGACATAGATTTTCACTTGCAACTTGCTTTAACATGTTTAACAGTGCATGAAATGTTGTCTAAAACAAAAAAGAATGATGCATTTTATAGCTAGATCAGGTTTTATTACATTCTGAATTGGACGTTGAAAATGAGCTTATCTCAGCCAGCAGAGAGGTCAAATCACAGTAATGCAAACTTAGTCAGAGACATAGATTTTCACTTGCAACTTGCTTTAACATGTTTAACAGTGCATGAAATGTTGTCTAAAACAAAAAAGAATGATGCATTTTATGGCTGGATCTGGGTTTATTAAATTCTGAATTGGACGTTGAAAATGAGCTTATCTCAGCCAGCAGAGAGGTCAAATCACAGTAATGCAAACTCAGTCAGAGACATAGATTTTCACTTGCAACTTGCTTTAACATATTTAACAGTGCATGAAATGTTGTCTAAAACAAAAAAGAATGATGCATTTTATAGCTGGATCAGGTTTTATTACATTCTGAATTGGACGTTGAAAATGAGCTTATCTCAGCCAGCAGAGAGGTCAAATCACAGTAATGCAAACTCAGTCAGAGACATAGATTTTCACTTACAACTTGCTTTAACATGTTTAACAGTGCATGAAATGTTGTCTAAAACAAAAAGAATGATGCATTTTATGGCTGGATCTGTTTTTATCACTTTCTGAATTGGACGTTGAAAATGAGCTTATCTCAGCCAGCAGAGAGGTCAAATCACAGTAATGCAAACTCAGTCAGAGACATAGATTTTCACTTGCAACTTGCTTTAACATGTTTAACAGTGCATGAAATGTTGTCTAAAACAAAAAAGAATGATGCATTTTATGGCTGGATCTGGTTTTATTACATTCTGAATTGGACGTTGAAAATGAGCTTATCTCAGCCAGCAGAGAGGTCAAATCACAGTAATGCAAACTCAGTCAGAGATATAGATTTTCACTTGCAACTTGCTTTAACATGTTTAACAGTGCATGAATTGTTGTCTAAAACAAAAAAGAATGATGCATTTTATGGCTGGATCTGTTTTTATCACTTTCTGAATTGGACGTTGAAAATGAGCTTATCTCAGCCAGCAGAGAGGTCAAATCACAGTAATGCAAACTCAGTCAGAGACATAGATTTTCACTTGCAACTTGCTTTAACATGTTTAACAGTGCATGAAATGTTGTCTAAAACAAAAAAGAATGATGCATTTTATGGCTGGATCTGGTTTTATTACATTCTGAATTGGACGTTGAAAATGAGCTTATCTCAGCCAGCAGAGAGGTCAAATCACAGTAATGCAAACTCAGTCAGAGACATAGATTTTCACTTGCAACTTGCTTTAACATGTTTAACAGTACATGAAATGTTGTCTAAAACAAAAAAGAATGATGCATTTTATGGCTGGATCTGGTTTTATTACATTCTGAATTGGACGTTGAAAATGAGCTTATCTCAGCCAGCAGAGAGGTCAAATCACAGTAATGCAAACTCAGTCAGAGACATAGATTTTCACTTGCAACTTGCTTAAACATGTTTAACAGTGCATGAAATGTTGTCTAAAACAAAAAAGAATGATGCATTTTATGGCTGGATCTGGTTTTATTACATTCTGAATTGGACGTTGAAAATGAGCTTATCTCAGCCAGCAGAGAGGTCAAATCACAGTAATGCAAACTCAGTCAGAGACATAGATTTTCACTTACAACTTGCTTTAACATGTTTAACAGTGCATGAAATGTTGTCTAAAACAAAAAAGAATGATGCATTTTATAGCTGGATCAGGTTTTATTACATTCTGAATTGGACGTTGAAAATGAGCTTATCTCAGCCAGCAGAGAGGTCAAATCACAGTAATGCAAACTCAGTCAGAGACATAGATTTTCACTTGCAACTTGCTTTAACATGTTTAACAGTGCATGAAATGTTGTCTAAAACAAAAAAGAATGATGCATTTTATGGCTGGATCAGGTTTTATTACATTCTGAATTGGACGTTGAAAATGAGCTCATCTCAGCCAGCAGAGAGGTCAAATCACAGTAATGCAAACTCAGTCAGAGACATAGATTTTCACTTGCAACTTGCTTTAACATGTTTAACAGTGCATGAAATGTTGTCTAAAACAAAAAAGAATGATGCATTTTATGGCTGGATCTGGTTTTATTACATTCTGAATTGGACGTTGAAAATGAGCTTATCTCAGCCAGCAGAGAGGTCAAATAACAGTAATGCAAACTCAGTCAGAGACATAGATTTTCACTTGCAACTTGCTTTAACATGTTTAACAGTGCATAAAATGTTGTCTAAAACAAAAAAGAATGATGCATTTTATGGCTGGATCTGTCTTTATCACTTTCTGAATTGGACGTTGAAAATAAGCTTATCTCAGCCAGCAGAGAGGTCAAATCACAGTAATGCAAACTCAGTCAGAGACATAGATTTTCACTTGCAACTTGCTTTAACATGTTTAACAGTGCATGAAATGTTGTCTAAAACAAAAAAGAATGATGCATTTTATAGCTAGATCAGGTTTTATTACATTCTGAATTGGACGTTGAAAATGAGCTTATCTCAGCCAGCAGAGAGGTCAAATCACAGTAATGCAAACTCAGTCAGAGACATAGATTTTCACTTGCAACTTGCTTTAACATGTTTAACAGTGCATGAAATGTTGTCTAAAACAAAAATGAATGATGCATTTTATGGCTGGATCTGTTTTTATTACATTCTGAATTGGACGTTGAAAATGAGCTTATCTCAGCCAGCAGAGAGGTCAAATCACAGTAATGCAAACTCAGTCAGAGACATAGATTTTCACTTGCAACTTGCTTTAACATGTTTAACAGTGCATGAAATGTTGTCTAAAACAAAAAAGAATGATGCATTTTATGGCTGGATCTGGTTTTATTACATTCTGAATTGGACGTTGAAAATGAGCTTATCTCAGCCAGCAGAGAGGTCAAATCACAGTAATGCAAACTCAGTCAGAGACATAGATTTTCACTTGCAACTTGCTTTAACATGTTTAACAGTGCATGAAATGTTGTCTAAAACAAAAAAGAATGATGCATTTTATAGCTGGATCAGGTTTTATTACATTCTGAATTGGACGTTGAAAATGAGCTTATCTCAGCCAGCAGAGAGGTCAAATCACAGTAATGCAAACTCAGTCAGAGACATAGATTTTCACTTGCAACTTGCTTTAACATGTTTAACAGTGCATGAAATGTTGTCTAAAACAAAAAAGAATGATGCATTTTATGGCTGGATCTGTTTTTATCACTTTCTGAATTGGACGTTGAAAATGAGCTTATCTCAGCCAGCAGAGAGGTCAAATCACAGTAATGCAAACTCAGTCAGAGACATAGATTTTCACTTGCAACTTGCTTTAACATGTTTAACAGTGCATGAAATGTTGTCTAAAACAAAAAGAATGATGCATTTTATGGCTGGATCAGGTTTTCATACATTCTGAATTGGACGTTGAAAATGAGCTTATCTCAGCCAGCAGAGAGGTCAAATCACAGTAATGCAAACTCAGTCAGAGACATAGATTTTCACTTGCAACTTGCTTTAACATGTTTAACAGTGCATGAAATGTTGTCTAAAACAAAAAGAATGATGCATTTTATGGCTGGATCTGTTTTTATCACTTTCTGAATTGGACGTTGAAAATGAGCTTATCTCAGCCAGCAGAGAGGTCAAATCACAGTAATGCAAACTCAGTCAGAGACATAGATTTTCACTTGCAACTTGCTTTAACATGTTTAACAGTGCATGAAATGTTGTCTAAAACAAAAAAGAATGATGCATTTTATGGCTGGATCAGGTTTTATTACATTCTGAATTGGACGTTGAAAATTAGCTTATCTCAGCCAGCAGAGAGGTCAAATCACAGTAATGCAAACTCAGTCAGAGACATATATTTTCACTTGCAACTTGCTTTAACATGTTTAAAAGTGCATGAAATGTTGTCTAAAACAAAAAAGAATGATGCATTTTATGTCTGGATCAATTTTTTTCACTTTCTGAATTGGACGTTGAAAATGAGCTTATCTCAGCCAGCAGAGAGGTCAAATCACAGTAATGCAAACTCAGTCAGAGACATAGATTTTCACTTGCAACTTGCTTTAACATGTTTAACAGTGCATGAAATGTTGTCTAAAACAAAAAAGAATGATGCATTTTATGGCTGGATCTGGTTTTATTACATTCTGAATTGGATGTTGAAAATGAGCTTATCTCAGCCCAGCAGAGAGGTCAAATCACAGTAATGCAAACTCAGTCAGAGACATAGATTTTCACTTGCAACTTGCTTTAACATGTTTAACAGTGCATGAAATGTTGTCTAAAACAAAAAAGAATGATGCATTTTATGGCTGGATCTGGTTTTATTACATTCTGAATTGGACGTTGAAAATGAGCTTATCTCAGCCAGCAGAGAGGTCAAATCACAGTAATGCAAACTCAGTCAGAGACATAGATTTTCACTTGCAACTTGCTTTAACATGTTTAACAGTGCATGAAATGTTGTCTAAAACAAAAAAGAATGATGCATTTTATGGCTGGATCTGGTTTTATTACATTCTGAATTGGACGTTGAAAATGAGCTTATCTCAGCCAGCAGAGAGGTCAAATCACAGTAATGCAAACTCAGTCAGAGACATAGATTTTCACTTGCAACTTGCTTTAACATGTTTAACAGTGCATGAAATGTTGTCTAAAACAAAAAAGAATGATGCATTTTATGGCTGGATCTGGTTTTATTACATTCTGAATTGGACGTTGAAAATGAGCTTATCTCAGCCAGCAGAGAGGTCAAATCACAGTAATGCAAACTCAGTCAGAGACATAGATTTTCACTTGCAACTTGATTGGACGTTGAAAATGAGCTTATCTCAGCCAGCAGAGAGGTCAAATCACAGTAATGCAAACTCAGTCAGAGACATAGATTTTCACTTGCAACTTGATTTAACATGTTTAACAGTGCATGAAATGTTGTCTAAAACAAAAAAGAATGATGCATTTTATGGCTGGATCTGGGTTTATTACATTCTGAATTGGACGTTGAAAATGAGCTTATCTCAGCCAGCAGAGAGGTCAAATCACAGTAATGCAAACTCAGTCAGAGACATAGATTTTCACTTGCTACTTGCTTTAACATGTTTAACAGTGCATGAAATGTTGTCTAAAACAAAAAAGAATGATGCATTTTATAGCTGGATCAGGTTTTATTACATTCTGAATTGGACGTTGAAAATGAGCTTATCTCAGCCAGCAGAGAGGTCAAATCACAGTAATGCAAACTCAGTCAGAGACATAGATTTTCACTTGCAACTTGCTTTAACATGTTTAACAGTGCATGAAATGTTGTCTAAAACAAAAAGAATGATGCATTTTATGGCTGGATCTGTTTTTATCACTTTCTGAATTGGACGTTGAAAATGAGCTTATCTCAGCCAGCAGAGAGGTCAAATCACAGTAATGCAAACTCAGTCAGAGACATAGATTTTCACTTGCAACTTGCTTTAACATGTTTAACAGTGCATGAAATGTTGTCTAAAACAAAAAAGAATGATGCATTTTATGGCTGGATCTGTTTTTATCACTTTCTGAATTGGACGTTGAAAATGAGCTTATCTCAGCCAGCAGAGAGGTCAAATCACAGTAATGCAAACTCAGTCAGAGACATAGATTTTCACTTGCAACTTGCTTTAACATGTTTAACAGTGCATGAAATGTTGTCTAAAACAAAAAAGAATTATGCATTTTATGGCTGGATCTGGTTTTTTTACATTCTGAATTGGACGTTGAAAATGAGCTTATCTCAGCCAGCAGAGAGGTCAAATCACAGTAATGCAAACTCAGTCAGAGACATAGATTTTCACTTGCAACTTGCTTTAACATGTTTAACAGTGCATGAAATGTTGTCTAAAACAAAAAGAATGATGCATTTTATGGCTGGATCAGGTTTTATTACATTCTGAATTGGACGTTGAAAATGAGCTTATCTCAGCCAGCAGAGAGGTCAAATCACAGTAATGCAAACTCAGTCAGAGACATAGATTTTCACTTGCAACTTGCTTTAACATGTTTAACAGTGCATGAAATGTTGTCTAAATTAAAAAAGAATGATGCATTTTATGGCTGGATCTGTTTTTATCACTTTCTGAAATGGACGTTGAGAATGAGCTTATCTCAGCCAGCAGAGAGGTCAAATCACAGTAATGCAAACTCAGTCAGAGACATAGATTTTCACTTGCAACTTGCTTTAACATGTTTAACAGTGCATGAAATGTTGTCTAAAACAAAAAAGAATGATGCATTTTATAGCTGGATCAGGTTTTATTACATTCTGAATTGGACGTTGAAAATGAGCTTATCTCAGCCAGCAGAGAGGTCAAATCACAGTAATGCAAACTCAGTCAGAGACATAGATTTTCACTTGCAACTTGCTTTAACATGTTTAACAGTGCATGAAATGTTGTCTAAAACAAAAAAGAATGATGCATTTTATAGCTGGATCAGGTTTTATTACATTCTGAATTGGACGTTGAAAATGAGCTTATCTCAGCCAGCAGAGAGGTCAAATCACAGTAATGCAAACTCAGTCAGAGACATAGATTTTCACTTGCAACTTGCTTTAACATGTTTAACAGTGCATGAAATGTTGTCTAAAACAAAAAGAATGATGCATTTTATGGCTGGATCTGTTTTTATCACTTTCTGAATTGGACGTTGAAAATGAGCTTATCTCAGCCAGCAGAGAGGTCAAATCACAGTAATGCAAACTCAGTCAGAGACATAGATTTTCACTTGCAACTTGCTTTAACATGTTTAACAGTGCATGAAATGTTGTCTAAAACAAAAAAGATTGATGCATTTTATGGCTGGATCTGTTTTTATCACTTTCTGAAATGGACGTTGAGAATGAGCTTATCTCAGCCAGCAGAGAGGTCAAATCACAGTAATGCAAACTCAGTCAGAGACATAGATTTTCACTTGCAACTTGCTTTAACATGTTTAACAGTGCATGAAATGTTGTCTAAAACAAAAAAGAATGATGCATTTTATAGCTGGATCAGGTTTTATTACATTCTGAATTGGACGTTGAAAATGAGCTTATCTCAGCCAGCAGAGAGGTCAAATCACAGTAATGCAAACTCAGTCAGAGACATAGATTTTCACTTGCAACTTGCTTTAACATGTTTAACAGTGCATGAAATGTTGTCTAAAACAAAAAGAATGATGCATTTTATGGCTGGATCAGGTTTTATTACATTCTGAATTGGACGTTGAAAATGAGCTTATCTCAGCCAGCAGAGAGGTCAAATCACAGTAATGCAAACTCAGTCAGAGACATAGATTTTCACTTGCAACTTGCTTTAACATGTTTAACAGTGCATGAAATGTTGTCTAAAACAAAAAAGAATGATGCATTTTATGGCTGGATCAGGTTTTATTACATTCTGAATTGGACGTTGAAAATGAGCTTATCTCAGCCAGCAGAGAGGTCAAATCACAGTAATGCAAACTCAGTCAGAGACATATATTTTCACTTGCAACTTGCTTTAACATGTTTAAAAGTGCATGAAATGTTGTCTAAAACAAAAAAGAATGATGCATTTTATGTCTGGATCAATTTTTATCACTTTCTGAATTGGACGTTGAAAATGAGCTTATCTCAGCCAGCAGAGAGGTCAAATCACAGTAATGCAAACTCAGTCAGAGACATATATTTTCACTTGCAACTTGCTTTAACATGTTTAAAAGTGCATGAAATGTTGTCTAAAACAAAAAAGAATGATGCATTTTATGTCTGGATCAATTTTTATCACTTTCTGAATTGGACGTTGAAAATGAGCTTATCTCAGCCAGCAGAGAGGTCAAATCACAGTAATGCAAACTCAGTCAGAGACATAGATTTTCACTTGCAACTTGCTTTAACATGTTTAACAGTGCATGAAATGTTGTCTAAAACAAAAAAGAATGATGCATTTTATGGCTGGATCTGGTTTTATTACATTCTGAATTGGACGTTGAAAATGAGCTTATCTCAGCCCAGCAGAGAGGTCAAATCACAGTAATGCAAACTCAGTCAGAGACATATATTTTCACTTGCAACTTGCTTTAACATGTTTAACAGTGCATGAAATGTTGTCTAAAACAAAAAAGAATGATGTATTTTATGGCTGGATCTGGTTTTATTACATTCTGAATTGGACGTTGAAAATGAGCTTATCTCAGCCAGCAGAGAGGTCAAATCACAGTAATGCAAACTCAGTCAGAGACATAGATTTTCACTTGCAACTTGCTTTAACATGTTTAACAGTGCATAAAATGTTGTCTAAAACAAAAAAGAATGATGCATTTTATGGCTGGATCTGGTTTTTTTACATTCTGAATTGGACGTTGAAAATGAGCTTATCTCAGCCAGCAGAGAGGTCAAATCACAGTAATGCAAACTCAGTCAGAGACATAGATTTTCACTTGCAACTTGCTTTAACATGTTTAACAGTGCATGAAATGTTGTCTAAAACAAAAAGAATGATGCATTTTATGGCTGGATCAGGTTTTATTACATTCTGAATTGGACGTTGAAAATGAGCTTATCTCAGCCAGCAGAGAGGTCAAATCACAGTAATGCAAACTCAGTCAGAGACATAGATTTTCACTTGCAACTTGCTTTAACATGTTTAACAGTGCATGAAATGTTGTCTAAATTAAAAAAGAATGATGCATTTTATGGCTGGATCTGTTTTTATCACTTTCTGAAATGGACGTTGAGAATGAGCTTATCTCAGCCAGCAGAGAGGTCAAATCACAGTAATGCAAACTCAGTCAGAGACATAGATTTTCACTTGCAACTTGCTTTAACATGTTTAACAGTGCATGAAATGTTGTCTAAAACAAAAAAGAATGATGCATTTTATAGCTGGATCAGGTTTTATTACATTCTGAATTGGACGTTGAAAATGAGCTTATCTCAGCCAGCAGAGAGGTCAAATCACAGTAATGCAAACTCAGTCAGAGACATAGATTTTCACTTGCAACTTGCTTTAACATGTTTAACAGTGCATGAAATGTTGTCTAAAACAAAAAAGAATGATGCATTTTATAGCTGGATCAGGTTTTATTACATTCTGAATTGGACGTTGAAAATGAGCTTATCTCAGCCAGCAGAGAGGTCAAATCACAGTAATGCAAACTCAGTCAGAGACATAGATTTTCACTTGCAACTTGCTTTAACATGTTTAACAGTGCATGAAATGTTGTCTAAAACAAAAAGAATGATGCATTTTATGGCTGGATCTGTTTTTATCACTTTCTGAATTGGACGTTGAAAATGAGCTTATCTCAGCCAGCAGAGAGGTCAAATCACAGTAATGCAAACTCAGTCAGAGACATAGATTTTCACTTGCAACTTGCTTTAACATGTTTAACAGTGCATGAAATGTTGTCTAAAACAAAAAAGATTGATGCATTTTATGGCTGGATCTGTTTTTATCACTTTCTGAAATGGACGTTGAGAATGAGCTTATCTCAGCCAGCAGAGAGGTCAAATCACAGTAATGCAAACTCAGTCAGAGACATAGATTTTCACTTGCAACTTGCTTTAACATGTTTAACAGTGCATGAAATGTTGTCTAAAACAAAAAAGAATGATGCATTTTATAGCTGGATCAGGTTTTATTACATTCTGAATTGGACGTTGAAAATGAGCTTATCTCAGCCAGCAGAGAGGTCAAATCACAGTAATGCAAACTCAGTCAGAGACATAGATTTTCACTTGCAACTTGCTTTAACATGTTTAACAGTGCATGAAATGTTGTCTAAAACAAAAAGAATGATGCATTTTATGGCTGGATCAGGTTTTATTACATTCTGAATTGGACGTTGAAAATGAGCTTATCTCAGCCAGCAGAGAGGTCAAATCACAGTAATGCAAACTCAGTCAGAGACATAGATTTTCACTTGCAACTTGCTTTAACATGTTTAACAGTGCATGAAATGTTGTCTAAAACAAAAAAGAATGATGCATTTTATGGCTGGATCAGGTTTTATTACATTCTGAATTGGACGTTGAAAATGAGCTTATCTCAGCCAGCAGAGAGGTCAAATCACAGTAATGCAAACTCAGTCAGAGACATATATTTTCACTTGCAACTTGCTTTAACATGTTTAAAAGTGCATGAAATGTTGTCTAAAACAAAAAAGAATGATGCATTTTATGTCTGGATCAATTTTTATCACTTTCTGAATTGGACGTTGAAAATGAGCTTATCTCAGCCAGCAGAGAGGTCAAATCACAGTAATGCAAACTCAGTCAGAGACATATATTTTCACTTGCAACTTGCTTTAACATGTTTAAAAGTGCATGAAATGTTGTCTAAAACAAAAAAGAATGATGCATTTTATGTCTGGATCAATTTTTATCACTTTCTGAATTGGACGTTGAAAATGAGCTTATCTCAGCCAGCAGAGAGGTCAAATCACAGTAATGCAAACTCAGTCAGAGACATAGATTTTCACTTGCAACTTGCTTTAACATGTTTAACAGTGCATGAAATGTTGTCTAAAACAAAAAAGAATGATGCATTTTATGGCTGGATCTGGTTTTATTACATTCTGAATTGGACGTTGAAAATGAGCTTATCTCAGCCCAGCAGAGAGGTCAAATCACAGTAATGCAAACTCAGTCAGAGACATATATTTTCACTTGCAACTTGCTTTAACATGTTTAACAGTGCATGAAATGTTGTCTAAAACAAAAAAGAATGATGTATTTTATGGCTGGATCTGGTTTTATTACATTCTGAATTGGACGTTGAAAATGAGCTTATCTCAGCCAGCAGAGAGGTCAAATCACAGTAATGCAAACTCAGTCAGAGACATAGATTTTCACTTGCAACTTGCTTTAACATGTTTAACAGTGCATAAAATGTTGTCTAAAACAAAAAAGAATGATGCATTTTATAGCTGGATCAGGTTTTATTACATTCTGAATTGGACGTTGAAAATGAGCTTATCTCAGCCAGCAGAGAGGTCAAATCACAGTAATGCAAACTCAGTCAGAGACATAGATTTTCACTTGCAACTTGCTTTAACATGTTTAACAGTGCATGAAATGTTGTCTAAAACAAAAAAGAATGATGCATTTTATGGCTGGATCTGGTTTTATTACATTCTGAATTGGACGTTGAAAATGAGCTTATCTCAGCCAGCAGAGAGGTCAAATCACAGTAATGCAAACTCAGTCAGAGACATAGATTTTCACTTGCAACTTGCTTTAACATGTTTAACAGTGCATGAAATGTTGTCTAAAACAAAAAAGAATGATGCATTTTATGGCTGGATCTGGTTTTATTACATTCTGAATTGGACGTTGAAAATGAGCTTATCTCAGCCAGCAGAGAGGTCAAATCACAGTAATGCAAACTCAGTCAGAGACATAGATTTTCACTTGCAACTTGATTTAACATGTTTAACAGTGCATGAAATGTTGTCTAAAACAAAAAAGAATGATGCATTTTATGGCTGGATCTGGGTTTATTACATTCTGAATTGGACGTTGAAAATGAGCTTATCTCAGCCAGCAGAGAGGTCAAATCACAGTAATGCAAACTCAGTCAGAGACATAGATTTTCACTTGCAACTTGCTTTAACATGTTTAACAGTGCATGAAATGTTGTCTAAAACAAAAAAGAATGATGCATTTTATGGCTGGATCTGTTTTTATCACTTTCTGAATTGGACGTTGAAAATGAGCTTATCTCAGCCAGCAGAGAGGTCAAATCACAGTAATGCAAACTCAGTCAGAGACATAGATTTTCACTTGCAACTTGCTTTAACATGTTTAACAGTGCATGAAATGTTGTCTAAAACAAAAAGAATGATGCATTTTATGGCTGGATCTGTTTTTATCACTTTCTGAATTGGACGTTGAAAATGAGCTTATCTCAGCCAGCAGAGAGGTCAAATCACAGTAATGCAAACTCAGTCAGAGACATAGATTTTTACTTGCAACTTGCTTTAACATGTTTAACAGTACATGAAATGTTGTCTAAAACAAAAAAGAATGATGCATTTTATGGCTGGATCTGGTTTTATTACATTCTGAATTGGACGTTGAAAATGAGCTTATCTCAGCCAGCAGAGAGGTCAAATCACAGTAATGCAAACTCAGTCAGAGACATAGATTTTCACTTGCAACTTGCTTTAACATGTTTAACAGTGCATGAAATGTTGTCTAAAACAAAAAAGAATGATGCATTTTATGGCTAGATCAGGTTTTATTACATTCTGAATTGGACGTTGAAAATGAGCTTATCTCAGCCAGCAGAGAGGTCAAATCACAGTAATGCAAACTCAGTCAGAGACATAGATTTTCACTTGCAACTTGCTTTAACATGTTTAACAGTGCATGAAATGTTGTCTAAAACAAAAAAGAATGATGCATTTTATGGCTGGATCTGTTTTTATCACTTTCTGAATTGGACGTTGAAAATGAGCTTATCTCAGCCAGCAGAGAGGTCAAATCACAGTAATGCAAACTCAGTCAGAGACATAGATTTTCACTTGCAACTTGCTTTAACATGTTTAACAGTGCATGAAATGTTGTCTAAAACAAAAAAGAATGATGCATTTTATGGCTGGATCTGTTTTTATCACTTTCTGAATTGGACGTTGAAAATGAGCTTATCTCAGCCAGCAGAAAGGTCAAATCACAGTAATGCAAACTCAGTCAGAGACATAGATTTTCACTTGCAACTTGCTTTAACATGTTTAACAGTGCATGAAATGTTGTCTAAAACAAAAAAGAATGATGCATTTTATAGCTGGATCTGTTTTTATCACTTTCTGAATTGGACGTTGAAAATGAGCTTATCTCAGCCAGCAGAGAGGTCAAATCACAGTAATGCAAACTCAGTCAGAGACATAGATTTTCACTTGCAACTTGCTTTAACATGTTTAACAGTGCATGAAATGTTGTCTAAAACAAAAAAGAATGATGCATTTTATGGCTGGATCTGGTTTTATTACATTCTGAATTGGACGTTGAAAATGAGCTTATCTAAGCCAGCAGAGAGGTCAAATCACAGTAATGCAAACTCAGTCAGAGACATAGATTTTCACTTGCAACTTGCTTTAACATGTTTAACAGTGCATGAAATGTTGTCTAAAACAAAAAAGAATGATGCATTTTATGGCTGGATCTGTTTTTATCACTTTCTGAATTGGACGTTGAAAATGAGCTTATCTCAGCCAGCAGAGAGGTCAAATCACAGTAATGCAAACTCAGTCAGAGACATAGATTTTCACTTGCAACTTGCTTTAACATGTTTAACAGTGCATGAAATGTTGTCTAAAACAAAAAAGAATGATGCATTTTATGGCTGGATCTGTTTTTATCACTTTCTGAATTGGACGTTGAAAATGAGCTTATCTCAGCCAGCAGAGAGGTCAAATCACAGTAATGCAAACTCAGTCAGAGACATAGATTTTCACTTGCAACTTGCTTTAACATGTTTAACAGTGCATGAAATGTTGTCTAAAACAAAAAAGAATGATGCATTTTATGGCTGGATCTGGTTTTATTACATTCTGAATTGGACGTTGAAAATGAGCTTATCTCAGCCAGCAGAGAGGTCAAATCACAGTAATGCAAACTTAGTCAGAGACATAGATTTTCACTTGCAACTTGCTTTAACATGTTTAACAGTGCATGAAATGTTGTCTAAAACAAAAAAGAATGATGCATTTTATGGCTGGATCTGTTTTTATCACTTTCTGAATTGGACGTTGAAAATGAGCTTATCTCAGCCAGCAGAGAGGTCAAATCACAGTAATGCAAACTCAGTCAGAGACATAGATTTTCACTTGCAACTTGCTTTAACATGTTTAACAGTGCATGAAATGTTGTCTAAAACAAAAAAGAATGATGCATTTTATGGCTGGATCTGGTTTTATTACATTCTGAATTGGACGTTGAAAATGAGCTTATCTCAGCCAGCAGAGAGGTCAAATCACAGTAATGCAAACTCAGTCAGAGACATAGATTTTCACTTGCAACTTGCTTTAACATGTTTAACAGTGCATGAAATGTTGTCTAAAACAAAAAAGAATGATGCATTTTATGGCTGGATCTGGTTTTATTACATTCTGAATTGGACGTTGAAAATGAGCTTATCTCAGCCAGCAGAGAGGTCAAATCACAGTAATGCAAACTCAGTCAGAGACATAGATTTTCACTTGCAACTTGATTTAACATGTTTAACAGTGCATGAAATGTTGTCTAAAACAAAAAAGAATGATGCATTTTATGGCTGGATCTGGGTTTATTACATTCTGAATTGGACGTTGAAAATGAGCTTATCTCAGCCAGCAGAGAGGTCAAATCACAGTAATGCAAACTCAGTCAGAGACATAGATTTTCACTTGCAACTTGCTTTAACATGTTTAACAGTGCATGAAATGTTGTCTAAAACAAAAAAGAATGATGCATTTTATGGCTGGATCTGTTTTTATCACTTTCTGAATTGGACGTTGAAAATGAGCTTATCTCAGCCAGCAGAGAGGTCAAATCACAGTAATGCAAACTCAGTCAGAGACATAGATTTTCACTTGCAACTTGCTTTAACATGTTTAACAGTGCATGAAATGTTGTCTAAAACAAAAAGAATGATGCATTTTATGGCTGGATCTGTTTTTATCACTTTCTGAATTGGACGTTGAAAATGAGCTTATCTCAGCCAGCAGAGAGGTCAAATCACAGTAATGCAAACTCAGTCAGAGACATAGATTTTTACTTGCAACTTGCTTTAACATGTTTAACAGTACATGAAATGTTGTCTAAAACAAAAAAGAATGATGCATTTTATGGCTGGATCTGGTTTTATTACATTCTGAATTGGACGTTGAAAATGAGCTTATCTCAGCCAGCAGAGAGGTCAAATCACAGTAATGCAAACTCAGTCAGAGACATAGATTTTCACTTGCAACTTGCTTTAACATGTTTAACAGTGCATGAAATGTTGTCTAAAACAAAAAAGAATGATGCATTTTATGGCTAGATCAGGTTTTATTACATTCTGAATTGGACGTTGAAAATGAGCTTATCTCAGCCAGCAGAGAGGTCAAATCACAGTAATGCAAACTCAGTCAGAGACATAGATTTTCACTTGCAACTTGCTTTAACATGTTTAACAGTGCATGAAATGTTGTCTAAAACAAAAAAGAATGATGCATTTTATGGCTGGATCTGTTTTTATCACTTTCTGAATTGGACGTTGAAAATGAGCTTATCTCAGCCAGCAGAGAGGTCAAATCACAGTAATGCAAACTCAGTCAGAGACATAGATTTTCACTTGCAACTTGCTTTAACATGTTTAACAGTGCATGAAATGTTGTCTAAAACAAAAAAGAATGATGCATTTTATGGCTAGATCAGGTTTTATTACATTCTGAATTGGACGTTGAAAATGAGCTTATCTCAGCCAGCAGAGAGGTCAAATCACAGTAATGCAAACTCAGTCAGAGACATAGATTTTCACTTGCAACTTGCTTTAACATGTTTAACAGTGCATGAAATGTTGTCTAAAACAAAAAAGAATGATGCATTTTATGGCTGGATCTGTTTTTATCACTTTCTGAATTGGACGTTGAAAATGAGCTTATCTCAGCCAGCAGAGAGGTCAAATCACAGTAATGCAAACTCAGTCAGAGACATAGATTTTCACTTGCAACTTGCTTTAACATGTTTAACAGTGCATGAAATGTTGTCTAAAACAAAAAAGAATGATGCATTTTATGGCTGGATCTGTTTTTATCACTTTCTGAATTGGACGTTGAAAATTAGCTTATCTCAGCCAGCAGAGAGGTCAAATCACAGTAATGCAAACTCAGTCAGAGACATAGATTTTCACTTGCAACTTGCTTTAACATGTTTAACAGTGCATGAAATGTTGTCTAAAACAAAAAAGAATGATGCATTTTATGGCTGGATCTGGTTTTATTACATTCTGAATTGGACGTTGAAAATGAGCTTATCTGAGCCAGCAGAGAGGTCAAATCACAGTAATGCAAACTTAGTCAGAGACATAGATTTTCACTTGCAACTTGCTTTAACATGTTTAACAGTGCATGAAATGTTGTCTAAAACAAAAAAGAATGATGCATTTTATGGCTGGATCTGTTTTTATCACTTTCTGAATTGGACGTTGAAAATGAGCTTATCTCAGCCAGCAGAGAGGTCAAATCACAGTAATGCAAACTCAGTCAGAGACATAGATTTTCACTTGCAACTTGCTTTAACATGTTTAACAGTGCATGAAATGTTGTCTAAAACAAAAAAGAATGATGCATTTTATAGCTGGATCTGTTTTTATCACTTTCTGAATTGGACGTTGAAAATGAGCTTATCTCAGCCAGCAGAGAGGTCAAATCACAGTAATGCAAACTCAGTCAGAGACATAGATTTTCACTTGCAACTTGCTTTAACATGTTTAACAGTGCATGAAATGTTGTCTAAAACAAAAAAGAATGATGCATTTTATGGCTGGATCTGGTTTTATTACATTCTGAATTGGACGTTGAAAATGAGCTTATCTCAGCCAGCAGAGAGGTCAAATCACAGTAATGCAAACTCAGTCAGAGACATAGATTTTCACTTGCAACTTGCTTTAACATGTTTAACAGTGCATGAAATGTTTTCTAAAACAAAAAAGAATGATGCATTTTATGGCTGGATCTGTTTTTATCACTTTCTGAATTGGACGTTGAAAATGAGCTTATCTCAGCCAGCAGAGAGGTCAAATCACAGTAATGCAAACTCAGTCAGAGACATAGATTTTCACTTGCAACTTGCTTTAACATGTTTAACAGTGCATGAAATGTTGTCTAAAACAAAAAAGAATGATGCATTTTATGGCTGGATCTGGTTTTATTACATTCTGAATTGGACGTTGAAAATGAGCTTATCTCAGTCAGCAGAGAGGTCAAATCACAGTAATGCAAACTCAGTCAGAGACATAGATTTTCACTTACAACTTGCTTTAACATGTTTAACAGTGCATGAAATGTTGTCTAAAACAAAAAAGAATGATGCATTTTATAGCTGGATCAGGTTTTATTACATTCTGAATTGGACGTTGAAAATGAGCTTATCTCAGCCAGCAGAGAGGTCAAATCACAGTAATGCAAACTCAGTCAGAGACATAGATTTTCACTTGCAACTTGCTTTAACATGTTTAACAGTGCATGAAATGTTGTCTAAAACAAAAAAGAATGATGCATTTTATGTCTGGATCAGGTTTTATTACATTCTGAATTGGACGTTGAAAATGAGCTTATCTCAGCCAGCAGAGAGGTCAAATCACAGTAATGCAAACTCAGTCAGAGACATAGATTTTCACTTGCAACTTGCTTTAACATGTTTAACAGTGCATGAAATGTTGTCTAAAACAAAAAAGAATGATGCATTTTATGGCTGGATCTGGTTTTATTACATTCTGAATTGGACGTTGAAAATGAGCTTATCTCAGCCAGCAGAGAGGTCAAATCACAGTAATGCAAACTCAGTCAGAGACATAGATTTTCACTTGCAACTTGCTTTAACATGTTTAACAGTGCATGAAATGTTGTCTAAAACAAAAAAGAATGATGCATTTTATAGCTGGATCAGGTTTTATTACATTCTGAATTGGACGTTGAAAATGAGCTTATCTCAGCCAGCAGAGAGGTCAAATCACAGTAATGCAAACTCAGTCAGAGACATAGATTTTCACTTGCAACTTGCTTTAACATGTTTAACAGTGCATGAAATGTTGTCTAAAACAAAAAGAATGATGCATTTTATGGCTGGATCTGTTTTTATCACTTTCTGAATTGGACGTTGAAAATGAGCTTATCTCAGCCAGCAGAGAGGTCAAATCACAGTAATGCAAACTCAGTCAGAGACATAGATTTTTACTTGCAACTTGCTTTAACATGTTTAACAGTACATGAAATGTTGTCTAAAACAAAAAAGAATGATGCATTTTATGGCTGGATCTGGTTTTATTACAATCTGAATTGGACGTTGAAAATGAGCTTATCTCAGCCAGCAGAGAGGTCAAATCACAGTAATGCAAACTCAGTCAGAGACATAGATTTTCACTTGCAACTTGCTTTAACATGTTTAACAGTGCATGAAATGTTGTCTAAAACAAAAAAGAATGATGCATTTTATGGCTAGATCAGGTTTTATTACATTCTGAATTGGACGTTGAAAATGAGCTTATCTCAGCCAGCAGAGAGGTCAAATCACAGTAATGCAAACTCAGTCAGAGACATAGATTTTCACTTGCAACTTGCTTTAACATGTTTAACAGTGCATGAAATGTTGTCTAAAACAAAAAAGAATGATGCATTTTATGGCTGGATCTGTTTTTATCACTTTCTGAATTGGACGTTGAAAATGAGCTTATCTCAGCCAGCAGAGAGGTCAAATCACAGTAATGCAAACTCAGTCAGAGACATAGATTTTCACTTGCAACTTGCTTTAACATGTTTAACAGTGCATGAAATGTTGTCTAAAACAAAAAAAGAATGATGCATTTTATGGCTGGATCTGTTTTTATCACTTTCTGAATTGGACGTTGAAAATGAGCTTATCTCAGCCAGCAGAAAGGTCAAATCACAGTAATGCAAACTCAGTCAGAGACATAGATTTTCACTTGCAACTTGCTTTAACATGTTTAACAGTGCATGAAATGTTGTCTAAAACAAAAAAGAATGATGCATTTTATAGCTGGATCTGTTTTTATCACTTTCTGAATTGGACGTTGAAAATGAGCTTATCTCAGCCAGCAGAGAGGTCAAATCACAGTAATGCAAACTCAGTCAGAGACATAGATTTTCACTTGCAACTTGCTTTAACATGTTTAACAGTGCATGAAATGTTGTCTAAAACAAAAAAGAATGATGCATTTTATGGCTGGATCTGGTTTTATTACATTCTGAATTGGACGTTGAAAATGAGCTTATCTAAGCCAGCAGAGAGGTCAAATCACAGTAATGCAAACTCAGTCAGAGACATAGATTTTCACTTGCAACTTGCTTTAACATGTTTAACAGTGCATGAAATGTTGTCTAAAACAAAAAAGAATGATGCATTTTATGGCTGGATCTGTTTTTATCACTTTCTGAATTGGACGTTGAAAATGAGCTTATCTCAGCCAGCAGAGAGGTCAAATCACAGTAATGCAAACTCAGTCAGAGACATAGATTTTCACTTGCAACTTGCTTTAACATGTTTAACAGTGCATGAAATGTTGTCTAAAACAAAAAAGAATGATGCATTTTATGGCTGGATCTGTTTTTATCACTTTCTGAATTGGACGTTGAAAATGAGCTTATCTCAGCCAGCAGAGAGGTCAAATCACAGTAATGCAAACTCAGTCAGAGACATAGATTTTCACTTGCAACTTGCTTTAACATGTTTAACAGTGCATGAAATGTTGTCTAAAACAAAAAAGAATGATGCATTTTATGGCTGGATCTGGTTTTATTACATTCTGAATTGGACGTTGAAAATGAGCTTATCTCAGCCAGCAGAGAGGTCAAATCACAGTAATGCAAACTTAGTCAGAGACATAGATTTTCACTTGCAACTTGCTTTAACATGTTTAACAGTGCATGAAATGTTGTCTAAAACAAAAAAGAATGATGCATTTTATGGCTGGATCTGTTTTTATCACTTTCTGAATTGGACGTTGAAAATGAGCTTATCTCAGCCAGCAGAGAGGTCAAATCACAGTAATGCAAACTCAGTCAGAGACATAGATTTTCACTTGCAACTTGCTTTAACATGTTTAACAGTGCATGAAATGTTGTCTAAAACAAAAAAGAATGATGCATTTTATGGCTGGATCTGGTTTTATTACATTCTGAATTGGACGTTGAAAATGAGCTTATCTCAGCCAGCAGAGAGGTCAAATCACAGTAATGCAAACTCAGTCAGAGACATAGATTTTTACTTGCAACTTGCTTTAACATGTTTAACAGTACATGAAATGTTGTCTAAAACAAAAAAGAATGATGCATTTTATGGCTGGATCTGGTTTTATTACATTCTGAATTGGACGTTGAAAATGAGCTTATCTCAGCCAGCAGAGAGGTCAAATCACAGTAATGCAAACTCAGTCAGAGACATAGATTTTCACTTGCAACTTGCTTTAACATGTTTAACAGTGCATGAAATGTTGTCTAAAACAAAAAAGAATGATGCATTTTATGGCTAGATCAGGTTTTATTACATTCTGAATTGGACGTTGAAAATGAGCTTATCTCAGCCAGCAGAGAGGTCAAATCACAGTAATGCAAACTCAGTCAGAGACATAGATTTTCACTTGCAACTTGCTTTAACATGTTTAACAGTGCATGAAATGTTGTCTAAAACAAAAAAGAATGATGCATTTTATGGCTGGATCTGTTTTTATCACTTTCTGAATTGGACGTTGAAAATGAGCTTATCTCAGCCAGCAGAGAGGTCAAATCACAGTAATGCAAACTCAGTCAGAGACATAGATTTTCACTTGCAACTTGCTTTAACATGTTTAACAGTGCATGAAATGTTGTCTAAAACAAAAAAGAATGATGCATTTTATGGCTGGATCTGTTTTTATCACTTTCTGAATTGGACGTTGAAAATGAGCTTATCTCAGCCAGCAGAAAGGTCAAATCACAGTAATGCAAACTCAGTCAGAGACATAGATTTTCACTTGCAACTTGCTTTAACATGTTTAACAGTGCATGAAATGTTGTCTAAAACAAAAAAGAATGATGCATTTTATAGCTGGATCTGTTTTTATCACTTTCTGAATTGGACGTTGAAAATGAGCTTATCTCAGCCAGCAGAGAGGTCAAATCACAGTAATGCAAACTCAGTCAGAGACATAGATTTTCACTTGCAACTTGCTTTAACATGTTTAACAGTGCATGAAATGTTGTCTAAAACAAAAAAGAATGATGCATTTTATGGCTGGATCTGGTTTTATTACATTCTGAATTGGACGTTGAAAATGAGCTTATCTAAGCCAGCAGAGAGGTCAAATCACAGTAATGCAAACTCAGTCAGAGACATAGATTTTCACTTGCAACTTGCTTTAACATGTTTAACAGTGCATGAAATGTTGTCTAAAACAAAAAAGAATGATGCATTTTATGGCTGGATCTGTTTTTATCACTTTCTGAATTGGACGTTGAAAATGAGCTTATCTCAGCCAGCAGAGAGGTCAAATCACAGTAATGCAAACTCAGTCAGAGACATAGATTTTCACTTGCAACTTGCTTTAACATGTTTAACAGTGCATGAAATGTTGTCTAAAACAAAAAAGAATGATGCATTTTATGGCTGGATCTGTTTTTATCACTTTCTGAATTGGACGTTGAAAATGAGCTTATCTCAGCCAGCAGAGAGGTCAAATCACAGTAATGCAAACTCAGTCAGAGACATAGATTTTCACTTGCAACTTGCTTTAACATGTTTAACAGTGCATGAAATGTTGTCTAAAACAAAAAAGAATGATGCATTTTATGGCTGGATCTGGTTTTATTACATTCTGAATTGGACGTTGAAAATGAGCTTATCTCAGCCAGCAGAGAGGTCAAATCACAGTAATGCAAACTTAGTCAGAGACATAGATTTTCACTTGCAACTTGCTTTAACATGTTTAACAGTGCATGAAATGTTGTCTAAAACAAAAAAGAATGATGCATTTTATGGCTGGATCTGTTTTTATCACTTTCTGAATTGGACGTTGAAAATGAGCTTATCTCAGCCAGCAGAGAGGTCAAATCACAGTAATGCAAACTCAGTCAGAGACATAGATTTTCACTTGCAACTTGCTTTAACATGTTTAACAGTGCATGAAATGTTGTCTAAAACAAAAAAGAATGATGCATTTTATGGCTGGATCTGGTTTTATTACATTCTGAATTGGACGTTGAAAATGAGCTTATCTCAGCCAGCAGAGAGGTCAAATCACAGTAATGCAAACTCAGTCAGAGACATAGATTTTCACTTGCAACTTGATTTAACATGTTTAACAGTGCATGAAATGTTGTCTAAAACAAAAAAGAATGATGCATTTTATGGCTGGATCTGGGTTTATTACATTCTGAATTGGACGTTGAAAATGAGCTTATCTCAGCCAGCAGAGAGGTCAAATCACAGTAATGCAAACTCAGTCAGAGACATAGATTTTCACTTACAACTTGCTTTAACATGTTTAACAGTGCATGAAATGTTGTCTAAAACAAAAAAGAATGATGCATTTTATGGCTGGATCTGTTTTTATCACTTTCTGAATTGGACGTTGAAAATGAGCTTATCTCAGCCAGCAGAGAGGTCAAATCACAGTAATGCAAACTCAGTCAGAGACATAGATTTTCACTTGCAACTTGCTTTAACATGTTTAACAGTGCATGAAATGTTGTCTAAAACAAAAAAGAATGATGCATTTTATAGCTGGATCTGTTTTTATCACTTTCTGAATTGGACGTTGAAAATGAGCTTATCTCAGCCAGCAGAGAGGTCAAATCACAGTAATGCAAACTCAGTCAGAGACATAGATTTTCACTTGCAACTTGCTTTAACATGTTTAACAGTGCATGAAATGTTGTCTAAAACAAAAAAGAATGATGCATTTTATGGCTGGATCTGGTTTTATTACATTCTGAATTGGACGTTGAAAATGAGCTTATCTCAGCCAGCAGAGAGGTCAAATCACAGTAATGCAAACTCAGTCAGAGACATAGATTTTCACTTGCAACTTGCTTTAACATGTTTAACAGTGCATGAAATGTTGTCTAAAACAAAAAAGAATGATGCATTTTATGGCTGGATCTGTTTTTATCACTTTCTGAATTGGACGTTGAAAATGAGCTTATCTCAGCCAGCAGAGAGGTCAAATCACAGTAATGCAAACTCAGTCAGAGACATAGATTTTCACTTGCAACTTGCTTTAACATGTTTAACAGTGCATGAAATGTTGTCTAAAACAAAAAAGAATGATGCATTTTATGGCTGGATCTGGTTTTATTACATTCTGAATTGGACGTTGAAAATGAGCTTATCTCAGTCAGCAGAGAGGTCAAATCACAGTAATGCAAACTCAGTCAGAGACATAGATTTTCACTTACAACTTGCTTTAACATGTTTAACAGTGCATGAAATGTTGTCTAAAACAAAAAAGAATGATGCATTTTATAGCTGGATCAGGTTTTATTACATTCTGAATTGGACGTTGAAAATGAGCTTATCTCAGCCAGCAGAGAGGTCAAATCACAGTAATGCAAACTCAGTCAGAGACATAGATTTTCACTTGCAACTTGCTTTAACATGTTTAACAGTGCATGAAATGTTGTCTAAAACAAAAAAGAATGATGCATTTTATGTCTGGATCAGGTTTTATTACATTCTGAATTGGACGTTGAAAATGAGCTTATCTCAGCCAGCAGAGAGGTCAAATCACAGTAATGCAAACTCAGTCAGAGACATAGATTTTCACTTGCAACTTGCTTTAACATGTTTAACAGTGCATGAAATGTTGTCTAAAACAAAAAAGAATGATGCATTTTATGGCTGGATCTGGTTTTATTACATTCTGAATTGGACGTTGAAAATGAGCTTATCTCAGCCAGCAGAGAGGTCAAATCACAGTAATGCAAACTCAGTCAGAGACATAGATTTTCACTTGCAACTTGCTTTAACATGTTTAACAGTGCATGAAATGTTGTCTAAAACAAAAAAGAATGATGCATTTTATAGCTGGATCAGGTTTTATTACATTCTGAATTGGACGTTGAAAATGAGCTTATCTCAGCCAGCAGAGAGGTCAAATCACAGTAATGCAAACTCAGTCAGAGACATAGATTTTCACTTGCAACTTGCTTTAACATGTTTAACAGTGCATGAAATGTTGTCTAAAACAAAAAAAAATGATGCATTTTATGGCTGGATCTGGTTTTATTACATTCTGAATTGGACGTTGAAAATGAGCTTATCTCAGCCAGCAGAGAGGTCAAATCACAGTAATGCAAACTCAGTCAGAGACATAGATTTTCACTTGCAACTTGCTTTAACATGTTTAACAGTGCATGAAATGTTGTCTAAAACAAAAAAGAATGATGCATTTTATGGCTGGATCTGGTTTTATTACATTCTTAATTGGACGTTGAAAATGAGCTTATCTCAGCCAGCAGAGAGGTCAAATCACAGTAATGCAAACTCAGTCAGAGACATAGATTTTCACTTGCAACTTGATTTAACATGTTTAACAGTGCATGAAATGTTGTCTAAAACAAAAAAGAATGATGCATTTTATGGCTGGATCTGGGTTTATTACATTCTGAATTGGACGTTGAAAATGAGCTTATCTCAGCCAGCAGAGAGGTCAAATCACAGTAATGCAAACTCAGTCAGAGACATAGATTTTCACTTGCTACTTGCTTTAACATGTTTAACAGTGCATGAAATGTTGTCTAAAACAAAAAAGAATGATGCATTTTATAGCTGGATCAGGTTTTATTACATTCTGAATTGGACGTTGAAAATGAGCTTATCTCAGCCAGCAGAGAGGTCAAATCACAGTAATGCAAACTTAGTCAGAGACATAGATTTTCACTTGCAACTTGCTTTAACATGTTTAACAGTGCATGAAATGTTGTCTAAAACAAAAAGAATGATGCATTTTATAGCTGGATCAGGTTTTATTACATTCTGAATTGGACGTTGAAAATGAGCTTATCTCAGCCAGCAGAGAGGTCAAATCACAGTAATGCAAACTCAGTCAGAGACATAGATTTTCACTTGCAACTTGCTTTAACATGTTTAACAGTGCATTAATTGTTGTCTAAAACAAAAAAGAATGATGCATTTTATGGCTGGATCTGTTTTATCACTTTCTGAATTGGACGTTGAAAATGAACTTATCTCAGCCAGCAGAGAGGTCAAATCACAGTAATGCAAACTCAGTCAGAGACATAGATTTTCACTTGCAACTTGCTTTAACATGTTTAACAGTGCATGAAATGTTGTCTAAAACAAAAAAGAATGATGCATTTTATGGCTGGATCTGGTTTTATTACATTCTGAATTGGACGTTGAAAATGAGCTTATCTCAGCCAGCAGAGAGGTCAAATCACAGTAATGCAAACTCAGTCAGAGACATAGATTTTCACTTGCAACTTGCTTTAACATGTTTAACAGTGCATGAAATGTTGTCTAAAACAAAAAGAATGATGCATTTTATGGCTGGATCTGTTTTTATCACTTTCTGAATTGGACGTTGAAAATGAGCTTATCTCAGCCAGCAGAGAGGTCAAATCACAGTAATGCAAACTCAGTCAGAGACATAGATTTTCACTTGCAACTTGCTTTAACATGTTTAACAGTGCATGAAATGTTGTCTAAAACAAAAAAGAATGATGCATTTTATGGCTGGATCTGTTTTTATCACTTTCTGAATTGGACGTTGAAAATGAGCTTATCTCAGCCAGCAGAGAGGTCAAATCACAGTAATGCAAACTCAGTCAGAGACATAGATTTTCACTTGCAACTTGCTTTAACATGTTTAACAGTGCATGAAATGTTGTCTAAAACAAAAAAGAATGATGCATTTTATAGCTAGATCAGGTTTTATTACATTCTGAATTGGACGTTGAAAATGAGCTTATCTCAGCCAGCAGAGAGGTCAAATCACAGTAATGCAAACTCAGTCAGAGACATAGATTTTCACTTGCAACTTGCTTTAACATGTTTAACAGTGCATGAAATGTTGTCTAAAACAAAAAAGAATGATGCATTTTATGGCTGGATCAGGTTTTATTACATTCTGAATTGGACGTTGAAAATGAGCTTATCTCAGCCAGCAGAGAGGTCAAATCACAGTAATGCAAACTCAGTCAGAGACATAGATTTTCACTTGCAACTTGCTTTAACATGTTTAACAGTGCATTAATTGTTGTCTAAAACAAAAAAGAATGATGCATTTTATGGCTGGATCTGTTTTATCACTTTCTGAATTGGACGTTGAAAATGAACTTATCTCAGCGAGCAGAGAGGTCAAATCACAGTAATGCAAACTCAGTCAGAGACATAGATTTTCACTTGCAACTTGCTTTAACATGTTTAACAGTGCATGAAATGTTGTCTAAAACAAAAAAGAATGATGCATTTTATGGCTGGATCTGGTTTTATTACATTCTGAATTGGACGTTGAAAATGAGCTTATCTCAGCCAGCAGAGAGGTCAAATAACAGTAATGCAAACTCAGTCAGAGACATAGATTTTCACTTGCAACTTGCTTTAACATGTTTAACAGTGCATGAAATGTTGTCTAAAACAAAAAAGAATGATGCATTTTATAGCTAGATCAGGTTTTATTACATTCTGAATTGGACGTTGAAAATGAGCTTATCTCAGCCAGCAGAGAGGTCAAATCACAGTAATGCAAACTCAGTCAGAGACATAGATTTTCACTTGCAACTTGCTTTAACATGTTTAACAGTGCATGAAATGTTGTCTAAAACAAAAAAGAATGATGCATTTTATAGCTGGATCAGGTTTTATTACATTCTGAATTGGACGTTGAAAATGAGCTTATCTCAGCCAGCAGAGAGGTCAAATCACAGTAATGCAAACTCAGTCAGAGACATAGATTTTCACTTGCAACTTGCTTTAACATGTTTAACAGTGCATGAAATGTTGTCTAAAACAAAAAGAATGATGCATTTTATGGCTGGATCTGTTTTTATCACTTTCTGAATTGGACGTTGAAAATGAGCTTATCTCAGCCAGCAGAGAGGTCAAATCACAGTAATGCAAACTCAGTCAGAGACATAGATTTTCACTTGCAACTTGCTTTAACATGTTTAACAGTGCATGAAATGTTGTCTAAAACAAAAAAGAATGATGCATTTTATAGCTGGATCAGGTTTTATTACATTCTGAATTGGACGTTGAAAATGAGCTTATCTCAGCCAGCAGAGAGGTCAAATCACAGTAATGCAAACTCAGTCAGAGACATAGATTTTCACTTGCAACTTGCTTTAACATGTTTAACAGTGCATGAAATGTTGTCTAAAACAAAAAGAATGATGCATTTTATGGCTGGATCTGTTTTTATCACTTTCTGAATTGGACGTTGAAAATGAGCTTATCTCAGCCAGCAGAGAGGTCAAATCACAGTAATGCAAACTCAGTCAGAGACATAGATTTTCACTTGCAACTTGCTTTAACATGTTTAACAGTGCATGAAATGTTGTCTAAAACAAAAAAGAATGATGCATTTTATGGCTGGATCTGTTTTTATCACTTTCTGAATTGGACGTTGAAAATGAGCTTATCTCAGCCAGCAGAGAGGTCAAATCACAGTAATGCAAACTCAGTCAGAGACATAGATTTTCACTTGCAACTTGCTTTAACATGTTGAACAGTACATGAAATGTTGTCTAAAACAAAAAAGAATGATGCATTTTATGGCTGGATCTGGTTTTATTACATTCTGAATTGGACGTTGAAAATGAGCTTATCTCAGCCAGCAGAGAGGTCAAATCACAGTAATGCAAACTCAGTCAGAGACATAGATTTTCACTTGCAACTTGCTTTAACATGTTTAACAGTGCATGAAATGTTGTCTAAAACAAAAAAGAATGATGCATTTTATGGCTGGATCTGGTTTTATTACATTCTGAATTGGACGTTGAAAATGAGCTTATCTCAGCCAGCAGAGAGGTCAAATCACAGTAATGCAAACTCAGTCAGAGACATAGATTTTCACTTGCAACTTGCTTTAACATGTTTAACAGTGCATGAAATGTTGTCTAAAACAAAAAAGAATGATGCATTTTATGTCTGGATCAGGTTTTATTACATTCTGAATTGGACGTTGAAAATGAGCTTATCTCAGCCAGCAGAGAGGTCAAATCACAGTAATGCAAACTCAGTCAGAGACATAGATTTTCACTTGCAACTTGCTTTAACATGTTTAACAGTGCATGAAATGTTGTCTAAAACAAAAAAGAATGATGCATTTTATAGCTGGATCAGGTTTTATTACATTCTGAATTGGACGTTGAAAATGAGCTTATCTCAGCCAGCAGAGAGGTCAAATCACAGTAATGCAAACTCAGTCAGAGACATAGATTTTCACTTGCAACTTGCTTTAACATGTTTAACAGTGCATGAAATGTTGTCTAAAACAAAAAAGAATGATGCATTTTATGGCTGGATCTGGTTTTATTACATTCTGAATTGGACGTTGAAAATGAGCTTATCTCAGCCAGCAGAGAGGTCAAATCACAGTAATGCAAACTCAGTCAGAGACATAGATTTTCACTTGCAACTTGCTTTAACATGTTTAACAGTGCATGAAATGTTGTCTAAAACAAAAAAGAATGATGCATTTTATAGCTGGATCAGGTTTTATTACATTCTGAATTGGACGTTGAAAATGAGCTTATCTCAGCCAGCAGAGAGGTCAAATCACAGTAATGCAAACTCAGTCAGAGACATAGATTTTCACTTGCAACTTGCTTTAACATGTTTAACAGTGCATGAAATGTTGTCTAAAACAAAAAGAATGATGCATTTTATGGCTGGATCTGTTTTTATCACTTTCTGAATTGGACGTTGAAAATGAGCTTATCTCAGCCAGCAGAGAGGTCAAATCACAGTAATGCAAACTCAGTCAGAGACATAGATTTTCACTTGCAACTTGCTTTAACATGTTTAACAGTGCATGAAATGTTGTCTAAAACAAAAAAGAATGATGCATTTTATAGCTGGATCAGGTTTTATTACATTCTGAATTGGACGTTGAAAATGAGCTTATCTCAGCCAGCAGAGAGGTCAAATCACAGTAATGCAAACTCAGTCAGAGACATAGATTTTCACTTGCAACTTGCTTTAACATGTTTAACAGTGCATGAAATGTTGTCTAAAACAAAAAGAATGATGCATTTTATGGCTGGATCTGTTTTTATCACTTTCTGAATTGGACGTTGAAAATGAGCTTATCTCAGCCAGCAGAGAGGTCAAATCACAGTAATGCAAACTCAGTCAGAGACATAGATTTTCACTTGCAACTTGCTTTAACATGTTTAACAGTGCATGAAATGTTGTCTAAAACAAAAAGAATGATGCATTTTATGGCTGGATCTGTTTTTATCACTTTCTGAATTGGACGTTGAAAATGAGCTTATCTCAGCCAGCAGAGAGGTCAAATCACAGTAATGCAAACTCAGTCAGAGACATAGATTTTCACTTGCAACTTGCTTTAACATGTTTAACAGTGCATGAAATGTTGTCTAAAACAAAAAAGAATGATGCATTTTATGGCTGGATCTGTTTTTATCACTTTCTGAATTGGACGTTTAAAATGAGCTTATCTCAGCCAGCAGAGAGGTCAAATCACAGTAATGCAAACTCAGTCAGAGACATAGATTTTCACTTGCAACTTGCTTTAACATGTTTAACAGTACATGAAATGTTGTCTAAAACAAAAAAGAATGATGCATTTTATGGCTGGATCTGGTTTTATTACATTCTGAATTGGACGTTGAAAATGAGCTTATCTCAGCCAGCAGAGAGGTCAAATCACAGTAATGCAAACTCAGTCAGAGACATAGATTTTCACTTGCAACTTGCTTTAACATGTTTAACAGTGCATGAAATGTTGTCTAAAACAAAAAAGAATGATGCATTTTATGGCTGGATCTGGTTTTATTACATTCTGAATTGGACGTTGAAAATGAGCTTATCTCAGCCAGCAGAGAGGTCAAATCACAGTAATGCAAACTCAGTCAGAGACATAGATTTTCACTTGCAACTTGCTTTAACATGTTTAACAGTGCATGAAATGTTGTCTAAAACAAAAAAGAATGATGCATTTTATGGCTGGATCTGTTTTTATCACTTTCTGAATTGGACGTTGAAAATGAGCTTATCTCAGCCAGCAGAGAGGTCAAATCACAGTAATGCAAACTCAGTCAGAGACATAGATTTTCACTTGCAACTTGCTTTAACATGTTTAACAGTGCATGAAATGTTGTCTAAAACAAAAAAGAATGATGCATTTTATGGCTGGATCTGGTTTTATTACATTCTGAATTGGACGTTGAAAATGAGCTTATCTCAGCCAGCAGAGAGGTCAAATCACAGTAATGCAAACTTAGTCAGAGACATAGATTTTCACTTGCAACTTGCTTTAACATGTTTAACAGTGCATGAAATGTTGTCTAAAACAAAAAAGAATGATGCATTTTATGGCTGGATCTGTTTTTATCACTTTCTGAATTGGACGTTGAAAATGAGCTTATCTCTGCCAGCAGAGAGGTCAAATCACAGTAATGCAAACTCAGTCAGAGACATAGATTTTCACTTGCAACTTGCTTTAACATGTTTAACAGTGCATGAAATGTTGTCTAAAACAAAAAAGAATGATGCATTTTATAGCTGGATCTGTTTTTATCACTTTCTGAATTGGACGTTGAAAATGAGCTTATCTCAGCCAGCAGAGAGGTCAAATCACAGTAATGCAAACTCAGTCAGAGACATAGATTTTCACTTGCAACTTGCTTTAACATGTTTAACAGTGCATGAAATGTTGTCTAAAACAAAAAAGAATGATGCATTTTATGGCTGGATCTGGTTTTATTACATTCTAAATTGGACGTTGAAAATGAGCTTATCTCAGCCAGCAGAGAGGTCAAATCACAGTAATGCAAACTCAGTCAGAGACATAGATTTTCACTTGCAACTTGCTTTAACATGTTTAACAGTGCATGAAATGTTGTCTAAAACAAAAAAGAATGATGCATTTTATGGCTGGATCTGTTTTTATCACTTTCTGAATTGGACGTTGAAAATGAGCTTATCTCAGCCAGCAGAGAGGTCAAATCACAGTAATGCAAACTCAGTCAGAGACATAGATTTTCACTTGCAACTTGCTTTAACATGTTTAACAGTGCATGAAATGTTGTCTAAAACAAAAAAGAATGATGCATTTTATGGCTGGATCTGTTTTTATCACTTTCTGAATTGGACAATGAAAATAAGCTTATCTCAGCCAGCAGAGAGGTCAAATCACAGTAATGCAAACTCAGTCAGAGACATAGATTTTCACTTGCAACTTGCTTTAACATGTTTAACAGTGCATGAAATGTTGTCTAAAACAAAAAAGAATGATGCATTTTATGGCTGGATCTGGTTTTATTACATTCTGAATTGGACGTTGAAAATGAGCTTATCTCAGCCAGCAGAGAGGTCAAATCACAGTAATGCAAACTTAGTCAGAGACATAGATTTTCACTTGCAACTTGCTTTAACATGTTTAACAGTGCATGAAATGTTGTCTAAAACAAAAAAGAATGATGCATTTTATGGCTGGATCGGTTTTTATCACTTTCTGAATTGGACGTTGAAAATGAGCTTATCTCAGCCAGCAGAGAGGTCAAATCACAGTAATGCAAACTCAGTCAGAGACATAGATTTTCACTTGCAACTTGCTTTAACATGTTTAACAGTGCATGAAATGTTGTCTAAAACAAAAAAGAATGATGCATTTTATGGCTGGATCTGGTTTTATCACTTTCTGAATTGGACGTTGAAAATGAGCTTATCTCAGCCAGCAGAGAGGTCAAATCACAGTAATGCAAACTCAGTCAGAGACATAGATTTTCACTTGCAACTTGCTTTAACATGTTTAACAGTGCATGAAATGTTGTCTAAAACAAAAAAGAATGATGCATTTTATGGCTGGATCTGGTTTTATTACATTCTGAATTGGACGTTGAAAATGAGCTTATCTCAGCCAGCAGAGAGGTCAAATCACAGTAATGCAAACTCAGTCAGAGACATAGATTTTCACTTGCAACTTGCTTTAACATGTTTAACAGTGCATGAAATGTTGTCTAAAACAAAAAAGAATGATGCATTTTATGGCTGGATCTGTTTTTATCACTTTCTGAATTGGACGTTGAAAATGAGCTTATCTCAGCCAGCAGAGAGGTCAAATCACAGTAATGCAAACTCAGTCAGAGACATAGATTTTCACTTGCAACTTGCTTTAACATGTTTAACAGTGCATGAAATGTTGTCTAAAACAAAAAAGAATGATGCATTTTATGGCTGGATCTGGTTTTATTACATTCTGAATTGGACGTTGAAAATGAGCTTATCTCAGTCAGCAGAGAGGTCAAATCACAGTAATGCAAACTCAGTCAGAGACATAGATTTTCACTTACAACTTGCTTTAACATGTTTAACAGTGCATGAAATGTTGTCTAAAACAAAAAAGAATGATGCATTTTATAGCTGGATCAGGTTTTATTACATTCTGAATTGGACGTTGAAAATGAGCTTATCTCAGCCAGCAGAGAGGTCAAATCACAGTAATGCAAACTCAGTCAGAGACATAGATTTTCACTTGCAACTTGCTTTAACATGTTTAACAGTGCATGAAATGTTGTCTAAAACAAAAAAGAATGATGCATTTTATGGCTGGATCAGGTTTTATTACATTCTGAATTGGACGTTGAAAATGAGCTTATCTCAGCCAGCAGAGAGGTCAAATCACAGTAATGCAAACTCAGTCAGAGACATAGATTTTCACTTGCAACTTGCTTTAACATGTTTAACAGTGCATGAAATTTTGTCTAAAACAAAAAAGAATGATGCATTTTATGGCTGGATCTGGTTTTATTACATTCTGAATTGGACGTTGAAAATGAGCTTATCTCAGCCCAGCAGAGAGGTCAAATCACAGTAATGCAAACTCAGTCAGAGACATAGATTTTCACTTGCAACTTGCTTTAACATGTTTAACAGTGCATGAAATGTTGTCTAAAACAAAAAAGAATGATGCATTTTATGGCTGGATCTGGTTTTATTACATTCTGAATTGGACGTTGAAAATGAGCTTATCTCAGCCAGCAGAGAGGTCAAATCACAGTAATGCAAACTCAGTCAGAGACATAGATTTTCACTTGCAACTTGCTTTAACATGTTTAACAGTGCATGAAATGTTGTCTAAAACAAAAAAGAATGATGCATTTTATAGCTGGATCAGGTTTTATTACATTCTGAATTGGACGTTGAAAATGAGCTTATCTCAGCCAGCAGAGAGGTCAAATCACAGTAATGCAAACTCAGTCAGAGACATAGATTTTCACTTGCAACTTGCTTTAACATGTTTAACAGTGCATGAAATGTTGTCTAAAACAAAAAAGAATGATGCATTTTATGGCTGGATCTGGTTTTATTACATTCTGAATTGGACGTTGAAAATGAGCTTATCTCAGCCAGCAGAGAGGTCAAATCACAGTAATGCAAACTCAGTCAGAGACATAGATTTTCACTTGCAACTTGCTTTAACATGTTTAACAGTGCATGAAATGTTGTCTAAAACAAAAAAGAATGATGCATTTTATGGCTGGATCTGGTTTTATTACATTCTGAATTGGACGTTGAAAATGAGCTTATCTCAGCCAGCAGAGAGGTCAAATCACAGTAATGCAAACTCAGTCAGAGACATAGATTTTCACTTGCAACTTGATTTAACATGTTTAACAGTGCATGAAATGTTGTCTAAAACAAAAAAGAATGATGCATTTTATGGCTGGATCTGGGTTTATTACATTCTGAATTGGACGTTGAAAATGAGCTTATCTCAGCCAGCAGAGAGGTCAAATCACAGTAATGCAAACTCAGTCAGAGACATAGATTTTCACTTGCTACTTGCTTTAACATGTTTAACAGTGCATGAAATGTTGTCTAAAACAAAAAAGAATGATGCATTTTATAGCTGGATCAGGTTTTATTACATTCTGAATTGGACGTTGAAAATGAGCTTATCTCAGCCAGCAGAGAGGTCAAATCACAGTAATGCAAACTTAGTCAGAGACATAGATTTTCACTTGCAACTTGCTTTAACATGTTTAACAGTGCATGAAATGTTGTCTAAAACAAAAAGAATGATGCATTTTATAGCTGGATCAGGTTTTATTACATTCTGAATTGGACGTTGAAAATGAGCTTATCTCAGCCAGCAGAGAGGTCAAATCACAGTAATGCAAACTCAGTCAGAGACATAGATTTTCACTTGCAACTTGCTTTAACATGTTTAACAGTGCATTAATTGTTGTCTAAAACAAAAAAGAATGATGCATTTTATGGCTGGATCTGTTTTATCACTTTCTGAATTGGACGTTGAAAATGAACTTATCTCAGCCAGCAGAGAGGTCAAATCACAGTAATGCAAACTCAGTCAGAGACATAGATTTTCACTTGCAACTTGCTTTAACATGTTTAACAGTGCATGAAATGTTGTCTAAAACAAAAAAGAATGATGCATTTTATGGCTGGATCTGGTTTTATTACATTCTGAATTGGACGTTGAAAATGAGCTTATCTCAGCCCAGCAGAGAGGTCAAATCACAGTAATGCAAACTCAGTCAGAGACATAGATTTTCACTTGCAACTTGCTTTAACATGTTTAACAGTGCATGAAATGTTGTCTAAAACAAAAAAGAATGATGCATTTTATGGCTGGATCTGGTTTTATTACATTCTGAATTGGACGTTGAAAATGAGCTTATCTCAGCCAGCAGAGAGGTCAAATCACAGTAATGCAAACTCAGTCAGAGACATAGATTTTCACTTGCAACTTGCTTTAACATGTTTAACAGTGCATGAAATGTTGTCTAAAACAAAAAAGAATGATGCATTTTATAGCTGGATCAGGTTTTATTACATTCTGAATTGGACGTTGAAAATGAGCTTATCTCAGCCAGCAGAGAGGTCAAATCACAGTAATGCAAACTCAGTCAGAGACATAGATTTTCACTTGCAACTTGCTTTAACATGTTTAACAGTGCATGAAATGTTGTCTAAAACAAAAAAGAATGATGCATTTTATGGCTGGATCTGGTTTTATTACATTCTGAATTGGACGTTGAAAATGAGCTTATCTCAGCCAGCAGAGAGGTCAAATCACAGTAATGCAAACTCAGTCAGAGACATAGATTTTCACTTGCAACTTGCTTTAACATGTTTAACAGTGCATGAAATGTTGTCTAAAACAAAAAAGAATGATGCATTTTATGGCTGGATCTGGTTTTATTACATTCTGAATTGGACGTTGAAAATGAGCTTATCTCAGCCAGCAGAGAGGTCAAATCACAGTAATGCAAACTCAGTCAGAGACATAGATTTTCACTTGCAACTTGATTTAACATGTTTAACAGTGCATGAAATGTTGTCTAAAACAAAAAAGAATGATGCATTTTATGGCTGGATCTGGGTTTATTACATTCTGAATTGGACGTTGAAAATGAGCTTATCTCAGCCAGCAGAGAGGTCAAATCACAGTAATGCAAACTCAGTCAGAGACATAGATTTTCACTTGCTACTTGCTTTAACATGTTTAACAGTGCATGAAATGTTGTCTAAAACAAAAAAGAATGATGCATTTTATGTCTGGATCAGGTTTTATTACATTCTGAATTGGACGTTGAAAATGAGCTTATCTCAGCCAGCAGAGAGGTCAAATCACAGTAATGCAAACTCAGTCAGAGACATAGATTTTCACTTGCAACTTGCTTTAACATGTTTAACAGTGCATGAAATGTTGTCTAAAACAAAAAAGAATGATGCATTTTATAGCTGGATCAGGTTTTATTACATTCTGAATTGGACGTTGAAAATGAGCTTATCTCAGCCAGCAGAGAGGTCAAATCACAGTAATGCAAACTCAGTCAGAGACATAGATTTTCACTTGCAACTTGCTTTAACATGTTTAACAGTGCATGAAATGTTGTCTAAAACAAAAAAGAATGATGCATTTTATAGCTGGATCAGGTTTTATTACATTCTGAATTGGACGTTGAAAATGAGCTTATCTCAGCCAGCAGAGAGGTCAAATCACAGTAATGCAAACTCAGTCAGAGACATAGATTTTCACTTGCAACTTGCTTTAACATGTTTAACAGTGCATGAAATGTTGTCTAAAACAAAAAAGAATGATGCATTTTATGGCTGGATCTGGTTTTATTACATTCTGAATTGGACGTTGAAAATGAGCTTATCTCAGCCCAGCAGAGAGGTCAAATCACAGTAATGCAAACTCAGTCAGAGACATAGATTTTCACTTGCAACTTGCTTTAACATGTTTAACAGTGCATGAAATGTTGTCTAAAACAAAAAAGAATGATGCATTTTATGGCTGGATCTGGTTTTATTACATTCTGAATTGGACGTTGAAAATGAGCTTATCTCAGCCAGCAGAGAGGTCAAATCACAGTAATGCAAACTCAGTCAGAGACATAGATTTTCACTTGCAACATGCTTTAACATGTTTAACAGTGCATGAAATGTTGTCTAAAACAAAAAAGAATGATGCATTTTATGGCTGGATCTGGTTTTATTACATTCTGAATTGGACGTTGAAAATGAGCTTATCTCAGCCAGCAGAGAGGTCAAATCACAGTAATGCAAACTCAGTCAGAGACATAGATTTTCACTTGCAACTTGCTTTAACATGTTTAACAGTGCATGAAATGTTGTCTAAAACAAAAAAGAATGATGCATTTTATGGCTGGATCTGGTTTTATTACATTCTGAATTGGACGTTGAAAATGAGCTTATCTCAGCCAGCAGAGAGGTCAAATCACAGTAATGCAAACTCAGTCAGAGACATAGATTTTCACTTGCAACTTGATTTAACATGTTTAACAGTGCATGAAATGTTGTCTAAAACAAAAAAGAATGATGCATTTTATGGCTGGATCTGGGTTTATTACATTCTGAATTGGACGTTGAAAATGAGCTTATCTCAGCCAGCAGAGAGGTCAAATCACAGTAATGCAAACTCAGTCAGAGACATAGATTTTCACTTGCTACTTGCTTTAACATGTTTAACAGTGCATGAAATGTTGTCTAAAACAAAAAAGAATGATGCATTTTATAGCTGGATCAGGTTTTATTACATTCTGAATTGGACATTGAAAATGAGCTTATCTCAGCCAGCAGAGAGGTCAAATCACAGTAATGCAAACTTAGTCAGAGACATAGATTTTCACTTGCAACTTCCTTTAACATGTTTAACAGTGCATGAAATGTTGTCTAAAACAAAAAGAATGATGCATTTTATAGCTGGATCAGGTTTTATTACATTCTGAATTGGACGTTGAAAATGAGCTTATCTCAGCCAGCAGAGAGGTCAAATCACAGTAATGCAAACTCAGTCAGAGACATAGATTTTCACTTGCAACTTGCTTTAACATGTTTAACAGTGCATTAATTGTTGTCTAAAACAAAAAAGAATGATGCATTTTATGGCTGGATCTGTTTTATCACTTTCTGAATTGGACGTTGAAAATGAACTTATCTCAGCCAGCAGAGAGGTCAAATCACAGTAATGCAAACTCAGTCAGAGACATAGATTTTCACTTGCAACTTGCTTTAACATGTTTAACAGTGCATGAAATGTTGTCTAAAACAAAAAAGAATGATGCATTTTATGGCTGGATCTGGTTTTATTACATTCTGAATTGGACGTTGAAAATGAGCTTATCTCAGCCAGCAGAGAGGTCAAATAACAGTAATGCAAACTCAGTCAGAGACATAGATTTTCACTTGCAACTTGCTTTAACATGTTTAACAGTGCATGAAATGTTGTCTAAAACAAAAAAGAATGATGCATTTTATAGCTAGATCAGGTTTTATTACATTCTGAATTGGACGTTGAAAATGAGCTTGTCTCAGCCAGCAGAGAGGTCAAATCACAGTAATGCAAACTCAGTCAGAGACATAGATTTTCACTTGCAACTTGCTTTAACATGTTTAACAGTGCATGAAATGTTGTCTAAAACAAAAAAGAATGATGCATTTTATGGCTGGATCAGGTTTTATTACATTCTGAATTGGACGTTGAAAATGAGCTTATCTCAGCCAGCAGAGAGGTCAAATCACAGTAATGCAAACTCAGTCAGAGACATAGATTTTCACTTGCAACTTGCTTTAACATGTTTAACAGTGCATGAAATGTTGTCTAAAACAAAAAAGAATGATGCATTTTATAGCTGGATCAGGTTTTATTACATTCTGAATTGGACGTTGAAAATGAGCTTATCTCAGCCAGCAGAGAGGTCAAATAACAGTAATGCAAACTCAGTCAGAGACATAGATTTTCACTTGCAACTTGCTTTAACATGTTTAACAGTGCATGAAATGTTGTCTAAAACAAAAAAGAATGATGCATTTTATAGCTGGATCAGGTTTTATTACATTCTGAATTGGACGTTGAAAATGAGCTTATCTCAGCCAGCAGAGAGGTCAAATCACAGTAATGCAAACTCAGTCAGAGACATAGATTTTCACTTGCAACTTGCTTTAACATGTTTAACAGTGCATGAAATGTTGTCTAAAACAAAAAAGAATGATGCATTTTATGGCTGGATCAGGTTTTATTACATTCTGAATTGGACGTTGAAAATGAGCTTATCTCAGCCAGCAGAGAGGTCAAATCACAGTAATGCAAACTCAGTCAGAGACATAGATTTTCACTTGCAACTTGCTTTAACATGTTTAACAGTGCATGAAATGTTGTCTAAAACAAAAAAGAATGATGCATTTTATGGCTGGATCTGGTTTTATTACATTCTGAATTGGACGTTGAAAATGAGCTTATCTCAGCCCAGCAGAGAGGTCAAATCACAGTAATGCAAACTCAGTCAGAGACATAGATTTTCACTTGCAACTTGCTTTAACATGTTTAACAGTGCATGAAATGTTGTCTAAAACAAAAAAGAATGATGCATTTTATGGCTGGATCTGGTTTTATTACATTCTGAATTGGACGTTGAAAATGAGCTTATCTCAGCCAGCAGAGAGGTCAAATAACAGTAATGCAAACTCAGTCAGAGACATAGATTTTCACTTGCAACTTGCTTTAACATGTTTAACAGTGCATGAAATGTTGTCTAAAACAAAAAAGAATGATGCATTTTATAGCTAGATCAGGTTTTATTACATTCTGAATTGGACGTTGAAAATGAGCTTATCTCAGCCAGCAGAGAGGTCAAATCACAGTAATGCAAACTCAGTCAGAGACATAGATTTTCACTTGCAACTTGCTTTAACATGTTTAACAGTGCATGAAATGTTGTCTAAAACAAAAAAGAATGATGCATTTTATGGCTGGATCAGGTTTTATTACATTCTGAATTGGACGTTGAAAATGAGCTTATCTCAGCCAGCAGAGAGGTCAAATCACAGTAATGCAAACTCAGTCAGAGACATAGATTTTCACTTGCAACTTGCTTTAACATGTTTAACAGTGCATGAAATGTTGTCTAAAACAAAAAAGAATGATGCATTTTATGTCTGGATCAGGTTTTATTACATTCTGAATTGGACGTTGAAAATGAGCTTATCTCAGCCAGCAGAGAGGTCAAATCACAGTAATGCAAACTCAGTCAGAGACATAGATTTTCACTTGCAACTTGCTTTAACATGTTTAACAGTGCATGAAATGTTGTCTAAAACAAAAAAGAATGATGCATTTTATGGCTGGATCTGTTTTTATCACTTTCTGAATTGGACGTTGAAAATGAGCTTATCTCAGCCAGCAGAGAGGTCAAATCACAGTAATGCAAACTCAGTCAGAGACATAGATTTTCACTTGCAACTTGCTTTAACATGTTTAACAGTGCATGAAATGTTGTCTAAAACAAAAAAGAATGATGCATTTTATGGCTGGATCAGGTTTTATTACATTCTGAATTGGACGTTGAAAATGAGCTTATCTCAGCCAGCAGAGAGGTCAAATAACAGTAATGCAAACTCAGTCAGAGACATAGATTTTCACTTGCAACTTGCTTTAACATGTTTAACAGTGCATGAAATGTTGTCTAAAACAAAAAAGAATGATGCATTTTATGTCTGGATCAGGTTTTATTACATTCTGAATTGGACGTTGAAAATGAGCTTATCTCAGCCAGCAGAGAGGTCAAATCACAGTAATGCAAACTCAGTCAGAGACATAGATTTTCACTTGCAACTTGCTTTAACATGTTTAACAGTGCATGAAATGTTGTCTAAAACAAAAAAGAATGATGCATTTTATAGCTGGATCAGGTTTTATTACATTCTGAATTGGACGTTGAAAATGAGCTTATCTCAGCCAGCAGAGAGGTCAAATCACAGTAATGCAAACTCAGTCAGAGACATAGATTTTCACTTGCAACTTGCTTTAACATGTTTAACAGTGCATGAAATGTTGTCTAAAACAAAAAAGAATGATGCATTTTATGGCTGGATCTGTTTTTATCACTTTCTGAATTGGACGTTGAAAATGAGCTTATCTCAGCCAGCAGAGAGGTCAAATCACAGTAATGCAAACTCAGTCAGAGACATAGAATTTCACTTGCAACTTGATTTAACATGTTTAACAGTGCATGAAATGTTGTCTAAAACAAAAAAGAATGATGCATTTTATAGCTGGATCAGGTTTTATTACATTCTGAATTGGACGTTGAAAATGAGCTTATCTCAGCCAGCAGAGAGGTCAAATCACAGTAATGCAAACTCAGTCAGAGACATAGATTTTCACTTGCAACTTGCTTTAACATGTTTAACAGTGCATGAAATGTTGTCTAAAACAAAAAAGAATGATGCATTTTATGGCTGGATCTGGTTTTATTACATTCTGAATTGGACGTTGAAAATGAGCTTATCTCAGCCAGCAGAGAGGTCAAATCACAGTAATGCAAACTCAGTCAGAGACATAGATTTTCACTTGCAACTTGCTTTAACATGTTTAACAGTGCATGAAATGTTGTCTAAAACAAAAAAGAATGATGCATTTTATGGCTGGATCAGGTTTTATTACATTCTGAATTGGACGTTGAAAATGAGCTTATCTCAGCCAGCAGAGAGGTCAAATCACAGTAATGCAAACTCAGTCAGAGACATAGATTTTCACTTGCAACTTGCTTTAACATGTTTAACAGTGCATGAAATGTTGTCTAAAACAAAAAAGAATGATGCATTTTATGGCTGGATCTGGTTTTATTACATTCTGAATTGGACGTTGAAAATGAGCTTATCTCAGCCAGCAGAGAGGTCAAATCACAGTAATGCAAACTCAGTCAGAGACATAGATTTTCACTTGCAACTTGCTTTAACATGTTTAACAGTGCATGAAATGTTGTCTAAAACAAAAAAGAATGATGCATTTTATGGCTGGATCTGGTTTTATTACATTCTGAATTGGACGTTGAAAATGAGCTTATCTCAGCCAGCAGAGAGGTCAAATCACAGTAATGCAAACTCAGTCAGAGACATAGATTTTCACTTGCTACTTGCTTTAACATGTTTAACAGTGCATGAAATGTTGTCTAAAACAAAAAAGAATGATGCATTTTATAGCTGGATCAGGTTTTATTACATTCTGAATTGGACGTTGAAAATGAGCTTATCTCAGCCAGCAGAGAGGTCAAATCACAGTAATGCAAACTTAGTCAGATACATAGATTTTCACTTGCAACTTGCTTTAACATGTTTAACAGTGCATGAAATGTTGTCTAAAACAAAAAGAATGATGCATTTTATAGCTGGATCAGGTTTTATTACATTCTGAATTGGACGTTGAAAATGAGCTTATTTCAGCCAGCAGAGAGGTCAAATCACAGTAATGCAAACTCAGTCAGAGACATAGATTTTCACTTGCAACTTGCTTTAACATGTTTAACAGTGCATTAATTGTTGTCTAAAACAAAAAAGAATGATGCATTTTATGGCTGGATCTGTTTTATCACTTTCTGAATTGGACGTTAAAAAATGAACTTATCTCAGCCAGCAGAGAGGTCAAATCACAGTAATGCAAACTCAGTCAGAGACATAGATTTTCACTTGCAACTTGCTTTAACATGTTTAACAGTGCATGAAATGTTGTCTAAAACAAAAAGAATGATGCATTTTATGGCTGGATCTGTTTTATCACTTTCTGAATTGGACGTTGAAAATGAACTTATCTCAGCCAGCAGAGAGGTCAAATCACAGTAATGCAAACTCAGTCAGAGACATAGATTTTCACTTGCAACTTGCTTTAACATGTTTAACAGTGCATGAAATGATGTCTAAAACAAAAAAGAATGATGCATTTTATAGCTAGATCAGGTTTTATTACATTCTGAATTGGACGTTGAAAATGAGCTTATCTCAGCCAGCAGAGAGGTCAAATCACAGTAATGCAAACTTAGTCAGAGACATAGATTTTCACTTGCAACTTGCTTTAACATGTTTAACAGTGCATGAAATGTTGTCTAAAACAAAAAAGAATGATGCATTTTATGGCTGGATCTGTTTTTATCACTTTCTGAATTGGACGTTGAAAATGAGCTTATCTCAGCCAGCAGAGAGGTCAAATCACAGTAATGCAAACTCAGTCAGAGACATAGATTTTCACTTGCAACTTGCTTTAACATGTTTAACAGTGCATGAAATGTTGTCTAAAACAAAAAAGAATGATGCATTTTATGGCTGGATCTGGTTTTATTACATTCTGAATTGGACGTTGAAAATGAGCTTATCTCAGCCAGCAGAGAGGTCAAATCACAGTAATGCAAACTTAGTCAGAGACATAGATTTTCACTTGCAACTTGCTTTAACATGTTTAACAGTGCATGAAATGTTGTCTAAAACAAAAAAGAATGATGCATTTTATGGCTGGATTTGTTTTTATCACTTTCTGAATTGGACGTTGAAAATGAGCTTATCTCAGCCAGCAGAGAGGTCAAATCACAGTAATGCAAACTCAGTCAGAGACATAGATTTTCACTTGCAACTTGCTTTAACATGTTTAACAGTGCATGAAATGTTGTCTAAAACAAAAAAGAATGATGCATTTTATAGCTGGATCAGGTTTTATTACATTCTGAATTGGACATTGAAAATGAGCTTATCTCAGCCAGCAGAGAGGTCAAATCACAGTAATGCAAACTCAGTCAGAGACATAGATTTTCACTTGCAACTTGCTTTAACATGTTTAACAGTGCATGAAATGTTGTCTAAAACAAAAAGAATGATGCATTTTATGGCTGGATCTGTTTTTATCACTTTCTGAATTGGACGTTGAAAATGAGCTTATCTCAGCCAGCAGAGAGGTCAAATAACAGTAATGCAAACTCAATCAGAGACATAGATTTTCACTTGCAACTTGCTTTAACATGTTTAACAGTGCATGAAATGTTGTCTAAAACAAAAAAGAATGATGCATTTTATGGCTGGATCTGGTTTTATTACATTCTGAATTGGACGTTGAAAATGAGCTTATCTCAGCCAGCAGAGAGGTCAAATCACAGTAATGCAAACTCAGTCAGAGACATAGATTTTCACTTGCAACTTGCTTTAACATGTTTAACAGTGCATGAAATGTTGTCTAAAACAAAAAAGAATGATGCATTTTATGGCTGGATCTGTTTTTATCACTTTCTGAATTGGACGTTGAAAATGAGCTTATCTCAGCCAGCAGAGAGGTCAAATCACAGTAATGCAAACTCAGTCAGAGACATAGATTTTCACTTGCAACTTGCTTTAACATGTTTAACAGTGCATGAAATGTTGTCTAAAACAAAAAAGAATGATGCATTTTATGGCTGGATCTGGTTTTATTACATTCTGAATTGGACGTTGAAAATGAGCTTATCTCAGTCAGCAGAGAGGTCAAATCACAGTAATGCAAACTCAGTCAGAGACATAGATTTTCACTTACAACTTGCTTTAACATGTTTAACAGTGCATGAAATGTTGTCTAAAACAAAAAAGAATGATGCATTTTATAGCTGGATCAGGTTTTATTACATTCTGAATTGGACGTTGAAAAAGAGCTTATCTCAGCCAGCAGAGAGGTCAAATCACAGTAATGCAAACTCAGTCAGAGACATAGATTTTCACTTGCAACTTGCTTTAACATGTTTAACAGTGCATGAAATGTTGTCTAAAACAAAAAAGAATGATGCATTTTATGGCTGGATCAGGTTTTATTACATTCTGAATTGGACGTTGAAAATGAGCTTATCTCAGCCAGCAGAGAGGTCAAATCACAGTAATGCAAACTCAGTCAGAGGCATAGATTTTCACTTGCAACTTGCTTTAACATGTTTAACAGTGCATGAAATGTTGTCTAAAACAAAAAAGAATGATGCATTTTATGGCTGGATCTGTTTTTATCACTTTCTGAAATGGACGTTGAAAATGAGCTTATCTCAGCCAGCAGAGAGGTCAAATCACAGTAATGCAAACTCAGTCAGAGACATAGATTTTCACTTGCAACTTGCTTTAACATGTTTAACAGTGCATGAAATGTTATCTAAAACAAAAAAGAATGATGCATTTTATAGCTGGATCAGGTTTTATTACATTCTGAATTGGACGTTGAAAATGAGCTTATCTCAGCCAGCAGAGAGGTCAAATCACAGTAATGCAAACTTAGTCAGAGACATAGATTTTCACTTGCAACTTGCTTTAACATGTTTAACAGTGCATGAAATGTTGTCTAAAACAAAAAAGAATGATGCATTTTATAGCTGGATCAGGTTTTATTACATTCTGAATTGGACGTTGAAAATGAGCTTATCTCAGCCAGCAGAGAGGTCAAATCACAGTAATGCAAACTCAGTCAGAGACATAGATTTTCACTTGCAACTTGCTTTAACATGTTTAACAGTGCATGAAATGTTGTCTAAAACAAAAAAGAATGATGCATTTTATGGCTGGATCTGTTTTTATCACTTTCTGAATTGGACGTTGAAAATGAGCTTATCTCAGCCAGCAGAGAGGTCAAATCACAGTAATGCAAACTCAGTCAGAGACATAGATTTTTACTTGCAACTTGCTTTAACATGTTTAACAGTGCATGAAATGTTGTCTAAAACAAAAAAGAATGATGCATTTTATGGCTGGATCTGTTTTTATCACTTTCTGAATTGGACGTTGAAAATGAGCTTATCTCAGCCAGCAGAGAGGTCAAATCACAGTAATGCAAACTCAGTCAGAGACATAGATTTTCACTTGCAACTTGCTTTAACATGTTTAACAGTGCATGAAATGTTGTCTAAAACAAAAAAGAATGATGCATTTTATGGCTGGATCTGGTTTTATTACATTCTGAATTGGACGTTGAAAATGAGCTTATCTCAGCCAGCAGAGAGGTCAAATCACAGTAATGCAAACTTAGTCAGAGACATAGATTTTCACTTGCAACTTGCTTTAACATGTTTAACAGTGCATGAAATGTTGTCTAAAACAAAAAAGAATGATGCATTTTATGGCTGGATCTGTTTTTATCACTTTCTGAATTGGACGTTGAAAATGAGCTTATCTCAGCCAGCAGAGAGGTCAAATCACAGTAATGCAAACTCAGTCAGAGACATAGATTTTCACTTGCAACTTGCTTTAACATGTTTAACAGTGCATGAAATGTTGTCTAAAACAAAAAAGAATGATGCATTTTATGGCTGGATCTGGTTTTATCACTTTCTGAATTGGACGTTGAAAATGAGCTTATCTCAGCCAGCAGAGAGGTCAAATCACAGTAATGCAAACTCAGTCAGAGACATAGATTTTCACTTGCAACTTGCTTTAACATGTTTAACAGTGCATGAAATGTTGTCTAAAACAAAAAAGAATGATGCATTTTATGGCTGGATCTGGTTTTATTACATTCTGAATTGGACGTTGAAAATGAGCTTATCTCAGCCAGCAGAGAGGTCAAATCACAGTAATGCAAACTCAGTCAGAGACATAGATTTTCACTTGCAACTTGCTTTAACATGTTTAACAGTGCATGAAATGTTGTCTAAAACAAAAAAGAATGATGCATTTTATGGCTGGATCTGTTTTTATCACTTTCTGAATTGGACGTTGAAAATGAGCTTATCTCAGCCAGCAGAGAGGTCAAATCACAGTAATGCAAACTCAGTCAGAGACATAGATTTTCACTTGCAACTTGCTTTAACATGTTTAACAGTGCATGAAATGTTGTCTAAAACAAAAAAGAATGATGCATTTTATGGCTGGATCTGGTTTTATTACATTCTGAATTGGACGTTGAAAATGAGCTTATCTCAGTCAGCAGAGAGGTCAAATCACAGTAATGCAAACTCAGTCAGAGACATAGATTTTCACTTACAACTTGCTTTAACATGTTTAACAGTGCATGAAATGTTGTCTAAAACAAAAAAGAATGATGCATTTTATAGCTGGATCAGGTTTTATTACATTCTGAATTGGACGTTGAAAATGAGCTTATCTCAGCCAGCAGAGAGGTCAAATCACAGTAATGCAAACTCAGTCAGAGACATAGATTTTCACTTGCAACTTGCTTTAACATGTTTAACAGTGCATGAAATGTTGTCTAAAACAAAAAAGAATGATGCATTTTATGGCTGGATCAGGTTTTATTACATTCTGAATTGGACGTTGAAAATGAGCTTATCTCAGCCAGCAGAGAGGTCAAATCACAGTAATGCAAACTCAGTCAGAGACATAGATTTTCACTTGCAACTTGCTTTAACATGTTTAACAGTGCATGAAATTTTGTTTAAAACAAAAAAGAATGATGCATTTTATAGCTGGATCAGGTTTTATTACATTCTGAATTGGACGTTGAAAATGAGCTTATCTCAGCCAGCAGAGAGGTCAAATCACAGTAATGCAAACTCAGTCAGAGACATAGATTTTCACTTGCAACTTGTTTTAACATGTTTAACAGTGCATGAAATGTTGTCTAAAACAAAAAAGAATGATGCATTTTATAGCTGGATCAGGTTTTATTACATTCTGAATTGGACGTTGAAAATGAGCTTATCTCAGCCAGCAGAGAGGTCAAATCACAGTAATGCAAACTCAGTCAGAGACATAGATTTTCACTTGCAACTTGCTTTAACATGTTTAACAGTGCATGAAATGTTGTCTAAAACAAAAAAGAATGATGCATTTTATAGCTGGATCAGGTTTTATTACATTCTGAATTGGACGTTGAAAATGAGCTTATCTCAGCCAGCAGAGAGGTCAAATCACAGTAATGCAAACTCAGTCAGAGACATAGATTTTCACTTGCAACTTGCTTTAACATGTTTAACAGTGCATGAAATGTTGTCTAAAACAAAAAAGAATGATGCATTTTATGGCTGGATCTGGTTTTATTACATTCTGAATTGGACGTTGAAAATGAGCTTATCTCAGCCCAGCAGAGAGGTCAAATCACAGTAATGCAAACTCAGTCAGAGACATAGATTTTCACTTGCAACTTGCTTTAACATGTTTAACAGTGCATGAAATGTTGTCTAAAACAAAAAAGAATGATGCATTTTATGGCTGGATCTGGTTTTATTACATTCTGAATTGGACGTTGAAAATGAGCTTATCTCAGCCAGCAGAGAGGTCAAATCACAGTAATGCAAACTCAGTCAGAGACATAGATTTTCACTTGCAACTTGCTTTAACATGTTTAACAGTGCATGAAATGTTGTCTAAAACAAAAAAGAATGATGCATTTTATAGCTGGATCAGGTTTTATTACATTCTGAATTGGACGTTGAAAATGAGCTTATCTCAGCCAGCAGAGAGGTCAAATCACAGTAATGCAAACTCAGTCAGAGACATAGATTTTCACTTGCAACTTGCTTTAACATGTTTAACAGTGCATGAAATGTTGTCTAAAACAAAAAAGAATGATGCATTTTATGGCTGGATCTGGTTTTATTACATTCTGAATTGGACGTTGAAAATGAGCTTATCTCAGCCAGCAGAGAGGTCAAATCACAGTAATGCAAACTCAGTCAGAGACATAGATTTTCACTTGCAACTTGCTTTAACATGTTTAACAGTGCATGAAATGTTGTCTAAAACAAAAAAGAATGATGCATTTTATGGCTGGATCTGGTTTTATTACATTCTGAATTGGACGTTGAAAATGAGCTTATCTCAGCCAGCAGAGAGGTCAAATCACAGTAATGCAAACTCAGTCAGAGACATAGATTTTCACTTGCAACTTGATTTAACATGTTTAACAGTGCATGAAATGTTGTCTAAAACAAAAAAGAATGATGCATTTTATGGCTGGATCTGGGTTTATTACATTCTGAATTGGACGTTGAAAATGAGCTTATCTCAGCCAGCAGAGAGGTCAAATCACAGTAATGCAAACTCAGTCAGAGACATAGATTTTCACTTGCTACTTGCTTTAACATGTTTAACAGTGCATGAAATGTTGTCTAAAACAAAAAAGAATGATGCATTTTATAGCTGGATCAGGTTTTATTACATTCTGAATTGGACGTTGAAAATGAGCTTATCTCAGCCAGCAGAGAGGTCAAATCACAGTAATGCAAACTTAGTCAGAGACATAGATTTTCACTTGCAACTTGCTTTAACATGTTTAACAGTGCATGAAATGTTGTCTAAAACAAAAAGAATGATGCATTTTATAGCTGGATCAGGTTTTATTACATTCTGAATTGGACGTTGAAAATGAGCTTATCTCAGCCAGCAGAGAGGTCAAATCACAGTAATGCAAACTCAGTCAGAGACATAGATTTTCACTTGCAACTTGCTTTAACATGTTTAACAGTGCATTAATTGTTGTCTAAAACAAAAAAGAATGATGCATTTTATGGCTGGATCTGTTTTATCACTTTCTGAATTGGACGTTGAAAATGAACTTATCTCAGCCAGCAGAGAGGTCAAATCACAGTAATGCAAACTCAGTCAGAGACATAGATTTTCACTTGCAACTTGCTTTAACATGTTTAACAGTGCATGAAATGTTGTCTAAAACAAAAAAGAATGATGCATTTTATGGCTGGATCTGGTTTTATTACATTCTGAATTGGACGTTGAAAATGAGCTTATCTCAGCCCAGCAGAGAGGTCAAATCACAGTAATGCAAACTCAGTCAGAGACATAGATTTTCACTTGCAACTTGCTTTAACATGTTTAACAGTGCATGAAATGTTGTCTAAAACAAAAAAGAATGATGCATTTTATGGCTGGATCTGGTTTTATTACATTCTGAATTGGACGTTGAAAATGAGCTTATCTCAGCCAGCAGAGAGGTCAAATCACAGTAATGCAAACTCAGTCAGAGACATAGATTTTCACTTGCAACTTGCTTTAACATGTTTAACAGTGCATGAAATGTTGTCTAAAACAAAAAAGAATGATGCATTTTATAGCTGGATCAGGTTTTATTACATTCTGAATTGGACGTTGAAAATGAGCTTATCTCAGCCAGCAGAGAGGTCAAATCACAGTAATGCAAACTCAGTCAGAGACATAGATTTTCACTTGCAACTTGCTTTAACATGTTTAACAGTGCATGAAATGTTGTCTAAAACAAAAAAGAATGATGCATTTTATGGCTGGATCTGGTTTTATTACATTCTGAATTGGACGTTGAAAATGAGCTTATCTCAGCCAGCAGAGAGGTCAAATCACAGTAATGCAAACTCAGTCAGAGACATAGATTTTCACTTGCAACTTGCTTTAACATGTTTAACAGTGCATGAAATGTTGTCTAAAACAAAAAAGAATGATGCATTTTATGGCTGGATCTGGTTTTATTACATTCTGAATTGGACGTTGAAAATGAGCTTATCTCAGCCAGCAGAGAGGTCAAATCACAGTAATGCAAACTCAGTCAGAGACATAGATTTTCACTTGCAACTTGATTTAACATGTTTAACAGTGCATGAAATGTTGTCTAAAACAAAAAAGAATGATGCATTTTATGGCTGGATCTGGGTTTATTACATTCTGAATTGGACGTTGAAAATGAGCTTATCTCAGCCAGCAGAGAGGTCAAATCACAGTAATGCAAACTCAGTCAGAGACATAGATTTTCACTTGCTACTTGCTTTAACATGTTTAACAGTGCATGAAATGTTGTCTAAAACAAAAAAGAATGATGCATTTTATGTCTGGATCAGGTTTTATTACATTCTGAATTGGACGTTGAAAATGAGCTTATCTCAGCCAGCAGAGAGGTCAAATCACAGTAATGCAAACTCAGTCAGAGACATAGATTTTCACTTGCAACTTGCTTTAACATGTTTAACAGTGCATGAAATGTTGTCTAAAACAAAAAAGAATGATGCATTTTATAGCTGGATCAGGTTTTATTACATTCTGAATTGGACGTTGAAAATGAGCTTATCTCAGCCAGCAGAGAGGTCAAATCACAGTAATGCAAACTCAGTCAGAGACATAGATTTTCACTTGCAACTTGCTTTAACATGTTTAACAGTGCATGAAATGTTGTCTAAAACAAAAAAGAATGATGCATTTTATAGCTGGATCAGGTTTTATTACATTCTGAATTGGACGTTGAAAATGAGCTTATCTCAGCCAGCAGAGAGGTCAAATCACAGTAATGCAAACTCAGTCAGAGACATAGATTTTCACTTGCAACTTGCTTTAACATGTTTAACAGTGCATGAAATGTTGTCTAAAACAAAAAAGAATGATGCATTTTATGGCTGGATCTGGTTTTATTACATTCTGAATTGGACGTTGAAAATGAGCTTATCTCAGCCCAGCAGAGAGGTCAAATCACAGTAATGCAAACTCAGTCAGAGACATAGATTTTCACTTGCAACTTGCTTTAACATGTTTAACAGTGCATGAAATGTTGTCTAAAACAAAAAAGAATGATGCATTTTATGGCTGGATCTGGTTTTATTACATTCTGAATTGGACGTTGAAAATGAGCTTATCTCAGCCAGCAGAGAGGTCAAATCACAGTAATGCAAACTCAGTCAGAGACATAGATTTTCACTTGCAACTTGCTTTAACATGTTTAACAGTGCATGAAATGTTGTCTAAAACAAAAAAGAATGATGCATTTTATGGCTGGATCTGGTTTTATTACATTCTGAATTGGACGTTGAAAATGAGCTTATCTCAGCCAGCAGAGAGGTCAAATCACAGTAATGCAAACTCAGTCAGAGACATAGATTTTCACTTGCAACTTGATTTAACATGTTTAACAGTGCATGAAATGTTGTCTAAAACAAAAAAGAATGATGCATTTTATGGCTGGATCTGGGTTTATTACATTCTGAATTGGACGTTGAAAATGAGCTTATCTCAGCCAGCAGAGAGGTCAAATCACAGTAATGCAAACTCAGTCAGAGACATAGATTTTCACTTGCTACTTGCTTTAACATGTTTAACAGTGCATGAAATGTTGTCTAAAACAAAAAAGAATGATGCATTTTATAGCTGGATCAGGTTTTATTACATTCTGAATTGGACGTTGAAAATGAGCTTATCTCAGCCAGCAGAGAGGTCAAATCACAGTAATGCAAACTTAGTCAGAGACATAGATTTTCACTTGCAACTTCCTTTAACATGTTTAACAGTGCATGAAATGTTGTCTAAAACAAAAAGAATGATGCATTTTATAGCTGGATCAGGTTTTATTACATTCTGAATTGGACGTTGAAAATGAGCTTATCTCAGCCAGCAGAGAGGTCAAATCACAGTAATGCAAACTCAGTCAGAGACATAGATTTTCACTTGCAACTTGCTTTAACATGTTTAACAGTGCATTAATTGTTGTCTAAAACAAAAAAGAATGATGCATTTTATGGCTGGATCTGTTTTATCACTTTCTGAATTGGACGTTGAAAATGAACTTATCTCAGCCAGCAGAGAGGTCAAATCACAGTAATGCAAACTCAGTCAGAGACATAGATTTTCACTTGCAACTTGCTTTAACATGTTTAACAGTGCATGAAATGTTGTCTAAAACAAAAAAGAATGATGCATTTTATGGCTGGATCTGGTTTTATTACATTCTGAATTGGACGTTGAAAATGAGCTTATCTCAGCCAGCAGAGAGGTCAAATAACAGTAATGCAAACTCAGTCAGAGACATAGATTTTCACTTGCAACTTGCTTTAACATGTTTAACAGTGCATGAAATGTTGTCTAAAACAAAAAAGAATGATGCATTTTATAGCTAGATCAGGTTTTATTACATTCTGAATTGGACGTTGAAAATGAGCTTGTCTCAGCCAGCAGAGAGGTCAAATCACAGTAATGCAAACTCAGTCAGAGACATAGATTTTCACTTGCAACTTGCTTTAACATGTTTAACAGTGCATGAAATGTTGTCTAAAACAAAAAAGAATGATGCATTTTATGGCTGGATCAGGTTTTATTACATTCTGAATTGGACGTTGAAAATGAGCTTATCTCAGCCAGCAGAGAGGTCAAATCACAGTAATGCAAACTCAGTCAGAGACATAGATTTTCACTTGCAACTTGCTTTAACATGTTTAACAGTGCATGAAATGTTGTCTAAAACAAAAAAGAATGATGCATTTTATAGCTGGATCAGGTTTTATTACATTCTGAATTGGACGTTGAAAATGAGCTTATCTCAGCCAGCAGAGAGGTCAAATAACAGTAATGCAAACTCAGTCAGAGACATAGATTTTCACTTGCAACTTGCTTTAACATGTTTAACAGTGCATGAAATGTTGTCTAAAACAAAAAAGAATGATGCATTTTATAGCTGGATCAGGTTTTATTACATTCTGAATTGGACGTTGAAAATGAGCTTATCTCAGCCAGCAGAGAGGTCAAATCACAGTAATGCAAACTCAGTCAGAGACATAGATTTTCACTTGCAACTTGCTTTAACATGTTTAACAGTGCATGAAATGTTGTCTAAAACAAAAAAGAATGATGCATTTTATGGCTGGATCAGGTTTTATTACATTCTGAATTGGACGTTGAAAATGAGCTTATCTCAGCCAGCAGAGAGGTCAAATCACAGTAATGCAAACTCAGTCAGAGACATAGATTTTCACTTGCAACTTGCTTTAACATGTTTAACAGTGCATGAAATGTTGTCTAAAACAAAAAAGAATGATGCATTTTATGGCTGGATCTGGTTTTATTACATTCTGAATTGGACGTTGAAAATGAGCTTATCTCAGCCCAGCAGAGAGGTCAAATCACAGTAATGCAAACTCAGTCAGAGACATAGATTTTCACTTGCAACTTGCTTTAACATGTTTAACAGTGCATGAAATGTTGTCTAAAACAAAAAAGAATGATGCATTTTATTTCTGGATCTGGTTTTATTACATTCTGAATTGGACGTTGAAAATGAGCTTATCTCAGCCAGCAGAGAGGTCAAATAACAGTAATGCAAACTCAGTCAGAGACATAGATTTTCACTTGCAACTTGCTTTAACATGTTTAACAGTGCATGAAATGTTGTCTAAAACAAAAAAGAATGATGCATTTTATAGCTAGATCAGGTTTTATTACATTCTGAATTGGACGTTGAAAATGAGCTTATCTCAGCCAGCAGAGAGGTCAAATCACAGTAATGCAAACTCAGTCAGAGACATAGATTTTAACTTGCAACTTGCTTTAACATGTTTAACAGTGCATGAAATGTTGTCTAAAACAAAAAAGAATGATGCATTTTATGGCTGGATCAGGTTTTATTACATTCTGAATTGGACGTTGAAAATGAGCTTATCTCAGCCAGCAGAGAGGTCAAATCACAGTAATGCAAACTCAGTCAGAGACATAGATTTTCACTTGCAACTTGCTTTAACATGTTTAACAGTGCATGAAATGTTGTCTAAAACAAAAAAGAATGATGCATTTTATGTCTGGATCAGGTTTTATTACATTCTGAATTGGACGTTGAAAATGAGCTTATCTCAGCCAGCAGAGAGGTCAAATCACAGTAATGCAAACTCAGTCAGAGACATAGATTTTCACTTGCAACTTGCTTTAACATGTTTAACAGTGCATGAAATGTTGTCTAAAACAAAAAAGAATGATGCATTTTATAGCTGGATCAGGTTTTATTACATTCTGAATTGGACGTTGAAAATGAGCTTATCTCAGCCAGCAGAGAGGTCAAATCACAGTAATGCAAACTCAGTCAGAGACATAGATTTTCACTTGCAACTTGCTTTAACATGTTTAACAGTGCATGAAATGTTGTCTAAAACAAAAAAGAATGATGCATTTTATGGCTGGATCTGTTTTTATCACTTTCTGAATTGGACGTTGAAAATGAGCTTATCTCAGCCAGCAGAGAGGTCAAATCACAGTAATGCAAACTCAGTCAGAGACATAGAATTTCACTTGCAACTTGATTTAACATGTTTAACAGTGCATGAAATGTTGTCTAAAACAAAAAAGAATGATGCATTTTATAGCTGGATCAGGTTTTATTACATTCTGAATTGGACGTTGAAAATGAGCTTATCTCAGCCAGCAGAGAGGTCAAATCACAGTAATGCAAACTCAGTCAGAGACATAGATTTTCACTTGCAACTTGCTTTAACATGTTTAACAGTGCATGAAATGTTGTCTAAAACAAAAAAGAATGATGCATTTTATGGCTGGATCAGGTTTTATTACATTCTGAATTGGACGTTGAAAATGAGCTTATCTCAGCCAGCAGAGAGGTCAAATCACAGTAATGCAAACTCAGTCAGAGACATAGATTTTCACTTGCAACTTGCTTTAACATGTTTAACAGTGCATGAAATGTTGTCTAAAACAAAAAAGAATGATGCATTTTATGTCTGGATCAGGTTTTATTACATTCTGAATTGGACGTTGAAAATGAGCTTATCTCAGCCAGCAGAGAGGTCAAATCACAGTAATGCAAACTCAGTCAGAGACATAGATTTTCACTTGCAACTTGCTTTAACATGTTTAACAGTGCATGAAATGTTGTCTTAAACAAAAAAGAATGATGCATTTTATAGCTGGATCAGGTTTTATTACATTCTGAATTGGACGTTGAAAATGAGCTTATCTCAGCCAGCAGAGAGGTCAAATCACAGTAATGCAAACTCAGTCAGAGACATAGATTTTCACTTGCAACTTGCTTTAACATGTTTAACAGTGCATGAAATGTTGTCTAAAACAAAAAAGAATGATGCATTTTATGGCTGGATCTGTTTTTATCACTTTCTGAATTGGACGTTGAAAATGAGCTTATCTCAGCCAGCAGAGAGGTCAAATCACAGTAATGCAAACTCAGTCAGAGACATAGAATTTCACTTGCAACTTGATTTAACATGTTTAACAGTGCATGAAATGTTGTCTAAAACAAAAAAGAATGATGCATTTTATAGCTGGATCAGGTTTTATTACATTCTGAATTGGACGTTGAAAATGAGCTTATCTCAGCCAGCAGAGAGGTCAAATCACAGTAATGCAAACTCAGTCAGAGACATAGATTTTCACTTGCAACTTGCTTTAACATGTTTAACAGTGCATGAAATGTTGTCTAAAACAAAAAAGAATGATGCATTTTATGGCTGGATCTGGTTTTATTACATTCTGAATTGGACGTTGAAAATGAGCTTATCTCAGCCAGCAGAGAGGTCAAATCACAGTAATGCAAACTCAGTCAGAGACATAGATTTTCACTTGCAACTTGCTTTAACATGTTTAACAGTGCATGAAATGTTGTCTAAAACAAAAAAGAATGATGCATTTTATGGCTGGATCAGGTTTTATTACATTCTGAATTGGACGTTGAAAATGAGCTTATCTCAGCCAGCAGAGAGGTCAAATCACAGTAATGCAAACTCAGTCAGAGACATAGATTTTCACTTGCAACTTGCTTTAACATGTTTAACAGTGCATGAAATGTTGTCTAAAACAAAAAAGAATGATGCATTTTATGGCTGGATCTGGTTTTATTACATTCTGAATTGGACGTTGAAAATGAGCTTATCTCAGCCAGCAGAGAGGTCAAATCACAGTAATGCAAACTCAGTCAGAGACATAGATTTTCACTTGCAACTTGCTTTAACATGTTTAACAGTGCATGAAATGTTGTCTAAAACAAAAAAGAATGATGCATTTTATGGCTGGATCTGGTTTTATTACATTCTGAATTGGACGTTGAAAATGAGCTTATCTCAGCCAGCAGAGAGGTCAAATCACAGTAATGCAAACTCAGTCAGAGACATAGATTTTCACTTGCAACTTGCTTTAACATGTTTAACAGTGCATTAATTGTTGTCTAAAACAAAAAAGAATGATGCATTTTATGGCTGGATCTGTTTTATCACTTTCTGAATTGGACGTTAAAAAATGAACTTATCTCAGCCAGCAGAGAGGTCAAATCACAGTAATGCAAACTCAGTCAGAGACATAGATTTTCACTTGCAACTTGCTTTAACATGTTTAACAGTGCATGAAATGTTGTCTAAAACAAAAAGAATGATGCATTTTATGGCTGGATCTGTTTTATCACTTTCTGAATTGGACGTTGAAAATGAACTTATCTCAGCCAGCAGAGAGGTCAAATCACAGTAATGCAAACTCAGTCAGAGACATAGATTTTCACTTGCAACTTGCTTTAACATGTTTAACAGTGCATGAAATGATGTCTAAAACAAAAAAGAATGATGCATTTTATAGCTAGATCAGGTTTTATTACATTCTGAATTGGACGTTGAAAATGAGCTTATCTCAGCCAGCAGAGAGGTCAAATCACAGTAATGCAAACTCAGTCAGAGACATAGATTTTCACTTGCAACTTGCTTTAACATGTTTAACAGTGCATGAAATGTTGTCTAAAACAAAAAAGAATGATGCATTTTATGGCTGGATCTGTTTTTATCACTTTCTGAATTGGACGTTGAAAATGAGCTTATCTCAGCCAGCAGAGAGGTCAAATCACAGTAATGCAAACTCAGTCAGAGACATAGATTTTCACTTGCAACTTGCTTTAACATGTTTAACAGTGCATGAAATGTTGTCTAAAACAAAAAAGAATGATGCATTTTATGGCTGGATCTGGTTTTATTACATTCTGAATTGGACGTTGAAAATGAGCTTATCTCAGCCAGCAGAGAGGTCAAATCACAGTAATGCAAACTTAGTCAGAGACATAGATTTTCACTTGCAACTTGCTTTAACATGTTTAACAGTGCATGAAATGTTGTCTAAAACAAAAAAGAATGATGCATTTTATGGCTGGATTTGTTTTTATCACTTTCTGAATTGGACGTTGAAAATGAGCTTATCTCAGCCAGCAGAGAGGTCAAATCACAGTAATGCAAACTCAGTCAGAGACATAGATTTTCACTTGCAACTTGCTTTAACATGTTTAACAGTGCATGAAATGTTGTCTAAAACAAAAAAGAATGATGCATTTTATAGCTGGATCAGGTTTTATTACATTCTGAATTGGACGTTGAAAATGAGCTTATCTCAGCCAGCAGAGAGGTCAAATCACAGTAATGCAAACTCAGTCAGAGACATAGATTTTCACTTGCAACTTGCTTTAACATGTTTAACAGTGCATGAAATGTTGTCTAAAACAAAAAGAATGATGCATTTTATGGCTGGATCTGTTTTTATCACTTTCTGAATTGGACGTTGAAAATGAGCTTATCTCAGCCAGCAGAGAGGTCAAATAACAGTAATGCAAACTCAGTCAGAGACATAGATTTTCACTTGCAACTTGCTTTAACATGTTTAACAGTGCATGAAATGTTGTCTAAAACAAAAAAGAATGATGCATTTTATGGCTGGATCTGTTTTTATCACTTTCTGAATTGGACGTTGAAAATGAGCTTATCTCAGCCAGCAGAGAGGTCAAATCACAGTAATGCAAACTCAGTCAGAGACATAGATTTTCACTTGCAACTTGCTTTAACATGTTTAACAGTGCATGAAATGTTGTCTAAAACAAAAAAGAATGATGCATTTTATGGCTGGATCTGGTTTTATTACATTCTGAATTGGACGTTGAAAATGAGCTTATCTCAGTCAGCAGAGAGGTCAAATCACAGTAATGCAAACTCAGTCAGAGACATAGATTTTCACTTACAACTTGCTTTAACATGTTTAACAGTGCATGAAATGTTGTCTAAAACAAAAAAGAATGATGCATTTTATAGCTGGATCAGGTTTTATTACATTCTGAATTGGACGTTGAAAAAGAGCTTATCTCAGCCAGCAGAGAGGTCAAATCACAGTAATGCAAACTCAGTCAGAGACATAGATTTTCACTTGCAACTTGCTTTAACATGTTTAACAGTGCATGAAATGTTGTCTAAAACAAAAAAGAATGATGCATTTTATGGCTGGATCAGGTTTTATTACATTCTGAATTGGACGTTGAAAATGAGCTTATCTCAGCCAGCAGAGAGGTCAAATCACAGTAATGCAAACTCAGTCAGAGGCATAGATTTTCACTTGCAACTTGCTTTAACATGTTTAACAGTGCATGAAATGTTGTCTAAAACAAAAAAGAATGATGCATTTTATGGCTGGATCTGTTTTTATCACTTTCTGAAATGGACGTTGAAAATGAGCTTATCTCAGCCAGCAGAGAGGTCAAATCACAGTAATGCAAACTCAGTCAGAGACATAGATTTTCACTTGCAACTTGCTTTAACATGTTTAACAGTGCATGAAATGTTATCTAAAACAAAAAAGAATGATGCATTTTATAGCTGGATCAGGTTTTATTACATTCTGAATTGGACGTTGAAAATGAGCTTATCTCAGCCAGCAGAGAGGTCAAATCACAGTAATGCAAACTTAGTCAGAGACATAGATTTTCACTTGCAACTTGCTTTAACATGTTTAACAGTGCATGAAATGTTGTCTAAATTAAAAAAGAATGATGCATTTTATGGCTGGATCTGTTTTTATCACTTTCTGAAATGGACGTTGAAAATGAGCTTATCTCAGCCAGCAGAGAGGTCAAATCACAGTAATGCAAACTCAGTCAGAGACATAGATTTTCACTTGCAACTTGCTTTAACATGTTTAACAGTGCATGAAATGTTGTCTAAAATAAAAAAGAATGATGCATTTTATAGCTGGATCAGGTTTTATTACATTCTGAATTGGACGTTGAAAATGAGCTTATCTCAGCCAGCAGAGAGGTCAAATCACAGTAATGCAAACTCAGTCAGAGACATAGATTTTCACTTGCAACTTGCTTTAACATGTTTAACAGTGCATGAAATGTTGTCTAAAACAAAAAGAATGATGCATTTTATGGCTGGATCAGGTTTTATTACATTCTGAATTGGACGTTGAAAATGAGCTTATCTCAGCCAGCAGAGAGGTCAAATCACAGTAATGCAAACTCAGTCAGAGACATAGATTTTCACTTGCAACTTGCTTTAACATGTTTAACAGTGCATGAAATGTTGTCTAAAACAAAAAGAATGATGCATTTTATGGCTGGATCAGGTTTTATTACATTCTGAATTGGACGTTGAAAATGAGCTTATCTCAGCCAGCAGAGAGGTCAAATCACAGTAATGCAAACTCAGTCAGAGACATAGATTTTCACTTGCAACTTGCTTTAACATGTTTAACAGTGCATGAAATGTTGTCTAAAACAAAAAAGAATGATGCATTTTATGGCTGGATCAGGTTTTATTACATTCTGAATTGGACGTTGAAAATGAGCTTATCTCAGCCAGCAGAGAGGTCAAATCACAGTAATGCAAACTCAGTCAGAGACATAGATTTTCACTTGCAACTTGCTTTAACATGTTTAACAGTGCATGAAATGATGTCTAAAACAAAAAAGAATGATGCATTTTATAGCTAGATCAGGTTTTATTACATTCTGAATTGGACGTTGAAAATGAGCTTATCTCAGCCAGCAGAGAGGTCAAATCACAGTAATGCAAACTCAGTCAGAGACATAGATTTTCACTTGCAACTTGCTTTAACATGTTTAACAGTGCATGAAATGTTGTCTAAAACAAAAAAGAATGATGCATTTTATGGCTGGATCTGTTTTTATCACTTTCTGAATTGGACGTTGAAAATGAGCTTATCTCAGCCAGCAGAGAGGTCAAATCACAGTAATGCAAACTTAGTCAGAGACATAGATTTTCACTTGCAACTTGCTTTAACATGTTTAACAGTGCATGAAATGTCTAAAACAAAAAAGAATGATGCATTTTATGGCTGGATTTGTTTTTATCACTTTCTGAATTGGACGTTGAAAATGAGCTTATCTCAGCCAGCAGAGAGGTCAAATCACAGTAATGCAAACTCAGTCAGAGACATAGATTTTCACTTGCAACTTGCTTTAACATGTTTAACAGTGCATGAAATGTTGTCTAAAACAAAAAAGAATGATGCATTTTATAGCTGGATCAGGTTTTATTACATTCTGAATTGGACGTTGAAAATGAGCTTATCTCAGCCAGCAGAGAGGTCAAATCACAGTAATGCAAACTCAGTCAGAGACATAGATTTTCACTTGCAACTTGCTTTAACATGTTTAACAGTGCATGAAATGTTGTCTAAAACAAAAAGAATGATGCATTTTATGGCTGGATCTGTTTTTATCACTTTCTGAATTGGACGTTGAAAATGAGCTTATCTCAGCCAGCAGAGAGGTCAAATAACAGTAATGCAAACTCAGTCAGAGACATAGATTTTCACTTGCAACTTGCTTTAACATGTTTAACAGTGCATGAAATGTTGTCTAAAACAAAAAAGAATGATGCATTTTATGGCTGGATCTGGTTTTATTACATTCTGAATTGGACGTTGAAAATGAGCTTATCTCAGCCAGCAGAGAGGTCAAATCACAGTAATGCAAACTCAGTCAGAGACATAGATTTTCACTTGCAACTTGATTTAACATGTTTAACAGTGCATGAAATGTTGTCTAAAACAAAAAAGAATGATGCATTTTATGGCTGGATCTGGGTTTATTACATTCTGAATTGGACGTTGAAAATGAGCTTATCTCAGCCAGCAGAGAGGTCAAATCACAGTAATGCAAACTCAGTCAGAGACATAGATTTTCACTTGCTACTTGCTTTAACATGTTTAACAGTGCATGAAATGTTGTCTAAAACAAAAAAGAATGATGCATTTTATAGCTGGATCAGGTTTTATTACATTCTGAATTGGACGTTGAAAATGAGCTTATCTCAGCCAGCAGAGAGGTCAAATCACAGTAATGCAAACTTAGTCAGAGACATAGATTTTCACTTGCAACTTGCTTTAACATGTTTAACAGTGCATGAAATGTTGTCTAAAACAAAAAGAATGATGCATTTTATAGCTGGATCAGGTTTTATTACATTCTGAATTGGACGTTGAAAATGAGCTTATCTCAGCCAGCAGAGAGGTCAAATCACAGTAATGCAAACTCAGTCAGAGACATAGATTTTCACTTGCAACTTGCTTTAACATGTTTAACAGTGCATTAATTGTTGTCTAAAACAAAAAAGAATGATGCATTTTATGGCTGGATCTGTTTTATCACTTTCTGAATTGGACGTTGAAAATGAACTTATCTCAGCCAGCAGAGAGGTCAAATCACAGTAATGCAAACTCAGTCAGAGACATAGATTTTCACTTGCAACTTGCTTTAACATGTTTAACAGTGCATGAAATGTTGTCTAAAACAAAAAAGAATGATGCATTTTATGGCTGGATCTGGTTTTATTACATTCTGAATTGGACGTTGAAAATGAGCTTATCTCAGCCCAGCAGAGAGGTCAAATCACAGTAATGCAAACTCAGTCAGAGACATAGATTTTCACTTGCAACTTGCTTTAACATGTTTAACAGTGCATGAAATGTTGTCTAAAACAAAAAAGAATGATGCATTTTATGGCTGGATCTGGTTTTATTACATTCTGAATTGGACGTTGAAAATGAGCTTATCTCAGCCAGCAGAGAGGTCAAATCACAGTAATGCAAACTCAGTCAGAGACATAGATTTTCACTTGCAACTTGCTTTAACATGTTTAACAGTGCATGAAATGTTGTCTAAAACAAAAAAGAATGATGCATTTTATAGCTGGATCAGGTTTTATTACATTCTGAATTGGACGTTGAAAATGAGCTTATCTCAGCCAGCAGAGAGGTCAAATCACAGTAATGCAAACTCAGTCAGAGACATAGATTTTCACTTGCAACTTGCTTTAACATGTTTAACAGTGCATGAAATGTTGTCTAAAACAAAAAAGAATGATGCATTTTATGGCTGGATCTGGTTTTATTACATTCTGAATTGGACGTTGAAAATGAGCTTATCTCAGCCAGCAGAGAGGTCAAATCACAGTAATGCAAACTCAGTCAGAGACATAGATTTTCACTTGCAACTTGCTTTAACATGTTTAACAGTGCATGAAATGTTGTCTAAAACAAAAAGAATGATGCATTTTATGGCTGGATCTGTTTTTATCACTTTCTGAATTGGACGTTGAAAATGAGCTTATCTCAGCCAGCAGAGAGGTCAAATAACAGTAATGCAAACTCAGTCAGAGACATAGATTTTCACTTGCAACTTGCTTTAACATGTTTAACAGTGCATGAAATGTTGTCTAAAACAAAAAAGAATGATGCATTTTATGGCTGGATCTGGTTTTATTACATTCTGAATTGGACGTTGAAAATGAGCTTATCTCAGCCAGCAGAGAGGTCAAATCACAGTAATGCAAACTCAGTCAGAGACATAGATTTTCACTTGCAACTTGCTTTAACATGTTTAACAGTGCATGAAATGTTGTCTAAAACAAAAAAGAATGATGCATTTTATAGCTGGATCAGGTTTTATTACATTCTGAATTGGACGTTGAAAATGAGCTTATCTCAGCCAGCAGAGAGGTCAAATCACAGTAATGCAAACTCAGTCAGAGACATAGATTTTCACTTGCAACTTGCTTTAACATGTTTAACAGTACATGAAATGTTGTCTAAAACAAAAAAGAATGATGCATTTTATGGCTGGATCTGGTTTTATTACATTCTGAATTGGACGTTGAAAATGAGCTTATCTCAGCCAGCAGAGAGGTCAAATCACAGTAATGCAAACTCAGTCAGAGACATAGATTTTCACTTGCAACTTGCTTTAACATGTTTAACAGTGCATGAAATGTTGTCTAAAACAAAAAAGAATGATGCATTTTATGGCTGGATCTGGTTTTATTACATTCTGAATTGGACGTTGAAAATGAGCTTATCAGCCAGCAGAGAGGTCAAATCACAGTAATGCAAACTCAGTCAGAGACATAGATTTTCACTTACAACTTGCTTTAACATGTTTAACAGTGCATGAAATGTTGTCTAAAACAAAAAAGAATGATGCATTTTATGGCTGGATCTGGTTTTATTACATTCTGAATTGGACGTTGAAAATGAGCTTATCTCAGCCAGCAGAGAGGTCAAATCACAGTAATGCAAACTCAGTCAGAGACATAGATTTTCACTTGCAACTTGCTTTAACATGTTTAACAGTGCATGAAATGTTGTCTAAAACAAAAAATAATGATGCATTTTATGGCTGGATCTGGTTTTATTACATTCTGAATTGGACGTTGAAAATGAGCTTATCTCAGCCAGCAGAGAGGTCAAATCACAGTAATGCAAACTCAGTCAGAGACATAGATTTTCACTTGCAACTTGCTTTAACATGTTTAACAGTGCATGAAATGTTGTCTAAAACAAAAAAGAATGATGCATTTTATAGCTGGATCAGGTTTTATTACATTCTGAATTGGACGTTGAAAATGAGCTTATCTCAGCCAGCAGAGAGGTCAAATCACAGTAATGCAAACTCAGTCAGAGACATAGATTTTCACTTGCAACTTGCTTTAACATGTTTAACAGTGCATGAAATGTTGTCTAAAACAAAAAAGAATGATGCATTTTATAGCTGGATCAGGTTTTATTACATTCTGAATTGGACGTTGAAAATGAGCTTATCTCAGCCAGCAGAGAGGTCAAATCACAGTAATGCAAACTCAGTCAGAGACATAGATTTTCACTTGCAACTTGCTTTAACATGTTTAACAGTGCATGAAATGTTGTCTAAAACAAAAAAGAATGATGCATTTTATGGCTGGATTTGGTTTTATTACATTCTGAATTGGACGTTGAAAATGAGCTTATCTCAGCCAGCAGAGAGGTCAAATCACAGTAATGCAAACTCAGTCTGAGACATAGATTTTCACTTGCAACTTGCTTTAACATGTTTAACAGTGCATGAAATGTTGTCTAAAACAAAAAAGAATGATGCATTTTATAGCTGGATCAGGTTTTATCACTTTCTGAATTGGACGTTGAAAATGAGCTTATCTCAGCCAGCAGAGAGGTCAAATCACAGTAATGCAAACTCAGTCAGAGACATAGATTTTCACTTGCAACTTGCTTTAACATGTTTAACAGAGCATGAAATGTTGTCTAAAACAAAAAAGAATGATGCATTTTATAGCTGGATCAGGTTTTATTACATTCTGAATTGGACGTTGAAAATGAGCTTATCTCAGCCAGCAGAGAGGTCAAATCACAGTAATGCAAACTCAGTCAGAGACATAGATTTTCACTTGCAACTTGCTTTAACATGTTTAACAGTGCATGAAATGTTGTCTAAAACAAAAAAGAATGATGCAATTTATAGCTGGATCTGGTTTTATTACATTCTGAATTGGACGTTGAAAATGAGCTTATCTCAGCCAGCAGAGAGGTCAAATCACAGTAATGCAAACTCAGTCAGAGACATAGATTTTCACTTGCAACTTGCTTTAACATGTTTAACAGTGCATGAAATGTTGTCTAAAACAAAAAGAATGATGCATTTTATGGCTGGATCTGTTTTTATCACTTTCTGAATTGGACGTTGAAAATGAACTTATCTCAGCCAGCAGAGAGGTCAAATAACAGTAATGCAAACTCAGTCAGAGACATAGATTTTCACTTGCAACTTGCTTTAACATGTTTAACAGTGCATGAAATGTTGTCTAAAACAAAAAAGAATGATGCATTTTATGGCTGGATCTGGTTTTATTACATTCTGAATTGGACGTTGAAAATGAGCTTATCTCAGCCAGCAGAGAGGTCAAATCACAGTAATGCAAACTCAGTCAGAGACATAGATTTTCACTTGCAACTTGCTTTAACATGTTTAACAGTGCATGAAATGTTGTCTAAAACAAAAAAGAATGATGCATTTTATGGCTGGATCTGTTTTTATCACTTTCTGAATTGGACGTTGAAAATGAGCTTATCTCAGCCAGCAGAGAGGTCAAATCACAGTAATGCAAACTCAGTCAGAGACATAGATTTTCACTTGCAACTTGCTTTAACATGTTTAACAGTGCATGAAATGTTGTCTAAAACAAAAAAGAATGATGCATTTTATGGCTGGATCTGGTTTTATTACATTCTGAATTGGACGTTGAAAATGAGCTTATCTCAGTCAGCAGAGAGGTCAAATCACAGTAATGCAAACTCAGTCAGAGACATAGATTTTCACTTACAACTTGCTTTAACATGTTTAACAGTGCATGAAATGTTGTCTAAAACAAAAAAGAATGATGCATTTTATAGCTGGATCAGGTTTTATTACATTCTGAATTGGACGTTGAAAAAGAGCTTATCTCAGCCAGCAGAGAGGTCAAATCACAGTAATGCAAACTCAGTCAGAGACATAGATTTTCACTTGCAACTTGCTTTAACATGTTTAACAGTACATGAAATGTTGTCTAAAACAAAAAAGAATGATGCATTTTATGGCTGGATCTGGTTTTATTACATTCTGAATTGGACGTTGAAAATGAGCTTATCTCAGCCAGCAGAGAGGTCAAATCACAGTAATGCAAACTCAGTCAGAGACATAGATTTTCACTTGCAACTTGCTTTAACATGTTTAACAGTGCATGAAATGTTGTCTAAAACAAAAAAGAATGATGCATTTTATGGCTGGATCTGGTTTTATTACATTCTGAATTGGACGTTGAAAATGAGCTTATCAGCCAGCAGAGAGGTCAAATCACAGTAATGCAAACTCAGTCAGAGACATAGATTTTCACTTACAACTTGCTTTAACATGTTTAACAGTGCATGAAATGTTGTCTAAAACAAAAAAGAATGATGCATTTTATGGCTGGATCTGGTTTTATTACATTCTGAATTGGACGTTGAAAATGAGCTTATCTCAGCCAGCAGAGAGGTCAAATCACAGTAATGCAAACTCAGTCAGAGACATAGATTTTCACTTGCAACTTGCTTTAACATGTTTAACAGTGCATGAAATGTTGTCTAAAACAAAAAAGAATGATGCATTTTATGGCTGGATCTGGTTTTATTACATTCTGAATTGGACGTTGAAAATGAGCTTATCTCAGCCAGCAGAGAGGTCAAATCACAGTAATGCAAACTCAGTCAGAGACATAGATTTTCACTTGCAACTTGCTTTAACATGTTTAACAGTGCATGAAATGTTGTCTAAAACAAAAAAGAATGATGCATTTTATAGCTGGATCAGGTTTTATTACATTCTGAATTGGACGTTGAAAATGAGCTTATCTCAGCCAGCAGAGAGGTCAAATCACAGTAATGCAAACTCAGTCAGAGACATAGATTTTCACTTGCAACTTGCTTTAACATGTTTAACAGTGCATGAAATGTTGTCTAAAACAAAAAAGAATGATGCATTTTATAGCTGGATCAGGTTTTATTACATTCTGAATTGGACGTTGAAAATGAGCTTATCTCAGCCAGCAGAGAGGTCAAATCACAGTAATGCAAACTCAGTCAGAGACATAGATTTTCACTTGCAACTTGCTTTAACATGTTTAACAGTGCATGAAATGTTGTCTAAAACAAAAAAGAATGATGCATTTTATGGCTGGATCTGGTTTTATTACATTCTGAATTGGACGTTGAAAATGAGCTTATCTCAGCCAGCAGAGAGGTCAAATCACAGTAATGCAAACTCAGTCTGAGACATAGATTTTCACTTGCAACTTGCTTTAACATGTTTAACAGTGCATGAAATGTTGTCTAAAACAAAAAAGATTGATGCATTTAATAGCTGGATCAGGTTTTATTACATTTTGAATTGGACGTTGAAAATGAGCTTATCTCAGCCAGCAGAGAGGTCAAATCACAGTAATGCAAACTCAGTCAGAGACATAGATTTTCACTTGCAACTTGCTTTAACATGTTTAACAGTGCATGAAATGTTGTCTAAAACAAAAAAGAATGATGCATTTTATGGCTGGATCTGGTTTTATTACATTCTGAATTGGACGTTGAAAATGAGCTTATCTCAGCCAGCAGAGAGGTCAAATCACAGTAATGCAAACTCAGTCTGAGACATAGATTTTCACTTGCAACTTGCTTTAACATGTTTAACAGTGCATGAAATGTTGTCTAAAACAAAAAAGATTGATGCATTTTATAGCTGGATCAGGTTTTATTACATTCTGAATTGGACGTTGAAAATGAGCTTATCTCAGCCAGCAGAGAGGTCAAATCACAGTAATGCAAACTCAGTCAGAGACATAGATTTTCACTTGCAACTTGCTTTAACATGTTTAACAGTGCATGAAATGTTGTCTAAAACAAAAAAGAATGATGCATTTTATAGCTGGATCAGGTTTTATTACATTCTGAATTGGACGTTGAAAATGAGCTTATCTCAGCCAGCAGAGAGGTCAAATCACAGTAATGCAAACTCAGTCAGAGACATAGATTTTCACTTGCAACTTGCTTTAACATGTTTAACAGTGCATGAAATGTTGTCTAAAACAAAAAAGAATGATGCATTTTATGGCTGGATCTGGTTTTATTACATTCTGAATTGGACGTTGAAAATGAGCTTATCTCAGCCAGCAGAGAGGTCAAATCACAGTAATGCAAACTCAGTCAGAGACATAGATTTTCACTTGCAACTTGCTTTAACAGGTTTAACAGTGCATGAAATGTTGTCTAAAACAAAAAAGAATGATGCATTTTATAGCTGGATCAGGTTTTATCACTTTCTGAATTGGACGTTGAAAATGAGCTTATCTCAGCCAGCAGAGAGATCAAATCACAGTAATGCAAACTCAGTCAGAGACATAGATTTTCACTTGCAACTTGCTTTAACATGTTTAACAGTACATGAAATGTCTAAAACAAAAAAGAATGATGCATTTTATGGCTGGATCTGGTTTTATTACATTCTGAATTGGACGTTGAAAATGAGCTTATCTCAGCCAGCAGAAAGGTCAAATCACAGTAATGCAAACTCAGTCAGAGACATAGATTTTCACTTGCAACTTGCTTTCACATGTTTAACAGTGCATGAAATGTTGTCTAAAACAAAAAAGAATGATGCATTTTATGGCTGGATCTGGTTTTATTACATTCTGAATTGGACGTTGAAAATGAGCTTATCTCAGCCAGCAGAGAGGTCAAATCACAGTAATGCAAACTCAGTCAGAGACATAGATTTTCACTTACAACTTGCTTTAACATGTTTAACAGTGCATGAAATGTTGTCTAAAACAAAAAAGAATGATGCATTTTATAGCTGGATCAGGTTTTATTACATTCTGAATTGGACGTTGAAAATGAGCTTATCTCAGCCAGCAGAGAGGTTAAATCACAGTAATGCAAACTCAGTCAGAGACATAGATTTTCACTTGCAACTTGCTTTAACATGTTTAACAGTGCATGAAATGTTGTCTAAAACAAAAAAGAATGATGCATTTTATAGCTGGATCAGGTTTTATTACATTCTGAATTGGACGTTGAAAATGAGCTTATCTCAGCCAGCAGAGAGGTCAAATCACAGTAATGCAAACTCAGTCAGAGACATAGATTTTCACTTGCAACTTGCTTTAACATGTTTAACAGTGCATGAAATGTTGTCTAAAACAAAAAAGAATGATGCATTTTATGGCTGGATCTGGTTTTATTACATTCTGAATTGGACGTTGAAAATGAGCTTATCTCAGCCAGCAGAGAGGTCAAATCACAGTAATGCAAACTCAGTCTGAGACATAGATTTTCACTTGCAACTTGCTTTAACATGTTTAACAGTGCATGAAATGTTGTCTAAAACAAAAAAGATTGATGCATTTAATAGCTGGATCAGGTTTTATTACATTTTGAATTGGACGTTGAAAATGAGCTTATCTCAGCCAGCAGAGAGGTCAAATCACAGTAATGCAAACTCAGTCAGAGACATAGATTTTCACTTGCAACTTGCTTTAACATGTTTAACAGTGCATGAAATGTTGTCTAAAACAAAAAAGAATGATGCATTTTATGGCTGGATCTGGTTTTATTACATTCTGAATTGGACGTTGAAAATGAGCTTATCTCAGCCAGCAGAGAGGTCAAATCACAGTAATGCAAACTCAGTCTGAGACATAGATTTTCACTTGCAACTTGCTTTAACATGTTTAACAGTGCATGAAATGTTGTCTAAAACAAAAAAGATTGATGCATTTTATAGCTGGATCAGGTTTTATTACATTCTGAATTGGACGTTGAAAATGAGCTTATCTCAGCCAGCAGAGAGGTCAAATCACAGTAATGCAAACTCAGTCAGAGACATAGATTTTCACTTGCAACTTGCTTTAACATGTTTAACAGTGCATGAAATGTTGTCTAAAACAAAAAAGAATGATGCATTTTATAGCTGGATCAGGTTTTATTACATTCTGAATTGGACGTTGAAAATGAGCTTATCTCAGCCAGCAGAGAGGTCAAATCACAGTAATGCAAACTCAGTCAGAGACATAGATTTTCACTTGCAACTTGCTTTAACATGTTTAACAGTGCATGAAATGTTGTCTAAAACAAAAAAGAATGATGCATTTTATGGCTGGATCTGGTTTTATTACATTCTGAATTGGACGTTGAAAATGAGCTTATCTCAGCCAGCAGAGAGGTCAAATCACAGTAATGCAAACTCAGTCAGAGACATAGATTTTCACTTGCAACTTGCTTTAACATGTTTAACAGTGCATGAAATGTTGTCTAAAACAAAAAAGAATGATGCATTTTATAGCTGGATCAGGTTTTATCACTTTCTGAATTGGACGTTGAAAATGAGCTTATCTCAGCCAGCAGAGAGATCAAATCACAGTAATGCAAACTCAGTCAGAGACATAGATTTTCACTTGCAACTTGCTTTAACATGTTTAACAGTGCATGAAATGTTGTCTAAAACAAAAAAGAATGATGCATTTTATAGCTGGATCAGGTTTTATTACATTCTGAATTGGACGTTGAAAATGAGCTTATCTCAGCTAGCAGAGAGGTCAAATCACAGTAATGCAAACTCAGTCAGAGACATAGATTTTCACTTGCAACTTGCTTTAACATGTTTAACAGTGCATGAAATGTTGTCTAAAACAAAAAAGAATGATGCATTTTATAGCTGGATCAGGTTTTATCACTTTCTGAATTGGACGTTGAAAATGAGCTTATCTCAGCCAGCAGAGAGGTCAAATCACAGTAATGCAAACTCAGTCAGAGACATAGATTTTCACTTGCAACTTGCTTTAACATGTTTAACAGTGCATGAAATGTTGTCTAAAACAAAAAAGAATGATGCATTTTATAGCTGGATCAGGTTTTATTACATTCTGAATTGGACGTTGAAAATGAGCTTATCTCAGCCAGCAGAGAGGTCAAATCACAGTAATGCAAACTCAGTCAGAGACATAGATTTTCACTTGCAACTTGCTTTAACATGTTTAACAGTGCATGAAATGTTGTCTAAAACAAAAAAGAATGATGCATTTTATGGCTGGATCTGTTTTTATCACTTTCTGAAATGGACGTTGAAAATGAGCTTATCTCAGCCAGCAGAGAGGTCAAATCACAGTAATGCAAACTCAGTCAGAGACATAGATTTTCACTTGCAACTTGCTTTAACATGTTTAACAGTGCATGAAATGTTGTCTAAAACAAAAAAGAATGATGCATTTTATAGCTGGATCAGGTTTTATTACATTCTGAATTGGACGTTGAAAATGAGCTTATCTCAGCCAGCAGAGAGGTCAAATCACAGTAATGCAAACTTAGTCAGAGACATAGATTTTCACTTACAACTTGCTTTAACATGTTTAACAGTGCATGAAATGTTGTCTAAATTAAAAAAGAATGATGCATTTTATAGCTGGATCAGGTTTTATTACATTCTGAATTGGACGTTGAAAATGAGCTTATCTCAGCCAGCAGAGAGGTTAAATCACAGTAATGCAAACTCAGTCAGAGACATAGATTTTCACTTGCAACTTGCTTTAACATGTTTAACAGTGCATGAAATGTTGTCTAAAACAAAAAAGAATGATGCATTTTATGTCTGGATCAATTTTTATCACTTTCTGAATTGGACGTTGAAAATGAGCTTATCTCAGCCAGCAGAGAGGTCAAATCACAGTAATGCAAACTCAGTCAGAGACATAGATTTTCACTTGCAACTTGCTTTAACATGTTTAACAGTGCATGAAATGTTGTCTAAAACAAAAAAGAATGATGCATTTTATAGCTGGATCAGGTTTTATTACATTCTGAATTGGACGTTGAAAATGAGCTTATCTCAGCCAGCAGAGAGGTCAAATCACAGTAATGCAAACTCAGTCAGAGACATAGATTTTCACTTGCAACTTGCTTTAACATGTTTAACAGTGCATGAAATGTTGTCTAAAACAAAAAAGAATGATGCATTTTATGGCTGGATCTGTTTTTATCACTTTCTGAAATGGACGTTGAAAATGAGCTTATCTCAGCCAGCAGAGAGGTCAAATCACAGTAATGCAAACTCAGTCAGAGACATAGATTTTCACTTGCAACTTGCTTTAACATGTTTAACAGTGCATGAAATGTTGTCTAAAACAAAAAAGAATGATGCATTTTATAGCTGGATCAGGTTTTATTACATTCTGAATTGGACGTTGAAAATGAGCTTATCTCAGCCAGCAGAGAGGTCAAATCACAGTAATGCAAACTCAGTCAGAGACATAGATTTTCACTTGCAACTTGCTTTAACATGTTTAACAGTGCATGAAATGTTGTCTAAAACAAAAAAGAATGATGCATTTTATGGCTGGATCTGGTTTTATTACATTCTGAATTGGACGTTGAAAATGAGCTTATCTCAGCCAGCAGAGAGGTCAAATCACAGTAATGCAAACTCAGTCTGAGACATAGATTTTCACTTGCAACTTGCTTTAACATGTTTAACAGTGCATGAAATGTTGTCTAAAACAAAAAAGATTGATGCATTTAATAGCTGGATCAGGTTTTATTACATTCTGAATTGGACGTTGAAAATGAGCTTATCTCAGCCAGCAGAGAGGTCAAATCACAGTAATGCAAACTCAGTCAGAGACATAGATTTTCACTTGCAACTTGCTTTAACATGTTTAACAGTACATGAAATGTTGTCTAAAACAAAAAAGAATGATGCATTTTATGGCTGGATCTGGTTTTATTACATTCTGAATTGGACGTTGAAAATGAGCTTATCTCAGCCAGCAGAAAGGTCAAATCACAGTAATGCAAACTCAGTCAGAGACATAGATTTTCACTTGCAACTTGCTTTCACATGTTTAACAGTGCATGAAATGTTGTCTAAAACAAAAAAGAATGATGCATTTTATGGCTGGATCTGGTTTTATTACATTCTGAATTGGACGTTGAAAATGAGCTTATCTCAGCCAGCAGAGAGGTCAAATCACAGTAATGCAAACTCAGTCAGAGACATAGATTTTCACTTACAACTTGCTTTAACATGTTTAACAGTGCATGAAATGTTGTCTAAAACAAAAAAGAATGATGCATTTTATAGCTGGATCAGGTTTTATTACATTCTGAATTGGACGTTGAAAATGAGCTTATCTCAGCCAGCAGAGAGGTTAAATCACAGTAATGCAAACTCAGTCAGAGACATAGATTTTCACTTGCAACTTGCTTTAACATGTTTAACAGTGCATGAAATGTTGTCTAAAACAAAAAAGAATGATGCATTTTATAGCTGGATCAGGTTTTATTACATTCTGAATTGGACGTTGAAAATGAGCTTATCTCAGCCAGCAGAGAGGTCAAATCACAGTAATGCAAACTCAGTCAGAGACATAGATTTTCACTTGCAACTTGCTTTAACATGTTTAACAGTGCATGAAATGTTGTCTAAAACAAAAAAGAATGATGCATTTTATGGCTGGATCTGGTTTTATTACATTCTGAATTGGACGTTGAAAATGAGCTTATCTCAGCCAGCAGAGAGGTCAAATCACAGTAATGCAAACTCAGTCTGAGACATAGATTTTCACTTGCAACTTGCTTTAACATGTTTAACAGTGCATGAAATGTTGTCTAAAACAAAAAAGATTGATGCATTTAATAGCTGGATCAGGTTTTATTACATTCTGAATTGGACGTTGAAAATGAGCTTATCTCAGCCAGCAGAGAGGTCAAATCACAGTAATGCAAACTCAGTCAGAGACATAGATTTTCACTTGCAACTTGCTTTAACATGTTTAACAGTGCATGAAATGTTGTCTAAAACAAAAAAGAATTATGCATTTTATGGCTGGATCTGGTTTTATTACATTCTGAATTGGACGTTGAAAATGAGCTTATCTCAGCCAGCAGAGAGGTCAAATCACAGTAATGCAAACTCAGTCAGAGACATAGATTTTCACTTGCAACTTGCTTTAACATGTTTAACAGTGCATGAAATGTTGTCTAAAACAAAAAAGAATGATGCATTTTATGGCTGGATCTGGTTTTATTACATTCTGAATTGGACGTTGAAAATGAGCTTATCTCAGCCAGCAGAGAGGTCAAATCACAGTAATGCAAACTCAGTCAGAGACATAGATTTTCACTTGCAACTTGCTTTAACATGTTTAACAGTGCATGAAATGTTGTCTAAAACAAAAAAGAATGATGCATTTTATGGCTGGATCTGGTTTTATTACATTCTGAATTGGACGTTGAAAATGAGCTTATCTCAGCCAGCAGAGAGGTCAAATCACAGTAATGCAAACTCAGTCAGAGACATAGATTTTCACTTGCAACTTGCTTTAACATGTTTAACAGTGCATGAAATGTTGTCTAAAACAAAAAAGAATGATGCATTTTATAGCTGGATCAGGTTTTATTACATTCTGAATTGGACGTTGAAAATGAGCTTATCTCAGCCAGCAGAGGTCAAATCACAGTAATGCAAACTCAGTCAGAGACATAGATTTTCACTTGCAACTTGCTTTAACATGTTTAACAGTGCATGAAATGTTGTCTAAAACAAAAAAGAATGATGCATTTTATAGCTGGATCTGTTTTTATCACTTTCTGAATTGGACGTTGAAAATGAGCTTATCTCAGCCAGCAGAGAGGTCAAATCACAGTAATGCAAACTCAGTCAGAGACATAGATTTTCACTTGCAACTTGCTTTAACATGTTTAACAGTGCATGAAATGTTGTCTAAAACAAAAAAGAATGATGCATTTTATAGCTGGATCAGGTTTTATTACATTCTGAATTGGACGTTGAAAATGAGCTTATCTCAGCCAGCAGAGAGGTCAAATCACAGTAATGCAAACTCAGTCAGAGACATAGATTTTCACTTGCAACTTGCTTTAACATGTTTAACAGTGCATGAAATGTTGTCTAAAACAAAAAAGAATGATGCATTTTATGGCTGGATCTGTTTTTATCACTTTCTGAAATGGACGTTGAAAATGAGCTTATCTCAGCCAGCAGAGAGGTCAAATCACAGTAATGCAAACTCAGTCAGAGACATAGATTTTCACTTGCAACTTGCTTTAACATGTTTAACAGTGCATGAAATGTTGTCTAAAACAAAAAAGAATGATGCATTTTATAGCTGGATCAGGTTTTATTACATTCTGAATTGGACGTTGAAAATGAGCTTATCTCAGCCAGCAGAGAGGTCAAATCACAGTAATGCAAACTTAGTCAGAGACATAGATTTTCACTTGCAACTTGCTTTAACATGTTTAACAGTGCATGAAATGTTGTCTAAAACAAAAAAGAATGATGCATTTTATGGCTGGATCTGGTTTTATTACATTCTGAATTGGACGTTGAAAATGAGCTTATCTCAGCCAGCAGAGAGGTCAAATCACAGTAATGCAAACTCAGTCAGAGACATAGATTTTCACTTGCAACTTGCTTTAACATGTTTAACAGTGCATGAAATGTTGTCTAAAACAAAAAAGAATGATGCATTTTATGGCTGGATCAGATTTTATTACATTCTGAATTGGACGTTGAAAATGAGCTTATCTCAGCCAGCAGAGAGGTCAAATCACAGTAATGCAAACTCAGTCAGAGACATAGATTTTCACTTGCAACTTGCTTTAACATGTTTAACAGTGCATGAAATGTTGTCTAAAACAAAAAAGAATGATGCATTTTATGGCTGGATCTGGTTTTATTACATTCTGAATTGGACGTTGAAAATGAGCTTATCTCAGCCAGCAGAGAGGTCAAATCACAGTAATGCAAACTCAGTCTGAGACATAGATTTTCACTTGCAACTTGCTTTAACATGTTTAACAGTGCATGAAATGTTGTCTAAAACAAAAAAGATTGATGCATTTAATAGCTGGATCAGGTTTTATTACATTCTGAATTGGACGTTGAAAATGAGCTTATCTCAGCCAGCAGAGAGGTCAAATCACAGTAATGCAAACTCAGTCAGAGACATAGATTTTCACTTGCAACTTGCTTTAACATGTTTAACAGTGCATGAAATGTTGTCTAAAACAAAAAAGAATGATGCATTTTATGGCTGGATCTGGTTTTATTACATTCTGAATTGGACGTTGAAAATGAGCTTATCTCAGCCAGCAGAGAGGTCAAATCACAGTAATGCAAACTCAGTCAGAGACATAGATTTTCACTTGCAACTTGCTTTAACATGTTTAACAGTGCATGAAATGTTGTCTAAAACAAAAAAGAATGATGCATTTTATGGCTGGATCTGGTTTTATTACATTCTGAATTGGACGTTGAAAATGAGCTTATCTCAGCCAGCAGAGAGGTCAAATCACAGTAATGCAAACTCAGTCAGAGACATAGATTTTCACTTGCAACTTGCTTTAACATGTTTAACAGTGCATGAAATGTTGTCTAAAACAAAAAAGAATGATGCATTTTATAGCTGGATCAGGTTTTATTACATTCTGAATTGGACGTTGAAAATGAGCTTATCTCAGCCAGCAGAGGTCAAATCACAGTAATGCAAACTCAGTCAGAGACATAGATTTTCACTTGCAACTTGCTTTAACATGTTTAACAGTGCATGAAATGTTGTCTAAAACAAAAAAGAATGATGCATTTTATAGCTGGATCTGTTTTTATCACTTTCTGAATTGGACGTTGAAAATGAGCTTATCTCAGCCAGCAGAGAGGTCAAATCACAGTAATGCAAACTCAGTCAGAGACATAGATTTTCACTTGCAACTTGCTTTAACATGTTTAACAGTGCATGAAATGTTGTCTAAAACAAAAAAGAATGATGCATTTTATAGCTGGATCAGGTTTTATTACATTCTGAATTGGACGTTGAAAATGAGCTTATCTCAGCCAGCAGAGAGGTCAAATCACAGTAATGCAAACTCAGTCAGAGACATAGATTTTCACTTGCAACTTGCTTTAACATGTTTAACAGTGCATGAAATGTTGTCTAAAACAAAAAAGAATGATGCATTTTATGGCTGGATCTGTTTTTATCACTTTCTGAAATGGACGTTGAAAATGAGCTTATCTCAGCCAGCAGAGAGGTCAAATCACAGTAATGCAAACTCAGTCAGAGACATAGATTTTCACTTGCAACTTGCTTTAACATGTTTAACAGTGCATGAAATGTTGTCTAAAACAAAAAAGAATGATGCATTTTATAGCTGGATCAGGTTTTATTACATTCTGAATTGGACGTTGAAAATGAGCTTATCTCAGCCAGCAGAGAGGTCAAATCACAGTAATGCAAACTTAGTCAGAGACATAGATTTTCACTTGCAACTTGCTTTAACATGTTTAACAGTGCATGAAATGTTGTCTAAAACAAAAAAGAATGATGCATTTTATGGCTGGATCTGGTTTTATTACATTCTGAATTGGACGTTGAAAATGAGCTTATCTCAGCCAGCAGAGAGGTCAAATCACAGTAATGCAAACTCAGTCAGAGACATAGATTTTCACTTGCAACTTGCTTTAACATGTTTAACAGTGCATGAAATGTTGTCTAAAACAAAAAAGAATGATGCATTTTATGGCTGGATCAGGTTTTATTACATTCTGAATTGGACGTTGAAAATGAGCTTATCTCAGCCAGCAGAGAGGTCAAATCACAGTAATGCAAACTCAGTCAGAGACATAGATTTTCACTTGCAACTTGCTTTAACATGTTTAACAGTGCATGAAATGTTGTCTAAAACAAAAAAGAATGATGCATTTTATAGCTGGATCTGTTTTTATCACTTTCTGAATTGGACGTTGAAAATGAGCTTATCTCAGCCAGCAGAGAGGTCAAATCACAGTAATGCAAACTCAGTCAGAGACATAGATTTTCACTTGCAACTTGCTTTAACATGTTTAACAGTGCATGAAATGTTGTCTAAAACAAAAAAGAATGATGCATTTTATAGCTGGATCAGGTTTTATTACATTCTGAATTGGACGTTGAAAATGAGCTTATCTCAGCCAGCAGAGAGGTCAAATCACAGTAATGCAAACTCAGTCAGAGACATAGATTTTCACTTGCAACTTGCTTTAACATGTTTAACAGTGCATGAAATGTTGTCTAAAACAAAAAAGAATGATGCATTTTATGGCTGGATCTGTTTTTATCACTTTCTGAAATGGACGTTGAAAATGAGCTTATCTCAGCCAGCAGAGAGGTCAAATCACAGTAATGCAAACTCAGTCAGAGACATAGATTTTCACTTGCAACTTGCTTTAACATGTTTAACAGTGCATGAAATGTTGTCTAAAACAAAAAAGAATGATGCATTTTATAGCTGGATCAGGTTTTATTAAATTCTGAATTGGACGTTGAAAATGAGCTTATCTCAGCCAGCAGAGAGGTCAAATCACAGTAATGCAAACTTAGTCAGAGACATAGATTTTCACTTGCAACTTGCTTTAACATGTTTAACAGTGCATGAAATGTTGTCTAAAACAAAAAAGAATGATGCATTTTATGGCTGGATCTGGTTTTATTACATTCTGAATTGGACGTTGAAAATGAGCTTATCTCAGCCAGCAGAGAGGTCAAATCACAGTAATGCAAACTCAGTCAGAGACATAGATTTTCACTTGCAACTTGCTTTAACATGTTTAACAGTGCATGAAATGTTGTCTAAAACAAAAAAGAATGATGCATTTTATGGCTGGATCAGGTTTTATTACATTCTGAATTGGACGTTGAAAATGAGCTTATCTCAGCCAGCAGAGAGGTCAAATCACAGTAATGCAAACTCAGTCAGAGACATAGATTTTCACTTGCAACTTGCTTTAACATGTTTAACAGTGCATGAAATGTTGTCTAAAACAAAAAAGAATGATGCATTTTATAGCTGGATCTGTTTTTATCACTTTCTGAATTGGACGTTGAAAATGAGCTTATCTCAGCCAGCAGAGAGGTCAAATCACAGTAATGCAAACTCAGTCAGAGACATAGATTTTCACTTGCAACTTGCTTTAACATGTTTAACAGTGCATGAAATGTTGTCTAAAACAAAAAAGAATGATGCATTTTATAGCTGGATCAGGTTTTATTACATTCTGAATTGGACGTTGAAAATGAGCTTATCTCAGCCAGCAGAGAGGTCAAATCACAGTAATGCAAACTTAGTCAGAGACATAGATTTTCACTTACAACTTGCTTTAACATGTTTAACAGTGCATGAAATGTTGTCTAAAACAAAAAAGAATGATGCATTTTATAGCTGGATCAGGTTTTATTACATTCTGAATTGGACGTTGAAAATGAGCTTATCTCAGCCAGCAGAGAGGTCAAATCACAGTAATGCAAACTCAGTCAGAGACATAGATTTTCACTTGCAACTTGCTTTAACATGTTTAACAGTGCATGAAATGTTGTCTAAAACAAAAAAGAATGATGCATTTTATGTCTGGATCAATTTTTATCACTTTCTGAATTGGACGTTGAAAATGAGCTTATCTCAGCCAGCAGAGAGGTCAAATCACAGTAATGCAAACTCAGTCAGAGACATAGATTTTCACTTGCAACTTGCTTTAACATGTTTAACAGTGCATGAAATGTTGTCTAAAACAAAAAAGAATGATGCATTTTATGGCTGGATCTGGTTTTATTACATTCTGAATTGGACGTTGAAAATGAGCTTATCTCAGCCAGCAGAGAGGTCAAATCACAGTAATGCAAACTCAGTCAGAGACATAGATTTTCACTTGCAACTTGCTTTAACATGTTTAACAGTGCATGAAATGTTGTCTAAAACAAAAAAGAATGATGCATTTTATGGCTGGATCTGGTTTTATTACATTCTGAATTGGACGTTGAAAATGAGCTTATCTCAGCCAGCAGAGAGGTCAAATCACAGTAATGCAAACTCAGTCAGAGACATAGATTTTCACTTGCAACTTGCTTTAACATGTTTAACAGTGCATGAAATGTTGTCTAAAACAAAAAAGAATGATGCATTTTATAGCTGGATCAGGTTTTATTACATTCTGAATTGGACGTTGAAAATGAGCTTATCTCAGCCAGCAGAGAGGTCAAATCACAGTAATGCAAACTTAGTCAGAGACATAGATTTTCACTTGCAACTTGCTTTAACATGTTTAACAGTGCATGAAATGTTGTCTAAAACAAAAAAGAATGATGCATTTTATAGCTGGATCTGTTTTTATCACTTTCTGAATTGGACGTTGAAAATAAGCTTATCTCAGCCAGCAGAGAGGTCAAATCACAGTAATGCAAACTCAGTCAGAGACATAGATTTTCACTTGCAACTTGCTTTAACATGTTTAACAGTGCATGAAATGTTGTCTAAAACAAAAAAGAATGATGCATTTTATAGCTGGATCAGGTTTTATTACATTCTGAATTGGACGTTGAAAATGAGCTTATCTCAGCCAGCAGAGAGGTCAAATCACAGTAATGCAAACTCAGTCAGAGACATAGATTTTCACTTGCAACTTGCTTTAACATGTTTAACAGTGCATGAAATGTTGTCTAAAACAAAAAAGAATGATGCATTTTATGGCTGGATCTGTTTTTATCACTTTCTGAAATGGACGTTGAAAATGAGCTTATCTCAGCCAGCAGAGAGGTCAAATCACAGTAATGCAAACTCAGTCAGAGACATAGATTTTCACTTGCAACTTGCTTTAACATGTTTAACAGTGCATGAAATGTTGTCTAAAACAAAAAAGAATGATGCATTTTATAGCTGGATCAGGTTTTATTACATTCTGAATTGGACGTTGAAAATGAGCTTATCTCAGCCAGCAGAGAGGTCAAATCACAGTAATGCAAACTTAGTCAGAGACATAGATTTTCACTTGCAACTTGCTTTAACATGTTTAACAGTGCATGAAATGTTGTCTAAAACAAAAAAGAATGATGCATTTTATGGCTGGATCTGGTTTTATTACATTCTGAATTGGACGTTGAAAATGAGCTTATCTCAGCCAGCAGAGAGGTCAAATCACAGTAATGCAAACTCAGTCAGAGACATAGATTTTCACTTGCAACTTGCTTTAACATGTTTAACAGTGCATGAAATGTTGTCTAAAACAAAAAAGAATGATGCATTTTATGGCTGGATCAGGTTTTATTACATTCTGAATTGGACGTTGAAAATGAGCTTATCTCAGCCAGCAGAGAGGTCAAATCACAGTAATGCAAACTCAGTCAGAGACATAGATTTTCACTTGCAACTTGCTTTAACATGTTTAACAGTGCATGAAATGTTGTCTAAAACAAAAAAGAATGATGCATTTTATAGCTGGATCTGTTTTTATCACTTTCTGAATTGGACGTTGAAAATGAGCTTATCTCAGCCAGCAGAGAGGTCAAATCACAGTAATGCAAACTCAGTCAGAGACATAGATTTTCACTTGCAACTTGCTTTAACATGTTTAACAGTGCATGAAATGTTGTCTAAAACAAAAAAGAATGATGCATTTTATAGCTGGATCAGGTTTTATTACATTCTGAATTGGACGTTGAAAATGAGCTTATCTCAGCCAGCAGAGAGGTCAAATCACAGTAATGCAAACTTAGTCAGAGACATAGATTTTCACTTGCAACTTGCTTTAACATGTTTAACAGTGCATGAAATGTTGTCTAAACTAAAAAAGAATGATGCATTTTATGGCTGGATCTGTTTTTATCACTTTCTGAAATGGACGTTGAAAATGAGCTTATCTCAGCCAACAGAGAGGTCAAATCACAGTAATGCAAACTCAGTCAGAGACATAGATTTTCACTTGCAACTTGCTTTAACATGTTTAACAGTGCATGAAATGTTGTCTAAAACAAAAAAGAATGATGCATTTTATGGCTGGATCTGGTTTTATTACATTCTGAATTGGACGTTGAAAATGAGCTTATCTCAGCCAGCAGAGAGGTCAAATCACAGTAATGCAAACTCAGTCAGAGACATAGATTTTCACTTGCAACTTGCTTTAACATGTTTAACAGTGCATGAAATGTTGTCTAAAACAAAAAAGAATGATGCATTTTATGGCTGGATCTGTTTTTATCACTTTCTGAATTGGACGTTGAAAATGAGCTTATCTCAGCCAGCAGAGAGGTCAAATCACAGTAATGCAAACTCAGTCAGAGACATAGATTTTCACTTGCAACTTGCTTTAACATGTTTAACAGTGCATGAAATGTTGTCTAAAACAAAAAAGAATGATGCATTTTATGGCTGGATCTGTTTTTATCACTTTCTGAATTGGACGTTGAAAATGAGCTTATCTCAGCCAGCAGAGAGGTCAAATCACAGTAATGCAAACTCAGTCAGAGACATAGATTTTCACTTGCAACTTGCTTTAACATGTTTAACAGTGCATGAAATGTTGTCTAAAACAAAAAAGAATGATGCATTTTATAGCTGGATCAGGTTTTATTACATTCTGAATTGGACGTTGAAAATGTGCTTATCTCAGCCAGCAGAGAGGTCAAATCACAGTAATGCAAACTCAGTCAGAGACATAGATTTTCACTTGCAACTTGCTTTAACATGTTTAACAGTGCATGAAATGTTGTCTAAAACAAAAAAGAATGATGCATTTTATAGCTGGATCAGGTTTTATTACATTCTGAATTGGACGTTGAAAATGAGCTTATCTCAGCCAGCAGAGAGGTCAAATCACAGTAATGCAAACTCAGTCAGAGACATAGATTTTCACTTGCAACTTGCTTTAACATGTTTAACAGTGCATGAAATGTTGTCTAAAACAAAAAAGAATGATGCATTTTATAGCTGGATCAGGTTTTATCACTTTCTGAATTGGACGTTGAAAATGAGCTTATCTCAGCCAGCAGAGAGGTCAAATCACAGTAATGCAAACTCAGTCAGAGACATAGATTTTCACTTGCAACTTGCTTTAACATGTTTAACAGTGCATGAAATGTTGTCTAAAACAAAAAAGAATGATGCATTTTATAGCTGGATCAGGTTTTATTACATTCTGAATTGGACATTGAAAATGAGCTTATCTCAGCCAGCAGAGAGGTCAAATCACAGTAATGCAAACTCAGTCAGAGACATAGATTTTCACTTGCAACTTGCTTTAATATGTTTAACAGTGCATGAAATGTTGTCTAAAACAAAAAACAATGATGCATTTTATGGCTGGATCTGTTTTTATCACTTTCTGAAATGGACTTTGAAAATGAGCTTATCTCAGCCAGCAGAGAGGTCAAATCACAGTAATGCAAACTCAGTCAGAGACATAGATTTTCACTTGCAACTTGCTTTAACATGTTTAACAGTGCATGAAATGTTGTCTAAAACAAAAAAGAATGATGCATTTTATAGCTGGATCAGGTTTTATTACATTCTGAATTGGACGTTGAAAATGAGCTTATCTCAGCCAGCAGAGAGGTCAAATCACAGTAATGCAAACTTAGTCAGAGACATAGATTTTCACTTGCAACTTGCTTTAACATGTTTAACAGTGCATGAAATGTTGTCTAAATTAAAAAAGAATGATGCATTTTATGGCTGGATCTGTTTTTATCACTTTCTGAAATGGATGTTGAAAATGAGCTTATCTCAGCCAGCAGAGAGGTCAAATCACAGTAATGCAAACTCAATCAGAGACATAGATTTTCACTTGCAACTTGCTTTAACATGTTTGACAGTGCATGAAATGTTGTCTAAAACAAAAAAGAATGATGCATTTTATAGCTGGATCAGGTTTTATTACATTCTGAATTGGACGTTGAAAATGAGCTTATCTCAGCCAGCAGAGAGGTCAAATCACAGTAATGCAAACTCAGTCAGAGACATAGATTTTCACTTGCAACTTGCTTTAACATGTTTAACAGTACATGAAATGTTGTCTAAAACAAAAAAGAATGATGCATTTTATGGCTGGATCTGGTTTTATTACATTCTGAATTGGACGTTGAAAATGAGCTTATCTCAGCCAGCAGAGAGGTCAAATCACAGTAATGCAAACTCAGTCAGAGACATAGATTTTCACTTGCAACTTGCTTTAACATGTTTAACAGTGCATGAAATGTTGTCTAAAACAAAAAAGAAGGATGCATTTTATGGCTGGATCTGGTTTTATTACATTCTGAATTGGACGTTGAAAATGAGCTTATCTCAGCCAGCAGAGAGGTCAAATCACAGTAATGCAAACTCAGTCAGAGACATAGATTTTCACTTACAACTTGCTTTAACATGTTTAACAGTGCATGAAATGTTAACTAAAACAAAAAAGAATGATGCATTTTATAGCTGGATCTGTTTTTATCACTTTCTGAATTGGACGTTGAAAATGAGCTTATCTCAGCCAGCAGAGAGGTCAAATCACAGTAATGCAAACTCAGTCAGAGACATAGATTTTCACTTGCAACTTGCTTTAACATGTTTAACAGTACATGAAATGTTGTCTAAAACAAAAAAGAATGATGCATTTTATGGCTGGATCTGGTTTTATTACATTCTGAATTGGACGTTAAAAATGAGCTTATCTCAGCCAGCAGAGAGGTCAAATCACAGTAATGCAAACTCAGTCTGAGACATAGATTTTCACTTGCAACTTGCTTTAACATGTTTAACAGTGCATGAAATGTTGTCTAAAACAAAAAAGAATGATGCATTTTATAGCTGGATCAGGTTTTATTACATTCTGAATTGGACGTTGAAAATGAGCTTATCTCAGCCAGCAGAGAGGTCAAATCACAGTAATGCAAACTTAGTCAGAGACATAGATTTTCACTTGCAACTTGCTTTAACATGTTTAACAGTGCATGAAATGTTGTCTAATTTAAAAAAGAATGATGCATTTTATGGCTGGATCTGTTTTTATCACTTTCTGAAATGGACGTTGAAAATGAGCTTATCTCAGCCAGCAGAGAGGTCAAATCACAGTAATGCAAACTCAGTCAGAGACATAGATTTTCACTTGCAACTTGCTTTAACATGTTTAACAGTGCATGAAATGTTGTATAAAACAAAAAAGAATGATGCATTTTATGGCTGGATCTGGTTTTATTACATTCTGAATTGGACGTTGAAAATGAGCTTATCTCAGCCAGCAGAGAGGTCAAATCACAGTAATGCAAACTCAGTCAGAGACATAGATTTTCACTTGCAACTTGCTTTAACATGTTTAACAGTGCATGAAATGTTGTCTAAAACAAAAAAGAATGATGCATTTTATGGCTGGATCTGGTTTTATTACATTCTGAATTGGACGTTGAAAATGAGCTTATCTCAGCCAGCAGAGAGGTCAAATCACAGTAATGCAAACTCAGTCAGAGACATAGATTTTCACTTGCAACTTGCTTTAACATGTTTAACAGTGCATGAAATGTTGTCTAAAACAAAAAAGAATGATGCATTTTATAGCTGGATCAGGTTTTATTACATTCTGAATTGGACGTTGAAAATGAGCTTATCTCAGCCAGCAGAGAGGTCAAATCACAGTAATGCAAACTCAGTCAGAGACATAGATTTTCACTTGCAACTTGCTTAAACATGTTTAACAGTGCATGAAATTTTGTCTAAAACAAAAAAGAATGATGCATTTTATAGCTGGATCAGGTTTTATCACTTTCTGAATTGGACGTTGAAAATGAGCTTATCTCAGCCAGCAGAGAGGTCAAATCACAGTAATGCAAACTCAGTCAGAGACATAGATTTTCACTTGCAACTTGCTTTAACATGTTTAACAGTGCATGAAATGTTGTCTAAAACAAAAAAGAATGATGCATTTTATAGCTGGATCAGGTTTTATTACATTCTGAATTGGACGTTGAAAATGAGCTTATCTCAGCCAGCAGAGAGGTCACATCACAGTAATGCAAACTCAGTCAGAGACATAGATTTTCACTTGCAACTTGCTTTAACATGTTTAACAGTGCATGAAATGTTGTCTAAAACAAAAAAGAATGATGCATTTTATGGCTGGATCTGGTTTTATTACATTCTGAATTGGACGTTGAAAATGAGCTTATCTCAGCCAGCAGAGAGGTCAAATCACAGTAATGCAAACTCAGTCAGAGACATAGATTTTCACTTGCAACTTGCTTTAACATGTTTAACAGTGCATGAAATGTTGTCTAAAACAAAAAAGAATGATGCATTTTATGGCTGGATCTGTTTTTATCACTTTCTGAATTGGACGTTGAAAATGAGCTTATCTCAGCCAGCAGAGAGGTCAAATCACAGTAATGCAAACTCAGTCAGAGACATAGATTTTCACTTGCAACTTGCTTTAACATGTTTAACAGTGCATGAAATGTTGTCTAAAACAAAAAAGAATGATGCATTTTATAGCTGGATCAGGTTTTATTACATTCTGAATTGGACGTTGAAAATGAGCTTATCTCAGCCAGCAGAGAGGTCAAATCACAGTAATGCAAACTCAGTCAGAGACATAGATTTTCACTTGCAACTTGCTTTAACATGTTTAACAGTGCATGAAATTTTGTCTAAAACAAAAAAGAATGATGCATTTTATAGCTGGATCAGGTTTTATCACTTTCTGAATTGGACGTTGAAAATGAGCTTATCTCAGCCAGCAGAGAGGTCAAATCACAGTAATGCAAACTCAGTCAGAGACATAGATTTTCACTTGCAACTTGCTTTAACATGTTTAACAGTGCATGAAATGTTGTCTAAAACAAAAAAGAATGATGCATTTTATAGCTGGATCAGGTTTTATTACATTCTGAATTGGACGTTGAAAATGAGCTTATCTCAGCCAGCAGAGAGGTCAAATCACAGTAATGCAAACTCAGTCAGAGACATAGATTTTCACTTGCAACTTGCTTTAACATGTTTAACAGTGCATGAAATTTTGTCTAAAACAAAAAAGAATGATGCATTTTATAGCTGGATCAGGTTTTATCACTTTCTGAATTGGACGTTGAAAATGAGCTTATCTCAGCCAGCAGAGAGGTCAAATCACAGTAATGCAAACTCAGTCAGAGACATAGATTTTCACTTGCAACTTGCTTTAATATGTTTAACAGTGCATGAAATGTTGTCTAAAACAAAAAAGAATGATGCATTTTATGGCTGGATCTGTTTTTATCACTTTCTGAAATGGACGTTGAAAATGAGCTTATCTCAGCCAGCAGAGAGGTCAAATCACAGTAATGCAAACTCAGTCAGAGACATAGATTTTCACTTGCAACTTGCTTTAACATGTTTAACAGTGCATGAAATGTTGTCTAAAACAAAATAGAATGATGCATTTTATAGCTGGATCAGGTTTTATTACATTCTGAATTGGACGTTGAAAATGAGCTTATCTCAGCCAGCAGAGAGGTCAAATCACAGTAATGCAAACTTAGTCAGAGACATAGATTTTCACTTGCAACTTGCTTTAACATGTTTAACAGTGCATGAAATGTTGTCTAAAACAAAAAAGAATGATGCATTTTATAGCTGGATCAGGTTTTATTACATTCTGAATTGGACGTTGAAAATGAGCTTATCTCAGCCAGCAGAGAGGTCAAATCACAGTAATGCAAACTCAGTCAGAGACATAGATTTTCACTTGCAACTTGCTTTAACATGTTTAACAGTGCATGAAATGTTGTCTAAAACAAAAAAGAAGGATGCATTTTATGGCTGGATCAGGTTTTATTACATTCTGAATTGGACGTTGAAAATGAGCTTATCTCAGCCAGCAGAGAGGTCAAATCACAGTAATGCAAACTCAGTCAGAGACATAGATTTTCACTTGCAACTTGCTTTAACATGTTTAACAGTGCATGAAATGTTGTCTAAATAAAAAAAGAATGATGCATTTTATGGCTGGATCTGTTTTTATCACTTTCTGAAATGGACGTTGAAAATGAGCTTATCTCAGCCAGCAGAGAGGTCAAATCACAGTAATGCAAACTCAATCAGAGACATAGATTTTCACTTGCAACTTGCTTTAACATGTTTGACAGTGCATGAAATGTTGTCTAAAACAAAAAAGAATGATGCATTTTATAGCTGGATCAGGTTTTATTTCATTCTGAATTGGACGTTGAAAATGAGCTTATCTCAGCCAGCAGAGAGGTCAAATCACAGTAATGCAAACTCAGTCAGAGACATAGATTTTCACTTGCAACTTGCTTTAACATGTTTAACAGTACATGAAATGTTGTCTAAAACAAAAAAGAATGATGCATTTTATGGCTGGATCTGGTTTTATTACATTCTGAATTGGACGTTGAAAATGAGCTTATCTCAGCCAGCAGAGAGGTCAAATCACAGTAATGCAAACTCAGTCAGAGACATAGATTTTCACTTGCAACTTGCTTTAACATGTTTAACAGTGCATGAAATGTTGTCTAAAACAAAAAAGAAGGATGCATTTTATGGCTGGATCTGGTTTTATTACATTCTGAATTTGACGTTGAAAATGAGCTTATCTCAGCCAGCAGAGAGGTCAAATCACAGTAATGCAAACTCAGTCAGAGACATAGATTTTCACTTACAACTTGCTTTAACATGTTTAACAGTGCATGAAATGTTGTCTAAAACAAAAAAGAATGATGCATTTTATAGCTGGATCAGGTTTTATTACATTCTGAATTGGACGTTGAAAATGAGCTTATCTCAGCCAGCAGAGAGGTCAAATCACAGTAATGCAAACTCAGTCAGAGACATAGATTTTCACTTGCAACTTGCTTTAACATGTTTAACAGTGCATGAAATGTTGTCTAAAACAAAAAAGAATGATGCATTTTATGTCTGGATCAATTTTTATCACTTTCTGAATTGGACGTTGAAAATGAGCTTATCTCAGCCAGCAGAGAGGTCAAATCACAGTAATGCAAACTCAGTCAGAGACATAGATTTTCACTTGCAACTTGCTTTAACATGTTTAACAGTGCATGAAATGTTGTCTAAAACAAAAAAGAATGATGCATTTTATGGCTGGATCTGGTTTTATTACATTCTGAATTGGACGTTGAAAATGAGCTTATCTCAGCCAGCAGAGAGGTCAAATCACAGTAATGCAAACTCAGTCAGAGACATAGATTTTCACTTGCAACTTGCTTTAACATGTTTAACAGTGCATGAAATGTTGTCTAAAACAAAAAAGAATGATGCATTTTATGGCTGGATCTGGTTTTATTACATTCTGAATTGGACGTTGAAAATGAGCTTATCTCAGCCAGCAGAGAGGTCAAATCACAGTAATGCAAACTCAGTCAGAGACATAGATTTTCACTTGCAACTTGCTTTAACATGTTTAACAGTGCATGAAATGTTGTCTAAAACAAAAAAGAATGATGCATTTTATAGCTGGATCAGGTTTTATTACATTCTGAATTGGACGTTGAAAATGAGCTTATCTCAGCCAGCAGAGAGGTCAAATCACAGTAATGCAAACTCAGTCAGAGACATAGATTTTCACTTGCAACTTGCTTTAACATGTTTAACAGTGCATGAAATGTTGTCTAAAACAAAAAAGAATGATGCATTTTATAGCTGGATCTGTTTTTATCACTTTCTGAATTGGACGTTGAAAATGAGCTTATCTCAGCCAGCAGAGAGGTCAAATCACAGTAATGCAAACTCAGTCAGAGACATAGATTTTCACTTGCAACTTGCTTTAACATGTTTAACAGTGCATGAAATGTTGTCTAAAACAAAAAAGAATGATGCATTTTATAGCTGGATCAGGTTTTATTACATTCTGAATTGGACGTTGAAAATGAGCTTATCTCAGCCAGCAGAGAGGTCAAATCACAGTAATGCAAACTCAGTCAGAGACATAGATTTTCACTTGCAACTTGCTTTAACATGTTTAACAGTGCATGAAATGTTGTCTAAAACAAAAAAGAATGATGCATTTTATGGCTGGATCTGTTTTTATCACTTTCTGAAATGGACATTGAAAATGAGCTTATCTCAGCCAGCAGAGAGGTCAAATCACAGTAATGCAAACTCAGTCAGAGACATAGATTTTCACTTGCAACTTGCTTTAACATGTTTAACAGTGCATGAAATGTTGTCTAAAACAAAAAAGAATGATGCATTTTATAGCTGGATCAGGTTTTATTACATTCTGAATTGGACGTTGAAAATGAGCTTATCTCAGCCAGCAGAGAGGTCAAATCACAGTAATGCAAACTTAGTCAGAGACATAGATTTTCACTTGCAACTTGCTTTAACATGTTTAACAGTGCATGAAATGTTGTCTAAAACAAAAAAGAATGATGCATTTTATGGCTGGATCAGGTTTTATTACATTCTGAATTGGACGTTGAAAATGAGCTTATCTCAGCCAGCAGAGAGGTCAAATCACAGTAATGCAAACTCAGTCAGAGACATAGATTTTCACTTGCAACTTGCTTTAACATGTTTAACAGTGCATGAAATGTTGTCTAAAACAAAAAAGAATGATGCATTTTATGGCTGGATCAGGTTTTATTACATTCTGAATTGGACGTTGAAAATGAGCTTATCTCAGCCAGCAGAGAGGTCAAATCACAGTAATGCAAACTCAGTCAGAGACATAGATTTTCACTTGCAACTTGCTTTAACATGTTTAACAGTGCATGAAATGTTGTCTAAAACAAAAAAGAATGATGCATTTTATGTCTGGATCAATTTTTATCACTTTCTGAATTGGACGTTGAAAATGAGCTTATCTCAGCCAGCAGAGAGGTCAAATCACAGTAATGCAAACTCAGTCAGAGACATAGATTTTCACTTGCAACTTGCTTTAACATGTTTAACAGTGCATGAAATGTTGTCTAAAACAAAAAAGAATGATGCATTTTATGGCTGGATCTGGTTTTATTACATTCTGAATTGGACGTTGAAAATGAGCTTATCTCAGCCAGCAGAGAGGTCAAATCACAGTAATGCAAACTCAGTCAGAGACATAGATTTTCACTTGCAACTTGCTTTAACATGTTTAACAGTGCATGAAATGTTGTCTAAAACAAAAAAGAATGATGCATTTTATGGCTGGATCTGGTTTTATTACATTCTGAATTGGACGTTGAAAATGAGCTTATCTCAGCCAGCAGAGAGGTCAAATCACAGTAATGCAAACTCAGTCAGAGACATAGATTTTCACTTGCAACTTGCTTTAACATGTTTAACAGTGCATGAAATGTTGTCTAAAACAAAAAAGAATGATGCATTTTATAGCTGGATCAGGTTTTATTACATTCTGAATTGGACGTTGAAAATGAGCTTATCTCAGCCAGCAGAGAGGTCAAATCACAGTAATGCAAACTCAGTCAGAGACATAGATTTTCACTTGCAACTTGCTTTAACATGTTTAACAGTGCATGAAATGTTGTCTAAAACAAAAAAGAATGATGCATTTTATAGCTGGATCTGTTTTTATCACTTTCTGAATTGGACGTTGAAAATGAGCTTATCTCAGCCAGCAGAGAGGTCAAATCACAGTAATGCAAACTCAGTCAGAGACATAGATTTTCACTTGCAACTTGCTTTAACATGTTTAACAGTGCATGAAATGTTGTCTAAAACAAAAAAGAATGATGCATTTTATAGCTGGATCTGGGTTTTATTACATTCTGAATTGGACGTTGAAAATGAGCTCATCTCAGCCAGCAGAGAGGTCAAATCACAGTAATGCAAACTCAGTCAGAGACATAGATTTTCACTTGCAACTTGCTTTAACATGTTTAACAGTGCATGAAATGTTGTCTAAAACAAAAAAGAATGATGCATTTTATAGCTGGATCAGGTTTTATTACATTCTGAATTGGACGTTGAAAATGAGCTTATCTCAGCCAGCAGAGAGGTCAAATCACAGTAATGCAAACTTAGTCAGAGACATAGATTTTCACTTGCAACTTGCTTTAACATGTTTAACAGTGCATGAAATGTTGTATAAAACAAAAAAGAATGATGCATTTTATGGCTGGATCTGGTTTTATTACATTCTGAATTGGACGTTGAAAATGAGCTTATCTCAGCCAGCAGAGAGGTCAAATCACAGTAATGCAAACTCAGTCAGAGACATAGATTTTCACTTGCAACTTGCTTTAACATGTTTAACAGTGCATGAAATGTTGTCTAAAACAAAAAAGAATGATGCATTTTATAGCTGGATCTGTTTTTATCACTTTCTGAATTGGACGTTGAAAATGAGCTTATCTCAGCCAGCAGAGAGGTCAAATCACAGTAATGCAAACTCAGTCAGAGACATAGATTTTCACTTGCAACTTGCTTTAACATGTTTAACAGTGCATGAAATGTTGTCTAAAACAAAAAAGAATGGTGCATTTTATAGCTGGATCAGGTTTTATTACATTCTGAATTGGACGTTGAAAATGAGCTTATCTCAGCCAGCAGAGAGGTCAAATCACAGTAATGCAAACTTAGTCAGAGACATAGATTTTCACTTGCAACTTGCTTTAACATGTTTAACAGTGCATGAAATGTTGTCTAAAACAAAAAAGAATGATGCATTTTATAGCTGGATCAGGTTTTATTACATTCTGAATTGGACGTTGAAAATGAGCTTATCTCAGCCAGCAGAGAGGTCAAATCACAGTAATGCAAACTCAGTCAGAGACATAGATTTTCACTTGCAACTTGCTTTAACATGTTTAACAGTGCATGAAATGTTGTCTAAAACAAAAAAGAATGATGCATTTTATAGCTGGATCTGGTTTTATTACATTCTGAATTGGACGTTGAAAATGAGCTTATCTCAGCCAGCAGAGAGGTCAAATCACAGTAATGCAAACTTAGTCAGAGACATAGATTTTCACTTGCAACTTGCTTTAACATGTTTAACAGTGCATGAAATGTTGTCTAAATTAAAAAAGAATGATGCATTTTATGGCTGGATCTGGTTTTATCACTTTCTGAAATGGACGTTGAAAATGAGCTTATCTCAGCCAGCAGAGAGGTCAAATCACAGTAATGCAAACTCAGTCAGAGACATAGATTTTCACTTGCAACTTGCTTTAACATGTTTAACAGTGCATGAAATGTTGTCTAAAACAAAAAAGAATGATGCATTTTATAGCTGGATCAGGTTTTATTACATTCTGAATTGGACGTTGAAAATGAGCTTATCTCAGCCAGCAGAGAGGTCAAATCACAGTAATGCAAACTCAGTCAGAGACATAGATTTTCACTTGCAACTTGCTTTAACATGTTTAACAGTGCATGAAATGTTGTCTAAAACAAAAAAGAATGATGCATTTTATAGCTGGATCTGGTTTTATTACATTCTGAATTGGACGTTGAAAATGAGCTTATCTCAGCCAGCAGAGAGGTCAAATCACAGTAATGCAAACTCAGTCAGAGACATAGATTTTCACTTGCAACTTGCTTTAACATGTTTAACAGTGCATGAAATGTTGTCTAAAACAAAAAAGAATGATGCATTTTATAGCTGGATCTTGTTTTATTACATTCTGAATTGGACGTTGAAAATGAGCTTATCTCAGCCAGCAGAGAGGTCAAATCACAGTAATGCAAACTCAGTCAGAGACATAGATTTTCACTTGCAACTTGCTTTAACATGTTTAACAGTGCATGAAATGTTGTCTAAAACAAAAAAGAATGATGCATTTTATAGCTGGATCTGGGTTTTATTACATTCTGAATTGGACGTTGAAAATGAGCTCATCTCAGCCAGCAGAGAGGTCAAATCACAGTAATGCAAACTCAGTCAGAGACATAGATTTTCACTTGCAACTTGCTTTAACATGTTTAACAGTGCATGAAATGTTGTCTAAAACAAAAAAGAATGATGCATTTTATAGCTGGATCAGGTTTTATTACATTCTGAATTGGACGTTGAAAATGAGCTTATCTCAGCCAGCAGAGAGGTCAAATCACAGTAATGCAAACTTAGTCAGAGACATAGATTTTCACTTGCAACTTGCTTTAACATGTTTAACAGTGCATGAAATGTTGTATAAAACAAAAAAGAATGATGCATTTTATGGCTGGATCTGGTTTTATTACATTCTGAATTGGACGTTGAAAATGAGCTTATCTCAGCCAGCAGAGAGGTCAAATCACAGTAATGCAAACTCAGTCAGAGACATAGATTTTCACTTGCAACTTGCTTTAACATGTTTAACAGTGCATGAAATGTTGTCTAAAACAAAAAAGAATGATGCATTTTATAGCTGGATCTGTTTTTATCACTTTCTGAATTGGACGTTGAAAATGAGCTTATCTCAGCCAGCAGAGAGGTCAAATCACAGTAATGCAAACTCAGTCAGAGACATAGATTTTCACTTGCAACTTGCTTTAACATGTTTAACAGTGCATGAAATGTTGTCTAAAACAAAAAAGAATGGTGCATTTTATAGCTGGATCAGGTTTTATTACATTCTGAATTGGACGTTGAAAATGAGCTTATCTCAGCCAGCAGAGAGGTCAAATCACAGTAATGCAAACTCAGTCAGAGACATAGATTTTCACTTGCAACTTGCTTTAACATGTTTAACAGTGCATGAAATGTTGTCTAAAACAAAAAAGAATGATGCATTTTATGGCTGGATCTGTTTTTATCACTTTCTGAAATGGACGTTGAAAATGAGCTTATCTCAGCCAGCAGAGAGGTCAAATCACAGTAATGCAAACTCAGTCAGAGACATAGATTTTCACTTGCAACTTGCTTTAACATGTTTAACAGTGCATGAAATGTTGTCTAAAACAAAAAAGAATGATGCATTTTATAGCTGGATCAGGTTTTATTACATTCTGAATTGGACGTTGAAAATGAGCTTATCTCAGCCAGCAGAGAGGTCAAATCACAGTAATGCAAACTTAGTCAGAGACATAGATTTTCACTTGCAACTTGCTTTAACATGTTTAACAGTGCATGAAATGTTGTCTAAAACAAAAAAGAATGATGCATTTTATAGCTGGATCAGGTTTTATTACATTCTGAATTGGACGTTGAAAATGAGCTTATCTCAGCCAGCAGAGAGGTCAAATCACAGTAATGCAAACTCAGTCAGAGACATAGATTTTCACTTGCAACTTGCTTTAACATGTTTAACAGTGCATGAAATGTTGTCTAAAACAAAAAAGAATGATGCATTTTATAGCTGGATCTGGTTTTATTACATTCTGAATTGGACGTTGAAAATGAGCTTATCTCAGCCAGCAGAGAGGTCAAATCACAGTAATGCAAACTTAGTCAGAGACATAGATTTTCACTTGCAACTTGCTTTAACATGTTTAACAGTGCATGAAATGTTGTCTAAATTAAAAAAGAATGATGCATTTTATGGCTGGATCTGGTTTTATCACTTTCTGAAATGGACGTTGAAAATGAGCTTATCTCAGCCAGCAGAGAGGTCAAATCACAGTAATGCAAACTCAGTCAGAGACATAGATTTTCACTTGCAACTTGCTTTAACATGTTTAACAGTGCATGAAATGTTGTCTAAAACAAAAAAGAATGATGCATTTTATAGCTGGATCAGGTTTTATTACATTCTGAATTGGACGTTGAAAATGAGCTTATCTCAGCCAGCAGAGAGGTCAAATCACAGTAATGCAAACTCAGTCAGAGACATAGATTTTCACTTGCAACTTGCTTTAACATGTTTAACAGTGCATGAAATGTTGTCTAAAACAAAAAAGAATGATGCATTTTATAGCTGGATCAGGTTTTATTACATTCTGAATTGGACGTTGAAAATGAGCTTATCTCAGCCAGCAGAGAGGTCAAATCACAGTAATGCAAACTCAGTCAGAGACATAGATTTTCACTTGCAACTTGCTTTAACATGTTTAACAGTGCATGAAATGTTGTCTAAAACAAAAAAGAATGATGCATTTTATAGCTGGATCTTGTTTTATTACATTCTGAATTGGACGTTGAAAATGAGCTTATCTCAGCCAGCAGAGAGGTCAAATCACAGTAATGCAAACTCAGTCAGAGACATAGATTTTCACTTGCAACTTGCTTTAACATGTTTAACAGTGCATGAAATGTTGTCTAAAACAAAAAAGAATGATGCATTTTATAGCTGGATCTGGGTTTTATTACATTCTGAATTGGACGTTGAAAATGAGCTCATCTCAGCCAGCAGAGAGGTCAAATCACAGTAATGCAAACTCAGTCAGAGACATAGATTTTCACTTGCAACTTGCTTTAACATGTTTAACAGTGCATGAAATGTTGTCTAAAACAAAAAAGAATGATGCATTTTATAGCTGGATCAGGTTTTATTACATTCTGAATTGGACGTTGAAAATGAGCTTATCTCAGCCAGCAGAGAGGTCAAATCACAGTAATGCAAACTTAGTCAGAGACATAGATTTTCACTTGCAACTTGCTTTAACATGTTTAACAGTGCATGAAATGTTGTATAAAACAAAAAAGAATGATGCATTTTATGGCTGGATCTGGTTTTATTACATTCTGAATTGGACGTTGAAAATGAGCTTATCTCAGCCAGCAGAGAGGTCAAATCACAGTAATGCAAACTCAGTCAGAGACATAGATTTTCACTTGCAACTTGCTTTAACATGTTTAACAGTGCATGAAATGTTGTCTAAAACAAAAAAGAATGATGCATTTTATAGCTGGATCTGTTTTTATCACTTTCTGAATTGGACGTTGAAAATGAGCTTATCTCAGCCAGCAGAGAGGTCAAATCACAGTAATGCAAACTCAGTCAGAGACATAGATTTTCACTTGCAACTTGCTTTAACATGTTTAACAGTGCATGAAATGTTGTCTAAAACAAAAAAGAATGGTGCATTTTATAGCTGGATCAGGTTTTATTACATTCTGAATTGGACGTTGAAAATGAGCTTATCTCAGCCAGCAGAGAGGTCAAATCACAGTAATGCAAACTCAGTCAGAGACATAGATTTTCACTTGCAACTTGCTTTAACATGTTTAACAGTGCATGAAATGTTGTCTAAAACAAAAAAGAATGATGCATTTTATGGCTGGATCTGTTTTTATCACTTTCTGAAATGGACGTTGAAAATGAGCTTATCTCAGCCAGCAGAGAGGTCAAATCACAGTAATGCAAACTCAGTCAGAGACATAGATTTTCACTTGCAACTTGCTTTAACATGTTTAACAGTGCATGAAATGTTGTCTAAAACAAAAAAGAATGATGCATTTTATAGCTGGATCAGGTTTTATTACATTCTGAATTGGACGTTGAAAATGAGCTTATCTCAGCCAGCAGAGAGGTCAAATCACAGTAATGCAAACTTAGTCAGAGACATAGATTTTCACTTGCAACTTGCTTTAACATGTTTAACAGTGCATGAAATGTTGTCTAAAACAAAAAAGAATGATGCATTTTATAGCTGGATCAGGTTTTATTACATTCTGAATTGGACGTTGAAAATGAGCTTATCTCAGCCAGCAGAGAGGTCAAATCACAGTAATGCAAACTCAGTCAGAGACATAGATTTTCACTTGCAACTTGCTTTAACATGTTTAACAGTGCATGAAATGTTGTCTAAAACAAAAAAGAATGATGCATTTTATAGCTGGATCTGGTTTTATTACATTCTGAATTGGACGTTGAAAATGAGCTTATCTCAGCCAGCAGAGAGGTCAAATCACAGTAATGCAAACTTAGTCAGAGACATAGATTTTCACTTGCAACTTGCTTTAACATGTTTAACAGTGCATGAAATGTTGTCTAAATTAAAAAAGAATGATGCATTTTATGGCTGGATCTGGTTTTATCACTTTCTGAAATGGACGTTGAAAATGAGCTTATCTCAGCCAGCAGAGAGGTCAAATCACAGTAATGCAAACTCAGTCAGAGACATAGATTTTCACTTGCAACTTGCTTTAACATGTTTAACAGTGCATGAAATGTTGTCTAAAACAAAAAAGAATGATGCATTTTATAGCTGGATCAGGTTTTATTACATTCTGAATTGGACGTTGAAAATGAGCTTATCTCAGCCAGCAGAGAGGTCAAATCACAGTAATGCAAACTCAGTCAGAGACATAGATTTTCACTTGCAACTTGCTTTAACATGTTTAACAGTGCATGAAATGTTGTCTAAAACAAAAAAGAATGATGCATTTTATAGCTGGATCTGGTTTTATTACATTCTGAATTGGACGTTGAAAATGAGCTTATCTCAGCCAGCAGAGAGGTCAAATCACACAAATGCAAACTCAGTCAGAGACATAGATTTTCACTTGCAACTTGCTTTAACATGTTTAACAGTGCATGAAATGTTGTCTAAAACAAAAAAGAATGATGCATTTTATAGCTGGATCTTGTTTTATTACATTCTGAATTGGACGTTGAAAATGAGCTTATCTCAGCCAGCAGAGAGGTCAAATCACAGTAATGCAAACTCAGTCAGAGACATAGATTTTCACTTGCAACTTGCTTTAACATGTTTAACAGTGCATGAAATGTTGTCTAAAACAAAAAAGAATGATGCATTTTATAGCTGGATCTGGGTTTTATTACATTCTGAATTGGACGTTGAAAATGAGCTCATCTCAGCCAGCAGAGAGGTCAAATCACAGTAATGCAAACTCAGTCAGAGACATAGATTTTCACTTGCAACTTGCTTTAACATGTTTAACAGTGCATGAAATGTTGTCTAAAACAAAAAAGAATGATGCATTTTATAGCTGGATCAGGTTTTATTACATTCTGAATTGGACGTTGAAAATGAGCTTATCTCAGCCAGCAGAGAGGTCAAATCACAGTAATGCAAACTTAGTCAGAGACATAGATTTTCACTTGCAACTTGCTTTAACATGTTTAACAGTGCATGAAATGTTGTATAAAACAAAAAAGAATGATGCATTTTATGGCTGGATCTGGTTTTATTACATTCTGAATTGGACGTTGAAAATGAGCTTATCTCAGCCAGCAGAGAGGTCAAATCACAGTAATGCAAACTCAGTCAGAGACATAGATTTTCACTTGCAACTTGCTTTAACATGTTTAACAGTGCATGAAATGTTGTCTAAAACAAAAAAGAATGATGCATTTTATGGCTGGATCTGGGTTTATTACATTCTGAATTGGACGTTGAAAATGAGCTTATCTCAGCCAGCAGAGAGGTCAAATCACAGTAATGCAAACTCAGTCAGAGACATAGATTTTCACTTGCAACTTGCTTTAACATGTTTAACAGTGCATGAAATGTTGTCTAAAACAAAAAAAGAATGATGCATTTTATGGCTGGATCTGTTTTTATCACTTTCTGAATTGGACGTTGAAAATGAGCTTATCTCAGCCAGCAGAGAGGTCAAATCACAGTAATGCAAACTCAGTCAGAGACATAGATTTTCACTTGCAACTTGCTTTAACATGTTTAACAGTGCATGAAATGTTGTCTAAAACAAAAAAGAATGATGCATTTTATAGCTGGATCAGGTTTTATTACATTCTGAATTGGACGTTGAAAATGAGCTTATCTCAGCCAGCAGAGAGGTCAAATCACAGTAATGCAAACTCAGTCAGAGACATAGATTTTCACTTGCTACTTGCTTTAACATGTTTAACAGTGCATGAAATGTTGTCTAAAACAAAAAAGAATGATGCATTTTATAGCTGGATCAGGTTTTATTACATTCTGAATTGGACGTTGAAAATGAGCTTATCTCAGCCAGCAGAGAGGTCAAATCACAGTAATGCAAACTTAGTCAGAGACATAGATTTTCACTTGCAACTTGCTTTAACATGTTTAACAGTGCATGAAATGTTGTCTAAAACAAAAAAGAATGATGCATTTTATGGCTGGATCTGGTTTTATTACATTCTGAATTGGACGTTGAAAATGAGCTTATCTCAGCCAGCAGAGAGGTCAAATCACAGTAATGCAAACTCAGTCAGAGACATAGATTTTCACTTGCAACTTGCTTTAACATGTTTAACAGTGCATGAAATGTTGTCTAAAACAAAAAAGAATGATGCATTTTATGGCTGGATCTGTTTTTATCACTTTCTGAATTGGACGTTGAAAATGAGCTTATCTCAGCCAGCAGAGAGGTCAAATCACAGTAATGCAAACTCAGTCAGAGACATAGATTTTCACTTGCAACTTGCTTTAACATGTTTAACAGTGCATGAAATGTTGTCTAAAACAAAAAAGAATGATGCATTTTATAGCTGGATCAGGTTTTATTACATTCTGAATTGGACGTTGAAAATGAGCTTATCTCAGCCAGCAGAGAGGTCAAATCACAGTAATGCAAACTCAGTCAGAGACATAGATTTTCACTTGCAACTTGCTTTAACATGTTTAACAGTGCATGAAATGTTGTCTAAAACAAAAAAGAATGATGCATTTTATAGCTGGATCAGGTTTTATCACTTTCTGAATTGGACGTTGAAAATGAGCTTATCTCAGCCAGCAGAGAGGTCAAATCACAGTAATGCAAACTCAGTCAGAGACATAGATTTTCACTTGCAACTTGCTTTAACATGTTTAACAGTGCATGAAATGTTGTCTAAAACAAAAAAGAATGATGCATTTTATAGCTGGATCAGGTTTTATTACATTCTGAATTGGACGTTGAAAATGAGCTTATCTCAGCCAGCAGAGAGGTCAAATCACAGTAATGCAAACTCAGTCAGAGACATAGATTTTCACTTGCAACTTGCTTTAATATGTTTAACAGTGCATGAAATGTTGTCTAAAACAAAAAAGAATGATGCATTTTATGGCTGGATCTGTTTTTATCACTTTCTGAAATGGACGTTGAAAATGAGCTTATCTCAGCCAGCAGAGAGGTCAAATCACAGTAATGCAAACTCAGTCAGAGACATAGATTTTCACTTGCAACTTGCTTTAACATGTTTAACAGTGCATGAAATGTTGTCTAAAACAAAAAAGAATGATGCATTTTATAGCTGGATCAGGTTTTATTACATTCTGAATTGGACGTTGAAAATGAGCTTATCTCAGCCAGCAGAGAGGTCAAATCACAGTAATGCAAACTCAGTCAGAGACATAGATTTTCACTTGCAACTTGCTTTAACATGTTTAACAGTGCATGAAATGTTGTCTAAAACAAAAAAGAATGATGCATTTTATGGCTGGATCTGTTTTTATCACTTTCTGAAATGGACGTTGAAAATGAGCTTATCTCAGCCAGCAGAGAGGTCAAATCACAGTAATGCAAACTCAGTCAGAGACATAGATTTTCACTTGCAACTTGCTTTAACATGTTTAACAGTGCATGAAATGTTGTCTAAAACAAAAAAGAATGATGCATTTTATAGCTGGATCAGGTTTTATTACATTCTGAATTGGACGTTGAAAATGAGCTTATCTCAGCCAGCAGAGAGGTCAAATCACAGTAATGCAAACTTAGTCAGAGACATAGATTTTCACTTGCAACTTGCTTTAACATGTTTAACAGTGCATGAAATGTTGTCTAAATTAAAAAAGAATGATGCATTTTATGGCTGGATCTGGTTTTATCACTTTCTGAAATGGACGTTGAAAATGAGCTTATCTCAGCCAGCAGAGAGGTCAAATCACAGTAATGCAAACTCAGTCAGAGACATAGATTTTCACTTGCAACTTGCTTTAACATGTTTAACAGTGCATGAAATGTTGTCTAAAACAAAAAAGAATTATGCATTTTATAGCTGGATCAGGTTTTATTACATTCTGAATTGGACGTTGAAAATGAGCTTATCTCAGCCAGCAGAGAGGTCAAATCACAGTAATGCAAACTCAGTCAGAGACATAGATTTTCACTTGCAACTTGCTTTAACATGTTTAACAGTGCATGAAATGTTGTCTAAAACAAAAAAGAATGATGCATTTTATAGCTGGATCTGTTTTTATCACTTTCTGAATTGGACGTTGAAAATGAGCTTATCTCAGCCAGCAGAGAGGTCAAATCACAGTAATGCAAACTCAGTCAGAGACATAGATTTTCACTTGCAACTTGCTTTAACATGTTTAACAGTGCATGAAATGTTGTCTAAAACAAAAAAGAATGATGCATTTTATAGCTGGATCTGTTTTTATCACTTTCTGAATTGGACGTTGAAAATGAGCTTATCTCAGCCAGCAGAGAGGTCAAATCACAGTAATGCAAACTCAGTCAGAGACATAGATTTTCACTTGCAACTTGCTTTAACATGTTTAACAGTGCATGAAATGTTGTCTAAAACAAAAAAGAATGGTGCATTTTATAGCTGGATCAGGTTTTATTACATTCTGAATTGGACGTTGAAAATGAGCTTATCTCAGCCAGCAGAGAGGTCAAATCACAGTAATGCAAACTCAGTCAGAGACATAGATTTTCACTTGCAACTTGCTTTAACATGTTTAACAGTGCATGAAATGTTGTCTAAAACAAAAAAGAATGATGCATTTTATGGCTGGATCTGTTTTTATCACTTTCTGAAATGGACGTTGAAAATGAGCTTATCTCAGCCAGCAGAGAGGTCAAATCACAGTAATGCAAACTCAGTCAGAGACATAGATTTTCACTTGCAACTTGCTTTAACATGTTTAACAGTGCATGAAATGTTGTCTAAAACAAAAAAGAATGATGCATTTTATAGCTGGATCAGGTTTTATTACATTCTGAATTGGACGTTGAAAATGAGCTTATCTCAGCCAGCAGAGAGGTCAAATCACAGTAATGCAAACTTAGTCAGAGACATAGATTTTCACTTGCAACTTGCTTTAACATGTTTAACAGTGCATGAAATGTTGTCTAAAACAAAAAAGAATGATGCATTTTATAGCTGGATCAGGTTTTATTACATTCTGAATTGGACGTTGAAAATGAGCTTATCTCAGCCAGCAGAGAGGTCAAATCACAGTAATGCAAACTCAGTCAGAGACATAGATTTTCACTTGCAACTTGCTTTAACATGTTTAACAGTGCATGAAATGTTGTCTAAAACAAAAAAGAATGATGCATTTTATGGCTGGATCTGTTTTTATCACTTTCTGAATTGGACGTTGAAAATGAGCTTATCTCAGCCAGCAGAGAGGTCAAATCACAGTAATGCAAACTCAGTCAGAGACATAGATTTTCACTTGCAACTTGCTTTAACATGTTTAACAGTGCATGAAATGTTGTCTAAAACAAAAAAGAATGATGCATTTTATGGCTGGATCTGGTTTTATCACTTTCTGAATTGGACGTTGAAAATGAGCTTATCTCAGCCAGCAGAGAGGTCAAATCACAGTAATGCAAACTCAGTCAGAGACATAGATTTTCACTTGCAACTTGCTATAACAAGTTTAACAGTGCATGAAATGTTGTCTAAAACAAAAAAGAATGATGCATTTTATAGCTGGATCTGGTTTTATTACATTCTGAATTGGACGTTGAAAATGAGCTTATCTCAGCCAGCAGAGAGGTCAAATCACAGTAATGCAAACTTAGTCAGAGACATAGATTTTCACTTGCAACTTGCTTTAACATGTTTAACAGTGCATAAAATGTTGTCTAAATTAAAAAAGAATGATGCATTTTATGGCTGGATCTGGTTTTATCACTTTCTGAAATGGACGTTGAAAATGAGCTTATCTCAGCCAGCAGAGAGGTCAAATCACAGTAATGCAAACTCAGTCAGAGACATAGATTTTCACTTGCAACTTGCTTTAACATGTTTAACAGTGCATGAAATGTTGTCTAAAACAAAAAAGAATGATGCATTTTATAGCTGGATCAGGTTTTATTACATTCTGAATTGGACGTTAAAAATGAGCTTATCTCAGCCAGCAGAGAGGTCAAATCACAGTAATGCAAACTCAGTCAGAGACATAGATTTTCACTTGCAACTTGCTTTAACATGTTTAACAGTGCATGAAATGTTGTCTAAAACAAAAAAGAATGATGCATTTTATAGCTGGATCTGGTTTTATTACATTCTGAATTGGACGTTGAAAATGAGCTTATCTCAGCCAGCAGAGAGGTCAAATCACAGTAATGCAAACTCAGTCAGAGACATAGATTTTCACTTGCAACTTGCTTTAACATGTTTAACAGTGCATTAAATGTTGTCTAAAACAAAAAAGAATGATGCATTTTATAGCTGGATCAGGTTTTATTACATTCTGAATTGGACGTTGAAAATGAGCTTATCTCAGCCAGCAGAGAGGTCAAATCACAGTAATGCAAACTCAGTCAGAGACATAGATTTTCACTTGCAACTTGCTTTAACATGTTTAACAGTGCATGAAATGTTGTCTAAAACAAAAAAGAATGATGCATTTTATAGCTGGATCTGGTTTTATTACATTCTGAATTGGACGTTGAAAATGAGCTTATCTCAGCCAGCAGAGAGGTCAAATCACAGTAATGCAAACTCAGTCAGAGACATAGATTTTCACTTGCAACTTGCTTTAACATGTTTAACAGTGCATGAAATGTTGTCTAAAACAAAAAAGAATGATGCATTTTATGGCTGGATCTGGGTTTATTACATTCTGAATTGGACGTTGAAAATGAGCTTATCTCAGCCAGCAGAGAGGTCATATCACAGTAATGCAAACTCAGTCAGAGACATAGATTTTCACTTGCTACTTGCTTTAACATGTTTAACAGTGCATGAAATGTTGTCTAAAACAAAAAAGAATGATGCATTTTATAGCTGGATCAGGTTTTATTACATTCTGAATTGGACGTTGAAAATGAGCTTATCTCAGCCAGCAGAGAGGTCAAATCACAGTAATGCAAACTCAGTCAGAGACATAGATTTTCACTTGCAACTTGCTTTAACATGTTTAACAGTGCATGAAATGTTGTCTAAAACCAAAAAGAATGATGCATTTTATGTCTGGATCAATTTTTATCACTTTCTGAATTGGACGTTGAAAATGAGCTTATCTCAGCCAGCAGAGAGGTCAAATCACAGTAATGCAAACTCAGTCAGAGACATAGATTTTCACTTGCAACTTGCTTTAACATGTTTAACAGTGCATGAAATGTTGTCTAAAACAAAAAAGAATGATGCATTTTATGGCTGGATCTGGTTTTATTACATTCTGAATTGGACGTTGAAAATGAGCTTATCTCAGCCAGCAGAGAGGTCAAATCACAGTAATGCAAACTCAGTCAGAGACATAGATTTTCACTTGCAACTTGCTTTAACATGTTTAACAGTGCATGAAATGTTGTCTAAAACAAAAAAGAATGATGCATTTTATGGCTGGATCTGGTTTTATTACATTCTGAATTGGACGTTGAAAATGAGCTTATCTCAGCCAGCAGAGAGGTCAAATCACAGTAATGCAAACTCAGTCAGAGACATAGATTTTCACTTGCAACTTGCTTTAACATGTTTAACAGTGCATGAAATGTTGTCTAAAACAAAAAAGAATGATGCATTTTATAGCTGGATCAGGTTTTATTACATTCTGAATTGGACGTTGAAAATGAGCTTATCTCAGCCAGCAGAGAGGTCAAATCACAGTAATGCAAACTCAGTCAGAGACATAGATTTTCACTTGCAACTTGCTTTAACATGTTTAACAGTGCATGAAATGTTGTCTAAAACAAAAAAGAATGATGCATTTTATAGCTGGATCTGTTTTTATCACTTTCTGAATTGGACGTTGAAAATGAGCTTATCTCAGCCAGCAGAGAGGTCAAATCACAGTAATGCAAACTCAGTCAGAGACATAGATTTTCACTTGCAACTTGCTTTAACATGTTTAACAGTGCATGAAATGTTGTCTAAAACAAAAAAGAATGATGCATTTTATAGCTGGATCAGGTTTTATTACATTCTGAATTGGACGTTGAAAATGAGCTTATCTCAGCCAGCAGAGAGGTCAAATCACAGTAATGCAAACTCAGTCAGAGACATAGATTTTCACTTGCAACTTGCTTTAACATGTTTAACAGTGCATGAAATGTTGTCTAAAACCAAAAAGAATGATGCATTTTATGTCTGGATCAATTTTTATCACTTTCTGAATTGGACGTTGAAAATGAGCTTATCTCAGCCAGCAGAGAGGTCAAATCACAGTAATGCAAACTCAGTCAGAGACATAGATTTTCACTTGCAACTTGCTTTAACATGTTTAACAGTGCATGAAATGTTGTCTAAAACAAAAAAGAATGATGCATTTTATGGCTGGATCTGGTTTTATTACATTCTGAATTGGACGTTGAAAATGAGCTTATCTCAGCCAGCAGAGAGGTCAAATCACAGTAATGCAAACTCAGTCAGAGACATAGATTTTCACTTGCAACTTGCTTTAACATGTTTAACAGTGCATGAAATGTTGTCTAAAACAAAAAAGAATGATGCATTTTATGGCTGGATCTGGTTTTATTACATTCTGAATTGGACGTTGAAAATGAGCTTATCTCAGCCAGCAGAGAGGTCAAATCACAGTAATGCAAACTCAGTCAGAGACATAGATTTTCACTTGCAACTTGCTTTAACATGTTTAACAGTGCATGAAATGTTGTCTAAAACAAAAAAGAATGATGCATTTTATAGCTGGATCAGGTTTTATTACATTCTGAATTGGACGTTGAAAATGAGCTTATCTCAGCCAGCAGAGAGGTCAAATCACAGTAATGCAAACTCAGTCAGAGACATAGATTTTCACTTGCAACTTGCTTTAACATGTTTAACAGTGCATGAAATGTTGTCTAAAACAAAAAAGAATGATGCATTTTATAGCTGGATCTGTTTTTATCACTTTCTGAATTGGACGTTGAAAATGAGCTTATCTCAGCCAGCAGAGAGGTCAAATCACAGTAATGCAAACTCAGTCAGAGACATAGATTTTCACTTGCAACTTGCTTTAACATGTTTAACAGTGCATGAAATGTTGTCTAAAACAAAAAAGAATGATGCATTTTATAGCTGGATCAGGTTTTATTACATTCTGAATTGGACGTTGAAAATGAGCTTATCTCAGCCAGCAGAGAGGTCAAATCACAGTAATGCAAACTCAGTCAGGGACATAGATTTTCACTTGCAACTTGCTTTAACATGTTTAACAGTGCATGAAATGTTGTCTAAAACAAAAAAGAATGATGCATTTTATGGCTGGATCTGTTTTTATCACTTTCTGAAATGGACGTTGAAAATGAGCTTATCTCAGCCAGCAGAGAGGTCAAATCACAGTAATGCAAACTCAGTCAGAGACATAGATTTTCACTTGCAACTTGCTTTAACATGTTTAACAGTGCATGAAATGTTGTCTAAAACAAAAAAGAATGATGCATTTTATAGCTGGATCAGGTTTTATTACATTCTGAATTGGACGTTGAAAATGAGCTTATCTCAGCCAGCAGAGAGGTCAAATCACAGTAATGCAAACTTAGTCAGAGACATAGATTTTCACTTGCAACTTGCTTTAACATGTTTAACAGTGCATGAAATGTTGTCTAAATTAAAAAAGAATGATGCATTTTATGGCTGGATCTGGTTTTATCACTTTCTGAAATGGACGTTGAAAATGAGCTTATCTCAGCCAGCAGAGAGGTCAAATCACAGTAATGCAAACTCAGTCAGAGACATAGATTTTCACTTGCAACTTGCTTTAACATGTTTAACAGTGCATGAAATGTTGTCTAAAACAAAAAAGAATGATGCATTTTATAGCTGGATCAGGTTTTATTACATTCTGAATTGGACGTTGAAAATGAGCTTATCTCAGCCAGCAGAGAGGTCAAATCACAGTAATGCAAACTCAGTCAGAGACATAGATTTTCACTTGCAACTTGCTTTAACATGTTTAACAGTGCATGAAATGTTGTCTAAAACAAAAAAGAATGATGCATTTTATGGCTGGATCAGGTTTTATTACATTCTGAATTGGACGTTGAAAATGAGCTTATCTCAGCCAGCAGAGAGGTCAAATCACAGTAATGCAAACTCAGTCAGAGACATAGATTTTCACTTGCAACTTGCTTTAACATGTTTAACAGTGCATGAAATGTTGTCTAAAACAAAAAAGAATGATGCATTTTATAGCTGGATCTGTTTTTATCACTTTCTGAATTGGACGTTGAAAATGAGCTTATCTCAGCCAGCAGAGAGGTCAAATCACAGTAATGCAAACTCAGTCAGAGACATAGATTTTCACTTGCAACTTGCTTTAACATGTTTAACAGTGCATGAAATGTTGTCTAAAACAAAAAAGAATGGTGCATTTTATAGCTGGATCAGGTTTTATTACATTCTGAATTGGACGTTGAAAATGAGCTTATCTCAGCCAGCAGAGAGGTCAAATCACAGTAATGCAAACTCAGTCAGAGACATAGATTTTCACTTGCAACTTGCTTTAACATGTTTAACAGTGCATGAAATGTTGTCTAAAACAAAAAAGAATGATGCATTTTATGGCTGGATCTGTTTTTATCACTTTCTGAAATGGACGTTGAAAATGAGCTTATCTCAGCCAGCAGAGAGGTCAAATCACAGTAATGCAAACTCAGTCAGAGACATAGATTTTCACTTGCAACTTGCTTTAACATGTTTAACAGTGCATGAAATGTTGTCTAAAACAAAAAAGAATGATGCATTTTATAGCTGGATCAGGTTTTATTACATTCTGAATTGGACGTTGAAAATGAGCTTATCTCAGCCAGCAGAGAGGTCAAATCACAGTAATGCAAACTTAGTCAGAGACATAGATTTTCACTTGCAACTTGCTTTAACATGTTTAACAGTGCATGAAATGTTGTCTAAAACAAAAAAGAATGATGCATTTTATAGCTGGATCAGGTTTTATTACATTCTGAATTGGACGTTGAAAATGAGCTTATCTCAGCCAGCAGAGAGGTCAAATCACAGTAATGCAAACTCAGTCAGAGACATAGATTTTCACTTGCAACTTGCTTTAACATGTTTAACAGTGCATGAAATGTTGTCTAAAACAAAAAAGAATGATGCATTTTATAGCTGGATCTGGTTTTATTACATTCTGAATTGGACGTTGAAAATGAGCTTATCTCAGCCAGCAGAGAGGTCAAATCACAGTAATGCAAACTTAGTCAGAGACATAGATTTTCACTTGCAACTTGCTTTAACATGTTTAACAGTGCATGAAATGTTGTCTAAATTAAAAAAGAATGATGCATTTTATGGCTGGATCTGGTTTTATCACTTTCTGAAATGGACGTTGAAAATGAGCTTATCTCAGCCAGCAGAGAGGTCAAATCACAGTAATGCAAACTCAGTCAGAGACATAGATTTTCACTTGCAACTTGCTTTAACATGTTTAACAGTGCATGAAATGTTGTCTAAAACAAAAAAGAATGATGCATTTTATAGCTGGATCAGGTTTTATTACATTCTGAATTGGACGTTGAAAATGAGCTTATCTCAGCCAGCAGAGAGGTCAAATCACAGTAATGCAAACTCAGTCAGAGACATAGATTTTCACTTGCAACTTGCTTTAACATGTTTAACAGTGCATGAAATGTTGTCTAAAACAAAAAAGAATGATGCATTTTATAGCTGGATCTGGTTTTATTACATTCTGAATTGGACGTTGAAAATGAGCTTATCTCAGCCAGCAGAGAGGTCAAATCACAGTAATGCAAACTCAGTCAGAGACATAGATTTTCACTTGCAACTTGCTTTAACATGTTTAACAGTGCATGAAATGTTGTCTAAAACAAAAAAGAATGATGCATTTTATAGCTGGATCTGGTTTTATTACATTCTGAATTGGACGTTGAAAATGAGCTTATCTCAGCCAGCAGAGAGGTCAAATCACAGTAATGCAAACTCAGTCAGAGACATAGATTTTCACTTGCAACTTGCTTTAACATGTTTAACAGTGCATGAAATGTTGTCTAAAACAAAAAAGAATGATGCATTTTATAGCTGGATCTGGGTTTTATTACATTCTGAATTGGACGTTGAAAATGAGCTCATCTCAGCCAGCAGAGAGGTCAAATCACAGTAATGCAAACTCAGTCAGAGACATAGATTTTCACTTGCAACTTGCTTTAACATGTTTAACAGTGCATGAAATGTTGTCTAAAACAAAAAAGAATGATGCATTTTATAGCTGGATCAGGTTTTATTACATTCTGAATTGGACGTTGAAAATGAGCTTATCTCAGCCAGCAGAGAGGTCAAATCACAGTAATGCAAACTTAGTCAGAGACATAGATTTTCACTTGCAACTTGCTTTAACATGTTTAACAGTGCATGAAATGTTGTATAAAACAAAAAAGAATGATGCATTTTATGGCTGGATCTGGTTTTATTACATTCTGAATTGGACGTTGAAAATGAGCTTATCTCAGCCAGCAGAGAGGTCAAATCACAGTAATGCAAACTCAGTCAGAGACATAGATTTTCACTTGCAACTTGCTTTAACATGTTTAACAGTGCATGAAATGTTGTCTAAAACAAAAAAGAATGATGCATTTTATGGCTGGATCTGGGTTTATTACATTCTGAATTGGACGTTGAAAATGAGCTTATCTCAGCCAGCAGAGAGGTCAAATCACAGTAATGCAAACTCAGTCAGAGACATAGATTTTCACTTGCAACTTGCTTTAACATGTTTAACAGTGCATGAAATGTTGTCTAAAACAAAAAAGAATTATGCATTTTATAGCTGGATCAGGTTTTATTACATTCTGAATTGGACGTTGAAAATGAGCTTATCTCAGCCAGCAGAGAGGTCAAATCACAGTAATGCAAACTCAGTCAGAGACATAGATTTTCACTTGCAACTTGCTTTAACATGTTTAACAGTGCATGAAATGTTGTCTAAAACAAAAAAGAATGATGCATTTTATAGCTGGATCAGGTTTTATTACATTCTGAATTGGACGTTGAAAATGAGCTTATCTCAGCCAGCAGAGAGGTCAAATCACAGTAATGCAAACTCAGTCAGAGACATAGATTTTCACTTGCAACTTGCTTTAACATGTTTAACAGTGCATGAAATGTTGTCTAAAACAAAAAAGAATGATGCATTTTATGGCTGGATCTGTTTTTATCACTTTCTGAATTGGACGTTGAAAATGAGCTTATCTCAGCCAGCAGAGAGGTCAAATCACAGTAATGCAAACTCAGTCAGAGACATAGATTTTCACTTGCAACTTGCTTTAACATGTTTAACAGTGCATGAAATGTTGTCTAAAACAAAAAAGAATGATGCATTTTATGGCTGGATCTGGTTTTATCACTTTCTGAAATGGACGTTGAAAATGAGCTTATCTCAGCCAGCAGAGAGGTCAAATCACAGTAATGCAAACTCAGTCAGAGACATAGATTTTCACTTGCAACTTGCTTTAACATGTTTAACAGTGCATGAAATGTTGTCTAAAACAAAAAAGAATGATGCATTTTATGGCTGGATCTGTTTTTATCACTTTCTGAATTGGACGTTGAAAATGAGCTTATCTCAGCCAGCAGAGAGGTCAAATCACAGTAATGCAAACTCAGTCAGAGACATAGATTTTCACTTGCAACTTGCTTTAACATGTTTAACAGTGCATGAAATGTTGTCTAAAACAAAAAAGAATGATGCATTTTATAGCTGGATCAGGTTTTATTACATTCTGAATTGGACGTTGAAAATGAGCTTATCTCAGCCAGCAGAGAGGTCAAATCACAGTAATGCAAACTCAGTCAGAGACATAGATTTTCACTTGCAACTTGCTTTAACATGTTTAACAGTGCATGAAATGTTGTCTAAAACAAAAAAGAATGATGCATTTTATAGCTGGATCAGGTTTTATTACATTCTGAATTGGACGTTGAAAATGAGCTTATCTCAGCCAGCAGAGAGGTCAAATCACAGTAATGCAAACTCAGTCAGAGACATAGATTTTCACTTGCAACTTGCTTTAACATGTTTAACAGTGCATGAAATGTTGTCTAAAACAAAAAAGAATGATGCATTTTATGGCTGGATCTGTTTTTATCACTTTCTGAATTGGACGTTGAAAATGAGCTTATCTCAGCCAGCAGAGAGGTCAAATCACAGTAATGCAAACTCAGTCAGAGACATAGATTTTCACTTGCAACTTGCTTTAACATGTTTAACAGTGCATGAAATGTTGTCTAAAACAAAAAAGAATGATGCATTTTATAGCTGGATCAGGTTTTATTACATTCTGAATTGGACGTTGAAAATGAGCTTATCTCAGCCAGCAGAGAGGTCAAATCACAGTAATGCAAACTCAGTCAGAGACATAGATTTTCACTTGCAACTTGCTTTAACATGTTTAACGGTGCATGAAATGTTGTCTAAAACAAAAAAGAATGATGCATTTTATGGCTGGATCTGGTTTTATTACATTCTGAATTGGACGTTGAAAATGAGCTTATCTCAGCCAGCAGAGAGGTCAAATCACAGTAATGCAAACTCAGTCAGAGACATAGATTTTCACTTGCAACTTGCTTTAAAATGTTTAACAGTGCATGAAATGTTGTCTAAAACAAAAAAGAATGATGCATTTTATAGCTGGATCAGGTTTTATTACATTCTGAATTGGACGTTGAAAATGAGCTTATCTCAGCCAGCAGAGAGGTCAAATCACAGTAATGCAAACTCAGTCAGAGACATAGATTTTCACTTGCAACTTGCTTTAACATGTTTAACAGTGCATGAAATGTTGTCTAAAACAAAAAAGAATGATGCATTTTATGGCTGGATCAGGTTTTATTACATTCTGAATTGGACGTTGAAAATGAGCTTATCTCAGCCAGCAGAGAGGTCAAATCACAGTAATGCAAACTCAGTCAGAGACATAGATTTTCACTTGCAACTTGCTTTAACATGTTTAACAGTGCATGAAATGTTATCTAAAACAAAAAAGAATGATGCATTTTATAGCTGGATTAGGTTTTATTACATTCTGAATTGGACGTTGAAAATGAGCTTATCTCAGCCTGCAGAGAGGTCAAATCACAGTAATGCAAACTTAGTCAGAGACATAGATTTTCACTTGCAACTTGCTTTAACATGTTTAACAGTGCATGAAATGTTGTCTAAAACAAAAAAGAATGATGCATTTTATAGCTGGATCTGTTTTTATCACTTTCTGAATTGGACGTTGAAAATGAGCTTATCTCAGCCAGCAGAGAGGTCAAATCACAGTAATGCAAACTCAGTCAGAGACATAGATTTTCACTTGCAACTTGCTTTAACATGTTTAACAGTGCATGAAATGTTGTCTAAAACAAAAAAAGAATGGTGGATTTTATAGCTGGATCAGGTTTTATTACATTCTGAATTGGACGTTGAAAATGAGCTTATCTCAGCCAGCAGAGAGGTCAAATCACAGTAATGCAAACTCAGTCAGAGACATAGATTTTCACTTGCAACTTGCTTTAACATGTTTAACAGTGCATGAAATGTTGTCTAAAACAAAAAAGAATGATGCATTTTATGGCTGGATCTGTTTTTATCACTTTCTGAAATGGACGTTGAAAATGAGCTTATCTCAGCCAGCAGAGAGCTCAAATCACAGTAATGCAAACTCAGTCAGAGACATAGATTTTCACTTGCAACTTGCTTTAACATGTTTAACAGTGCATGAAATGTTGTCTAAAACAAAAAAGAATGATGCATTTTATAGCTGGATCAGGTTTTATTACATTCTGAATTGGACGTTGAAAATGAGCTTATCTCAGCCAGCAGAGAGGTCAAATCACAGTAATGCAAACTTAGTCAGAGACATAGATTTTCACTTGCAACTTGCTTTAACATGTTTAACAGTGCATGAAATGTTGTCTAAAACAAAAAAGAATGATGCATTTTATAGCTGGATCAGGTTTTATTACATTCTGAATTGGACGTTGAAAATGAGCTTATCTCAGCCAGCAGAGAGGTCAAATCACAGTAATGCAAACTCAGTCAGAGACATAGATTTTCACTTGCAACTTGCTTTAACATGTTTAACAGTGCATGAAATGTTGTCTAAAACAAAAAAGAATGATGCATTTTATAGCTGGATCTGGTTTTATTACATTCTGAATTGGACGTTGAAAATGAGCTTATCTCAGCCAGCAGAGAGGTCAAATCACAGTAATGCAAACTCAGTCAGAGACATAGATTTTCACTTGCAACTTGCTTTAACATGTTTAACAGTGCATGAAATGTTGTCTAAAACAAAAAAGAATGATGCATTTTATGGCTGGATCTGGGTTTATTACATTCTGAATTGGACGTTGAAAATGAGCTTATCTCAGCCAGCAGAGAGGTCAAATCACAGTAATGCAAACTCAGTCAGAGACATAGATTTTCACTTGCAACTTGCTATAACAAGTTTAACAATGCATGAAATGTTGTCTAAAACAAAAAAGAATGATGCATTTTATAGCTGGATCTGGTTTTATTACATTCTGAATTGGACGTTGAAAATGAGCTTATCTCAGCCAGCAGAGAGGTCAAATCACAGTAATGCAAACTTAGTCAGAGACATAGATTTTCACTTGCAACTTGCTTTAACATGTTTAACAGTGCATGAAATGTTGTCTAAATTAAAAAAGAATGATGCATTTTATGGCTGGATCTGGTTTTATCACTTTCTGAAATGGACGTTGAAAATGAGCTTATCTCAGCCAGCAGAGAGGTCAAATCACAGTAATGCAAACTCAGTCAGAGACATAGATTTTCACTTGCAACTTGCTTTAACATGTTTAACAGTGCATGAAATGTTGTCTAAAACAAAAAAGAATGGTGGATTTTATAGCTGGATCAGGTTTTATTACATTCTGAATTGGACGTTGAAAATGAGCTTATCTCAGCCAGCAGAGAGGTCAAATCACAGTAATGCAAACTCAGTCAGAGACATAGATTTTCACTTGCAACTTGCTTTAACATGTTTAACAGTGCATGAAATGTTGTCTAAAACAAAAAAGAATGATGCATTTTATGGCTGGATCTGTTTTTATCACTTTCTGAAATGGACGTTGAAAATGAGCTTATCTCAGCCAGCAGAGAGGTCAAATCACAGTAATGCAAACTCAGTCAGAGACATAGATTTTCACTTGCAACTTGCTTTAACATGTTTAACAGTGCATGAAATGTTGTCTAAAACAAAAAAGAATGATGCATTTTATAGCTGGATCAGGTTTTATTACATTCTGAATTGGACGTTGAAAATGAGCTTATCTCAGCCAGCAGAGAGGTCAAATCACAGTAATGCAAACTTAGTCAGAGACATAGATTTTCACTTGCAACTTGCTTTAACATGTTTAACAGTGCATGAAATGTTGTCTAAAACAAAAAAGAATGATGCATTTTATAGCTGGATCAGGTTTTATTACATTCTGAATTGGACGTTGAAAATGAGCTTATCTCAGCCAGCAGAGAGGTCAAATCACAGTAATGCAAACTCAGTCAGAGACATAGATTTTCACTTGCAACTTGCTTTAACATGTTTAACAGTGCATGAAATGTTGTCTAAAACAAAAAAGAATGATGCATTTTATAGCTGGATCTGGTTTTATTACATTCTGAATTGGACGTTGAAAATGAGCTTATCTCAGCCAGCAGAGAGGTCAAATCACAGTAATGCAAACTCAGTCAGAGACATAGATTTTCACTTGCAACTTGCTTTAACATGTTTAACAGTGCATGAAATGTTGTCTAAAACAAAAAAGAATGATGCATTTTATGGCTGGATCTGGGTTTATTACATTCTGAATTGGACGTTGAAAATGAGCTTATCTCAGCCAGCAGAGAGGTCAAATCACAGTAATGCAAACTCAGTCAGAGACATAGATTTTCACTTGCAACTTGCTATAACAAGTTTAACAATGCATGAAATGTTGTCTAAAACAAAAAAGAATGATGCATTTTATAGCTGGATCTGGTTTTATTACATTCTGAATTGGACGTTGAAAATGAGCTTATCTCAGCCAGCAGAGAGGTCAAATCACAGTAATGCAAACTTAGTCAGAGACATAGATTTTCACTTGCAACTTGCTTTAACATGTTTAACAGTGCATGAAATGTTGTCTAAATTAAAAAAGAATGATGCATTTTATGGCTGGATCTGGTTTTATCACTTTCTGAAATGGACGTTGAAAATGAGCTTATCTCAGCCAGCAGAGAGGTCAAATCACAGTAATGCAAACTCAGTCAGAGACATAGATTTTCACTTGCAACTTGCTTTAACATGTTTAACAGTGCATGAAATGTTGTCTAAAACAAAAAAGAATGATGCATTTTATAGCTGGATCAGGTTTTATTACATTCTGAATTGGACGTTGAAAATGAGCTTATCTCAGCCAGCAGAGAGGTCAAATCACAGTAATGCAAACTCAGTCAGAGACATAGATTTTCACTTGCAACTTGCTTTAACATGTTTAACAGTGCATGAAATGTTGTCTAAAACAAAAAAGAATGATGCATTTTATGGCTGGATCTGTTTTTATCACTTTCTGAAATGGACGTTGAAAATGAGCTTATCTCAGCCAGCAGAGAGGTCAAATCACAGTAATGCAAACTCAGTCAGAGACATAGATTTTCACTTGCAACTTGCTTTAACATGTTTAACAGTGCATGAAATGTTGTCTAAAACAAAAAAGAATGATGCATTTTATAGCTGGATCAGGTTTTATTACATTCTGAATTGGACGTTGAAAATGAGCTTATCTCAGCCAGCAGAGAGGTCAAATCACAGTAATGCAAACTTAGTCAGAGACATAGATTTTCACTTGCAACTTGCTTTAACATGTTTAACAGTGCATGAAATGTTGTCTAAAACAAAAAAGAATGATGCATTTTATAGCTGGATCAGGTTTTATTACATTCTGAATTGGACGTTGAAAATGAGCTTATCTCAGCCAGCAGAGAGGTCAAATCACAGTAATGCAAACTCAGTCAGAGACATAGATTTTCACTTGCAACTTGCTTTAACATGTTTAACAGTGCATGAAATGTTGTCTAAATTAAAAAAGAATGATGCATTTTATGGCTGGATCTGGTTTTATCACTTTCTGAAATGGACGTTGAAAATGAGCTTATCTCAGCCAGCAGAGAGGTCAAATCACAGTAATGCAAACTCAGTCAGAGACATAGATTTTCACTTGCAACTTGCTTTAACATGTTTAACAGTGCATGAAATGTTGTCTAAAACAAAAAAGAATGATGCATTTTATAGCTGGATCAGGTTTTATTACATTCTGAATTGGACGTTGAAAATGAGCTTATCTCAGCCAGCAGAGAGGTCAAATCACAGTAATGCAAACTCAGTCAGAGACATAGATTTTCACTTGCAACTTGCTTTAACATGTTTAACAGTGCATGAAATGTTGTCTAAAACAAAAAAGAATGATGCATTTTATAGCTGGATCTGGTTTTATTACATTCTGAATTGGACGTTGAAAATGAGCTTATCTCAGCCAGCAGAGAGGTCAAATCACAGTAATGCAAACTCAGTCAGAGACATAGATTTTCACTTGCAACTTGCTTTAACATGTTTAACAGTGCATGAAATGTTGTCTAAAACAAAAAAGAATGATGCATTTTATAGCTGGATCAGGTTTTATTACATTCTGAATTGGACGTTGAAAATGAGCTTATCTCAGCCAGCAGAGAGGTCAAATCACAGTAATGCAAACTCAGTCAGAGACATAGATTTTCACTTGCTACTTGCTTTAACATGTTTAACAGTGCATGAAATGTTGTCTAAAACAAAAAAGAATGATGCATTTTATAGCTGGATCAGGTTTTATTACATTCTGAATTGGACGTTGAAAATGAGCTTATCTCAGCCAGCAGAGAGGTCAAATCACAGTAATGCAAACTTAGTCAGAGACATAGATTTTCACTTGCAACTTGCTTTAACATGTTTAACAGTGCATGAAATGTTGTCTAAAACAAAAAGAATGATGCATTTTATGGCTGGATCTGGTTTTATTACATTCTGAATTGGACGTTGAAAATGAGCTTATCTCAGCCAGCAGAGAGGTCAAATCACAGTAATGCAAACTCAGTCAGAGACATAGATTTTCACTTGCAACTTGCTTTAACATGTTTAACAGTGCATGAAATGTTGTCTAAAACAAAAAAGAATGATGCATTTTATAGCTGGATCAGGTTTTATTACATTCTGAATTGGACGTTGAAAATGAGCTTATCTCAGCCAGCAGAGAGGTCAAATCACAGTAATGCAAACTTAGTCAGAGACATAGATTTTCACTTGCAACTTGCTTTAACATGTTTAACAGTGCATGAAATGTTGTCTAAATTAAAAAAGAATGATGCATTTTATGGCTGGATCTGGTTTTATCACTTTCTGAAATGGACGTTGAAAATGAGCTTATCTCAGCCAGCAGAGAGGTCAAATCACAGTAATGCAAACTCAGTCAGAGACATAGATTTTCACTTGCAACTTGCTTTAACATGTTTAACAGTGCATGAAATGTTGTCTAAAACAAAAAAGAATGATGCATTTTATAGCTGGATCAGGTTTTATTACATTCTGAATTGGACGTTGAAAATGAGCTTATCTCAGCCAGCAGAGAGGTCAAATCACAGTAATGCAAACTCAGTCAGAGACATAGATTTTCACTTGCAACTTGCTTTAACATGTTTAACAGTGCATGAAATGTTGTCTAAAACAAAAAAGAATGATGCATTTTATGGCTGGATCTGTTTTTATCACTTTCTGAAATGGACGTTGAAAATGAGCTTATCTCAGCCAGCAGAGAGGTCAAATCACAGTAATGCAAACTCAGTCAGAGACATAGATTTTCACTTGCAACTTGCTTTAACATGTTTAACAGTGCATGAAATGTTGTCTAAAACAAAAAAGAATGATGCATTTTATAGCTGGATCAGGTTTTATTACATTCTGAATTGGACGTTGAAAATGAGCTTATCTCAGCCAGCAGAGAGGTCAAATCACAGTAATGCAAACTTAGTCAGAGACATAGATTTTCACTTGCAACTTGCTTTAACATGTTTAACAGTGCATGAAATGTTGTCTAAAACAAAAAAGAATGATGCATTTTATAGCTGGATCAGGTTTTATTACATTCTGAATTGGACGTTGAAAATGAGCTTATCTCAGCCAGCAGAGAGGTCAAATCACAGTAATGCAAACTCAGTCAGAGACATAGATTTTCACTTGCAACTTGCTTTAACATGTTTAACAGTGCATGAAATGTTGTCTAAATTAAAAAAGAATGATGCATTTTATGGCTGGATCTGGTTTTATCACTTTCTGAAATGGACGTTGAAAATGAGCTTATCTCAGCCAGCAGAGAGGTCAAATCACAGTAATGCAAACTCAGTCAGAGACATAGATTTTCACTTGCAACTTGCTTTAACATGTTTAACAGTGCATGAAATGTTGTCTAAAACAAAAAAGAATGATGCATTTTATAGCTGGATCAGGTTTTATTACATTCTGAATTGGACGTTGAAAATGAGCTTATCTCAGCCAGCAGAGAGGTCAAATCACAGTAATGCAAACTCAGTCAGAGACATAGATTTTCACTTGCAACTTGCTTTAACATGTTTAACAGTGCATGAAATGTTGTCTAAAACAAAAAAGAATGATGCATTTTATAGCTGGATCTGGTTTTATTACATTCTGAATTGGACGTTGAAAATGAGCTTATCTCAGCCAGCAGAGAGGTCAAATCACAGTAATGCAAACTCAGTCAGAGACATAGATTTTCACTTGCAACTTGCTTTAACATGTTTAACAGTGCATGAAATGTTGTCTAAAACAAAAAAGAATGATGCATTTTATAGCTGGATCAGGTTTTATTACATTCTGAATTGGACGTTGAAAATGAGCTTATCTCAGCCAGCAGAGAGGTCAAATCACAGTAATGCAAACTCAGTCAGAGACATAGATTTTCACTTGCTACTTGCTTTAACATGTTTAACAGTGCATGAAATGTTGTCTAAAACAAAAAAGAATGATGCATTTTATAGCTGGATCAGGTTTTATTACATTCTGAATTGGACGTTGAAAATGAGCTTATCTCAGCCAGCAGAGAGGTCAAATCACAGTAATGCAAACTTAGTCAGAGACATAGATTTTCACTTGCAACTTGCTTTAACATGTTTAACAGTGCATGAAATGTTGTCTAAAACAAAAAGAATGATGCATTTTATGGCTGGATCTGGTTTTATTACATTCTGAATTGGACGTTGAAAATGAGCTTATCTCAGCCAGCAGAGAGGTCAAATCACAGTAATGCAAACTCAGTCAGAGACATAGATTTTCACTTGCAACTTGCTTTAACATGTTTAACAGTGCATGAAATGTTGTCTAAAACAAAAAAGAATGATGCATTTTATAGCTGGATCAGGTTTTATTACATTCTGAATTGGACGTTGAAAATGAGCTTATCTCAGCCAGCAGAGAGGTCAAATCACAGTAATGCAAACTCAGTCAGAGACATAGATTTTCACTTGCAACTTGCTTTAACATGTTTAACAGTGCATGAAATGTTGTCTAAAACAAAAAGAATGATGCATTTTATAGCTGGATCTGTTTTTATCACTTTCTGAATTGGACGTTGAAAATGAGCTTATCTCAGCCAGCAGAGAGGTCAAATCACAGTAATGCAAACTCAGTCAGAGACATAGATTTTCACTTGCAACTTGCTTTAACATGTTTAACAGTGCATGAAATGTTGTCTAAAACAAAAAAGAATGATGCATTTTATAGCTGGATCAGGTTTTATTACATTCTGAATTGGACGTTGAAAATGAGCTCATCTCAGCCAGCAGAGAGGTCAAATCACAGTAATGCAAACTCAGTCAGAGACATAGATTTTCACTTGCAACTTGCTTTAACATGTTTAACAGTGCATGAAATGTTGTCTAAAACAAAAAAGAATGATGCATTTTATGGCTGGATCTGTTTTTATCACTTTCTGAAATGGACGTTGAAAATGAGCTTATCTCAGCCAGCAGAGAGGTCAAATCACAGTAATGCAAACTCAGTCAGAGACATAGATTTTCACTTGCAACTTGCTTTAACATGTTTAACAGTGCATGAAATGTTGTCTAAAACAAAAAAGAATGATGCATTTTATAGCTGGATCAGGTTTTATTACATTCTGAATTGGACGTTGAAAATGAGCTTATCTCAGCCAGCAGAGAGGTCAAATCACAGTAATGCAAACTCAGTCAGAGACATAGATTTTCACTTGCAACTTGCTTTAACATGTTTAACAGTGCATGAAATGTTGTCTAAAACAAAAAAGAATGATGCATTTTATAGCTGGATCTGGTTTTATTACATTCTGAATTGGACGTTGAAAATGAGCTTATCTCAGCCAGCAGAGAGGTCAAATCACAGTAATGCAAACTCAGTCAGAGACATAGATTTTCACTTGCAACTTGCTTTAACATGTTTAACAGTGCATGAAATGTTGTCTAAAACAAAAAAGAATGATGCATTTTATGGCTGGATCTGGGTTTATTACATTCTGAATTGGACGTTGAAAATGAGCTTATCTCAGCCAGCAGAGAGGTCAAATCACAGTAATGCAAACTCAGTCAGAGACATAGATTTTCACTTGCTACTTGCTTTAACATGTTTAACAGTGCATAAAATGATGTCTAAAACAAAAAAGAATGATGCATTTTATAGCTGGATCAGGTTTTATTACATTCTGAATTGGACGTTGAAAATGAGCTTATCTCAGCCAGCAGAGAGGTCAAATCACAGTAATGCAAACTTAGTCAGAGACATAGATTTTCACTTGCAACTTGCTTTAACATGTTTAACAGTGCATGAAATGTTGTATAAAACAAAAAAGAATGATGCATTTTATGGCTGGATCTGTTTTTATTACATTCTGAATTGGACGTTGAAAATGAGCTTATCTCAGCCAGCAGAGAGGTCAAATCACAGTAATGCAAACTCAGTCAGAGACATAGATTTTCACTTGCAACTTGCTTTAACATGTTTAACAGTGCATGAAATGTTGTCTAAAACAAAAAAGAATGATGCATTTTATGGCTGGATCAGGTTTTATTACATTCTGAATTGGACGTTGAAAATGAGCTTATCTCAGCCAGCAGAGAGGTCAAATCACAGTAATGCAAACTTAGTCAGAGACATAGATTTTCACTTGCAACTTGCTTTAACATGTTTAACAGTGCATGAAATGTTGTCTAAAACAAAAAAGAATGATGCATTTTATAGCTGGATCTGGTTTTATTACATTCTGAATTGGACGTTGAAAATGAGCTTATCTCAGCCAGCAGAGAGGTCAAATCACAGTAATGCAAACTCAGTCAGAGACATAGATTTTCACTTGCAACTTGCTTTAACATGTTTAACAGTGCATGAAATGTTGTCTAAAACAAAAAAGAATGATGCATTTTATAGCTGGATCAGGTTTTATTACATTCTGAATTGGACGTTGAAAATGAGCTTATCTCAGCCAGCAGAGAGGTCAAATCACAGTAATGCAAACTCAGTCAGAGACATAGATTTTCACTTGCAACTTGCTTTAACATGTTTAACAGTGCATGAAATGTTGTCTAAAACAAAAAAGAATGATGCATTTTATAGCTGGATCTGGTTTTATTACATTCTGAATTGGACGTTGAAAATGAGCTTATCTCAGCCAGCAGAGAGGTCAAATCACAGTAATGCAAACTCAGTCAGAGACATAGATTTTCACTTGCAACTTGCTTTAACATGTTTAACAGTGCATGAAATGTTGTCTAAAACAAAAAAGAATGATGCATTTTATGGCTGGATCTGTTTTTATCACTTTCTGAAATGGACGTTGAAAATGAGCTTATCTCAGCCAGCAGAGAGGTCAAATCACAGTAATGCAAACTCAGTCAGAGACATAGATTTTCACTTGCAACTTGCTTTAACATGTTTAACAGTGCATGAAATGTTGTCTAAAACAAAAAAGAATGATGCATTTTATAGCTGGATCAGGTTTTATTACATTCTGAATTGGACGTTGAAAATGAGCTTATCTCAGCCAGCAGAGAGGTCAAATCACAGTAATGCAAACTTAGTCAGAGACATAGATTTTCACTTGCAACTTGCTTTAACATGTTTAACAGTGCATGAAATGTTGTCTAAAACAAAAAAGAATGATGCATTTTATAGCTGGATCAGGTTTTATTACATTCTGAATTGGACGTTGAAAATGAGCTTATCTCAGCCAGCAGAGAGGTCAAATCACAGTAATGCAAACTCAGTCAGAGACATAGATTTTCACTTGCAACTTGCTTTAACATGTTTAACAGTGCATGAAATGTTGTCTAAAACAAAAAAGAATGATGCATTTTATAGCTGGATCTGGTTTTATTACATTCTGAATTGGACGTTGAAAATGAGCTTATCTCAGCCAGCAGAGAGGTCAAATCACAGTAATGCAAACTCAGTCAGAGACATAGATTTTCACTTGCAACTTGCTTTAACATGTTTAACAGTGCATGAAATGTTGTCTAAAACAAAAAAGAATGATGCATTTTATGGCTGGATCTGGGTTTATTACATTCTGAATTGGACGTTGAAAATGAGCTTATCTCAGCCAGCAGAGAGGTCAAATCACAGTAATGCAAACTCAGTCAGAGACATAGATTTTCACTTGCAACTTGCTATAACAAGTTTAACAATGCATGAAATGTTGTCTAAAACAAAAAAGAATGATGCATTTTATAGCTGGATCTGGTTTTATTACATTCTGAATTGGACGTTGAAAATGAGCTTATCTCAGCCAGCAGAGGGGTCAAATCACAGTAATGCAAACTTAGTCAGAGACATAGATTTTCACTTGCAACTTGCTTTAACATGTTTAACAGTGCATGAAATGTTGTCTAAATTAAAAAAGAATGATGCATTTTATGGCTGGATCTGGTTTTATCACTTTCTGAAATGGACGTTGAAAATGAGCTTATCTCAGCCAGCAGAGAGGTCAAATCACAGTAATGCAAACTCAGTCAGAGACATAGATTTTCACTTGCAACTTGCTTTAACATGTTTAACAGTGCATGAAATGTTGTCTAAAACAAAAAAGAATGATGCATTTTATAGCTGGATCAGGTTTTATTACATTCTGAATTGGACGTTGAAAATGAGCTTATCTCAGCCAGCAGAGAGGTCAAATCACAGTAATGCAAACTCAGTCAGAGACATAGATTTTCACTTGCAACTTGCTTTAACATGTTTAACAGTGCATGAAATGTTGTCTAAAACAAAAAAGAATGATGCATTTTATGGCTGGATCTGTTTTTATCACTTTCTGAAATGGACGTTGAAAATGAGCTTATCTCAGCCAGCAGAGAGGTCAAATCACAGTAATGCAAACTCAGTCAGAGACATAGATTTTCACTTGCAACTTGCTTTAACATGTTTAACAGTGCATGAAATGTTGTCTAAAACAAAAAAGAATGATGCATTTTATAGCTGGATCAGGTTTTATTACATTCTGAATTGGACGTTGAAAATGAGCTTATCTCAGCCAGCAGAGAGGTCAAATCACAGTAATGCAAACTTAGTCAGAGACATAGATTTTCACTTGCAACTTGCTTTAACATGTTTAACAGTGCATGAAATGTTGTCTAAAACAAAAAAGAATGATGCATTTTATAGCTGGATCAGGTTTTATTACATTCTGAATTGGACGTTGAAAATGAGCTTATCTCAGCCAGCAGAGAGGTCAAATCACAGTAATGCAAACTCAGTCAGAGACATAGATTTTCACTTGCAACTTGCTTTAACATGTTTAACAGTGCATGAAATGTTGTCTAAAACAAAAAAGAATGATGCATTTTATGGCTGGATCTGTTTTTATCACTTTCTGAATTGGACGTTGAAAATGAGCTTATCTCAGCCAGCAGAGAGGTCAAATCACAGTAATGCAAACTCAGTCAGAGACATAGATTTTCACTTGCAACTTGCTTTAACATGTTTAACAGTGCATGAAATGTTGTCTAAAACAAAAAAGAATGATGCATTTTATGGCTGGATCTGGTTTTATTACATTCTGAATTGGACGTTGAAAATGAGCTTATCTCAGCCAGCAGAGAGGTCAAATCACAGTAATGCAAACTTAGTCAGAGACATAGATTTTCACTTGCAACTTGCTTTAACATGTTTAACAGTGCATGAAATGTTGTCTAAATTAAAAAAGAATGATGCATTTTATGGCTGGATCTGGTTTTATCACTTTCTGAAATGGACGTTGAAAATGAGCTTATCTCAGCCAGCAGAGAGGTCAAATCACAGTAATGCAAACTCAGTCAGAGACATAGATTTTCACTTGCAACTTGCTTTAACATGTTTAACAGTGCATGAAATGTTGTCTAAAACAAAAAAGAATGATGCATTTTATAGCTGGATCAGGTTTTATTACATTCTGAATTGGACGTTGAAAATGAGCTTATCTCAGCCAGCAGAGAGGTCAAATCACAGTAATGCAAACTCAGTCAGAGACATAGATTTTCACTTGCAACTTGCTTTAACATGTTTAACAGTGCATGAAATGTTGTCTAAAACAAAAAAGAATGATGCATTTTATAGCTGGATCTGGTTTTATTACATTCTGAATTGGACGTTGAAAATGAGCTTATCTCAGCCAGCAGAGAGGTCAAATCACAGTAATGCAAACTCAGTCAGAGACATAGATTTTCACTTGCAACTTGCTTTAACATGTTTAACAGTGCATGAAATGTTGTCTAAAACAAAAAAGAATGATGCATTTTATAGCTGGATCTGGTTTTATTACATTCTGAATTGGACGTTGAAAATGAGCTTATCTCAGCCAGCAGAGAGGTCAAATCACAGTAATGCAAACTCAGTCAGAGACATAGATTTTCACTTGCTACTTGCTTTAACATGTTTAACAGTGCATGAAATGTTGTCTAAAACAAAAAAGAATGATGCATTTTATAGCTGGATCAGGTTTTATTACATTCTGAATTGGACGTTGAAAATGAGCTTATCTCAGCCAGCAGAGAGGTCAAATCACAGTAATGCAAACTTAGTCAGAGACATAGATTTTCACTTGCAACTTGCTTTAACATGTTTAACAGTGCATGAAATGTTGTCTAAAACAAAAAGAATGATGCATTTTATGGCTGGATCTGGTTTTATTACATTCTGAATTGGACGTTGAAAATGAGCTTATCTCAGCCAGCAGAGAGGTCAAATCACAGTAATGCAAACTCAGTCAGAGACATAGATTTTCACTTGCAACTTGCTTTAACATGTTTAACAGTGCATGAAATGTTGTCTAAAACAAAAAAGAATGATGCATTTTATAGCTGGATCAGGTTTTATTACATTCTGAATTGGACGTTGAAAATGAGCTTATCTCAGCCAGCAGAGAGGTCAAATCACAGTAATGCAAACTCAGTCAGAGACATAGATTTTCACTTGCAACTTGCTTTAACATGTTTAACAGTGCATGAAATGTTGTCTAAAACAAAAAGAATGATGCATTTTATAGCTGGATCTGTTTTTATCACTTTCTGAATTGGACGTTGAAAATGAGCTTATCTCAGCCAGCAGAGAGGTCAAATCACAGTAATGCAAACTCAGTCAGAGACATAGATTTTCACTTGCAACTTGCTTTAACATGTTTAACAGTGCATGAAATGTTGTCTAAAACAAAAAAGAATGATGCATTTTATAGCTGGATCAGGTTTTATTACATTCTGAATTGGACGTTGAAAATGAGCTCATCTCAGCCAGCAGAGAGGTCAAATCACAGTAATGCAAACTCAGTCAGAGACATAGATTTTCACTTGCAACTTGCTTTAACATGTTTAACAGTGCATGAAATGTTGTCTAAAACAAAAAAGAATGATGCATTTTATGGCTGGATCTGTTTTTATCACTTTCTGAAATGGACGTTGAAAATGAGCTTATCTCAGCCAGCAGAGAGGTCAAATCACAGTAATGCAAACTCAGTCAGAGACATAGATTTTCACTTGCAACTTGCTTTAACATGTTTAACAGTGCATGAAATGTTGTCTAAAACAAAAAAGAATGATGCATTTTATAGCTGGATCAGGTTTTATTACATTCTGAATTGGACGTTGAAAATGAGCTCATCTCAACCAGCAGAGAGGTCAAATCACAGTAATGCAAACTCAGTCAGAGACATAGATTTTCACTTGCAACTTGCTTTAACATGTTTAACAGTGCATGAAATGTTGTCTAAAACAAAAAAGAATGATGCATTTTATAGCTGGATCTGGTTTTATTACATTCTGAATTGGACGTTGAAAATGAGCTTATCTCAGCCAGCAGAGAGGTCAAATCACAGTAATGCAAACTCAGTCAGAGACATAGATTTTCACTTGCAACTTGCTTTAACATGTTTAACAGTGCATGAAATGTTGTCTAAAACAAAAAAGAATGATGCATTTTATAGCTGGATCTGGTTTTATTACATTCTGAATTGGACGTTGAAAATGAGCTTATCTCAGCCAGCAGAGAGGTCAAATCACAGTAATGCAAACTCAGTCAGAGACATAGATTTTCACTTGCTACTTGCTTTAACATGTTTAACAGTGCATGAAATGTTGTCTAAAACAAAAAAGAATGATGCATTTTATAGCTGGATCAGGTTTTATTACATTCTGAATTGGACGTTGAAAATGAGCTTATCTCAGCCAGCAGAGAGGTCAAATCACAGTAATGCAAACTTAGTCAGAGACATAGATTTTCACTTGCAACTTGCTTTAACATGTTTAACAGTGCATGAAATGTTGTCTAAAACAAAAAGAATGATGCATTTTATGGCTGGATCTGGTTTTATTACATTCTGAATTGGACGTTGAAAATGAGCTTATCTCAGCCAGCAGAGAGGTCAAATCACAGTAATGCAAACTCAGTCAGAGACATAGATTTTCACTTGCAACTTGCTTTAACATGTTTAACAGTGCATGAAATGTTGTCTAAAACAAAAAAGAATGATGCATTTTATAGCTGGATCAGGTTTTATTACATTCTGAATTGGACGTTGAAAATGAGCTTATCTCAGCCAGCAGAGAGGTCAAATCACAGTAATGCAAACTCAGTCAGAGACATAGATTTTCACTTGCAACTTGCTTTAACATGTTTAACAGTGCATGAAATGTTGTCTAAAACAAAAAGAATGATGCATTTTATAGCTGGATCTGTTTTTATCACTTTCTGAATTGGACGTTGAAAATGAGCTTATCTCAGCCAGCAGAGAGGTCAAATCACAGTAATGCAAACTCAGTCAGAGACATAGATTTTCACTTGCAACTTGCTTTAACATGTTTAACAGTGCATGAAATGTTGTCTAAAACAAAAAAGAATGATGCATTTTATAGCTGGATCAGGTTTTATTACATTCTGAATTGGACGTTGAAAATGAGCTTATCTCAGCCAGCAGAGAGGTCAAATCACAGTAATGCAAACTCAGTCAGAGACATAGATTTTCACTTGCAACTTGCTTTAACATGTTTAACAGTGCATGAAATGTTGTCTAAAACAAAAAAGAATGATGCATTTTATAGCTGGATCTGGTTTTATTACATTCTGAATTGGACGTTGAAAATGAGCTTATCTCAGCCAGCAGAGAGGTCAAATCACAGTAATGCAAACTCAGTCAGAGACATAGATTTTCACTTGCAACTTGCTTTAACATGTTTAACAGTGCATGAAATGTTGTCTAAAACAAAAAAGAATGATGCATTTTATGGCTGGATCTGGGTTTATTACATTCTGAATTGGACGTTGAAAATGAGCTTATCTCAGCCAGCAGAGAGGTCAAATCACAGTAATGCAAACTCAGTCAGAGACATAGATTTTCACTTGCTACTTGCTTTAACATGTTTAACAGTGCATAAAATGATGTCTAAAACAAAAAAGAATGATGCATTTTATAGCTGGATCAGGTTTTATTACATTCTGAATTGGACGTTGAAAATGAGCTTATCTCAGCCAGCAGAGAGGTCAAATCACAGTAATGCAAACTTAGTCAGAGACATAGATTTTCACTTGCAACTTGCTTTAACATGTTTAACAGTGCATGAAATGTTGTATAAAACAAAAAAGAATGATGCATTTTATGGCTGGATCTGGTTTTATTACATTCTGAATTGGACGTTGAAAATGAGCTTATCTCAGCCAGCAGAGAGGTCAAATCACAGTAATGCAAACTCAGTCAGAGACATAGATTTTCACTTGCAACTTGCTTTAACATGTTTAACAGTGCATGAAATGTTGTCTAAAACAAAAAAGAATGATGCATTTTATGGCTGGATCTGTTTTTATTACATTCTGAATTGGACGTTGAAAATGAGCTTATCTCAGCCAGCAGAGAGGTCAAATCACAGTAATGCAAACTCAGTCAGAGACATAGATTTTCACTTGCAACTTGCTTTAACATGTTTAACAGTGCATGAAATGTTGTCTAAAACAAAAAAGAATGATGCATTTTATGGCTGGATCAGGTTTTATTACATTCTGAATTGGACGTTGAAAATGAGCTTATCTCAGCCAGCAGAGAGGTCAAATCACAGTAATGCAAACTTAGTCAGAGACATAGATTTTCACTTGCAACTTGCTTTAACATGTTTAACAGTGCATGAAATGTTGTCTAAAACAAAAAAGAATGATGCATTTTATAGCTGGATCTGGTTTTATTACATTCTGAATTGGACGTTGAAAATGAGCTTATCTCAGCCAGCAGAGAGGTCAAATCACAGTAATGCAAACTCAGTCAGAGACATAGATTTTTACTTGCAACTTGCTTTAACATGTTTAACAGTGCATGAAATGTTGTCTAAAACAAAAAAGAATGATGCATTTTATAGCTGGATCAGGTTTTATTACATTCTGAATTGGACGTTGAAAATGAGCTTATCTCAGCCAGCAGAGAGGTCAAATCACAGTAATGCAAACTCAGTCAGAGACATAGATTTTCACTTGCAACTTGCTTTAACATGTTTAACAGTGCATGAAATGTTGTCTAAAACAAAAAAGAATGATGCATTTTATAGCTGGATCTGGTTTTATTACATTCTGAATTGGACGTTGAAAATGAGCTTATCTCAGCCAGCAGAGAGGTCAAATCACAGTAATGCAAACTCAGTCAGAGACATAGATTTTCACTTGCAACTTGCTTTAACATGTTTAACAGTGCATGAAATGTTGTCTAAAACAAAAAAGAATGATGCATTTTATGGCTGGATCTGGGTTTATTACATTCTGAATTGGACGTTGAAAATGAGCTTATCTCAGCCAGCAGAGAGGTCAAATCACAGTAATGCAAACTCAGTCAGAGACATAGATTTTCACTTGCAACTTGCTATAACAAGTTTAACAATGCATGAAATGTTGTCTAAAACAAAAAAGAATGATGCATTTTATAGCTGGATCTGGTTTTATTACATTCTGAATTGGACGTTGAAAATGAGCTTATCTCAGCCAGCAGAGAGGTCAAATCACAGTAATGCAAACTTAGTCAGAGACATAGATTTTCACTTGCAACTTGCTTTAACATGTTTAACAGTGCATGAAATGTTGTCTAAATTAAAAAAGAATGATGCATTTTATGGCTGGATCTGGTTTTATCACTTTCTGAAATGGACGTTGAAAATGAGCTTATCTCAGCCAGCAGAGAGGTCAAATCACAGTAATGCAAACTCAGTCAGAGACATAGATTTTCACTTGCAACTTGCTTTAACATGTTTAACAGTGCATGAAATGTTGTCTAAAACAAAAAAGAATGATGCATTTTATAGCTGGATCAGGTTTTATTACATTCTGAATTGGACGTTGAAAATGAGCTTATCTCAGCCAGCAGAGAGGTCAAATCACAGTAATGCAAACTCAGTCAGAGACATAGATTTTCACTTGCAACTTGCTTTAACATGTTTAACAGTGCATGAAATGTTGTCTAAAACAAAAAAGAATGATGCATTTTATGGCTGGATCTGTTTTTATCACTTTCTGAAATGGACGTTGAAAATGAGCTTATCTCAGCCAGCAGAGAGGTCAAATCACAGTAATGCAAACTCAGTCAGAGACATAGATTTTCACTTGCAACTTGCTTTAACATGTTTAACAGTGCATGAAATGTTGTCTAAAACAAAAAAGAATGATGCATTTTATAGCTGGATCAGGTTTTATTACATTCTGAATTGGACGTTGAAAATGAGCTTATCTCAGCCAGCAGAGAGGTCAAATCACAGTAATGCAAACTTAGTCAGAGACATAGATTTTCACTTGCAACTTGCTTTAACATGTTTAACAGTGCATGAAATGTTGTCTAAAACAAAAAAGAATGATGCATTTTATAGCTGGATCAGGTTTTATTACATTCTGAATTGGACGTTGAAAATGAGCTTATCTCAGCCAGCAGAGAGGTCAAATCACAGTAATGCAAACTCAGTCAGAGACATAGATTTTCACTTGCAACTTGCTTTAACATGTTTAACAGTGCATGAAATGTTGTCTAAAACAAAAAAGAATGATGCATTTTATGGCTGGATCTGTTTTTATCACTTTCTGAATTGGACGTTGAAAATGAGCTTATCTCAGCCAGCAGAGAGGTCAAATCACAGTAATGCAAACTCAGTCAGAGACATAGATTTTCACTTGCAACTTGCTTTAACATGTTTAACAGTGCATGAAATGTTGTCTAAAACAAAAAAGAATGATGCATTTTATGGCTGGATCTGGTTTTATTACATTCTGAATTGGACGTTGAAAATGAGCTTATCTCAGCCAGCAGAGAGGTCAAATCACAGTAATGCAAACTTAGTCAGAGACATAGATTTTCACTTGCAACTTGCTTTAACATGTTTAACAGTGCATGAAATGTTGTCTAAATTAAAAAAGAATGATGCATTTTATGGCTGGATCTGGTTTTATCACTTTCTGAAATGGACGTTGAAAATGAGCTTATCTCAGCCAGCAGAGAGGTCAAATCACAGTAATGCAAACTCAGTCAGAGACATAGATTTTCACTTGCAACTTGCTTTAACATGTTTAACAGTGCATGAAATGTTGTCTAAAACAAAAAAGAATGATGCATTTTATAGCTGGATCAGGTTTTATTACATTCTGAATTGGACGTTGAAAATGAGCTTATCTCAGCCAGCAGAGAGGTCAAATCACAGTAATGCAAACTCAGTCAGAGACATAGATTTTCACTTGCAACTTGCTTTAACATGTTTAACAGTGCATGAAATGTTGTCTAAAACAAAAAAGAATGATGCATTTTATAGCTGGATCTGGTTTTATTACATTCTGAATTGGACGTTGAAAATGAGCTTATCTCAGCCAGCAGAGAGGTCAAATCACAGTAATGCAAACTCAGTCAGAGACATAGATTTTCACTTGCAACTTGCTTTAACATGTTTAACAGTGCATGAAATGTTGTCTAAAACAAAAAAGAATGATGCATTTTATAGCTGGATCAGGTTTTATTACATTCTGAATTGGACGTTGAAAATGAGCTTATCTCAGCCAGCAGAGAGGTCAAATCACAGTAATGCAAACTTAGTCAGAGACATAGATTTTCACTTGCAACTTGCTTTAACATGTTTAACAGTGCATGAAATGTTGTCTAAAACAAAAAGAATGATGCATTTTATGGCTGGATCTGGTTTTATTACATTCTGAATTGGACGTTGAAAATGAGCTTATCTCAGCCAGCAGAGAGGTCAAATCACAGTAATGCAAACTCAGTCAGAGACATAGATTTTCACTTGCAACTTGCTTTAACATGTTTAACAGTGCATGAAATGTTGTCTAAAACAAAAAAGAATGATGCATTTTATAGCTGGATCAGGTTTTATTACATTCTGAATTGGACGTTGAAAATGAGCTTATCTCAGCCAGCAGAGAGGTCAAATCACAGTAATGCAAACTCAGTCAGAGACATAGATTTTCACTTGCAACTTGCTTTAACATGTTTAACAGTGCATGAAATGTTGTCTAAAACAAAAAGAATGATGCATTTTATAGCTGGATCTGTTTTTATCACTTTCTGAATTGGACGTTGAAAATGAGCTTATCTCAGCCAGCAGAGAGGTCAAATCACAGTAATGCAAACTCAGTCAGAGACATAGATTTTCACTTGCAACTTGCTTTAACATGTTTAACAGTGCATGAAATGTTGTCTAAAACAAAAAAGAATGATGCATTTTATAGCTGGATCAGGTTTTATTACATTCTGAATTGGACGTTGAAAATGAGCTCATCTCAGCCAGCAGAGAGGTCAAATCACAGTAATGCAAACTCAGTCAGAGACATAGATTTTCACTTGCAACTTGCTTTAACATGTTTAACAGTGCATGAAATGTTGTCTAAAACAAAAAAGAATGATGCATTTTATGGCTGGATCTGTTTTTATCACTTTCTGAAATGGACGTTGAAAATGAGCTTATCTCAGCCAGCAGAGAGGTCAAATCACAGTAATGCAAACTCAGTCAGAGACATAGATTTTCACTTGCAACTTGCTTTAACATGTTTAACAGTGCATGAAATGTTGTCTAAAACAAAAAAAGAATGATGCATTTTATAGCTGGATCAGGTTTTATTACATTCTGAATTGGACGTTGAAAATGAGCTTATCTCAGCCAGCAGAGAGGTCAAATCACAGTAATGCAAACTCAGTCAGAGACATAGATTTTCACTTGCAACTTGCTTTAACATGTTTAACAGTGCATGAAATGTTGTCTAAAACAAAAAAGAATGATGCATTTTATAGCTGGATCTGGTTTTATTACATTCTGAATTGGACGTTGAAAATGAGCTTATCTCAGCCAGCAGAGAGGTCAAATCACAGTAATGCAAACTCAGTCAGAGACATAGATTTTCACTTGCAACTTGCTTTAACATGTTTAACAGTGCATGAAATGTTGTCTAAAACAAAAAAGAATGATGCATTTTATAGCTGGATCTGGTTTTATTACATTCTGAATTGGACGTTGAAAATGAGCTTATCTCAGCCAGCAGAGAGGTCAAATCACAGTAATGCAAACTCAGTCAGAGACATAGATTTTCACTTGCAACTTGCTTTAACATGTTTAACAGTGCATGAAATGTTGTCTAAAACAAAAAAGAATGATGCATTTTATGGCTGGATCTGGGTTTATTACATTCTGAATTGGACGTTGAAAATGAGCTTATCTCAGCCAGCAGAGAGGTCAAATCACAGTAATGCAAACTCAGTCAGAGACATAGATTTTCACTTGCTACTTGCTTTAACATGTTTAACAGTGCATAAAATGATGTCTAAAACAAAAAAGAATGATGCATTTTATAGCTGGATCAGGTTTTATTACATTCTGAATTGGACGTTGAAAATGAGCTTATCTCAGCCAGCAGAGAGGTCAAATCACAGTAATGCAAACTTAGTCAGAGACATAGATTTTCACTTGCAACTTGCTTTAACATGTTTAACAGTGCATGAAATGTTGTATAAAACAAAAAAGAATGATGCATTTTATGGCTGGATCTGGTTTTATTACATTCTGAATTGGACGTTGAAAATGAGCTTATCTCAGCCAGCAGAGAGGTCAAATCACAGTAATGCAAACTCAGTCAGAGACATAGATTTTCACTTGCAACTTGCTTTAACATGTTTAACAGTGCATGAAATGTTGTCTAAAACAAAAAAGAATGATGCATTTTATGGCTGGATCTGTTTTTATTACATTCTGAATTGGACGTTGAAAATGAGCTTATCTCAGCCAGCAGAGAGGTCAAATCACAGTAATGCAAACTCAGTCAGAGACATAGATTTTCACTTGCAACTTGCTTTAACATGTTTAACAGTGCATGAAATGTTGTCTAAAACAAAAAAGAATGATGCATTTTATGGCTGGATCAGGTTTTATTACATTCTGAATTGGACGTTGAAAATGAGCTTATCTCAGCCAGCAGAGAGGTCAAATCACAGTAATGCAAACTTAGTCAGAGACATAGATTTTCACTTGCAACTTGCTTTAACATGTTTAACAGTGCATGAAATGTTGTCTAAAACAAAAAAGAATGATGCATTTTATAGCTGGATCTGGTTTTATTACATTCTGAATTGGACGTTGAAAATGAGCTTATCTCAGCCAGCAGAGAGGTCAAATCACAGTAATGCAAACTCAGTCAGAGACATAGATTTTCACTTGCAACTTGCTTTAACATGTTTAACAGTGCATGAAATGTTGTCTAAAACAAAAAAGAATGATGCATTTTATAGCTGGATCAGGTTTTATTACATTCTGAATTGGACGTTGAAAATGAGCTTATCTCAGCCAGCAGAGAGGTCAAATCACAGTAATGCAAACTCAGTCAGAGACATAGATTTTCACTTGCAACTTGCTTTAACATGTTTAACAGTGCATGAAATGTTGTCTAAAACAAAAAAGAATGATGCATTTTATAGCTGGATCTGGTTTTATTACATTCTGAATTGGACGTTGAAAATGAGCTTATCTCAGCCAGCAGAGAGGTCAAATCACAGTAATGCAAACTCAGTCAGAGACATAGATTTTCACTTGCAACTTGCTTTAACATGTTTAACAGTGCATGAAATGTTGTCTAAAACAAAAAAGAATGATGCATTTTATGGCTGGATCTGTTTTTATCACTTTCTGAATTGGACGTTGAAAATGAGCTTATCTCAGCCAGCAGAGAGGTCAAATCACAGTAATGCAAACTCAGTCAGAGACATAGATTTTCACTTGCAACTTGCTTTAACATGTTTAACAGTGCATGAAATGTCTAAAACAAAAAAGAATGATGCATTTTATAGCTGGATCAGGTTTTATTACATTCTGAATTGGACGTTGAAAATGAGCTTATCTCAGCCAGCAGAGAGGTCAAATCACAGTAATGCAAACTCAGTCAGAGACATAGATTTTCACTTGCAACTTGCTTTAACATGTTTAACAGTGCATGAAATGTTGTCTAAAACAAAAAAGAATGATGCATTTTATAGCTGGATCTGGTTTTATTACATTCTGAATTGGACGTTGAAAATGAGCTTATCTCAGCCAGCAGAGAGGTCAAATCACAGTAATGCAAACTCAGTCAGAGACATAGATTTTCACTTGCAACTTGCTTTAACATGTTTAACAGTGCATGAAATGTTGTCTAAAACAAAAAAGAATGATGCATTTTATGGCTGGATCTGTTTTTATCACTTTCTGAAATGGACGTTGAAAATGAGCTTATCTCAGCCAGCAGAGAGGTCAAATCACAGTAATGCAAACTCAGTCAGAGACATAGATTTTCACTTGCAACTTGCTTTAACATGTTTAACAGTGCATGAAATGTTGTCTAAAACAAAAAAGAATGATGCATTTTATAGCTGGATCAGGTTTTATTACATTCTGAATTGGACGTTGAAAATGAGCTTATCTCAGCCAGCAGAGAGGTCAAATCACAGTAATGCAAACTTAGTCAGAGACATAGATTTTCACTTGCAACTTGCTTTAACATGTTTAACAGTGCATGAAATGTTGTCTAAAACAAAAAAGAATGATGCATTTTATAGCTGGATCTGGTTTTATTACATTCTGAATTGGACGTTGAAAATGAGCTTATCTCAGCCAGCAGAGAGGTCAAATCACAGTAATGCAAACTCAGTCAGAGACATAGATTTTCACTTGCAACTTGCTTTAACATGTTTAACAGTGCATGAAATGTTGTCTAAAACAAAAAAGAATGATGCATTTTATGGCTGGATCTGGGTTTATTACATTCTGAATTGGACGTTGAAAATGAGCTTATCTCAGCCAGCAGAGAGGTCAAATCACAGTAATGCAAACTCAGTCAGAGACATAGATTTTCACTTGCTACTTGCTTTAACATGTTTAACAGTGCATAAAATGATGTCTAAAACAAAAAAGAATGATGCATTTTATAGCTGGATCAGGTTTTATTACATTCTGAATTGGACGTTGAAAATGAGCTTATCTCAGCCAGCAGAGAGGTCAAATCACAGTAATGCAAACTTAGTCAGAGACATAGATTTTCACTTGCAACTTGCTTTAACATGTTTAACAGTGCATGAAATGTTGTATAAAACAAAAAAGAATGATGCATTTTATGGCTGGATCTGGTTTTATTACATTCTGAATTGGACGTTGAAAATGAGCTTATCTCAGCCAGCAGAGAGGTCAAATCACAGTAATGCAAACTCAGTCAGAGACATAGATTTTCACTTGCAACTTGCTTTAACATGTTTAACAGTGCATGAAATGTTGTCTAAAACAAAAAAGAATGATGCATTTTATGGCTGGATCTGTTTTTATTACATTCTGAATTGGACGTTGAAAATGAGCTTATCTCAGCCAGCAGAGAGGTCAAATCACAGTAATGCAAACTCAGTCAGAGACATAGATTTTCACTTGCAACTTGCTTTAACATGTTTAACAGTGCATGAAATGTTGTCTAAAACAAAAAAGAATGATGCATTTTATGGCTGGATCAGGTTTTATTACATTCTGAATTGGACGTTGAAAATGAGCTTATCTCAGCCAGCAGAGAGGTCAAATCACAGTAATGCAAACTTAGTCAGAGACATAGATTTTCACTTGCAACTTGCTTTAACATGTTTAACAGTGCATGAAATGTTGTCTAAAACAAAAAAGAATGATGCATTTTATAGCTGGATCTGGTTTTATTACATTCTGAATTGGACGTTGAAAATGAGCTTATCTCAGCCAGCAGAGAGGTCAAATCACAGTAATGCAAACTCAGTCAGAGACATAGATTTTCACTTGCAACTTGCTTTAACATGTTTAACAGTGCATGAAATGTTGTCTAAAACAAAAAAGAATGATGCATTTTATAGCTGGATCAGGTTTTATTACATTCTGAATTGGACGTTGAAAATGAGCTTATCTCAGCCAGCAGAGAGGTCAAATCACAGTAATGCAAACTCAGTCAGAGACATAGATTTTCACTTGCAACTTGCTTTAACATGTTTAACAGTGCATGAAATGTTGTCTAAAACAAAAAAGAATGATGCATTTTATAGCTGGATCTGGTTTTATTACATTCTGAATTGGACGTTGAAAATGAGCTTATCTCAGCCAGCAGAGAGGTCAAATCACAGTAATGCAAACTCAGTCAGAGACATAGATTTTCACTTGCAACTTGCTTTAACATGTTTAACAGTGCATGAAATGTTGTCTAAAACAAAAAAGAATGATGCATTTTATGGCTGGATCTGTTTTTATCACTTTCTGAATTGGACGTTGAAAATGAGCTTATCTCAGCCAGCAGAGAGGTCAAATCACAGTAATGCAAACTCAGTCAGAGACATAGATTTTCACTTGCAACTTGCTTTAACATGTTTAACAGTGCATGAAATGTCTAAAACAAAAAAGAATGATGCATTTTATAGCTGGATCAGGTTTTATTACATTCTGAATTGGACGTTGAAAATGAGCTTATCTCAGCCAGCAGAGAGGTCAAATCACAGTAATGCAAACTCAGTCAGAGACATAGATTTTCACTTGCAACTTGCTTTAACATGTTTAACAGTGCATGAAATGTTGTCTAAAACAAAAAAGAATGATGCATTTTATAGCTGGATCTGGTTTTATTACATTCTGAATTGGACGTTGAAAATGAGCTTATCTCAGCCAGCAGAGAGGTCAAATCACAGTAATGCAAACTCAGTCAGAGACATAGATTTTCACTTGCAACTTGCTTTAACATGTTTAACAGTGCATGAAATGTTGTCTAAAACAAAAAAGAATGATGCATTTTATGGCTGGATCTGTTTTTATCACTTTCTGAAATGGACGTTGAAAATGAGCTTATCTCAGCCAGCAGAGAGGTCAAATCACAGTAATGCAAACTCAGTCAGAGACATAGATTTTCACTTGCAACTTGCTTTAACATGTTTAACAGTGCATGAAATGTTGTCTAAAACAAAAAAGAATGATGCATTTTATAGCTGGATCAGGTTTTATTACATTCTGAATTGGACGTTGAAAATGAGCTTATCTCAGCCAGCAGAGAGGTCAAATCACAGTAATGCAAACTTAGTCAGAGACATAGATTTTCACTTGCAACTTGCTTTAACATGTTTAACAGTGCATGAAATGTTGTCTAAAACAAAAAAGAATGATGCATTTTATAGCTGGATCTGGTTTTATTACATTCTGAATTGGACGTTGAAAATGAGCTTATCTCAGCCAGCAGAGAGGTCAAATCACAGTAATGCAAACTCAGTCAGAGACATAGATGTTCACTTGCAACTTGCTTTAACATGTTTAACAGTGCATGAAATGTTGTCTAAAACAAAAAAGAATGATGCATTTTATAGCTGGATCAGGTTTTATTACATTCTGAATTGGACGTTGAAAATGAGCTTATCTCAGCCAGCAGAGAGGTCAAATCACAGTAATGCAAACTCAGTCAGAGACATAGATTTTCACTTGCAACTTGCTTTAACATGTTTAACAGTGCATGAAATGTTGTCTAAAACAAAAAAGAATGATGCATTTTATAGCTGGATCTGGTTTTATTACATTCTGAATTGGACGTTGAAAATGAGCTTATCTCAGCCAGCAGAGAGGTCAAATCACAGTAATGCAAACTCAGTCAGAGACATAGATTTTCACTTGCAACTTGCTTTAACATGTTTAACAGTGCATGAAATGTTGTCTAAAACAAAAAAGAATGATGCATTTTATGGCTGGATCTGGGTTTATTACATTCTGAATTGGACGTTGAAAATGAGCTTATCTCAGCCAGCAGAGAGGTCAAATCACAGTAATGCAAACTCAGTCAGAGACATAGATTTTCACTTGCTACTTGCTTTAACATGTTTAACAGTGCATGAAATGTTGTCTAAAACAAAAAAGAATGATGCATTTTATAGCTGGATCAGGTTTTATTACATTCTGAATTGGACGTTGAAAATGAGCTTATCTCAGCCAGCAGAGAGGTCAAATCACAGTAATGCAAACTTAGTCAGAGACATAGATTTTCACTTGCAACTTGCTTTAACATGTTTAACAGTGCATGAAATGTTGTATAAAACAAAAAAGAATGATGCATTTTATGGCTGGATCTGGTTTTATTACATTCTGAATTGGACGTTGAAAATGAGCTTATCTCAGCCAGCAGAGAGGTCAAATCACAGTAATGCAAACTCAGTCAGAGACATAGATTTTCACTTGCAACTTGCTTTAACATGTTTAACAGTGCATGAAATGTTGTCTAAAACAAAAAAGAATGATGCATTTTATAGCTGGATCTGGTTTTATTACATTCTGAATTGGACGTTGAAAATGAGCTTATCTCAGCCAGCAGAGAGGTCAAATCACAGTAATGCAAACTCAGTCAGAGACATAGATTTTCACTTGCAACTTGCTTTAACATGTTTAACAGTGCATGAAATGTTGTCTAAAACAAAAAAGAAGGATGCATTTTATGTCTGGATCAATTTTTATCACTTTCTGAATCGGACGTTGAAAATGAGCTTATCTCAGCCAGCAGAGAGGTCAAATCACAGTAATGCAAACTCAGTCAGAGACATAGATTTTCACTTGCAACTTGCTTTAACATGTTTAACAGTGCATGAAATGTTGTCTAAAACAAAAAAGAATGATGCATTTTATGGCTGGATCAGGTTTTATTACATTCTGAATTGGACGTTGAAAATGAGCTTATCTCAGCCAGCAGAGAGGTCAAATCACAGTAATGCAAACTCAGTCAGAGACATAGATTTTCACTTGCAACTTGCTTTAACATGTTTAACAGTGCATGAAATGTTGTCTAAAACAAAAAAGAATGATGCATTTTATGGCTGGATCTGGTTTTATTACATTCTGAATTGGACGTTGAAAATGAGCTTATCTCAGCCAGCAGAGAGGTCAAATCACAGTAATGCAAACTCAGTCAGAGACATAGATTTTCACTTGCAACTTGCTTTAACATGTTTAACAGTGCATGAAATGTTGTCTAAAACAAAAAAGAATGATGCATTTTATAGCTGGATCAGGTTTTATTACATTCTGAATTGGACGTTGAAAATGAGCTTATCTCAGCCAGCAGAGAGGTCAAATCACAGTAATGCAAACTCAGTCAGAGACATAGATTTTCACTTGCAACTTGCTTTAACATGTTTAACAGTGCATGAAATGTTGTCTAAAACAAAAAAGAATGATGCATTTTATAGCTGGATCAGGTTTTATTACATTCTGAATTGGACGTTGAAAATGAGCTTATCTCAGCCAGCAGAGAGGTCAAATCACAGTAATGCAAACTCAGTCAGAGACATAGATTTTCACTTGCAACTTGCTTTAACATGTTTAACAGTGCATGAAATGTTGTCTAAAACAAAAAAGAATGATGCATTTTATAGCTGGATCTGTTTTTATTACATTCTGAATTGGACGTTGAAAATGAGCTTATCTCAGCCAGCAGAGAGGTCAAATCACAGTAATGCAAACTCAGTCAGAGACATAGATTTTCACTTGCAACTTGCTTTAACATGTTTAACAGTGCATGAAATGTTGTCTAAAACAAAAAAGAATGATGCATTTTATAGCTGGATCAGGTTTTATTACATTCTGAATTGGACGTTGAAAATGAGCTTATCTCAGCCAGCAGAGAGGTCAAATCACAGTAATGCAAACTCAGTCAGAGACATAGATTTTCACTTGCAACTTGCTTTAACATGTTTAACAGTGCATGAAATGTTGTCTAAAACAAAAAAGAATGATGCATTTTATAGCTGGATCAGGTTTTATTACATTCTGAATTGGACGTTGAAAATGAGCTTATCTCAGCCAGCAGAGAGGTCAAATCACAGTAATGCAAACTCAGTCAGAGACATAGATTTTCACTTGCAACTTGCTTTAACATGTTTAACAGTGCATGAAATGTTGTCTAAAACAAAAAAGAATGATGCATTTTATGGCTGGATCTGTTTTTATCACTTTCTGAAATGGACGTTGAAAATGAGCTTATCTCAGCCAGCAGAGAGGTCAAATCACAGTAATGCAAACTCAGTCAGAGACATAGATTTTCACTTGCAACTTGCTTTAACATGTTTAACAGTGCATGAAATGTTGTCTAAAACAAAAAAGAATGATGCATTTTATAGCTGGATCAGGTTTTATTACATTTTGAATTGGACGTTGAAAATGAGCTTATCTCAGCCAGCAGAGAGGTCAAATCACAGTAATGCAAACTCAGTCAGAGACATAGATTTTCACTTGCAACTTGCTTTAACATGTTTAACAGTGCATGAAATGTTGTCTAAAACAAAAAAGAATGATGCATTTTATGGCTGGATCTGTTTTTATCACTTTCTGAAATGGACGTTGAAAATGAGCTTATCTCAGCCAGCAGAGAGGTCAAATCACAGTAATGCAAACTCAGTCAGAGACATAGATTTTCACTTGCAACTTGCTTTAACATGTTTAACAGTGCATGAAATGTTGTCTAAAACAAAAAAGAATGATGCATTTTATAGCTGGATCAGGTTTTATCACTTTCTGAATTGGACGTTGAAAATTAGCTTATCTCAGCCAGCAGAGAGGTCAAATCACAGTAATGCAAACTCAGTCAGAGACATAGATTTTCACTTGCAACTTGCTTTAACATGTTTAACAGTGCATGAAATGTTGTCTAAAACAAAAAAGAATGATGCATTTTATAGCTGGATCAGGTTTTATTACATTCTGAATTGGACGTTGAAAATGAGCTTATCTCAGCCAGCAGAGAGGTCAAATCACAGTAATGCAAACTCAGTCAGAGACATAGATTTTCACTTGCAACTTGCTTTAACATGTTTAACAGTGCATGAAATGTTGTCTAAAACAAAAAAGAATGATGCATTTTATAGCTGGATCAGGTTTTATTACATTCTGAATTGGACGTTGAAAATGAGCTTATCTCAGCCAGCAGAGAGGTCAAATCACAGTAATGCAAACTCAGTCAGAGACATAGATTTTCACTTGCTACTTGCTTTAACATGTTTAACAGTGCATGAAATGTTGTCTAAAACAAAAAAGAATGATGCATTTTATAGCTGGATCAGGTTTTATTACATTCTGAATTGGACGTTGAAAATGAGCTTATCTCAGCCAGCAGAGAGGTCAAATCACAGTAATGCAAACTTAGTCAGAGACATAGATTTTCACTTGCAACTTGCTTTAACATGTTTAACAGTGCATGAAATGTTGTCTAAAACAAAAAAGAATGATGCATTTTATAGCTGGATCAGGTTTTATTACATTCTGAATTGGACGATGAAAATGAGCTTATCTCAGCCAGCAGAGAGGTCAAATCACAGTAATGCAAACTCAGTCAGAGACATAGATTTTCACTTGCAACTTGCTTTAACATGTTTAACAGTGCATGAAATGTTGTCTAAAACAAAAAAGAATGATGCATTTTATAGCTGGATCTGGTTTTATTACATTCTGAATTGGACGTTGAAAATGAGCTTATCTCAGCCAGCAGAGAGGTCAAATCACAGTAATGCAAACTCAGTCAGAGACATAGATTTTCACTTGCAACTTGCTTTAACATGTTTAACAGTGCATGAAATGTTGTCTAAAACAAAAAAGAATGATGCATTTTATGGCTGGATCTGGGTTTATTACATTCTGAATTGGACGTTGAAAATGAGCTTATCTCAGCCAGCAGAGAGGTCAAATCACAGTAATGCAAACTCAGTCAGAGACATAGATTTTCACTTGCAACTTGCTATAACAAGTTTAACAATGCATGAAATGTTGTCTAAAACAAAAAAGAATGATGCATTTTATAGCTGGATCTGGTTTTATTACATTCTGAATTGGACGTTGAAAATGAGCTTATCTCAGCCAGCAGAGAGGTCAAATCACAGTAATGCAAACTTAGTCAGAGACATAGATTTTCACTTGCAACTTGCTTTAACATGTTTAACAGTGCATGAAATGTTGTCTAAATTAAAAAAGAATGATGCATTTTATGGCTGGATCTGGTTTTATCACTTTCTGAAATGGACGTTGAAAATGAGCTTATCTCAGCCAGCAGAGAGGTCAAATCACAGTAATGCAAACTCAGTCAGAGACATAGATTTTCACTTGCAACTTGCTTTAACATGTTTAACAGTGCATGAAATGTTGTCTAAAACAAAAAAGAATGGTGGATTTTATAGCTGGATCAGGTTTTATTACATTCTGAATTGGACGTTGAAAATGAGCTTATCTCAGCCAGCAGAGAGGTCAAATCACAGTAATGCAAACTCAGTCAGAGACATAGATTTTCACTTGCAACTTGCTTTAACATGTTTAACAGTGCATGAAATGTTGTCTAAAACAAAAAAGAATGATGCATTTTATGGCTGGATCTGTTTTTATCACTTTCTGAAATGGACGTTGAAAATGAGCTTATCTCAGCCAGCAGAGAGGTCAAATCACAGTAATGCAAACTCAGTCAGAGACATAGATTTTCACTTGCAACTTGCTTTAACATGTTTAACAGTGCATGAAATGTTGTCTAAAACAAAAAAGAATGATGCATTTTATACCTGGATCAGGTTTTATTACATTCTGAATTGGACGTTGAAAATGAGCTTATCTCAGCCAGCAGAGAGGTCAAATCACAGTAATGCAAACTTAGTCAGAGACATAGATTTTCACTTGCAACTTGCTTTAACATGTTTAACAGTGCATGAAATGTTGTCTAAAACAAAAAAGAATGATGCATTTTATAGCTGGATCAGGTTTTATTACATTCTGAATTGGACGTTGAAAATGAGCTTATCTCAGCCAGCAGAGAGGTCAAATCACAGTAATGCAAACTCAGTCAGAGACATAGATTTTCACTTGCAACTTGCTTTAACATGTTTAACAGTGCATGAAATGTTGTCTAAAACAAAAAAGAATGATGCATTTTATGGCTGGATCTGGGTTTATTACATTCTGAATTGGACGTTGAAAATGAGCTTATCTCAGCCAGCAGAGAGGTCAAATCACAGTAATGCAAACTCAGTCAGAGACATAGATTTTCACTTGCAACTTGCTATAACAAGTTTAACAATGCATGAAATGTTGTCTAAAACAAAAAAGAATGATGCATTTTATAGCTGGATCTGGTTTTATTACATTCTGAATTGGACGTTGAAAATGAGCTTATCTCAGCCAGCAGAGAGGTCAAATCACAGTAATGCAAACTTAGTCAGAGACATAGATTTTCACTTGCAACTTGCTTTAACATGTTTAACAGTGCATGAAATGTTGTCTAAATTAAAAAAGAATGATGCATTTTATGGCTGGATCTGGTTTTATCACTTTCTGAAATGGACGTTGAAAATGAGCTTATCTCAGCCAGCAGAGAGGTCAAATCACAGTAATGCAAACTCAGTCAGAGACATAGATTTTCACTTGCAACTTGCTTTAACATGTTTAACAGTGCATGAAATGTTGTCTAAAACAAAAAAGAATGATGCATTTTATAGCTGGATCAGGTTTTATTACATTCTGAATTGGACGTTGAAAATGAGCTTATCTCAGCCAGCAGAGAGGTCAAATCACAGTAATGCAAACTCAGTCAGAGACATAGATTTTCACTTGCAACTTGCTTTAACATGTTTAACAGTGCATGAAATGTTGTCTAAAACAAAAAAGAATGATGCATTTTATGGCTGGATCTGTTTTTATCACTTTCTGAAATGGACGTTGAAAATGAGCTTATCTCAGCCAGCAGAGAGGTCAAATCACAGTAATGCAAACTCAGTCAGAGACATAGATTTTCACTTGCAACTTGCTTTAACATGTTTAACAGTGCATGAAATGTTGTCTAAAACAAAAAAGAATGATGCATTTTATAGCTGGATCAGGTTTTATTACATTCTGAATTGGACGTTGAAAATGAGCTTATCTCAGCCAGCAGAGAGGTCAAATCACAGTAATGCAAACTTAGTCAGAGACATAGATTTTCACTTGCAACTTGCTTTAACATGTTTAACAGTGCATGAAATGTTGTCTAAAACAAAAAAGAATGATGCATTTTATAGCTGGATCAGGTTTTATTACATTCTGAATTGGACGTTGAAAATGAGCTTATCTCAGCCAGCAGAGAGGTCAAATCACAGTAATGCAAACTCAGTCAGAGACATAGATTTTCACTTGCAACTTGCTTTAACATGTTTAACAGTGCATGAAATGTTGTCTAAATTAAAAAAGAATGATGCATTTTATGGCTGGATCTGGTTTTATCACTTTCTGAAATGGACGTTGAAAATGAGCTTATCTCAGCCAGCAGAGAGGTCAAATCACAGTAATGCAAACTCAGTCAGAGACATAGATTTTCACTTGCAACTTGCTTTAACATGTTTAACAGTGCATGAAATGTTGTCTAAAACAAAAAAGAATGATGCATTTTATAGCTGGATCAGGTTTTATTACATTCTGAATTGGACGTTGAAAATGAGCTTATCTCAGCCAGCAGAGAGGTCAAATCACAGTAATGCAAACTCAGTCAGAGACATAGATTTTCACTTGCAACTTGCTTTAACATGTTTAACAGTGCATGAAATGTTGTCTAAAACAAAAAAGAATGATGCATTTTATAGCTGGATCTGGTTTTATTACATTCTGAATTGGACGTTGAAAATGAGCTTATCTCAGCCAGCAGAGAGGTCAAATCACAGTAATGCAAACTCAGTCAGAGACATAGATTTTCACTTGCAACTTGCTTTAACATGTTTAACAGTGCATGAAATGTTGTCTAAAACAAAAAAGAATGATGCATTTTATAGCTGGATCAGGTTTTATTACATTCTGAATTGGACGTTGAAAATGAGCTTATCTCAGCCAGCAGAGAGGTCAAATCACAGTAATGCAAACTCAGTCAGAGACATAGATTTTCACTTGCTACTTGCTTTAACATGTTTAACAGTGCATGAAATGTTGTCTAAAACAAAAAAGAATGATGCATTTTATAGCTGGATCAGGTTTTATTACATTCTGAATTGGACGTTGAAAATGAGCTTATCTCAGCCAGCAGAGAGGTCAAATCACAGTAATGCAAACTTAGTCAGAGACATAGATTTTCACTTGCAACTTGCTTTAACATGTTTAACAGTGCATGAAATGTTGTCTAAAACAAAAAGAATGATGCATTTTATGGCTGGATCTGGTTTTATTACATTCTGAATTGGACGTTGAAAATGAGCTTATCTCAGCCAGCAGAGAGGTCAAATCACAGTAATGCAAACTCAGTCAGAGACATAGATTTTCACTTGCAACTTGCTTTAACATGTTTAACAGTGCATGAAATGTTGTCTAAAACAAAAAAGAATGATGCATTTTATAGCTGGATCAGGTTTTATTACATTCTGAATTGGACGTTGAAAATGAGCTTATCTCAGCCAGCAGAGAGGTCAAATCACAGTAATGCAAACTCAGTCAGAGACATAGATTTTCACTTGCAACTTGCTTTAACATGTTTAACAGTGCATGAAATGTTGTCTAAAACAAAAAGAATGATGCATTTTATAGCTGGATCTGTTTTTATCACTTTCTGAATTGGACGTTGAAAATGAGCTTATCTCAGCCAGCAGAGAGGTCAAATCACAGTAATGCAAACTCAGTCAGAGACATAGATTTTCACTTGCAACTTGCTTTAACATGTTTAACAGTGCATGAAATGTTGTCTAAAACAAAAAAGAATGATGCATTTTATAGCTGGATCAGGTTTTATTACATTCTGAATTGGACGTTGAAAATGAGCTCATCTCAGCCAGCAGAGAGGTCAAATCACAGTAATGCAAACTCAGTCAGAGACATAGATTTTCACTTGCAACTTGCTTTAACATGTTTAACAGTGCATGAAATGTTGTCTAAAACAAAAAAGAATGATGCATTTTATGGCTGGATCTGTTTTTATCACTTTCTGAAATGGACGTTGAAAATGAGCTTATCTCAGCCAGCAGAGAGGTCAAATCACAGTAATGCAAACTCAGTCAGAGACATAGATTTTCACTTGCAACTTGCTTTAACATGTTTAACAGTGCATGAAATGTTGTCTAAAACAAAAAAGAATGATGCATTTTATAGCTGGATCAGGTTTTATTACATTCTGAATTGGACGTTGAAAATGAGCTTATCTCAGCCAGCAGAGAGGTCAAATCACAGTAATGCAAACTCAGTCAGAGACATAGATTTTCACTTGCAACTTGCTTTAACATGTTTAACAGTGCATGAAATGTTGTCTAAAACAAAAAAGAATGATGCATTTTATAGCTGGATCTGGTTTTATTACATTCTGAATTGGACGTTGAAAATGAGCTTATCTCAGCCAGCAGAGAGGTCAAATCACAGTAATGCAAACTCAGTCAGAGACATAGATTTTCACTTGCAACTTGCTTTAACATGTTTAACAGTGCATGAAATGTTGTCTAAAACAAAAAAGAATGATGCATTTTATGGCTGGATCTGGGTTTATTACATTCTGAATTGGACGTTGAAAATGAGCTTATCTCAGCCAGCAGAGAGGTCAAATCACAGTAATGCAAACTCAGTCAGAGACATAGATTTTCACTTGCTACTTGCTTTAACATGTTTAACAGTGCATAAAATGATGTCTAAAACAAAAAAGAATGATGCATTTTATAGCTGGATCAGGTTTTATTACATTCTGAATTGGACGTTGAAAATGAGCTTATCTCAGCCAGCAGAGAGGTCAAATCACAGTAATGCAAACTTAGTCAGAGACATAGATTTTCACTTGCAACTTGCTTTAACATGTTTAACAGTGCATGAAATGTTGTATAAAACAAAAAAGAATGATGCATTTTATGGCTGGATCTGTTTTTATTACATTCTGAATTGGACGTTGAAAATGAGCTTATCTCAGCCAGCAGAGAGGTCAAATCACAGTAATGCAAACTCAGTCAGAGACATAGATTTTCACTTGCAACTTGCTTTAACATGTTTAACAGTGCATGAAATGTTGTCTAAAACAAAAAAGAATGATGCATTTTATGGCTGGATCAGGTTTTATTACATTCTGAATTGGACGTTGAAAATGAGCTTATCTCAGCCAGCAGAGAGGTCAAATCACAGTAATGCAAACTTAGTCAGAGACATAGATTTTCACTTGCAACTTGCTTTAACATGTTTAACAGTGCATGAAATGTTGTCTAAAACAAAAAAGAATGATGCATTTTATAGCTGGATCTGGTTTTATTACATTCTGAATTGGACGTTGAAAATGAGCTTATCTCAGCCAGCAGAGAGGTCAAATCACAGTAATGCAAACTCAGTCAGAGACATAGATTTTCACTTGCAACTTGCTTTAACATGTTTAACAGTGCATGAAATGTTGTCTAAAACAAAAAAGAATGATGCATTTTATAGCTGGATCAGGTTTTATTACATTCTGAATTGGACGTTGAAAATGAGCTTATCTCAGCCAGCAGAGAGGTCAAATCACAGTAATGCAAACTCAGTCAGAGACATAGATTTTCACTTGCAACTTGCTTTAACATGTTTAACAGTGCATGAAATGTTGTCTAAAACAAAAAAGAATGATGCATTTTATAGCTGGATCTGGTTTTATTACATTCTGAATTGGACGTTGAAAATGAGCTTATCTCAGCCAGCAGAGAGGTCAAATCACAGTAATGCAAACTCAGTCAGAGACATAGATTTTCACTTGCAACTTGCTTTAACATGTTTAACAGTGCATGAAATGTTGTCTAAAACAAAAAAGAATGATGCATTTTATGGCTGGATCTGTTTTTATCACTTTCTGAAATGGACGTTGAAAATGAGCTTATCTCAGCCAGCAGAGAGGTCAAATCACAGTAATGCAAACTCAGTCAGAGACATAGATTTTCACTTGCAACTTGCTTTAACATGTTTAACAGTGCATGAAATGTTGTCTAAAACAAAAAAGAATGATGCATTTTATAGCTGGATCAGGTTTTATTACATTCTGAATTGGACGTTGAAAATGAGCTTATCTCAGCCAGCAGAGAGGTCAAATCACAGTAATGCAAACTTAGTCAGAGACATAGATTTTCACTTGCAACTTGCTTTAACATGTTTAACAGTGCATGAAATGTTGTCTAAAACAAAAAAGAATGATGCATTTTATAGCTGGATCAGGTTTTATTACATTCTGAATTGGACGTTGAAAATGAGCTTATCTCAGCCAGCAGAGAGGTCAAATCACAGTAATGCAAACTCAGTCAGAGACATAGATTTTCACTTGCAACTTGCTTTAACATGTTTAACAGTGCATGAAATGTTGTCTAAAACAAAAAAGAATGATGCATTTTATAGCTGGATCTGGTTTTATTACATTCTGAATTGGACGTTGAAAATGAGCTTATCTCAGCCAGCAGAGAGGTCAAATCACAGTAATGCAAACTCAGTCAGAGACATAGATTTTCACTTGCAACTTGCTTTAACATGTTTAACAGTGCATGAAATGTTGTCTAAAACAAAAAAGAATGATGCATTTTATGGCTGGATCTGGGTTTATTACATTCTGAATTGGACGTTGAAAATGAGCTTATCTCAGCCAGCAGAGAGGTCAAATCACAGTAATGCAAACTCAGTCAGAGACATAGATTTTCACTTGCAACTTGCTATAACAAGTTTAACAATGCATGAAATGTTGTCTAAAACAAAAAAGAATGATGCATTTTATAGCTGGATCTGGTTTTATTACATTCTGAATTGGACGTTGAAAATGAGCTTATCTCAGCCAGCAGAGAGGTCAAATCACAGTAATGCAAACTTAGTCAGAGACATAGATTTTCACTTGCAACTTGCTTTAACATGTTTAACAGTGCATGAAATGTTGTCTAAATTAAAAAAGAATGATGCATTTTATGGCTGGATCTGGTTTTATCACTTTCTGAAATGGACGTTGAAAATGAGCTTATCTCAGCCAGCAGAGAGGTCAAATCACAGTAATGCAAACTCAGTCAGAGACATAGATTTTCACTTGCAACTTGCTTTAACATGTTTAACAGTGCATGAAATGTTGTCTAAAACAAAAAAGAATGATGCATTTTATAGCTGGATCAGGTTTTATTACATTCTGAATTGGACGTTGAAAATGAGCTTATCTCAGCCAGCAGAGAGGTCAAATCACAGTAATGCAAACTCAGTCAGAGACATAGATTTTCACTTGCAACTTGCTTTAACATGTTTAACAGTGCATGAAATGTTGTCTAAAACAAAAAAGAATGATGCATTTTATGGCTGGATCTGTTTTTATCACTTTCTGAAATGGACGTTGAAAATGAGCTTATCTCAGCCAGCAGAGAGGTCAAATCACAGTAATGCAAACTCAGTCAGAGACATAGATTTTCACTTGCAACTTGCTTTAACATGTTTAACAGTGCATGAAATGTTGTCTAAAACAAAAAAGAATGATGCATTTTATAGCTGGATCAGGTTTTATTACATTCTGAATTGGACGTTGAAAATGAGCTTATCTCAGCCAGCAGAGAGGTCAAATCACAGTAATGCAAACTTAGTCAGAGACATAGATTTTCACTTGCAACTTGCTTTAACATGTTTAACAGTGCATGAAATGTTGTCTAAAACAAAAAAGAATGATGCATTTTATAGCTGGATCAGGTTTTATTACATTCTGAATTGGACGTTGAAAATGAGCTTATCTCAGCCAGCAGAGAGGTCAAATCACAGTAATGCAAACTCAGTCAGAGACATAGATTTTCACTTGCAACTTGCTTTAACATGTTTAACAGTGCATGAAATGTTGTCTAAAACAAAAAAGAATGATGCATTTTATGGCTGGATCTGTTTTTATCACTTTCTGAATTGGACGTTGAAAATGAGCTTATCTCAGCCAGCAGAGAGGTCAAATCACAGTAATGCAAACTCAGTCAGAGACATAGATTTTCACTTGCAACTTGCTTTAACATGTTTAACAGTGCATGAAATGTTGTCTAAAACAAAAAAGAATGATGCATTTTATGGCTGGATCTGGTTTTATTACATTCTGAATTGGACGTTGAAAATGAGCTTATCTCAGCCAGCAGAGAGGTCAAATCACAGTAATGCAAACTTAGTCAGAGACATAGATTTTCACTTGCAACTTGCTTTAACATGTTTAACAGTGCATGAAATGTTGTCTAAATTAAAAAAGAATGATGCATTTTATGGCTGGATCTGGTTTTATCACTTTCTGAAATGGACGTTGAAAATGAGCTTATCTCAGCCAGCAGAGAGGTCAAATCACAGTAATGCAAACTCAGTCAGAGACATAGATTTTCACTTGCAACTTGCTTTAACATGTTTAACAGTGCATGAAATGTTGTCTAAAACAAAAAAGAATGATGCATTTTATAGCTGGATCAGGTTTTATTACATTCTGAATTGGACGTTGAAAATGAGCTTATCTCAGCCAGCAGAGAGGTCAAATCACAGTAATGCAAACTCAGTCAGAGACATAGATTTTCACTTGCAACTTGCTTTAACATGTTTAACAGTGCATGAAATGTTGTCTAAAACAAAAAAGAATGATGCATTTTATAGCTGGATCTGGTTTTATTACATTCTGAATTGGACGTTGAAAATGAGCTTATCTCAGCCAGCAGAGAGGTCAAATCACAGTAATGCAAACTCAGTCAGAGACATAGATTTTCACTTGCAACTTGCTTTAACATGTTTAACAGTGCATGAAATGTTGTCTAAAACAAAAAAGAATGATGCATTTTATAGCTGGATCTGGTTTTATTACATTCTGAATTGGACGTTGAAAATGAGCTTATCTCAGCCAGCAGAGAGGTCAAATCACAGTAATGCAAACTCAGTCAGAGACATAGATTTTCACTTGCTACTTGCTTTAACATGTTTAACAGTGCATGAAATGTTGTCTAAAACAAAAAAGAATGATGCATTTTATAGCTGGATCAGGTTTTATTACATTCTGAATTGGACGTTGAAAATGAGCTTATCTCAGCCAGCAGAGAGGTCAAATCACAGTAATGCAAACTTAGTCAGAGACATAGATTTTCACTTGCAACTTGCTTTAACATGTTTAACAGTGCATGAAATGTTGTCTAAAACAAAAAGAATGATGCATTTTATGGCTGGATCTGGTTTTATTACATTCTGAATTGGACGTTGAAAATGAGCTTATCTCAGCCAGCAGAGAGGTCAAATCACAGTAATGCAAACTCAGTCAGAGACATAGATTTTCACTTGCAACTTGCTTTAACATGTTTAACAGTGCATGAAATGTTGTCTAAAACAAAAAAGAATGATGCATTTTATAGCTGGATCAGGTTTTATTACATTCTGAATTGGACGTTGAAAATGAGCTTATCTCAGCCAGCAGAGAGGTCAAATCACAGTAATGCAAACTCAGTCAGAGACATAGATTTTCACTTGCAACTTGCTTTAACATGTTTAACAGTGCATGAAATGTTGTCTAAAACAAAAAGAATGATGCATTTTATAGCTGGATCTGTTTTTATCACTTTCTGAATTGGACGTTGAAAATGAGCTTATCTCAGCCAGCAGAGAGGTCAAATCACAGTAATGCAAACTCAGTCAGAGACATAGATTTTCACTTGCAACTTGCTTTAACATGTTTAACAGTGCATGAAATGTTGTCTAAAACAAAAAAGAATGATGCATTTTATAGCTGGATCAGGTTTTATTACATTCTGAATTGGACGTTGAAAATGAGCTCATCTCAGCCAGCAGAGAGGTCAAATCACAGTAATGCAAACTCAGTCAGAGACATAGATTTTCACTTGCAACTTGCTTTAACATGTTTAACAGTGCATGAAATGTTGTCTAAAACAAAAAAGAATGATGCATTTTATGGCTGGATCTGTTTTTATCACTTTCTGAAATGGACGTTGAAAATGAGCTTATCTCAGCCAGCAGAGAGGTCAAATCACAGTAATGCAAACTCAGTCAGAGACATAGATTTTCACTTGCAACTTGCTTTAACATGTTTAACAGTGCATGAAATGTTGTCTAAAACAAAAAAGAATGATGCATTTTATAGCTGGATCAGGTTTTATTACATTCTGAATTGGACGTTGAAAATGAGCTCATCTCAGCCAGCAGAGAGGTCAAATCACAGTAATGCAAACTCAGTCAGAGACATAGATTTTCACTTGCAACTTGCTTTAACATGTTTAACAGTGCATGAAATGTTGTCTAAAACAAAAAAGAATGATGCATTTTATAGCTGGATCTGGTTTTATTACATTCTGAATTGGACGTTGAAAATGAGCTTATCTCAGCCAGCAGAGAGGTCAAATCACAGTAATGCAAACTCAGTCAGAGACATAGATTTTCACTTGCAACTTGCTTTAACATGTTTAACAGTGCATGAAATGTTGTCTAAAACAAAAAAGAATGATGCATTTTATAGCTGGATCTGGTTTTATTACATTCTGAATTGGACGTTGAAAATGAGCTTATCTCAGCCAGCAGAGAGGTCAAATCACAGTAATGCAAACTCAGTCAGAGACATAGATTTTCACTTGCTACTTGCTTTAACATGTTTAACAGTGCATGAAATGTTGTCTAAAACAAAAAAGAATGATGCATTTTATAGCTGGATCAGGTTTTATTACATTCTGAATTGGACGTTGAAAATGAGCTTATCTCAGCCAGCAGAGAGGTCAAATCACAGTAATGCAAACTTAGTCAGAGACATAGATTTTCACTTGCAACTTGCTTTAACATGTTTAACAGTGCATGAAATGTTGTCTAAAACAAAAAGAATGATGCATTTTATGGCTGGATCTGGTTTTATTACATTCTGAATTGGACGTTGAAAATGAGCTTATCTCAGCCAGCAGAGAGGTCAAATCACAGTAATGCAAACTCAGTCAGAGACATAGATTTTCACTTGCAACTTGCTTTAACATGTTTAACAGTGCATGAAATGTTGTCTAAAACAAAAAAGAATGATGCATTTTATAGCTGGATCAGGTTTTATTACATTCTGAATTGGACGTTGAAAATGAGCTTATCTCAGCCAGCAGAGAGGTCAAATCACAGTAATGCAAACTCAGTCAGAGACATAGATTTTCACTTGCAACTTGCTTTAACATGTTTAACAGTGCATGAAATGTTGTCTAAAACAAAAAGAATGATGCATTTTATAGCTGGATCTGTTTTTATCACTTTCTGAATTGGACGTTGAAAATGAGCTTATCTCAGCCAGCAGAGAGGTCAAATCACAGTAATGCAAACTCAGTCAGAGACATAGATTTTCACTTGCAACTTGCTTTAACATGTTTAACAGTGCATGAAATGTTGTCTAAAACAAAAAAGAATGATGCATTTTATAGCTGGATCAGGTTTTATTACATTCTGAATTGGACGTTGAAAATGAGCTCATCTCAGCCAGCAGAGAGGTCAAATCACAGTAATGCAAACTCAGTCAGAGACATAGATTTTCACTTGCAACTTGCTTTAACATGTTTAACAGTGCATGAAATGTTGTCTAAAACAAAAAAGAATGATGCATTTTATGGCTGGATCTGTTTTTATCACTTTCTGAAATGGACGTTGAAAATGAGCTTATCTCAGCCAGCAGAGAGGTCAAATCACAGTAATGCAAACTCAGTCAGAGACATAGATTTTCACTTGCAACTTGCTTTAACATGTTTAACAGTGCATGAAATGTTGTCTAAAACAAAAAAGAATGATGCATTTTATAGCTGGATCAGGTTTTATTACATTCTGAATTGGACGTTGAAAATGAGCTTATCTCAGCCAGCAGAGAGGTCAAATCACAGTAATGCAAACTCAGTCAGAGACATAGATTTTCACTTGCAACTTGCTTTAACATGTTTAACAGTGCATGAAATGTTGTCTAAAACAAAAAAGAATGATGCATTTTATAGCTGGATCTGGTTTTATTACATTCTGAATTGGACGTTGAAAATGAGCTTATCTCAGCCAGCAGAGAGGTCAAATCACAGTAATGCAAACTCAGTCAGAGACATAGATTTTCACTTGCAACTTGCTTTAACATGTTTAACAGTGCATGAAATGTTGTCTAAAACAAAAAAGAATGATGCATTTTATGGCTGGATCTGGGTTTATTACATTCTGAATTGGACGTTGAAAATGAGCTTATCTCAGCCAGCAGAGAGGTCAAATCACAGTAATGCAAACTCAGTCAGAGACATAGATTTTCACTTGCTACTTGCTTTAACATGTTTAACAGTGCATAAAATGATGTCTAAAACAAAAAAGAATGATGCATTTTATAGCTGGATCAGGTTTTATTACATTCTGAATTGGACGTTGAAAATGAGCTTATCTCAGCCAGCAGAGAGGTCAAATCACAGTAATGCAAACTTAGTCAGAGACATAGATTTTCACTTGCAACTTGCTTTAACATGTTTAACAGTGCATGAAATGTTGTATAAAACAAAAAAGAATGATGCATTTTATGGCTGGATCTGGTTTTATTACATTCTGAATTGGACGTTGAAAATGAGCTTATCTCAGCCAGCAGAGAGGTCAAATCACAGTAATGCAAACTCAGTCAGAGACATAGATTTTCACTTGCAACTTGCTTTAACATGTTTAACAGTGCATGAAATGTTGTCTAAAACAAAAAAGAATGATGCATTTTATGGCTGGATCTGTTTTTATTACATTCTGAATTGGACGTTGAAAATGAGCTTATCTCAGCCAGCAGAGAGGTCAAATCACAGTAATGCAAACTCAGTCAGAGACATAGATTTTCACTTGCAACTTGCTTTAACATGTTTAACAGTGCATGAAATGTTGTCTAAAACAAAAAAGAATGATGCATTTTATGGCTGGATCAGGTTTTATTACATTCTGAATTGGACGTTGAAAATGAGCTTATCTCAGCCAGCAGAGAGGTCAAATCACAGTAATGCAAACTTAGTCAGAGACATAGATTTTCACTTGCAACTTGCTTTAACATGTTTAACAGTGCATGAAATGTTGTCTAAAACAAAAAAGAATGATGCATTTTATAGCTGGATCTGGTTTTATTACATTCTGAATTGGACGTTGAAAATGAGCTTATCTCAGCCAGCAGAGAGGTCAAATCACAGTAATGCAAACTCAGTCAGAGACATAGATTTTCACTTGCAACTTGCTTTAACATGTTTAACAGTGCATGAAATGTTGTCTAAAACAAAAAAGAATGATGCATTTTATAGCTGGATCAGGTTTTATTACATTCTGAATTGGACGTTGAAAATGAGCTTATCTCAGCCAGCAGAGAGGTCAAATCACAGTAATGCAAACTCAGTCAGAGACATAGATTTTCACTTGCAACTTGCTTTAACATGTTTAACAGTGCATGAAATGTTGTCTAAAACAAAAAAGAATGATGCATTTTATAGCTGGATCTGGTTTTATTACATTCTGAATTGGACGTTGAAAATGAGCTTATCTCAGCCAGCAGAGAGGTCAAATCACAGTAATGCAAACTCAGTCAGAGACATAGATTTTCACTTGCAACTTGCTTTAACATGTTTAACAGTGCATGAAATGTTGTCTAAAACAAAAAAGAATGATGCATTTTATGGCTGGATCTGGGTTTATTACATTCTGAATTGGACGTTGAAAATGAGCTTATCTCAGCCAGCAGAGAGGTCAAATCACAGTAATGCAAACTCAGTCAGAGACATAGATTTTCACTTGCAACTTGCTATAACAAGTTTAACAATGCATGAAATGTTGTCTAAAACAAAAAAGAATGATGCATTTTATAGCTGGATCTGGTTTTATTACATTCTGAATTGGACGTTGAAAATGAGCTTATCTCAGCCAGCAGAGAGGTCAAATCACAGTAATGCAAACTTAGTCAGAGACATAGATTTTCACTTGCAACTTGCTTTAACATGTTTAACAGTGCATGAAATGTTGTCTAAATTAAAAAAGAATGATGCATTTTATGGCTGGATCTGGTTTTATCACTTTCTGAAATGGACGTTGAAAATGAGCTTATCTCAGCCAGCAGAGAGGTCAAATCACAGTAATGCAAACTCAGTCAGAGACATAGATTTTCACTTGCAACTTGCTTTAACATGTTTAACAGTGCATGAAATGTTGTCTAAAACAAAAAAGAATGATGCATTTTATAGCTGGATCAGGTTTTATTACATTCTGAATTGGACGTTGAAAATGAGCTTATCTCAGCCAGCAGAGAGGTCAAATCACAGTAATGCAAACTCAGTCAGAGACATAGATTTTCACTTGCAACTTGCTTTAACATGTTTAACAGTGCATGAAATGTTGTCTAAAACAAAAAAGAATGATGCATTTTATGGCTGGATCTGTTTTTATCACTTTCTGAAATGGACGTTGAAAATGAGCTTATCTCAGCCAGCAGAGAGGTCAAATCACAGTAATGCAAACTCAGTCAGAGACATAGATTTTCACTTGCAACTTGCTTTAACATGTTTAACAGTGCATGAAATGTTGTCTAAAACAAAAAAGAATGATGCATTTTATAGCTGGATCAGGTTTTATTACATTCTGAATTGGACGTTGAAAATGAGCTTATCTCAGCCAGCAGAGAGGTCAAATCACAGTAATGCAAACTTAGTCAGAGACATAGATTTTCACTTGCAACTTGCTTTAACATGTTTAACAGTGCATGAAATGTTGTCTAAAACAAAAAAGAATGATGCATTTTATAGCTGGATCAGGTTTTATTACATTCTGAATTGGACGTTGAAAATGAGCTTATCTCAGCCAGCAGAGAGGTCAAATCACAGTAATGCAAACTCAGTCAGAGACATAGATTTTCACTTGCAACTTGCTTTAACATGTTTAACAGTGCATGAAATGTTGTCTAAAACAAAAAAGAATGATGCATTTTATGGCTGGATCTGTTTTTATCACTTTCTGAATTGGACGTTGAAAATGAGCTTATCTCAGCCAGCAGAGAGGTCAAATCACAGTAATGCAAACTCAGTCAGAGACATAGATTTTCACTTGCAACTTGCTTTAACATGTTTAACAGTGCATGAAATGTTGTCTAAAACAAAAAAGAATGATGCATTTTATGGCTGGATCTGGTTTTATTACATTCTGAATTGGACGTTGAAAATGAGCTTATCTCAGCCAGCAGAGAGGTCAAATCACAGTAATGCAAACTTAGTCAGAGACATAGATTTTCACTTGCAACTTGCTTTAACATGTTTAACAGTGCATGAAATGTTGTCTAAATTAAAAAAGAATGATGCATTTTATGGCTGGATCTGGTTTTATCACTTTCTGAAATGGACGTTGAAAATGAGCTTATCTCAGCCAGCAGAGAGGTCAAATCACAGTAATGCAAACTCAGTCAGAGACATAGATTTTCACTTGCAACTTGCTTTAACATGTTTAACAGTGCATGAAATGTTGTCTAAAACAAAAAAGAATGATGCATTTTATAGCTGGATCAGGTTTTATTACATTCTGAATTGGACGTTGAAAATGAGCTTATCTCAGCCAGCAGAGAGGTCAAATCACAGTAATGCAAACTCAGTCAGAGACATAGATTTTCACTTGCAACTTGCTTTAACATGTTTAACAGTGCATGAAATGTTGTCTAAAACAAAAAAGAATGATGCATTTTATAGCTGGATCTGGTTTTATTACATTCTGAATTGGACGTTGAAAATGAGCTTATCTCAGCCAGCAGAGAGGTCAAATCACAGTAATGCAAACTCAGTCAGAGACATAGATTTTCACTTGCAACTTGCTTTAACATGTTTAACAGTGCATGAAATGTTGTCTAAAACAAAAAAGAATGATGCATTTTATAGCTGGATCAGGTTTTATTACATTCTGAATTGGACGTTGAAAATGAGCTTATCTCAGCCAGCAGAGAGGTCAAATCACAGTAATGCAAACTCAGTCAGAGACATAGATTTTCACTTGCAACTTGCTTTAACATGTTTAACAGTGCATGAAATGTTGTCTAAAACAAAAAAGAATGATGCATTTTATGGCTGGATCTGTTTTTATCACTTTCTGAATTGGACGTTGAAAATGAGCTTATCTCAGCCAGCAGAGAGGTCAAATCACAGTAATGCAAACTCAGTCAGAGACATAGATTTTCACTTGCAACTTGCTTTAACATGTTTAACAGTGCATGAAATGTTGTCTAAAACAAAAAAGAATGATGCATTTTATGGCTGGATCTGGTTTTATTACATTCTGAATTGGACGTTGAAAATGAGCTTATCTCAGCCAGCAGAGAGGTCAAATCACAGTAATGCAAACTTAGTCAGAGACATAGATTTTCACTTGCAACTTGCTTTAACATGTTTAACAGTGCATGAAATGTTGTCTAAATTAAAAAAGAATGATGCATTTTATGGCTGGATCTGGTTTTATCACTTTCTGAAATGGACGTTGAAAATGAGCTTATCTCAGCCAGCAGAGAGGTCAAATCACAGTAATGCAAACTCAGTCAGAGACATAGATTTTCACTTGCAACTTGCTTTAACATGTTTAACAGTGCATGAAATGTTGTCTAAAACAAAAAAGAATGATGCATTTTATAGCTGGATCAGGTTTTATTACATTCTGAATTGGACGTTGAAAATGAGCTTATCTCAGCCAGCAGAGAGGTCAAATCACAGTAATGCAAACTCAGTCAGAGACATAGATTTTCACTTGCAACTTGCTTTAACATGTTTAACAGTGCATGAAATGTTGTCTAAAACAAAAAAGAATGATGCATTTTATAGCTGGATCTGGTTTTATTACATTCTGAATTGGACGTTGAAAATGAGCTTATCTCAGCCAGCAGAGAGGTCAAATCACAGTAATGCAAACTCAGTCAGAGACATAGATTTTCACTTGCAACTTGCTTTAACATGTTTAACAGTGCATGAAATGTTGTCTAAAACAAAAAAGAATGATGCATTTTATAGCTGGATCTGGTTTTATTACATTCTGAATTGGACGTTGAAAATGAGCTTATCTCAGCCAGCAGAGAGGTCAAATCACAGTAATGCAAACTCAGTCAGAGACATAGATTTTCACTTGCTACTTGCTTTAACATGTTTAACAGTGCATGAAATGTTGTCTAAAACAAAAAAGAATGATGCATTTTATAGCTGGATCAGGTTTTATTACATTCTGAATTGGACGTTGAAAATGAGCTTATCTCAGCCAGCAGAGAGGTCAAATCACAGTAATGCAAACTTAGTCAGAGACATAGATTTTCACTTGCAACTTGCTTTAACATGTTTAACAGTGCATGAAATGTTGTCTAAAACAAAAAGAATGATGCATTTTATGGCTGGATCTGGTTTTATTACATTCTGAATTGGACGTTGAAAATGAGCTTATCTCAGCCAGCAGAGAGGTCAAATCACAGTAATGCAAACTCAGTCAGAGACATAGATTTTCACTTGCAACTTGCTTTAACATGTTTAACAGTGCATGAAATGTTGTCTAAAACAAAAAAGAATGATGCATTTTATAGCTGGATCAGGTTTTATTACATTCTGAATTGGACGTTGAAAATGAGCTTATCTCAGCCAGCAGAGAGGTCAAATCACAGTAATGCAAACTCAGTCAGAGACATAGATTTTCACTTGCAACTTGCTTTAACATGTTTAACAGTGCATGAAATGTTGTCTAAAACAAAAAGAATGATGCATTTTATAGCTGGATCTGTTTTTATCACTTTCTGAATTGGACGTTGAAAATGAGCTTATCTCAGCCAGCAGAGAGGTCAAATCACAGTAATGCAAACTCAGTCAGAGACATAGATTTTCACTTGCAACTTGCTTTAACATGTTTAACAGTGCATGAAATGTTGTCTAAAACAAAAAAGAATGATGCATTTTATAGCTGGATCAGGTTTTATTACATTCTGAATTGGACGTTGAAAATGAGCTCATCTCAGCCAGCAGAGAGGTCAAATCACAGTAATGCAAACTCAGTCAGAGACATAGATTTTCACTTGCAACTTGCTTTAACATGTTTAACAGTGCATGAAATGTTGTCTAAAACAAAAAAGAATGATGCATTTTATGGCTGGATCTGTTTTTATCACTTTCTGAAATGGACGTTGAAAATGAGCTTATCTCAGCCAGCAGAGAGGTCAAATCACAGTAATGCAAACTCAGTCAGAGACATAGATTTTCACTTGCAACTTGCTTTAACATGTTTAACAGTGCATGAAATGTTGTCTAAAACAAAAAAGAATGATGCATTTTATAGCTGGATCAGGTTTTATTACATTCTGAATTGGACGTTGAAAATGAGCTTATCTCAGCCAGCAGAGAGGTCAAATCACAGTAATGCAAACTCAGTCAGAGACATAGATTTTCACTTGCAACTTGCTTTAACATGTTTAACAGTGCATGAAATGTTGTCTAAAACAAAAAAGAATGATGCATTTTATAGCTGGATCTGGTTTTATTACATTCTGAATTGGACGTTGAAAATGAGCTTATCTCAGCCAGCAGAGAGGTCAAATCACAGTAATGCAAACTCAGTCAGAGACATAGATTTTCACTTGCAACTTGCTTTAACATGTTTAACAGTGCATGAAATGTTGTCTAAAACAAAAAAGAATGATGCATTTTATAGCTGGATCTGGTTTTATTACATTCTGAATTGGACGTTGAAAATGAGCTTATCTCAGCCAGCAGAGAGGTCAAATCACAGTAATGCAAACTCAGTCAGAGACATAGATTTTCACTTGCAACTTGCTTTAACATGTTTAACAGTGCATGAAATGTTGTCTAAAACAAAAAAGAATGATGCATTTTATGGCTGGATCTGGGTTTATTACATTCTGAATTGGACGTTGAAAATGAGCTTATCTCAGCCAGCAGAGAGGTCAAATCACAGTAATGCAAACTCAGTCAGAGACATAGATTTTCACTTGCTACTTGCTTTAACATGTTTAACAGTGCATAAAATGATGTCTAAAACAAAAAAGAATGATGCATTTTATAGCTGGATCAGGTTTTATTACATTCTGAATTGGACGTTGAAAATGAGCTTATCTCAGCCAGCAGAGAGGTCAAATCACAGTAATGCAAACTTAGTCAGAGACATAGATTTTCACTTGCAACTTGCTTTAACATGTTTAACAGTGCATGAAATGTTGTATAAAACAAAAAAGAATGATGCATTTTATGGCTGGATCTGGTTTTATTACATTCTGAATTGGACGTTGAAAATGAGCTTATCTCAGCCAGCAGAGAGGTCAAATCACAGTAATGCAAACTCAGTCAGAGACATAGATTTTCACTTGCAACTTGCTTTAACATGTTTAACAGTGCATGAAATGTTGTCTAAAACAAAAAAGAATGATGCATTTTATGGCTGGATCTGTTTTTATTACATTCTGAATTGGACGTTGAAAATGAGCTTATCTCAGCCAGCAGAGAGGTCAAATCACAGTAATGCAAACTCAGTCAGAGACATAGATTTTCACTTGCAACTTGCTTTAACATGTTTAACAGTGCATGAAATGTTGTCTAAAACAAAAAAGAATGATGCATTTTATGGCTGGATCTGGGTTTATTACATTCTGAATTGGACGTTGAAAATGAGCTTATCTCAGCCAGCAGAGAGGTCAAATCACAGTAATGCAAACTCAGTCAGAGACATAGATTTTCACTTGCAACTTGCTATAACAAGTTTAACAATGCATGAAATGTTGTCTAAAACAAAAAAGAATGATGCATTTTATAGCTGGATCTGGTTTTATTACATTCTGAATTGGACGTTGAAAATGAGCTTATCTCAGCCAGCAGAGAGGTCAAATCACAGTAATGCAAACTTAGTCAGAGACATAGATTTTCACTTGCAACTTGCTTTAACATGTTTAACAGTGCATGAAATGTTGTCTAAATTAAAAAAGAATGATGCATTTTATGGCTGGATCTGGTTTTATCACTTTCTGAAATGGACGTTGAAAATGAGCTTATCTCAGCCAGCAGAGAGGTCAAATCACAGTAATGCAAACTCAGTCAGAGACATAGATTTTCACTTGCAACTTGCTTTAACATGTTTAACAGTGCATGAAATGTTGTCTAAAACAAAAAAGAATGGTGGATTTTATAGCTGGATCAGGTTTTATTACATTCTGAATTGGACGTTGAAAATGAGCTTATCTCAGCCAGCAGAGAGGTCAAATCACAGTAATGCAAACTCAGTCAGAGACATAGATTTTCACTTGCAACTTGCTTTAACATGTTTAACAGTGCATGAAATGTTGTCTAAAACAAAAAAGAATGATGCATTTTATGGCTGGATCTGTTTTTATCACTTTCTGAAATGGACGTTGAAAATGAGCTTATCTCAGCCAGCAGAGAGGTCAAATCACAGTAATGCAAACTCAGTCAGAGACATAGATTTTCACTTGCAACTTGCTTTAACATGTTTAACAGTGCATGAAATGTTGTCTAAAACAAAAAAGAATGATGCATTTTATAGCTGGATCAGGTTTTATTACATTCTGAATTGGACGTTGAAAATGAGCTTATCTCAGCCAGCAGAGAGGTCAAATCACAGTAATGCAAACTTAGTCAGAGACATAGATTTTCACTTGCAACTTGCTTTAACATGTTTAACAGTGCATGAAATGTTGTCTAAAACAAAAAAGAATGATGCATTTTATAGCTGGATCAGGTTTTATTACATTCTGAATTGGACGTTGAAAATGAGCTTATCTCAGCCAGCAGAGAGGTCAAATCACAGTAATGCAAACTCAGTCAGAGACATAGATTTTCACTTGCAACTTGCTTTAACATGTTTAACAGTGCATGAAATGTTGTCTAAAACAAAAAAGAATGATGCATTTTATAGCTGGATCTGGTTTTATTACATTCTGAATTGGACGTTGAAAATGAGCTTATCTCAGCCAGCAGAGAGGTCAAATCACAGTAATGCAAACTCAGTCAGAGACATAGATTTTCACTTGCAACTTGCTTTAACATGTTTAACAGTGCATGAAATGTTGTCTAAAACAAAAAAGAATGATGCATTTTATGGCTGGATCTGGTTTTATTACATTCTGAATTGGACGTTGAAAATGAGCTTATCTCAGCCAGCAGAGAGGTCAAATCACAGTAATGCAAACTCAGTCAGAGACATAGATTTTCACTTGCAACTTGCTATAACAAGTTTAACAATGCATGAAATGTTGTCTAAAACAAAAAAGAATGATGCATTTTATAGCTGGATCTGGTTTTATTACATTCTGAATTGGACGTTGAAAATGAGCTTATCTCAGCCAGCAGAGAGGTCAAATCACAGTAATGCAAACTTAGTCAGAGACATAGATTTTCACTTGCAACTTGCTTTAACATGTTTAACAGTGCATGAAATGTTGTCTAAATTAAAAAAGAATGATGCATTTTATGGCTGGATCTGGTTTTATCACTTTCTGAAATGGACGTTGAAAATGAGCTTATCTCAGCCAGCAGAGAGGTCAAATCACAGTAATGCAAACTCAGTCAGAGACATAGATTTTCACTTGCAACTTGCTTTAACATGTTTAACAGTGCATGAAATGTTGTCTAAAACAAAAAAGAATGATGCATTTTATAGCTGGATCAGGTTTTATTACATTCTGAATTGGACGTTGAAAATGAGCTTATCTCAGCCAGCAGAGAGGTCAAATCACAGTAATGCAAACTCAGTCAGAGACATAGATTTTCACTTGCAACTTGCTTTAACATGTTTAACAGTGCATGAAATGTTGTCTAAAACAAAAAAGAATGATGCATTTTATGGCTGGATCTGTTTTTATCACTTTCTGAAATGGACGTTGAAAATGAGCTTATCTCAGCCAGCAGAGAGGTCAAATCACAGTAATGCAAACTCAGTCAGAGACATAGATTTTCACTTGCAACTTGCTTTAACATGTTTAACAGTGCATGAAATGTTGTCTAAAACAAAAAAGAATGATGCATTTTATAGCTGGATCAGGTTTTATTACATTCTGAATTGGACGTTGAAAATGAGCTTATCTCAGCCAGCAGAGAGGTCAAATCACAGTAATGCAAACTTAGTCAGAGACATAGATTTTCACTTGCAACTTGCTTTAACATGTTTAACAGTGCATGAAATGTTGTCTAAAACAAAAAAGAATGATGCATTTTATAGCTGGATCAGGTTTTATTACATTCTGAATTGGACGTTGAAAATGAGCTTATCTCAGCCAGCAGAGAGGTCAAATCACAGTAATGCAAACTCAGTCAGAGACATAGATTTTCACTTGCAACTTGCTTTAACATGTTTAACAGTGCATGAAATGTTGTCTAAATTAAAAAAGAATGATGCATTTTATGGCTGGATCTGGTTTTATCACTTTCTGAAATGGACGTTGAAAATGAGCTTATCTCAGCCAGCAGAGAGGTCAAATCACAGTAATGCAAACTCAGTCAGAGACATAGATTTTCACTTGCAACTTGCTTTAACATGTTTAACAGTGCATGAAATGTTGTCTAAAACAAAAAAGAATGATGCATTTTATAGCTGGATCAGGTTTTATTACATTCTGAATTGGACGTTGAAAATGAGCTTATCTCAGCCAGCAGAGAGGTCAAATCACAGTAATGCAAACTCAGTCAGAGACATAGATTTTCACTTGCAACTTGCTTTAACATGTTTAACAGTGCATGAAATGTTGTCTAAAACAAAAAAGAATGATGCATTTTATAGCTGGATCTGGTTTTATTACATTCTGAATTGGACGTTGAAAATGAGCTTATCTCAGCCAGCAGAGAGGTCAAATCACAGTAATGCAAACTCAGTCAGAGACATAGATTTTCACTTGCAACTTGCTTTAACATGTTTAACAGTGCATGAAATGTTGTCTAAAACAAAAAAGAATGATGCATTTTATAGCTGGATCAGGTTTTATTACATTCTGAATTGGACGTTGAAAATGAGCTTATCTCAGCCAGCAGAGAGGTCAAATCACAGTAATGCAAACTCAGTCAGAGACATAGATTTTCACTTGCTACTTGCTTTAACATGTTTAACAGTGCATGAAATGTTGTCTAAAACAAAAAAGAATGATGCATTTTATAGCTGGATCAGGTTTTATTACATTCTGAATTGGACGTTGAAAATGAGCTTATCTCAGCCAGCAGAGAGGTCAAATCACAGTAATGCAAACTTAGTCAGAGACATAGATTTTCACTTGCAACTTGCTTTAACATGTTTAACAGTGCATGAAATGTTGTCTAAAACAAAAAGAATGATGCATTTTATGGCTGGATCTGGTTTTATTACATTCTGAATTGGACGTTGAAAATGAGCTTATCTCAGCCAGCAGAGAGGTCAAATCACAGTAATGCAAACTCAGTCAGAGACATAGATTTTCACTTGCAACTTGCTTTAACATGTTTAACAGTGCATGAAATGTTGTCTAAAACAAAAAAGAATGATGCATTTTATAGCTGGATCAGGTTTTATTACATTCTGAATTGGACGTTGAAAATGAGCTTATCTCAGCCAGCAGAGAGGTCAAATCACAGTAATGCAAACTCAGTCAGAGACATAGATTTTCACTTGCAACTTGCTTTAACATGTTTAACAGTGCATGAAATGTTGTCTAAAACAAAAAGAATGATGCATTTTATAGCTGGATCTGTTTTTATCACTTTCTGAATTGGACGTTGAAAATGAGCTTATCTCAGCCAGCAGAGAGGTCAAATCACAGTAATGCAAACTCAGTCAGAGACATAGATTTTCACTTGCAACTTGCTTTAACATGTTTAACAGTGCATGAAATGTTGTCTAAAACAAAAAAGAATGATGCATTTTATAGCTGGATCAGGTTTTATTACATTCTGAATTGGACGTTGAAAATGAGCTCATCTCAGCCAGCAGAGAGGTCAAATCACAGTAATGCAAACTCAGTCAGAGACATAGATTTTCACTTGCAACTTGCTTTAACATGTTTAACAGTGCATGAAATGTTGTCTAAAACAAAAAAGAATGATGCATTTTATGGCTGGATCTGTTTTTATCACTTTCTGAAATGGACGTTGAAAATGAGCTTATCTCAGCCAGCAGAGAGGTCAAATCACAGTAATGCAAACTCAGTCAGAGACATAGATTTTCACTTGCAACTTGCTTTAACATGTTTAACAGTGCATGAAATGTTGTCTAAAACAAAAAAGAATGATGCATTTTATAGCTGGATCAGGTTTTATTACATTCTGAATTGGACGTTGAAAATGAGCTTATCTCAGCCAGCAGAGAGGTCAAATCACAGTAATGCAAACTCAGTCAGAGACATAGATTTTCACTTGCAACTTGCTTTAACATGTTTAACAGTGCATGAAATGTTGTCTAAAACAAAAAAGAATGATGCATTTTATAGCTGGATCTGGTTTTATTACATTCTGAATTGGACGTTGAAAATGAGCTTATCTCAGCCAGCAGAGAGGTCAAATCACAGTAATGCAAACTCAGTCAGAGACATAGATTTTCACTTGCAACTTGCTTTAACATGTTTAACAGTGCATGAAATGTTGTCTAAAACAAAAAAGAATGATGCATTTTATGGCTGGATCTGGGTTTATTACATTCTGAATTGGACGTTGAAAATGAGCTTATCTCAGCCAGCAGAGAGGTCAAATCACAGTAATGCAAACTCAGTCAGAGACATAGATTTTCACTTGCTACTTGCTTTAACATGTTTAACAGTGCATAAAATGATGTCTAAAACAAAAAAGAATGATGCATTTTATAGCTGGATCAGGTTTTATTACATTCTGAATTGGACGTTGAAAATGAGCTTATCTCAGCCAGCAGAGAGGTCAAATCACAGTAATGCAAACTTAGTCAGAGACATAGATTTTCACTTGCAACTTGCTTTAACATGTTTAACAGTGCATGAAATGTTGTATAAAACAAAAAAGAATGATGCATTTTATGGCTGGATCTGTTTTTATTACATTCTGAATTGGACGTTGAAAATGAGCTTATCTCAGCCAGCAGAGAGGTCAAATCACAGTAATGCAAACTCAGTCAGAGACATAGATTTTCACTTGCAACTTGCTTTAACATGTTTAACAGTGCATGAAATGTTGTCTAAAACAAAAAAGAATGATGCATTTTATGGCTGGATCAGGTTTTATTACATTCTGAATTGGACGTTGAAAATGAGCTTATCTCAGCCAGCAGAGAGGTCAAATCACAGTAATGCAAACTTAGTCAGAGACATAGATTTTCACTTGCAACTTGCTTTAACATGTTTAACAGTGCATGAAATGTTGTCTAAAACAAAAAAGAATGATGCATTTTATAGCTGGATCAGGTTTTATTACATTCTGAATTGGACGTTGAAAATGAGCTTATCTCAGCCAGCAGAGAGGTCAAATCACAGTAATGCAAACTCAGTCAGAGACATAGATTTTCACTTGCAACTTGCTTTAACATGTTTAACAGTGCATGAAATGTTGTCTAAAACAAAAAAGAATGATGCATTTTATGGCTGGATCTGGGTTTATTACATTCTGAATTGGACGTTGAAAATGAGCTTATCTCAGCCAGCAGAGAGGTCAAATCACAGTAATGCAAACTCAGTCAGAGACATAGATTTTCACTTGCAACTTGCTATAACAAGTTTAACAATGCATGAAATGTTGTCTAAAACAAAAAAGAATGATGCATTTTATAGCTGGATCTGGTTTTATTACATTCTGAATTGGACGTTGAAAATGAGCTTATCTCAGCCAGCAGAGAGGTCAAATCACAGTAATGCAAACTTAGTCAGAGACATAGATTTTCACTTGCAACTTGCTTTAACATGTTTAACAGTGCATGAAATGTTGTCTAAATTAAAAAAGAATGATGCATTTTATGGCTGGATCTGGTTTTATCACTTTCTGAAATGGACGTTGAAAATGAGCTTATCTCAGCCAGCAGAGAGGTCAAATCACAGTAATGCAAACTCAGTCAGAGACATAGATTTTCACTTGCAACTTGCTTTAACATGTTTAACAGTGCATGAAATGTTGTCTAAAACAAAAAAGAATGATGCATTTTATAGCTGGATCAGGTTTTATTACATTCTGAATTGGACGTTGAAAATGAGCTTATCTCAGCCAGCAGAGAGGTCAAATCACAGTAATGCAAACTCAGTCAGAGACATAGATTTTCACTTGCAACTTGCTTTAACATGTTTAACAGTGCATGAAATGTTGTCTAAAACAAAAAAGAATGATGCATTTTATGGCTGGATCTGTTTTTATCACTTTCTGAAATGGACGTTGAAAATGAGCTTATCTCAGCCAGCAGAGAGGTCAAATCACAGTAATGCAAACTCAGTCAGAGACATAGATTTTCACTTGCAACTTGCTTTAACATGTTTAACAGTGCATGAAATGTTGTCTAAAACAAAAAAGAATGATGCATTTTATAGCTGGATCAGGTTTTATTACATTCTGAATTGGACGTTGAAAATGAGCTTATCTCAGCCAGCAGAGAGGTCAAATCACAGTAATGCAAACTTAGTCAGAGACATAGATTTTCACTTGCAACTTGCTTTAACATGTTTAACAGTGCATGAAATGTTGTCTAAAACAAAAAAGAATGATGCATTTTATAGCTGGATCAGGTTTTATTACATTCTGAATTGGACGTTGAAAATGAGCTTATCTCAGCCAGCAGAGAGGTCAAATCACAGTAATGCAAACTCAGTCAGAGACATAGATTTTCACTTGCAACTTGCTTTAACATGTTTAACAGTGCATGAAATGTTGTCTAAAACAAAAAAGAATGATGCATTTTATGGCTGGATCTGTTTTTATCACTTTCTGAATTGGACGTTGAAAATGAGCTTATCTCAGCCAGCAGAGAGGTCAAATCACAGTAATGCAAACTCAGTCAGAGACATAGATTTTCACTTGCAACTTGCTTTAACATGTTTAACAGTGCATGAAATGTTGTCTAAAACAAAAAAGAATGATGCATTTTATGGCTGGATCTGGTTTTATTACATTCTGAATTGGACGTTGAAAATGAGCTTATCTCAGCCAGCAGAGAGGTCAAATCACAGTAATGCAAACTTAGTCAGAGACATAGATTTTCACTTGCAACTTGCTTTAACATGTTTAACAGTGCATGAAATGTTGTCTAAATTAAAAAAGAATGATGCATTTTATGGCTGGATCTGGTTTTATCACTTTCTGAAATGGACGTTGAAAATGAGCTTATCTCAGCCAGCAGAGAGGTCAAATCACAGTAATTCAAACTCAGTCAGAGACATAGATTTTCACTTGCAACTTGCTTTAACATGTTTAACAGTGCATGAAATGTTGTCTAAAACAAAAAAGAATGATGCATTTTATAGCTGGATCAGGTTTTATTACATTCTGAATTGGACGTTGAAAATGAGCTTATCTCAGCCAGCAGAGAGGTCAAATCACAGTAATGCAAACTCAGTCAGAGACATAGATTTTCACTTGCAACTTGCTTTAACATGTTTAACAGTGCATGAAATGTTGTCTAAAACAAAAAAGAATGATGCATTTTATAGCTGGATCTGGTTTTATTACATTCTGAATTGGACGTTGAAAATGAGCTTATCTCAGCCAGCAGAGAGGTCAAATCACAGTAATGCAAACTCAGTCAGAGACATAGATTTTCACTTGCAACTTGCTTTAACATGTTTAACAGTGCATGAAATGTTGTCTAAAACAAAAAAGAATGATGCATTTTATAGCTGGATCTGGTTTTATTACATTCTGAATTGGACGTTGAAAATGAGCTTATCTCAGCCAGCAGAGAGGTCAAATCACAGTAATGCAAACTCAGTCAGAGACATAGATTTTCACTTGCTACTTGCTTTAACATGTTTAACAGTGCATGAAATGTTGTCTAAAACAAAAAAGAATGATGCATTTTATAGCTGGATCAGGTTTTATTACATTCTGAATTGGACGTTGAAAATGAGCTTATCTCAGCCAGCAGAGAGGTCAAATCACAGTAATGCAAACTTAGTCAGAGACATAGATTTTCACTTGCAACTTGCTTTAACATGTTTAACAGTGCATGAAATGTTGTCTAAAACAAAAAGAATGATGCATTTTATGGCTGGATCTGGTTTTATTACATTCTGAATTGGACGTTGAAAATGAGCTTATCTCAGCCAGCAGAGAGGTCAAATCACAGTAATGCAAACTCAGTCAGAGACATAGATTTTCACTTGCAACTTGCTTTAACATGTTTAACAGTGCATGAAATGTTGTCTAAAACAAAAAAGAATGATGCATTTTATAGCTGGATCAGGTTTTATTACATTCTGAATTGGACGTTGAAAATGAGCTTATCTCAGCCAGCAGAGAGGTCAAATCACAGTAATGCAAACTCAGTCAGAGACATAGATTTTCACTTGCAACTTGCTTTAACATGTTTAACAGTGCATGAAATGTTGTCTAAAACAAAAAGAATGATGCATTTTATAGCTGGATCTGTTTTTATCACTTTCTGAATTGGACGTTGAAAATGAGCTTATCTCAGCCAGCAGAGAGGTCAAATCACAGTAATGCAAACTCAGTCAGAGACATAGATTTTCACTTGCAACTTGCTTTAACATGTTTAACAGTGCATGAAATGTTGTCTAAAACAAAAAAGAATGATGCATTTTATAGCTGGATCAGGTTTTATTACATTCTGAATTGGACGTTGAAAATGAGCTCATCTCAGCCAGCAGAGAGGTCAAATCACAGTAATGCAAACTCAGTCAGAGACATAGATTTTCACTTGCAACTTGCTTTAACATGTTTAACAGTGCATGAAATGTTGTCTAAAACAAAAAAGAATGATGCATTTTATGGCTGGATCTGTTTTTATCACTTTCTGAAATGGACGTTGAAAATGAGCTTATCTCAGCCAGCAGAGAGGTCAAATCACAGTAATGCAAACTCAGTCAGAGACATAGATTTTCACTTGCAACTTGCTTTAACATGTTTAACAGTGCATGAAATGTTGTCTAAAACAAAAAAGAATGATGCATTTTATAGCTGGATCAGGTTTTATTACATTCTGAATTGGACGTTGAAAATGAGCTCATCTCAGCCAGCAGAGAGGTCAAATCACAGTAATGCAAACTCAGTCAGAGACATAGATTTTCACTTGCAACTTGCTTTAACATGTTTAACAGTGCATGAAATGTTGTCTAAAACAAAAAAGAATGATGCATTTTATAGCTGGATCTGGTTTTATTACATTCTGAATTGGACGTTGAAAATGAGCTTATCTCAGCCAGCAGAGAGGTCAAATCACAGTAATGCAAACTCAGTCAGAGACATAGATTTTCACTTGCAACTTGCTTTAACATGTTTAACAGTGCATGAAATGTTGTCTAAAACAAAAAAGAATGATGCATTTTATAGCTGGATCTGGTTTTATTACATTCTGAATTGGACGTTGAAAATGAGCTTATCTCAGCCAGCAGAGAGGTCAAATCACAGTAATGCAAACTCAGTCAGAGACATAGATTTTCACTTGCTACTTGCTTTAACATGTTTAACAGTGCATGAAATGTTGTCTAAAACAAAAAAGAATGATGCATTTTATAGCTGGATCAGGTTTTATTACATTCTGAATTGGACGTTGAAAATGAGCTTATCTCAGCCAGCAGAGAGGTCAAATCACAGTAATGCAAACTTAGTCAGAGACATAGATTTTCACTTGCAACTTGCTTTAACATGTTTAACAGTGCATGAAATGTTGTCTAAAACAAAAAGAATGATGCATTTTATGGCTGGATCTGGTTTTATTACATTCTGAATTGGACGTTGAAAATGAGCTTATCTCAGCCAGCAGAGAGGTCAAATCACAGTAATGCAAACTCAGTCAGAGACATAGATTTTCACTTGCAACTTGCTTTAACATGTTTAACAGTGCATGAAATGTTGTCTAAAACAAAAAAGAATGATGCATTTTATAGCTGGATCAGGTTTTATTACATTCTGAATTGGACGTTGAAAATGAGCTTATCTCAGCCAGCAGAGAGGTCAAATCACAGTAATGCAAACTCAGTCAGAGACATAGATTTTCACTTGCAACTTGCTTTAACATGTTTAACAGTGCATGAAATGTTGTCTAAAACAAAAAGAATGATGCATTTTATAGCTGGATCTGTTTTTATCACTTTCTGAATTGGACGTTGAAAATGAGCTTATCTCAGCCAGCAGAGAGGTCAAATCACAGTAATGCAAACTCAGTCAGAGACATAGATTTTCACTTGCAACTTGCTTTAACATGTTTAACAGTGCATGAAATGTTGTCTAAAACAAAAAAGAATGATGCATTTTATAGCTGGATCAGGTTTTATTACATTCTGAATTGGACGTTGAAAATGAGCTCATCTCAGCCAGCAGAGAGGTCAAATCACAGTAATGCAAACTCAGTCAGAGACATAGATTTTCACTTGCAACTTGCTTTAACATGTTTAACAGTGCATGAAATGTTGTCTAAAACAAAAAAGAATGATGCATTTTATGGCTGGATCTGTTTTTATCACTTTCTGAAATGGACGTTGAAAATGAGCTTATCTCAGCCAGCAGAGAGGTCAAATCACAGTAATGCAAACTCAGTCAGAGACATAGATTTTCACTTGCAACTTGCTTTAACATGTTTAACAGTGCATGAAATGTTGTCTAAAACAAAAAAGAATGATGCATTTTATAGCTGGATCAGGTTTTATTACATTCTGAATTGGACGTTGAAAATGAGCTTATCTCAGCCAGCAGAGAGGTCAAATCACAGTAATGCAAACTCAGTCAGAGACATAGATTTTCACTTGCAACTTGCTTTAACATGTTTAACAGTGCATGAAATGTTGTCTAAAACAAAAAAGAATGATGCATTTTATAGCTGGATCTGGTTTTATTACATTCTGAATTGGACGTTGAAAATGAGCTTATCTCAGCCAGCAGAGAGGTCAAATCACAGTAATGCAAACTCAGTCAGAGACATAGATTTTCACTTGCAACTTGCTTTAACATGTTTAACAGTGCATGAAATGTTGTCTAAAACAAAAAAGAATGATGCATTTTATGGCTGGATCTGGGTTTATTACATTCTGAATTGGACGTTGAAAATGAGCTTATCTCAGCCAGCAGAGAGGTCAAATCACAGTAATGCAAACTCAGTCAGAGACATAGATTTTCACTTGCTACTTGCTTTAACATGTTTAACAGTGCATAAAATGATGTCTAAAACAAAAAAGAATGATGCATTTTATAGCTGGATCAGGTTTTATTACATTCTGAATTGGACGTTGAAAATGAGCTTATCTCAGCCAGCAGAGAGGTCAAATCACAGTAATGCAAACTTAGTCAGAGACATAGATTTTCACTTGCAACTTGCTTTAACATGTTTAACAGTGCATGAAATGTTGTATAAAACAAAAAAGAATGATGCATTTTATGGCTGGATCTGGTTTTATTACATTCTGAATTGGACGTTGAAAATGAGCTTATCTCAGCCAGCAGAGAGGTCAAATCACAGTAATGCAAACTCAGTCAGAGACATAGATTTTCACTTGCAACTTGCTTTAACATGTTTAACAGTGCATGAAATGTTGTCTAAAACAAAAAAGAATGATGCATTTTATGGCTGGATCTGTTTTTATTACATTCTGAATTGGACGTTGAAAATGAGCTTATCTCAGCCAGCAGAGAGGTCAAATCACAGTAATGCAAACTCAGTCAGAGACATAGATTTTCACTTGCAACTTGCTTTAACATGTTTAACAGTGCATGAAATGTTGTCTAAAACAAAAAAGAATGATGCATTTTATGGCTGGATCAGGTTTTATTACATTCTGAATTGGACGTTGAAAATGAGCTTATCTCAGCCAGCAGAGAGGTCAAATCACAGTAATGCAAACTTAGTCAGAGACATAGATTTTCACTTGCAACTTGCTTTAACATGTTTAACAGTGCATGAAATGTTGTCTAAAACAAAAAAGAATGATGCATTTTATAGCTGGATCTGGTTTTATTACATTCTGAATTGGACGTTGAAAATGAGCTTATCTCAGCCAGCAGAGAGGTCAAATCACAGTAATGCAAACTCAGTCAGAGACATAGATTTTTACTTGCAACTTGCTTTAACATGTTTAACAGTGCATGAAATGTTGTCTAAAACAAAAAAGAATGATGCATTTTATAGCTGGATCAGGTTTTATTACATTCTGAATTGGACGTTGAAAATGAGCTTATCTCAGCCAGCAGAGAGGTCAAATCACAGTAATGCAAACTCAGTCAGAGACATAGATTTTCACTTGCAACTTGCTTTAACATGTTTAACAGTGCATGAAATGTTGTCTAAAACAAAAAAGAATGATGCATTTTATAGCTGGATCTGGTTTTATTACATTCTGAATTGGACGTTGAAAATGAGCTTATCTCAGCCAGCAGAGAGGTCAAATCACAGTAATGCAAACTCAGTCAGAGACATAGATTTTCACTTGCAACTTGCTTTAACATGTTTAACAGTGCATGAAATGTTGTCTAAAACAAAAAAGAATGATGCATTTTATGGCTGGATCTGGGTTTATTACATTCTGAATTGGACGTTGAAAATGAGCTTATCTCAGCCAGCAGAGAGGTCAAATCACAGTAATGCAAACTCAGTCAGAGACATAGATTTTCACTTGCAACTTGCTATAACAAGTTTAACAATGCATGAAATGTTGTCTAAAACAAAAAAGAATGATGCATTTTATAGCTGGATCTGGTTTTATTACATTCTGAATTGGACGTTGAAAATGAGCTTATCTCAGCCAGCAGAGAGGTCAAATCACAGTAATGCAAACTTAGTCAGAGACATAGATTTTCACTTGCAACTTGCTTTAACATGTTTAACAGTGCATGAAATGTTGTCTAAATTAAAAAAGAATGATGCATTTTATGGCTGGATCTGGTTTTATCACTTTCTGAAATGGACGTTGAAAATGAGCTTATCTCAGCCAGCAGAGAGGTCAAATCACAGTAATGCAAACTCAGTCAGAGACATAGATTTTCACTTGCAACTTGCTTTAACATGTTTAACAGTGCATGAAATGTTGTCTAAAACAAAAAAGAATGATGCATTTTATAGCTGGATCAGGTTTTATTACATTCTGAATTGGACGTTGAAAATGAGCTTATCTCAGCCAGCAGAGAGGTCAAATCACAGTAATGCAAACTCAGTCAGAGACATAGATTTTCACTTGCAACTTGCTTTAACATGTTTAACAGTGCATGAAATGTTGTCTAAAACAAAAAAGAATGATGCATTTTATGGCTGGATCTGTTTTTATCACTTTCTGAAATGGACGTTGAAAATGAGCTTATCTCAGCCAGCAGAGAGGTCAAATCACAGTAATGCAAACTCAGTCAGAGACATAGATTTTCACTTGCAACTTGCTTTAACATGTTTAACAGTGCATGAAATGTTGTCTAAAACAAAAAAGAATGATGCATTTTATAGCTGGATCAGGTTTTATTACATTCTGAATTGGACGTTGAAAATGAGCTTATCTCAGCCAGCAGAGAGGTCAAATCACAGTAATGCAAACTTAGTCAGAGACATAGATTTTCACTTGCAACTTGCTTTAACATGTTTAACAGTGCATGAAATGTTGTCTAAAACAAAAAAGAATGATGCATTTTATAGCTGGATCAGGTTTTATTACATTCTGAATTGGACGTTGAAAATGAGCTTATCTCAGCCAGCAGAGAGGTCAAATCACAGTAATGCAAACTCAGTCAGAGACATAGATTTTCACTTGCAACTTGCTTTAACATGTTTAACAGTGCATGAAATGTTGTCTAAAACAAAAAAGAATGATGCATTTTATGGCTGGATCTGTTTTTATCACTTTCTGAATTGGACGTTGAAAATGAGCTTATCTCAGCCAGCAGAGAGGTCAAATCACAGTAATGCAAACTCAGTCAGAGACATAGATTTTCACTTGCAACTTGCTTTAACATGTTTAACAGTGCATGAAATGTTGTCTAAAACAAAAAAGAATGATGCATTTTATGGCTGGATCTGGTTTTATTACATTCTGAATTGGACGTTGAAAATGAGCTTATCTCAGCCAGCAGAGAGGTCAAATCACAGTAATGCAAACTTAGTCAGAGACATAGATTTTCACTTGCAACTTGCTTTAACATGTTTAACAGTGCATGAAATGTTGTCTAAATTAAAAAAGAATGATGCATTTTATGGCTGGATCTGGTTTTATCACTTTCTGAAATGGACGTTGAAAATGAGCTTATCTCAGCCAGCAGAGAGGTCAAATCACAGTAATGCAAACTCAGTCAGAGACATAGATTTTCACTTGCAACTTGCTTTAACATGTTTAACAGTGCATGAAATGTTGTCTAAAACAAAAAAGAATGATGCATTTTATAGCTGGATCAGGTTTTATTACATTCTGAATTGGACGTTGAAAATGAGCTTATCTCAGCCAGCAGAGAGGTCAAATCACAGTAATGCAAACTCAGTCAGAGACATAGATTTTCACTTGCAACTTGCTTTAACATGTTTAACAGTGCATGAAATGTTGTCTAAAACAAAAAAGAATGATGCATTTTATAGCTGGATCTGGTTTTATTACATTCTGAATTGGACGTTGAAAATGAGCTTATCTCAGCCAGCAGAGAGGTCAAATCACAGTAATGCAAACTCAGTCAGAGACATAGATTTTCACTTGCAACTTGCTTTAACATGTTTAACAGTGCATGAAATGTTGTCTAAAACAAAAAAGAATGATGCATTTTATAGCTGGATCAGGTTTTATTACATTCTGAATTGGACGTTGAAAATGAGCTTATCTCAGCCAGCAGAGAGGTCAAATCACAGTAATGCAAACTTAGTCAGAGACATAGATTTTCACTTGCAACTTGCTTTAACATGTTTAACAGTGCATGAAATGTTGTCTAAAACAAAAAGAATGATGCATTTTATGGCTGGATCTGGTTTTATTACATTCTGAATTGGACGTTGAAAATGAGCTTATCTCAGCCAGCAGAGAGGTCAAATCACAGTAATGCAAACTCAGTCAGAGACATAGATTTTCACTTGCAACTTGCTTTAACATGTTTAACAGTGCATGAAATGTTGTCTAAAACAAAAAAGAATGATGCATTTTATAGCTGGATCAGGTTTTATTACATTCTGAATTGGACGTTGAAAATGAGCTTATCTCAGCCAGCAGAGAGGTCAAATCACAGTAATGCAAACTCAGTCAGAGACATAGATTTTCACTTGCAACTTGCTTTAACATGTTTAACAGTGCATGAAATGTTGTCTAAAACAAAAAGAATGATGCATTTTATAGCTGGATCTGTTTTTATCACTTTCTGAATTGGACGTTGAAAATGAGCTTATCTCAGCCAGCAGAGAGGTCAAATCACAGTAATGCAAACTCAGTCAGAGACATAGATTTTCACTTGCAACTTGCTTTAACATGTTTAACAGTGCATGAAATGTTGTCTAAAACAAAAAAGAATGATGCATTTTATAGCTGGATCAGGTTTTATTACATTCTGAATTGGACGTTGAAAATGAGCTCATCTCAGCCAGCAGAGAGGTCAAATCACAGTAATGCAAACTCAGTCAGAGACATAGATTTTCACTTGCAACTTGCTTTAACATGTTTAACAGTGCATGAAATGTTGTCTAAAACAAAAAAGAATGATGCATTTTATGGCTGGATCTGTTTTTATCACTTTCTGAAATGGACGTTGAAAATGAGCTTATCTCAGCCAGCAGAGAGGTCAAATCACAGTAATGCAAACTCAGTCAGAGACATAGATTTTCACTTGCAACTTGCTTTAACATGTTTAACAGTGCATGAAATGTTGTCTAAAACAAAAAAAGAATGATGCATTTTATAGCTGGATCAGGTTTTATTACATTCTGAATTGGACGTTGAAAATGAGCTTATCTCAGCCAGCAGAGAGGTCAAATCACAGTAATGCAAACTCAGTCAGAGACATAGATTTTCACTTGCAACTTGCTTTAACATGTTTAACAGTGCATGAAATGTTGTCTAAAACAAAAAAGAATGATGCATTTTATAGCTGGATCTGGTTTTATTACATTCTGAATTGGACGTTGAAAATGAGCTTATCTCAGCCAGCAGAGAGGTCAAATCACAGTAATGCAAACTCAGTCAGAGACATAGATTTTCACTTGCAACTTGCTTTAACATGTTTAACAGTGCATGAAATGTTGTCTAAAACAAAAAAGAATGATGCATTTTATAGCTGGATCTGGTTTTATTACATTCTGAATTGGACGTTGAAAATGAGCTTATCTCAGCCAGCAGAGAGGTCAAATCACAGTAATGCAAACTCAGTCAGAGACATAGATTTTCACTTGCAACTTGCTTTAACATGTTTAACAGTGCATGAAATGTTGTCTAAAACAAAAAAGAATGATGCATTTTATGGCTGGATCTGGGTTTATTACATTCTGAATTGGACGTTGAAAATGAGCTTATCTCAGCCAGCAGAGAGGTCAAATCACAGTAATGCAAACTCAGTCAGAGACATAGATTTTCACTTGCTACTTGCTTTAACATGTTTAACAGTGCATAAAATGATGTCTAAAACAAAAAAGAATGATGCATTTTATAGCTGGATCAGGTTTTATTACATTCTGAATTGGACGTTGAAAATGAGCTTATCTCAGCCAGCAGAGAGGTCAAATCACAGTAATGCAAACTTAGTCAGAGACATAGATTTTCACTTGCAACTTGCTTTAACATGTTTAACAGTGCATGAAATGTTGTATAAAACAAAAAAGAATGATGCATTTTATGGCTGGATCTGGTTTTATTACATTCTGAATTGGACGTTGAAAATGAGCTTATCTCAGCCAGCAGAGAGGTCAAATCACAGTAATGCAAACTCAGTCAGAGACATAGATTTTCACTTGCAACTTGCTTTAACATGTTTAACAGTGCATGAAATGTTGTCTAAAACAAAAAAGAATGATGCATTTTATGGCTGGATCTGTTTTTATTACATTCTGAATTGGACGTTGAAAATGAGCTTATCTCAGCCAGCAGAGAGGTCAAATCACAGTAATGCAAACTCAGTCAGAGACATAGATTTTCACTTGCAACTTGCTTTAACATGTTTAACAGTGCATGAAATGTTGTCTAAAACAAAAAAGAATGATGCATTTTATGGCTGGATCAGGTTTTATTACATTCTGAATTGGACGTTGAAAATGAGCTTATCTCAGCCAGCAGAGAGGTCAAATCACAGTAATGCAAACTTAGTCAGAGACATAGATTTTCACTTGCAACTTGCTTTAACATGTTTAACAGTGCATGAAATGTTGTCTAAAACAAAAAAGAATGATGCATTTTATAGCTGGATCTGGTTTTATTACATTCTGAATTGGACGTTGAAAATGAGCTTATCTCAGCCAGCAGAGAGGTCAAATCACAGTAATGCAAACTCAGTCAGAGACATAGATTTTCACTTGCAACTTGCTTTAACATGTTTAAAAGTGCATGAAATGTTGTCTAAAACAAAAAAGAATGATGCATTTTATAGCTGGATCAGGTTTTATTACATTCTGAATTGGACGTTGAAAATGAGCTTATCTCAGCCAGCAGAGAGGTCAAATCACAGTAATGCAAACTCAGTCAGAGACATAGATTTTCACTTGCAACTTGCTTTAACATGTTTAACAGTGCATGAAATGTTGTCTAAAACAAAAAAGAATGATGCATTTTATAGCTGGATCTGGTTTTATTACATTCTGAATTGGACGTTGAAAATGAGCTTATCTCAGCCAGCAGAGAGGTCAAATCACAGTAATGCAAACTCAGTCAGAGACATAGATTTTCACTTGCAACTTGCTTTAACATGTTTAACAGTGCATGAAATGTTGTCTAAAACAAAAAAGAATGATGCATTTTATGGCTGGATCTGTTTTTATCACTTTCTGAATTGGACGTTGAAAATGAGCTTATCTCAGCCAGCAGAGAGGTCAAATCACAGTAATGCAAACTCAGTCAGAGACATAGATTTTCACTTGCAACTTGCTTTAACATGTTTAACAGTGCATGAAATGTCTAAAACAAAAAAGAATGATGCATTTTATAGCTGGATCAGGTTTTATTACATTCTGAATTGGACGTTGAAAATGAGCTTATCTCAGCCAGCAGAGAGGTCAAATCACAGTAATGCAAACTCAGTCAGAGACATAGATTTTCACTTGCAACTTGCTTTAACATGTTTAACAGTGCATGAAATGTTGTCTAAAACAAAAAAGAATGATGCATTTTATAGCTGGATCTGGTTTTATTACATTCTGAATTGGACGTTGAAAATGAGCTTATCTCAGCCAGCAGAGAGGTCAAATCACAGTAATGCAAACTCAGTCAGAGACATAGATTTTCACTTGCAACTTGCTTTAACATGTTTAACAGTGCATGAAATGTTGTCTAAAACAAAAAAGAATGATGCATTTTATGGCTGGATCTGTTTTTATCACTTTCTGAAATGGACGTTGAAAATGAGCTTATCTCAGCCAGCAGAGAGGTCAAATCACAGTAATGCAAACTCAGTCAGAGACATAGATTTTCACTTGCAACTTGCTTTAACATGTTTAACAGTGCATGAAATGTTGTCTAAAACAAAAAAGAATGATGCATTTTATAGCTGGATCAGGTTTTATTACATTCTGAATTGGACGTTGAAAATGAGCTTATCTCAGCCAGCAGAGAGGTCAAATCACAGTAATGCAAACTTAGTCAGAGACATAGATTTTCACTTGCAACTTGCTTTAACATGTTTAACAGTGCATGAAATGTTGTCTAAAACAAAAAAGAATGATGCATTTTATAGCTGGATCTGGTTTTATTACATTCTGAATTGGACGTTGAAAATGAGCTTATCTCAGCCAGCAGAGAGGTCAAATCACAGTAATGCAAACTCAGTCAGAGACATAGATTTTCACTTGCAACTTGCTTTAACATGTTTAACAGTGCATGAAATGTTGTCTAAAACAAAAAAGAATGATGCATTTTATGGCTGGATCTGGGTTTATTACATTCTGAATTGGACGTTGAAAATGAGCTTATCTCAGCCAGCAGAGAGGTCAAATCACAGTAATGCAAACTCAGTCAGAGACATAGATTTTCACTTGCTACTTGCTTTAACATGTTTAACAGTGCATAAAATGATGTCTAAAACAAAAAAGAATGATGCATTTTATAGCTGGATCAGGTTTTATTACATTCTGAATTGGACGTTGAAAATGAGCTTATCTCAGCCAGCAGAGAGGTCAAATCACAGTAATGCAAACTTAGTCAGAGACATAGATTTTCACTTGCAACTTGCTTTAACATGTTTAACAGTGCATGAAATGTTGTATAAAACAAAAAAGAATGATGCATTTTATGGCTGGATCTGGTTTTATTACATTCTGAATTGGACGTTGAAAATGAGCTTATCTCAGCCAGCAGAGAGGTCAAATCACAGTAATGCAAACTCAGTCAGAGACATAGATTTTCACTTGCAACTTGCTTTAACATGTTTAACAGTGCATGAAATGTTGTCTAAAACAAAAAAGAATGATGCATTTTATGGCTGGATCTGTTTTTATTACATTCTGAATTGGACGTTGAAAATGAGCTTATCTCAGCCAGCAGAGAGGTCAAATCACAGTAATGCAAACTCAGTCAGAGACATAGATTTTCACTTGCAACTTGCTTTAACATGTTTAACAGTGCATGAAATGTTGTCTAAAACAAAAAAGAATGATGCATTTTATGGCTGGATCAGGTTTTATTACATTCTGAATTGGACGTTGAAAATGAGCTTATCTCAGCCAGCAGAGAGGTCAAATCACAGTAATGCAAACTTAGTCAGAGACATAGATTTTCACTTGCAACTTGCTTTAACATGTTTAACAGTGCATGAAATGTTGTCTAAAACAAAAAAGAATGATGCATTTTATAGCTGGATCTGGTTTTATTACATTCTGAATTGGACGTTGAAAATGAGCTTATCTCAGCCAGCAGAGAGGTCAAATCACAGTAATGCAAACTCAGTCAGAGACATAGATTTTCACTTGCAACTTGCTTTAACATGTTTAACAGTGCATGAAATGTTGTCTAAAACAAAAAAGAATGATGCATTTTATAGCTGGATCAGGTTTTATTACATTCTGAATTGGACGTTGAAAATGAGCTTATCTCAGCCAGCAGAGAGGTCAAATCACAGTAATGCAAACTCAGTCAGAGACATAGATTTTCACTTGCAACTTGCTTTAACATGTTTAACAGTGCATGAAATGTTGTCTAAAACAAAAAAGAATGATGCATTTTATAGCTGGATCTGGTTTTATTACATTCTGAATTGGACGTTGAAAATGAGCTTATCTCAGCCAGCAGAGAGGTCAAATCACAGTAATGCAAACTCAGTCAGAGACATAGATTTTCACTTGCAACTTGCTTTAACATGTTTAACAGTGCATGAAATGTTGTCTAAAACAAAAAAGAATGATGCATTTTATGGCTGGATCTGTTTTTATCACTTTCTGAATTGGACGTTGAAAATGAGCTTATCTCAGCCAGCAGAGAGGTCAAATCACAGTAATGCAAACTCAGTCAGAGACATAGATTTTCACTTGCAACTTGCTTTAACATGTTTAACAGTGCATGAAATGTCTAAAACAAAAAAGAATGATGCATTTTATAGCTGGATCAGGTTTTATTACATTCTGAATTGGACGTTGAAAATGAGCTTATCTCAGCCAGCAGAGAGGTCAAATCACAGTAATGCAAACTCAGTCAGAGACATAGATTTTCACTTGCAACTTGCTTTAACATGTTTAACAGTGCATGAAATGTTGTCTAAAACAAAAAAGAATGATGCATTTTATAGCTGGATCTGGTTTTATTACATTCTGAATTGGACGTTGAAAATGAGCTTATCTCAGCCAGCAGAGAGGTCAAATCACAGTAATGCAAACTCAGTCAGAGACATAGATTTTCACTTGCAACTTGCTTTAACATGTTTAACAGTGCATGAAATGTTGTCTAAAACAAAAAAGAATGATGCATTTTATGGCTGGATCTGTTTTTATCACTTTCTGAAATGGACGTTGAAAATGAGCTTATCTCAGCCAGCAGAGAGGTCAAATCACAGTAATGCAAACTCAGTCAGAGACATAGATTTTCACTTGCAACTTGCTTTAACATGTTTAACAGTGCATGAAATGTTGTCTAAAACAAAAAAGAATGATGCATTTTATAGCTGGATCAGGTTTTATTACATTCTGAATTGGACGTTGAAAATGAGCTTATCTCAGCCAGCAGAGAGGTCAAATCACAGTAATGCAAACTTAGTCAGAGACATAGATTTTCACTTGCAACTTGCTTTAACATGTTTAACAGTGCATGAAATGTTGTCTAAAACAAAAAAGAATGATGCATTTTATAGCTGGATCTGGTTTTATTACATTCTGAATTGGACGTTGAAAATGAGCTTATCTCAGCCAGCAGAGAGGTCAAATCACAGTAATGCAAACTCAGTCAGAGACATAGATGTTCACTTGCAACTTGCTTTAACATGTTTAACAGTGCATGAAATGTTGTCTAAAACAAAAAAGAATGATGCATTTTATAGCTGGATCAGGTTTTATTACATTCTGAATTGGACGTTGAAAATGAGCTTATCTCAGCCAGCAGAGAGGTCAAATCACAGTAATGCAAACTCAGTCAGAGACATAGATTTTCACTTGCAACTTGCTTTAACATGTTTAACAGTGCATGAAATGTTGTCTAAAACAAAAAAGAATGATGCATTTTATAGCTGGATCTGGTTTTATTACATTCTGAATTGGACGTTGAAAATGAGCTTATCTCAGCCAGCAGAGAGGTCAAATCACAGTAATGCAAACTCAGTCAGAGACATAGATTTTCACTTGCAACTTGCTTTAACATGTTTAACAGTGCATGAAATGTTGTCTAAAACAAAAAAGAATGATGCATTTTATGGCTGGATCTGGGTTTATTACATTCTGAATTGGACGTTGAAAATGAGCTTATCTCAGCCAGCAGAGAGGTCAAATCACAGTAATGCAAACTCAGTCAGAGACATAGATTTTCACTTGCTACTTGCTTTAACATGTTTAACAGTGCATGAAATGTTGTCTAAAACAAAAAAGAATGATGCATTTTATAGCTGGATCAGGTTTTATTACATTCTGAATTGGACGTTGAAAATGAGCTTATCTCAGCCAGCAGAGAGGTCAAATCACAGTAATGCAAACTTAGTCAGAGACATAGATTTTCACTTGCAACTTGCTTTAACATGTTTAACAGTGCATGAAATGTTGTATAAAACAAAAAAGAATGATGCATTTTATGGCTGGATCTGGTTTTATTACATTCTGAATTGGACGTTGAAAATGAGCTTATCTCAGCCAGCAGAGAGGTCAAATCACAGTAATGCAAACTCAGTCAGAGACATAGATTTTCACTTGCAACTTGCTTTAACATGTTTAACAGTGCATGAAATGTTGTCTAAAACAAAAAAGAATGATGCATTTTATAGCTGGATCTGGTTTTATTACATTCTGAATTGGACGTTGAAAATGAGCTTATCTCAGCCAGCAGAGAGGTCAAATCACAGTAATGCAAACTCAGTCAGAGACATAGATTTTCACTTGCAACTTGCTTTAACATGTTTAACAGTGCATGAAATGTTGTCTAAAACAAAAAAGAAGGATGCATTTTATGTCTGGATCAATTTTTATCACTTTCTGAATCGGACGTTGAAAATGAGCTTATCTCAGCCAGCAGAGAGGTCAAATCACAGTAATGCAAACTCAGTCAGAGACATAGATTTTCACTTGCAACTTGCTTTAACATGTTTAACAGTGCATGAAATGTTGTCTAAAACAAAAAAGAATGATGCATTTTATGGCTGGATCAGGTTTTATTACATTCTGAATTGGACGTTGAAAATGAGCTTATCTCAGCCAGCAGAGAGGTCAAATCACAGTAATGCAAACTCAGTCAGAGACATAGATTTTCACTTGCAACTTGCTTTAACATGTTTAACAGTGCATGAAATGTTGTCTAAAACAAAAAAGAATGATGCATTTTATGGCTGGATCTGGTTTTATTACATTCTGAATTGGACGTTGAAAATGAGCTTATCTCAGCCAGCAGAGAGGTCAAATCACAGTAATGCAAACTCAGTCAGAGACATAGATTTTCACTTGCAACTTGCTTTAACATGTTTAACAGTGCATGAAATGTTGTCTAAAACAAAAAAGAATGATGCATTTTATAGCTGGATCAGGTTTTATTACATTCTGAATTGGACGTTGAAAATGAGCTTATCTCAGCCAGCAGAGAGGTCAAATCACAGTAATGCAAACTCAGTCAGAGACATAGATTTTCACTTGCAACTTGCTTTAACATGTTTAACAGTGCATGAAATGTTGTCTAAAACAAAAAAGAATGATGCATTTTATAGCTGGATCAGGTTTTATTACATTCTGAATTGGACGTTGAAAATGAGCTTATCTCAGCCAGCAGAGAGGTCAAATCACAGTAATGCAAACTCAGTCAGAGACATAGATTTTCACTTGCAACTTGCTTTAACATGTTTAACAGTGCATGAAATGTTGTCTAAAACAAAAAAGAATGATGCATTTTATAGCTGGATCTGTTTTTATTACATTCTGAATTGGACGTTGAAAATGAGCTTATCTCAGCCAGCAGAGAGGTCAAATCACAGTAATGCAAACTCAGTCAGAGACATAGATTTTCACTTGCAACTTGCTTTAACATGTTTAACAGTGCATGAAATGTTGTCTAAAACAAAAAAGAATGATGCATTTTATAGCTGGATCAGGTTTTATTACATTCTGAATTGGACGTTGAAAATGAGCTTATCTCAGCCAGCAGAGAGGTCAAATCACAGTAATGCAAACTCAGTCAGAGACATAGATTTTCACTTGCAACTTGCTTTAACATGTTTAACAGTGCATGAAATGTTGTCTAAAACAAAAAAGAATGATGCATTTTATAGCTGGATCAGGTTTTATTACATTCTGAATTGGACGTTGAAAATGAGCTTATCTCAGCCAGCAGAGAGGTCAAATCACAGTAATGCAAACTCAGTCAGAGACATAGATTTTCACTTGCAACTTGCTTTAACATGTTTAACAGTGCATGAAATGTTGTCTAAAACAAAAAAGAATGATGCATTTTATGGCTGGATCTGTTTTTATCACTTTCTGAAATGGACGTTGAAAATGAGCTTATCTCAGCCAGCAGAGAGGTCAAATCACAGTAATGCAAACTCAGTCAGAGACATAGATTTTCACTTGCAACTTGCTTTAACATGTTTAACAGTGCATGAAATGTTGTCTAAAACAAAAAAGAATGATGCATTTTATAGCTGGATCAGGTTTTATTACATTTTGAATTGGACGTTGAAAATGAGCTTATCTCAGCCAGCAGAGAGGTCAAATCACAGTAATGCAAACTCAGTCAGAGACATAGATTTTCACTTGCAACTTGCTTTAACATGTTTAACAGTGCATGAAATGTTGTCTAAAACAAAAAAGAATGATGCATTTTATGGCTGGATCTGTTTTTATCACTTTCTGAAATGGACGTTGAAAATGAGCTTATCTCAGCCAGCAGAGAGGTCAAATCACAGTAATGCAAACTCAGTCAGAGACATAGATTTTCACTTGCAACTTGCTTTAACATGTTTAACAGTGCATGAAATGTTGTCTAAAACAAAAAAGAATGATGCATTTTATAGCTGGATCAGGTTTTATCACTTTCTGAATTGGACGTTGAAAATTAGCTTATCTCAGCCAGCAGAGAGGTCAAATCACAGTAATGCAAACTCAGTCAGAGACATAGATTTTCACTTGCAACTTGCTTTAACATGTTTAACAGTGCATGAAATGTTGTCTAAAACAAAAAAGAATGATGCATTTTATAGCTGGATCAGGTTTTATTACATTCTGAATTGGACGTTGAAAATGAGCTTATCTCAGCCAGCAGAGAGGTCAAATCACAGTAATGCAAACTCAGTCAGAGACATAGATTTTCACTTGCAACTTGCTTTAACATGTTTAACAGTGCATGAAATGTTGTCTAAAACAAAAAAGAATGATGCATTTTATAGCTGGATCAGGTTTTATTACATTCTGAATTGGACGTTGAAAATGAGCTTATCTCAGCCAGCAGAGAGGTCAAATCACAGTAATGCAAACTCAGTCAGAGACATAGATTTTCACTTGCTACTTGCTTTAACATGTTTAACAGTGCATGAAATGTTGTCTAAAACAAAAAAGAATGATGCATTTTATAGCTGGATCAGGTTTTATTACATTCTGAATTGGACGTTGAAAATGAGCTTATCTCAGCCAGCAGAGAGGTCAAATCACAGTAATGCAAACTTAGTCAGAGACATAGATTTTCACTTGCAACTTGCTTTAACATGTTTAACAGTGCATGAAATGTTGTCTAAAACAAAAAAGAATGATGCATTTTATAGCTGGATCAGGTTTTATTACATTCTGAATTGGACGATGAAAATGAGCTTATCTCAGCCAGCAGAGAGGTCAAATCACAGTAATGCAAACTCAGTCAGAGACATAGATTTTCACTTGCAACTTGCTTTAACATGTTTAACAGTGCATGAAATGTTGTCTAAAACAAAAAAGAATGATGCATTTTATAGCTGGATCTGGTTTTATTACATTCTGAATTGGACGTTGAAAATGAGCTTATCTCAGCCAGCAGAGAGGTCAAATCACAGTAATGCAAACTCAGTCAGAGACATAGATTTTCACTTGCAACTTGCTTTAACATGTTTAACAGTGCATGAAATGTTGTCTAAAACAAAAAAGAATGATGCATTTTATGGCTGGATCTGGGTTTATTACATTCTGAATTGGACGTTGAAAATGAGCTTATCTCAGCCAGCAGAGAGGTCAAATCACAGTAATGCAAACTCAGTCAGAGACATAGATTTTCACTTGCAACTTGCTATAACAAGTTTAACAATGCATGAAATGTTGTCTAAAACAAAAAAGAATGATGCATTTTATAGCTGGATCTGGTTTTATTACATTCTGAATTGGACGTTGAAAATGAGCTTATCTCAGCCAGCAGAGAGGTCAAATCACAGTAATGCAAACTTAGTCAGAGACATAGATTTTCACTTGCAACTTGCTTTAACATGTTTAACAGTGCATGAAATGTTGTCTAAATTAAAAAAGAATGATGCATTTTATGGCTGGATCTGGTTTTATCACTTTCTGAAATGGACGTTGAAAATGAGCTTATCTCAGCCAGCAGAGAGGTCAAATCACAGTAATGCAAACTCAGTCAGAGACATAGATTTTCACTTGCAACTTGCTTTAACATGTTTAACAGTGCATGAAATGTTGTCTAAAACAAAAAAGAATGGTGGATTTTATAGCTGGATCAGGTTTTATTACATTCTGAATTGGACGTTGAAAATGAGCTTATCTCAGCCAGCAGAGAGGTCAAATCACAGTAATGCAAACTCAGTCAGAGACATAGATTTTCACTTGCAACTTGCTTTAACATGTTTAACAGTGCATGAAATGTTGTCTAAAACAAAAAAGAATGATGCATTTTATGGCTGGATCTGTTTTTATCACTTTCTGAAATGGACGTTGAAAATGAGCTTATCTCAGCCAGCAGAGAGGTCAAATCACAGTAATGCAAACTCAGTCAGAGACATAGATTTTCACTTGCAACTTGCTTTAACATGTTTAACAGTGCATGAAATGTTGTCTAAAACAAAAAAGAATGATGCATTTTATAGCTGGATCAGGTTTTATTACATTCTGAATTGGACGTTGAAAATGAGCTTATCTCAGCCAGCAGAGAGGTCAAATCACAGTAATGCAAACTTAGTCAGAGACATAGATTTTCACTTGCAACTTGCTTTAACATGTTTAACAGTGCATGAAATGTTGTCTAAAACAAAAAAGAATGATGCATTTTATAGCTGGATCAGGTTTTATTACATTCTGAATTGGACGTTGAAAATGAGCTTATCTCAGCCAGCAGAGAGGTCAAATCACAGTAATGCAAACTCAGTCAGAGACATAGATTTTCACTTGCAACTTGCTTTAACATGTTTAACAGTGCATGAAATGTTGTCTAAAACAAAAAAGAATGATGCATTTTATGGCTGGATCTGGGTTTATTACATTCTGAATTGGACGTTGAAAATGAGCTTATCTCAGCCAGCAGAGAGGTCAAATCACAGTAATGCAAACTCAGTCAGAGACATAGATTTTCACTTGCAACTTGCTATAACAAGTTTAACAATGCATGAAATGTTGTCTAAAACAAAAAAGAATGATGCATTTTATAGCTGGATCTGGTTTTATTACATTCTGAATTGGACGTTGAAAATGAGCTTATCTCAGCCAGCAGAGAGGTCAAATCACAGTAATGCAAACTTAGTCAGAGACATAGATTTTCACTTGCAACTTGCTTTAACATGTTTAACAGTGCATGAAATGTTGTCTAAATTAAAAAAGAATGATGCATTTTATGGCTGGATCTGGTTTTATCACTTTCTGAAATGGACGTTGAAAATGAGCTTATCTCAGCCAGCAGAGAGGTCAAATCACAGTAATGCAAACTCAGTCAGAGACATAGATTTTCACTTGCAACTTGCTTTAACATGTTTAACAGTGCATGAAATGTTGTCTAAAACAAAAAAGAATGATGCATTTTATAGCTGGATCAGGTTTTATTACATTCTGAATTGGACGTTGAAAATGAGCTTATCTCAGCCAGCAGAGAGGTCAAATCACAGTAATGCAAACTCAGTCAGAGACATAGATTTTCACTTGCAACTTGCTTTAACATGTTTAACAGTGCATGAAATGTTGTCTAAAACAAAAAAGAATGATGCATTTTATGGCTGGATCTGTTTTTATCACTTTCTGAAATGGACGTTGAAAATGAGCTTATCTCAGCCAGCAGAGAGGTCAAATCACAGTAATGCAAACTCAGTCAGAGACATAGATTTTCACTTGCAACTTGCTTTAACATGTTTAACAGTGCATGAAATGTTGTCTAAAACAAAAAAGAATGATGCATTTTATAGCTGGATCAGGTTTTATTACATTCTGAATTGGACGTTGAAAATGAGCTTATCTCAGCCAGCAGAGAGGTCAAATCACAGTAATGCAAACTTAGTCAGAGACATAGATTTTCACTTGCAACTTGCTTTAACATGTTTAACAGTGCATGAAATGTTGTCTAAAACAAAAAAGAATGATGCATTTTATAGCTGGATCAGGTTTTATTACATTCTGAATTGGACGTTGAAAATGAGCTTATCTCAGCCAGCAGAGAGGTCAAATCACAGTAATGCAAACTCAGTCAGAGACATAGATTTTCACTTGCAACTTGCTTTAACATGTTTAACAGTGCATGAAATGTTGTCTAAATTAAAAAAGAATGATGCATTTTATGGCTGGATCTGGTTTTATCACTTTCTGAAATGGACGTTGAAAATGAGCTTATCTCAGCCAGCAGAGAGGTCAAATCACAGTAATGCAAACTCAGTCAGAGACATAGATTTTCACTTGCAACTTGCTTTAACATGTTTAACAGTGCATGAAATGTTGTCTAAAACAAAAAAGAATGATGCATTTTATAGCTGGATCAGGTTTTATTACATTCTGAATTGGACGTTGAAAATGAGCTTATCTCAGCCAGCAGAGAGGTCAAATCACAGTAATGCAAACTCAGTCAGAGACATAGATTTTCACTTGCAACTTGCTTTAACATGTTTAACAGTGCATGAAATGTTGTCTAAAACAAAAAAGAATGATGCATTTTATAGCTGGATCTGGTTTTATTACATTCTGAATTGGACGTTGAAAATGAGCTTATCTCAGCCAGCAGAGAGGTCAAATCACAGTAATGCAAACTCAGTCAGAGACATAGATTTTCACTTGCAACTTGCTTTAACATGTTTAACAGTGCATGAAATGTTGTCTAAAACAAAAAAGAATGATGCATTTTATAGCTGGATCAGGTTTTATTACATTCTGAATTGGACGTTGAAAATGAGCTTATCTCAGCCAGCAGAGAGGTCAAATCACAGTAATGCAAACTCAGTCAGAGACATAGATTTTCACTTGCTACTTGCTTTAACATGTTTAACAGTGCATGAAATGTTGTCTAAAACAAAAAAGAATGATGCATTTTATAGCTGGATCAGGTTTTATTACATTCTGAATTGGACGTTGAAAATGAGCTTATCTCAGCCAGCAGAGAGGTCAAATCACAGTAATGCAAACTTAGTCAGAGACATAGATTTTCACTTGCAACTTGCTTTAACATGTTTAACAGTGCATGAAATGTTGTCTAAAACAAAAAGAATGATGCATTTTATGGCTGGATCTGGTTTTATTACATTCTGAATTGGACGTTGAAAATGAGCTTATCTCAGCCAGCAGAGAGGTCAAATCACAGTAATGCAAACTCAGTCAGAGACATAGATTTTCACTTGCAACTTGCTTTAACATGTTTAACAGTGCATGAAATGTTGTCTAAAACAAAAAAGAATGATGCATTTTATAGCTGGATCAGGTTTTATTACATTCTGAATTGGACGTTGAAAATGAGCTTATCTCAGCCAGCAGAGAGGTCAAATCACAGTAATGCAAACTCAGTCAGAGACATAGATTTTCACTTGCAACTTGCTTTAACATGTTTAACAGTGCATGAAATGTTGTCTAAAACAAAAAGAATGATGCATTTTATAGCTGGATCTGTTTTTATCACTTTCTGAATTGGACGTTGAAAATGAGCTTATCTCAGCCAGCAGAGAGGTCAAATCACAGTAATGCAAACTCAGTCAGAGACATAGATTTTCACTTGCAACTTGCTTTAACATGTTTAACAGTGCATGAAATGTTGTCTAAAACAAAAAAGAATGATGCATTTTATAGCTGGATCAGGTTTTATTACATTCTGAATTGGACGTTGAAAATGAGCTCATCTCAGCCAGCAGAGAGGTCAAATCACAGTAATGCAAACTCAGTCAGAGACATAGATTTTCACTTGCAACTTGCTTTAACATGTTTAACAGTGCATGAAATGTTGTCTAAAACAAAAAAGAATGATGCATTTTATGGCTGGATCTGTTTTTATCACTTTCTGAAATGGACGTTGAAAATGAGCTTATCTCAGCCAGCAGAGAGGTCAAATCACAGTAATGCAAACTCAGTCAGAGACATAGATTTTCACTTGCAACTTGCTTTAACATGTTTAACAGTGCATGAAATGTTGTCTAAAACAAAAAAGAATGATGCATTTTATAGCTGGATCAGGTTTTATTACATTCTGAATTGGACGTTGAAAATGAGCTTATCTCAGCCAGCAGAGAGGTCAAATCACAGTAATGCAAACTCAGTCAGAGACATAGATTTTCACTTGCAACTTGCTTTAACATGTTTAACAGTGCATGAAATGTTGTCTAAAACAAAAAAGAATGATGCATTTTATAGCTGGATCTGGTTTTATTACATTCTGAATTGGACGTTGAAAATGAGCTTATCTCAGCCAGCAGAGAGGTCAAATCACAGTAATGCAAACTCAGTCAGAGACATAGATTTTCACTTGCAACTTGCTTTAACATGTTTAACAGTGCATGAAATGTTGTCTAAAACAAAAAAGAATGATGCATTTTATGGCTGGATCTGGGTTTATTACATTCTGAATTGGACGTTGAAAATGAGCTTATCTCAGCCAGCAGAGAGGTCAAATCACAGTAATGCAAACTCAGTCAGAGACATAGATTTTCACTTGCTACTTGCTTTAACATGTTTAACAGTGCATAAAATGATGTCTAAAACAAAAAAGAATGATGCATTTTATAGCTGGATCAGGTTTTATTACATTCTGAATTGGACGTTGAAAATGAGCTTATCTCAGCCAGCAGAGAGGTCAAATCACAGTAATGCAAACTTAGTCAGAGACATAGATTTTCACTTGCAACTTGCTTTAACATGTTTAACAGTGCATGAAATGTTGTATAAAACAAAAAAGAATGATGCATTTTATGGCTGGATCTGTTTTTATTACATTCTGAATTGGACGTTGAAAATGAGCTTATCTCAGCCAGCAGAGAGGTCAAATCACAGTAATGCAAACTCAGTCAGAGACATAGATTTTCACTTGCAACTTGCTTTAACATGTTTAACAGTGCATGAAATGTTGTCTAAAACAAAAAAGAATGATGCATTTTATGGCTGGATCAGGTTTTATTACATTCTGAATTGGACGTTGAAAATGAGCTTATCTCAGCCAGCAGAGAGGTCAAATCACAGTAATGCAAACTTAGTCAGAGACATAGATTTTCACTTGCAACTTGCTTTAACATGTTTAACAGTGCATGAAATGTTGTCTAAAACAAAAAAGAATGATGCATTTTATAGCTGGATCTGGTTTTATTACATTCTGAATTGGACGTTGAAAATGAGCTTATCTCAGCCAGCAGAGAGGTCAAATCACAGTAATGCAAACTCAGTCAGAGACATAGATTTTCACTTGCAACTTGCTTTAACATGTTTAACAGTGCATGAAATGTTGTCTAAAACAAAAAAGAATGATGCATTTTATAGCTGGATCAGGTTTTATTACATTCTGAATTGGACGTTGAAAATGAGCTTATCTCAGCCAGCAGAGAGGTCAAATCACAGTAATGCAAACTCAGTCAGAGACATAGATTTTCACTTGCAACTTGCTTTAACATGTTTAACAGTGCATGAAATGTTGTCTAAAACAAAAAAGAATGATGCATTTTATAGCTGGATCTGGTTTTATTACATTCTGAATTGGACGTTGAAAATGAGCTTATCTCAGCCAGCAGAGAGGTCAAATCACAGTAATGCAAACTCAGTCAGAGACATAGATTTTCACTTGCAACTTGCTTTAACATGTTTAACAGTGCATGAAATGTTGTCTAAAACAAAAAAGAATGATGCATTTTATGGCTGGATCTGTTTTTATCACTTTCTGAAATGGACGTTGAAAATGAGCTTATCTCAGCCAGCAGAGAGGTCAAATCACAGTAATGCAAACTCAGTCAGAGACATAGATTTTCACTTGCAACTTGCTTTAACATGTTTAACAGTGCATGAAATGTTGTCTAAAACAAAAAAGAATGATGCATTTTATAGCTGGATCAGGTTTTATTACATTCTGAATTGGACGTTGAAAATGAGCTTATCTCAGCCAGCAGAGAGGTCAAATCACAGTAATGCAAACTTAGTCAGAGACATAGATTTTCACTTGCAACTTGCTTTAACATGTTTAACAGTGCATGAAATGTTGTCTAAAACAAAAAAGAATGATGCATTTTATAGCTGGATCAGGTTTTATTACATTCTGAATTGGACGTTGAAAATGAGCTTATCTCAGCCAGCAGAGAGGTCAAATCACAGTAATGCAAACTCAGTCAGAGACATAGATTTTCACTTGCAACTTGCTTTAACATGTTTAACAGTGCATGAAATGTTGTCTAAAACAAAAAAGAATGATGCATTTTATAGCTGGATCTGGTTTTATTACATTCTGAATTGGACGTTGAAAATGAGCTTATCTCAGCCAGCAGAGAGGTCAAATCACAGTAATGCAAACTCAGTCAGAGACATAGATTTTCACTTGCAACTTGCTTTAACATGTTTAACAGTGCATGAAATGTTGTCTAAAACAAAAAAGAATGATGCATTTTATGGCTGGATCTGGGTTTATTACATTCTGAATTGGACGTTGAAAATGAGCTTATCTCAGCCAGCAGAGAGGTCAAATCACAGTAATGCAAACTCAGTCAGAGACATAGATTTTCACTTGCAACTTGCTATAACAAGTTTAACAATGCATGAAATGTTGTCTAAAACAAAAAAGAATGATGCATTTTATAGCTGGATCTGGTTTTATTACATTCTGAATTGGACGTTGAAAATGAGCTTATCTCAGCCAGCAGAGAGGTCAAATCACAGTAATGCAAACTTAGTCAGAGACATAGATTTTCACTTGCAACTTGCTTTAACATGTTTAACAGTGCATGAAATGTTGTCTAAATTAAAAAAGAATGATGCATTTTATGGCTGGATCTGGTTTTATCACTTTCTGAAATGGACGTTGAAAATGAGCTTATCTCAGCCAGCAGAGAGGTCAAATCACAGTAATGCAAACTCAGTCAGAGACATAGATTTTCACTTGCAACTTGCTTTAACATGTTTAACAGTGCATGAAATGTTGTCTAAAACAAAAAAGAATGATGCATTTTATAGCTGGATCAGGTTTTATTACATTCTGAATTGGACGTTGAAAATGAGCTTATCTCAGCCAGCAGAGAGGTCAAATCACAGTAATGCAAACTCAGTCAGAGACATAGATTTTCACTTGCAACTTGCTTTAACATGTTTAACAGTGCATGAAATGTTGTCTAAAACAAAAAAGAATGATGCATTTTATGGCTGGATCTGTTTTTATCACTTTCTGAAATGGACGTTGAAAATGAGCTTATCTCAGCCAGCAGAGAGGTCAAATCACAGTAATGCAAACTCAGTCAGAGACATAGATTTTCACTTGCAACTTGCTTTAACATGTTTAACAGTGCATGAAATGTTGTCTAAAACAAAAAAGAATGATGCATTTTATAGCTGGATCAGGTTTTATTACATTCTGAATTGGACGTTGAAAATGAGCTTATCTCAGCCAGCAGAGAGGTCAAATCACAGTAATGCAAACTTAGTCAGAGACATAGATTTTCACTTGCAACTTGCTTTAACATGTTTAACAGTGCATGAAATGTTGTCTAAAACAAAAAAGAATGATGCATTTTATAGCTGGATCTGGTTTTATTACATTCTGAATTGGACGTTGAAAATGAGCTTATCTCAGCCAGCAGAGAGGTCAAATCACAGTAATGCAAACTTAGTCAGAGACATAGATTTTCACTTGCAACTTGCTTTAACATGTTTAACAGTGCATGAAATGTTGTCTAAATTAAAAAAGAATGATGCATTTTATGGCTGGATCTGGTTTTATCACTTTCTGAAATGGACGTTGAAAATGAGCTTATCTCAGCCAGCAGAGAGGTCAAATCACAGTAATGCAAACTCAGTCAGAGACATAGATTTTCACTTGCAACTTGCTTTAACATGTTTAACAGTGCATGAAATGTTGTCTAAAACAAAAAAGAATGATGCATTTTATAGCTGGATCAGGTTTTATTACATTCTGAATTGGACGTTGAAAATGAGCTTATCTCAGCCAGCAGAGAGGTCAAATCACAGTAATGCAAACTCAGTCAGAGACATAGATTTTCACTTGCAACTTGCTTTAACATGTTTAACAGTGCATGAAATGTTGTCTAAAACAAAAAAGAATGATGCATTTTATAGCTGGATCTGGTTTTATTACATTCTGAATTGGACGTTGAAAATGAGCTTATCTCAGCCAGCAGAGAGGTCAAATCACAGTAATGCAAACTCAGTCAGAGACATAGATTTTCACTTGCAACTTGCTTTAACATGTTTAACAGTGCATGAAATGTTGTCTAAAACAAAAAAGAATGATGCATTTTATAGCTGGATCTGGTTTTATTACATTCTGAATTGGACGTTGAAAATGAGCTTATCTCAGCCAGCAGAGAGGTCAAATCACAGTAATGCAAACTCAGTCAGAGACATAGATTTTCACTTGCTACTTGCTTTAACATGTTTAACAGTGCATGAAATGTTGTCTAAAACAAAAAAGAATGATGCATTTTATAGCTGGATCAGGTTTTATTACATTCTGAATTGGACGTTGAAAATGAGCTTATCTCAGCCAGCAGAGAGGTCAAATCACAGTAATGCAAACTTAGTCAGAGACATAGATTTTCACTTGCAACTTGCTTTAACATGTTTAACAGTGCATGAAATGTTGTCTAAAACAAAAAGAATGATGCATTTTATGGCTGGATCTGGTTTTATTACATTCTGAATTGGACGTTGAAAATGAGCTTATCTCAGCCAGCAGAGAGGTCAAATCACAGTAATGCAAACTCAGTCAGAGACATAGATTTTCACTTGCAACTTGCTTTAACATGTTTAACAGTGCATGAAATGTTGTCTAAAACAAAAAAGAATGATGCATTTTATAGCTGGATCAGGTTTTATTACATTCTGAATTGGACGTTGAAAATGAGCTTATCTCAGCCAGCAGAGAGGTCAAATCACAGTAATGCAAACTCAGTCAGAGACATAGATTTTCACTTGCAACTTGCTTTAACATGTTTAACAGTGCATGAAATGTTGTCTAAAACAAAAAGAATGATGCATTTTATAGCTGGATCTGTTTTTATCACTTTCTGAATTGGACGTTGAAAATGAGCTTATCTCAGCCAGCAGAGAGGTCAAATCACAGTAATGCAAACTCAGTCAGAGACATAGATTTTCACTTGCAACTTGCTTTAACATGTTTAACAGTGCATGAAATGTTGTCTAAAACAAAAAAGAATGATGCATTTTATAGCTGGATCAGGTTTTATTACATTCTGAATTGGACGTTGAAAATGAGCTCATCTCAGCCAGCAGAGAGGTCAAATCACAGTAATGCAAACTCAGTCAGAGACATAGATTTTCACTTGCAACTTGCTTTAACATGTTTAACAGTGCATGAAATGTTGTCTAAAACAAAAAAGAATGATGCATTTTATGGCTGGATCTGTTTTTATCACTTTCTGAAATGGACGTTGAAAATGAGCTTATCTCAGCCAGCAGAGAGGTCAAATCACAGTAATGCAAACTCAGTCAGAGACATAGATTTTCACTTGCAACTTGCTTTAACATGTTTAACAGTGCATGAAATGTTGTCTAAAACAAAAAAGAATGATGCATTTTATAGCTGGATCAGGTTTTATTACATTCTGAATTGGACGTTGAAAATGAGCTCATCTCAGCCAGCAGAGAGGTCAAATCACAGTAATGCAAACTCAGTCAGAGACATAGATTTTCACTTGCAACTTGCTTTAACATGTTTAACAGTGCATGAAATGTTGTCTAAAACAAAAAAGAATGATGCATTTTATAGCTGGATCTGGTTTTATTACATTCTGAATTGGACGTTGAAAATGAGCTTATCTCAGCCAGCAGAGAGGTCAAATCACAGTAATGCAAACTCAGTCAGAGACATAGATTTTCACTTGCAACTTGCTTTAACATGTTTAACAGTGCATGAAATGTTGTCTAAAACAAAAAAGAATGATGCATTTTATAGCTGGATCTGGTTTTATTACATTCTGAATTGGACGTTGAAAATGAGCTTATCTCAGCCAGCAGAGAGGTCAAATCACAGTAATGCAAACTCAGTCAGAGACATAGATTTTCACTTGCTACTTGCTTTAACATGTTTAACAGTGCATGAAATGTTGTCTAAAACAAAAAAGAATGATGCATTTTATAGCTGGATCAGGTTTTATTACATTCTGAATTGGACGTTGAAAATGAGCTTATCTCAGCCAGCAGAGAGGTCAAATCACAGTAATGCAAACTTAGTCAGAGACATAGATTTTCACTTGCAACTTGCTTTAACATGTTTAACAGTGCATGAAATGTTGTCTAAAACAAAAAGAATGATGCATTTTATGGCTGGATCTGGTTTTATTACATTCTGAATTGGACGTTGAAAATGAGCTTATCTCAGCCAGCAGAGAGGTCAAATCACAGTAATGCAAACTCAGTCAGAGACATAGATTTTCACTTGCAACTTGCTTTAACATGTTTAACAGTGCATGAAATGTTGTCTAAAACAAAAAAGAATGATGCATTTTATAGCTGGATCAGGTTTTATTACATTCTGAATTGGACGTTGAAAATGAGCTTATCTCAGCCAGCAGAGAGGTCAAATCACAGTAATGCAAACTCAGTCAGAGACATAGATTTTCACTTGCAACTTGCTTTAACATGTTTAACAGTGCATGAAATGTTGTCTAAAACAAAAAGAATGATGCATTTTATAGCTGGATCTGTTTTTATCACTTTCTGAATTGGACGTTGAAAATGAGCTTATCTCAGCCAGCAGAGAGGTCAAATCACAGTAATGCAAACTCAGTCAGAGACATAGATTTTCACTTGCAACTTGCTTTAACATGTTTAACAGTGCATGAAATGTTGTCTAAAACAAAAAAGAATGATGCATTTTATAGCTGGATCAGGTTTTATTACATTCTGAATTGGACGTTGAAAATGAGCTCATCTCAGCCAGCAGAGAGGTCAAATCACAGTAATGCAAACTCAGTCAGAGACATAGATTTTCACTTGCAACTTGCTTTAACATGTTTAACAGTGCATGAAATGTTGTCTAAAACAAAAAAGAATGATGCATTTTATGGCTGGATCTGTTTTTATCACTTTCTGAAATGGACGTTGAAAATGAGCTTATCTCAGCCAGCAGAGAGGTCAAATCACAGTAATGCAAACTCAGTCAGAGACATAGATTTTCACTTGCAACTTGCTTTAACATGTTTAACAGTGCATGAAATGTTGTCTAAAACAAAAAAGAATGATGCATTTTATAGCTGGATCAGGTTTTATTACATTCTGAATTGGACGTTGAAAATGAGCTTATCTCAGCCAGCAGAGAGGTCAAATCACAGTAATGCAAACTCAGTCAGAGACATAGATTTTCACTTGCAACTTGCTTTAACATGTTTAACAGTGCATGAAATGTTGTCTAAAACAAAAAAGAATGATGCATTTTATAGCTGGATCTGGTTTTATTACATTCTGAATTGGACGTTGAAAATGAGCTTATCTCAGCCAGCAGAGAGGTCAAATCACAGTAATGCAAACTCAGTCAGAGACATAGATTTTCACTTGCAACTTGCTTTAACATGTTTAACAGTGCATGAAATGTTGTCTAAAACAAAAAAGAATGATGCATTTTATGGCTGGATCTGGGTTTATTACATTCTGAATTGGACGTTGAAAATGAGCTTATCTCAGCCAGCAGAGAGGTCAAATCACAGTAATGCAAACTCAGTCAGAGACATAGATTTTCACTTGCTACTTGCTTTAACATGTTTAACAGTGCATAAAATGATGTCTAAAACAAAAAAGAATGATGCATTTTATAGCTGGATCAGGTTTTATTACATTCTGAATTGGACGTTGAAAATGAGCTTATCTCAGCCAGCAGAGAGGTCAAATCACAGTAATGCAAACTTAGTCAGAGACATAGATTTTCACTTGCAACTTGCTTTAACATGTTTAACAGTGCATGAAATGTTGTATAAAACAAAAAAGAATGATGCATTTTATGGCTGGATCTGGTTTTATTACATTCTGAATTGGACGTTGAAAATGAGCTTATCTCAGCCAGCAGAGAGGTCAAATCACAGTAATGCAAACTCAGTCAGAGACATAGATTTTCACTTGCAACTTGCTTTAACATGTTTAACAGTGCATGAAATGTTGTCTAAAACAAAAAAGAATGATGCATTTTATGGCTGGATCTGTTTTTATTACATTCTGAATTGGACGTTGAAAATGAGCTTATCTCAGCCAGCAGAGAGGTCAAATCACAGTAATGCAAACTCAGTCAGAGACATAGATTTTCACTTGCAACTTGCTTTAACATGTTTAACAGTGCATGAAATGTTGTCTAAAACAAAAAAGAATGATGCATTTTATGGCTGGATCAGGTTTTATTACATTCTGAATTGGACGTTGAAAATGAGCTTATCTCAGCCAGCAGAGAGGTCAAATCACAGTAATGCAAACTTAGTCAGAGACATAGATTTTCACTTGCAACTTGCTTTAACATGTTTAACAGTGCATGAAATGTTGTCTAAAACAAAAAAGAATGATGCATTTTATAGCTGGATCTGGTTTTATTACATTCTGAATTGGACGTTGAAAATGAGCTTATCTCAGCCAGCAGAGAGGTCAAATCACAGTAATGCAAACTCAGTCAGAGACATAGATTTTCACTTGCAACTTGCTTTAACATGTTTAACAGTGCATGAAATGTTGTCTAAAACAAAAAAGAATGATGCATTTTATAGCTGGATCAGGTTTTATTACATTCTGAATTGGACGTTGAAAATGAGCTTATCTCAGCCAGCAGAGAGGTCAAATCACAGTAATGCAAACTCAGTCAGAGACATAGATTTTCACTTGCAACTTGCTTTAACATGTTTAACAGTGCATGAAATGTTGTCTAAAACAAAAAAGAATGATGCATTTTATAGCTGGATCTGGTTTTATTACATTCTGAATTGGACGTTGAAAATGAGCTTATCTCAGCCAGCAGAGAGGTCAAATCACAGTAATGCAAACTCAGTCAGAGACATAGATTTTCACTTGCAACTTGCTTTAACATGTTTAACAGTGCATGAAATGTTGTCTAAAACAAAAAAGAATGATGCATTTTATGGCTGGATCTGGGTTTATTACATTCTGAATTGGACGTTGAAAATGAGCTTATCTCAGCCAGCAGAGAGGTCAAATCACAGTAATGCAAACTCAGTCAGAGACATAGATTTTCACTTGCAACTTGCTATAACAAGTTTAACAATGCATGAAATGTTGTCTAAAACAAAAAAGAATGATGCATTTTATAGCTGGATCTGGTTTTATTACATTCTGAATTGGACGTTGAAAATGAGCTTATCTCAGCCAGCAGAGAGGTCAAATCACAGTAATGCAAACTTAGTCAGAGACATAGATTTTCACTTGCAACTTGCTTTAACATGTTTAACAGTGCATGAAATGTTGTCTAAATTAAAAAAGAATGATGCATTTTATGGCTGGATCTGGTTTTATCACTTTCTGAAATGGACGTTGAAAATGAGCTTATCTCAGCCAGCAGAGAGGTCAAATCACAGTAATGCAAACTCAGTCAGAGACATAGATTTTCACTTGCAACTTGCTTTAACATGTTTAACAGTGCATGAAATGTTGTCTAAAACAAAAAAGAATGATGCATTTTATAGCTGGATCAGGTTTTATTACATTCTGAATTGGACGTTGAAAATGAGCTTATCTCAGCCAGCAGAGAGGTCAAATCACAGTAATGCAAACTCAGTCAGAGACATAGATTTTCACTTGCAACTTGCTTTAACATGTTTAACAGTGCATGAAATGTTGTCTAAAACAAAAAAGAATGATGCATTTTATGGCTGGATCTGTTTTTATCACTTTCTGAAATGGACGTTGAAAATGAGCTTATCTCAGCCAGCAGAGAGGTCAAATCACAGTAATGCAAACTCAGTCAGAGACATAGATTTTCACTTGCAACTTGCTTTAACATGTTTAACAGTGCATGAAATGTTGTCTAAAACAAAAAAGAATGATGCATTTTATAGCTGGATCAGGTTTTATTACATTCTGAATTGGACGTTGAAAATGAGCTTATCTCAGCCAGCAGAGAGGTCAAATCACAGTAATGCAAACTTAGTCAGAGACATAGATTTTCACTTGCAACTTGCTTTAACATGTTTAACAGTGCATGAAATGTTGTCTAAAACAAAAAAGAATGATGCATTTTATAGCTGGATCAGGTTTTATTACATTCTGAATTGGACGTTGAAAATGAGCTTATCTCAGCCAGCAGAGAGGTCAAATCACAGTAATGCAAACTCAGTCAGAGACATAGATTTTCACTTGCAACTTGCTTTAACATGTTTAACAGTGCATGAAATGTTGTCTAAAACAAAAAAGAATGATGCATTTTATGGCTGGATCTGTTTTTATCACTTTCTGAATTGGACGTTGAAAATGAGCTTATCTCAGCCAGCAGAGAGGTCAAATCACAGTAATGCAAACTCAGTCAGAGACATAGATTTTCACTTGCAACTTGCTTTAACATGTTTAACAGTGCATGAAATGTTGTCTAAAACAAAAAAGAATGATGCATTTTATGGCTGGATCTGGTTTTATTACATTCTGAATTGGACGTTGAAAATGAGCTTATCTCAGCCAGCAGAGAGGTCAAATCACAGTAATGCAAACTTAGTCAGAGACATAGATTTTCACTTGCAACTTGCTTTAACATGTTTAACAGTGCATGAAATGTTGTCTAAATTAAAAAAGAATGATGCATTTTATGGCTGGATCTGGTTTTATCACTTTCTGAAATGGACGTTGAAAATGAGCTTATCTCAGCCAGCAGAGAGGTCAAATCACAGTAATGCAAACTCAGTCAGAGACATAGATTTTCACTTGCAACTTGCTTTAACATGTTTAACAGTGCATGAAATGTTGTCTAAAACAAAAAAGAATGATGCATTTTATAGCTGGATCAGGTTTTATTACATTCTGAATTGGACGTTGAAAATGAGCTTATCTCAGCCAGCAGAGAGGTCAAATCACAGTAATGCAAACTCAGTCAGAGACATAGATTTTCACTTGCAACTTGCTTTAACATGTTTAACAGTGCATGAAATGTTGTCTAAAACAAAAAAGAATGATGCATTTTATAGCTGGATCTGGTTTTATTACATTCTGAATTGGACGTTGAAAATGAGCTTATCTCAGCCAGCAGAGAGGTCAAATCACAGTAATGCAAACTCAGTCAGAGACATAGATTTTCACTTGCAACTTGCTTTAACATGTTTAACAGTGCATGAAATGTTGTCTAAAACAAAAAAGAATGATGCATTTTATAGCTGGATCAGGTTTTATTACATTCTGAATTGGACGTTGAAAATGAGCTTATCTCAGCCAGCAGAGAGGTCAAATCACAGTAATGCAAACTCAGTCAGAGACATAGATTTTCACTTGCAACTTGCTTTAACATGTTTAACAGTGCATGAAATGTTGTCTAAAACAAAAAAGAATGATGCATTTTATGGCTGGATCTGTTTTTATCACTTTCTGAATTGGACGTTGAAAATGAGCTTATCTCAGCCAGCAGAGAGGTCAAATCACAGTAATGCAAACTCAGTCAGAGACATAGATTTTCACTTGCAACTTGCTTTAACATGTTTAACAGTGCATGAAATGTTGTCTAAAACAAAAAAGAATGATGCATTTTATGGCTGGATCTGGTTTTATTACATTCTGAATTGGACGTTGAAAATGAGCTTATCTCAGCCAGCAGAGAGGTCAAATCACAGTAATGCAAACTTAGTCAGAGACATAGATTTTCACTTGCAACTTGCTTTAACATGTTTAACAGTGCATGAAATGTTGTCTAAATTAAAAAAGAATGATGCATTTTATGGCTGGATCTGGTTTTATCACTTTCTGAAATGGACGTTGAAAATGAGCTTATCTCAGCCAGCAGAGAGGTCAAATCACAGTAATGCAAACTCAGTCAGAGACATAGATTTTCACTTGCAACTTGCTTTAACATGTTTAACAGTGCATGAAATGTTGTCTAAAACAAAAAAGAATGATGCATTTTATAGCTGGATCAGGTTTTATTACATTCTGAATTGGACGTTGAAAATGAGCTTATCTCAGCCAGCAGAGAGGTCAAATCACAGTAATGCAAACTCAGTCAGAGACATAGATTTTCACTTGCAACTTGCTTTAACATGTTTAACAGTGCATGAAATGTTGTCTAAAACAAAAAAGAATGATGCATTTTATAGCTGGATCTGGTTTTATTACATTCTGAATTGGACGTTGAAAATGAGCTTATCTCAGCCAGCAGAGAGGTCAAATCACAGTAATGCAAACTCAGTCAGAGACATAGATTTTCACTTGCAACTTGCTTTAACATGTTTAACAGTGCATGAAATGTTGTCTAAAACAAAAAAGAATGATGCATTTTATAGCTGGATCTGGTTTTATTACATTCTGAATTGGACGTTGAAAATGAGCTTATCTCAGCCAGCAGAGAGGTCAAATCACAGTAATGCAAACTCAGTCAGAGACATAGATTTTCACTTGCTACTTGCTTTAACATGTTTAACAGTGCATGAAATGTTGTCTAAAACAAAAAAGAATGATGCATTTTATAGCTGGATCAGGTTTTATTACATTCTGAATTGGACGTTGAAAATGAGCTTATCTCAGCCAGCAGAGAGGTCAAATCACAGTAATGCAAACTTAGTCAGAGACATAGATTTTCACTTGCAACTTGCTTTAACATGTTTAACAGTGCATGAAATGTTGTCTAAAACAAAAAGAATGATGCATTTTATGGCTGGATCTGGTTTTATTACATTCTGAATTGGACGTTGAAAATGAGCTTATCTCAGCCAGCAGAGAGGTCAAATCACAGTAATGCAAACTCAGTCAGAGACATAGATTTTCACTTGCAACTTGCTTTAACATGTTTAACAGTGCATGAAATGTTGTCTAAAACAAAAAAGAATGATGCATTTTATAGCTGGATCAGGTTTTATTACATTCTGAATTGGACGTTGAAAATGAGCTTATCTCAGCCAGCAGAGAGGTCAAATCACAGTAATGCAAACTCAGTCAGAGACATAGATTTTCACTTGCAACTTGCTTTAACATGTTTAACAGTGCATGAAATGTTGTCTAAAACAAAAAGAATGATGCATTTTATAGCTGGATCTGTTTTTATCACTTTCTGAATTGGACGTTGAAAATGAGCTTATCTCAGCCAGCAGAGAGGTCAAATCACAGTAATGCAAACTCAGTCAGAGACATAGATTTTCACTTGCAACTTGCTTTAACATGTTTAACAGTGCATGAAATGTTGTCTAAAACAAAAAAGAATGATGCATTTTATAGCTGGATCAGGTTTTATTACATTCTGAATTGGACGTTGAAAATGAGCTCATCTCAGCCAGCAGAGAGGTCAAATCACAGTAATGCAAACTCAGTCAGAGACATAGATTTTCACTTGCAACTTGCTTTAACATGTTTAACAGTGCATGAAATGTTGTCTAAAACAAAAAAGAATGATGCATTTTATGGCTGGATCTGTTTTTATCACTTTCTGAAATGGACGTTGAAAATGAGCTTATCTCAGCCAGCAGAGAGGTCAAATCACAGTAATGCAAACTCAGTCAGAGACATAGATTTTCACTTGCAACTTGCTTTAACATGTTTAACAGTGCATGAAATGTTGTCTAAAACAAAAAAGAATGATGCATTTTATAGCTGGATCAGGTTTTATTACATTCTGAATTGGACGTTGAAAATGAGCTTATCTCAGCCAGCAGAGAGGTCAAATCACAGTAATGCAAACTCAGTCAGAGACATAGATTTTCACTTGCAACTTGCTTTAACATGTTTAACAGTGCATGAAATGTTGTCTAAAACAAAAAAGAATGATGCATTTTATAGCTGGATCTGGTTTTATTACATTCTGAATTGGACGTTGAAAATGAGCTTATCTCAGCCAGCAGAGAGGTCAAATCACAGTAATGCAAACTCAGTCAGAGACATAGATTTTCACTTGCAACTTGCTTTAACATGTTTAACAGTGCATGAAATGTTGTCTAAAACAAAAAAGAATGATGCATTTTATAGCTGGATCTGGTTTTATTACATTCTGAATTGGACGTTGAAAATGAGCTTATCTCAGCCAGCAGAGAGGTCAAATCACAGTAATGCAAACTCAGTCAGAGACATAGATTTTCACTTGCAACTTGCTTTAACATGTTTAACAGTGCATGAAATGTTGTCTAAAACAAAAAAGAATGATGCATTTTATGGCTGGATCTGGGTTTATTACATTCTGAATTGGACGTTGAAAATGAGCTTATCTCAGCCAGCAGAGAGGTCAAATCACAGTAATGCAAACTCAGTCAGAGACATAGATTTTCACTTGCTACTTGCTTTAACATGTTTAACAGTGCATAAAATGATGTCTAAAACAAAAAAGAATGATGCATTTTATAGCTGGATCAGGTTTTATTACATTCTGAATTGGACGTTGAAAATGAGCTTATCTCAGCCAGCAGAGAGGTCAAATCACAGTAATGCAAACTTAGTCAGAGACATAGATTTTCACTTGCAACTTGCTTTAACATGTTTAACAGTGCATGAAATGTTGTATAAAACAAAAAAGAATGATGCATTTTATGGCTGGATCTGGTTTTATTACATTCTGAATTGGACGTTGAAAATGAGCTTATCTCAGCCAGCAGAGAGGTCAAATCACAGTAATGCAAACTCAGTCAGAGACATAGATTTTCACTTGCAACTTGCTTTAACATGTTTAACAGTGCATGAAATGTTGTCTAAAACAAAAAAGAATGATGCATTTTATGGCTGGATCTGTTTTTATTACATTCTGAATTGGACGTTGAAAATGAGCTTATCTCAGCCAGCAGAGAGGTCAAATCACAGTAATGCAAACTCAGTCAGAGACATAGATTTTCACTTGCAACTTGCTTTAACATGTTTAACAGTGCATGAAATGTTGTCTAAAACAAAAAAGAATGATGCATTTTATGGCTGGATCAGGTTTTATTACATTCTGAATTGGACGTTGAAAATGAGCTTATCTCAGCCAGCAGAGAGGTCAAATCACAGTAATGCAAACTTAGTCAGAGACATAGATTTTCACTTGCAACTTGCTTTAACATGTTTAACAGTGCATGAAATGTTGTCTAAAACAAAAAAGAATGATGCATTTTATAGCTGGATCTGGTTTTATTACATTCTGAATTGGACGTTGAAAATGAGCTTATCTCAGCCAGCAGAGAGGTCAAATCACAGTAATGCAAACTCAGTCAGAGACATAGATTTTCACTTGCAACTTGCTTTAACATGTTTAACAGTGCATGAAATGTTGTCTAAAACAAAAAAGAATGATGCATTTTATAGCTGGATCAGGTTTTATTACATTCTGAATTGGACGTTGAAAATGAGCTTATCTCAGCCAGCAGAGAGGTCAAATCACAGTAATGCAAACTCAGTCAGAGACATAGATTTTCACTTGCAACTTGCTTTAACATGTTTAACAGTGCATGAAATGTTGTCTAAAACAAAAAAGAATGATGCATTTTATAGCTGGATCTGGTTTTATTACATTCTGAATTGGACGTTGAAAATGAGCTTATCTCAGCCAGCAGAGAGGTCAAATCACAGTAATGCAAACTCAGTCAGAGACATAGATTTTCACTTGCAACTTGCTTTAACATGTTTAACAGTGCATGAAATGTTGTCTAAAACAAAAAAGAATGATGCATTTTATGGCTGGATCTGTTTTTATCACTTTCTGAATTGGACGTTGAAAATGAGCTTATCTCAGCCAGCAGAGAGGTCAAATCACAGTAATGCAAACTCAGTCAGAGACATAGATTTTCACTTGCAACTTGCTTTAACATGTTTAACAGTGCATGAAATGTCTAAAACAAAAAAGAATGATGCATTTTATAGCTGGATCAGGTTTTATTACATTCTGAATTGGACGTTGAAAATGAGCTTATCTCAGCCAGCAGAGAGGTCAAATCACAGTAATGCAAACTCAGTCAGAGACATAGATTTTCACTTGCAACTTGCTTTAACATGTTTAACAGTGCATGAAATGTTGTCTAAAACAAAAAAGAATGATGCATTTTATAGCTGGATCTGGTTTTATTACATTCTGAATTGGACGTTGAAAATGAGCTTATCTCAGCCAGCAGAGAGGTCAAATCACAGTAATGCAAACTCAGTCAGAGACATAGATTTTCACTTGCAACTTGCTTTAACATGTTTAACAGTGCATGAAATGTTGTCTAAAACAAAAAAGAATGATGCATTTTATGGCTGGATCTGTTTTTATCACTTTCTGAAATGGACGTTGAAAATGAGCTTATCTCAGCCAGCAGAGAGGTCAAATCACAGTAATGCAAACTCAGTCAGAGACATAGATTTTCACTTGCAACTTGCTTTAACATGTTTAACAGTGCATGAAATGTTGTCTAAAACAAAAAAGAATGATGCATTTTATAGCTGGATCAGGTTTTATTACATTCTGAATTGGACGTTGAAAATGAGCTTATCTCAGCCAGCAGAGAGGTCAAATCACAGTAATGCAAACTTAGTCAGAGACATAGATTTTCACTTGCAACTTGCTTTAACATGTTTAACAGTGCATGAAATGTTGTCTAAAACAAAAAAGAATGATGCATTTTATAGCTGGATCTGGTTTTATTACATTCTGAATTGGACGTTGAAAATGAGCTTATCTCAGCCAGCAGAGAGGTCAAATCACAGTAATGCAAACTCAGTCAGAGACATAGATGTTCACTTGCAACTTGCTTTAACATGTTTAACAGTGCATGAAATGTTGTCTAAAACAAAAAAGAATGATGCATTTTATAGCTGGATCAGGTTTTATTACATTCTGAATTGGACGTTGAAAATGAGCTTATCTCAGCCAGCAGAGAGGTCAAATCACAGTAATGCAAACTCAGTCAGAGACATAGATTTTCACTTGCAACTTGCTTTAACATGTTTAACAGTGCATGAAATGTTGTCTAAAACAAAAAAGAATGATGCATTTTATAGCTGGATCTGGTTTTATTACATTCTGAATTGGACGTTGAAAATGAGCTTATCTCAGCCAGCAGAGAGGTCAAATCACAGTAATGCAAACTCAGTCAGAGACATAGATTTTCACTTGCAACTTGCTTTAACATGTTTAACAGTGCATGAAATGTTGTCTAAAACAAAAAAGAATGATGCATTTTATGGCTGGATCTGGGTTTATTACATTCTGAATTGGACGTTGAAAATGAGCTTATCTCAGCCAGCAGAGAGGTCAAATCACAGTAATGCAAACTCAGTCAGAGACATAGATTTTCACTTGCTACTTGCTTTAACATGTTTAACAGTGCATGAAATGTTGTCTAAAACAAAAAAGAATGATGCATTTTATAGCTGGATCAGGTTTTATTACATTCTGAATTGGACGTTGAAAATGAGCTTATCTCAGCCAGCAGAGAGGTCAAATCACAGTAATGCAAACTTAGTCAGAGACATAGATTTTCACTTGCAACTTGCTTTAACATGTTTAACAGTGCATGAAATGTTGTATAAAACAAAAAAGAATGATGCATTTTATGGCTGGATCTGGTTTTATTACATTCTGAATTGGACGTTGAAAATGAGCTTATCTCAGCCAGCAGAGAGGTCAAATCACAGTAATGCAAACTCAGTCAGAGACATAGATTTTCACTTGCAACTTGCTTTAACATGTTTAACAGTGCATGAAATGTTGTCTAAAACAAAAAAGAATGATGCATTTTATAGCTGGATCTGGTTTTATTACATTCTGAATTGGACGTTGAAAATGAGCTTATCTCAGCCAGCAGAGAGGTCAAATCACAGTAATGCAAACTCAGTCAGAGACATAGATTTTCACTTGCAACTTGCTTTAACATGTTTAACAGTGCATGAAATGTTGTCTAAAACAAAAAAGAAGGATGCATTTTATGTCTGGATCAATTTTTATCACTTTCTGAATCGGACGTTGAAAATGAGCTTATCTCAGCCAGCAGAGAGGTCAAATCACAGTAATGCAAACTCAGTCAGAGACATAGATTTTCACTTGCAACTTGCTTTAACATGTTTAACAGTGCATGAAATGTTGTCTAAAACAAAAAAGAATGATGCATTTTATGGCTGGATCAGGTTTTATTACATTCTGAATTGGACGTTGAAAATGAGCTTATCTCAGCCAGCAGAGAGGTCAAATCACAGTAATGCAAACTCAGTCAGAGACATAGATTTTCACTTGCAACTTGCTTTAACATGTTTAACAGTGCATGAAATGTTGTCTAAAACAAAAAAGAATGATGCATTTTATGGCTGGATCTGGTTTTATTACATTCTGAATTGGACGTTGAAAATGAGCTTATCTCAGCCAGCAGAGAGGTCAAATCACAGTAATGCAAACTCAGTCAGAGACATAGATTTTCACTTGCAACTTGCTTTAACATGTTTAACAGTGCATGAAATGTTGTCTAAAACAAAAAAGAATGATGCATTTTATAGCTGGATCAGGTTTTATTACATTCTGAATTGGACGTTGAAAATGAGCTTATCTCAGCCAGCAGAGAGGTCAAATCACAGTAATGCAAACTCAGTCAGAGACATAGATTTTCACTTGCAACTTGCTTTAACATGTTTAACAGTGCATGAAATGTTGTCTAAAACAAAAAAGAATGATGCATTTTATAGCTGGATCAGGTTTTATTACATTCTGAATTGGACGTTGAAAATGAGCTTATCTCAGCCAGCAGAGAGGTCAAATCACAGTAATGCAAACTCAGTCAGAGACATAGATTTTCACTTGCAACTTGCTTTAACATGTTTAACAGTGCATGAAATGTTGTCTAAAACAAAAAAGAATGATGCATTTTATAGCTGGATCTGTTTTTATTACATTCTGAATTGGACGTTGAAAATGAGCTTATCTCAGCCAGCAGAGAGGTCAAATCACAGTAATGCAAACTCAGTCAGAGACATAGATTTTCACTTGCAACTTGCTTTAACATGTTTAACAGTGCATGAAATGTTGTCTAAAACAAAAAAGAATGATGCATTTTATAGCTGGATCAGGTTTTATTACATTCTGAATTGGACGTTGAAAATGAGCTTATCTCAGCCAGCAGAGAGGTCAAATCACAGTAATGCAAACTCAGTCAGAGACATAGATTTTCACTTGCAACTTGCTTTAACATGTTTAACAGTGCATGAAATGTTGTCTAAAACAAAAAAGAATGATGCATTTTATAGCTGGATCAGGTTTTATTACATTCTGAATTGGACGTTGAAAATGAGCTTATCTCAGCCAGCAGAGAGGTCAAATCACAGTAATGCAAACTCAGTCAGAGACATAGATTTTCACTTGCAACTTGCTTTAACATGTTTAACAGTGCATGAAATGTTGTCTAAAACAAAAAAGAATGATGCATTTTATGGCTGGATCTGTTTTTATCACTTTCTGAAATGGACGTTGAAAATGAGCTTATCTCAGCCAGCAGAGAGGTCAAATCACAGTAATGCAAACTCAGTCAGAGACATAGATTTTCACTTGCAACTTGCTTTAACATGTTTAACAGTGCATGAAATGTTGTCTAAAACAAAAAAGAATGATGCATTTTATAGCTGGATCAGGTTTTATTACATTTTGAATTGGACGTTGAAAATGAGCTTATCTCAGCCAGCAGAGAGGTCAAATCACAGTAATGCAAACTCAGTCAGAGACATAGATTTTCACTTGCAACTTGCTTTAACATGTTTAACAGTGCATGAAATGTTGTCTAAAACAAAAAAGAATGATGCATTTTATGGCTGGATCTGTTTTTATCACTTTCTGAAATGGACGTTGAAAATGAGCTTATCTCAGCCAGCAGAGAGGTCAAATCACAGTAATGCAAACTCAGTCAGAGACATAGATTTTCACTTGCAACTTGCTTTAACATGTTTAACAGTGCATGAAATGTTGTCTAAAACAAAAAAGAATGATGCATTTTATAGCTGGATCAGGTTTTATCACTTTCTGAATTGGACGTTGAAAATTAGCTTATCTCAGCCAGCAGAGAGGTCAAATCACAGTAATGCAAACTCAGTCAGAGACATAGATTTTCACTTGCAACTTGCTTTAACATGTTTAACAGTGCATGAAATGTTGTCTAAAACAAAAAAGAATGATGCATTTTATAGCTGGATCAGGTTTTATTACATTCTGAATTGGACGTTGAAAATGAGCTTATCTCAGCCAGCAGAGAGGTCAAATCACAGTAATGCAAACTCAGTCAGAGACATAGATTTTCACTTGCAACTTGCTTTAACATGTTTAACAGTGCATGAAATGTTGTCTAAAACAAAAAAGAATGATGCATTTTATAGCTGGATCAGGTTTTATTACATTCTGAATTGGACGTTGAAAATGAGCTTATCTCAGCCAGCAGAGAGGTCAAATCACAGTAATGCAAACTCAGTCAGAGACATAGATTTTCACTTGCAACTTGCTTTAACATGTTTAACAGTGCATGAAATGTTGTCTAAAACAAAAAAGAATGATGCATTTTATAGCTGGATCAGGTTTTATTACATTCTGAATTGGACGTTGAAAATGAGCTTATCTCAGCCAGCAGAGAGGTCAAATCACAGTAATGCAAACTCAGTCAGAGACATAGATTTTCACTTGCAACTTGCTTTAACATGTTTAACAGTGCATGAAATGTTGTCTAAAACAAAAAAGAATGATGCATTTTATAGCTGGATCTGTTTTTATTACATTCTGAATTGGACGTTGAAAATGAGCTTATCTCAGCCAGCAGAGAGGTCAAATCACAGTAATGCAAACTCAGTCAGAGACATAGATTTTCACTTGCAACTTGCTTTAACATGTTTAACAGTGCATGAAATGTTGTCTAAAACAAAAAAGAATGATGCATTTTATGGCTGGATCTGTTTTTATCACTTTCTGAAATGGACGTTGAAAATGAGCTTATCTCAGCCAGCAGAGAGGTCAAATCACAGTAATGCAAACTCAGTCAGAGACATAGATTTTCACTTGCAACTTGCTTTAACATGTTTAACAGTGCATGAAATGTTGTCTAAAACAAAAAAGAATGATGCATTTTATAGCTGGATCAGGTTTTATTACATTCTGAATTGGACGTTGAAAATGAGCTTATCTCAGCCAGCAGAGAGGTCAAATCACAGTAATGCAAACTTAGTCAGAGACATAGATTTTCACTTGCAACTTGCTTTAACATGTTTAACAGTGCATGAAATGTTGTCTAAAACAAAAAAGAATGATGCATTTTATAGCTGGATCTGGTTTTATTACATTCTGAATTGGACGTTGAAAATGAGCTTATCTCAGCCAGCAGAGAGGTCAAATCACAGTAATGCAAACTCAGTCAGAGACATAGATTTTCACTTGCAACTTGCTTTAACATGTTTAACAGTGCATGAAATGTTGTCTAAAACAAAAAAGAATGATGCATTTTATAGCTGGATCAGGTTTTATTACATTCTGAATTGGACGTTGAAAATGAGCTTATCTCAGCCAGCAGAGAGGTCAAATCACAGTAATGCAAACTCAGTCAGAGACATAGATTTTCACTTGCAACTTGCTTTAACATGTTTAACAGTGCATGAAATGTTGTCTAAAACAAAAAAGAATGATGCATTTTATAGCTGGATCTGGTTTTATTACATTCTGAATTGGACGTTGAAAATGAGCTTATCTCAGCCAGCAGAGAGGTCAAATCACAGTAATGCAAACTCAGTCAGAGACATAGATTTTCACTTGCAACTTGCTTTAACATGTTTAACAGTGCATGAAATGTTGTCTAAAACAAAAAAGAATGATGCATTTTATGGCTGGATCTGGGTTTATTACATTCTGAATTGGACGTTGAAAATGAGCTTATCTCAGCCAGCAGAGAGGTCAAATCACAGTAATGCAAACTCAGTCAGAGACATAGATTTTCACTTGCTACTTGCTTTAACATGTTTAACAGTGCATGAAATGTTGTCTAAAACAAAAAAGAATGATGCATTTTATAGCTGGATCAGGTTTTATTACATTCTGAATTGGACGTTGAAAATGAGCTTATCTCAGCCAGCAGAGAGGTCAAATCACAGTAATGCAAACTTAGTCAGAGACATAGATTTTCACTTGCAACTTGCTTTAACATGTTTAACAGTGCATGAAATGTTGTATAAAACAAAAAAGAATGATGCATTTTATGGCTGGATCTGGTTTTATTACATTCTGAATTGGACGTTGAAAATGAGCTTATCTCAGCCAGCAGAGAGGTCAAATCACAGTAATGCAAACTCAGTCAGAGACATAGATTTTCACTTGCAACTTGCTTTAACATGTTTAACAGTGCATGAAATGTTGTCTAAAACAAAAAAGAATGATGCATTTTATGGCTGGATCTGTTTTTATTACATTCTGAATTGGACGTTGAAAATGAGCTTATCTCAGCCAGCAGAGAGGTCAAATCACAGTAATGCAAACTCAGTCAGAGACATAGATTTTCACTTGCAACTTGCTTTAACATGTTTAACAGTGCATGAAATAATGTCTAAAACAAAAAAGAATGATGCATTTTATGGCTGGATCTGTTTTTATCACTTTCTGAATTGGACGTTGAAAATGAGCTTATCTCAGCCAGCAGAGAGGTCAAATCACAGTAATGCAAACTCAGTCAGAGACATAGATTTTCACTTGCAACTTGCTTTAACATGTTTAACAGTGCATGAAATGTTGTCTAAAACAAAAAAGAATGATGCATTTTATAGCTGGATCAGGTTTTATTACATTCTGAATTGGACGTTGAAAATGTGCTTATCTCAGCCAGCAGAGAGGTCAAATCACAGTAATGCAAACTCAGTCAGAGACATAGATTTTCACTTGCAACTTGCTTTAACATGTTTAACAGTGCATGAAATGTTGTCTAAAACAAAAAAGAATGATGCATTTTATAGCTGGATCAGGTTTTATTACATTCTGAATTGGACGTTGAAAATGAGCTTATCTCAGCCAGCAGAGAGGTCAAATCACAGTAATGCAAACTCAGTCAGAGACATAGATTTTCACTTGCAACTTGCTTTAACATGTTTAACAGTGCATGAAATGTTGTCTAAAACAAAAAAGAATGATGCATTTTATAGCTGGATCAGGTTTTATCACTTTCTGAATTGGACGTTGAAAATGAGCTTATCTCAGCCAGCAGAGAGGTCAAATCACAGTAATGCAAACTCAGTCAGAGACATAGATTTTCACTTGCAACTTGCTTTAACATGTTTAACAGTGCATGAAATGTTGTCTAAAACAAAAAAGAATGATGCATTTTATAGCTGGATCAGGTTTTATTACATTCTGAATTGGACGTTGAAAATGAGCTTATCTCAGCCAGCAGAGAGGTCAAATCACAGTAATGCAAACTCAGTCAGAGACATAGATTTTCACTTACAACTTGCTTTAACATGTTTAACAGTGCATGAAATGTTGTCTAAAACAAAAAAGAATGATGCATTTTATAGCTGGATCTGGTTTTATTACATTCTGAATTGGACGTTGAAAATGAGCTTATCTCAGCCAGCAGAGAGGTCAAATCACAGTAATGCAAACTCAGTCAGAGACATAGATTTTCACTTGCAACTTGCTTTAACATGTTTAACAGTGCATGAAATGTTGTCTAAAACAAAAAAGAAGGATGCATTTTATGTCTGGATCAATTTTTATCACTTTCTGAATCGGACGTTGAAAATGAGCTTATCTCAGCCAGCAGAGAGGTCAAATCACAGTAATGCAAACTCAGTCAGAGACATAGATTTTCACTTGCAACTTGCTTTAACATGTTTAACAGTGCATGAAATGTTGTCTAAAACAAAAAAGAATGATGCATTTTATGGCTGGATCAGGTTTTATTACATTCTGAATTGGACGTTGAAAATGAGCTTATCTCAGCCAGCAGAGAGGTCAAATCACAGTAATGCAAACTCAGTCAGAGACATAGATTTTCACTTGCAACTTGCTTTAACATGTTTAACAGTGCATGAAATGTTGTCTAAAACAAAAAAGAATGATGCATTTTATGGCTGGATCTGGTTTTATTACATTCTGAATTGGACGTTGAAAATGAGCTTATCTCAGCCAGCAGAGAGGTCAAATCACAGTAATGCAAACTCAGTCAGAGACATAGATTTTCACTTGCAACTTGCTTTAACATGTTTAACAGTGCATGAAATGTTGTCTAAAACAAAAAAGAATGATGCATTTTATAGCTGGATCAGGTTTTATTACATTCTGAATTGGACGTTGAAAATGAGCTTATCTCAGCCAGCAGAGAGGTCAAATCACAGTAATGCAAACTCAGTCAGAGACATAGATTTTCACTTGCAACTTGCTTTAACATGTTTAACAGTGCATGAAATGTTGTCTAAAACAAAAAAGAATGATGCATTTTATGGCTAAATCTGGTTTTATTACATTCTGAATTGGACGTTGAAAATGAGCTTATCTCAGCCAGCAGAGAGGTCAAATCACAGTAATGCAAACTCAGTCAGAGACATAGATTTTCACTTGCAACTTGCTTTAACATGTTTAACAGTGCATGAAATGTTGTCTAAAACAAAAAAGAATGATGCATTTTATGGCTGGATCTGGTTTTATTACATTCTGAATTGGACGTTGAAAATGAGCTTATCTCAGCCAGCAGAGAGGTCAAATCACAGTAATGCAAACTCAGTCAGAGACATAGATTTTCACTTACAACTTGCTTTAACATGTTTAACAGTGCATGAAATGTTGTCTAAAACAAAAAAGAATGATGCATTTTATAGCTGGATCAGGTTTTATTACATTCTGAATTGGACGTTGAAAATGAGCTTATCTCAGCCAGCAGAGAGGTCAAATCACAGTAATGCAAACTCAGTCAGAGACATAGATTTTCACTTGCAACTTGCTTTAACATGTTTAACAGTGCATGAAATGTTGTCTAAAACAAAAAAGAATGATGCATTTTATGTCTGGATCAATTTTTATCACTTTCTGAATTGGACGTTGAAAATGAGCTTATCTCAGCCAGCAGAGAGGTCAAATCACAGTAATGCAAACTCAGTCAGAGACATAGATTTTCACTTGCAACTTGCTTTAACATGTTTAACAGTGCATGAAATGTTGTCTAAAACAAAAAAGAATGATGCATTTTATGGCTGGATCTGGTTTTATTACATTCTGAATTGGACGTTGAAAATGAGCTTATCTCAGCCAGCAGAGAGGTCAAATCACAGTAATGCAAACTCAGTCAGAGACATAGATTTTCACTTGCAACTTGCTTTAACATGTTTAACAGTGCATGAAATGTTGTCTAAAACAAAAAAGAATGATGCATTTTATAGCTGGATCTGTTTTTATCACTTTCTGAATTGGACGTTGAAAATGAGCTTATCTCAGCCAGCAGAGAGGTCAAATCACAGTAATGCAAACTCAGTCAGAGACATAGATTTTCACTTGCAACTTGCTTTAACATGTTTAACAGTGCATGAAATGTTGTCTAAAACAAAAAAGAATGATGCATTTTATAGCTGGATCAGGTTTTATTACATTCTGAATTGGACGTTGAAAATGAGCTTATCTCAGCCAGCAGAGAGGTCAAATCACAGTAATGCAAACTCAGTCAGAGACATAGATTTTCACTTGCAACTTGCTTTAACATGTTTAACAGTGCATGAAATGTTGTCTAAAACAAAAAAGAATGATGCATTTTATGGCTGGATCTGTTTTTATCACTTTCTGAAATGGACGTTGAAAATGAGCTTATCTCAGCCAGCAGAGAGGTCAAATCACAGTAATGCAAACTCAGTCAGAGACATAGATTTTCACTTGCAACTTGCTTTAACATGTTTAACAGTGCATGAAATGTTGTCTAAAACAAAAAAGAATGATGCATTTTATAGCTGGATCAGGTTTTATTACATTCTGAATTGGACGTTGAAAATGAGCTTATCTCAGCCAGCAGAGAGGTCAAATCACAGTAATGCAAACTTAGTCAGAGACATAGATTTTCACTTGCAACTTGCTTTAACATGTTTAACAGTGCATGAAATGTTGTCTAAAACAAAAAAGAATGATGCATTTTATGGCTGGATCTGGTTTTATTACATTCTGAATTGGACGTTGAAAATGAGCTTATCTCAGCCAGCAGAGAGGTCAAATCACAGTAATGCAAACTCAGTCAGAGACATAGATTTTCACTTGCAACTTGCTTTAACATGTTTAACAGTGCATGAAATGTTGTCTAAAACAAAAAAGAATGATGCATTTTATGGCTGGATCAGGTTTTATTACATTCTGAATTGGACGTTGAAAATGAGCTTATCTCAGCCAGCAGAGAGGTCAAATCACAGTAATGCAAACTCAGTCAGAGACATAGATTTTCACTTGCAACTTGCTTTAACATGTTTAACAGTGCATGAAATGTTGTCTAAAACAAAAAAGAATGATGCATTTTATAGCTGGATCTGTTTTTATCACTTTCTGAATTGGACGTTGAAAATGAGCTTATCTCAGCCAGCAGAGAGGTCAAATCACAGTAATGCAAACTCAGTCAGAGACATAGATTTTCACTTGCAACTTGCTTTAACATGTTTAACAGTGCATGAAATGTTGTCTAAAACAAAAAAGAATGATGCATTTTATAGCTGGATCAGGTTTTATTACATTCTGAATTGGACGTTGAAAATGAGCTTATCTCAGCCAGCAGAGAGGTCAAATCACAGTAATGCAAACTTAGTCAGAGACATAGATTTTCACTTGCAACTTGCTTTAACATGTTTAACAGTGCATGAAATGTTGTCTAAATTAAAAAAGAATGATGCATTTTATGGCTGGATCTGTTTTTATCACTTTCTGAAATGGACGTTGAAAATGAGCTTATCTCAGCCAGCAGAGAGGTCAAATCACAGTAATGCAAACTCAGTCAGAGACATAGATTTTCACTTGCAACTTGCTTTAACATGTTTAACAGTACATGAAATGTTGTCTAAAACAAAAAAGAATGATGCATTTTATGGCTGGATCTGGTTTTATTACATTCTGAATTGGACGTTGAAAATGAGCTTATCTCAGCCAGCAGAGAGGTCAAATCACAGTAATGCAAACTCAGTCAGAGACATAGATTTTCACTTGCAACTTGCTTTAACATGTTTAACAGTGCATGAAATGTTGTATAAAACAAAAAAGAATGATGCATTTTATGGCTGGATCTGGTTTTATTACATTCTGAATTGGACGTTGAAAATGAGCTTATCTCAGCCAGCAGAGAGGTCAAATCACAGTAATGCAAACTCAGTCAGAGACATAGATTTTCACTTGCAACTTGCTTTAACATGTTTAACAGTGCATGAAATGTTGTCTAAAACAAAAAAGAATGATGCATTTTATGGCTGGATCTGGTTTTATTACATTCTGAATTGGACGTTGAAAATGAGCTTATCTCAGCCAGCAGAGAGGTCAAATCACAGTAATGCAAACTCAGTCAGAGACATAGATTTTCACTTGCAACTTGCTTTAACATGTTTAACAGTGCATGAAATGTTGTCTAAAACAAAAAAGAATGATGCATTTTATGGCTGGATCTGTTTTTATCACTTTCTGAATTGGACGTTGAAAATGAGCTTATCTCAGCCAGCAGAGAGGTCAAATCACAGTAATGCAAACTCAGTCAGAGACATAGATTTTCACTTGCAACTTGCTTTAACATGTTTAACAGTGCATGAAATGTTGTCTAAAACAAAAAAGAATGATGCATTTTATAGCTGGATCAGGTTTTATTACATTCTGAATTGGACGTTGAAAATGTGCTTATCTCAGCCAGCAGAGAGGTCAAATCACAGTAATGCAAACTCAGTCAGAGACATAGATTTTCACTTGCAACTTGCTTTAACATGTTTAACAGTGCATGAAATGTTGTCTAAAACAAAAAAGAATGATGCATTTTATAGCTGGATCAGGTTTTATTACATTCTGAATTGGACGTTGAAAATGAGCTTATCTCAGCCAGCAGAGAGGTCAAATCACAGTAATGCAAACTCAGTCAGAGACATAGATTTTCACTTGCAACTTGCTTTAACATGTTTAACAGTGCATGAAATGTTGTCTAAAACAAAAAAGAATGATGCATTTTATAGCTGGATCAGGTTTTATCACTTTCTGAATTGGACGTTGAAAATGAGCTTATCTCAGCCAGCAGAGAGGTCAAATCACAGTAATGCAAACTCAGTCAGAGACATAGATATTCACTTGCAACTTGCTTTAACATGTTTAACAGTGCATGAAATGTTGTCTAAAACAAAAAAGAATGATGCATTTTATAGCTGGATCAGGTTTTATTACATTCTGAATTGGACATTGAAAATGAGCTTATCTCAGCCAGCAGAGAGGTCAAATCACAGTAATGCAAACTCAGTCAGAGACATAGATTTTCACTTGCAACTTGCTTTAATATGTTAAACAGTGCATGAAATGTTGTCTAAAACAAAAAAGAATGATGCATTTTATGGCTGGATCTGTTTTTATCACTTTCTGAAATGGACGTTGAAAATGAGCTTATCTCAGCCAGCAGAGAGGTCAAATCACAGTAATGCAAACTCAGTCAGAGACATAGATTTTCACTTGCAACTTGCTTTAACATGTTTAACAGTGCATGAAATGTTGTCTAAAACAAAAAAGAATGATGCATTTTATAGCTGGATCAGGTTTTATTACATTCTGAATTGGACGTTGAAAATGAGCTTATCTCAGCCAGCAGAGAGGTCAAATCACAGTAATGCAAACTTAGTCAGAGACATAGATTTTCACTTGCAACTTGCTTTAACATGTTTAACAGTGCATGAAATGTTGTCTAAATTAAAAAAGAATGATGCATTTTATGGCTGGATCTGTTTTTATCACTTTCTGAAATGGACGTTGAAAATGAGCTTATCTCAGCCAGCAGAGAGGTCAAATCACAGTAATGCAAACTCAATCAGAGACATAGATTTTCACTTGCAACTTGCTTTAACATGTTTGACAGTGCATGAAATGTTGTCTAAAACAAAAAAGAATGATGCATTTTATAGCTGGATCAGGTTTTATTACATTCTGAATTGGACGTTGAAAATGAGCTTATCTCAGCCAGCAGAGAGGTCAAATCACAGTAATGCAAACTCAGTCAGAGACATAGATTTTCACTTGCAACTTGCTTTAACATGTTTAACAGTGCATGAAATGTTGTCTAAAACAAAAAAGAATGGTGCATTTTATAGCTGGATCAGGTTTTATTACATTCTGAATTGGACGTTGAAAATGAGCTTATCTCAGCCAGCAGAGAGGTCAAATCACAGTAATGCAAACTCAGTCAGAGACATAGATTTTCACTTGCAACTTGCTTTAACATGTTTAACAGTGCATGAAATGTTGTCTAAAACAAAAAAGAATGATGCATTTTATGGCTGGATCTGTTTTTATCACTTTCTGAAATGGACGTTGAAAATGAGCTTATCTCAGCCAGCAGAGAGGTCAAATCACAGTAATGCAAACTCAGTCAGAGACATAGATTTTCACTTGCAACTTGCTTTAACATGTTTAACAGTGCATGAAATGTTGTCTAAAACAAAAAAGAATGATGCATTTTATAGCTGGATCAGGTTTTATTACATTCTGAATTGGACGTTGAAAATGAGCTTATCTCAGCCAGCAGAGAGGTCAAATCACAGTAATGCAAACTTAGTCAGAGACATAGATTTTCACTTGCAACTTGCTTTAACATGTTTAACAGTGCATGAAATGTTGTCTAAAACAAAAAAGAATGATGCATTTTATAGCTGGATCAGGTTTTATTACATTCTGAATTGGACGTTGAAAATGAGCTTATCTCAGCCAGCAGAGAGGTCAAATCACAGTAATGCAAACTCAGTCAGAGACATAGATTTTCACTTGCAACTTGCTTTAACATGTTTAACAGTGCATGAAATGTTGTCTAAAACAAAAAAGAATGATGCATTTTATAGCTGGATCTGGTTTTATTACATTCTGAATTGGACGTTGAAAATGAGCTTATCTCAGCCAGCAGAGAGGTCAAATCACAGTAATGCAAACTTAGTCAGAGACATAGATTTTCACTTGCAACTTGCTTTAACATGTTTAACAGTGCATGAAATGTTGTCTAAAACAAAAAAGAATGATGCATTTTATAGCTGGATCAGGTTTTATTACATTCTGAATTGGACGTTGAAAATGAGCTTATCTCAGCCAGCAGAGAGGTCAAATCACAGTAATGCAAACTCAGTCAGAGACATAGATTTTCACTTGCAACTTGCTTTAACATGTTTAACAGTGCATGAAATGTTGTCTAAAACAAAAAAGAATGATGCATTTTATGGCTGGATCTGTTTTTATCACTTTCTGAAATGGACGTTGAAAATGAGCTTATCTCAGCCAGCAGAGAGGTCAAATCACAGTAATGCAAACTCAGTCAGAGACATAGATTTTCACTTGCAACTTGCTTTAACATGTTTAACAGTGCATGAAATGTTGTCTAAAACAAAAAAGAATGATGCATTTTATAGCTGGATCAGGTTTTATTACATTCTGAATTGGACGTTGAAAATGAGCTTATCTCAGCCAGCAGAGAGGTCAAATCACAGTAATGCAAACTTAGTCAGAGACATAGATTTTCACTTGCAACTTGCTTTAACATGTTTAACAGTGCATGAAATGTTGTCTAAATTAAAAAAGAATGATGCATTTTATGGCTGGATCTGGTTTTATCACTTTCTGAAATGGACGTTGAAAATGAGCTTATCTCAGCCAGCAGAGAGGTCAAATCACAGTAATGCAAACTCAGTCAGAGACATAGATTTTCACTTGCAACTTGCTTTGACATGTTTAACAGTGCATGAAATGTTGTCTAAAACAAAAAAGAATGATGCATTTTATAGCTGGATCAGGTTTTATTACATTCTGAATTGGACGTTGAAAATGAGCTTATCTCAGCCAGCAGAGAGGTCAAATCACAGTAATGCAAACTCAGTCAGAGACATAGATTTTCACTTGCAACTTGCTTTAACATGTTTAACAGTGCATGAAATGTTGTCTAAAACAAAAAAGAATGATGCATTTTATGGCTGGATCAGGTTTTATTACATTCTGAATTGGACGTTGAAAATGAGCTTATCTCAGCCAGCAGAGAGGTCAAATCACAGTAATGCAAACTCAGTCAGAGACATAGATTTTCACTTGCAACTTGCTTTAACATGTTTAACAGTGCATGAAATGTTGTCTAAAACAAAAAAGAATGATGCATTTTATAGCTGGATCTGTTTTTATCACTTTCTGAATTGGACGTTGAAAATGAGCTTATCTCAGCCAGCAGAGAGGTCAAATCACAGTAATGCAAACTCAGTCAGAGACATAGATTTTCACTTGAAACTTGCTTTAACATGTTTAACAGTGCACGAAATGTTGTCTAAAACAAAAAAGAATGGTGCATTTTATAGCTGGATCTGGTTTTATTACATTCTGAATTGGACGTTGAAAATGAGCTTATCTCAGCCAGCAGAGAGGTCAAATCACAGTAATGCAAACTTAGTCAGAGACATAGATTTTCACTTGCAACTTGCTTTAACATGTTTAACAGTGCATAAAATGTTGTCTAAATTAAAAAAGAATGATGCATTTTATGGCTGGATCTGGTTTTATCACTTTCTGAAATGGACGTTGAAAATGAGCTTATCTCAGCCAGCAGAGAGGTCAAATCACAGTAATGCAAACTCAGTCAGAGACATAGATTTTCACTTGCAACTTGCTTTAACATGTTTAACAGTGCATGAAATGTTGTCTAAAACAAAAAAGAATGATGCATTTTATAGCTGGATCAGGTTTTATTACATTCTGAATTGGACGTTGAAAATGAGCTTATCTCAGCCAGCAGAGAGGTCAAATCACAGTAATGCAAACTCAGTCAGAGACATAGATTTTCACTTGCAACTTGCTTTAACATGTTTAACAGTGCATGAAATGTTGTCTAAAACAAAAAAGAATGATGCATTTTATAGCTGGATCTGGTTTTATTACATTCTGAATTGGACGTTGAAAATGAGCTTATCTCAGCCAGCAGAGAGGTCAAATCACAGTAATGCAAACTCAGTCAGAGACATAGATTTTCACTTGCAACTTGCTTTAACATGTTTAACAGTGCATGAAATGTTGTCTAAAACAAAAAAGAATGATGCATTTTATAGCTGGATCTGGTTTTATTACATTCTGAATTGGACGTTGAAAATGAGCTTATCTCAGCCAGCAGAGAGGTCAAATCACAGTAATGCAAACTCAGTCAGAGACATAGATTTTCACTTGCAACTTGCTTTAACATGTTTAACAGTGCATGAAATGTTGTCTAAAACAAAAAAGAATGATGCATTTTATGGCTGGATCTGGGTTTATTACATTCTGAATTGGACGTTGAAAATGAGCTTATCTCAGCCAGCAGAGAGGTCAAATCACAGTAATGCAAACTCAGTCAGAGACATAGATTTTCACTTGCTACTTGCTTTAACATGTTTAACAGTGCATGAAATGTTGTCTAAAACAAAAAAGAATGATGCATTTTATAGCTGGATCAGGTTTTATTACATTCTGAATTGGACGTTGAAAATGAGCTTATCTCAGCCAGCAGAGAGGTCAAATCACAGTAATGCAAACTTAGTCAGAGACATAGATTTTCACTTGCAACTTGCTTTAACATGTTTAACAGTGCATGAAATGTTGTATAAAACAAAAAAGAATGATGCATTTTATGGCTGGATCTGGTTTTAGTACATTCTGAATTGGACGTTGAAAATGAGCTTATCTCAGCCAGCAGAGAGGTCAAATCACAGTAATGCAAACTCAGTCAGAGACATAGATTTTCACTTGCAACTTGCTTTAACATGTTTAACAGTGCATGAAATGTTGTCTAAAACAAAAAAGAATGATGCATTTTATGGCTGGATCTGGTTTTATTACATTCTGAATTGGACGTTGAAAATGAGCTTATCTCAGCCAGCAGAGAGGTCAAATCACAGTAATGCAAACTCAGTCAGAGACATAGATTTTCACTTGCAACTTGCTTTAACATGTTTAACAGTGCATGAAATGTTGTCTAAAACAAAAAAGAATGATGCATTTTATGGCTGGATCTGTTTTTATCACTTTCTGAATTGGACGTTGAAAATGAGCTTATCTCAGCCAGCAGAGAGGTCAAATCACAGTAATGCAAACTCAGTCAGAGACATAGATTTTCACTTGCAACTTGCTTTAACATGTTTAACAGTGCATGAAATGTTGTCTAAAACAAAAAAGAATGATGCATTTTATAGCTGGATCAGGTTTTATTACATTCTGAATTGGACGTTGAAAATGTGCTTATCTCAGCCAGCAGAGAGGTCAAATCACAGTAATGCAAACTCAGTCAGAGACATAGATTTTCACTTGCAACTTGCTTTAACATGTTTAACAGTGCATGAAATGTTGTCTAAAACAAAAAAGAATGATGCATTTTATAGCTGGATCAGGTTTTATTACATTCTGAATTGGACGTTGAAAATGAGCTTATCTCAGCCAGCAGAGAGGTCAAATCACAGTAATGCAAACTCAGTCAGAGACATAGATTTTCACTTGCAACTTGCTTTAACATGTTTAACAGTGCATGAAATGTTGTCTAAAACAAAAAAGAATGATGCATTTTATAGCTGGATCAGGTTTTATCACTGTCTGAATTGGACGTTGAAAATGAGCTTATCTCAGCCAGCAGAGAGGTCAAATCACAGTAATGCAAACTCAGTCAGAGACATAGATTTTCACTTGCAACTTGCTTTAACATGTTTAACAGTGCATGAAATGTTGTCTAAAACAAAAAAGAATGATGCATTTTATAGCTGGATCAGGTTTTATTACATTCTGAATTGGACGTTGAAAATGAGCTTATCTCAGCCAGCAGAGAGGTCAAATCACAGTAATGCAAACTCAGTCAGAGACATAGATTTTCACTTGCAACTTGCTTTAATATGTTTAACAGTGCATGAAATGTTGTCTAAAACAAAAAAGAATGATGCATTTTATGGCTGGATCTGTTTTTATCACTTTCTGAAATGGACGTTGAAAATGAGCTTATCTCAGCCAGCAGAGAGGTCAAATCATAGTAATGCAAACTCAGTCAGAGACATAGATTTTCACTTGCAACTTGCTTTAACATGTTTAACAGTGCATGAAATGTTGTCTAAAACAAAAAAGAATGATGCATTTTATAGCTGGATCAGGTTTTATTACATTCTGAATTGGACGTTGAAAATGAGCTTATCTCAGCCAGCAGAGAGGTCAAATCACAGTAATGCAAACTTAGTCAGAGACATAGATTTTCACTTGCAACTTGCTTTAACATGTTTAACAGTGCATGAAATGTTGTCTAAAACAAAAAAGAATGATGCATTTTATAGCTGGATCAGGTTTTATTACATTCTGAATTGGACGTTGAAAATGAGCTTATCTCAGCCAGCAGAGAGGTCAAATCACAGTAATGCAAACTCAGTCAGAGACATAGATTTTCACTTGCAACTTGCTTTAACATGTTTAACAGTACATGAAATGTTGTCTAAAACAAAAAAGAATGATGCATTTTATGGCTGGATCTGGTTTTATTACATTCTGAATTGGACGTTGAAAATGAGCTTATCTCAGCCAGCAGAGAGGTCAAATCACAGTAATGCAAACTCAGTCAGAGACATAGATTTTCACTTGCAACTTGCTTTAACATGTTTAACAGTGCATGAAATGTTGTCTAAATTAAAAAAGAATGATGCATTTTATGGCTGGATCTGGTTTTATCACTTTCTGAAATGGACGTTGAAAATGAGCTTATCTCAGCCAGCAGAGAGGTCAAATCACAGTAATGCAAACTCAGTCAGAGACATAGATTTTCACTTGCAACTTGCTTTAACATGTTTAACAGTGCATGAAATGTTGTCTAAAACAAAAAAGAATGATGCATTTTATAGCTGGATCAGGTTTTATTACATTCTGAATTGGACGTTGAAAATGAGCTTATCTCAGCCAGCAGAGAGGTCAAATCACAGTAATGCAAACTCAGTCAGAGACATAGATTTTCACTTGCAACTTGCTTTAACATGTTTAACAGTGCATGAAATGTTGTCTAAAACAAAAAAGAATGATGCATTTTATAGCTGGATCTGGTTTTATTACATTCTGAATTGGACGTTGAAAATGAGCTTATCTCAGCCAGCAGAGAGGTCAAATCACAGTAATGCAAACTCAGTCAGAGACATAGATTTTCACTTGCAACTTGCTTTAACATGTTTAACAGTGCATGAAATGTTGTCTAAAACAAAAAAGAATGATGCATTTTATAGCTGGATCTGGTTTTATTACATTCTGAATTGGACGTTGAAAATGAGCTTATCTCAGCCAGCAGAGAGGTCAAATCACAGTAATGCAAACTCAGTCAGAGACATAGATTTTCACTTGCAACTTGCTTTAACATGTTTAACAGTGCATGAAATGTTGTCTAAAACAAAAAAGAATGATGCATTTTATGGCTGGATCTGGGTTTATTACATTCTGAATTGGACGTTGAAAATGAGCTTATCTCAGCCAGCAGAGAGGTCAAATCACAGTAATGCAAACTCAGTCAGAGACATAGATTTTCACTTGCTACTTGCTTTAACATGTTTAACAGTGCATGAAATGTTGTCTAAAACAAAAAAGAATGATGCATTTTATAGCTGGATCAGGTTTTATTACATTCTGAATTGGACGTTGAAAATGAGCTTATCTCAGCCAGCAGAGAGGTCAAATCACAGTAATGCAAACTTAGTCAGAGACATAGATTTTCACTTGCAACTTGCTTTAACATGTTTAACAGTGCATGAAATGTTGTATAAAACAAAAAAGAATGATGCATTTTATGGCTGGATCTGGTTTTAGTACATTCTGAATTGGACGTTGAAAATGAGCTTATCTCAGCCAGCAGAGAGGTCAAATCACAGTAATGCAAACTCAGTCAGAGACATAGATTTTCACTTGCAACTTGCTTTAACATGTTTAACAGTGCATGAAATGTTGTCTAAAACAAAAAAGAATGATGCATTTTATGGCTGGATCTGGTTTTATTACATTCTGAATTGGACGTTGAAAATGAGCTTATCTCAGCCAGCAGAGAGGTCAAATCACAGTAATGCAAACTCAGTCAGAGACATAGATTTTCACTTGCAACTTGCTTTAACATGTTTAACAGTGCATGAAATGTTGTCTAAAACAAAAAAGAATGATGCATTTTATGGCTGGATCTGTTTTTATCACTTTCTGAATTGGACGTTGAAAATGAGCTTATCTCAGCCAGCAGAGAGGTCAAATCACAGTAATGCAAACTCAGTCAGAGACATAGATTTTCACTTGCAACTTGCTTTAACATGTTTAACAGTGCATGAAATGTTGTCTAAAACAAAAAAGAATGATGCATTTTATAGCTGGATCAGGTTTTATTACATTCTGAATTGGACGTTGAAAATGTGCTTATCTCAGCCAGCAGAGAGGTCAAATCACAGTAATGCAAACTCAGTCAGAGACATAGATTTTCACTTGCAACTTGCTTTAACATGTTTAACAGTGCATGAAATGTTGTCTAAAACAAAAAAGAATGATGCATTTTATAGCTGGATCAGGTTTTATTACATTCTGAATTGGACGTTGAAAATGAGCTTATCTCAGCCAGCAGAGAGGTCAAATCACAGTAATGCAAACTCAGTCAGAGACATAGATTTTCACTTGCAACTTGCTTTAACATGTTTAACAGTGCATGAAATGTTGTCTAAAACAAAAAAGAATGATGCATTTTATAGCTGGATCAGGTTTTATCACTGTCTGAATTGGACGTTGAAAATGAGCTTATCTCAGCCAGCAGAGAGGTCAAATCACAGTAATGCAAACTCAGTCAGAGACATAGATTTTCACTTGCAACTTGCTTTAACATGTTTAACAGTGCATGAAATGTTGTCTAAAACAAAAAAGAATGATGCATTTTATAGCTGGATCAGGTTTTATTACATTCTGAATTGGACGTTGAAAATGAGCTTATCTCAGCCAGCAGAGAGGTCAAATCACAGTAATGCAAACTCAGTCAGAGACATAGATTTTCACTTGCAACTTGCTTTAATATGTTTAACAGTGCATGAAATGTTGTCTAAAACAAAAAAGAATGATGCATTTTATGGCTGGATCTGTTTTTATCACTTTCTGAAATGGACGTTGAAAATGAGCTTATCTCAGCCAGCAGAGAGGTCAAATCATAGTAATGCAAACTCAGTCAGAGACATAGATTTTCACTTGCAACTTGCTTTAACATGTTTAACAGTGCATGAAATGTTGTCTAAAACAAAAAAGAATGATGCATTTTATAGCTGGATCAGGTTTTATTACATTCTGAATTGGACGTTGAAAATGAGCTTATCTCAGCCAGCAGAGAGGTCAAATCACAGTAATGCAAACTTAGTCAGAGACATAGATTTTCACTTGCAACTTGCTTTAACATGTTTAACAGTGCATGAAATGTTGTCTAAAACAAAAAAGAATGATGCATTTTATAGCTGGATCAGGTTTTATTACATTCTGAATTGGACGTTGAAAATGAGCTTATCTCAGCCAGCAGAGAGGTCAAATCACAGTAATGCAAACTCAGTCAGAGACATAGATTTTCACTTGCAACTTGCTTTAACATGTTTAACAGTACATGAAATGTTGTCTAAAACAAAAAAGAATGATGCATTTTATGGCTGGATCTGGTTTTATTACATTCTGAATTGGACGTTGAAAATGAGCTTATCTCAGCCAGCAGAGAGGTCAAATCACAGTAATGCAAACTCAGTCAGAGACATAGATTTTCACTTGCAACTTGCTTTAACATGTTTAACAGTGCATGAAATGTTGTCTAAAACAAAAAAGAAGGATGCATTTTATGGCTGGATCTGGTTTTATTACATTCTGAATTGGACGTTGAAAATGAGCTTATCTCAGCCAGCAGAGAGGTCAAATCACAGTAATGCAAACTCAGTCAGAGACATAGATTTTCACTTACAACTTGCTTTAACATGTTTAACAGTGCATGAAATGTTGTCTAAAACAAAAAAGAATGATGCATTTTATAGCTGGATCAGGTTTTATTACATTCTGAATTGGACGTTGAAAATGAGCTTATCTCAGCCAGCAGAGAGGTCAAATCACAGTAATGCAAACTCAGTCAGAGACATAGATTTTCACTTGCAACTTGCTTTAACATGTTTAACAGTGCATGAAATGTTGTCTAAAACAAAAAAGAATGATGCATTTTATGTCTGGATCAATTTTTATCACTTTCTGAATTGGACGTTGAAAATGAGCTTATCTCAGCCAGCAGAGAGGTCAAATCACAGTAATGCAAACTCAGTCAGAGACATAGATTTTCACTTGCAACTTGCTTTAACATGTTTAACAGTGCATGAAATGTTGTCTAAAACAAAAAAGAATGATGCATTTTATGGCTGGATCTGGTTTTATTACATTCTGAATTGGACGTTGAAAATGAGCTTATCTCAGCCAGCAGAGAGGTCAAATCACAGTAATGCAAACTCAGTCAGAGACATAGATTTTCACTTGCAACTTGCTTTAACATGTTTAACAGTGCATGAAATGTTGTCTAAAACAAAAAAGAATGATGCATTTTATAGCTGGATCAGGTTTTATTACATTCTGAATTGGACGTTGAAAATGAGCTTATCTCAGCCAGCAGAGAGGTCAAATCACAGTAATGCAAACTCAGTCAGAGACATAGATTTTCACTTGCAACTTGCTTTAACATGTTTAACAGTGTATGAAATGTTGTCTAAAACAAAAAAGAATGATGCATTTTATAGCTGGATCTGTTTTTATCACTTTCTGAATTGGACGTTGAAAATGAGCTTATCTCAGCCAGCAGAGAGGTCAAATCACAGTAATGCAAACTCAGTCAGAGACATAGATTTTCACTTGCAACTTGCTTTAACATGTTTAACAGTGCATGAAATGTTGTCTAAAACAAAAAAGAATGATGCATTTTATAGCTGGATCAGGTTTTATTACATTCTGAATTGGACGTTGAAAATGAGCTTATCTCAGCCAGCAGAGAGGTCAAATCACAGTAATGCAAACTCAGTCAGAGACATAGATTTTCACTTGCAACTTGCTTTAACATGTTTAACAGTGCATGAAATGTTGTCTAAAACAAAAAAGAATGATGCATTTTATGGCTGGATCTGTTTTTATCACTTTCTGAAATGGACGTTGAAAATGAGCTTATCTCAGCCAGCAGAGAGGTCAAATCACAGTAATGCAAACTCAGTCAGAGACATAGATTTTCACTTGCAACTTGCTTTAACATGTTTAACAGTGCATGAAATGTTGTCTAAAACAAAAAAGAATGATGCATTTTATAGCTGGATCAGGTTTTATTACATTCTGAATTGGACGTTGAAAATGAGCTTATCTCAGCCAGCAGAGAGGTCAAATCACAGTAATGCAAACTTAGTCAGAGACATAGATTTTCACTTGCAACTTGCTTTAACATGTTTAACAGTGCATGAAATGTTGTCTAAATTAAAAAAGAATGATGCATTTTATGGCTGGATCTGGTTTTATCACTTTCTGAAATGGACGTTGAAAATGAGCTTATCTCAGCCAGCAGAGAGGTCAAATCACAGTAATGCAAACTCAGTCAGAGACATAGATTTTCACTTGCAACTTGCTTTAACATGTTTAACAGTGCATGAAATGTTGTCTAAAACAAAAAAGAATGATGCATTTTATAGCTGGATCAGGTTTTATTACATTTTGAATTGGACGTTGAAAATGAGCTTATCTCAGCCAGCAGAGAGGTCAAATCACAGTAATGCAAACTCAGTCAGAGACATAGATTTTCACTTGCAACTTGCTTTAACATGTTTAACAGTGCATGAAATGTTGTCTAAAACAAAAAAGAATGATGCATTTTATGGCTGGATCAGGTATTATTACATTCTGAATTGGACGTTGAAAATGAGCTTATCTCAGCCAGCAGAGAGGTCAAATCACAGTAATGCAAACTCAGTCAGAGACATAGATTTTCACTTGCAACTTGCTTTAACATGTTTAACAGTGCATAAAATGTTATCTAAAACAAAAAAGAATGATGCATTTTATAGCTGGATTAGGTTTTATTACATTCTGAATTGGACGTTGAAAATGAGCTTATCTCAGCCTGCAGAGAGGTCAAATCACAGTAATGCAAACTTAGTCAGAGACATAGATTTTCACTTGCAACTTGCTTTAACATGTTTAACAGTGCATGAAATGTTGTCTAAAACAAAAAAGAATGATGCATTTTATAGCTGGATCTGTTTTTATCACTTTCTGAATTGGACGTTGAAAATGAGCTTATCTCAGCCAGCAGAGAGGTCAAATCACAGTAATGCAAACTCAGTCAGAGACATAGATTTTCACTTGCAACTTGCTTTAACATGTTTAACAGTGCATGAAATGTTGTCTAAAACAAAAAAGAATGATGCATTTTATAGCTGGATCAGGTTTTATTACATTCTGAATTGGACGTTGAAAATGAGCTTATCTCAGCCAGCAGAGAGGTCAAATCACAGTAATGCAAACTCAGTCAGAGACATAGATTTTCACTTGCAACTTGCTTTAACATGTTTAACAGTGCATGAAATGTTGTCTAAAACAAAAAAGAATGATGCATTTTATGGCTGGATCTGTTTTTATCACTTTCTGAAATGGACGTTGAAAATGAGCTTATCTCAGCCAGCAGAGAGGTCAAATCACAGTAATGCAAACTCAGTCAGAGACATAGATTTTCACTTGCAACTTGCTTTAACATGTTTAACAGTGCATGAAATGTTGTCTAAAACAAAAAAGAATGATGCATTTTATAGCTGGATCAGGTTTTATTACATTCTGAATTGGACGTTGAAAATGAGCTTATCTCAGCCAGCAGAGAGGTCAAATCACAGTAATGCAAACTTAGTCAGAGACATAGATTTTCACTTGCAACTTGCTTTAACATGTTTAACAGTGCATGAAATGTTGTCTAAATTAAAAAAGAATGATGCATTTTATGGCTGGATCTGGTTTTATCACTTTCTGAAATGGACGTTGAAAATGAGCTTATCTCAGCCAGCAGAGAGGTCAAATCACAGTAATGCAAACTCAGTCAGAGACATAGATTTTCACTTGCAACTTGCTTTAACATGTTTAACAGTGCATGAAATGTTGTCTAAAACAAAAAAGAATGATGCATTTTATAGCTGGATCAGGTTTTATTACATTTTGAATTGGACGTTGAAAATGAGCTTATCTCAGCCAGCAGAGAGGTCAAATCACAGTAATGCAAACTCAGTCAGAGACATAGATTTTCACTTGCAACTTGCTTTAACATGTTTAACAGTGCATGAAATGTTGTCTAAAACAAAAAAGAATGATGCATTTTATGGCTGGATCAGGTATTATTACATTCTGAATTGGACGTTGAAAATGAGCTTATCTCAGCCAGCAGAGAGGTCAAATCACAGTAATGCAAACTCAGTCAGAGACATAGATTTTCACTTGCAACTTGCTTTAACATGTTTAACAGTGCATAAAATGTTATCTAAAACAAAAAAGAATGATGCATTTTATAGCTGGATTAGGTTTTATTACATTCTGAATTGGACGTTGAAAATGAGCTTATCTCAGCCTGCAGAGAGGTCAAATCACAGTAATGCAAACTTAGTCAGAGACATAGATTTTCACTTGCAACTTGCTTTAACATGTTTAACAGTGCATGAAATGTTGTCTAAAACAAAAAAGAATGATGCATTTTATGTCTGGATCAATTTTTATCACTTTCTGAATTGGACGTTGAAAATGAGCTTATCTCAGCCAGCAGAGAGGTCAAATCACAGTAATGCAAACTCAGTCAGAGACATAGATTTTCACTTGCAACTTGCTTTAACATGTTTAACAGTGCATGAAATGTTGTCTAAAACAAAAAAGAATGATGCATTTTATGGCTGGATCTGGTTTTATTACATTCTGAATTGGACGTTGAAAATGAGCTTATCTCAGCCAGCAGAGAGGTCAAATCACAGTAATGCAAACTCAGTCAGAGACATAGATTTTCACTTGCAACTTGCTTTAACATGTTTAACAGTGCATGAAATGTTGTCTAAAACAAAAAAGAATGATGCATTTTATGGCTGGATCTGGTTTTATTACATTCTGAATTGGACGTTGAAAATGAGCTTATCTCAGCCAGCAGAGAGGTCAAATCACAGTAATGCAAACTCAGTCAGAGACATAGATTTTCACTTGCAACTTGCTTTAACATGTTTAACAGTGCATGAAATGTTGTCTAAAACAAAAAAGAATGATGCATTTTATAGCTGGATCTGTTTTTATCACTTTCTGAATTGGACGTTGAAAATGAGCTTATCTCAGCCAGCAGAGAGGTCAAATCACAGTAATGCAAACTCAGTCAGAGACATAGATTTTCACTTGCAACTTGCTTTAACATGTTTAACAGTGCATGAAATGTTGTCTAAAACAAAAAAGAATGATGCATTTTATAGCTGGATCAGGTTTTATTACATTCTGAATTGGACGTTGAAAATGAGCTTATCTCAGCCAGCAGAGAGGTCAAATCACAGTAATGCAAACTCAGTCAGAGACATAGATTTTCACTTGCAACTTGCTTTAACATGTTTAACAGTGCATGAAATGTTGTCTAAAACAAAAAAGAATGATGCATTTTATGGCTGGATCTGTTTTTATCACTTTCTGAAATGGACGTTGAAAATGAGCTTATCTCAGCCAGCAGAGAGGTCAAATCACAGTAATGCAAACTCAGTCAGAGACATAGATTTTCACTTGCAACTTGCTTTAACATGTTTAACAGTGCATGAAATGTTGTCTAAAACAAAAAAGAATGATGCATTTTATAGCTGGATCAGGTTTTATTACATTCTGAATTGGACGTTGAAAATGAGCTTATCTCAGCCAGCAGAGAGGTCAAATCACAGTAATGCAAACTTAGTCAGAGACATAGATTTTCACTTGCAACTTGCTTTAACATGTTTAACAGTGCATGAAATGTTGTCTAAATTAAAAAAGAATGATGCATTTTATAGCTGGATCAGGTTTTATTACATTCTGAATTGGACGTTGAAAATGAGCTTATCTCAGCCAGCAGAGAGGTCAAATCACAGTAATGCATAACTTAGTCAGAGACATAGATTTTCACTTGCAACTTGCTTTAACATGTTTAACAGTGCATGAAATGTTGTCTAAATTAAAAAAGAATGATGCATTTTATGGCTGGATCTGGTTTTATCACTTTCTGAAATGGACGTTGAAAATGAGCTTATCTCAGCCAGCAGAGAGGTCAAATCACAGTAATGCAAACTCAGTCAGAGACATAGATTTTCACTTGCAACTTGCTTTAACATGTTTAACAGTGCATGAAATGTTGTCTAAAACAAAAAAGAATGATGCATTTTATAGCTGGATCAGGTTTTATTACATTCTGAATTGGACGTTGAAAATGAGCTTATCTCAGCCAGCAGAGAGGTCAAATCACAGTAATGCAAACTCAGTCAGAGACATAGATTTTCACTTGCAACTTGCTTTAACATGTTTAACAGTGCATGAAATGTTGTCTAAAACAAAAAAGAATGATGCATTTTATGGCTGGATCAGGTTTTATTACATTCTGAATTGGACGTTGAAAATGAGCTTATCTCAGCCAGCAGAGAGGTCAAATCACAGTAATGCAAACTCAGTCAGAGACATAGATTTTCACTTGCAACTTGCTTTAACATGTTTAACAGTGCATGAAATGTTATCTAAAACAAAAAAGAATGATGCATTTTATAGCTGGATTAGGTTTTATTACATTCTGAATTGGACGTTGAAAATGAGCTTATCTCAGCCTGCAGAGAGGTCAAATCACAGTAATGCAAACTTAGTCAGAGACATAGATTTTCACTTGCAACTTGCTTTAACATGTTTAACAGTGCATGAAATGTTGTCTAAAACAAAAAAGAATGATGCATTTTATAGCTGGATCTGTTTTTATCACTTTCTGAATTGGACGTTGAAAATGAGCTTATCTCAGCCAGCAGAGAGGTCAAATCACAGTAATGCAAACTCAGTCAGAGACATAGATTTTCACTTGCAACTTGCTTTAACATGTTTAACAGTGCATGAAATGTTGTCTAAAACAAAAAAGAATGGTGGATTTTATAGCTGGATCAGGTTTTATTACATTCTGAATTGGACGTTGAAAATGAGCTTATCTCAGCCAGCAGAGAGGTCAAATCACAGTAATGCAAACTCAGTCAGAGACATAGATTTTCACTTGCAACTTGCTTTAACATGTTTAACAGTGCATGAAATGTTGTCTAAAACAAAAAAGAATGATGCATTTTATGGCTGGATCTGTTTTTATCACTTTCTGAAATGGACGTTGAAAATGAGCTTATCTCAGCCAGCAGAGAGGTCAAATCACAGTAATGCAAACTCAGTCAGAGACATAGATTTTCACTTGCAACTTGCTTTAACATGTTTAACAGTGCATGAAATGTTGTCTAAAACAAAAAAGAATGATGCATTTTATAGCTGGATCAGGTTTTTTTACATTCTGAATTGGACGTTGAAAATGAGCTTATCTCAGCCAGCAGAGAGGTCAAATCACAGTAATGCAAACTTAGTCAGAGACATAGATTTTCACTTGCAACTTGCTTTAACATGTTTAACAGTGCATGAAATGTTGTCTAAAACAAAAAAGAATGATGCATTTTATAGCTGGATCAGGTTTTATTACATTCTGAATTGGACGTTGAAAATGAGCTTATCTCAGCCAGCAGAGAGGTCAAATCACAGTAATGCAAACTCAGTCAGAGACATAGATTTTCACTTGCAACTTGCTTTAACATGTTTAACAGTGCATGAAATGTTGTCTAAAACAAAAAAGAATGATGCATTTTATAGCTGGATCAGGTTTTATTACATTCTGAATTGGACGTTGAAAATGAGCTTATCTCAGCCAGCAGAGAGGTCAAATCACAGTAATGCAAACTCAGTCAGAGACATAGATTTTCACTTGCAACTTGCTTTAACATGTTTAACAGTGCATGAAATGTTGTCTAAAACAAAAAAGAATGATGCATTTTATGGCTGGATCTGGGTTTATTACATTCTGAATTGGACGTTGAAAATGAGCTTATCTCAGCCAGCAGAGAGGTCAAATCACAGTAATGCAAACTCAGTCAGAGACATAGATTTTCACTTGCAACTTGCTATAACAAGTTTAACAATGCATGAAATGTTGTCTAAAACAAAAAAGAATGATGCATTTTATAGCTGGATCTGGTTTTATTACATTCTGAATTGGACGTTGAAAATGAGCTTATCTCAGCCAGCAGAGAGGTCAAATCACAGTAATGCAAACTTAGTCAGAGACATAGATTTTCACTTGCAACTTGCTTTAACATGTTTAACAGTGCATGAAATGTTGTCTAAATTAAAAAAGAATGATGCATTTTATGGCTGGATCTGGTTTTATCACTTTCTGAAATGGACGTTGAAAATGAGCTTATCTCAGCCAGCAGAGAGGTCAAATCACAGTAATGCAAACTCAGTCAGAGACATAGATTTTCACTTGCAACTTGCTTTAACATGTTTAACAGTGCATGAAATGTTGTCTAAAACAAAAAAGAATGATGCATTTTATAGCTGGATCAGGTTTTATTACATTCTGAATTGGACGTTGAAAATGAGCTTATCTCAGCCAGCAGAGAGGTCAAATCACAGTAATGCAAACTCAGTCAGAGACATAGATTTTCACTTGCAACTTGCTTTAACATGTTTAACAGTGCATGAAATGTTGTCTAAAACAAAAAAGAATGATGCATTTTATGGCTGGATCTGTTTTTATCACTTTCTGAAATGGACGTTGAAAATGAGCTTATCTCAGCCAGCAGAGAGGTCAAATCACAGTAATGCAAACTCAGTCAGAGACATAGATTTTCACTTGCAACTTGCTTTAACATGTTTAACAGTGCATGAAATGTTGTCTAAAACAAAAAAGAATGATGCATTTTATAGCTGGATCAGGTTTTATTACATTCTGAATTGGACGTTGAAAATGAGCTTATCTCAGCCAGCAGAGAGGTCAAATCACAGTAATGCAAACTTAGTCAGAGACATAGATTTTCACTTGCAACTTGCTTTAACATGTTTAACAGTGCATGAAATGTTGTCTAAAACAAAAAAGAATGATGCATTTTATAGCTGGATCAGGTTTTATTACATTCTGAATTGGACGTTGAAAATGAGCTTATCTCAGCCAGCAGAGAGGTCAAATCACAGTAATGCAAACTCAGTCAGAGACATAGATTTTCACTTGCAACTTGCTTTAACATGTTTAACAGTGCATGAAATGTTGTCTAAAACAAAAAAGAATGATGCATTTTATGGCTGGATCTGTTTTTATCACTTTCTGAATTGGACGTTGAAAATGAGCTTATCTCAGCCAGCAGAGAGGTCAAATCACAGTAATGCAAACTCAGTCAGAGACATAGATTTTCACTTGCAACTTGCTTTAACATGTTTAACAGTGCATGAAATGTTGTCTAAAACAAAAAAGAATGATGCATTTTATGGCTGGATCTGGTTTTATTACATTCTGAATTGGACGTTGAAAATGAGCTTATCTCAGCCAGCAGAGAGGTCAAATCACAGTAATGCAAACTTAGTCAGAGACATAGATTTTCACTTGCAACTTGCTTTAACATGTTTAACAGTGCATGAAATGTTGTCTAAATTAAAAAAGAATGATGCATTTTATGGCTGGATCTGGTTTTATCACTTTCTGAAATGGACGTTGAAAATGAGCTTATCTCAGCCAGCAGAGAGGTCAAATCACAGTAATGCAAACTCAGTCAGAGACATAGATTTTCACTTGCAACTTGCTTTAACATGTTTAACAGTGCATGAAATGTTGTCTAAAACAAAAAAGAATGATGCATTTTATAGCTGGATCAGGTTTTATTACATTCTGAATTGGACGTTGAAAATGAGCTTATCTCAGCCAGCAGAGAGGTCAAATCACAGTAATGCAAACTCAGTCAGAGACATAGATTTTCACTTGCAACTTGCTTTAACATGTTTAACAGTGCATGAAATGTTGTCTAAAACAAAAAAGAATGATGCATTTTATAGCTGGATCTGGTTTTATTACATTCTGAATTGGACGTTGAAAATGAGCTTATCTCAGCCAGCAGAGAGGTCAAATCACAGTAATGCAAACTCAGTCAGAGACATAGATTTTCACTTGCAACTTGCTTTAACATGTTTAACAGTGCATGAAATGTTGTCTAAAACAAAAAAGAATGATGCATTTTATAGCTGGATCTGGTTTTATTACATTCTGAATTGGACGTTGAAAATGAGCTTATCTCAGCCAGCAGAGAGGTCAAATCACAGTAATGCAAACTCAGTCAGAGACATAGATTTTCACTTGCTACTTGCTTTAACATGTTTAACAGTGCATGAAATGTTGTCTAAAACAAAAAAGAATGATGCATTTTATAGCTGGATCAGGTTTTATTACATTCTGAATTGGACGTTGAAAATGAGCTTATCTCAGCCAGCAGAGAGGTCAAATCACAGTAATGCAAACTTAGTCAGAGACATAGATTTTCACTTGCAACTTGCTTTAACATGTTTAACAGTGCATGAAATGTTGTCTAAAACAAAAAGAATGATGCATTTTATGGCTGGATCTGGTTTTATTACATTCTGAATTGGACGTTGAAAATGAGCTTATCTCAGCCAGCAGAGAGGTCAAATCACAGTAATGCAAACTCAGTCAGAGACATAGATTTTCACTTGCAACTTGCTTTAACATGTTTAACAGTGCATGAAATGTTGTCTAAAACAAAAAAGAATGATGCATTTTATAGCTGGATCAGGTTTTATTACATTCTGAATTGGACGTTGAAAATGAGCTTATCTCAGCCAGCAGAGAGGTCAAATCACAGTAATGCAAACTCAGTCAGAGACATAGATTTTCACTTGCAACTTGCTTTAACATGTTTAACAGTGCATGAAATGTTGTCTAAAACAAAAAAGAATGATGCATTTTATGGCTGGATCTGTTTTTATCACTTTCTGAAATGGACGTTGAAAATGAGCTTATCTCAGCCAGCAGAGAGGTCAAATCACAGTAATGCAAACTCAGTCAGAGACATAGATTTTCACTTGCAACTTGCTTTAACATGTTTAACAGTGCATGAAATGTTGTCTAAAACAAAAAAGAATGATGCATTTTATAGCTGGATCAGGTTTTATTACATTCTGAATTGGACGTTGAAAATGAGCTTATCTCAGCCAGCAGAGAGGTCAAATCACAGTAATGCAAACTTAGTCAGAGACATAGATTTTCACTTGCAACTTGCTTTAACATGTTTAACAGTGCATGAAATGTTGTCTAAAACAAAAAAGAATGATGCATTTTATAGCTGGATCAGGTTTTATTACATTCTGAATTGGACGTTGAAAATGAGCTTATCTCAGCCAGCAGAGAGGTCAAATCACAGTAATGCAAACTCAGTCAGAGACATAGATTTTCACTTGCAACTTGCTTTAACATGTTTAACAGTGCATGAAATGTTGTCTAAAACAAAAAAGAATGATGCATTTTATGGCTGGATCTGTTTTTATCACTTTCTGAATTGGACGTTGAAAATGAGCTTATCTCAGCCAGCAGAGAGGTCAAATCACAGTAATGCAAACTCAGTCAGAGACATAGATTTTCACTTGCAACTTGCTTTAACATGTTTAACAGTGCATGAAATGTTGTCTAAAACAAAAAAGAATGATGCATTTTATGGCTGGATCTGGTTTTATTACATTCTGAATTGGACGTTGAAAATGAGCTTATCTCAGCCAGCAGAGAGGTCAAATCACAGTAATGCAAACTTAGTCAGAGACATAGATTTTCACTTGCAACTTGCTTTAACATGTTTAACAGTGCATGAAATGTTGTCTAAATTAAAAAAGAATGATGCATTTTATGGCTGGATCTGGTTTTATCACTTTCTGAAATGGACGTTGAAAATGAGCTTATCTCAGCCAGCAGAGAGGTCAAATCACAGTAATGCAAACTCAGTCAGAGACATAGATTTTCACTTGCAACTTGCTTTAACATGTTTAACAGTGCATGAAATGTTGTCTAAAACAAAAAAGAATGATGCATTTTATAGCTGGATCTGGTTTTATTACATTCTGAATTGGACGTTGAAAATGAGCTTATCTCAGCCAGCAGAGAGGTCAAATCACAGTAATGCAAACTCAGTCAGAGACATAGATTTTCACTTGCAACTTGCTTTAACATGTTTAACAGTGCATGAAATGTTGTCTAAAACAAAAAAGAATGATGCATTTTATAGCTGGATCTGGTTTTATTACATTCTGAATTGGACGTTGAAAATGAGCTTATCTCAGCCAGCAGAGAGGTCAAATCACAGTAATGCAAACTCAGTCAGAGACATAGATTTTCACTTGCTACTTGCTTTAACATGTTTAACAGTGCATGAAATGTTGTCTAAAACAAAAAAGAATGATGCATTTTATAGCTGGATCAGGTTTTATTACATTCTGAATTGGACGTTGAAAATGAGCTTATCTCAGCCAGCAGAGAGGTCAAATCACAGTAATGCAAACTTAGTCAGAGACATAGATTTTCACTTGCAACTTGCTTTAACATGTTTAACAGTGCATGAAATGTTGTCTAAAACAAAAAGAATGATGCATTTTATGGCTGGATCTGGTTTTATTACATTCTGAATTGGACGTTGAAAATGAGCTTATCTCAGCCAGCAGAGAGGTCAAATCACAGTAATGCAAACTCAGTCAGAGACATAGATTTTCACTTGCAACTTGCTTTAACATGTTTAACAGTGCATGAAATGTTGTCTAAAACAAAAAAGAATGATGCATTTTATAGCTGGATCAGGTTTTATTACATTCTGAATTGGACGTTGAAAATGAGCTTATCTCAGCCAGCAGAGAGGTCAAATCACAGTAATGCAAACTCAGTCAGAGACATAGATTTTCACTTGCAACTTTCTTTAACATGTTTAACAGTGCATGAAATGTTGTCTAAAACAAAAAGAATGATGCATTTTATAGCTGGATCTGTTTTTATCACTTTCTGAATTGGACGTTGAAAATGAGCTTATCTCAGCCAGCAGAGAGGTCAAATCACAGTAATGCAAACTCAGTCAGAGACATAGATTTTCACTTGCAACTTGCTTTAACATGTTTAACAGTGCATGAAATGTTGTCTAAAACAAAAAAGAATGATGCATTTTATAGCTGGATCAGGTTTTATTACATTCTGAATTGGACGTTGAAAATGAGCTCATCTCAGCCAGCAGAGAGGTCAAATCACAGTAATGCAAACTCAGTCAGAGACATAGATTTTCACTTGCAACTTGCTTTAACATGTTTAACAGTGCATGAAATGTTGTCTAAAACAAAAAAGAATGATGCATTTTATGGCTGGATCTGTTTTTATCACTTTCTGAAATGGACGTTGAAAATGAGCTTATCTCAGCCAGCAGAGAGGTCAAATCACAGTAATGCAAACTCAGTCAAAGACATAGATTTTCACTTGCAACTTGCTTTAACATGTTTAACAGTGCATGAAATGTTGTCTAAAACAAAAAAGAATGATGCATTTTATAGCTGGATCAGGTTTTATTACATTCTGAATTGGACGTTGAAAATGAGCTTATCTCAGCCAGCAGAGAGGTCAAATCACAGTAATGCAAACTCAGTCAGAGACATAGATTTTCACTTGCAACTTGCTTTAACATGTTTAACAGTGCATGAAATGTTGTCTAAAACAAAAAAGAATGATGCATTTTATGGCTGGATCTGGTTTTATTACATTCTGAATTGGACGTTGAAAATGAGCTTATCTCAGCCAGCAGAGAGGTCAAATCACAGTAATGCAAACTCAGTCAGAGACATAGATTTTCACTTGCAACTTGCTTTAACATGTTTAACAGTGCATGAAATGTTGTCTAAAACAAAAAAGAATGATGCATTTTATGGCTGGATCTGGTTTTATTACATTCTGAATTGGACGTTGAAAATGAGCTTATCTCAGCCAGCAGAGAGGTCAAATCACAGTAATGCAAACTTAGTCAGAGACATAGATTTTCACTTGCAACTTGCTTTAACATGTTTAACAGTGCATGAAATGTTGTCTAAAACAAAAAAGAATGATGCATTTTATGGCTGGATCAGGTTTTATTACATTCTGAATTGGACGTTGAAAATGAGCTTATCTCAGCCAGCAGAGAGGTCAAATCACAGTAATGCAAACTTAGTCAGAGACATAGATTTTCACTTGCAACTTGCTTTAACATGTTTAACAGTGCATGAAATGTTGTCTAAAACAAAAAAGAATGATGCATTTTATAGCTGGATCTGGTTTTATTACATTCTGAATTGGACGTTGAAAATGAGCTTATCTCAGCCAGCAGAGAGGTCAAATCACAGTAATGCAAACTCAGTCAGAGACATAGATTTTCACTTGCAACTTGCTTTAACATGTTTAACAGTGCATGAAATGTTGTCTAAAACAAAAAAGAATGATGCATTTTATAGCTGGATCAGGTTTTATTACATTCTGAATTGGACGTTGAAAATGAGCTTATCTCAGCCAGCAGAGAGGTCAAATCACAGTAATGCAAACTCAGTCAGAGACATAGATTTTCACTTGCAACTTGCTTTAACATGTTTAACAGTGCATGAAATGTTGTCTAAAACAAAAAAGAATGATGCATTTTATAGCTGGATCTGGTTTTATTACATTCTGAATTGGACGTTGAAAATGAGCTTATCTCAGCCAGCAGAGAGGTCAAATCACAGTAATGCAAACTCAGTCAGAGACATAGATTTTCACTTGCAACTTGCTTTAACATGTTTAACAGTGCATGAAATGTTGTCTAAAACAAAAAAGAATGATGCATTTTATGGCTGGATCTGTTTTTATCACTTTCTGAATTGGACGTTGAAAATGAGCTTATCTCAGCCAGCAGAGAGGTCAAATCACAGTAATGCAAACTCAGTCAGAGACATAGATTTTCACTTGCAACTTGCTTTAACATGTTTAACAGTGCATGAAATGTCTAAAACAAAAAAGAATGATGCATTTTATAGCTGGATCAGGTTTTATTACATTCTGAATTGGACGTTGAAAATGAGCTTATCTCAGCCAGCAGAGAGGTCAAATCACAGTAATGCAAACTCAGTCAGAGACATAGATTTTCACTTGCAACTTGCTTTAACATGTTTAACAGTGCATGAAATGTTGTCTAAAACAAAAAAGAATGATGCATTTTATGGCTGGATCTGTTTTTATCACTTTCTGAATTGGACGTTGAAAATGAGCTTATCTCAGCCAGCAGAGAGGTCAAATCACAGTAATGCAAACTCAGTCAGAGACATAGATTTTCACTTGCAACTTGCTTTAACATGTTTAACAGTGCATGAAATGTTGTCTAAAACAAAAAAGAATGATGCATTTTATGGCTGGATCTGGTTTTATCACTTTCTGAATTGGACGTTGAAAATGAGCTTATCTCAGCCAGCAGAGAGGTCAAATCACAGTAATGCAAACTCAGTCAGAGACATAGATTTTCACTTGCAACTTGCAATAACAAGTTTAACAATGCATGAAATGTTGTCTAAAACAAAAAAGAATGATGCATTTTATAGCTGGAACAGGTTTTATTACATTCTGAATTGGACGTTGAAAATGAGCTTATCTCAGCCAGCAGAGAGGTCAAATCACAGTAATGCAAACTTAGTCAGAGACATAGATTTTCACTTGCAACTTGCTTTAACATGTTTAACAGTGCATGAAATGTTGTCTAAATTAAAAAAGAATGATGCATTTTATGGCTGGATCTGGTTTTATCACTTTCTGAAATGGACGTTGAAAATGAGCTTATCTCAGCCAGCAGAGAGGTCAAATCACAGTAATGCAAACTCAGTCAGAGACATAGATTTTCACTTGCAACTTGCTTTAACATGTTTAACAGTGCATGAAATGTTGTCTAAAACAAAAAAGAATGATGCATTTTATAGCTGGATCAGGTTTTATTACATTCTGAATTGGACGTTGAAAATGAGCTTATCTCAGCCAGCAGAGAGGTCAAATCACAGTAATGCAAACTCAGTCAGAGACATAGATTTTCACTTGCAACTTGCTTTAACATGTTTAACAGTGCATGAAATGTTGTCTAAAACAAAAAAGAATGATGCATTTTATAGCTGGATCTGGTTTTATTACATTCTGAATTGGACGTTGAAAATGAGCTTATCTCAGCCAGCAGAGAGGTCAAATCACAGTAATGCAAACTCAGTCAGAGACATAGATTTTCACTTGCAACTTGCTTTAACATGTTTAACAGTGCATGAAATGTTGTCTAAAACAAAAAAGAATGATGCATTTTATGGCTGGATCTGGGTTTATTACATTCTGAATTGGACGTTGAAAATGAGCTTATCTCAGCCAGCAGAGAGGTCAAATCACAGTAATGCAAACTCAGTCAGAGACATAGATTTTCACTTGCTACTTGCTTTAACATGTTTAACAGTGCATGACATGTTGTCTAAAACAAAAAAGAATGATGCATTTTATAGCTGGATCAGGTTTTATTACATTCTGAATTGGACGTTGAAAATGAGCTTATCTCAGCCAGCAGAGAGGTCAAATCACAGTAATGCAAACTCAGTCAGAGACATAGATTTTCACTTGCAACTTGCTTTAACATGTTTAACAGTGCATGAAATGTTGTCTAAAACAAAAAAGAATGATGCATTTTATAGCTGGATCTGTTTTTATTACATTCTGAATTGGACGTTGAAAATGAGCTTATCTCAGCCAGCAGAGAGGTCAAATCACAGTAATGCAAACTCAGTCAGAGACATAGATTTTCACTTGCAACTTGCTTTAACATGTTTAACAGTGCATGAAATGTTGTCTAAAACAAAAAAGAATGATGCATTTTATAGCTGGATCAGGTTTTATTACATTCTGATTTGGACGTTGAAAATGAGCTTATCTCAGCCAGCAGAGAGGTCAAATCACAGTAATGCAAACTCAGTCAGAGACATAGATTTTCACTTGCAACTTGCTTTAACATGTTTAACAGTGCATGAAATGTTGTCTAAAACAAAAAAGAATGATGCATTTTATAGCTGGATCTGTTTTTATCACTTTCTGAAATGGACGTTGAAAATGAGCTTATCTCAGCCAGCAGAGAGGTCAAATCACAGTAATGCAAACTCAGTCAGAGACATAGATTTTCACTTGCAACTTGCTTTAACATGTTTAACAGTGCATGAAATGTTGTCTAAAACAAAAAAGAATGATGCATTTTATAGCTGGATCAGGTTTTATTACATTCTGAATTGGACGTTGAAAATGAGCTTATCTCAGCCAGCAGAGAGGTCAAATCACAGTAATGCAAACTTAGTCAGAGACATAGATTTTCACTTGCAACTTGCTTTAACATGTTTAACAGTGCATGAAATGTTGTCTAAAACAAAAAAGAATGATGCATTTTATAGCTGGATCTGGTTTTATTACATTCTGAATTGGACGTTGAAAATGAGCTTATCTCAGCCAGCAGAGAGGTCAAATCACAGTAATGCAAACTCAGTCAGAGACATAGATTTTCACTTGCAACTTGCTTTAACATGTTTAACAGTGCATGAAATGTTGTCTAAAACAAAAAAGAATGATGCATTTTATAGCTGGATCAGGTTTTATTACATTCTGAATTGGACGTTGAAAATGAGCTTATCTCAGCCAGCAGAGAGGTCAAATCACAGTAATGCAAACTCAGTCAGAGACATAGATTTTCACTTGCAACTTGCTTTAACATGTTTAACAGTGCATGAAATGTTGTCTAAAACAAAAAAGAATGATGCATTTTATAGCTGGATCTGGTTTTATTACATTCTGAATTGGACGTTGAAAATGAGCTTATCTCAGCCAGCAGAGAGGTCAAATCACAGTAATGCAAACTCAGTCAGAGACATAGATTTTCACTTGCAACTTGCTTTAACATGTTTAACAGTGCATGAAATGTTGTCTAAAACAAAAAAGAATGATGCATTTTATGGCTGGATCTGTTTTTATCACTTTCTGAATTGGACGTTGAAAATGAGCTTATCTCAGCCAGCAGAGAGGTCAAATCACAGTAATGCAAACTCAGTCAGAGACATAGATTTTCACTTGCAACTTGCTTTAACATGTTTAACAGTGCATGAAATGTCTAAAACAAAAAAGAATGATGCATTTTATAGCTGGATCAGGTTTTATTACATTCTGAATTGGACGTTGAAAATGAGCTTATCTCAGCCAGCAGAGAGGTCAAATCACAGTAATGCAAACTCAGTCAGAGACATAGATTTTCACTTGCAACTTGCTTTAACATGTTTAACAGTGCATGAAATGTTGTCTAAAACAAAAAAGAATGATGCATTTTATGGCTGGATCTGTTTTTATCACTTTCTGAATTGGACGTTGAAAATGAGCTTATCTCAGCCAGCAGAGAGGTCAAATCACAGTAATGCAAACTCAGTCAGAGACATAGATTTTCACTTGCAACTTGCTTTAACATGTTTAACAGTGCATGAAATGTTGTCTAAAACAAAAAAGAATGATGCATTTTATGGCTGGATCTGGTTTTATCACTTTCTGAATTGGACGTTGAAAATGAGCTTATCTCAGCCAGCAGAGAGGTCAAATCACAGTAATGCAAACTCAGTCAGAGACATAGATTTTCACTTGCAACTTGCTATAACAAGTTTAACAATGCATGAAATGTTGTCTAAAACAAAAAAGAATGATGCATTTTATAGCTGGATCTGGTTTTATTACATTCTGAATTGGACGTTGAAAATGAGCTTATCTCAGCCAGCAGAGAGGTCAAATCACAGTAATGCAAACTTAGTCAGAGACATAGATTTTCACTTGCAACTTGCTTTAACATGTTTAACAGTGCATGAAATGTTGTCTAAATTAAAAAAGAATGATGCATTTTATGGCTGGATCTGGTTTTATCACTTTCTGAAATGGACGTTGAAAATGAGCTTATCTCAGCCAGCAGAGAGGTCAAATCACAGTAATGCAAACTCAGTCAGAGACATAGATTTTCACTTGCAACTTGCTTTAACATGTTTAACAGTGCATGAAATGTTGTCTAAAACAAAAAAGAATGATGCATTTTATAGCTGGATCAGGTTTTATTACATTCTGAATTGGACGTTGAAAATGAGCTTATCTCAGCCAGCAGAGAGGTCAAATCACAGTAATGCAAACTCAGTCAGAGACATAGATTTTCACTTGCAACTTGCTTTAACATGTTTAACAGTGCATGAAATGTTGTCTAAAACAAAAAAGAATGATGCATTTTATAGCTGGATCTGGTTTTATTACATTCTGAATTGGACGTTGAAAATGAGCTTATCTCAGCCAGCAGAGAGGTCAAATCACAGTAATGCAAACTCAGTCAGAGACATAGATTTTCACTTGCAACTTGCTTTAACATGTTTAACAGTGCATGAAATGTTGTCTAAAACAAAAAAGAATGATGCATTTTATGGCTGGATCTGGGTTTATTACATTCTGAATTGGACGTTGAAAATGAGCTTATCTCAGCCAGCAGAGAGGTCAAATCACAGTAATGCAAACTCAGTCAGAGACATAGATTTTCACTTGCTACTTGCTTTAACATGTTTAACAGTGCATGAAATGTTGTCTAAAACAAAAAAGAATGATGCATTTTATAGCTGGATCAGGTTTTATTACATTCTGAATTGGACGTTGAAAATGAGCTTATCTCAGCCAGCAGAGAGGTCAAATCACAGTAATGCAAACTCAGTCAGAGACATAGATTTTCACTTGCAACTTGCTTTAACATGTTTAACAGTGCATGAAATGTTGTCTAAAACAAAAAAGAATGATGCATTTTATAGCTGGATCTGTTTTTATTACATTCTGAATTGGACGTTGAAAATGAGCTTATCTCAGCCAGCAGAGAGGTCAAATCACAGTAATGCAAACTCAGTCAGAGACATAGATTTTCACTTGCAACTTGCTTTAACATGTTTAACAGTGCATGAAATGTTGTCTAAAACAAAAAAGAATGATGCATTTTATAGCTGGATCAGGTTTTATTACATTCTGAATTGGACGTTGAAAATGAGCTTATCTCAGCCAGCAGAGAGGTCAAATCACAGTAATGCAAACTCAGTCAGAGACATAGATTTTCACTTGCAACTTGCTTTAACATGTTTAACAGTGCATGAAATGTTGTCTAAAACAAAAAAGAATGATGCATTTTATAGCTGGATCTGTTTTTATCACTTTCTGAAATGGACGTTGAAAATGAGCTTATCTCAGCCAGCAGAGAGGTCAAATCACAGTAATGCAAACTCAGTCAGAGACATAGATTTTCACTTGCAACTTGCTTTAACATGTTTAACAGTGCATGAAATGTTGTCTAAAACAAAAAAGAATGATGCATTTTATAGCTGGATCAGGTTTTATTACATTCTGAATTGGACGTTGAAAATGAGCTTATCTCAGCCAGCAGAGAGGTCAAATCACAGTAATGCAAACTCAGTCAGGGACATAGATTTTCACTTGCAACTTGCTTTAACATGTTTAACAGTGCATGAAATGTTGTCTAAAACAAAAAAGAATGATGCATTTTATAGCTGGATCAGGTTTTATTACATTCTGAATTGGACGTTGAAAATGAGCTTATCTCAGCCAGCAGAGAGGTCAAATCACAGTAATGCAAACTCAGTCAGAGACATAGATTTTCACTTGCAACTTGCTTTAACATGTTTAACAGTGCATGAAATGTTGTCTAAAACAAAAAAGAATGATGCATTTTATGGCTGGATCTGTTTTTATCACTTTCTGAAATGGACGTTGAAAATGAGCTTATCTCAGCCAGCAGAGAGGTCAAATCACAGTAATGCAAACTCAGTCAGAGACATAGATTTTCACTTGCAACTTGCTTTAACATGTTTAACAGTGCATGAAATGTTGTCTAAAACAAAAAAGAATGATGCATTTTATAGCTGGATCAGGTTTTATTACATTCTGAATTGGACGTTGAAAATGAGCTTATCTCAGCCAGCAGAGAGGTCAAATCACAGTAATGCAAACTCAGTCAGGGACATAGATTTTCACTTGCAACTTGCTTTAACATGTTTAACAGTGCATGAAATGTTGTCTAAAACAAAAAAGAATGATGCATTTTATAGCTGGATCAGGTTTTATTACATTCTGAATTGGACGTTGAAAATGAGCTTATCTCAGCCAGCAGAGAGGTCAAATCACAGTAATGCAAACTCAGTCAGAGACATAGATTTTCACTTGCAACTTGCTTTAACATGTTTAACAGTGCATGAAATGTTGTCTAAAACAAAAAAGAATGATGCATTTTATGGCTGGATCTGTTTTTATCACTTTCTGAAATGGACGTTGAAAATGAGCTTATCTCAGCCAGCAGAGAGGTCAAATCACAGTAATGCAAACTCAGTCAGAGACATAGATTTTCACTTGCAACTTGCTTTAACATGTTTAACAGTGCATGAAATGTTGTCTAAAACAAAAAAAGAATGATGCATTTTATAGCTGGATCAGGTTTTATTACATTCTGAATTGGACGTTGAAAATGAGCTTATCTCAGCCAGCAGAGAGGTCAAATCACAGTAATGCAAACTTAGTCAGAGACATAGATTTTCACTTGCAACTTGCTTTAACATGTTTAACAGTGCATGAAATGTTGTCTAAATTAAAAAAGAATGATGCATTTTATAGCTGGATCAGGTTTTATTACATTCTGAATTGGACGTTGAAAATGAGCTTATCTCAGCCAGCAGAGAGGTCAAATCACAGTAATGCAAACTCAGTCAGAGACATAGATTTTCACTTGCTACTTGCTTTAACATGTTTAACAGTGCATGAAATGTTGTCTAAAACAAAAAAGAATGATGCATTTTATAGCTGGATCAGGTTTTATTACATTCTGAATTGGACGTTGAAAATGAGCTTATCTCAGCCAGCAGAGAGGTCAAATCACAGTAATGCAAACTTAGTCAGAGACATAGATTTTCACTTGCAACTTGCTTTAACATGTTTAACAGTGCATGAAATGTTGTCTAAAACAAAAAAGAATGATGCATTTTATGGCTGGATCTGGTTTTATTACATTCTGAATTGGACGTTGAAAATGAGCTTATCTCAGCCAGCAGAGAGGTCAAATCACAGTAATGCAAACTCAGTCAGAGACATAGATTTTCACTTGCAACTTGCTTTAACATGTTTAACAGTGCATGAAATGTTGTCTAAAACAAAAAAGAATGATGCATTTTATAGCTGGATCAGGTTTTATTACATTCTGAATTGGACGTTGAAAATGAGCTTATCTCAGCCAGCAGAGAGGTCAAATCACAGTAATGCAAACTCAGTCAGAGACATAGATTTTCACTTGCAACTTGCTTTAACATGTTTAACAGTGCATGAAATGTTGTCTAAAACAAAAAGAATGATGCATTTTATAGCTGGATCTGTTTTTATCACTTTCTGAATTGGACGTTGAAAATGAGCTTATCTCAGCCAGCAGAGAGGTCAAATCACAGTAATGCAAACTCAGTCAGAGACATAGATTTTCACTTGCAACTTGCTTTAACATGTTTAACAGTGCATGAAATGTTGTCTAAAACAAAAAAGAATGATGCATTTTATAGCTGGATCAGGTTTTATTACATTCTGAATTGGACGTTGAAAATGAGCTTATCTCAGCCAGCAGAGAGGTCAAATCACAGTAATGCAAACTTAGTCAGAGACATAGATTTTCACTTGCAACTTGCTTTAACATGTTTAACAGTGCATGAAATGTTGTCTAAATTAAAAAAGAATGATGCATTTTATGGCTGGATCTGGTTTTATCACTTTCTGAAATGGACGTTGAAAATGAGCTTATCTCAGCCAGCAGAGAGGTCAAATCACAGTAATGCAAACTCAGTCAGAGACATAGATTTTCACTTGCAACTTGCTTTAACATGTTTAACAGTGCATGAAATGTTGTCTAAAACAAAAAAGAATGATGCATTTTATAGCTGGATCAGGTTTTATTACATTCTGAATTGGACGTTGAAAATGAGCTTATCTCAGCCAGCAGAGAGGTCAAATCACAGTAATGCAAACTTAGTCAGAGACATAGATTTTCACTTGCAACTTGCTTTAACATGTTTAACAGTGCATGAAATGTTGTCTAAATTAAAAAAGAATGATGCATTTTATGGCTGGATCTGGTTTTATCACTTTCTGAAATGGACGTTGAAAATGAGCTTATCTCAGCCAGCAGAGAGGTCAAATCACAGTAATGCAAACTCAGTCAGAGACATAGATTTTCACTTGCAACTTGCTTTAACATGTTTAACAGTGCATGAAATGTTGTCTAAAACAAAAAAGAATGATGCATTTTATAGCTGGATCAGGTTTTATTACATTCTGAATTGGACGTTGAAAATGAGCTTATCTCAGCCAGCAGAGAGGTCAAATCACAGTAATGCAAACTTAGTCAGAGACATAGATTTTCACTTGCAACTTGCTTTAACATGTTTAACAGTGCATGAAATGTTGTCTAAATTAAAAAAGAATGATGCATTTTATGGCTGGATCTGGTTTTATCACTTTCTGAAATGGACGTTGAAAATGAGCTTATCTCAGCCAGCAGAGAGGTCAAATCACAGTAATGCAAACTCAGTCAGAGACATAGATTTTCACTTGCAACTTGCTTTAACATGTTTAACAGTGCATGAAATGTTGTCTAAAACAAAAAAGAATGATGCATTTTATAGCTGGATCAGGTTTTATTACATTCTGAATTGGACGTTGAAAATGAGCTTATCTCAGCCAGCAGAGAGGTCAAATCACAGTAATGCAAACTCAGTCAGAGACATAGATTTTCACTTGCAACTTGCTTTAACATGTTTAACAGTGCATGAAATGTTGTCTAAAACAAAAAAGAATGATGCATTTTATGGCTGGATCAGGTTTTATTACATTCTGAATTGGACGTTGAAAATGAGCTTATCTCAGCCAGCAGAGAGGTCAAATCACAGTAATGCAAACTCAGTCAGAGACATAGATTTTCACTTGCAACTTGCTTTAACATGTTTAACAGTGCATGAAATGTTATCTAAAACAAAAAAGAATGATGCATTTTATAGCTGGATTAGGTTTTATTACATTCTGAATTGGACGTTGAAAATGAGCTTATCTCAGCCTGCAGAGAGGTCAAATCACAGTAATGCAAACTTAGTCAGAGACATAGATTTTCACTTGCAACTTGCTTTAACATGTTTAACAGTGCATGAAATGTTGTCTAAAACAAAAAAGAATGATGCATTTTATAGCTGGATCTGTTTTTATCACTTTCTGAATTGGACGTTGAAAATGAGCTTATCTCAGCCAGCAGAGAGGTCAAATCACAGTAATGCAAACTCAGTCAGAGACATAGATTTTCACTTGCAACTTGGTTTAACATGTTTAACAGTGCATGAAATGTTGTCTAAAACAAAAAAGAATGGTGCATTTTATAGCTGGATCAGGTTTTATTACATTCTGAATTGGACGTTGAAAATGAGCTTATCTCAGCCAGCAGAGAGGTCAAATCACAGTAATGCAAACTCAGTCAGAGACATAGATTTTCACTTGCAACTTGCTTTAACATGTTTAACAGTGCATGAAATGTTGTCTAAAACAAAAAAGAATGATGCATTTTATGGCTGGATCTGTTTTTATCACTTTCTGAAATGGACGTTGAAAATGAGCTTATCTCAGCCAGCAGAGGTGGATCAGGTTTTATTACATTCTGAATTGGACGTTGAAAATGAGCTTATCTCAGCCAGCAGAGAGGTCAAATCACAGTAATGCAAACTCAGTCAGAGACATAGATTTTCACTTGCAACTTGCTTTAACATGTTTAACAGTGCATGAAATGTTATCTAAAACAAAAAAGAATGATGCATTTTATAGCTGGATCAGGTTTTATTACATTCTGAATTGGACGTTGAAAATGAGCTTATCTCAGCCTGCAGAGAGGTCAAATCACAGTAATGCAAACTTAGTCAGAGACATAGATTTTCACTTGCAACTTGCTTTAACATGTTTAACAGTGCATGAAATGTTGTCTAAAACAAAAAAGAATGATGCATTTTATAGCTGGATCTGTTTTTATCACTTTCTGAATTGGACGTTGAAAATGAGCTTATCTCAGCCAGCAGAGAGGTCAAATCACAGTAATGCAAACTCAGTCAGAGACATAGATTTTCACTTGCAACTTGCTTTAACATGTTTAACAGTGCATGAAATGTTGTCTAAAACAAAAAAGAATGGTGCATTTTATAGCTGGATCAGGTTTTATTACGTTCTGAATTGGACGTTGAAAATGAGCTTATCTCAGCCAGCAGAGAGGTCAAATCACAGTAATGCAAACTCAGTCAGAGACATAGATTTTCACTTGCAACTTGCTTTAACATGTTTAACAGTGCATGAAATGTTGTCTAAAACAAAAAAGAATGATGCATTTTATGGCTGGATCTGTTTTTATCACTTTCTGAAATGGATGTTGAAAATGAGCTTATCTCAGCCAGCAGAGAGGTCAAATCACAGTAATGCAAACTCAGTCAGAGACATAGATTTTCACTTGCAACTTGCTTTAACATGTTTAACAGTGCATGAAATGTTGTCTAAAACAAAAAAGAATGATGCATTTTATAGCTGGATCAGGTTTTATTACATTCTGAATTGGACGTTGAAAATGAGCTTATCTCAGCCAGCAGAGAGGTCAAATCACAGTAATGCAAACTTAGTCAGAGACATAGATTTTCACTTGCAACTTGCTTTAACATGTTTAACAGTGCATGAAATGTTGTCTAAAACAAAAAAGAATGATGCATTTTATAGCTGGATCAGGTTTTATTACATTCTGAATTGGACGTTGAAAATGAGCTTATCTCAGCCAGCAGAGAGGTCAAATCAAAGTAATGCAAACTCAGTCAGAGACATAGATTTTCACTTGCAACTTGCTTTAACATGTTTAACAGTGCATGAAATGTTGTCTAAAACAAAAAAGAATGATGCATTTTATGGCTGGATCTGTTTTTATCACTTTCTGAATTGGACGTTGAAAATGAGCTTATCTCAGCCAGCAGAGAGGTCAAATCACAGTAATGCAAACTCAGTCAGAGACATAGATTTTCACTTGCAACTTGCTTTAACATGTTTAACAGTGCATGAAATGTTGTCTAAAACAAAAAAGAATGATGCATTTTATGGCTGGATCTGGTTTTATCACTTTCTGAATTGGACGTTGAAAATGAGCTTATCTCAGCCAGCAGAGAGGTCAAATCACAGTAATGCAAACTCAGTCAGAGACATAGATTTTCACTTGCAACTTGCTATAACAAGTTTAACAATGCATGAAATGTTGTCTAAAACAAAAAAGAATGATGCATTTTATAGCTGGATCTGGTTTTATTACATTCTGAATTGGACGTTGAAAATGAGCTTATCTCAGCCAGCAGAGAGGTCAAATCACAGTAATGCAAACTTAGTCAGAGACATAGATTTTCACTTGCAACTTGCTTTAACATGTTTAACAGTGCATGAAATGTTGTCTAAATTAAAAAAGAATGATGCATTTTATGGCTGGATCTGGTTTTATCACTTTCTGAAATGGACGTTGAAAATGAGCTTATCTCAGCCAGCAGAGAGGTCAAATCACAGTAATGCAAACTCAGTCAGAGACATAGATTTTCACTTGCAACTTGCTTTAACATGTTTAACAGTGCATGAAATGTTGTCTAAAACAAAAAAGAATGATGCATTTTATAGCTGGATCAGGTTTTATTACATTCTGAATTGGACGTTGAAAATGAGCTTATCTCAGCCAGCAGAGAGGTCAAATCAAAGTAATGCAAACTCAGTCAGAGACATAGATTTTCACTTGCAACTTGCTTTAACATGTTTAACAGTGCATGAAATGTTGTCTAAAACAAAAAAAATGATGCATTTTATAGCTGGATCAGGTTTTATTACATTCTGAATTGGACGTTGAAAATGAGCTTATCTCAGCCAGCAGAGAGGTCAAATCAAAGTAATGCAAACTCAGTCAGAGACATAGATTTTCACTTGCAACTTGCTTTAACATGTTTAACAGTGCATGAAATGTTGTCTAAAACAAAAAAGAATGATGCATTTTATGGCTGGATCTGTTTTTATCACTTTCTGAATTGGACGTTGAAAATGAGCTTATCTCAGCCAGCAGAGAGGTCAAATCACAGTAATGCAAACTCAGTCAGAGACATAGATTTTCACTTGCAACTTGCTTTAACATGTTTAACAGTGCATGAAATGTTGTCTAAAACAAAAAAGAATGATGCATTTTATGGCTGGATCTGGTTTTATCACTTTCTGAATTGGACGTTGAAAATGAGCTTATCTCAGCCAGCAGAGAGGTCAAATCACAGTAATGCAAACTCAGTCAGAGACATAGATTTTCACTTGCAACTTGCTATAACAAGTTTAACAATGCATGAAATGTTGTCTAAAACAAAAAAGAATGATGCATTTTATAGCTGGATCTGGTTTTATTACATTCTGAATTGGACGTTGAAAATGAGCTTATCTCAGCCAGCAGAGAGGTCAAATCACAGTAATGCAAACTTAGTCAGAGACATAGATTTTCACTTGCAACTTGCTTTAACATGTTTAACAGTGCATGAAATGTTGTCTAAATTAAAAAAGAATGATGCATTTTATGGCTGGATCTGGTTTTATCACTTTCTGAAATGGACGTTGAAAATGAGCTTATCTCAGCCAGCAGAGAGGTCAAATCACAGTAATGCAAACTCAGTCAGAGACATAGATTTTCACTTGCAACTTGCTTTAACATGTTTAACAGTGCATGAAATGTTGTCTAAAACAAAAAAGAATGATGCATTTTATAGCTGGATCAGGTTTTATTACATTCTGAATTGGACGTTGAAAATGAGCTTATCTCAGCCAGCAGAGAGGTCAAATCACAGTAATGCAAACTCAGTCAGAGACATAGATTTTCACTTGCAACTTGCTTTAACATGTTTAACAGTGCATGAAATGTTGTCTAAAACAAAAAAGAATGATGCATTTTATAGCTGGATCTGGTTTTATTACATTCTGAATTGGACGTTGAAAATGAGCTTATCTCAGCCAGCAGAGAGGTCAAATCACAGTAATGCAAACTCAGTCAGAGACATAGATTTTCACTTGCAACTTGCTTTAACATGTTTAACAGTGCATGAAATGTTGTCTAAAACAAAAAAGAATGATGCATTTTATAGCTGGATCTGGTTTTATTACATTCTGATTTGGACGTTGAAAATGAGCTTATCTCAGCCAGCAGAGAGGTCAAATCACAGTAATGCAAACTCAGTCAGAGACATAGATTTTCACTTGCAACTTGCTTTAACATGTTTAACAGTGCATGAAATGTTGTCTAAAACAAAAAAGAATGATTCATTTTATGGCTGGATCTGGGTTTATTACATTCTGAATTGGACGTTGAAAATGAGCTTATCTCAGCCAGCAGAGAGGTCAAATCACAGTAATGCAAACTCAGTCAGAGACATAGATTTTCACTTGCTACTTGCTTTAACATGTTTAACAGTGCATGAAATGTTGTCTAAAACAAAAAAGAATGATGCATTTTATAGCTGGATCAGGTTTTATTACATTCTGAATTGGACGTTGAAAATGAGCTTATCTCAGCCAGCAGAGAGGTCAAATCACAGTAATGCAAACTTAGTCAGAGACATAGATTTTCACTTGCAACTTGCTTTAACATGTTTAACAGTGCATGAAATGTTGTCTAAAACAAAAAAGAATGATGCATTTTATGGCTGGATCTGGTTTTATTACATTCTGAATTGGACGTTGAAAATGAGCTTATCTCAGCCAGCAGAGAGGTCAAATCACAGTAATGCAAACTCAGTCAGAGACATAGATTTTCACTTGCAACTTGCTTTAACATGTTTAACAGTGCATGAAATGTTGTCTAAAACAAAAAAGAATGATGCATTTTATAGCTGGATCAGGTTTTATTACATTCTGAATTGGACGTTGAAAATGAGCTTATCTCAGCCAGCAGAGAGGTCAAATCACAGTAATGCAAACTCAGTCAGAGACATAGATTTTCACTTGCAACTTGCTTTAACATGTTTAACAGTGCATGAAATGTTGTCTAAAACAAAAAGAATGATGCATTTTATAGCTGGATCTGTTTTTATCACTTTCTGAATTGGACGTTGAAAATGAGCTTATCTCAGCCAGCAGAGAGGTCAAATCACAGTAATGCAAACTCAGTCAGAGACATAGATTTTCACTTGCAACTTGCTTTAACATGTTTAACAGTGCATGAAATGTTGTCTGAAACAAAAAAGAATGATGCATTTTATAGCTGGATCAGGTTTTATTACATTCTGAATTGGACGTTGAAAATGAGCTTATCTCAGCCAGCAGAGAGGTCAAATCACAGTAATGCAAACTCAGTCAGAGACATAGATTTTCACTTGCAACTTGCTTTAACATGTTTAACAGTGCATGAAATGTTGTCTAAAACAAAAAAGAATGATGCATTTTATGGCTGGATCTGTTTTTATCACTTTCTGAAATGGACGTTGAAAATGAGCTTATCTCAGCCAGCAGAGAGGTCAAATCACAGTAATGCAAACTCAGTCAGAGACATAGATTTTCACTTGCAACTTGCTTTAACATGTTTAACAGTGCATGAAATGTTGTCTAAAACAAAAAAGAATGATGCATTTTATGGCTGGATCTGGGTTTATTACATTCTGAATTGGACGTTGAAAATGAGCTTATCTCAGCCAGCAGAGAGGTCAAATCACAGTAATGCAAACTCAGTCAGAGACATAGATTTTCACTTGCTACTTGCTTTAACATGTTTAACAGTGCATGAAATGTTGTCTAAAACAAAAAAGAATGATGCATTTTATGGCTGGATCTGGTTTTATCACTTTCTGAATTGGACGTTGAAAATGAGCTTATCTCAGCCAGCAGAGAGGTCAAATCACAGTAATGCAAACTCAGTCAGAGACATAGATTTTCACTTGCAACTTGCTTTAACATGTTTAACAGTGCATGAAATGTTGTCTAAAACAAAAAAGAATGATGCATTTTATAGCTGGATCAGGTTTTATTACATTCTGAATTGGACGTTGAAAATGAGCTTATCTCAGCCAGCAGAGAGGTCAAATCACAGTAATGCAAACTCAGTCAGAGACATAGATTTTCACTTGCAACTTGCTTTAACATGTTTAACAGTGCATGAAATGTTGTCTAAAACAAAAAAGAATGATGCATTTTATGGCTGGATCTGGTTTTATTACATTCTGAATTGGACGTTGAAAATGAGCTTATCTCAGCCAGCAGAGAGGTCAAATCACAGTAATGCAAACTCAGTCAGAGACATAGATTTTCACTTGCAACTTGCTATAACATGTTTAACAATGCATGAAATGTTGCCTAAAACAAAAAAGAATGATGCATTTTATAGCTGGATCTGGTTTTATTACATTCTGAATTGGACGTTGAAAATGAGCTTATCTCAGCCAGCAGAGAGGTCAAATCACAGTAATGCAAACTCAGTCAGAGACATAGATTTTCACTTGCAACTTGCTTTAACATGTTTAACAGTGCATGAAATGTTGTCTGAAACAAAAAAGAATGATGCATTTTATAGCTGGATCTGGTTTTATTACATTCTGAATTGGACGTTGAAAATGAGCTTATCTCAGCCAGCAGAGAGGTCAAATCACAGTAATGCAAACTCAGTCAGAGACATAGATTTTCACTTGCAACTTGCTTTAACATGTTTAACAGTGCATGAAATGTTGTCTAAAACAAAAAAGAATTATGCATTTTATGGCTGGATCTGTTTTTATCACTTTCTGAAATGGACGTTGAAAATGAGCTTATCTCAGCCAGCAGAGAGGTCAAATCACAGTAATGCAAACTCAGTCAGAGACATAGATTTTCACTTGCAACTTGCTTTAACATGTTTAACAGTGCATGAAATGTTGTCTAAAACAAAAAAGAATGATGCATTTTATGGCTGGATCTGGGTTTATTACATTCTGAATTGGACGTTGAAAATGAGCTTATCTCAGCCAGCAGAGAGGTCAAATCACAGTAATGCAAACTCAGTCAGAGACATAGATTTTCACTTGCTACTTGCTTTAACATGTTTAACAGTGCATGAAATGTTGTCTAAAACAAAAAAGAATGATGCATTTTATAGCTGGATCAGGTTTTATTACATTCTGAATTGGACGTTGAAAATGAGCTTATCTCAGCCAGCAGAGAGGTCAAATCACAGTAATGCAAACTCAGTCAGAGACATAGATTTTCACTTGCAACTTGCTTTAACATGTTTAACAGTGCATGAAATGTTGTCTAAAACAAAAAAGAATGATGCATTTTATAGCTGGATCAGGTTTTATTACATTCTGAATTGGACGTTGAAAATGAGCTTATCTCAGCCAGCAGAGAGGTCAAATCACAGTAATGCAAACTCAGTCAGAGACATAGATTTTCACTTGCAACTTGCTTTAACATGTTTAACAGTGCATGAAATGTTGTCTAAAACAAAAAAGAATGATGCATTTTATGGCTGGATCTGGTTTTATTACATTCTGAATTGGACGTTGAAAATGAGCTTATCTCAGCCAGCAGAGAGGTCAAATCACAGTAATGCAAACTCAGTCAGAGACATAGATTTTCACTTGCAACTTGCTATAACATGTTTAACAATGCATGAAATGTTGTCTAAAACAAAAAAGAATGATGCATTTTATAGCTGGATATGGGTTTATTACATTCTGAATTGGACGTTGAAAATGAGCTTATCTCAGCCAGCAGAGAGGTCAAATCACAGTAATGCAAACTCAGTCAGAGACATAGATTTTCACTTGCAACTTGCTTTAACATGTTTAACAGTGTTGTCTAAAACAAAAAAGAATGATGCATTTTATGGCTGGATCTGTTTTTATCACTTTCTGAATTGGACGTTGAAAATGAGCTTATCTCAGCCAGCAGAGAGGTCAAATCACAGTAATGCAAACTCAGTCAGAGACATAGATTTTCACTTGCAACTTGCTTTAACATGTTTAACAGTGCATGAAATGTTGTCTAAAACAAAAAAGAATGATGCATTTTACGGCTGGATCTGGTTTTATTACATTCTGAATTGGACGTTGAAAACGAGCTTATCTCAGCCAGCAGAGAGGTCAAATCACAGTAATGCAAACTCAGTCAGAGACATAGATTTTCACTTGCAACTTGCTTTAACATGTTTAACAGTGTATGAAATGTTGTCTAAAACAAAAAAGAATGATGCATTTTATGGCTGGATCTGTTTTTATCACTTTCTGAATTGGACGTTGAAAATGAGCTTATCTCAGCCAGCAGAGAGGTCAAATCACAGTAATGCAAACTCAGTCAGAGACATAGATTTTCACTTGCAACTTGCTTTAACATGTTTAACAGTGCATGAAATGTTGTCTAAAACAAAAAAGAATGATGCATTTTAAGGCTGGATCTGGTTTTATTACATTCTGAATTGGACGTTGAAAATGAGCTTATCTCAGCCAGCAGAGAGGTCAAATCACAGTAATGCAAACTCAGTCAGAGACATAGATTTTCACTTGCAACTTGCTTTAACATGTTTAACACTGCATGAAATGTTGTCTAAAACAAAAAAGAATGATGCATTTTATGGCTGGATCTGGTTTTATTACATTCTGAATTGGACGTTGAAAATGAGCTTATCTCAGCCAGCAGAGAGGTCAAATCACAGTAATGCAAACTCAGTCAGAGACATAGATTTTCACTTGCAACTTGCTTTAACATGTTTAACAGTGCATGAAATGTTGTCTAAAACAAAAAAGAATGATGCATTTTATGGCTGGATCTGGTTTTATTACATTCTGAATTGGACGTTGAAAATGAGCTTATCTCAGCCAGCAGAGAGGTCAAATCACAGTAATGCAAACTCAGTCAGAGACATAGATTTTCACTTGCTATTTGCTTTAACATGTTTAACAGTGCATGAAATGTTGTCTAAAACAAAAAAGAATGATGCATTTTATAGCTGGATCAGGTTTTATGACATTCTGAATTGGACGTTGAAAATGAGCTTATCTCAGCCAGCAGAGAGGTCAAATCACAGTAATGCAAACTTAGTCAGAGACATAGATTTTCACTTGCAACTTGCTTTAACATGTTTAACAGTGCATGAAATGTTGTCTAAATTAAAAAAGAATGATGCATTTTATGGCTGGATCTGGTTTTATCACTTTCTGAAATGGACGTTGAAAATGAGCTTATCTCAGCCAGCAGAGAGGTCAAATCACAGTAATGCAAACTCAGTCAGAGACATAGATTTTCACTTGCAACTTGCTTTAACATGTTTAACAGTGCATGAAATGTTGTCTAAAACAAAAAAGAATGATGCATTTTATGGCTGGATCTGTTTTTATCACTTTCTGAATTGGACGTTGAAAATGAGCTTATCTCAGCCAGCAGAGAGGTCAAATCACAGTAATGCAAACTCAGTCAGAGACATAGATTTTCACTTGCAACTTGCTTTAACATGTTTAACAGTGCATGAAATGTTGTCTAAAACAAAAAAGAATGATGCATTTTACGGCTGGATCTGGTTTTATTACATTCTGAATTGGACGTTGAAAACGAGCTTATCTCAGCCAGCAGAGAGGTCAAATCACAGTAATGCAAACTCAGTCAGAGACATAGATTTTCACTTGCAACTTGCTTTAACATGTTTAACAGTGTATGAAATGTTGTCTAAAACAAAAAAGAATGATGCATTTTATGGCTGGATCTGTTTTTATCACTTTCTGAATTGGACGTTGAAAATGAGCTTATCTCAGCCAGCAGAGAGGTCAAATCACAGTAATGCAAACTCAGTCAGAGACATAGATTTTCACTTGCAACTTGCTTTAACATGTTTAACAGTGCATGAAATGTTGTCTAAAACAAAAAAGAATGATGCATTTTAAGGCTGGATCTGGTTTTATTACATTCTGAATTGGACGTTGAAAATGAGCTTATCTCAGCCAGCAGAGAGGTCAAATCACAGTAATGCAAACTCAGTCAGAGACATAGATTTTCACTTGCAACTTGCTTTAACATGTTTAACACTGCATGAAATGTTGTCTAAAACAAAAAAGAATGATGCATTTTATGGCTGGATCTGGTTTTATTACATTCTGAATTGGACGTTGAAAATGAGCTTATCTCAGCCAGCAGAGAGGTCAAATCACAGTAATGCAAACTCAGTCAGAGACATAGATTTTCACTTGCAACTTGCTTTAACATGTTTAACAGTGCATGAAATGTTGTCTAAAACAAAAAAGAATGATGCATTTTATGGCTGGATCTGGTTTTATTACATTCTGAATTGGACGTTGAAAATGAGCTTATCTCAGCCAGCAGAGAGGTCAAATCACAGTAATGCAAACTCAGTCAGAGACATAGATTTTCACTTGCTATTTGCTTTAACATGTTTAACAGTGCATGAAATGTTGTCTAAAACAAAAAAGAATGATGCATTTTATAGCTGGATCAGGTTTTATGACATTCTGAATTGGACGTTGAAAATGAGCTTATCTCAGCCAGCAGAGAGGTCAAATCACAGTAATGCAAACTTAGTCAGAGACATAGATTTTCACTTGCAACTTGCTTTAACATGTTTAACAGTGCATGAAATGTTGTCTAAATTAAAAAAGAATGATGCATTTTATGGCTGGATCTGGTTTTATCACTTTCTGAAATGGACGTTGAAAATGAGCTTATCTCAGCCAGCAGAGAGGTCAAATCACAGTAATGCAAACTCAGTCAGAGACATAGATTTTCACTTGCAACTTGCTTTAACATGTTTAACAGTGCATGAAATGTTGTCTAAAACAAAAAAGAATGATGCATTTTATAGCTGGATCAGGTTTTATTACATTCTGAATTGGACGTTGAAAGTGAGCTTATCTCAGCCAGCAGAGAGGTCAAATCACAGTAATGCAAACTCAGTCAGAGACATAGATTTTCACTTGCAACTTGCTTTAACATGTTTAACAGTGCATGAAATGTTGTCTAAAACAAAAAAGAATGATGCATTTTATGGCTGGATCAGGTTTTATTACATTCTGAATTGGACGTTGAAAATGAGCTTATCTCAGCCAGCAGAGAGGTCAAATCACAGTAATGCAAACTCAGTCAGAGACATAGATTTTCACTTGCAACTTGCTTTAACATGTTTAACAGTGCATGAAATGTTGTCTAAAACAAAAAAGAATGATGCATTTTATAGCTGGATCAGGTTTTATTACATTCTGAATTGGACGTTGAAAATGAGCTTATCTCAGCCAGCAGAGAGGTCAAATCACAGTAATGCAAACTCAGTCAGAGACATAGATTTTCACTTGCAACTTGCTTTAACATGTTTAACAGTGCATGAAATGTTGTCTAAAACAAAAAAGAATGATGCATTTTATGGCTGGATCAGGTTTTATTACATTCTGAATTGGACGTTGAAAATGAGCTTATCTCAGCCAGCAGAGAGGTCAAATCACAGTAATGCAAACTCAGTCAGAGACATAGATTTTCACTTGCAACTTGCTTTAACATGTTTAACAGTGCATGAAATGTTATCTAAAACAAAAAAGAATGATGCATTTTATAGCTGGATTAGGTTTTATTACATTCTGAATTGGACGTTGAAAATGAGCTTATCTCAGCCTGCAGAGAGGTCAAATCACAGTAATGCAAACTTAGTCAGAGACATAGATTTTCACTTGCAACTTGCTTTAACATGTTTAACAGTGCATGAAATGTTGTCTAAAACAAAAAAGAATGATGCATTTTATAGCTGGATCTGTTTTTATCACTTTCTGAATTGGACGTTGAAAATGAGCTTATCTCAGCCAGCAGAGAGGTCAAATCACAGTAATGCAAACTCAGTCAGAGACATAGATTTTCACTTGCAACTTGCTTTAACATGTTTAACAGTGCATGAAATGTTGTCTAAAACAAAAAAGAATGGTGCATTTTATAGCTGGATCAGGTTTTATTACATTCTGAATTGGACGTTGAAAATGAGCTTATCTCAGCCAGCAGAGAGGTCAAATCACAGTAATGCAAACTCAGTCAGAGACATAGATTTTCACTTGCAACTTGCTTTAACATGTTTAACAGTGCATGAAATGTTGTCTAAAACAAAAAAGAATGATGCATTTTATGGCTGGATCTGTTTTTATCACTTTCTGAATTGGACGTTGAAAATGAGCTTATCTCAGCCAGCAGAGAGGTCAAATCACAGTAATGCAAACTCAGTCAGAGACATAGATTTTCACTTGCAACTTGCTTTAACATGTTTAACAGTGCATGAAATGTTGTCTAAAACAAAAAAGAATGATGCATTTTATGGCTGGATCTGGTTTTATCACTTTCTGAATTGGACGTTGAAAATGAGCTTATCTCAGCCAGCAGAGAGGTCAAATCACAGTAATGCAAACTCAGTCAGAGACATAGATTTTCACTTGCAACTTGCTATAACAAGTTTAACAATGCATGAAATGTTGTCTAAAACAAAAAAGAATGATGCATTTTATAGCTGGATCTGGTTTTATTACATTCTGAATTGGACGTTGAAAATGAGCTTATCTCAGCCAGCAGAGAGGTCAAATCACAGTAATGCAAACTTAGTCAGAGACATAGATTTTCACTTGCAACTTGCTTTAACATGTTTAACAGTGCATGAAATGTTGTCTAAATTAAAAAAGAATGATGCATTTTATGGCTGGATCTGGTTTTATCACTTTCTGAAATGGACGTTGAAAATGAGCTTATCTCAGCCAGCAGAGAGGTCAAATCACAGTAATGCAAACTCAGTCAGAGACATAGATTTTCACTTGCAACTTGCTTTAACATGTTTAACAGTGCATGAAATGTTGTCTAAAACAAAAAAGAATGATGCATTTTATAGCTGGATCAGGTTTTATTACATTCTGAATTGGACGTTGAAAATGAGCTTATCTCAGCCAGCAGAGAGGTCAAATCACAGTAATGCAAACTCAGTCAGAGACATAGATTTTCACTTGCAACTTGCTTTAACATGTTTAACAGTGCATGAAATGTTGTCTAAAACAAAAAAGAATGATGCATTTTATGTCTGGATCAATTTTTATCACTTTCTGAATTGGACGTTGAAAATGAGCTTATCTCAGCCAGCAGAGAGGTCAAATCACAGTAATGCAAACTCAGTCAGAGACATAGATTTTCACTTGCAACTTGCTTTAACATGTTTAACAGTGCATGAAATGTTGTCTAAAACAAAAAAGAATGATGCATTTTATAGCTGGATCAGGTTTTATTACATTCTGAATTGGACGTTGAAAATGAGCTTATCTCAGCCAGCAGAGAGGTCAAATCACAGTAATGCAAACTTAGTCAGAGACATAGATTTTCACTTGCAACTTGCTTTAACATGTTTAACAGTGCATGAAATGTTGTCTAAAACAAAAAAGAATGATGCATTTTATAGCTGGATCAGGTTTTATTACATTCTGAATTGGACGTTGAAAATGAGCTTATCTCAGCCAGCAGAGAGGTCAAATCACAGTAATGCAAACTCAGTCAGAGACATAGATTTTCACTTGCAACTTGCTTTAACATGTTTAACAGTGCATGAAATGTTGTCTAAAACAAAAAAGAATGATGCATTTTATAGCTGGATCAGGTTTTATTACATTCTGAATTGGACGTTGAAAATGAGCTTATCTCAGCCAGCAGAGAGGTCAAATCACAGTAATGCAAACTTAGTCAGAGACATAGATTTTCACTTGCAACTTGCTTTAACATGTTTAACAGTGCATGAAATGTTGTCTAAAACAAAAAAGAATGATGCATTTTATAGCTGGATCAGGTTTTATTACATTCTGAATTGGACGTTGAAAATGAGCTTATCTCAGCCAGCAGAGAGGTCAAATCACAGTAATGCAAACTCAGTCAGAGACATAGATTTTCACTTGCAACTTGCTTTAACATGTTTAACAGTGCATGAAATGTTGTCTAAAACAAAAAAGAATGATGCATTTTATAGCTGGATCTGGTTTTATTACATTCTGAATTGGACGTTGAAAATGAGCTTATCTCAGCCAGCAGAGAGGTCAAATCACAGTAATGCAAACTCAGTCAGAGACATAGATTTTCACTTGCAACTTGCTTTAACATGTTTAACAGTGCATGAAATGTTGTCTAAAACAAAAAAGAATGATGCATTTTATAGCTGGATCTGGTTTTATTACATTCTGAATTGGACGTTGAAAATGAGCTTATCTCAGCCAGCAGAGAGGTCAAATCACAGTAATGCAAACTCAGTCAGAGACATAGATTTTCACTTGCAACTTGCTTTAACATGTTTAACAGTGCATGAAATGTTGTCTAAAACAAAAAAGAATGATGCATTTTATGGCTGGATCTGGGTTTATTACATTCTGAATTGGACGTTGAAAATGAGCTTATCTCAGCCAGCAGAGAGGTCAAATCACAGTAATGCAAACTCAGTCAGAGACATAGATTTTCACTTGCTACTTGCTTTAACATGTTTAACAGTGCATGAAATGTTGTCTAAAACAAAAAAGAATGATGCATTTTATAGCTGGATCAGGTTTTATTACATTCTGAATTGGACGTTGAAAATGAGCTTATCTCAGCCAGCAGAGAGGTCAAATCACAGTAATGCAAACTTAGTCAGAGACATAGATTTTCACTTGCAACTTGCTTTAACATGTTTAACAGTGCATGAAATGTTGTCTAAAACAAAAAAGAATGATGCATTTTATGGCTGGATCTGGTTTTATTACATTCTGAATTGGACGTTGAAAATGAGCTTATCTCAGCCAGCAGAGAGGTCAAATCACAGTAATGCAAACTCAGTCAGAGACATAGATTTTCACTTGCAACTTGCTTTAACATGTTTAACAGTGCATGAAATGTTGTCTAAAACAAAAAAGAATGATGCATTTTATAGCTGGATCAGGTTTTATTACATTCTGAATTGGACGTTGAAAATGAGCTTATCTCAGCCAGCAGAGAGGTCAAATCACAGTAATGCAAACTCAGTCAGAGACATAGATTTTCACTTGCAACTTGCTTTAACATGTTTAACAGTGCATGAAATGTTGTCTAAAACAAAAAAGAATGATGCATTTTATAGCTGGATCTGGTTTTATTACATTCTGAATTGGACGTTGAAAATGAGCTTATCTCAGCCAGCAGAGAGGTCAAATCACAGTAATGCAAACTCAGTCAGAGACATAGATTTTCACTTGCAACTTGCTTTAACATGTTTAACAGTGCATGAAATGTTGTCTAAAACAAAAAAGAATGATGCATTTTATAGCTGGATCAGGTTTTATTACATTCTGAATTGGACGTTGAAAATGAGCTTATCTCAGCCAGCAGAGAGGTCAAATCACAGTAATGCAAACTCAGTCAGAGACATAGATTTTCACTTGCAACTTGCTTTAACATGTTTAACAGTGCATGAAATGTTGTCTAAATTAAAAAAGAATGATGCATTTTATGGCTGGATCTGTTTTTATCACTTTCTGAATTGGACGTTGAAAATGAGCTTATCTCAGCCAGCAGAGAGGTCAAATCACAGTAATGCAAACTCAATCAGAGACATAGATTTTCACTTGCAACTTGCTTTAACATGTTTGACAGTGCATGAAATGTTGTCTAAAACAAAAAAGAATGATGCATTTTATAGCTGGATCAGGTTTTATTACATTCTGAATTGGACGTTGAAAATGAGCTTATCTCAGCCAGCAGAGAGGTCAAATCACAGTAATGCAAACTCAGTCAGAGACATAGATTTTCACTTGCAACTTGCTTTAACATGTTTAACAGTACATGAAATGTTGTCTAAAACAAAAAAGAATGATGCATTTTATGGCTGGATCTGGTTTTATTACATTCTGAATTGGACGTTGAAAATGAGCTTATCTCAGCCAGCAGAGAGGTCAAATCACAGTAATGCAAACTCAATCAGAGACATAGATTTTCACTTGCAACTTGCTTTAACATGTTTGACAGTGCATGAAATGTTGTCTAAAACAAAAAAGAATGATGCATTTTATAGCTGGATCAGGTTTTATTACATTCTGAATTGGACGTTGAAAATGAGCTTATCTCAGCCAGCAGAGAGGTCAAATCACAGTAATGCAAACTCAGTCAGAGACATAGATTTTCACTTACAACTTGCTTTAACATGTTTAACAGTGCATGAAATGTTGTCTAAAACAAAAAAGAATGATGCATTTTATAGCTAGATCAGGTTTTATTACATTCTGAATTGGACGTTGAAAATGAGCTTATCTCAGCCAGCAGAGAGGTCAAATCACAGTAATGCAAACTCAGTCAGAGACATAGATTTTCACTTGCAACTTGCTTTAACATGTTTAACAGTGCATGAAATGTTGTCTAAAACAAAAAAGAATGATGCATTTTATGTCTGGATCAATTTTTATCACTTTCTGAATTGGACGTTGAAAATGAGCTTATCTCAGCCAGCAGAGAGGTCAAATCACAGTAATGCAAACTCAGTCAGAGACATAGATTTTCACTTGCAACTTGCTTTAACATGTTTAACAGTGCATGAAATGTTGTCTAAAACAAAAAAGAATGATGCATTTTATGGCTGGATCTGGTTTTATTACATTCTGAATTGGACGTTGAAAATGAGCTTATCTCAGCCAGCAGAGAGGTCAAATCACAGTAATGCAAACTCAGTCAGAGACATAGATTTTCACTTGCAACTTGCTTTAACATGTTTAACAGTGCATGAAATGTTGTCTAAAACAAAAAAGAATGATGCATTTTATGGCTGGATCTGGTTTTATTACATTCTGAATTGGACGTTGAAAATGAGCTTATCTCAGCCAGCAGAGAGGTCAAATCACAGTAATGCAAACTCAGTCAGAGACATAGATTTTCACTTGCAACTTGCTTTAACATGTTTAACTGTGCATGAATTGTTGTCTTAAACAAAAAAGAATGATGCATTTTATAGCTGGATCAGGTTTTATTACATTCTGAATTGGACGTTGAAAATGAGCTTATCTCAGCCAGCAGAGAGGTCAAATCACAGTAATGCAAACTCAGTCAGAGACATAGATTTTCACTTGCAACTTGCTTTAACATGTTTAACAGTGCATGAAATGTTGTCTAAAACAAAAAAGAATGATGCATTTTATAGCTGGATCAGGTTTTATTACATTCTGAATTGGACGTTGAAAATGAGCTTATCTCAGCCAGCAGAGAGGTCAAATCACAGTAATGCAAACTCAGTCAGAGACATAGATTTTCACTTGCAACTTGCTTTAACATGTTTAACAGTGCATGAAATGTTTTCTAAAACAAAAAAGAATGATGCATTTTATAGCTGAATCTGTTTTTATCACTTTCTGAATTGGACGTTGAAAATGAGCTTATCTCAGCCAGCAGAGAGGTCAAATCACAGTAATGCAAACTCAGTCAGAGACATAGATTTTCACTTGCAACTTGCTTTAACATGTTTAACAGTGCATGAAATGTTGTCTAAAACAAAAAAGAATGATGCATTTTATAGCTGGATCAGGTTTTATTACATTCTGAATTGGACGTTGAAAATGAGCTTATCTCAGCCAGCAGAGAGGTCAAATCACAGTAATGCAAACTCAGTCAGAGACATAGATTTTCACTTGCAACTTGCTTTAACATGTTTAAAAGTGCATGAAATGTTGTCTAAAACAAAAAAGAATGATGCATTTTATGGCTGGATCTGTTTTTATCACTTTCTGAAATGGACGTTGAAAATGAGCTTATCTCAGCCAGCAGAGAGGTCAAATCACAGTAATGCAAACTCAGTCAGAGACATAGATTTTCACTTGCAACTTGCTTTAACATGTTTAACAGTGCATGAAATGTTGTCTAAAACAAAAAAGAATGATGCATTTTATAGCTGGATCAGGTTTTATTACATTCTGAATTGGACGTTGAAAATGAGCTTATCTCAGCCAGCAGAGAGGTCAAATCACAGTAATGCAAACTTAGTCAGAGACATAGATTTTCACTTGCAACTTGCTTTAACATGTTTAACAGTGCATGAAATGTTGTCTAAATTAAAAAAGAATGATGCATTTTATGGCTGGATCTGGTTTTATCACTTTCTGAAATGGACGTTGAAAATGAGCTTATCTCAGCCAGCAGAGAGGTCAAATCACAGTAATGCAAACTCAGTCAGAGACATAGATTTTCACTTGCAACTTGCTTTAACATGTTTAACAGTGCATGAAATGTTGTCTAAAACAAAAAAGAATGATGCATTTTATAGCTGGATCAGGTTTTATTACATTCTGAATTGGACGTTGAAAATGAGCTTATCTCAGCCAGCAGAGAGGTCAAATCACAGTAATGCAAACTCAGTCAGAGACATAGATTTTCACTTGCAACTTGCTTTAACATGTTTAACAGTGCATGAAATGTTGTCTAAAACAAAAAAGAATGATGCATTTTATGGCTGGATCAGGTTTTATTACATTCTGAATTGGACGTTGAAAATGAGCTTATCTCAGCCAGCAGAGAGGTCAAATCACAGTAATGCAAACTCAGTCAGAGACATAGATTTTCACTTGCAACTTGCTTTAACATGTTTAACAGTGCATGAAATGTTGTCTAAAACAAAAAAGAATGATGCATTTTATAGCTGGATCTGGTTTTATTACATTCTGAATTGGACGTTGAAAATGAGCTTATCTCAGCCAGCAGAGAGGTCAAATCACAGTAATGCAAACTCAGTCAGAGACATAGATTTTCACTTGCAACTTGCTTTAACATGTTTAACAGTGCATGAAATGTTGTCTAAAACAAAAAAGAATGATGCATTTTATGGCTGGATCTGGGTTTATTACATTCTGAATTGGACGTTGAAAATGAGCTTATCTCAGCCAGCAGAGAGGTCAAATCACAGTAATGCAAACTCAGTCAGAGACATAGATTTTCACTTGCTACTTGCTTTAACATGTTTAACAGTGCATGAAATGTTGTCTAAAACAAAAAAGAATGATGCATTTTATAGCTGGATCAGGTTTTATTACATTCTGAATTGGACGTTGAAAATGAGCTTATCTCAGCCAGCAGAGAGGTCAAATCACAGTAATGCAAACTTAGTCAGAGACATAGATTTTCACTTGCAACTTGCTTTAACATGTTTAACAGTGCATGAAATGTTGTCTAAAACAAAAAAGAATGATGCATTTTATGGCTGGATCTGGTTTTATTACATTCTGAATTGGACGTTGAAAATGAGCTTATCTCAGCCAGCAGAGAGGTCAAATCACAGTAATGCAAACTCAGTCAGAGACATAGATTTTCACTTGCAACTTGCTTTAACATGTTTAACAGTGCATGAAATGTTGTCTAAAACAAAAAAGAATGATGCATTTTATAGCTGGATCAGGTTTTATTACATTCTGAATTGGACGTTGAAAATGAGCTTATCTCAGCCAGCAGAGAGGTCAAATCACAGTAATGCAAACTCAGTCAGAGACATAGATTTTCACTTGCAACTTGCTTTAACATGTTTAACAGTGCATGAAATGTTGTCTAAAACAAAAAGAATGATGCATTTTATAGCTGGATCTGTTTTTATCACTTTCTGAATTGGACGTTGAAAATGAGCTTATCTCAGCCAGCAGAGAGGTCAAATCACAGTAATGCAAACTCAGTCAGAGACATAGATTTTCACTTGCAACTTGCTTTAACATGTTTAACAGTGCATGAAATGTTGTCTAAAACAAAAAAGAATGATGCATTTTATGGCTGGATCTGGTTTTATTACATTCTGAATTGGACGTTGAAAATGAGCTTATCTCAGCCAGCAGAGAGGTCAAATCACAGTAATGCAAACTCAGTCAGAGACATAGATTTTCACTTGCAACTTGCTTTAACATGTTTAACAGTGCATGAAATGTTGTCTAAAACAAAAAAGAATGATGCATTTTATAGCTGGATCAGGTTTTATTACATTCTGAATTGGACGTTGAAAATGAGCTTATCTCAGCCAGCAGAGAGGTCAAATCACAGTAATGCAAACTCAGTCAGAGACATAGATTTTCACTTGCAACTTGCTTTAACATGTTTAACAGTGCATGAAATGTTGTCTAAAACAAAAAGAATGATGCATTTTATAGCTGGATCTGTTTTTATCACTTTCTGAATTGGACGTTGAAAATGAGCTTATCTCAGCCAGCAGAGAGGTCAAATCACAGTAATGCAAACTCAGTCAGAGACATAGATTTTCACTTGCAACTTGCTTTAACATGTTTAACAGTGCATGAAATGTTGTCTAAAACAAAAAAGAATGATGCATTTTATAGCTGGATCAGGTTTTATTACATTCTGAATTGGACGTTGAAAATGAGCTTATCTCAGCCAGCAGAGAGGTCAAATCACAGTAATGCAAACTCAGTCAGAGACATAGATTTTCACTTACAACTTGCTTTAACATGTTTAACAGTGCATGAAATGTTGTCTAAAACAAAAAAGAATGATGCATTTTATAGCTGGATCAGGTTTTATTACATTCTGAATTGGACGTTGAAAATGAGCTTATCTCAGCCAGCAGAGAGGTCAAATCACAGTAATGCAAACTCAGTCAGAGACATAGATTTTCACTTGCAACTTGCTTTAACATGTTTAACAGTGCATGAAATGTTGTCTAAAACAAAAAAGAATGATGCATTTTATGTCTGGATCAATTTTTATCACTTTCTGAATTGGACGTTGAAAATGAGCTTATCTCAGCCAGCAGAGAGGTCAAATCACAGTAATGCAAACTCAGTCAGAGACATAGATTTTCACTTGCAACTTGCTTTAACATGTTTAACAGTGCATGAAATGTTGTCTAAAACAAAAAAGAATGATGCATTTTATGGCTGGATCTGGTTTTATCACTTTCTGAAATGGACGTTGAAAATAAGCTTATCTCAGCCAGCAGAGAGGTCAAATCACAGTAATGCAAACTCAGTCAGAGACATAGATTTTCACTTGCAACTTGCTTTAACATGTTTAACAGTGCATGAAATGTTGTCTAAAACAAAAAAGAATGATGCATTTTATAGCTGGATCAGGTTTTATTACATTCTGAATTGGACGTTGAAAATGAGCTTATCTCAGCCAGCAGAGAGGTCAAATCACAGTAATGCAAACTCAGTCAGAGACATAGATTTTCACTTGCAACTTGCTTTAACATGTTTAACAGTGCATGAAATGTTGTCTAAAACAAAAAAGAATGATGCATTTTATGGCTGGATCAGGTTTTATTACATTCTGAATTGGACGTTGAAAATGAGCTTATCTCAGCCAGCAGAGAGGTCAAATCACAGTAATGCAAACTCAGTCAGAGACATAGATTTTCACTTGCAACTTGCTTTAACATGTTTAACAGTGCATGAAATGTTGTCTAAAACAAAAAAGAATGATGCATTTTATGTCTGGATCAATTTTTATCACTTTCTGAATTGGACGTTGAAAATGAGCTTATCTCAGCCAGCAGAGAGGTCAAATCACAGTAATGCAAACTCAGTCAGAGACATAGATTTTCACTTGCAACTTGCTTTAACATGTTTAACAGTGCATGAAATGTTGTCTAAAACAAAAAAGAATGATGCATTTTATGGCTGGATCTGGTTTTATCACTTTCTGAAATGGACGTTGAAAATAAGCTTATCTCAGCCAGCAGAGAGGTCAAATCACAGTAATGCAAACTCAGTCAGAGACATAGATTTTCACTTGCAACTTGCTTTAACATGTTTAACAGTGCATGAAATGTTGTCTAAAACAAAAAAGAATGATGCATTTTATAGCTGGATCAGGTTTTATTACATTCTGAATTGGACGTTGAAAATGAGCTTATCTCAGCCAGCAGAGAGGTCAAATCACAGTAATGCAAACTCAGTCAGAGACATAGATTTTCACTTGCAACTTGCTTTAACATGTTTAACAGTGCATGAAATGTTGTCTAAAACAAAAAAGAATGATGCATTTTATGGCTGGATCAGGTTTTATTACATTCTGAATTGGACGTTGAAAATGAGCTTATCTCAGCCAGCAGAGAGGTCAAATCACAGTAATGCAAACTCAGTCAGAGACATAGATTTTCACTTGCAACTTGCTTTAACATGTTTAATAGTGCATGAAATAATATCTAAAACAAAAAAGAATGATGCATTTTATAGCTGGATTAGGTTTTATTACATTCTGAATTGGACGTTGAAAATGAGCTTATCTCAGCCTGCAGAGAGGTCAAATCACAGTAATGCAAACTTAGTCAGAGACATAGATTTTCACTTGCAACTTGCTTTAACATGTTTAACAGTGCATGAAATGTTGTCTAAAACAAAAAAGAATGATGCATTTTATAGCTGGATCTGTTTTTATCACTTTCTGAATTGGACGTTGAAAATGAGCTTATCTCAGCCAGCAGAGAGGTCAAATCACAGTAATGCAAACTCAGTCAGAGACATAGATTTTCACTTGCAACTTGCTTTAACATGTTTAACAGTGCATGAAATGTTGTCTAAAACAAAAAAGAATGATGCATTTTATGGCTGGATCTGTTTTTATCACTTTCTGAAATGGACGTTGAAAATGAGCTTATCTCAGCCAGCAGAGAGGTCAAATCACAGTAATGCAAACTCAGTCAGAGACATAGATTTTCACTTGCAACTTGCTTTAACATGTTTAACAGTGCATGAAATGTTGTCTAAAACAAAAAAGAATGATGCATTTTATAGCTGGATCAGGTTTTATTACATTCTGAATTGGACGTTGAAAATGAGCTTATCTCAGCCAGCAGAGAGGTCAAATCACAGTAATGCAAACTTAGTCAGAGACATAGATTTTCACTTGCAACTTGCTTTAACATGTTTAACAGTGCATGAAATGTTGTCTAAAACAAAAAAGAATGATGCATTTTATAGCTGGATCAGGTTTTAGTACATTCTGAATTGGACGTTGAAAATGAGCTTATCTCAGCCAGCAGAGAGGTCAAATCACAGTAATGCAAACTCAGTCAGAGACATAGATTTTCACTTGCAACTTGCTTTAACATGTTTAACAGTGCATGAAATGTTGTCTAAAACAAAAAAGAATGATGCATTTTATGGCTGGATCTGTTTTTATCACTTTCTGAATTGGACGTTGAAAATGAGCTTATCTCAGCCAGCAGAGAGGTCAAATCACAGTAATGCAAACTCAGTCAGAGACATAGATTTTCACTTGCAACTTGCTTTAACATGTTTAACAGTGCATGAAATGTTGTCTAAAACAAAAAAGAATGATGCATTTTATGGCTGGATCTGGTTTTATCACTTTCTGAATTGGACGTTGAAAATGAGCTTATCTCAGCCAGCAGAGAGGTCAAATCACAGTAATGCAAACTCAGTCAGAGACATAGATTTTCACTTGCAACTTGCTATAACAAGTTTAACAATGCATGAAATGTTGTCTAAAACAAAAAAGAATGATGCATTTTATAGCTGGATCTGGTTTTATTACATTCTGAATTGGACGTTGAAAATGAGCTTATCTCAGCCAGCAGAGAGGTCAAATCACAGTAATGCAAACTTAGTCAGAGACATAGATTTTCACTTGCAACTTGCTTTAACATGTTTAACAGTGCATGAAATGTTGTCTAAATTAAAAAAGAATGATGCATTTTATGGCTGGATCTGGTTTTATCACTTTCTGAAATGGACGTTGAAAATGAGCTTATCTCAGCCAGCAGAGAGGTCAAATCACAGTAATGCAAACTCAGTCAGAGACATAGATTTTCACTTGCAACTTGCTTTAACATGTTTAACAGTGCATGAAATGTTGTCTAAAACAAAAAAGAATGATGCATTTTATAGCTGGATCAGGTTTTATTACATTCTGAATTGGACGTTGAAAATGAGCTTATCTCAGCCAGCAGAGAGGTCAAATCACAGTAATGCAAACTCAGTCAGAGACATAGATTTTCACTTGCAACTTGCTTTAACATGTTTAACAGTGCATGAAATGTTGTCTAAAACAAAAAAGAATGATGCATTTTATAGCTGGATCAGGTTTTATTACATTCTGAATTGGACGTTGAAAATGAGCTTATCTCAGCCAGCAGAGAGGTCAAATCACAGTAATGCAAACTCAGTCAGAGACATAGATTTTCACTTGCAACTTGCTTTAACATGTTTAACAGTGCATGAAATGTTGTCTAAAACAAAAAAGAATGATGCATTTTATGGCTGGATCTGGGTTTATTACATTCTGAATTGGACGTTGAAAATGAGCTTATCTCAGCCAGCAGAGAGGTCAAATCACAGTAATGCAAACTCAGTCAGAGACATAGATTTTCACTTGCTACTTGCTTTAACATGTTTAACAGTGCATGAAATGTTGTCTAAAACAAAAAAGAATGATGCATTTTATAGCTGGATCAGGTTTTATTACATTCTGAATTGGACGTTGAAAATGAGCTTATCTCAGCCAGCAGAGAGGTCAAATCACAGTAATGCAAACTTAGTCAGAGACATAGATTTTCACTTGCAACTTGCTTTAACATGTTTAACAGTGCATGAAATGTTGTCTAAAACAAAAAAGAATGATGCATTTTATAGCTGGATCAGGTTTTATTACATTCTGAATTGGACGTTGAAAATGAGCTTATCTCAGCCAGCAGAGAGGTCAAATCACAGTAATGCAAACTCAGTCAGAGACATAGATTTTCACTTGCAACTTGCTTTAACATGTTTAACAGTGCATGAAATGTTGTCTAAAACAAAAAAGAATGATGCATTTTATGGCTGGATCTGGTTTTATTACATTCTGAATTGGACGTTGAAAATGAGCTTATCTCAGCCAGCAGAGAGGTCAAATCACAGTAATGCAAACTCAGTCAGAGACATAGATTTTCACTTGCAACTTGCTATTACATGTTTAACAATGCATGAAATGTTGTCTAAAACAAAAAAGAATGATGCATTTTATAGCTGGATCTGGTTTTATTACATTCTGAATTGGACGTTGAAAATGAGCTTATCTCAGCCAGCAGAGAGGTCAAATCACAGTAATGCAAACTCAGTCAGAGACATAGATTTTCACTTGCAACTTGCTTTAACATGTTTAACAGTGCATGAAATGTTGTCTAAAACAAAAAAGAATGATGCATTTTATAGCTGGATCAGGTTTTATTACATTCTGAATTGGACGTTGAAAATGAGCTTATCTCAGCCAGCAGAGAGGTCAAATCACAGTAATGCAAACTTAGTCAGAGACATAGATTTTCACTTGCAACTTGCTTTAACATGTTTAACAGTGCATGAAATGTTGTCTAAAACAAAAAAGAATGATGCATTTTATAGCTGGATCAGGTTTTATTACATTCTGAATTGGACGTTGAAAATGAGCTTATCTCAGCCAGCAGAGAGGTCAAATCACAGTAATGCAAACTCAGTCAGAGACATAGATTTTCACTTGCAACTTGCTTTAACATGTTTAACAGTGCATGAAATGTTGTCTAAAACAAAAAAGAATGATGCATTTTATGGCTGGATCTGTTTTTATCACTTTCTGAATTGGACGTTGAAAATGAGCTTATCTCAGCCAGCAGAGAGGTCAAATCACAGTAATGCAAACTCAGTCAGAGACATAGATTTTCACTTGCAACTTGCTTTAACATGTTTAACAGTGCATGAAATGTTGTCTAAAACAAAAAAGAATGATGCATTTTATAGCTGGATTAGGTTTTATTACATTCTGAATTGGACGTTGAAAATGAGCTTATCTCAGCCTGCAGAGAGGTCAAATCACAGTAATGCAAACTTAGTCAGAGACATAGATTTTCACTTGCAACTTGCTTTAACATGTTTAACAGTGCATGAAATGTTGTCTAAAACAAAAAAGAATGATGCATTTTATAGCTGGATCTGTTTTTATCACTTTCTGAATTGGACGTTGAAAATGAGCTTATCTCAGCCAGCAGAGAGGTCAAATCACAGTAATGCAAACTCAGTCAGAGACATAGATTTTCACTTGCAACTTGCTTTAACATGTTTAACAGTGCATGAAATGTTGTCTAAAACAAAAAAGAATGATGCATTTTATGGCTGGATCTGTTTTTATCACTTTCTGAAATGGACGTTGAAAATGAGCTTATCTCAGCCAGCAGAGAGGTCAAATCACAGTAATGCAAACTCAGTCAGAGACATAGATTTTCACTTGCAACTTGCTTTAACATGTTTAACAGTGCATGAAATGTTGTCTAAAACAAAAAAGAATGATGCATTTTATAGCTGGATCAGGTTTTATTACATTCTGAATTGGACGTTGAAAATGAGCTTATCTCAGCCAGCAGAGAGGTCAAATCACAGTAATGCAAACTTAGTCAGAGACATAGATTTTCACTTGCAACTTGCTTTAACATGTTTAACAGTGCATGAAATGTTGTCTAAAACAAAAAAGAATGATGCATTTTATAGCTGGATCAGGTTTTAGTACATTCTGAATTGGACGTTGAAAATGAGCTTATCTCAGCCAGCAGAGAGGTCAAATCACAGTAATGCAAACTCAGTCAGAGACATAGATTTTCACTTGCAACTTGCTTTAACATGTTTAACAGTGCATGAAATGTTGTCTAAAACAAAAAAGAATGATGCATTTTATGGCTGGATCTGTTTTTATCACTTTCTGAATTGGACGTTGAAAATGAGCTTATCTCAGCCAGCAGAGAGGTCAAATCACAGTAATGCAAACTCAGTCAGAGACATAGATTTTCACTTGCAACTTGCTTTAACATGTTTAACAGTGCATGAAATGTTGTCTAAAACAAAAAAGAATGATGCATTTTATGGCTGGATCTGGTTTTATCACTTTCTGAATTGGACGTTGAAAATGAGCTTATCTCAGCCAGCAGAGAGGTCAAATCACAGTAATGCAAACTCAGTCAGAGACATAGATTTTCACTTGCAACTTGCTATAACAAGTTTAACAATGCATGAAATGTTGTCTAAAACAAAAAAGAATGATGCATTTTATAGCTGGATCTGGTTTTATTACATTCTGAATTGGACGTTGAAAATGAGCTTATCTCAGCCAGCAGAGAGGTCAAATCACAGTAATGCAAACTTAGTCAGAGACATAGATTTTCACTTGCAACTTGCTTTAACATGTTTAACAGTGCATGAAATGTTGTCTAAATTAAAAAAGAATGATGCATTTTATGGCTGGATCTGGTTTTATCACTTTCTGAAATGGACGTTGAAAATGAGCTTATCTCAGCCAGCAGAGAGGTCAAATCACAGTAATGCAAACTCAGTCAGAGACATAGATTTTCACTTGCAACTTGCTTTAACATGTTTAACAGTGCATGAAATGTTGTCTAAAACAAAAAAGAATGATGCATTTTATAGCTGGATCAGGTTTTATTACATTCTGAATTGGACGTTGAAAATGAGCTTATCTCAGCCAGCAGAGAGGTCAAATCACAGTAATGCAAACTCAGTCAGAGACATAGATTTTCACTTGCAACTTGCTTTAACATGTTTAACAGTGCATGAAATGTTGTCTAAAACAAAAAAGAATGATGCATTTTATAGCTGGATCAGGTTTTATTACATTCTGAATTGGACGTTGAAAATGAGCTTATCTCAGCCAGCAGAGAGGTCAAATCACAGTAATGCAAACTCAGTCAGAGACATAGATTTTCACTTGCAACTTGCTTTAACATGTTTAACAGTGCATGAAATGTTGTCTAAAACAAAAAAGAATGATGCATTTTATGGCTGGATCTGGGTTTATTACATTCTGAATTGGACGTTGAAAATGAGCTTATCTCAGCCAGCAGAGAGGTCAAATCACAGTAATGCAAACTCTGTCAGAGACATAGATTTTCACTTGCTACTTGCTTTAACATGTTTAACAGTGCATGAAATGTTGTCTAAAACAAAAAAGAATGATGCATTTTATAGCTGGATCAGGTTTTATTACATTCTGAATTGGACGTTGAAAATGAGCTTATCTCAGCCAGCAGAGAGGTCAAATCACAGTAATGCAAACTTAGTCAGAGACATAGATTTTCACTTGCAACTTGCTTTAACATGTTTAACAGTGCATGAAATGTTGTCTAAAACAAAAAAGAATGATGCATTTTATAGCTGGATCAGGTTTTATTACATTCTGAATTGGACGTTGAAAATGAGCTTATCTCAGCCAGCAGAGAGGTCAAATCACAGTAATGCAAACTCAGTCAGAGACATAGATTTTCACTTGCAACTTGCTTTAACATGTTTAACAGTGCATGAAATGTTGTCTAAAACAAAAAAGAATGATGCATTTTATGGCTGGATCTGGTTTTATTACATTCTGAATTGGACGTTGAAAATGAGCTTATCTCAGCCAGCAGAGAGGTCAAATCACAGTAATGCAAACTCAGTCAGAGACATAGATTTTCACTTGCAACTTGCTATTACATGTTTAACAATGCATGAAATGTTGTCTAAAACAAAAAAGAATGATGCATTTTATAGCTGGATCTGGTTTTATTACATTCTGAATTGGACGTTGAAAATGAGCTTATCTCAGCCAGCAGAGAGGTCAAATCACAGTAATGCAAACTCAGTCAGAGACATAGATTTTCACTTGCAACTTGCTTTAACATGTTTAACAGTGCATGAAATGTTGTCTAAAACAAAAAAGAATGATGCATTTTATAGCTGGATCAGGTTTTATTACATTCTGAATTGGACGTTGAAAATGAGCTTATCTCAGCCAGCAGAGAGGTCAAATCACAGTAATGCAAACTTAGTCAGAGACATAGATTTTCACTTGCAACTTGCTTTAACATGTTTAACAGTGCATGAAATGTTGTCTAAAACAAAAAAGAATGATGCATTTTATAGCTGGATCAGGTTTTATTACATTCTGAATTGGACGTTGAAAATGAGCTTATCTCAGCCAGCAGAGAGGTCAAATCACAGTAATGCAAACTCAGTCAGAGACATAGATTTTCACTTGCAACTTGCTTTAACATGTTTAACAGTGCATGAAATGTTGTCTAAAACAAAAAAGAATGATGCATTTTATGGCTGGATCTGTTTTTATCACTTTCTGAATTGGACGTTGAAAATGAGCTTATCTCAGCCAGCAGAGAGGTCAAATCACAGTAATGCAAACTCAGTCAGAGACATAGATTTTCACTTGCAACTTGCTTTAACATGTTTAACAGTGCATGAAATGTTGTCTAAAACAAAAAAGAATGATGCATTTTATGGCTGGATCTGGTTTTATTACATTCTGAATTGGACGTTAAAAATGAGCTTATCTCAGCCAGCCGAGAGGTCAAATCACAGTAATGCAAACTCAGTCAGAGACATAGATTTTCACTTGCAACTTGCTTTAACATGTTTAACAGTGCATGAAATGTTGTCTAAAACAAAAAAGAATGATGCATTTTATGGCTGGATCTGGTTTTATTACATTCTGAATTGGACGTTGAAAATGAGCTTATCTCAGCCAGCAGAGAGGTCAAATCACAGTAATGCAAACTCAGTCAGAGACATAGATTTTCACTTGCAACTTGCTTTAACATGTTTAACAGTGCATGAAATGTTGTCTAAAACAAAAAAGAATGATGCATTTTATAGCTGGATATGGGTTTATTACATTCTGAATTGGACGTTGAAAATGAGCTTATCTCAGCCAGCAGAGAGGTCAAATCACAGTAATGCAAACTCAGTCAGAGACATAGATTTTCACTTGCAACTTGCTTTAACATGTTTAACAGTGCATGAAATGTTGTCTAAAACAAAAAAGAATGATGCATTTTATGGCTGGATCTGTTTTTATCACTTTCTGAATTGGACGTTGAAAATGAGCTTATCTCAGCCAGCAGAGAGGTCAAATCACAGTAATGCAAACTCAGTCAGAGACATAGATTTTCACTTGCAACTTGCTTTAACATGTTTAACAGTGCATGAAATGTTGTCTAAAACAAAAAGAATGATGCATTTTATGGCTGGATCTGTTTTTATCACTTTCTGAAATGGACGTTGAAAATGAGCTTATCTCAGCCAGCAGAGAGGTCAAATCACAGTAATGCAAACTCAGTCAGAGACATAGATTTTCACTTGCAACTTGCTTTAACATGTTTAACAGTGCATGAAATGTTGTCTAAAACAAAAAAGAATGATGCATTTTATAGCTGGATCAGGTTTTATTACATTCTGAATTGGACGTTGAAAATGAGCTTATCTCAGCCAGCAGAGAGGTCAAATCACAGTAATGCAAACTTAGTCAGAGACATAGATTTTCACTTGCAACTTGCTTTAACATGTTTAACAGTGCATGAAATGTTGTCTAAATTAAAAAAGAATGATGCATTTTATGGCTGGATCTGGTTTTATCACTTTCTGAAATGGACGTTGAAAATGAGCTTATCTCAGCCAGCAGAGAGGTCAAATCACAGTAATGCAAACTCAGTCAGAGACATAGATTTTCACTTGCAACTTGCTTTAACATGTTTAACAGTGCATGAAATGTTGTCTAAAACAAAAAAGAATGATGCATTTTATAGCTGGATCAGGTTTTATTACATTCTGAATTGGACGTTGAAAATGAGCTTATCTCAGCCAGCAGAGAGGTCAAATCACAGTAATGCAAACTCAGTCAGAGACATAGATTTTCACTTGCAACTTGCTTTAACATGTTTAACAGTGCATGAAATGTTGTCTAAAACAAAAAAGAATGATGCATTTTATGGCTGGATCAGGTTTTATTACATTCTGAATTGGACGTTGAAAATGAGCTTATCTCAGCCAGCAGAGAGGTCAAATCACAGTAATGCAAACTCAGTCAGAGACATAGATTTTCACTTGCAACTTGCTTTAACATGTTTAACAGTGCATGAAATGTTGTCTAAAACAAAAAAGAATGATGCATTTTATAGCTGGATCTGGTTTTATTACATTCTGAATTGGACGTTGAAAATGAGCTTATCTCAGCCAGCAGAGAGGTCAAATCACAGTAATGCAAACTCAGTCAGAGACATAGATTTTCACTTGCAACTTGCTTTAACATGTTTAACAGTGCATGAAATGTTGTCTAAAACAAAAAAGAATGATGCATTTTATGGCTGGATCTGGGTTTATTACATTCTGAATTGGACGTTGAAAATGAGCTTATCTCAGCCAGCAGAGAGGTCAAATCACAGTAATGCAAACTCAGTCAGAGACATAGATTTTCACTTGCTACTTGCTTTAACATGTTTAACAGTGCATGAAATGTTGTCTAAAACAAAAAAGAATGATGCATTTTATAGCTGGATCAGGTTTTATTACATTCTGAATTGGACGTTGAAAATGAGCTTATCTCAGCCAGCAGAGAGGTCAAATCACAGTAATGCAAACTTAGTCAGAGACATAGATTTTCACTTGCAACTTGCTTTAACATGTTTAACAGTGCATGAAATGTTGTCTAAAACAAAAAAGAATGATGCATTTTATGGCTGGATCTGGTTTTATTACATTCTGAATTGGACGTTGAAAATGAGCTTATCTCAGCCAGCAGAGAGGTCAAATCACAGTAATGCAAACTCAGTCAGAGACATAGATTTTCACTTGCAACTTGCTTTAACATGTTTAACAGTGCATGAAATGTTGTCTAAAACAAAAAAGAATGATGCATTTTATAGCTGGATCAGGTTTTATTACATTCTGAATTGGACGTTGAAAATGAGCTTATCTCAGCCAGCAGAGAGGTCAAATCACAGTAATGCAAACTCAGTCAGAGACATAGATTTTCACTTGCAACTTGCTTTAACATGTTTAACAGTGCATGAAATGTTGTCTAAAACAAAAAGAATGATGCATTTTATAGCTGGATCTGTTTTTATCACTTTCTGAATTGGACGTTGAAAATGAGCTTATCTCAGCCAGCAGAGAGGTCAAATCACAGTAATGCAAACTCAGTCAGAGACATAGATTTTCACTTGCAACTTGCTTTAACATGTTTAACAGTGCATGAAATGTTGTCTAAAACAAAAAAGAATGATGCATTTTATGGCTGGATCTGGTTTTATTACATTCTGAATTGGACGTTGAAAATGAGCTTATCTCAGCCAGCAGAGAGGTCAAATCACAGTAATGCAAACTCAGTCAGAGACATAGATTTTCACTTGCAACTTGCTTTAACATGTTTAACAGTGCATGAAATGTTGTCTAAAACAAAAAAGAATGATGCATTTTATAGCTGGATCAGGTTTTATTACATTCTGAATTGGACGTTGAAAATGAGCTTATCTCAGCCAGCAGAGAGGTCAAATCACAGTAATGCAAACTCAGTCAGAGACATAGATTTTCACTTGCAACTTGCTTTAACATGTTTAACAGTGCATGAAATGTTGTCTAAAACAAAAAGAATGATGCATTTTATAGCTGGATCTGTTTTTATCACTTTCTGAATTGGACGTTGAAAATGAGCTTATCTCAGCCAGCAGAGAGGTCAAATCACAGTAATGCAAACTCAGTCAGAGACATAGATTTTCACTTGCAACTTGCTTTAACATGTTTAACAGTGCATGAAATGTTGTCTAAAACAAAAAAGAATGATGCATTTTATAGCTGGATCAGGTTTTATTACATTCTGAATTGGACGTTGAAAATGAGCTTATCTCAGCCAGCAGAGAGGTCAAATCACAGTAATGCAAACTCAGTCAGAGACATAGATTTTCACTTGCAACTTGCTTTAACATGTTTAACAGTGCATGAAATGTTGTCTAAAACAAAAAGAATGATGCATTTTATAGCTGGATCAGGTTTTATTACATTCTGAATTGGACGTTGAAAATGAGCTTATCTCAGCCAGCAGAGAGGTCAAATCACAGTAATGCAAACTCAGTCAGAGACATAGATTTTCACTTGCAACTTGCTTTAACATGTTTAACAGTGCATGAAATGTTGTCTAAAACAAAAAGAATGATGCATTTTATAGCTGGATCTGTTTTTATCACTTTCTGAATTGGACGTTGAAAATGAGCTTATCTCAGCCAGCAGAGAGGTCAAATCACAGTAATGCAAACTCAGTCAGAGACATAGATTTTCACTTGCAACTTGCTTTAACATGTTTAACAGTGCATGAAATGTTGTCTAAAACAAAAAAGAATGATGCATTTTATGGCTGGATCTGGTTTTATTACATTCTGAATTGGACGTTGAAAATGAGCTTATCTCAGCCAGCAGAGAGGTCAAATCACAGTAATGCAAACTCAGTCAGAGACATAGATTTTCACTTGCAACTTGCTTTAACATGTTTAACAGTGCATGAAATGTTGTCTAAAACAAAAAAGAATGATGCATTTTATAGCTGGATCAGGTTTTATTACATTCTGAATTGGACGTTGAAAATGAGCTTATCTCAGCCAGCAGAGAGGTCAAATCACAGTAATGCAAACTCAGTCAGAGACATAGATTTTCACTTGCAACTTGCTTTAACATGTTTAACAGTGCATGAAATGTTGTCTAAAACAAAAAGAATGATGCATTTTATAGCTGGATCTGTTTTTATCACTTTCTGAATTGGACGTTGAAAATGAGCTTATCTCAGCCAGCAGAGAGGTCAAATCACAGTAATGCAAACTCAGTCAGAGACATAGATTTTCACTTGCAACTTGCTTTAACATGTTTAACAGTGCATGAAATGTTGTCTAAAACAAAAAAGAATGATGCATTTTATAGCTGGATCAGGTTTTATTACATTCTGAATTGGACGTTGAAAATGAGCTTATCTCAGCCAGCAGAGAGGTCAAATCACAGTAATGCAAACTCAGTCAGAGACATAGATTTTCACTTGCAACTTGCTTTAACATGTTTAACAGTGCATGAAATGTTGTCTAAAACAAAAAAGAATGATGCATTTTATGGCTGGATCTGTTTTTATCACTTTCTGAAATGGACGTTGAAAATGAGCTTATCTCAGCCAGCAGAGAGGTCAAATCACAGTAATGCAAACTCAGTCAGAGACATAGATTTTCACTTGCAACTTGCTTTAACATGTTTAACAGTGCATGAAATGTTGTCTAAAACAAAAAAGAATGATGCATTTTATAGCTGGATCAGGTTTTATTACATTCTGAATTTGGACGTTGAAAATGAGCTTATCTCAGCCAGCAGAGAGGTCAAATCACAGTAATGCAAACTTAGTCAGAGACATAGATTTTCACTTGCAACTTGCTTTAACATGTTTAACAGTGCATGAAATGTTGTCTAAATTAAAAAAGAATGATGCATTTTATGGCTGGATCTGGTTTTATCACTTTCTGAAATGGACGTTGAAAATGAGCTTATCTCAGCCAACAGAGAGGTCAAATCACAGTAATGCAAACTCAGTCAGAGACATAGATTTTCACTTGCAACTTGCTTTAACATGTTTAACAGTGCATGAAATGTTGTCTAAAACAAAAAAGAATGATGCATTTTATAGCTGGATCAGGTTTTATTACATTCTGAATTGGACGTTGAAAATGAGCTTATCTCAGCCAGCAGAGAGGTCAAATCACAGTAATGCAAACTCAGTCAGAGACATAGATTTTCACTTGCAACTTGCTTTAACATGTTTAACAGTGCATGAAATGTTGTCTAAAACAAAAAAGAATGATGCATTTTATGGCTGGATCAGGTTTTATTACATTCTGAATTGGACGTTGAAAATGAGCTTATCTCAGCCAGCAGAGAGGTCAAATCACAGTAATGCAAACTCAGTCAGAGACATAGATTTTCACTTGCAACTTGCTTTAACATGTTTAATAGTGCATGAAATAATATCTAAAACAAAAAAGAATGATGCATTTTATAGCTGGATTAGGTTTTATTACATTCTGAATTGGACGTTGAAAATGAGCTTATCTCAGCCTGCAGAGAGGTCAAATCACAGTAATGCAAACTTAGTCAGAGACATAGATTTTCACTTGCAACTTGCTTTAACATGTTTAACAGTGCATGAAATGTTGTCTAAAACAAAAAAGAATGATGCATTTTATAGCTGGATCTGTTTTTATCACTTTCTGAATTGGACGTTGAAAATGAGCTTATCTCAGCCAGCAGAGAGGTCAAATCACAGTAATGCAAACTCAGTCAGAGACATAGATTTTCACTTGCAACTTGCTTTAACATGTTTAACAGTGCATGAAATGTTGTCTAAAACAAAAAAGAATGATGCATTTTATGGCTGGATCTGTTTTTATCACTTTCTGAAATGGACGTTGAAAATGAGCTTATCTCAGCCAGCAGAGAGGTCAAATCACAGTAATGCAAACTCAGTCAGAGACATAGATTTTCACTTGCAACTTGCTTTAACATGTTTAACAGTGCATGAAATGTTGTCTAAAACAAAAAAGAATGATGCATTTTATAGCTGGATCAGGTTTTATTACATTCTGAATTGGACGTTGAAAATGAGCTTATCTCAGCCAGCAGAGAGGTCAAATCACAGTAATGCAAACTTAGTCAGAGACATAGATTTTCACTTGCAACTTGCTTTAACATGTTTAACAGTGCATGAAATGTTGTCTAAAACAAAAAAGAATGATGCATTTTATAGCTGGATCAGGTTTTATTACATTCTGAATTGGACGTTGAAAATGAGCTTATCTCAGCCAGCAGAGAGGTCAAATCACAGTAATGCAAACTCAGTCAGAGACATAGATTTTCACTTGCAACTTGCTTTAACATGTTTAACAGTGCATGAAATGTTGTCTAAAACAAAAAAGAATGATGCATTTTATGGCTGGATCTGGTTTTATCACTTTCTGAATTGGACGTTGAAAATGAGCTTATCTCAGCCAGCAGAGAGGTCAAATCACAGTAATGCAAACTCAGTCAGAGACATAGATTTTCACTTGCAACTTGCTATAACAAGTTTAACAATGCATGAAATGTTGTCTAAAACAAAAAAGAATGATGCATTTTATAGCTGGATCTGGTTTTATTACATTCTGAATTGGACGTTGAAAATGAGCTTATCTCAGCCAGCAGAGAGGTCAAATCACAGTAATGCAAACTTAGTCAGAGACATAGATTTTCACTTGCAACTTGCTTTAACATGTTTAACAGTGCATGAAATGTTGTCTAAATTAAAAAAGAATGATGCATTTTATGGCTGGATCTGGTTTTATCACTTTCTGAAATGGACGTTGAAAATGAGCTTATCTCAGCCAGCAGAGAGGTCAAATCACAGTAATGCAAACTCAGTCAGAGACATAGATTTTCACTTGCAACTTGCTTTAACATGTTTAACAGTGCATGAAATGTTGTCTAAAACAAAAAAGAATGATGCATTTTATAGCTGGATCAGGTTTTATTACATTCTGAATTGGACGTTGAAAATGAGCTTATCTCAGCCAGCAGAGAGGTCAAATCACAGTAATGCAAACTCAGTCAGAGACATAGATTTTCACTTGCAACTTGCTTTAACATGTTTAACAGTGCATGAAATGTTGTCTAAAACAAAAAAGAATGATGCATTTTATAGCTGGATCAGGTTTTATTACATTCTGAATTGGACGTTGAAAATGAGCTTATCTCAGCCAGCAGAGAGGTCAAATCACAGTAATGCAAACTCAGTCAGAGACATAGATTTTCACTTGCAACTTGCTTTAACATGTTTAACAGTGCATGAAATGTTGTCTAAAACAAAAAAGAATGATGCATTTTATGGCTGGATCTGGGTTTATTACATTCTGAATTGGACGTTGAAAATGAGCTTATCTCAGCCAGCAGAGAGGTCAAATCACAGTAATGCAAACTCAGTCAGAGACATAGATTTTCACTTGCTACTTGCTTTAACATGTTTAACAGTGCATGAAATGTTGTCTAAAACAAAAAAGAATGATGCATTTTATAGCTGGATCAGGTTTTATTACATTCTGAATTGGACGTTGAAAATGAGCTTATCTCAGCCAGCAGAGAGGTCAAATCACAGTAATGCAAACTTAGTCAGAGACATAGATTTTCACTTGCAACTTGCTTTAACATGTTTAACAGTGCATGAAATGTTGTCTAAAACAAAAAAGAATGATGCATTTTATAGCTGGATCAGGTTTTATTACATTCTGAATTGGACGTTGAAAATGAGCTTATCTCAGCCAGCAGAGAGGTCAAATCACAGTAATGCAAACTCAGTCAGAGACATAGATTTTCACTTGCAACTTGCTTTAACATGTTTAACAGTGCATGAAATGTTGTCTAAAACAAAAAAGAATGATGCATTTTATGGCTGGATCTGGTTTTATTACATTCTGAATTGGACGTTGAAAATGAGCTTATCTCAGCCAGCAGAGAGGTCAAATCACAGTAATGCAAACTCAGTCAGAGACATAGATTTTCACTTGCAACTTGCTATTACATGTTTAACAATGCATGAAATGTTGTCTAAAACAAAAAAGAATGATGCATTTTATAGCTGGATCTGGTTTTATTACATTCTGAATTGGACGTTGAAAATGAGCTTATCTCAGCCAGCAGAGAGGTCAAATCACTGTAATGCAAACTCAGTCAGAGACATAGATTTTCACTTGCAACTTGCTTTAACATGTTTAACAGTGCATGAAATGTTGTCTAAAACAAAAAAGAATGATGCATTTTATAGCTGGATCAGGTTTTATTACATTCTGAATTGGACGTTGAAAATGAGCTTATCTCAGCCAGCAGAGAGGTCAAATCACAGTAATGCAAACTTAGTCAGAGACATAGATTTTCACTTGCAACTTGCTTTAACATGTTTAACAGTGCATGAAATGTTGTCTAAAACAAAAAAGAATGATGCATTTTATAGCTGGATCAGGTTTTATTACATTCTGAATTGGACGTTGAAAATGAGCTTATCTCAGCCAGCAGAGAGGTCAAATCACAGTAATGCAAACTCAGTCAGAGACATAGATTTTCACTTGCAACTTGCTTTAACATGTTTAACAGTGCATGAAATGTTGTCTAAAACAAAAAAGAATGATGCATTTTATGGCTGGATCTGTTTTTATCACTTTCTGAATTGGACGTTGAAAATGAGCTTATCTCAGCCAGCAGAGAGGTCAAATCACAGTAATGCAAACTCAGTCAGAGACATAGATTTTCACTTGCAACTTGCTTTAACATGTTTAACAGTGCATGAAATGTTGTCTAAAACAAAAAAGAATGATGCATTTTATGGCTGGATCTGGTTTTATTACATTCTGAATTGGACGTTGAAAATGAGCTTATCTCAGCCAGCAGAGAGGTCAAATCACAGTAATGCAAACTCAGTCAGAGACATAGATTTTCACTTGCAACTTGCTTTAACATGTTTAACAGTGCATGAAATGTTGTCTAAAACAAAAAAGAATGATGCATTTTATAGCTGGATCAGGTTTTAGTACATTCTGAATTGGACGTTGAAAATGAGCTTATCTCAGCCAGCAGAGAGGTCAAATCACAGTAATGCAAACTCAGTCAGAGACATAGATTTTCACTTGCAACTTGCTTTAACATGTTTAACAGTGCATGAAATGTTGTCTAAAACAAAAAAGAATGATGCATTTTATGGCTGGATCTGTTTTTATCACTTTCTGAATTGGACGTTGAAAATGAGCTTATCTCAGCCAGCAGAGAGGTCAAATCACAGTAATGCAAACTCAGTCAGAGACATAGATTTTCACTTGCAACTTGCTTTAACATGTTTAACAGTGCATGAAATGTTGTCTAAAACAAAAAAGAATGATGCATTTTATGGCTGGATCTGGTTTTATCACTTTCTGAATTGGACGTTGAAAATGAGCTTATCTCAGCCAGCAGAGAGGTCAAATCACAGTAATGCAAACTCAGTCAGAGACATAGATTTTCACTTGCAACTTGCTATAACAAGTTTAACAATGCATGAAATGTTGTCTAAAACAAAAAAGAATGATGCATTTTATAGCTGGATCTGGTTTTATTACATTCTGAATTGGACGTTGAAAATGAGCTTATCTCAGCCAGCAGAGAGGTCAAATCACAGTAATGCAAACTTAGTCAGAGACATAGATTTTCACTTGCAACTTGCTTTAACATGTTTAACAGTGCATGAAATGTTGTCTAAATTAAAAAAGAATGATGCATTTTATGGCTGGATCTGGTTTTATCACTTTCTGAAATGGACGTTGAAAATGAGCTTATCTCAGCCAGCAGAGAGGTCAAATCACAGTAATGCAAACTCAGTCAGAGACATAGATTTTCACTTGCAACTTGCTTTAACATGTTTAACAGTGCATGAAATGTTGTCTAAAACAAAAAAGAATGATGCATTTTATAGCTGGATCAGGTTTTATTACATTCTGAATTGGACGTTGAAAATGAGCTTATCTCAGCCAGCAGAGAGGTCAAATCACAGTAATGCAAACTCAGTCAGAGACATAGATTTTCACTTGCAACTTGCTTTAACATGTTTAACAGTGCATGAAATGTTGTCTAAAACAAAAAAGAATGATGCATTTTATAGCTGGATCAGGTTTTATTACATTCTGAATTGGACGTTGAAAATGAGCTTATCTCAGCCAGCAGAGAGGTCAAATCACAGTAATGCAAACTCAGTCAGAGACATAGATTTTCACTTGCAACTTGCTTTAACATGTTTAACAGTGCATGAAATGTTGTCTAAAACAAAAAAGAATGATGCATTTTATGGCTGGATCTGGGTTTATTACATTCTGAATTGGACGTTGAAAATGAGCTTATCTCAGCCAGCAGAGAGGTCAAATCACAGTAATGCAAACTCAGTCAGAGACATAGATTTTCACTTGCTACTTGCTTTAACATGTTTAACAGTGCATGAAATGTTGTCTAAAACAAAAAAGAATGATGCATTTTATAGCTGGATCAGGTTTTATTACATTCTGAATTGGACGTTGAAAATGAGCTTATCTCAGCCAGCAGAGAGGTCAAATCACAGTAATGCAAACTTAGTCAGAGACATAGATTTTCACTTGCAACTTGCTTTAACATGTTTAACAGTGCATGAAATGTTGTCTAAAACAAAAAAGAATGATGCATTTTATAGCTGGATCAGGTTTTATTACATTCTGAATTGGACGTTGAAAATGAGCTTATCTCAGCCAGCAGAGAGGTCAAATCACAGTAATGCAAACTCAGTCAGAGACATAGATTTTCACTTGCAACTTGCTTTAACATGTTTAACAGTGCATGAAATGTTGTCTAAAACAAAAAAGAATGATGCATTTTATGGCTGGATCTGGTTTTATTACATTCTGAATTGGACGTTGAAAATGAGCTTATCTCAGCCAGCAGAGAGGTCAAATCACAGTAATGCAAACTCAGTCAGAGACATAGATTTTCACTTGCAACTTGCTATTACATGTTTAACAATGCATGAAATGTTGTCTAAAACAAAAAAGAATGATGCATTTTATAGCTGGATCTGGTTTTATTACATTCTGAATTGGACGTTGAAAATGAGCTTATCTCAGCCAGCAGAGAGGTCAAATCACAGTAATGCAAACTCAGTCAGAGACATAGATTTTCACTTGCAACTTGCTTTAACATGTTTAACAGTGCATGAAATGTTGTCTAAAACAAAAAAGAATGATGCATTTTATAGCTGGATCAGGTTTTATTACATTCTGAATTGGACGTTGAAAATGAGCTTATCTCAGCCAGCAGAGAGGTCAAATCACAGTAATGCAAACTTAGTCAGAGACATAGATTTTCACTTGCAACTTGCTTTAACATGTTTAACAGTGCATGAAATGTTGTCTAAAACAAAAAAGAATGATGCATTTTATAGCTGGATCAGGTTTTATTACATTCTGAATTGGACGTTGAAAATGAGCTTATCTCAGCCAGCAGAGAGGTCAAATCACAGTAATGCAAACTCAGTCAGAGACATAGATTTTCACTTGCAACTTGCTTTAACATGTTTAACAGTGCATGAAATGTTGTCTAAAACAAAAAAGAATGATGCATTTTATGGCTGGATCTGTTTTTATCACTTTCTGAATTGGACGTTGAAAATGAGCTTATCTCAGCCAGCAGAGAGGTCAAATCACAGTAATGCAAACTCAGTCAGAGACATAGATTTTCACTTGCAACTTGCTTTAACATGTTTAACAGTGCATGAAATGTTGTCTAAAACAAAAAAGAATGATGCATTTTATAGCTGGATTAGGTTTTATTACATTCTGAATTGGACGTTGAAAATGAGCTTATCTCAGCCTGCAGAGAGGTCAAATCACAGTAATGCAAACTTAGTCAGAGACATAGATTTTCACTTGCAACTTGCTTTAACATGTTTAACAGTGCATGAAATGTTGTCTAAAACAAAAAAGAATGATGCATTTTATAGCTGGATCTGTTTTTATCACTTTCTGAATTGGACGTTGAAAATGAGCTTATCTCAGCCAGCAGAGAGGTCAAATCACAGTAATGCAAACTCAGTCAGAGACATAGATTTTCACTTGCAACTTGCTTTAACATGTTTAACAGTGCATGAAATGTTGTCTAAAACAAAAAAGAATGATGCATTTTATGGCTGGATCTGTTTTTATCACTTTCTGAAATGGACGTTGAAAATGAGCTTATCTCAGCCAGCAGAGAGGTCAAATCACAGTAATGCAAACTCAGTCAGAGACATAGATTTTCACTTGCAACTTGCTTTAACATGTTTAACAGTGCATGAAATGTTGTCTAAAACAAAAAAGAATGATGCATTTTATAGCTGGATCAGGTTTTATTACATTCTGAATTGGACGTTGAAAATGAGCTTATCTCAGCCAGCAGAGAGGTCAAATCACAGTAATGCAAACTTAGTCAGAGACATAGATTTTCACTTGCAACTTGCTTTAACATGTTTAACAGTGCATGAAATGTTGTCTAAAACAAAAAAGAATGATGCATTTTATAGCTGGATCAGGTTTTAGTACATTCTGAATTGGACGTTGAAAATGAGCTTATCTCAGCCAGCAGAGAGGTCAAATCACAGTAATGCAAACTCAGTCAGAGACATAGATTTTCACTTGCAACTTGCTTTAACATGTTTAACAGTGCATGAAATGTTGTCTAAAACAAAAAAGAATGATGCATTTTATGGCTGGATCTGTTTTTATCACTTTCTGAATTGGACGTTGAAAATGAGCTTATCTCAGCCAGCAGAGAGGTCAAATCACAGTAATGCAAACTCAGTCAGAGACATAGATTTTCACTTGCAACTTGCTTTAACATGTTTAACAGTGCATGAAATGTTGTCTAAAACAAAAAAGAATGATGCATTTTATGGCTGGATCTGGTTTTATCACTTTCTGAATTGGACGTTGAAAATGAGCTTATCTCAGCCAGCAGAGAGGTCAAATCACAGTAATGCAAACTCAGTCAGAGACATAGATTTTCACTTGCAACTTGCTATAACAAGTTTAACAATGCATGAAATGTTGTCTAAAACAAAAAAGAATGATGCATTTTATAGCTGGATCTGGTTTTATTACATTCTGAATTGGACGTTGAAAATGAGCTTATCTCAGCCAGCAGAGAGGTCAAATCACAGTAATGCAAACTTAGTCAGAGACATAGATTTTCACTTGCAACTTGCTTTAACATGTTTAACAGTGCATGAAATGTTGTCTAAATTAAAAAAGAATGATGCATTTTATGGCTGGATCTGGTTTTATCACTTTCTGAAATGGACGTTGAAAATGAGCTTATCTCAGCCAGCAGAGAGGTCAAATCACAGTAATGCAAACTCAGTCAGAGACATAGATTTTCACTTGCAACTTGCTTTAACATGTTTAACAGTGCATGAAATGTTGTCTAAAACAAAAAAGAATGATGCATTTTATAGCTGGATCAGGTTTTATTACATTCTGAATTGGACGTTGAAAATGAGCTTATCTCAGCCAGCAGAGAGGTCAAATCACAGTAATGCAAACTCAGTCAGAGACATAGATTTTCACTTGCAACTTGCTTTAACATGTTTAACAGTGCATGAAATGTTGTCTAAAACAAAAAAGAATGATGCATTTTATAGCTGGATCAGGTTTTATTACATTCTGAATTGGACGTTGAAAATGAGCTTATCTCAGCCAGCAGAGAGGTCAAATCACAGTAATGCAAACTCAGTCAGAGACATAGATTTTCACTTGCAACTTGCTTTAACATGTTTAACAGTGCATGAAATGTTGTCTAAAACAAAAAAGAATGATGCATTTTATGGCTGGATCTGGGTTTATTACATTCTGAATTGGACGTTGAAAATGAGCTTATCTCAGCCAGCAGAGAGGTCAAATCACAGTAATGCAAACTCAGTCAGAGACATAGATTTTCACTTGCTACTTGCTTTAACATGTTTAACAGTGCATGAAATGTTGTCTAAAACAAAAAAGAATGATGCATTTTATAGCTGGATCAGGTTTTATTACATTCTGAATTGGACGTTGAAAATGAGCTTATCTCAGCCAGCAGAGAGGTCAAATCACAGTAATGCAAACTTAGTCAGAGACATAGATTTTCACTTGCAACTTGCTTTAACATGTTTAACAGTGCATGAAATGTTGTCTAAAACAAAAAAGAATGATGCATTTTATAGCTGGATCAGGTTTTATTACATTCTGAATTGGACGTTGAAAATGAGCTTATCTCAGCCAGCAGAGAGGTCAAATCACAGTAATGCAAACTCAGTCAGAGACATAGATTTTCACTTGCAACTTGCTTTAACATGTTTAACAGTGCATGAAATGTTGTCTAAAACAAAAAAGAATGATGCATTTTATGGCTGGATCTGGTTTTATTACATTCTGAATTGGACGTTGAAAATGAGCTTATCTCAGCCAGCAGAGAGGTCAAATCACAGTAATGCAAACTCAGTCAGAGACATAGATTTTCACTTGCAACTTGCTATTACATGTTTAACAATGCATGAAATGTTGTCTAAAACAAAAAAGAATGATGCATTTTATAGCTGGATCTGGTTTTATTACATTCTGAATTGGACGTTGAAAATGAGCTTATCTCAGCCAGCAGAGAGGTCAAATCACAGTAATGCAAACTCAGTCAGAGACATAGATTTTCACTTGCAACTTGCTTTAACATGTTTAACAGTGCATGAAATGTTGTCTAAAACAAAAAAGAATGATGCATTTTATAGCTGGATCAGGTTTTATTACATTCTGAATTGGACGTTGAAAATGAGCTTATCTCAGCCAGCAGAGAGGTCAAATCACAGTAATGCAAACTTAGTCAGAGACATAGATTTTCACTTGCAACTTGCTTTAACATGTTTAACAGTGCATGAAATGTTGTCTAAAACAAAAAAGAATGATGCATTTTATAGCTGGATCAGGTTTTATTACATTCTGAATTGGACGTTGAAAATGAGCTTATCTCAGCCAGCAGAGAGGTCAAATCACAGTAATGCAAACTCAGTCAGAGACATAGATTTTCACTTGCAACTTGCTTTAACATGTTTAACAGTGCATGAAATGTTGTCTAAAACAAAAAAGAATGATGCATTTTATGGCTGGATCTGTTTTTATCACTTTCTGAATTGGACGTTGAAAATGAGCTTATCTCAGCCAGCAGAGAGGTCAAATCACAGTAATGCAAACTCAGTCAGAGACATAAATTTTCACTTGCAACTTGCTTTAACATGTTTAACAGTGCATGAAATGTTGTCTAAAACAAAAAAGAATGATGCATTTTATGGCTGGATCTGGTTTTATTACATTCTGAATTGGACGTTAAAAATGAGCTTATCTCAGCCAGCCGAGAGGTCAAATCACAGTAATGCAAACTCAGTCAGAGACATAGATTTTCACTTGCAACTTGCTTTAACATGTTTAACAGTGCATGAAATGTTGTCTAAAACAAAAAAGAATGATGCATTTTATGGCTGGATCTGGTTTTATTACATTCTGAATTGGACGTTGAAAATGAGCTTATCTCAGCCAGCAGAGAGGTCAAATCACAGTAATGCAAACTCAGTCAGAGACATAGATTTTCACTTGCAACTTGCTTTAACATGTTTAACAGTGCATGAAATGTTGTCTAAAACAAAAAAGAATGATGCATTTTATAGCTGGATATGGGTTTATTACATTCTGAATTGGACGTTGAAAATGAGCTTATCTCAGCCAGCAGAGAGGTCAAATCACAGTAATGCAAACTCAGTCAGAGACATAGATTTTCACTTGCAACTTGCTTTAACATGTTTAACAGTGCATGAAATGTTGTCTAAAACAAAAAAGAATGATGCATTTTATGGCTGGATCTGTTTTTATCACTTTCTGAATTGGACGTTGAAAATGAGCTTATCTCAGCCAGCAGAGAGGTCAAATCACAGTAATGCAAACTCAGTCAGAGACATAGATTTTCACTTGCAACTTGCTTTAACATGTTTAACAGTGCATGAAATGTTGTCTAAAACAAAAAGAATGATGCATTTTATGGCTGGATCTGTTTTTATCACTTTCTGAAATGGACGTTGAAAATGAGCTTATCTCAGCCAGCAGAGAGGTCAAATCACAGTAATGCAAACTCAGTCAGAGACATAGATTTTCACTTGCAACTTGCTTTAACATGTTTAACAGTGCATGAAATGTTGTCTAAAACAAAAAAGAATGATGCATTTTATAGCTGGATCAGGTTTTATTACATTCTGAATTGGACGTTGAAAATGAGCTTATCTCAGCCAGCAGAGAGGTCAAATCACAGTAATGCAAACTTAGTCAGAGACATAGATTTTCACTTGCAACTTGCTTTAACATGTTTAACAGTGCATGAAATGTTGTCTAAATTAAAAAAGAATGATGCATTTTATGGCTGGATCTGGTTTTATCACTTTCTGAAATGGACGTTGAAAATGAGCTTATCTCAGCCAGCAGAGAGGTCAAATCACAGTAATGCAAACTCAGTCAGAGACATAGATTTTCACTTGCAACTTGCTTTAACATGTTTAACAGTGCATGAAATGTTGTCTAAAACAAAAAAGAATGATGCATTTTATAGCTGGATCAGGTTTTATTACATTCTGAATTGGACGTTGAAAATGAGCTTATCTCAGCCAGCAGAGAGGTCAAATCACAGTAATGCAAACTCAGTCAGAGACATAGATTTTCACTTGCAACTTGCTTTAACATGTTTAACAGTGCATGAAATGTTGTCTAAAACAAAAAAGAATGATGCATTTTATGGCTGGATCAGGTTTTATTACATTCTGAATTGGACGTTGAAAATGAGCTTATCTCAGCCAGCAGAGAGGTCAAATCACAGTAATGCAAACTCAGTCAGAGACATAGATTTTCACTTGCAACTTGCTTTAACATGTTTAACAGTGCATGAAATGTTGTCTAAAACAAAAAAGAATGATGCATTTTATAGCTGGATCTGGTTTTATTACATTCTGAATTGGACGTTGAAAATGAGCTTATCTCAGCCAGCAGAGAGGTCAAATCACAGTAATGCAAACTCAGTCAGAGACATAGATTTTCACTTGCAACTTGCTTTAACATGTTTAACAGTGCATGAAATGTTGTCTAAAACAAAAAAGAATGATGCATTTTATGGCTGGATCTGGGTTTATTACATTCTGAATTGGACGTTGAAAATGAGCTTATCTCAGCCAGCAGAGAGGTCAAATCACAGTAATGCAAACTCAGTCAGAGACATAGATTTTCACTTGCTACTTGCTTTAACATGTTTAACAGTGCATGAAATGTTGTCTAAAACAAAAAAGAATGATGCATTTTATAGCTGGATCAGGTTTTATTACATTCTGAATTGGACGTTGAAAATGAGCTTATCTCAGCCAGCAGAGAGGTCAAATCACAGTAATGCAAACTTAGTCAGAGACATAGATTTTCACTTGCAACTTGCTTTAACATGTTTAACAGTGCATGAAATGTTGTCTAAAACAAAAAAGAATGATGCATTTTATGGCTGGATCTGGTTTTATTACATTCTGAATTGGACGTTGAAAATGAGCTTATCTCAGCCAGCAGAGAGGTCAAATCACAGTAATGCAAACTCAGTCAGAGACATAGATTTTCACTTGCAACTTGCTTTAACATGTTTAACAGTGCATGAAATGTTGTCTAAAACAAAAAAGAATGATGCATTTTATAGCTGGATCAGGTTTTATTACATTCTGAATTGGACGTTGAAAATGAGCTTATCTCAGCCAGCAGAGAGGTCAAATCACAGTAATGCAAACTCAGTCAGAGACATAGATTTTCACTTGCAACTTGCTTTAACATGTTTAACAGTGCATGAAATGTTGTCTAAAACAAAAAGAATGATGCATTTTATAGCTGGATCTGTTTTTATCACTTTCTGAATTGGACGTTGAAAATGAGCTTATCTCAGCCAGCAGAGAGGTCAAATCACAGTAATGCAAACTCAGTCAGAGACATAGATTTTCACTTGCAACTTGCTTTAACATGTTTAACAGTGCATGAAATGTTGTCTAAAACAAAAAAGAATGATGCATTTTATGGCTGGATCTGGTTTTATTACATTCTGAATTGGACGTTGAAAATGAGCTTATCTCAGCCAGCAGAGAGGTCAAATCACAGTAATGCAAACTCAGTCAGAGACATAGATTTTCACTTGCAACTTGCTTTAACATGTTTAACAGTGCATGAAATGTTGTCTAAAACAAAAAAGAATGATGCATTTTATAGCTGGATCAGGTTTTATTACATTCTGAATTGGACGTTGAAAATGAGCTTATCTCAGCCAGCAGAGAGGTCAAATCACAGTAATGCAAACTCAGTCAGAGACATAGATTTTCACTTGCAACTTGCTTTAACATGTTTAACAGTGCATGAAATGTTGTCTAAAACAAAAAGAATGATGCATTTTATAGCTGGATCTGTTTTTATCACTTTCTGAATTGGACGTTGAAAATGAGCTTATCTCAGCCAGCAGAGAGGTCAAATCACAGTAATGCAAACTCAGTCAGAGACATAGATTTTCACTTGCAACTTGCTTTAACATGTTTAACAGTGCATGAAATGTTGTCTAAAACAAAAAAGAATGATGCATTTTATAGCTGGATCAGGTTTTATTACATTCTGAATTGGACGTTGAAAATGAGCTTATCTCAGCCAGCAGAGAGGTCAAATCACAGTAATGCAAACTCAGTCAGAGACATAGATTTTCACTTGCAACTTGCTTTAACATGTTTAACAGTGCATGAAATGTTGTCTAAAACAAAAAGAATGATGCATTTTATAGCTGGATCAGGTTTTATTACATTCTGAATTGGACGTTGAAAATGAGCTTATCTCAGCCAGCAGAGAGGTCAAATCACAGTAATGCAAACTCAGTCAGAGACATAGATTTTCACTTGCAACTTGCTTTAACATGTTTAACAGTGCATGAAATGTTGTCTAAAACAAAAAGAATGATGCATTTTATAGCTGGATCTGTTTTTATCACTTTCTGAATTGGACGTTGAAAATGAGCTTATCTCAGCCAGCAGAGAGGTCAAATCACAGTAATGCAAACTCAGTCAGAGACATAGATTTTCACTTGCAACTTGCTTTAACATGTTTAACAGTGCATGAAATGTTGTCTAAAACAAAAAAGAATGATGCATTTTATGGCTGGATCTGGTTTTATTACATTCTGAATTGGACGTTGAAAATGAGCTTATCTCAGCCAGCAGAGAGGTCAAATCACAGTAATGCAAACTCAGTCAGAGACATAGATTTTCACTTGCAACTTGCTTTAACATGTTTAACAGTGCATGAAATGTTGTCTAAAACAAAAAAGAATGATGCATTTTATAGCTGGATCAGGTTTTATTACATTCTGAATTGGACGTTGAAAATGAGCTTATCTCAGCCAGCAGAGAGGTCAAATCACAGTAATGCAAACTCAGTCAGAGACATAGATTTTCACTTGCAACTTGCTTTAACATGTTTAACAGTGCATGAAATGTTGTCTAAAACAAAAAGAATGATGCATTTTATAGCTGGATCTGTTTTTATCACTTTCTGAATTGGACGTTGAAAATGAGCTTATCTCAGCCAGCAGAGAGGTCAAATCACAGTAATGCAAACTCAGTCAGAGACATAGATTTTCACTTGCAACTTGCTTTAACATGTTTAACAGTGCATGAAATGTTGTCTAAAACAAAAAAGAATGATGCATTTTATAGCTGGATCAGGTTTTATTACATTCTGAATTGGACGTTGAAAATGAGCTTATCTCAGCCAGCAGAGAGGTCAAATCACAGTAATGCAAACTCAGTCAGAGACATAGATTTTCACTTGCAACTTGCTTTAACATGTTTAACAGTGCATGAAATGTTGTCTAAAACAAAAAAGAATGATGCATTTTATGGCTGGATCTGTTTTTATCACTTTCTGAAATGGACGTTGAAAATGAGCTTATCTCAGCCAGCAGAGAGGTCAAATCACAGTAATGCAAACTCAGTCAGAGACATAGATTTTCACTTGCAACTTGCTTTAACATGTTTAACAGTGCATGAAATGTTGTCTAAAACAAAAAAGAATGATGCATTTTATAGCTGGATCAGGTTTTATTACATTCTGAATTTGGACGTTGAAAATGAGCTTATCTCAGCCAGCAGAGAGGTCAAATCACAGTAATGCAAACTTAGTCAGAGACATAGATTTTCACTTGCAACTTGCTTTAACATGTTTAACAGTGCATGAAATGTTGTCTAAATTAAAAAAGAATGATGCATTTTATGGCTGGATCTGGTTTTATCACTTTCTGAAATGGACGTTGAAAATGAGCTTATCTCAGCCAACAGAGAGGTCAAATCACAGTAATGCAAACTCAGTCAGAGACATAGATTTTCACTTGCAACTTGCTTTAACATGTTTAACAGTGCATGAAATGTTGTCTAAAACAAAAAAGAATGATGCATTTTATAGCTGGATCAGGTTTTATTACATTCTGAATTGGACGTTGAAAATGAGCTTATCTCAGCCAGCAGAGAGGTCAAATCACAGTAATGCAAACTCAGTCAGAGACATAGATTTTCACTTGCAACTTGCTTTAACATGTTTAACAGTGCATGAAATGTTGTCTAAAACAAAAAAGAATGATGCATTTTATGGCTGGATCAGGTTTTATTACATTCTGAATTGGACGTTGAAAATGAGCTTATCTCAGCCAGCAGAGAGGTCAAATCACAGTAATGCAAACTCAGTCAGAGACATAGATTTTCACTTGCAACTTGCTTTAACATGTTTAATAGTGCATGAAATAATATCTAAAACAAAAAAGAATGATGCATTTTATAGCTGGATTAGGTTTTATTACATTCTGAATTGGACGTTGAAAATGAGCTTATCTCAGCCTGCAGAGAGGTCAAATCACAGTAATGCAAACTTAGTCAGAGACATAGATTTTCACTTGCAACTTGCTTTAACATGTTTAACAGTGCATGAAATGTTGTCTAAAACAAAAAAGAATGATGCATTTTATAGCTGGATCTGTTTTTATCACTTTCTGAATTGGACGTTGAAAATGAGCTTATCTCAGCCAGCAGAGAGGTCAAATCACAGTAATGCAAACTCAGTCAGAGACATAGATTTTCACTTGCAACTTGCTTTAACATGTTTAACAGTGCATGAAATGTTGTCTAAAACAAAAAAGAATGATGCATTTTATGGCTGGATCTGTTTTTATCACTTTCTGAAATGGACGTTGAAAATGAGCTTATCTCAGCCAGCAGAGAGGTCAAATCACAGTAATGCAAACTCAGTCAGAGACATAGATTTTCACTTGCAACTTGCTTTAACATGTTTAACAGTGCATGAAATGTTGTCTAAAACAAAAAAGAATGATGCATTTTATAGCTGGATCAGGTTTTATTACATTCTGAATTGGACGTTGAAAATGAGCTTATCTCAGCCAGCAGAGAGGTCAAATCACAGTAATGCAAACTTAGTCAGAGACATAGATTTTCACTTGCAACTTGCTTTAACATGTTTAACAGTGCATGAAATGTTGTCTAAAACAAAAAAGAATGATGCATTTTATAGCTGGATCAGGTTTTATTACATTCTGAATTGGACGTTGAAAATGAGCTTATCTCAGCCAGCAGAGAGGTCAAATCACAGTAATGCAAACTCAGTCAGAGACATAGATTTTCACTTGCAACTTGCTTTAACATGTTTAACAGTGCATGAAATGTTGTCTAAAACAAAAAAGAATGATGCATTTTATGGCTGGATCTGGTTTTATCACTTTCTGAATTGGACGTTGAAAATGAGCTTATCTCAGCCAGCAGAGAGGTCAAATCACAGTAATGCAAACTCAGTCAGAGACATAGATTTTCACTTGCAACTTGCTATAACAAGTTTAACAATGCATGAAATGTTGTCTAAAACAAAAAAGAATGATGCATTTTATAGCTGGATCTGGTTTTATTACATTCTGAATTGGACGTTGAAAATGAGCTTATCTCAGCCAGCAGAGAGGTCAAATCACAGTAATGCAAACTTAGTCAGAGACATAGATTTTCACTTGCAACTTGCTTTAACATGTTTAACAGTGCATGAAATGTTGTCTAAATTAAAAAAGAATGATGCATTTTATGGCTGGATCTGGTTTTATCACTTTCTGAAATGGACGTTGAAAATGAGCTTATCTCAGCCAGCAGAGAGGTCAAATCACAGTAATGCAAACTCAGTCAGAGACATAGATTTTCACTTGCAACTTGCTTTAACATGTTTAACAGTGCATGAAATGTTGTCTAAAACAAAAAAGAATGATGCATTTTATAGCTGGATCAGGTTTTATTACATTCTGAATTGGACGTTGAAAATGAGCTTATCTCAGCCAGCAGAGAGGTCAAATCACAGTAATGCAAACTCAGTCAGAGACATAGATTTTCACTTGCAACTTGCTTTAACATGTTTAACAGTGCATGAAATGTTGTCTAAAACAAAAAAGAATGATGCATTTTATAGCTGGATCAGGTTTTATTACATTCTGAATTGGACGTTGAAAATGAGCTTATCTCAGCCAGCAGAGAGGTCAAATCACAGTAATGCAAACTCAGTCAGAGACATAGATTTTCACTTGCAACTTGCTTTAACATGTTTAACAGTGCATGAAATGTTGTCTAAAACAAAAAAGAATGATGCATTTTATGGCTGGATCTGGGTTTATTACATTCTGAATTGGACGTTGAAAATGAGCTTATCTCAGCCAGCAGAGAGGTCAAATCACAGTAATGCAAACTCAGTCAGAGACATAGATTTTCACTTGCTACTTGCTTTAACATGTTTAACAGTGCATGAAATGTTGTCTAAAACAAAAAAGAATGATGCATTTTATAGCTGGATCAGGTTTTATTACATTCTGAATTGGACGTTGAAAATGAGCTTATCTCAGCCAGCAGAGAGGTCAAATCACAGTAATGCAAACTTAGTCAGAGACATAGATTTTCACTTGCAACTTGCTTTAACATGTTTAACAGTGCATGAAATGTTGTCTAAAACAAAAAAGAATGATGCATTTTATAGCTGGATCAGGTTTTATTACATTCTGAATTGGACGTTGAAAATGAGCTTATCTCAGCCAGCAGAGAGGTCAAATCACAGTAATGCAAACTCAGTCAGAGACATAGATTTTCACTTGCAACTTGCTTTAACATGTTTAACAGTGCATGAAATGTTGTCTAAAACAAAAAAGAATGATGCATTTTATGGCTGGATCTGGTTTTATTACATTCTGAATTGGACGTTGAAAATGAGCTTATCTCAGCCAGCAGAGAGGTCAAATCACAGTAATGCAAACTCAGTCAGAGACATAGATTTTCACTTGCAACTTGCTATTACATGTTTAACAATGCATGAAATGTTGTCTAAAACAAAAAAGAATGATGCATTTTATAGCTGGATCTGGTTTTATTACATTCTGAATTGGACGTTGAAAATGAGCTTATCTCAGCCAGCAGAGAGGTCAAATCACTGTAATGCAAACTCAGTCAGAGACATAGATTTTCACTTGCAACTTGCTTTAACATGTTTAACAGTGCATGAAATGTTGTCTAAAACAAAAAAGAATGATGCATTTTATAGCTGGATCAGGTTTTATTACATTCTGAATTGGACGTTGAAAATGAGCTTATCTCAGCCAGCAGAGAGGTCAAATCACAGTAATGCAAACTTAGTCAGAGACATAGATTTTCACTTGCAACTTGCTTTAACATGTTTAACAGTGCATGAAATGTTGTCTAAAACAAAAAAGAATGATGCATTTTATAGCTGGATCAGGTTTTATTACATTCTGAATTGGACGTTGAAAATGAGCTTATCTCAGCCAGCAGAGAGGTCAAATCACAGTAATGCAAACTCAGTCAGAGACATAGATTTTCACTTGCAACTTGCTTTAACATGTTTAACAGTGCATGAAATGTTGTCTAAAACAAAAAAGAATGATGCATTTTATGGCTGGATCTGTTTTTATCACTTTCTGAATTGGACGTTGAAAATGAGCTTATCTCAGCCAGCAGAGAGGTCAAATCACAGTAATGCAAACTCAGTCAGAGACATAGATTTTCACTTGCAACTTGCTTTAACATGTTTAACAGTGCATGAAATGTTGTCTAAAACAAAAAAGAATGATGCATTTTATGGCTGGATCTGGTTTTATTACATTCTGAATTGGACGTTGAAAATGAGCTTATCTCAGCCAGCAGAGAGGTCAAATCACAGTAATGCAAACTCAGTCAGAGACATAGATTTTCACTTGCAACTTGCTTTAACATGTTTAACAGTGCATGAAATGTTGTCTAAAACAAAAAAGAATGATGCATTTTATAGCTGGATATAGGTTTTTTACATTCTGAATTGGACGTTGAAAATGAGCTTATCTCAGCCAGCAGAGAGGTCAAATCACAGTAATGCAAACTTAGTCAGAGACATAGATTTTCACTTGCAACTTGCTTTAACATGTTTAACAGTGCATGAAATGTTGTCTAAAACAAAAAAGAATGATGCATTTTATGGCTGGATCTGGTTTTATTACATTCTGAATTGGACGTTGAAAATGAGCTTATCTCAGCCAGCAGAGAGGTCAAATCACAGTAATGCAAACTCAGTCAGAGACATAGATTTTCACTTGCAACTTGCTTTAACATGTTTAACAGTGCATGAAATGTTGTCTAAAACAAAAAAGAATGATGCATTTTATGGCTGGATCTGGTTTTATTACATTCTGAATTGGACGTTGAAAATGAGCTTATCTCAGCCAGCAGAGAGGTCAAATCACAGTAATGCAAACTCAGTCAGAGACATAGATTTTCACTTGCAACTTGCTTTAACATGTTTAACAGTGCATGAAATGTTGTCTAAAACAAAAAAGAATGATGCATTTTATGGCTGGATCTGTTTTTATCACTTTCTGAATTGGACGTTGAAAATGAGCTTATCTCAGCCAGCAGAGAGGTCAAATCACAGTAATGCAAACTTAGTCAGAGACATAGATTTTCACTTGCAACTTGCTTTAACATGTTTAACAGTGCATGAAATGTTGTCTAAATTAAAAAAGAATGATGCATTTTATGGCTGGATCTGGTTTTATCACTTTCTGAAATGGACGTTGAAAATGAGCTTATCTCAGCCAGCAGAGAGGTCAAATCACAGTAATGCAAACTCAGTCAGAGACATAGATTTTCACTTGCAACTTGCTTTAACATGTTTAACAGTGCATGAAATGTTGTCTAAAACAAAAAAGAATGATGCATTTTATAGCTGGATCAGGTTTTATTACATTCTGAATTGGACGTTGAAAATGAGCTTATCTCAGCCAGCAGAGAGGTCAAATCACAGTAATGCAAACTCAGTCAGAGACATAGATTTTCACTTGCAACTTGCTTTAACATGTTTAACAGTGCATGAAATGTTGTCTAAAACAAAAAAGAATGATGCATTTTATAGCTGGATCAGGTTTTATTACATTCTGAATTGGACGTTGAAAATGAGCTTATCTCAGCCAGCAGAGAGGTCAAATCACAGTAATGCAAACTCAGTCAGAGACATAGATTTTCACTTGCAACTTGCTTTAACATGTTTAACAGTGCATGAAATGTTGTCTAAAACAAAAAAGAATGATGCATTTTATAGCTGGATCTGGTTTTATTACATTCTGAATTGGACGTTGAAAATGAGCTTATCTCAGCCAGCAGAGAGGTCAAATCACAGTAATGCAAACTCAGTCAGAGACATAGATTTTCACTTGCAACTTGCTTTAACATGTTTAACAGTGCATGAAATGTTGTCTAAAACAAAAAAGAATGATGCATTTTATGGCTGGATCTGGGTTTATTACATTCTGAATTGGACGTTGAAAATGAGCTTATCTCAGCCAGCAGAGAGGTCAAATCACAGTAATGCAAACTCAGTCAGAGACATAGATTTTCACTTGCTACTTGCTTTAACATGTTTAACAGTGCATGAAATGTTGTCTAAAACAAAAAAGAATGATGCATTTTATAGCTGGATCAGGTTTTATTACATTCTGAATTGGACGTTGAAAATAAGCTTATCTCAGCCAGCAGAGAGGTCAAATCACAGTAATGCAAACTCAGTCAGAGACATAGATTTTCACTTGCAACTTGCTTTAACATGTTTAACAGTGCATGAAATGTTGTCTAAAACAAAAAAGAATGATGCATTTTATAGCTGGATCAGGTTTTATTACATTCTGAATTGGACGTTGAAAATGAGCTTATCTCAGCCAGCAGAGAGGTCAAATCACAGTAATGCAAACTCAGTCAGAGACATAGATTTTCACTTGCATCTTGCTTTAACATGTTTAACAGTGCTTGAAATGTTGTCTAAAACAAAAAAGAATGATGCATTTTATAGCTGGATCTGTTTTTATCACTTTCTGAATTGGACGTTGAAAATGAGCTTATCTCAGCCAGCAGAGAGGTCAAATCACAGTAATGCAAACTCAGTCAGAGACATAGATTTTCACTTGCATCTTGCTTTAACATGTTTAACAGTGCATGAAATGTTGTCTAAAACAAAAAAGAATGATGCATTTTATAGCTGGATCAGGTTTTATTACATTCTGAATTGGACGTTGAAAATGAGCTTATCTCAGCCAGCAGAGAGGTCAAATCACAGTAATGCAAACTCAGTCAGAGACATAGATTTTCACTTGCAACTTGCTTTAACATGTTTAACAGTGCATGAAATGTTGTCTAAAACAAAAAAGAATGATCCATTTTATGGCTGGATCTGTTTTTATCACTTTCTGAAATGGACGTTGAAAATGAGCTTATCTCAGCCAGCAGAGAGGTCAAATCACAGTAATGCAAACTCAGTCAGAGACATAGATTTTCACTTGCAACTTGCTTTAACATGTTTAACAGTGCATGAAATGTTGTCTAAAACAAAAAAGAATGATGCATTTTATAGCTGGATCAGGTTTTATTACATTCTGAATTGGACGTTGAAAATGAGCTTATCTCAGCCAGCAGAGAGGTCAAATCACAGTAATGCAAACTCAGTCAGAGACATAGATTTTCACTTGCAACTTGCTTTAACATGTTTAACAGTGCATGAAATGTTGTCTAAAACAAAAAAGAATGATGCATTTTATAGCTGGATCAGGTTTTATTACATTCTGAATTGGACGTTGAAAATGAGCTTATCTCAGCCAGCAGAGAGGTCAAATCACAGTAATGCAAACTTAGTCAGAGACATAGATTTTCACTTGCAACTTGCTTTAACATGTTTAACAGTGCATGAAATGTTGTCTAAATTAAAAAAGAATGATGCATTTTATGGCTGGATCTGGTTTTATCACTTTCTGAAATGGACGTTGAAAATGAGCTTATCTCAGCCAGCAGAGAGGTCAAATCACAGTAATGCAAACTCAGTCAGAGACATAGATTTTCACTTGCAACTTGCTTTAACATGTTTAACAGTGCATGAAATGTTGTCTAAAACAAAAAAGAATGATGCATTTTATAGCTGGATCAGGTTTTATTACATTCTGAATTGGACGTTGAAAATGAGCTAATCTCAGCCAGCAGAGAGGTCAAATCACAGTAATGCAAACTTAGTCAGAGACATAGATTTTCACTTGCAACTTGCTTTAACATGTTTAACAGTGCATGAAATGTTGTCTAAATTAAAAAAGAATGATGCATTTTATGGCTGGATCTGGTTTTATCACTTTCTGAAATGGACGTTGAAAATGAGCTTATCTCAGCCAGCAGAGAGGTCAAATCACAGTAATGCAAACTCAGTCAGAGACATAGATTTTCACTTGCAACTTGCTTTAACATGTTTAACAGTGCATGAAATGTTGTCTAAAACAAAAAAGAATGATGCATTTTATAGCTGGATCAGGTTTTATTACATTCTGAATTGGACGTTGAAAATGAGCTTATCTCAGCCAGCAGAGAGGTCAAATCACAGTAATGCAAACTCAGTCAGAGACATAGATTTTCACTTGCAACTTGCTTTAACATGTTTAACAGTGCATGAAATGTTGTCTAAAACAAAAAAGAATGATGCATTTTATAGCTGGATCAGGTTTTATTACATTCTGAATTGGACGTTGAAAATGAGCTTATCTCAGCCAGCAGAGAGGTCAAATCACAGTAATGCAAACTCAGTCAGAGACATAGATTTTCACTTGCAACTTGCTTTAACATGTTTAACAGTGCATGAAATGTTGTCTAAAACAAAAAAGAATGATGCATTTTATGGCTGGATCTGGGTTTATTACATTCTGAATTGGACGTTGAAAATGAGCTTATCTCAGCCAGCAGAGAGGTCAAATCACAGTAATGCAAACTCAGTCAGAGACATAGATTTTCACTTGCTACTTGCTTTAACATGTTTAACAGTGCATGAAATGTTGTCTAAAACAAAAAAGAATGATGCATTTTATAGCTGGATCAGGTTTTATTACATTCTGAATTGGACGTTGAAAATGAGCTTATCTCAGCCAGCAGAGAGGTCAAATCACAGTAATGCAAACTTAGTCAGAGACATAGATTTTCACTTGCAACTTGCTTTAACATGTTTAACAGTGCATGAAATGTTGTCTAAAACAAAAAAGAATGATGCATTTTATAGCTGGATCAGGTTTTATTACATTCTGAATTGGACGTTGAAAATGAGCTTATCTCAGCCAGCAGAGAGGTCAAATCACAGTAATGCAAACTCAGTCAGAGACATAGATTTTCACTTGCAACTTGCTTTAACATGTTTAACAGTGCATGAAATGTTGTCTAAAACAAAAAAGAATGATGCATTTTATGGCTGGATCTGGTTTTATTACATTCTGAATTGGACGTTGAAAATGAGCTTATCTCAGCCAGCAGAGAGGTCAAATCACAGTAATGCAAACTCAGTCAGAGACATAGATTTTCACTTGCAACTTGCTATTACATGTTTAACAATGCATGAAATGTTGTCTAAAACAAAAAAGAATGATGCATTTTATAGCTGGATCTGGTTTTATTACATTCTGAATTGGACGTTGAAAATGAGCTTATCTCAGCCAGCAGAGAGGTCAAATCACTGTAATGCAAACTCAGTCAGAGACATAGATTTTCACTTGCAACTTGCTTTAACATGTTTAACAGTGCATGAAATGTTGTCTAAAACAAAAAAGAATGATGCATTTTATAGCTGGATCAGGTTTTATTACATTCTGAATTGGACGTTGAAAATGAGCTTATCTCAGCCAGCAGAGAGGTCAAATCACAGTAATGCAAACTTAGTCAGAGACATAGATTTTCACTTGCAACTTGCTTTAACATGTTTAACAGTGCATGAAATGTTGTCTAAAACAAAAAAGAATGATGCATTTTATAGCTGGATCAGGTTTTATTACATTCTGAATTGGACGTTGAAAATGAGCTTATCTCAGCCAGCAGAGAGGTCAAATCACAGTAATGCAAACTCAGTCAGAGACATAGATTTTCACTTGCAACTTGCTTTAACATGTTTAACAGTGCATGAAATGTTGTCTAAAACAAAAAAGAATGATGCATTTTATGGCTGGATCTGTTTTTATCACTTTCTGAATTGGACGTTGAAAATGAGCTTATCTCAGCCAGCAGAGAGGTCAAATCACAGTAATGCAAACTCAGTCAGAGACATAGATTTTCACTTGCAACTTGCTTTAACATGTTTAACAGTGCATGAAATGTTGTCTAAAACAAAAAAGAATGATGCATTTTATGGCTGGATCTGGTTTTATTACATTCTGAATTGGACGTTGAAAATGAGCTTATCTCAGCCAGCAGAGAGGTCAAATCACAGTAATGCAAACTCAGTCAGAGACATAGATTTTCACTTGCAACTTGCTTTAACATGTTTAACAGTGCATGAAATGTTGTCTAAAACAAAAAAGAATGATGCATTTTATAGCTGGATATAGGTTTTTTACATTCTGAATTGGACGTTGAAAATGAGCTTATCTCAGCCAGCAGAGAGGTCAAATCACAGTAATGCAAACTCAGTCAGAGACATAGATTTTCACTTGCAACTTGCTTTAACATGTTTAACAGTGCATGAAATGTTGTCTAAAACAAAAAAGAATGATGCATTTTATGGCTGGATCTGGTTTTATTACATTCTGAATTGGACGTTGAAAATGAGCTTATCTCAGCCAGCAGAGAGGTCAAATCACAGTAATGCAAACTCAGTCAGAGACATAGATTTTCACTTGCAACTTGCTTTAACATGTTTAACAGTGCATGAAATGTTGTCTAAAACAAAAAAGAATGATGCATTTTATGGCTGGATCTGGTTTTATTACATTCTGAATTGGACGTTGAAAATGAGCTTATCTCAGCCAGCAGAGAGGTCAAATCACAGTAATGCAAACTCAGTCAGAGACATAGATTTTCACTTGCAACTTGCTTTAACATGTTTAACAGTGCATGAAATGTTGTCTAAAACAAAAAAGAATGATGCATTTTATGGCTGGATCTGTTTTTATCACTTTCTGAATTGGACGTTGAAAATGAGCTTATCTCAGCCAGCAGAGAGGTCAAATCACAGTAATGCAAACTTAGTCAGAGACATAGATTTTCACTTGCAACTTGCTTTAACATGTTTAACAGTGCATGAAATGTTGTCTAAATTAAAAAAGAATGATGCATTTTATGGCTGGATCTGGTTTTATCACTTTCTGAAATGGACGTTGAAAATGAGCTTATCTCAGCCAGCAGAGAGGTCAAATCACAGTAATGCAAACTCAGTCAGAGACATAGATTTTCACTTGCAACTTGCTTTAACATGTTTAACAGTGCATGAAATGTTGTCTAAAACAAAAAAGAATGATGCATTTTATAGCTGGATCAGGTTTTATTACATTCTGAATTGGACGTTGAAAATGAGCTTATCTCAGCCAGCAGAGAGGTCAAATCACAGTAATGCAAACTCAGTCAGAGACATAGATTTTCACTTGCAACTTGCTTTAACATGTTTAACAGTGCATGAAATGTTGTCTAAAACAAAAAAGAATGATGCATTTTATAGCTGGATCAGGTTTTATTACATTCTGAATTGGACGTTGAAAATGAGCTTATCTCAGCCAGCAGAGAGGTCAAATCACAGTAATGCAAACTCAGTCAGAGACATAGATTTTCACTTGCAACTTGCTTTAACATGTTTAACAGTGCATGAAATGTTGTCTAAAACAAAAAAGAATGATGCATTTTATAGCTGGATCTGGTTTTATTACATTCTGAATTGGACGTTGAAAATGAGCTTATCTCAGCCAGCAGAGAGGTCAAATCACAGTAATGCAAACTCAGTCAGAGACATAGATTTTCACTTGCAACTTGCTTTAACATGTTTAACAGTGCATGAAATGTTGTCTAAAACAAAAAAGAATGATGCATTTTATGGCTGGATCTGGGTTTATTACATTCTGAATTGGACGTTGAAAATGAGCTTATCTCAGCCAGCAGAGAGGTCAAATCACAGTAATGCAAACTCAGTCAGAGACATAGATTTTCACTTGCTACTTGCTTTAACATGTTTAACAGTGCATGAAATGTTGTCTAAAACAAAAAAGAATGATGCATTTTATAGCTGGATCAGGTTTTATTACATTCTGAATTGGACGTTGAAAATAAGCTTATCTCAGCCAGCAGAGAGGTCAAATCACAGTAATGCAAACTCAGTCAGAGACATAGATTTTCACTTGCAACTTGCTTTAACATGTTTAACAGTGCATGAAATGTTGTCTAAAACAAAAAAGAATGATGCATTTTATAGCTGGATCAGGTTTTATTACATTCTGAATTGGACGTTGAAAATGAGCTTATCTCAGCCAGCAGAGAGGTCAAATCACAGTAATGCAAACTCAGTCAGAGACATAGATTTTCACTTGCATCTTGCTTTAACATGTTTAACAGTGCTTGAAATGTTGTCTAAAACAAAAAAGAATGATGCATTTTATAGCTGGATCTGTTTTTATCACTTTCTGAATTGGACGTTGAAAATGAGCTTATCTCAGCCAGCAGAGAGGTCAAATCACAGTAATGCAAACTCAGTCAGAGACATAGATTTTCACTTGCATCTTGCTTTAACATGTTTAACAGTGCATGAAATGTTGTCTAAAACAAAAAAGAATGATGCATTTTATAGCTGGATCAGGTTTTATTACATTCTGAATTGGACGTTGAAAATGAGCTTATCTCAGCCAGCAGAGAGGTCAAATCACAGTAATGCAAACTCAGTCAGAGACATAGATTTTCACTTGCAACTTGCTTTAACATGTTTAACAGTGCATGAAATGTTGTCTAAAACAAAAAAGAATGATCCATTTTATGGCTGGATCTGTTTTTATCACTTTCTGAAATGGACGTTGAAAATGAGCTTATCTCAGCCAGCAGAGAGGTCAAATCACAGTAATGCAAACTCAGTCAGAGACATAGATTTTCACTTGCAACTTGCTTTAACATGTTTAACAGTGCATGAAATGTTGTCTAAAACAAAAAAGAATGATGCATTTTATAGCTGGATCAGGTTTTATTACATTCTGAATTGGACGTTGAAAATGAGCTTATCTCAGCCAGCAGAGAGGTCAAATCACAGTAATGCAAACTCAGTCAGAGACATAGATTTTCACTTGCAACTTGCTTTAACATGTTTAACAGTGCATGAAATGTTGTCTAAAACAAAAAAGAATGATGCATTTTATAGCTGGATCAGGTTTTATTACATTCTGAATTGGACGTTGAAAATGAGCTTATCTCAGCCAGCAGAGAGGTCAAATCACAGTAATGCAAACTTAGTCAGAGACATAGATTTTCACTTGCAACTTGCTTTAACATGTTTAACAGTGCATGAAATGTTGTCTAAATTAAAAAAGAATGATGCATTTTATGGCTGGATCTGGTTTTATCACTTTCTGAAATGGACGTTGAAAATGAGCTTATCTCAGCCAGCAGAGAGGTCAAATCACAGTAATGCAAACTCAGTCAGAGACATAGATTTTCACTTGCAACTTGCTTTAACATGTTTAACAGTGCATGAAATGTTGTCTAAAACAAAAAAGAATGATGCATTTTATAGCTGGATCAGGTTTTATTACATTCTGAATTGGACGTTGAAAATGAGCTAATCTCAGCCAGCAGAGAGGTCAAATCACAGTAATGCAAACTCAGTCAGAGACATAGATTTTCACTTGCAACTTGCTTTAACATGTTTAACAGTGCATGAAATGTTGTCTAAAACAAAAAAGAATGATGCATTTTATAGCTGGATCTGGTTTTATTACATTCTGAATTGGACGTTGAAAATGAGCTTATCTCAGCCAGCAGAGAGGTCAAATCACAGTAATGCAAACTCAGTCAGAGACATAGATTTTCACTTGCAACTTGCTTTAACATGTTTAACAGTGCATGAAATGTTGTCTAAAACAAAAAAGAATGATGCATTTTATGGCTGGATCTGGGTTTATTACATTCTGAATTGGACGTTGAAAATGAGCTTATCTCAGCCAGCAGAGAGGTCAAATCACAGTAATGCAAACTCAGTCAGAGACATAGATTTTCACTTGCTACTTGCTTTAACATGTTTAACAGTGCATGAAATGTTGTCTAAAACAAAAAAGAATGATGCATTTTATAGCTGGATCAGGTTTTATTACATTCTGAATTGGACGTTGAAAATAAGCTTATCTCAGCCAGCAGAGAGGTCAAATCACAGTAATGCAAACTCAGTCAGAGACATAGATTTTCACTTGCAACTTGCTTTAACATGTTTAACAGTGCATGAAATGTTGTCTAAAACAAAAAAGAATGATGCATTTTATAGCTGGATCAGGTTTTATTACATTCTGAATTGGACGTTGAAAATGAGCTTATCTCAGCCAGCAGAGAGGTCAAATCACAGTAATGCAAACTCAGTCAGAGACATAGATTTTCACTTGCATCTTGCTTTAACATGTTTAACAGTGCTTGAAATGTTGTCTAAAACAAAAAAGAATGATGCATTTTATAGCTGGATCTGTTTTTATCACTTTCTGAATTGGACGTTGAAAATGAGCTTATCTCAGCCAGCAGAGAGGTCAAATCACAGTAATGCAAACTCAGTCAGAGACATAGATTTTCACTTGCATCTTGCTTTAACATGTTTAACAGTGCATGAAATGTTGTCTAAAACAAAAAAGAATGATGCATTTTATAGCTGGATCAGGTTTTATTACATTCTGAATTGGACGTTGAAAATGAGCTTATCTCAGCCAGCAGAGAGGTCAAATCACAGTAATGCAAACTCAGTCAGAGACATAGATTTTCACTTGCAACTTGCTTTAACATGTTTAACAGTGCATGAAATGTTGTCTAAAACAAAAAAGAATGATCCATTTTATGGCTGGATCTGTTTTTATCACTTTCTGAAATGGACGTTGAAAATGAGCTTATCTCAGCCAGCAGAGAGGTCAAATCACAGTAATGCAAACTCAGTCAGAGACATAGATTTTCACTTGCAACTTGCTTTAACATGTTTAACAGTGCATGAAATGTTGTCTAAAACAAAAAAGAATGATGCATTTTATAGCTGGATCAGGTTTTATTACATTCTGAATTGGACGTTGAAAATGAGCTTATCTCAGCCAGCAGAGAGGTCAAATCACAGTAATGCAAACTCAGTCAGAGACATAGATTTTCACTTGCAACTTGCTTTAACATGTTTAACAGTGCATGAAATGTTGTCTAAAACAAAAAAGAATGATGCATTTTATAGCTGGATCAGGTTTTATTACATTCTGAATTGGACGTTGAAAATGAGCTTATCTCAGCCAGCAGAGAGGTCAAATCACAGTAATGCAAACTTAGTCAGAGACATAGATTTTCACTTGCAACTTGCTTTAACATGTTTAACAGTGCATGAAATGTTGTCTAAATTAAAAAAGAATGATGCATTTTATGGCTGGATCTGGTTTTATCACTTTCTGAAATGGACGTTGAAAATGAGCTTATCTCAGCCAGCAGAGAGGTCAAATCACAGTAATGCAAACTCAGTCAGAGACATAGATTTTCACTTGCAACTTGCTTTAACATGTTTAACAGTGCATGAAATGTTGTCTAAAACAAAAAAGAATGATGCATTTTATAGCTGGATCAGGTTTTATTACATTCTGAATTGGACGTTGAAAATGAGCTTATCTCAGCCAGCAGAGAGGTCAAATCACAGTAATGCAAACTCAGTCAGAGACATAGATTTTCACTTGCAACTTGCTTTAACATGTTTAACAGTGCATGAAATGTTGTCTAAAACAAAAAAGAATGATGCATTTTATGGCTGGATCAGGTTTTATTACATTCTGAATTGGACGTTGAAAATGAGCTTATCTCAGCCAGCAGAAAGGTCAAATCACAGTAATGCAAACTCAGTCAGAGACATAGATTTTCACTTGCAACTTGCTTTAACATGTTTAACAGTGCATGAAATGTTATCTAAAACAAAAAAGAATGATGCATTTTATAGCTGGATTAGGTTTTATTACATTCTGAATTGGACGTTGAAAATGAGCTTATCTCAGCCTGCAGAGAGGTCAAATCACAGTAATGCAAACTTAGTCAGAGACATAGATTTTCACTTGCAACTTGCTTTAACATGTTTAACAGTGCATGAAATGTTGTCTAAAACAAAAAAGAATGATGCATTTTATAGCTGGATCTGTTTTTATCACTTTCTGAATTGGACGTTGAAAATGAGCTTATCTCAGCCAGCAGAGAGGTCAAATCACAGTAATGCAAACTCAGTCAGAGACATAGATTTTCACTTGCAACTTGCTTTAACATGTTTAACAGTGCATGAAATGTTGTCTAAAACAAAAAAGAATGATGCATTTTATAGCTGGATCTGTTTTTATCACTTTCTGAATTGGACGTTGAAAATGAGCTTATCTCAGCCAGCAGAGAGGTCAAATCACAGTAATGCAAACTCAGTCAGAGACATAGATTTTCACTTGCAACTTGCTTTAACATGTTTAACAGTGCATGAAATGTTGTCTAAAACAAAAAAGAATGGTGCATTTTATAGCTGGATCAGGTTTTATTACATTCTGAATTGGACGTTGAAAATGAGCTTATCTCAGCCAGCAGAGAGGTCAAATCACAGTAATGCAAACTCAGTCAGAGACATAGATTTTCACTTGCAACTTGCCTTAACATGTTTAACAGTGCATGAAATGTTGTCTAAAACAAAAAAGAATGATGCATTTTATGGCTGGATCTGTTTTTATCACTTTCTGAAATGGACGTTGAAAATGAGCTTATCTCAGCCAGCAGAGAGGTCAAATCACAGTAATGCAAACTCAGTCAGAGACATAGATTTTCACTTGCAACTTGCTTTAACATGTTTAACAGTGCATGAAATATTGTCTAAAACAAAAAAGAATGATGCATTTTATAGCTGGATCAGGTTTTATTACATTCTGAATTGGACGTTGAAAATGAGCTTATCTCAGCCAGCAGAGAGGTCAAATCACAGTAATGCAAACTTAGTCAGAGACATAGATTTTCACTTGCAACTTGCTTTAACATGTTTAACAGTGCATGAAATGTTGTCTAAAACAAAAAAGAATGATGCATTTTATAGCTGGATCAGGTTTTATTACATTCTGAATTGGACGTTGAAAATGAGCTTATCTCAGCCAGCAGAGAGGTCAAATCACAGTAATGCAAACTCAGTCAGAGACATAGATTTTCACTTGCAACTTGCTTTAACATGTTTAACAGTGCATGAAATGTTGTCTAAAACAAAAAAGAATGATACATTTTATGGCTGGATCTGTTTTTATCACTTTCTGAATTGGACGTTGAAAATGAGCTTATCTCAGCCAGCAGAGAGGTCAAATCACAGTAATGCAAACTCAGTCAGAGACATAGATTTTCACTTGCAACTTGCTTTAACATGTTTAACAGTGCATGAAATGTTGTCTAAAACAAAAAAGAATGATGCATTTTATGGCTGGATCTGGTTTTATCACTTTCTGAATTGGACGTTGAAAATGAGCTTATCTCAGCCAGCAGAGAGGTCAAATCACAGTAATGCAAACTCAGTCAGAGACATAGATTTTCACTTGCAACTTGCTATAACAAGTTTAACAATGCATGAAATGTTGTCTAAAACAAAAAAGAATGATGCATTTTATAGCTGGATCTGGTTTTATTACATTCTGAATTGGACGTTGAAAATGAGCTTATCTCAGCCAGCAGAGAGGTCAAATCACAGTAATGCAAACTTAGTCAGAGACATAGATTTTCACTTGCAACTTGCTTTAACATGTTTAACAGTGCATGAAATGTTGTCTAAATTAAAAAAGAATGATGCATTTTATGGCTGGATCTGGTTTTATCACTTTCTGAAATGGACGTTGAAAATGAGCTTATCTCAGCCAGCAGAGAGGTCAAATCACAGTAATGCAAACTCAGTCAGAGACATAGATTTTCACTTGCAACTTGCTTTAACATGTTTAACAGTGCATGAAATGTTGTCTAAAACAAAAAAGAATGATGCATTTTATAGCTGGATCAGGTTTTATTACATTCTGAATTGGACGTTGAAAATGAGCTTATCTCAGCCAGCAGAGAGGTCAAATCACAGTAATGCAAACTCAGTCAGAGACATAGATTTTCACTTGCAACTTGCTTTAACATGTTTAACAGTGCATGAAATGTTGTCTAAAACAAAAAAGAATGATGCATTTTATAGCTGGATCAGGTTTTATTACATTCTGAATTGGACGTTGAAAATGAGCTTATCTCAGCCAGCAGAGAGGTCAAATCACAGTAATGCAAACTCAGTCAGAGACATAGATTTTCACTTGCAACTTGCTTTAACATGTTTAACAGTGCATGAAATGTTGTCTAAAACAAAAAAGAATGATGCATTTTATAGCTGGATCTGGTTTTATTACATTCTGAATTGGACGTTGAAAATGAGCTTATCTCAGCCAGCAGAGAGGTCAAATCACAGTAATGCAAACTCAGTCAGAGACATAGATTTTCACTTGCAACTTGCTTTAACATGTTTAACAGTGCATGAAATGTTGTCTAAAACAAAAAAGAATGATGCATTTTATGGCTGGATCTGGGTTTATTACATTCTGAATTGGACGTTGAAAATGAGCTTATCTCAGCCAGCAGAGAGGTCAAATCACAGTAATGCAAACTCAGTCAGAGACATAGATTTTCACTTGCTACTTGCTTTAACATGTTTAACAGTGCATGAAATGTTGTCTAAAACAAAAAAGAATGATGCATTTTATAGCTGGATCAGGTTTTATTACATTCTGAATTGGACGTTGAAAATGAGCTTATCTCAGCCAGCAGAGAGGTCAAATCACAGTAATGCAAACTTAGTCAGAGACATAGATTTTCACTTGCAACTTGCTTTAACATGTTTAACAGTGCATGAAATGTTGTCTAAAACAAAAAAGAATGATGCATTTTATAGCTGGATCAGGTTTTATTACATTCTGAATTGGACGTTGAAAATGAGCTTATCTCAGCCAGCAGAGAGGTCAAATCACAGTAATGCAAACTCAGTCAGAGACATAGATTTTCACTTGCAACTTGCTTTAACATGTTTAACAGTGCATGAAATGTTGTCTAAAACAAAAAAGAATGATGCATTTTATGGCTGGATCTGGTTTTATTACATTCTGAATTGGACGTTGAAAATGAGCTTATCTCAGCCAGCAGAGAGGTCAAATCACAGTAATGCAAACTCAGTCAGAGACATAGATTTTCACTTGCAACTTGCTATTACATGTTTAACAATGCATGAAATGTTGTCTAAAACAAAAAAGAATGATGCATTTTATAGCTGGATCAGGTTTTATTACATTCTGAATTGGACGTTGAAAATGAGCTTATCTCAGCCAGCAGAGAGGTCAAATCACAGTAATGCAAACTCAGTCAGAGACATAGATTTTCACTTGCAACTTGCTTTAACATGTTTAACAGTGCATGAAATGTTGTCTAAAACAAAAAAGAATGATACATTTTATGGCTGGATCTGTTTTTATCACTTTCTGAATTGGACGTTGAAAATGAGCTTATCTCAGCCAGCAGAGAGGTCAAATCACAGTAATGCAAACTCAGTCAGAGACATAGATTTTCACTTGCAACTTGCTTTAACATGTTTAACAGTGCATGAAATGTTGTCTAAAACAAAAAAGAATGATGCATTTTATGGCTGGATCTGGTTTTATCACTTTCTGAATTGGACGTTGAAAATGAGCTTATCTCAGCCAGCAGAGAGGTCAAATCACAGTAATGCAAACTCAGTCAGAGACATAGATTTTCACTTGCAACTTGCTATAACAAGTTTAACAATGCATGAAATGTTGTCTAAAACAAAAAAGAATGATGCATTTTATAGCTGGATCTGGTTTTATTACATTCTGAATTGGACGTTGAAAATGAGCTTATCTCAGCCAGCAGAGAGGTCAAATCACAGTAATGCAAACTTAGTCAGAGACATAGATTTTCACTTGCAACTTGCTTTAACATGTTTAACAGTGCATGAAATGTTGTCTAAATTAAAAAAGAATGATGCATTTTATGGCTGGATCTGGTTTTATCACTTTCTGAAATGGACGTTGAAAATGAGCTTATCTCAGCCAGCAGAGAGGTCAAATCACAGTAATGCAAACTCAGTCAGAGACATAGATTTTCACTTGCAACTTGCTTTAACATGTTTAACAGTGCATGAAATGTTGTCTAAAACAAAAAAGAATGATGCATTTTATAGCTGGATCAGGTTTTATTACATTCTGAATTGGACGTTGAAAATGAGCTTATCTCAGCCAGCAGAGAGGTCAAATCACAGTAATGCAAACTCAGTCAGAGACATAGATTTTCACTTGCAACTTGCTTTAACATGTTTAACAGTGCATGAAATGTTGTCTAAAACAAAAAAGAATGATGCATTTTATAGCTGGATCAGGTTTTATTACATTCTGAATTGGACGTTGAAAATGAGCTTATCTCAGCCAGCAGAGAGGTCAAATCACAGTAATGCAAACTCAGTCAGAGACATAGATTTTCACTTGCAACTTGCTTTAACATGTTTAACAGTGCATGAAATGTTGTCTAAAACAAAAAAGAATGATGCATTTTATAGCTGGATCTGGTTTTATTACATTCTGAATTGGACGTTGAAAATGAGCTTATCTCAGCCAGCAGAGAGGTCAAATCACAGTAATGCAAACTCAGTCAGAGACATAGATTTTCACTTGCAACTTGCTTTAACATGTTTAACAGTGCATGAAATGTTGTCTAAAACAAAAAAGAATGATGCATTTTATGGCTGGATCTGGGTTTATTACATTCTGAATTGGACGTTGAAAATGAGCTTATCTCAGCCAGCAGAGAGGTCAAATCACAGTAATGCAAACTCAGTCAGAGACATAGATTTTCACTTGCTACTTGCTTTAACATGTTTAACAGTGCATGAAATGTTGTCTAAAACAAAAAAGAATGATGCATTTTATAGCTGGATCAGGTTTTATTACATTCTGAATTGGACGTTGAAAATGAGCTTATCTCAGCCAGCAGAGAGGTCAAATCACAGTAATGCAAACTTAGTCAGAGACATAGATTTTCACTTGCAACTTGCTTTAACATGTTTAACAGTGCATGAAATGTTGTCTAAAACAAAAAAGAATGATGCATTTTATAGCTGGATCAGGTTTTATTACATTCTGAATTGGACGTTGAAAATGAGCTTATCTCAGCCAGCAGAGAGGTCAAATCACAGTAATGCAAACTCAGTCAGAGACATAGATTTTCACTTGCAACTTGCTTTAACATGTTTAACAGTGCATGAAATGTTGTCTAAAACAAAAAAGAATGATGCATTTTATGGCTGGATCTGGTTTTATTACATTCTGAATTGGACGTTGAAAATGAGCTTATCTCAGCCAGCAGAGAGGTCAAATCACAGTAATGCAAACTCAGTCAGAGACATAGATTTTCACTTGCAACTTGCTATTACATGTTTAACAATGCATGAAATGTTGTCTAAAACAAAAAAGAATGATGCATTTTATAGCTGGATCAGGTTTTATTACATTCTGAATTGGACGTTGAAAATGAGCTTATCTCAGCCAGCAGAGAGGTCAAATCACAGTAATGCAAACTCAGTCAGAGACATAGATTTTCACTTGCAACTTGCTTTAACATGTTTAACAGTGCATGAAATGTTGTCTAAAACAAAAAAGAATGATACATTTTATGGCTGGATCTGTTTTTATCACTTTCTGAATTGGACGTTGAAAATGAGCTTATCTCAGCCAGCAGAGAGGTCAAATCACAGTAATGCAAACTCAGTCAGAGACATAGATTTTCACTTGCAACTTGCTTTAACATGTTTAACAGTGCATGAAATGTTGTCTAAAACAAAAAAGAATGATGCATTTTATGGCTGGATCTGGTTTTATCACTTTCTGAATTGGACGTTGAAAATGAGCTTATCTCAGCCAGCAGAGAGGTCAAATCACAGTAATGCAAACTCAGTCAGAGACATAGATTTTCACTTGCAACTTGCTATAACAAGTTTAACAATGCATGAAATGTTGTCTAAAACAAAAAAGAATGATGCATTTTATAGCTGGATCTGGTTTTATTACATTCTGAATTGGACGTTGAAAATGAGCTTATCTCAGCCAGCAGAGAGGTCAAATCACAGTAATGCAAACTTAGTCAGAGACATAGATTTTCACTTGCAACTTGCTTTAACATGTTTAACAGTGCATGAAATGTTGTCTAAATTAAAAAAGAATGATGCATTTTATGGCTGGATCTGGTTTTATCACTTTCTGAAATGGACGTTGAAAATGAGCTTATCTCAGCCAGCAGAGAGGTCAAATCACAGTAATGCAAACTCAGTCAGAGACATAGATTTTCACTTGCAACTTGCTTTAACATGTTTAACAGTGCATGAAATGTTGTCTAAAACAAAAAAGAATGATGCATTTTATAGCTGGATCAGGTTTTATTACATTCTGAATTGGACGTTGAAAATGAGCTTATCTCAGCCAGCAGAGAGGTCAAATCACAGTAATGCAAACTCAGTCAGAGACATAGATTTTCACTTGCAACTTGCTTTAACATGTTTAACAGTGCATGAAATGTTGTCTAAAACAAAAAAGAATGATGCATTTTATAGCTGGATCAGGTTTTATTACATTCTGAATTGGACGTTGAAAATGAGCTTATCTCAGCCAGCAGAGAGGTCAAATCACAGTAATGCAAACTCAGTCAGAGACATAGATTTTCACTTGCAACTTGCTTTAACATGTTTAACAGTGCATGAAATGTTGTCTAAAACAAAAAAGAATGATGCATTTTATAGCTGGATCTGGTTTTATTACATTCTGAATTGGACGTTGAAAATGAGCTTATCTCAGCCAGCAGAGAGGTCAAATCACAGTAATGCAAACTCAGTCAGAGACATAGATTTTCACTTGCAACTTGCTTTAACATGTTTAACAGTGCATGAAATGTTGTCTAAAACAAAAAAGAATGATGCATTTTATGGCTGGATCTGGGTTTATTACATTCTGAATTGGACGTTGAAAATGAGCTTATCTCAGCCAGCAGAGAGGTCAAATCACAGTAATGCAAACTCAGTCAGAGACATAGATTTTCACTTGCTACTTGCTTTAACATGTTTAACAGTGCATGAAATGTTGTCTAAAACAAAAAAGAATGATGCATTTTATAGCTGGATCAGGTTTTATTACATTCTGAATTGGACGTTGAAAATGAGCTTATCTCAGCCAGCAGAGAGGTCAAATCACAGTAATGCAAACTTAGTCAGAGACATAGATTTTCACTTGCAACTTGCTTTAACATGTTTAACAGTGCATGAAATGTTGTCTAAAACAAAAAAGAATGATGCATTTTATAGCTGGATCAGGTTTTATTACATTCTGAATTGGACGTTGAAAATGAGCTTATCTCAGCCAGCAGAGAGGTCAAATCACAGTAATGCAAACTCAGTCAGAGACATAGATTTTCACTTGCAACTTGCTTTAACATGTTTAACAGTGCATGAAATGTTGTCTAAAACAAAAAAGAATGATGCATTTTATGGCTGGATCTGGTTTTATTACATTCTGAATTGGACGTTGAAAATGAGCTTATCTCAGCCAGCAGAGAGGTCAAATCACAGTAATGCAAACTCAGTCAGAGACATAGATTTTCACTTGCAACTTGCTTTAACATGTTTAACAGTGCATGAAATGTTGTCTAAAACAAAAAAGAATGATGCATTTTATAGCTGGATCAGGTTTTATTACATTCTGAATTGGACGTTGAAAATGAGCTTATCTCAGCCAGCAGAGAGGTCAAATCACAGTAATGCAAACTTAGTCAGAGACATAGATTTTCACTTGCAACTTGCTTTAACATGTTTAACAGTGCATGAAATGTTGTCTAAAACAAAAAAGAATGATGCATTTTATAGCTGGATCAGGTTTTATTACATTCTGAATTGGACGTTGAAAATGAGCTTATCTCAGCCAGCAGAGAGGTCAAATCACAGTAATGCAAACTCAGTCAGAGACATAGATTTTCACTTGCAACTTGCTTTAACATGTTTAACAGTGCATGAAATGTTGTCTAAAACAAAAAAAGAATGATGCATTTTATAGCTGGATCAGGTTTTATTACATTCTGAATTGGACGTTGAAAATGAGCTTATCTCAGCCAGCAGAGAGGTCAAATCACAGTAATGCAAACTCAGTCAGAGACATAGATTTTCACTTGCAACTTGCTTTAACATGTTTAACAGTGCATGAAATGTTGTCTAAAACAAAAAAGAATGATGCATTTTATGGCTGGATCTGGGTTTATTACATTCTGAATTGGACGTTGAAAATGAGCTTATCTCAGCCAGCAGAGAGGTCAAATCACAGTAATGCAAACTCAGTCAGAGACATAGATTTTCACTTGCTACTTGCTTTAACATGTTTAACAGTGCATGAAATGTTGTCTAAAACAAAAAAGAATGATGCATTTTATAGCTGGATCAGGTTTTATTACATTCTGAATTGGACGTTGAAAATGAGCTTATCTCAGCCAGCAGAGAGGTCAAATCACAGTAATGCAAACTTAGTCAGAGACATAGATTTTCACTTGCAACTTGCTTTAACATGTTTAACAGTGCATGAAATGTTGTCTAAAAACAAAAAAGAATGATGCATTTTATGGCTGGATCTGGTTTTATTACATTCTGAATTGGACGTTGAAAATAAGCTTATCTCAGCCAGCAGAGAGGTCAAATCACAGTAATGCAAACTCAGTCAGAGACATAGATTTTCACTTGCAACTTGCTTTAACATGTTTAACAGTGCATGAAATGTTGTCTAAAACAAAAAAGAATGATGCATTTTATAGCTGGATCAGGTTTTATTACATTCTGAATTGGACGTTGAAAATGAGCTTATCTCAGCCAGCAGAGAGGTCAAATCACAGTAATGCAAACTCAGTCAGAGACATAGATTTTCACTTGCAACTTGCTTTAACATGTTTAACAGTGCTTGAAATGTTGTCTAAAACAAAAAAGAATGATGCATTTTATAGCTGGATCTGTTTTTATCACTTTCTGAATTGGACGTTGAAAATGAGCTTATCTCAGCCAGCAGAGAGGTCAAATCACAGTAATGCAAACTCAGTCAGAGACATAGATTTTCACTTGCATCTTGCTTTAACATGTTTAACAGTGCATGAAATGTTGTCTAAAACAAAAAAGAATGATGCATTTTATAGCTGGATCAGGTTTTATTACATTCTGAATTGGACGTTGAAAATGAGCTTATCTCAGCCAGCAGAGAGGTCAAATCACAGTAATGCAAACTCAGTCAGAGACATAGATTTTCACTTGCAACTTGCTTTAACATGTTTAACAGTGCATGAAATGTTGTCTAAAACAAAAAAGAATGATGCATTTTATGGCTGGATCTGTTTTTATCACTTTCTGAAATGGACGTTGAAAATGAGCTTATCTCAGCCAGCAGAGAGGTCAAATCACAGTAATGCAAACTCAGTCAGAGACATAGATTTTCACTTGCAACTTGCTTTAACATGTTTAACAGTGCATGAAATGTTGTCTAAAACAAAAAAGAATGATGCATTTTATGGCTGGATCAGGTTTTATTACATTCTGAATTGGACGTTGAAAATGAGCTTATCTCAGCCAGCAGAGAGGTCAAATCACAGTAATGCAAACTCAGTCAGAGACATAGATTTTCACTTGCAACTTGCTTTAACATGTTTAACAGTGCATGAAATGTTATCTAAAACAAAAAAGAATGATGCATTTTATAGCTGGATTAGGTTTTATTACATTCTGAATTGGACGTTGAAAATGAGCTTATCTCAGCCTGCAGAGAGGTCAAATCACAGTAATGCAAACTTAGTCAGAGACATAGATTTTCACTTGCAACTTGCTTTAACATGTTTAACAGTGCATGAAATATTGTCTAAAACAAAAAAGAATGATGCATTTTATAGCTGGATCTGTTTTTATCACTTTCTGAATTGGACGTTGAAAATGAGCTTATCTCAGCCAGCAGAGAGGTCAAATCACAGTAATGCAAACTCAGTCAGAGACATAGATTTTCACTTGCAACTTGCTTTAACATGTTTAACAGTGCATGAAATGTTGTCTAAAACAAAAAAGAATGATACATTTTATGGCTGGATCTGTTTTTATCACTTTCTGAATTGGACGTTGAAAATGAGCTTATCTCAGCCAGCAGAGAGGTCAAATCACAGTAATGCAAACTCAGTCAGAGACATAGATTTTCACTTGCAACTTGCTTTAACATGTTTAACAGTGCATGAAATGTTGTCTAAAACAAAAAACAATGATGCATTTTATGGCTGGATCTGTTTTTATCACTTTCTGAATTGGACGTTGAAAATGAGCTTATCTCAGCCAGCAGAGAGGTCAAATCACAGTAATGCAAACTCAGTCAGAGACATAGATTTTCACTTGCAACTTGCTTTAACATGTTTAACAGTGCATGAAATGTTGTCTAAAACAAAAAAGAATGATGCATTTTATAGCTGGATCAGGTTTTATTACATTCTGAATTGGACGTTGAAAATGTGCTTATCTCAGCCAGCAGAGAGGTCAAATCACAGTAATGCAAACTCAGTCAGAGACATAGATTTTCACTTGCAACTTGCTTTAACATGTTTAACAGTGCATGAAATGTTGTCTAAAACAAAAAAGAATGATGCATTTTATAGCTGGATCAGGTTTTATTACATTCTGAATTGGACGTTGAAAATGAGCTTATCTCAGCCAGCAGAGAGGTCAAATCACAGTAATGCAAACTCAGTCAGAGACATAGATTTTCACTTGCAACTTGCTTTAACATGTTTAACAGTGCATGAAATGTTGTCTAAAACAAAAAAGAATGATGCATTTTATGTCTGGATCAATTTTTATCACTTTCTGAATTGGACGTTGAAAATGAGCTTATCTCAGCCAGCAGAGAGGTCAAATCACAGTAATGCAAACTCAGTCAGAGACATAGATTTTCACTTGCAACTTGCTTTAACATGTTTAACAGTGCATGAAATGTTGTCTAAAACAAAAAAGAATGATGCATTTTATGGCTGGATCTGGTTTTATTACATTCTGAATTGGACGTTGAAAATGAGCTTATCTCAGCCAGCAGAGAGGTCAAATCACAGTAATGCAAACTCAGTCAGAGACATAGATTTTCACTTGCAACTTGCTTTAACATGTTTAACAGTGCATGAAATGTTGTCTAAAACAAAAAAGAATGATGCATTTTATAGCTGGATCAGGTTTTATTACATTCTGAATATGACGTTGAAAATGAGCTTATCTCAGCCAGCAGAGAGGTCAAATCACAGTAATGCAAACTCAGTCAGAGACATAGATTTTCACTTGCAACTTGCTTTAACATGTTTAACAGTGCATGAAATGTTGTCTAAAACAAAAAAGAATGATGCATTTTATAGCTGGATCTGTTTTTATCACTTTCTGAATTGGACGTTGAAAATGAGCTTATCTCAGCCAGCAGAGAGGTCAAATCACAGTAATGCAAACTCAGTCAGAGACATAGATTTTCACTTGCAACTTGCTTTAACATGTTTAACAGTGCATGAAATGTTGTCTAAATTAAAAAAGAATGATGCATTTTATGGCTGGATCTGTTTTTATCACTTTCTGAAATGGACGTTGAAAATGAGCTTATCTCAGCCAGCAGAGAGGTCAAATCACAGTAATGCAAACTTAGTCAGAGACATAGATTTTCACTTGCAACTTGCTTTAACATGTTTAACAGTGCATGAAATGTTGTCTAAATTAAAAAAGAATGATGCATTTTATGGCTGGATCTGGTTTTATCACTTTCTGAAATGGACGTTGAAAATGAGCTTATCTCAGCCAGCAGAGAGGTCAAATCACAGTAATGCAAACTCAGTCAGAGACATAGATTTTCACTTGCAACTTGCTTTAACATGTTTAACAGTGCATGAAATGTTGTCTAAAACAAAAAAGAATGATGCATTTTATAGCTGGATCAGGTTTTATTACATTCTGAATTGGACGTTGAAAATGAGCTTATCTCAGCCAGCAGAGAGGTCAAATCACAGTAATGCAAACTCAGTCAGAGACATAGATTTTCACTTGCAACTTGCTTTAACATGTTTAACAGTGCATGAAATGTTGTCTAAAACAAAAAAGAATGATGCATTTTATAGCTGGATCAGGTTTTATTACATTCTGAATTGGACGTTGAAAATGAGCTTATCTCAGCCAGCAGAGAGGTCAAATCACAGTAATGCAAACTCAGTCAGAGACATAGATTTTCACTTGCAACTTGCTTTAACATGTTTAACAGTGCATGAAATGTTGTCTAAAACAAAAAAGAATGATGCATTTTATAGCTGGATCTGGTTTTATTACATTCTGAATTGGACGTTGAAAATGAGCTTATCTCAGCCAGCAGAGAGGTCAAATCACAGTAATGCAAACTCAGTCAGAGACATAGATTTTCACTTGCAACTTGCTTTAACATGTTTAACAGTGCATGAAATGTTGTCTAAAACAAAAAAGAATGATGCATTTTATGGCTGGATCTGGGTTTATTACATTCTGAATTGGACGTTGAAAATGAGCTTATCTCAGCCAGCAGAGAGGTCAAATCACAGTAATGCAAACTCAGTCAGAGACATAGATTTTCACTTGCAACTTGCTTTAACATGTTTAACAGTGCATGAAATGTTGTCTAAAACAAAAAAGAATTATGCATTTTATGTCTGGATCAATTTTTATCACTTTCTGAATTGGACGTTGAAAATGAGCTTATCTCAGCCAGCAGAGAGGTCAAATCACAGTAATGCAAACTCAGTCAGAGACATAGATTTTCACTTGCAACTTGCTTTAACATGTTTAACAGTGCATGAAATGTTGTCTAAATTAAAAAAAGAATGATGCATTTTATGGCTGGATCTGGTTTTATCACTTTCTGAAATGGACGTTGAAAATGAGCTTATCTCAGCCAGCAGAGAGGTCAAATCACAGTAATGCAAACTCAGTCAGAGACATAGATTTTCACTTGCAACTTGCTTTAACATGTTTAACAGTGCATGAAATGTTGTCTAAATTAAAAAAGAATGATGCATTTTATGGCTGGATCTGGTTTTATCACTTTCTGAAATGGACGTTGAAAATGAGCTTATCTCAGCCAGCAGAGAGGTCAAATCACAGTAATGCAAACTCAGTCAGAGACATAGATTTTCACTTGCAACTTGCTTTAACATGTTTAACAGTGCATGAAATGTTGTCTAAAACAAAAAAGAATGATGCATTTTATAGCTGGATCAGGTTTTATTACATTCTGAATTGGACGTTGAAAATGAGCTTATCTCAGCCAGCAGAGAGGTCAAATCACAGTAATGCAAACTCAGTCAGAGACATAGATTTTCACTTGCAACTTGCTTTAACATGTTTAACAGTGCATGAAATGTTGTCTAAAACAAAAAAGAATGATGCATTTTATGTCTGGATCAATTTTTATCACTTTCTGAATTGGACGTTGAAAATGAGCTTATCTCAGCCAGCAGAGAGGTCAAATCACAGTAATGCAAACTCAGTCAGAGACATAGATTTTCACTTGCAACTTGCTTTAACATGTTTAACAGTGCATGAAATGTTGTCTAAAACAAAAAAGAATGATGCATTTTATGGCTGGATCTGGTTTTATTACATTCTGAATTGGACGTTGAAAATGAGCTTATCTCAGCCAGCAGAGAGGTCAAATCACAGTAATGCAAACTCAGTCAGAGACATAGATTTTCACTTGCAACTTGCTTTAACATGTTTAACAGTGCATGAAATGTTGTCTAAAACAAAAAAGAATGATGCATTTTATGGCTGGATCTGGTTTTATTACATTCTGAATTGGACGTTGAAAATGAGCTTATCTCAGCCAGCAGAGAGGTCAAATCACAGTAATGCAAACTCAGTCAGAGACATAGATTTTCACTTGCAACTTGCTTTAACATGTTTAACAGTGCATGAAATGTTGTCTAAAACAAAAAAGAATGATGCATTTTATAGCTGGATCAGGTTTTATTACATTCTGAATATGACGTTGAAAATGAGCTTATCTCAGCCAGCAGAGAGGTCAAATCACAGTAATGCAAACTCAGTCAGAGACATAGATTTTCACTTGCAACTTGCTTTAACATGTTTAACAGTGCATGAAATGTTGTCTAAAACAAAAAAGAATGATGCATTTTATAGCTGGATCAGGTTTTATTACATTCTGAATTGGACGTTGAAAATGAGCTTATCTCAGCCAGCAGAGAGGTCAAATCACAGTAATGCAAACTCAGTCAGAGACATAGATTTTCACTTGCAACTTGCTTTAACATGTTTAACAGTGCATGAAATGTTGTCTAAAACAAAAAAGAATGATGCATTTTATGGCTGGATCTGTTTTTATCACTTTCTGAAATGGACGTTGAAAATGAGCTTATCTCAGCCAGCAGAGAGGTCAAATCACAGTAATGCAAACTCAGTCAGAGACATAGATTTTCACTTGCAACTTGCTTTAACATGTTTAACAGTGCATGAAATGTTGTCTAAAACAAAAAAGAATGATGCATTTTATAGCTGGATCAGGTTTTATTACATTCTGAATTGGACGTTGAAAATGAGCTTATCTCAGCCAGCAGAGAGGTCAAATCACAGTAATGCAAACTCAGTCAGAGACATAGATTTTCACTTGCAACTTGCTTTAACATGTTTAACAGTGCATGAAATGTTGTCTAAATTAAAAAAGAATGATGCATTTTATGGCTGGATCTGGTTTTATCACTTTCTGAAATGGACGTTGAAAATGAGCTTATCTCAGCCAGCAGAGAGGTCAAATCACAGTAATGCAAACTCAGTCAGAGACATAGATTTTCACTTGCAACTTGCTTTAACATGTTTAACAGTGCATGAAATGTTGTCTAAAACAAAAAAGAATGATGCATTTTATAGCTGGATCAGGTTTTATTACATTCTGAATTGGACGTTGAAAATGAGCTTATCTCAGCCAGCAGAGAGGTCAAATCACAGTAATGCAAACTCAGTCAGAGACATAGATTTTCACTTGCAACTTGCTTTAACATGTTTAACAGTGCATGAAATGTTGTCTAAAACAAAAAAGAATGATGCATTTTATAGCTGGATCAGGTTTTATTACATTCTGAATTGGACGTTGAAAATGAGCTTATCTCAGCCAGCAGAGAGGTCAAATCACAGTAATGCAAACTCAGTCAGAGACATAGATTTTCACTTGCAACTTGCTTTAACATGTTTAACAGTGCATGAAATGTTGTCTAAAACAAAAAAGAATGATGCATTTTATAGCTGGATCAGGTTTTATTACATTCTGAATTGGACGTTGAAAATGAGCTTATCTCAGCCAGCAGAGAGGTCAAATCACAGTAATGCAAACTCAGTCAGAGACATAGATTTTCACTTGCAACTTGCTTTAACATGTTTAACAGTGCATGAAATGTTGTCTAAAACAAAAAAGAATGATGCATTTTATGGCTGGATCTGGTTTTATTACATTCTGAATTGGACGTTGAAAATGAGCTTATCTCAGCCAGCAGAGAGGTCAAATCACAGTAATGCAAACTCAGTCAGAGACATAGATTTTCACTTGCAACTTGCTTTAACATGTTTAACAGTGCATGAAATGTTGTCTAAAACAAAAAAGAATGATGCATTTTATAGCTGGATCAGGTTTTATTACATTCTGAATTGGACGTTGAAAATGAGCTTATCTCAGCCAGCAGAGAGGTCAAATCACAGTAATGCAAACTTAGTCAGAGACATAGATTTTCACTTGCAACTTGCTTTAACATGTTTAACAGTGCATGAAATGTTGTCTAAAACAAAAAAGAATGATGCATTTTATAGCTGGATCAGGTTTTATTACATTCTGAATTGGACGTTGAAAATGAGCTTATCTCAGCCAGCAGAGAGGTCAAATCACAGTAATGCAAACTCAGTCAGAGACATAGATTTTCACTTGCAACTTGCTTTAACATGTTTAACAGTGCATGAAATGTTGTCTAAAACAAAAAAAGAATGATGCATTTTATAGCTGGATCAGGTTTTATTACATTCTGAATTGGACGTTGAAAATGAGCTTATCTCAGCCAGCAGAGAGGTCAAATCACAGTAATGCAAACTCAGTCAGAGACATAGATTTTCACTTGCAACTTGCTTTAACATGTTTAACAGTGCATGAAATGTTGTCTAAAACAAAAAAGAATGATGCATTTTATGGCTGGATCTGGGTTTATTACATTCTGAATTGGACGTTGAAAATGAGCTTATCTCAGCCAGCAGAGAGGTCAAATCACAGTAATGCAAACTCAGTCAGAGACATAGATTTTCACTTGCTACTTGCTTTAACATGTTTAACAGTGCATGAAATGTTGTCTAAAACAAAAAAGAATGATGCATTTTATAGCTGGATCAGGTTTTAGTACATTCTGAATTGGACGTTGAAAATGAGCTTATCTCAGCCAGCAGAGAGGTCAAATCACAGTAATGCAAACTTAGTCAGAGACATAGATTTTCACTTGCAACTTGCTTTAACATGTTTAACAGTGCATGAAATGTTGTCTAAAAACAAAAAAGAATGATGCATTTTATGGCTGGATCTGGTTTTATTACATTCTGAATTGGACGTTGAAAATAAGCTTATCTCAGCCAGCAGAGAGGTCAAATCACAGTAATGCAAACTCAGTCAGAGACATAGATTTTCACTTGCAACTTGCTTTAACATGTTTAACAGTGCATGAAATGTTGTCTAAAACAAAAAAGAATGATGCATTTTATAGCTGGATCAGGTTTTATTACATTCTGAATTGGACGTTGAAAATGAGCTTATCTCAGCCAGCAGAGAGGTCAAATCACAGTAATGCAAACTCAGTCAGAGACATAGATTTTCACTTGCAACTTGCTTTAACATGTTTAACAGTGCTTGAAATGTTGTCTAAAACAAAAAAGAATGATGCATTTTATAGCTGGATCTGTTTTTATCACTTTCTGAATTGGACGTTGAAAATGAGCTTATCTCAGCCAGCAGAGAGGTCAAATCACAGTAATGCAAACTCAGTCAGAGACATAGATTTTCACTTGCATCTTGCTTTAACATGTTTAACAGTGCATGAAATGTTGTCTAAAACAAAAAAGAATGATGCATTTTATAGCTGGATCAGGTTTTATTACATTCTGAATTGGACGTTGAAAATGAGCTTATCTCAGCCAGCAGAGAGGTCAAATCACAGTAATGCAAACTCAGTCAGAGACATAGATTTTCACTTGCAACTTGCTTTAACATGTTTAACAGTGCATGAAATGTTGTCTAAAACAAAAAAGAATGATGCATTTTATGGCTGGATCTGTTTTTATCACTTTCTGAAATGGACGTTGAAAATGAGCTTATCTCAGCCAGCAGAGAGGTCAAATCACAGTAATGCAAACTCAGTCAGAGACATAGATTTTCACTTGCAACTTGCTTTAACATGTTTAACAGTGCATGAAATGTTGTCTAAAACAAAAAAGAATGATGCATTTTATGGCTGGATCAGGTTTTATTACATTCTGAATTGGACGTTGAAAATGAGCTTATCTCAGCCAGCAGAGAGGTCAAATCACAGTAATGCAAACTCAGTCAGAGACATAGATTTTCACTTGCAACTTGCTTTAACATGTTTAACAGTGCATGAAATGTTATCTAAAACAAAAAAGAATGATGCATTTTATAGCTGGATTAGGTTTTATTACATTCTGAATTGGACGTTGAAAATGAGCTTATCTCAGCCTGCAGAGAGGTCAAATCACAGTAATGCAAACTTAGTCAGAGACATAGATTTTCACTTGCAACTTGCTTTAACATGTTTAACAGTGCATGAAATATTGTCTAAAACAAAAAAGAATGATGCATTTTATAGCTGGATCTGTTTTTATCACTTTCTGAATTGGACGTTGAAAATGAGCTTATCTCAGCCAGCAGAGAGGTCAAATCACAGTAATGCAAACTCAGTCAGAGACATAGATTTTCACTTGCAACTTGCTTTAACATGTTTAACAGTGCATGAAATGTTGTCTAAAACAAAAAAGAATGATACATTTTATGGCTGGATCTGTTTTTATCACTTTCTGAATTGGACGTTGAAAATGAGCTTATCTCAGCCAGCAGAGAGGTCAAATCACAGTAATGCAAACTCAGTCAGAGACATAGATTTTCACTTGCAACTTGCTTTAACATGTTTAACAGTGCATGAAATGTTGTCTAAAACAAAAAACAATGATGCATTTTATGGCTGGATCTGTTTTTATCACTTTCTGAATTGGACGTTGAAAATGAGCTTATCTCAGCCAGCAGAGAGGTCAAATCACAGTAATGCAAACTCAGTCAGAGACATAGATTTTCACTTGCAACTTGCTTTAACATGTTTAACAGTGCATGAAATGTTGTCTAAAACAAAAAAGAATGATGCATTTTATAGCTGGATCAGGTTTTATTACATTCTGAATTGGACGTTGAAAATGTGCTTATCTCAGCCAGCAGAGAGGTCAAATCACAGTAATGCAAACTCAGTCAGAGACATAGATTTTCACTTGCAACTTGCTTTAACATGTTTAACAGTGCATGAAATGTTGTCTAAAACAAAAAAGAATGATGCATTTTATAGCTGGATCAGGTTTTATTACATTCTGAATTGGACGTTGAAAATGAGCTTATCTCAGCCAGCAGAGAGGTCAAATCACAGTAATGCAAACTCAGTCAGAGACATAGATTTTCACTTGCAACTTGCTTTAACATGTTTAACAGTGCATGAAATGTTGTCTAAAACAAAAAAGAATGATGCATTTTATGTCTGGATCAATTTTTATCACTTTCTGAATTGGACGTTGAAAATGAGCTTATCTCAGCCAGCAGAGAGGTCAAATCACAGTAATGCAAACTCAGTCAGAGACATAGATTTTCACTTGCAACTTGCTTTAACATGTTTAACAGTGCATGAAATGTTGTCTAAAACAAAAAAGAATGATGCATTTTATGGCTGGATCTGGTTTTATTACATTCTGAATTGGACGTTGAAAATGAGCTTATCTCAGCCAGCAGAGAGGTCAAATCACAGTAATGCAAACTCAGTCAGAGACATAGATTTTCACTTGCAACTTGCTTTAACATGTTTAACAGTGCATGAAATGTTGTCTAAAACAAAAAAGAATGATGCATTTTATAGCTGGATCAGGTTTTATTACATTCTGAATATGACGTTGAAAATGAGCTTATCTCAGCCAGCAGAGAGGTCAAATCACAGTAATGCAAACTCAGTCAGAGACATAGATTTTCACTTGCAACTTGCTTTAACATGTTTAACAGTGCATGAAATGTTGTCTAAAACAAAAAAGAATGATGCATTTTATAGCTGGATCTGTTTTTATCACTTTCTGAATTGGACGTTGAAAATGAGCTTATCTCAGCCAGCAGAGAGGTCAAATCACAGTAATGCAAACTCAGTCAGAGACATAGATTTTCACTTGCAACTTGCTTTAACATGTTTAACAGTGCATGAAATGTTGTCTAAATTAAAAAAGAATGATGCATTTTATGGCTGGATCTGTTTTTATCACTTTCTGAAATGGACGTTGAAAATGAGCTTATCTCAGCCAGCAGAGAGGTCAAATCACAGTAATGCAAACTTAGTCAGAGACATAGATTTTCACTTGCAACTTGCTTTAACATGTTTAACAGTGCATGAAATGTTGTCTAAATTAAAAAAGAATGATGCATTTTATGGCTGGATCTGGTTTTATCACTTTCTGAAATGGACGTTGAAAATGAGCTTATCTCAGCCAGCAGAGAGGTCAAATCACAGTAATGCAAACTCAGTCAGAGACATAGATTTTCACTTGCAACTTGCTTTAACATGTTTAACAGTGCATGAAATGTTGTCTAAAACAAAAAAGAATGATGCATTTTATAGCTGGATCAGGTTTTATTACATTCTGAATTGGACGTTGAAAATGAGCTTATCTCAGCCAGCAGAGAGGTCAAATCACAGTAATGCAAACTCAGTCAGAGACATAGATTTTCACTTGCAACTTGCTTTAACATGTTTAACAGTGCATGAAATGTTGTCTAAAACAAAAAAGAATGATGCATTTTATAGCTGGATCAGGTTTTATTACATTCTGAATTGGACGTTGAAAATGAGCTTATCTCAGCCAGCAGAGAGGTCAAATCACAGTAATGCAAACTCAGTCAGAGACATAGATTTTCACTTGCAACTTGCTTTAACATGTTTAACAGTGCATGAAATGTTGTCTAAAACAAAAAAGAATGATGCATTTTATAGCTGGATCTGGTTTTATTACATTCTGAATTGGACGTTGAAAATGAGCTTATCTCAGCCAGCAGAGAGGTCAAATCACAGTAATGCAAACTCAGTCAGAGACATAGATTTTCACTTGCAACTTGCTTTAACATGTTTAACAGTGCATGAAATGTTGTCTAAAACAAAAAAGAATGATGCATTTTATGGCTGGATCTGGGTTTATTACATTCTGAATTGGACGTTGAAAATGAGCTTATCTCAGCCAGCAGAGAGGTCAAATCACAGTAATGCAAACTCAGTCAGAGACATAGATTTTCACTTGCTACTTGCTTTAACATGTTTAACAGTGCATGAAATGTTGTCTAAAACAAAAAAGAATTATGCATTTTATGTCTGGATCAATTTTTATCACTTTCTGAATTGGACGTTGAAAATGAGCTTATCTCAGCCAGCAGAGAGGTCAAATCACAGTAATGCAAACTCAGTCAGAGACATAGATTTTCACTTGCAACTTGCTTTAACATGTTTAACAGTGCATGAAATGTTGTCTAAATTAAAAAAAGAATGATGCATTTTATGGCTGGATCTGGTTTTATCACTTTCTGAAATGGACGTTGAAAATGAGCTTATCTCAGCCAGCAGAGAGGTCAAATCACAGTAATGCAAACTCAGTCAGAGACATAGATTTTCACTTGCAACTTGCTTTAACATGTTTAACAGTGCATGAAATGTTGTCTAAATTAAAAAAGAATGATGCATTTTATGGCTGGATCTGGTTTTATCACTTTCTGAAATGGACGTTGAAAATGAGCTTATCTCAGCCAGCAGAGAGGTCAAATCACAGTAATGCAAACTCAGTCAGAGACATAGATTTTCACTTGCAACTTGCTTTAACATGTTTAACAGTGCATGAAATGTTGTCTAAAAAAAAAAAGAATGATGCATTTTATAGCTGGATCAGGTTTTATTACATTCTGAATTGGACGTTGAAAATGAGCTTATCTCAGCCAGCAGAGAGGTCAAATCACAGTAATGCAAACTCAGTCAGAGACATAGATTTTCACTTGCAACTTGCTTTAACATGTTTAACAGTGCATGAAATGTTGTCTAAAACAAAAAAGAATGATGCATTTTATGTCTGGATCAATTTTTATCACTTTCTGAATTGGACGTTGAAAATGAGCTTATCTCAGCCAGCAGAGAGGTCAAATCACAGTAATGCAAACTCAGTCAGAGACATAGATTTTCACTTGCAACTTGCTTTAACATGTTTAACAGTGCATGAAATGTTGTCTAAAACAAAAAAGAATGATGCATTTTATGGCTGGATCTGGTTTTATTACATTCTGAATTGGACGTTGAAAATGAGCTTATCTCAGCCAGCAGAGAGGTCAAATCACAGTAATGCAAACTCAGTCAGAGACATAGATTTTCACTTGCAACTTGCTTTAACATGTTTAACAGTGCATGAAATGTTGTCTAAAACAAAAAAGAATGATGCATTTTATGGCTGGATCTGGGTTTATTACATTCTGAATTGGACGTTGAAAATGAGCTTATCTCAGCCAGCAGAGAGGTCAAATCACAGTAATGCAAACTCAGTCAGAGACATAGATTTTCACTTGCTACTTGCTTTAACATGTTTAACAGTGCATGAAATGTTGTCTAAAACAAAAAAGAATTATGCATTTTATGTCTGGATCAATTTTTATCACTTTCTGAATTGGACGTTGAAAATGAGCTTATCTCAGCCAGCAGAGAGGTCAAATCACAGTAATGCAAACTCAGTCAGAGACATAGATTTTCACTTGCAACTTGCTTTAACATGTTTAACAGTGCATGAAATGTTGTCTAAATTAAAAAAAGAATGATGCATTTTATGGCTGGATCTGGTTTTATCACTTTCTGAAATGGACGTTGAAAATGAGCTTATCTCAGCCAGCAGAGAGGTCAAATCACAGTAATGCAAACTCAGTCAGAGACATAGATTTTCACTTGCAACTTGCTTTAACATGTTTAACAGTGCATGAAATGTTGTCTAAATTAAAAAAGAATGATGCATTTTATGGCTGGATCTGGTTTTATCACTTTCTGAAATGGACGTTGAAAATGAGCTTATCTCAGCCAGCAGAGAGGTCAAATCACAGTAATGCAAACTCAGTCAGAGACATAGATTTTCACTTGCAACTTGCTTTAACATGTTTAACAGTGCATGAAATGTTGTCTAAAACAAAAAAGAATGATGCATTTTATAGCTGGATCAGGTTTTATTACATTCTGAATTGGACGTTGAAAATGAGCTTATCTCAGCCAGCAGAGAGGTCAAATCACAGTAATGCAAACTCAGTCAGAGACATAGATTTTCACTTGCAACTTGCTTTAACATGTTTAACAGTGCATGAAATGTTGTCTAAAACAAAAAAGAATGATGCATTTTATGTCTGGATCAATTTTTATCACTTTCTGAATTGGACGTTGAAAATGAGCTTATCTCAGCCAGCAGAGAGGTCAAATCACAGTAATGCAAACTCAGTCAGAGACATAGATTTTCACTTGCAACTTGCTTTAACATGTTTAACAGTGCATGAAATGTTGTCTAAAACAAAAAAGAATGATGCATTTTATGGCTGGATCTGGTTTTATTACATTCTGAATTGGACGTTGAAAATGAGCTTATCTCAGCCAGCAGAGAGGTCAAATCACAGTAATGCAAACTCAGTCAGAGACATAGATTTTCACTTGCAACTTGCTTTAACATGTTTAACAGTGCATGAAATGTTGTCTAAAACAAAAAAGAATGATGCATTTTATGGCTGGATCTGGTTTTATTACATTCTGAATTGGACGTTGAAAATGAGCTTATCTCAGCCAGCAGAGAGGTCAAATCACAGTAATGCAAACTCAGTCAGAGACATAGATTTTCACTTGCAACTTGCTTTAACATGTTTAACAGTGCATGAAATGTTGTCTAAAACAAAAAAGAATGATGCATTTTATAGCTGGATCAGGTTTTATTACATTCTGAATATGACGTTGAAAATGAGCTTATCTCAGCCAGCAGAGAGGTCAAATCACAGTAATGCAAACTCAGTCAGAGACATAGATTTTCACTTGCAACTTGCTTTAACATGTTTAACAGTGCATGAAATGTTGTCTAAAACAAAAAAGAATGATGCATTTTATAGCTGGATCAGGTTTTATTACATTCTGAATTGGACGTTGAAAATGAGCTTATCTCAGCCAGCAGAGAGGTCAAATCACAGTAATGCAAACTCAGTCAGAGACATAGATTTTCACTTGCAACTTGCTTTAACATGTTTAACAGTGCATGAAATGTTGTCTAAAACAAAAAAGAATGATGCATTTTATGGCTGGATCTGTTTTTATCACTTTCTGAAATGGACGTTGAAAATGAGCTTATCTCAGCCAGCAGAGAGGTCAAATCACAGTAATGCAAACTCAGTCAGAGACATAGATTTTCACTTGCAACTTGCTTTAACATGTTTAACAGTGCATGAAATGTTGTCTAAAACAAAAAAGAATGATGCATTTTATAGCTGGATCAGGTTTTATTACATTCTGAATTGGACGTTGAAAATGAGCTTATCTCAGCCAGCAGAGAGGTCAAATCACAGTAATGCAAACTCAGTCAGAGACATAGATTTTCACTTGCAACTTGCTTTAACATGTTTAACAGTGCATGAAATGTTGTCTAAATTAAAAAAGAATGATGCATTTTATGGCTGGATCTGGTTTTATCACTTTCTGAAATGGACGTTGAAAATGAGCTTATCTCAGCCAGCAGAGAGGTCAAATCACAGTAATGCAAACTCAGTCAGAGACATAGATTTTCACTTGCAACTTGCTTTAACATGTTTAACAGTGCATGAAATGTTGTCTAAAACAAAAAAGAATGATGCATTTTATAGCTGGATCAGGTTTTATTACATTCTGAATTGGACGTTGAAAATGAGCTTATCTCAGCCAGCAGAGAGGTCAAATCACAGTAATGCAAACTCAGTCAGAGACATAGATTTTCACTTGCAACTTGCTTTAACATGTTTAACAGTGCATGAAATGTTGTCTAAAACAAAAAAGAATGATGCATTTTATAGCTGGATCAGGTTTTATTACATTCTGAATTGGACATTGAAAATGAGCTTATCTCAGCCAGCAGAGAGGTCAAATCACAGTAAAGCAAACTCAGTCAGAGACATAGATTTTCACTTGCAACTTGCTTTAACATGTTTAACAGTGCATGAAATGTTGTCTAAAACAAAAAAGAATGATGCATTTTATAGCTGGATCTGGTTTTATTACATTCTGAATTGGACGTTGAAAATGAGCTTATCTCAGCCAGCAGAGAGGTCAAATCACAGTAATGCAAACTCAGTCAGAGACATAGATTTTCACTTGCAACTTGCTTTAACATGTTTAACAGTGCATGAAATGTTGTCTAAAACAAAAAAGAATGATGCATTTTTTGGCTGGATCTGGGTTTATTACATTCTGAATTGGACGTTGAAAATGAGCTTATCTCAGCCAGCAGAGAGGTCAAATCACAGTAATGCAAACTCAGTCAGAGACATAGATTTTCACTTGCTACTTGCTTTAACATGTTTAACAGTGCATGAAATGTTGTCTAAAACAAAAAAGAATTATGCATTTTATGTCTGGATCAATTTTTATCACTTTCTGAATTGGACGTTGAAAATGAGCTTATCTCAGCCAGCAGAGAGGTCAAATCACAGTAATGCAAACTCAGTCAGAGACATAGATTTTCACTTGCAACTTGCTTTAACATGTTTAACAGTGCATGAAATGTTGTCTAAATTAAAAAAAGAATGATGCATTTTATGGCTGGATCTGGTTTTATCACTTTCTGAAATGGACGTTGAAAATGAGCTTATCTCAGCCAGCAGAGAGGTCAAATCACAGTAATGCAAACTCAGTCAGAGACATAGATTTTCACTTGCAACTTGCTTTAACATGTTTAACAGTGCATGAAATGTTGTCTAAATTAAAAAAGAATGATGCATTTTATGGCTGGATCTGGTTTTATCACTTTCTGAAATGGACGTTGAAAATGAGCTTATCTCAGCCAGCAGAGAGGTCAAATCACAGTAATGCAAACTCAGTCAGAGACATAGATTTTCACTTGCAACTTGCTTTAACATGTTTAACAGTGCATGAAATGTTGTCTAAAACAAAAAAGAATGATGCATTTTATAGCTGGATCAGGTTTTATTACATTCTGAATTGGACGTTGAAAATGAGCTTATCTCAGCCAGCAGAGAGGTCAAATCACAGTAATGCAAACTCAGTCAGAGACATAGATTTTCACTTGCAACTTGCTTTAACATGTTTAACAGTGCATGAAATGTTGTCTAAAACAAAAAAGAATGATGCATTTTATGTCTGGATCAATTTTTATCACTTTCTGAATTGGACGTTGAAAATGAGCTTATCTCAGCCAGCAGAGAGGTCAAATCACAGTAATGCAAACTCAGTCAGAGACATAGATTTTCACTTGCAACTTGCTTTAACATGTTTAACAGTGCATGAAATGTTGTCTAAAACAAAAAAGAATGATGCATTTTATGGCTGGATCTGGTTTTATTACATTCTGAATTGGACGTTGAAAATGAGCTTATCTCAGCCAGCAGAGAGGTCAAATCACAGTAATGCAAACTCAGTCAGAGACATAGATTTTCACTTGCAACTTGCTTTAACATGTTTAACAGTGCATGAAATGTTGTCTAAAACAAAAAAGAATGATGCATTTTATAGCTGGATCAGGTTTTATTACATTCTGAATATGACGTTGAAAATGAGCTTATCTCAGCCAGCAGAGAGGTCAAATCACAGTAATGCAAACTCAGTCAGAGACATAGATTTTCACTTGCAACTTGCTTTAACATGTTTAACAGTGCATGAAATGTTGTCTAAAACAAAAAAGAATGATGCATTTTATAGCTGGATCTGTTTTTATCACTTTCTGAATTGGACGTTGAAAATGAGCTTATCTCAGCCAGCAGAGAGGTCAAATCACAGTAATGCAAACTCAGTCAGAGACATAGATTTTCACTTGCAACTTGCTTTAACATGTTTAACAGTGCATGAAATGTTGTCTAAAACAAAAAAGAATGATGCATTTTATAGCTGGATCAGGTTTTATTACATTCTGAATTGGACGTTGAAAATGAGCTTATCTCAGCCAGCAGAGAGGTCAAATCACAGTAATGCAAACTCAGTCAGAGACATAGATTTTCACTTGCAACTTGCTTTAACATGTTTAACAGTGCATGAAATGTTGTCTAAAACAAAAAAGAATGATGCATTTTATGTCTGGATCAATTTTTATCACTTTCTGAATTGGACGTTGAAAATGAGCTTATCTCAGCCAGCAGAGAGGTCAAATCACAGTAATGCAAACTCAGTCAGAGACATAGATTTTCACTTGCAACTTGCTTTAACATGTTTAACAGTGCATGAAATGTTGTCTAAAACAAAAAAGAATGATGCATTTTATGGCTGGATCTGGTTTTATTACATTCTGAATTGGACGTTGAAAATGAGCTTATCTCAGCCAGCAGAGAGGTCAAATCACAGTAATGCAAACTCAGTCAGAGACATAGATTTTCACTTGCAACTTGCTTTAACATGTTTAACAGTGCATGAAATGTTGTCTAAAACAAAAAAGAATGATGCATTTTATGGCTGGATCTGGTTTTATTACATTCTGAATTGGACGTTGAAAATGAGCTTATCTCAGCCAGCAGAGAGGTCAAATCACAGTAATGCAAACTCAGTCAGAGACATAGATTTTCACTTGCAACTTGCTTTAACATGTTTAACAGTGCATGAAATGTTGTCTAAAACAAAAAAGAATGATGCATTTTATAGCTGGATCAGGTTTTATTACATTCTGAATATGACGTTGAAAATGAGCTTATCTCAGCCAGCAGAGAGGTCAAATCACAGTAATGCAAACTCAGTCAGAGACATAGATTTTCACTTGCAACTTGCTTTAACATGTTTAACAGTGCATGAAATGTTGTCTAAAACAAAAAAGAATGATGCATTTTATGGCTGGATCTGGTTTTATTACATTCTGAATTGGACGTTGAAAATGAGCTTATCTCAGCCAGCAGAGAGGTCAAATCACAGTAATGCAAACTCAGTCAGAGACATAGATTTTCACTTGCAACTTGCTTTAACATGTTTAACAGTGCATGAAATGTTGTCTAAAACAAAAAAGAATGATGCATTTTATAGCTGGATCAGGTTTTATTACATTCTGAATATGACGTTGAAAATGAGCTTATCTCAGCCAGCAGAGAGGTCAAATCACAGTAATGCAAACTCAGTCAGAGACATAGATTTTCACTTGCAACTTGCTTTAACATGTTTAACAGTGCATGAAATGTTGTCTAAAACAAAAAAGAATGATGCATTTTATAGCTGGATCTGTTTTTATCACTTTCTGAATTGGACGTTGAAAATGAGCTTATCTCAGCCAGCAGAGAGGTCAAATCACAGTAATGCAAACTCAGTCAGAGACATAGATTTTCACTTGCAACTTGCTTTAACATGTTTAACAGTGCATGAAATGTTGTCTAAAACAAAAAAGAATGATGCATTTTATAGCTGGATCAGGTTTTATTACATTCTGAATTGGACGTTGAAAATGAGCTTATCTCAGCCAGCAGAGAGGTCAAATCACAGTAATGCAAACTCAGTCAGAGACATAGATTTTCACTTGCAACTTGCTTTAACATGTTTAACAGTGCATGAAATGTTGTCTAAAACAAAAAAGAATGATGCATTTTATGTCTGGATCAATTTTTATCACTTTCTGAATTGGACGTTGAAAATGAGCTTATCTCAGCCAGCAGAGAGGTCAAATCACAGTAATGCAAACTCAGTCAGAGACATAGATTTTCACTTGCAACTTGCTTTAACATGTTTAACAGTGCATGAAATGTTGTCTAAAACAAAAAAGAATGATGCATTTTATGGCTGGATCTGGTTTTATTACATTCTGAATTGGACGTTGAAAATGAGCTTATCTCAGCCAGCAGAGAGGTCAAATCACAGTAATGCAAACTCAGTCAGAGACATAGATTTTCACTTGCAACTTGCTTTAACATGTTTAACAGTGCATGAAATGTTGTCTAAAACAAAAAAGAATGATGCATTTTATGGCTGGATCTGGTTTTATTACATTCTGAATTGGACGTTGAAAATGAGCTTATCTCAGCCAGCAGAGAGGTCAAATCACAGTAATGCAAACTCAGTCAGAGACATAGATTTTCACTTGCAACTTGCTTTAACATGTTTAACAGTGCATGAAATGTTGTCTAAAACAAAAAAGAATGATGCATTTTATAGCTGGATCAGGTTTTATTACATTCTGAATATGACGTTGAAAATGAGCTTATCTCAGCCAGCAGAGAGGTCAAATCACAGTAATGCAAACTCAGTCAGAGACATAGATTTTCACTTGCAACTTGCTTTAACATGTTTAACAGTGCATGAAATGTTGTCTAAAACAAAAAAGAATGATGCATTTTATAGCTGGATCAGGTTTTATTACATTCTGAATTGGACGTTGAAAATGAGCTTATCTCAGCCAGCAGAGAGGTCAAATCACAGTAATGCAAACTCAGTCAGAGACATAGATTTTCACTTGCAACTTGCTTTAACATGTTTAACAGTGCATGAAATGTTGTCTAAAACAAAAAAGAATGATGCATTTTATGGCTGGATCTGTTTTTATCACTTTCTGAAATGGACGTTGAAAATGAGCTTATCTCAGCCAGCAGAGAGGTCAAATCACAGTAATGCAAACTCAGTCAGAGACATAGATTTTCACTTGCAACTTGCTTTAACATGTTTAACAGTGCATGAAATGTTGTCTAAAACAAAAAAGAATGATGCATTTTATAGCTGGATCAGGTTTTATTACATTCTGAATTGGACGTTGAAAATGAGCTTATCTCAGCCAGCAGAGAGGTCAAATCACAGTAATGCAAACTCAGTCAGAGACATAGATTTTCACTTGCAACTTGCTTTAACATGTTTAACAGTGCATGAAATGTTGTCTAAATTAAAAAAGAATGATGCATTTTATGGCTGGATCTGGTTTTATCACTTTCTGAAATGGACGTTGAAAATGAGCTTATCTCAGCCAGCAGAGAGGTCAAATCACAGTAATGCAAACTCAGTCAGAGACATAGATTTTCACTTGCAACTTGCTTTAACATGTTTAACAGTGCATGAAATGTTGTCTAAAACAAAAAAGAATGATGCATTTTATAGCTGGATCAGGTTTTATTACATTCTGAATTGGACGTTGAAAATGAGCTTATCTCAGCCAGCAGAGAGGTCAAATCACAGTAATGCAAACTCAGTCAGAGACATAGATTTTCACTTGCAACTTGCTTTAACATGTTTAACAGTGCATGAAATGTTGTCTAAAACAAAAAAGAATGATGCATTTTATAGCTGGATCAGGTTTTATTACATTCTGAATTGGACATTGAAAATGAGCTTATCTCAGCCAGCAGAGAGGTCAAATCACAGTAATGCAAACTCAGTCAGAGACATAGATTTTCACTTGCAACTTGCTTTAACATGTTTAACAGTGCATGAAATGTTGTCTAAAACAAAAAAGAATGATGCATTTTATAGCTGGATCTGGTTTTATTACATTCTGAATTGGACGTTGAAAATGAGCTTATCTCAGCCAGCAGAGAGGTCAAATCACAGTAATGCAAACTCAGTCAGAGACATAGATTTTCACTTGCAACTTGCTTTAACATGTTTAACAGTGCATGAAATGTTGTCTAAAACAAAAAAGAATGATGCATTTTTTGGCTGGATCTGGGTTTATTACATTCTGAATTGGACGTTGAAAATGAGCTTATCTCAGCCAGCAGAGAGGTCAAATCACAGTAATGCAAACTCAGTCAGAGACATAGATTTTCACTTGCTACTTGCTTTAACATGTTTAACAGTGCATGAAATGTTGTCTAAAACAAAAAAGAATTATGCATTTTATGTCTGGATCAATTTTTATCACTTTCTGAATTGGACGTTGAAAATGAGCTTATCTCAGCCAGCAGAGAGGTCAAATCACAGTAATGCAAACTCAGTCAGAGACATAGATTTTCACTTGCAACTTGCTTTAACATGTTTAACAGTGCATGAAATGTTGTCTAAATTAAAAAAAGAATGATGCATTTTATGGCTGGATCTGGTTTTATCACTTTCTGAAATGGACGTTGAAAATGAGCTTATCTCAGCCAGCAGAGAGGTCAAATCACAGTAATGCAAACTCAGTCAGAGACATAGATTTTCACTTGCAACTTGCTTTAACATGTTTAACAGTGCATGAAATGTTGTCTAAATTAAAAAAGAATGATGCATTTTATGGCTGGATCTGGTTTTATCACTTTCTGAAATGGACGTTGAAAATGAGCTTATCTCAGCCAGCAGAGAGGTCAAATCACAGTAATGCAAACTCAGTCAGAGACATAGATTTTCACTTGCAACTTGCTTTAACATGTTTAACAGTGCATGAAATGTTGTCTAAAACAAAAAAGAATGATGCATTTTATAGCTGGATCAGGTTTTATTACATTCTGAATTGGACGTTGAAAATGAGCTTATCTCAGCCAGCAGAGAGGTCAAATCACAGTAATGCAAACTCAGTCAGAGACATAGATTTTCACTTGCAACTTGCTTTAACATGTTTAACAGTGCATGAAATGTTGTCTAAAACAAAAAAGAATGATGCATTTTATGTCTGGATCAATTTTTATCACTTTCTGAATTGGACGTTGAAAATGAGCTTATCTCAGCCAGCAGAGAGGTCAAATCACAGTAATGCAAACTCAGTCAGAGACATAGATTTTCACTTGCAACTTGCTTTAACATGTTTAACAGTGCATGAAATGTTGTCTAAAACAAAAAAGAATGATGCATTTTATGGCTGGATCTGGTTTTATTACATTCTGAATTGGACGTTGAAAATGAGCTTATCTCAGCCAGCAGAGAGGTCAAATCACAGTAATGCAAACTCAGTCAGAGACATAGATTTTCACTTGCAACTTGCTTTAACATGTTTAACAGTGCATGAAATGTTGTCTAAAACAAAAAAGAATGATGCATTTTATAGCTGGATCAGGTTTTATTACATTCTGAATATGACGTTGAAAATGAGCTTATCTCAGCCAGCAGAGAGGTCAAATCACAGTAATGCAAACTCAGTCAGAGACATAGATTTTCACTTGCAACTTGCTTTAACATGTTTAACAGTGCATGAAATGTTGTCTAAAACAAAAAAGAATGATGCATTTTATAGCTGGATCTGTTTTTATCACTTTCTGAATTGGACGTTGAAAATGAGCTTATCTCAGCCAGCAGAGAGGTCAAATCACAGTAATGCAAACTCAGTCAGAGACATAGATTTTCACTTGCAACTTGCTTTAACATGTTTAACAGTGCATGAAATGTTGTCTAAAACAAAAAAGAATGATGCATTTTATAGCTGGATCAGGTTTTATTACATTCTGAATTGGACGTTGAAAATGAGCTTATCTCAGCCAGCAGAGAGGTCAAATCACAGTAATGCAAACTCAGTCAGAGACATAGATTTTCACTTGCAACTTGCTTTAACATGTTTAACAGTGCATGAAATGTTGTCTAAAACAAAAAAGAATGATGCATTTTATGGCTGGATCTGTTTTTATCACTTTCTGAAATGGACGTTGAAAATGAGCTTATCTCAGCCAGCAGAGAGGTCAAATCACAGTAATGCAAACTCAGTCAGAGACATAGATTTTCACTTGCAACTTGCTTTAACATGTTTAACAGTGCATGAAATGTTGTCTAAAACAAAAAAGAATGATGCATTTTATAGCTGGATCAGGTTTTATTACATTCTGAATTGGACGTTGAAAATGAGCTTATCTCAGCCAGCAGAGAGGTCAAATCACAGTAATGCAAACTTAGTCAGAGACATAGATTTTCACTTGCAACTTGCTTTAACATGTTTAACAGTGCATGAAATGTTGTCTAAATTAAAAAAGAATGATGCATTTTATGGCTGGATCTGGTTTTATCACTTTCTGAAATGGACGTTGAAAATGAGCTTATCTCAGCCAGCAGAGAGGTCAAATCACAGTAATGCAAACTCAGTCAGAGACATAGATTTTCACTTGCAACTTGCTTTAACATGTTTAACAGTGCATGAAATGTTGTCTAAAACAAAAAAGAATGATGCATTTTATAGCTGGATCAGGTTTTATTACATTCTGAATTGGACGTTGAAAATGAGCTTATCTCAGCCAGCAGAGAGGTCAAATCACAGTAATGCAAACTCAGTCAGAGACATAGATTTTCACTTGCAACTTGCTTTAACATGTTTAACAGTGCATGAAATGTTGTCTAAAACAAAAAAGAATGATGCATTTTATAGCTGGATCAGGTTTTATTACATTCTGAATTGGACGTTGAAAATGAGCTTATCTCAGCCAGCAGAGAGGTCAAATCACAGTAATGCAAACTCAGTCAGAGACATAGATTTTCACTTGCAACTTGCTTTAACATGTTTAACAGTGCATGAAATGTTGTCTAAAACAAAAAAGAATGATGCATTTTATAGCTGGATCTGGTTTTATTACATTCTGAATTGGACGTTGAAAATGAGCTTATCTCAGCCAGCAGAGAGGTCAAATCACAGTAATGCAAACTCAGTCAGAGACATAGATTTTCACTTGCAACTTGCTTTAACATGTTTAACAGTGCATGAAATGTTGTCTAAAACAAAAAAGAATGATGCATTTTATGGCTGGATCTGGGTTTATTACATTCTGAATTGGACGTTGAAAATGAGCTTATCTCAGCCAGCAGAGAGGTCAAATCACAGTAATGCAAACTCAGTCAGAGACATAGATTTTCACTTGCTACTTGCTTTAACATGTTTAACAGTGCATGAAATGTTGTCTAAAACAAAAAAGAATTATGCATTTTATGTCTGGATCAATTTTTATCACTTTCTGAATTGGACGTTGAAAATGAGCTTATCTCAGCCAGCAGAGAGGTCAAATCACAGTAATGCAAACTCAGTCAGAGACATAGATTTTCACTTGCAACTTGCTTTAACATGTTTAACAGTGCATGAAATGTTGTCTAAATTAAAAAAGAATGATGCATTTTATGGCTGGATCTGGTTTTATCACTTTCTGAAATGGACGTTGAAAATGAGCTTATCTCAGCCAGCAGAGAGGTCAAATCACAGTAATGCAAACTCAGTCAGAGACATAGATTTTCACTTTCAACTTGCTTTAACATGTTTAACAGTGCATGAAATGTTGTCTAAATTAAAAAAGAATGATGCATTTTATGGCTGGATCTGGTTTTATCACTTTCTGAAATGGACGTTGAAAATGAGCTTATCTCAGCCAGCAGAGAGGTCAAATCACAGTAATGCAAACTCAGTCAGAGACATAGATTTTCACTTGCAACTTGCTTTAACATGTTTAACAGTGCATGAAATGTTGTCTAAAACAAAAAAGAATGATGCATTTTATAGCTGGATCAGGTTTTATTACATTCTGAATTGGACGTTGAAAATGAGCTTATCTCAGCCAGCAGAGAGGTCAAATCACAGTAATGCAAACTCAGTCAGAGACATAGATTTTCACTTGCAACTTGCTTTAACATGTTTAACAGTGCATGAAATGTTGTCTAAAACAAAAAAGAATGATGCATTTTATGGCTGGATCAGGTTTTATTACATTCTGAATTGGACGTTGAAAATGAGCTTATCTCAGCCAGCAGAGAGGTCAAATCACAGTAATGCAAACTCAGTCAGAGACATAGATTTTCACTTGCAACTTGCTTTAACATGTTTAACAGTGCATGAAATGTTGTCTAAAACAAAAAAGAATGATGCATTTTATGGCTGGATCAGGTTTTATTACATTCTGAATTGGACGTTGAAAATGAGCTTATCTCAGCCAGCAGAGAGGTCAAATCACAGTAATGCAAACTCAGTCAGAGACATAGATTTTCACTTGCAACTTGCTTTAACATGTTTAACAGTGCATGAAATGTTATCTAAAACAAAAAAGAATGATGCATTTTATAGCTGGATTAGGTTTTATTACATTCTGAATTGGACGTTGAAAATGAGCTTATCTCAGCCTGCAGAGAGGTCAAATCACAGTAATGCAAACTTAGTCAGAGACATAGATTTTCACTTGCAACTTGCTTTAACATGTTTAACAGTGCATGAAATGTTGTCTAAAACAAAAAAGAATGATGCATTTTATAGCTGGATCTGTTTTTATCACTTTCTGAATTGGACGTTGAAAATGAGCTTATCTCAGCCAGCAGAGAGGTCAAATCACAGTAATGCAAACTCAGTCAGAGACATAGATTTTCACTTGCAACTTGCTTTAACATGTTTAACAGTGCATGAAATGTTGTCTAAAACAAAAAAGAATGATGCATTTTATAGCTGGATCAGGTTTTATTACATTCTGAATTGGACGTTGAAAATGAGCTTATCTCAGCCAGCAGAGAGGTCAAATCACAGTAATGCAAACTCAGTCAGAGACATAGATTTTCACTTGCTACTTGCTTTAACATGTTTAACAGTGCATGAAATGTTGTCTAAAACAAAAAAGAATGATGCATTTTATGGCTGGATCTGTTTTTATCACTTTCTGAAATGGACGTTGAAAATGAGCTTATCTCAGCCAGCAGAGAGGTCAAATCACAGTAATGCAAACTCAGTCAGAGACATAGATTTTCACTTGCAACTTGCTTTAACATGTTTAACAGTGCATGAAATGTTGTCTAAAACAAAAAAGAATGATGCATTTTATAGCTGGATCAGGTTTTATTACATTCTGAATTGGATGTTGAAAATGAGCTTATCTCAGCCAGCAGAGAGGTCAAATCACAGTAATGCAAACTTAGTCAGAGACATAGATTTTCACTTGCAACTTGCTTTAACATGTTTAACAGTGCATGAAATGTTGTCTAAATTAAAAAAGAATGATGCATTTTATGGCTGGATCTGGTTTTATCACTTTCTCAAATGGACGTTGAAAATGAGCTTATCTCAGCCAGCAGAGAGGTCAAATCACAGTAATGCAAACTCAGTCAGAGACATAGATTTTCACTTGCAACTTGCTTTAACATGTTTAACAGTGCATGAAATGTTGTCTAAAACAAAAAAGAATGATGCATTTTATAGCTGGATCAGGTTTTATTACATTCTGAATTGGACGTTGAAAATGAGCTTATCTCAGCCAGCAGAGAGGTCAAATCACAGTAATGCAAACTCAGTCAGAGACATAGATTTTCACTTGCAACTTGCTTTAACATGTTTAACAGTGCATGAAATGTTGTCTAAAACAAAAAAGAATGATGCATTTTATGGCTGGATCAGGTTTTATTACATTCTGAATTGGACGTTGAAAATGAGCTTATCTCAGCCAGCAGAGAGGTCAAATCACAGTAATGCAAACTCAGTCAGAGACATAGATTTTCACTTGCAACTTGCTTTAACATGTTTAACAGTGCATGAAATGTTATCTAAAACAAAAAAGAATGATGCATTTTATAGCTGGATCTGGTTTTATTACATTCTGAATTGGACGTTGAAAATGAGCTTATCTCAGCCAGCAGAGAGGTCAAATCACAGTAATGCAAACTCAGTCAGAGACATAGATTTTCACTTGCAACTTGCTATAACATGTTTAACAATGCATGAAATGTTGTCTAAAACAAAAAAGAATGATGCATTTTATAGCTGGATCTGGTTTTATTACATTCTGAATTGGACGTTGAAAATGAGCTTATCTCAGCCAGCAGAGAGGTCAAATCACAGTAATGCAAACTCAGTCAGAGACATAGATTTTCACTTGCAACTTGCTTTAACATGTGTAACAGTGCATGAAATGTTGTCTAAAACAAAAAAGAATGATGCATTTTATAGCTGGATCAGGTTTTATTACATTCTGAATTGGACGTTGAAAATGAGCTTATCTCAGCCAGCAGAGAGGTCAAATCACAGTAATGCAAACTCAGTCAGAGACATAGATTTTCACTTGCAACTTGCTTTAACATGTTTACCAGTGCATGAAATGTTGTCTAAAACAAAAAAGAATGATGCATTTTATGGCTGGATCTGGTTTTATCACTTTCTGAATTGGACGTTGAAAATGAGCTTATCTCAGCCAGCAGAGAGGTCAAATCACAGTAATGCAAACTCAGTCAGAGACATAGATTTTCACTTGCAACTTGCTATAACAAGTTTAACAATGCATGAAATGTTGTCTAAAACAAAAAAGAATGATGCATTTTATAGCTGGATCTGGTTTTATTACATTCTGAATTGGACGTTGAAAATGAGCTTATCTCAGCCAGCAGAGAGGTCAAATCACAGTAATGCAAACTCAGTCAGAGACATAGATTTTCACTTGCAACTTGCTTTAACATGTTTAACAGTGCATGAAATGTTGTCTAAAACAAAAAAGAATGATGCATTTTATAGCTGGATCAGGTTTTATTACATTCTGAATTGGACGTTGAAAATGAGCTTATCTCAGCCAGCAGAGAGGTCAAATCACAGTAATGCAAACTCAGTCAGAGACATAGATTTTCACTTGCAACTTGCTTTAACATGTTTAACAGTGCATGAAATGTTGTCTAAAACAAAAAAGAATGATGCATTTTATAGCTGGATCTGGTTTTATTACATTCTGAATTGGACGTTGAAAATGAGCTTATCTCAGCCAGCAGAGAGGTCAAATCACAGTAATGCAAACTCAGTCAGAGACATAGATTTTCACTTGCAACTTGCTTTAACATGTTTAACAGTGCATGAAATGTTGTCTAAAACAAAAAAGAATGATGCATTTTATGGCTGGATCTGGGTTTATTACATTCTGAATTGGACGTTGAAAATGAGCTTATCTCAGCCAGCAGAGAGGTCAAATCACAGTAATGCAAACTCAGTCAGAGACATAGATTTTCACTTGCTACTTGCTTTAACATGTTTAACAGTGCATGAAATGTTGTCTAAAACAAAAAAGAATGATGCATTTTATAGCTGGATCAGGTTTTATTACATTCTGAATTGGACGTTGAAAATGAGCTTATCTCAGCCAGCAGAGAGGTCAAATCACAGTAATGCAAACTCAGTCAGAGACATAGATTTTCACTTGCAACTTGCTTTAACATGTTTAACAGTGCATGAAATGTTGTCTAAAACAAAAAAGAATGATGCATTTTATAGCTGGATCAGGTTTTATTACATTCTGAATTGGACGTTGAAAATGAGCTTATCTCAGCCAGCAGAGAGGTCAAATCACAGTAATGCAAACTCAGTCAGAGACATAGATTTTCACTTGCAACTTGCTTTAACATGTTTAACAGTGCATGAAATGTTGTCTAAAACAAAAAAGAATGATGCATTTTATGGCTGGATCTGGTTTTATTACATTCTGAATTGGACGTTGAAAATGAGCTTATCTCAGCCAGCAGAGAGGTCAAATCACTGTAATGCAAACTCAGTCAGAGACATAGATTTTCACTTGCAACTTGCTATAACATGTTTAACAATGCATGAAATGTTGTCTAAAACAAAAAAGAATGATGCATTTTATAGCTGGATCTGGTTTTATTACATTCTGAATTGGACGTTGAAAATGAGCTTATCTCAGCCAGCAGAGAGGTCAAATCACAGTAATGCAAACTCAGTCAGAGACATAGATTTTCACTTGCAACTTGCTTTAACATGTTTAACAGTGCATGAAATGTTGTCTAAAACAAAAAAGAATGATGCATTTTATAGCTGGATCAGGTTTTATGACATTCTGAATTGGACTTTGAAAATGAGCTTATCTCAGCCAGCAGAGAGGTCAAATCACAGTAATGCAAACTCAGTCAGAGACATAGATTTTCACTTGCAACTTGCTTTAACATGTTTAACAGTGCATGAAATGTTGTCTAAAACAAAAAAGAATGATGCATTTTATGGCTGGATCTGGTTTTATCACTTTCTGAATTGGACGTTGAAAATGAGCTTATCTCAGCCAGCAGAGAGGTCAAATCACAGTAATGCAAACTCAGTCAGAGACATAGATTTTCACTTGCAACTTGCTATAACAAGTTTAACAATGCATGAAATGTTGTCTAAAACAAAAAAGAATGATGCATTTTATAGCTGGATCTGGTTTTATTACATTCTGAATTGGACGTTGAAAATGAGCTTATCTCAGCCAGCAGAGAGGTCAAATCACAGTAATGCAAACTCAGTCAGAGACATAGATTTTCACTTGCAACTTGCTTTAACATGTTTAACAGTGCATGAAATGTTGTCTAAAACAAAAAAGAATGATGCATTTTATAGCTGGATCAGGTTTTATTACATTCTGAATTGGACGTTGAAAATGAGCTTATCTCAGCCAGCAGAGAGGTCAAATCACAGTAATGCAAACTCAGTCAGAGACATAGATTTTCACTTGCAACTTGCTTTAACATGTTTAACAGTGCATGAAATGTTGTCTAAAACAAAAAAGAATGATGCATTTTATAGCTGGATCTGGTTTTATTACATTCTGAATTGGACGTTGAAAATGAGCTTATCTCAGCCAGCAGAGAGGTCAAATCACAGTAATGCAAACTCAGTCAGAGACATAGATTTTCACTTGCAACTTGCTTTAACATGTTTAACAGTGCATGAAATGTTGTCTAAAACAAAAAAGAATGATGCATTTTATGGCTGGATCTGGGTTTATTACATTCTGAATTGGACGTTGAAAATGAGCTTATCTCAGCCAGCAGAGAGGTCAAATCACAGTAATGCAAACTCAGTCAGAGACATAGATTTTCACTTGCTACTTGCTTTAACATGTTTAACAGTGCATGAAATGTTGTCTAAAACAAAAAAGAATGATGCATTTTATAGCTGGATCAGGTTTTATTACATTCTGAATTGGACGTTGAAAATGAGCTTATCTCAGCCAGCAGAGAGGTCAAATCACAGTAATGCAAACTCAGTCAGAGACATAGATTTTCACTTGCAACTTGCTTTAACATGTTTAACAGTGCATGAAATGTTGTCTAAAACAAAAAAGAATGATGCATTTTATAGCTGGATCAGGTTTTATTACATTCTGAATTGGACGTTGAAAATGAGCTTATCTCAGCCAGCAGAGAGGTCAAATCACAGTAATGCAAACTCAGTCAGAGACATAGATTTTCACTTGCAACTTGCTTTAACATGTTTAACAGTGCATGAAATGTTGTCTAAAACAAAAAAGAATGATGCATTTTATGGCTGGATCTGGTTTTATTACATTCTGAATTGGACGTTGAAAATGAGCTTATCTCAGCCAGCAGAGAGGTCAAATCACAGTAATGCAAACTCAGAGACATAGATTTTCACTTGCAACTTGCTATAACATGTTTAACAATGCATGAAATGTTGTCTAAAACAAAAAAGAATGATGCATTTTATGTCTGGATCAATTTTTATCACTTTCTGAATTGGACGTTGAAAATGAGCTTATCTCAGCCAGCAGAGAGGTCAAATCACAGTAATGCAAACTCAGTCAGAGACATAGATTTTCACTTGCAACTTGCTTTAACATGTTTAACAGTGCATGAAATGTTGTCTAAAACAAAAAAGAATGATGCATTTTATGGCTGGATCTGGTTTTATTACATTCTGAATTGGACGTTGAAAATGAGCTTATCTCAGCCAGCAGAGAGGTCAAATCACAGTAATGCAAACTCAGTCAGAGACATAGATTTTCACTTGCAACTTGCTTTAACATGTTTAACAGTGCATGAAATGTTGTCTAAAACAAAAAAGAATGATGCATTTTATGGCTGGATCTGGTTTTATTACATTCTGAATTGGACGTTGAAAATGAGCTTATCTCAGCCAGCAGAGAGGTCAAATCACAGTAATGCAAACTCAGTCAGAGACATAGATTTTCACTTGCAACTTGCTTTAACATGTTTAACAGTGCATGAAATGTTGTCTAAAACAAAAAAGAATGATGCATTTTATAGCTGGATCAGGTTTTATTACATTCTGAATATGACGTTGAAAATGAGCTTATCTCAGCCAGCAGAGAGGTCAAATCACAGTAATGCAAACTCAGTCAGAGACATAGATTTTCACTTGCAACTTGCTTTAACATGTTCAACAGTGCATGAAATGTTGTCTAAAACAAAAAAGAATGATGCATTTTATAGCTGATCTGTTTTTATCACTTTCTGAATTGGACGTTGAAAATGAGCTTATCTCAGCCAGCAGAGAGGTCAAATCACAGTAATGCAAACTCAGTCAGAGACATAGATTTTCACTTGCAACTTGCTTTAACATGTTTAACAGTGCATGAAATGTTGTCTAAATTAAAAAAGAATGATGCATTTTATGGCTGGATCTGGTTTTATTACATTCTGAATTGGACGTTGAAAATGAGCTTATCTCAGCCAGCAGAGAGGTCAAATCACAGTAATGCAAACTCAGTCAGAGACATAGATTTTCACTTGCAACTTGCTTTAACATCTTTAACAGTGCATGAAATGTTGTCTAAATTAAAAAAGAATGATGCATTTTATGGCTGGATCTGGTTTTATCACTTTCTGAAATGGACGTTGAAAATGAGCTTATCTCAGTCAGCAGAGAGGTCAAATCACAGTAATGCAAACTCAGTCAGAGACATAGATTTTCACTTGCAACTTGCTTTAACATGTTTAACAGTGCATGAAATGTTGTCTAAAACAAAAAAGAATGATGCATTTTATAGCTGGATCAGGTTTTATTACATTCTGAATTGGACGTTGAAAATGAGCTTATCTCAGCCAGCAGAGAGGTCAAATCACAGTAATGCAAACTCAGTCAGAGACATAGATTTTCACTTGCAACTTGCTTTAACATGTTTAACAGTGCATGAAATGTTGTCTAAAACAAAAAAGAATGATGCATTTTATGGCTGGATCAGGTTTTATTACATTCTGAATTGGACGTTGAAAATGAGCTTATCTCAGCCAGCAGAGAGGTCAAATCACAGTAATGCAAACTCAGTCAGAGACATAGATTTTCACTTGCAACTTGCTTTAACATGTTTAACAGTGCATGAAATGTTATCTAAAACAAAAAAGAATGATGCATTTTATAGCTGGATTAGGTTTTATTACATTCTGAATTGGACGTTGAAAATGAGCTTATCTCAGCCTGCAGAGAGGTCAAATCACAGTAATGCAAACTTAGTCAGAGACATAGATTTTCACTTGCAACTTGCTTTAACATGTTTAACAGTGCATGAAATGTTGTCTAAAACAAAAAAGAATGATGCATTTTATAGCTGGATCTGTTTTTATCACTTTCTGAATTGGACGTTGAAAATGAGCTTATCTCAGCCAGCAGAGAGGTCAAATCACAGTAATGCAAACTCAGTCAGAGACATAGATTTTCACTTGCAACTTGCTTTAACATGTTTAACAGTGCATGAAATGTTGTCTAAAACAAAAAAGAATGATGCATTTTATAGCTGGATCAGGTTTTATTACATTCTGAATTGGACGTTGAAAATGAGCTTATCTCAGCCAGCAGAGAGGTCAAATCACAGTAATGCAAACTCAGTCAGAGACATAGATTTTCACTTGCAACTTGCTTTAACATGTTTAACAGTGCATGAAATGTTGTCTAAAACAAAAAAGAATGATGCATTTTATGGCTGGATCTGGGTTTATTACATTCTGAATTGGACGTTGAAAATGAGCTTATCTCAGCCAGCAGAGAGGTCAAATCACAGTAATGCAAACTCAGTCAGAGACATAGATTTTCACTTGCTACTTGCTTTAACATGTTTAACAGTGCATGAAATGTTGTCTAAAACAAAAAAGAATGATGCATTTTATAGCTGGATCAGGTTTTATTACATTCTGAATTGGACGTTGAAAATGAGCTTATCTCAGCCAGCAGAGAGGTCAAATCACAGTAATGCAAACTCAGTCAGAGACATAGATTTTCACTTGCAACTTGCTTTAACATGTTTAACAGTGCATGAAATGTTGTCTAAAACAAAAAAGAATGATGCATTTTATAGCTGGATCAGGTTTTATTACATTCTGAATTGGACGTTGAAAATGAGCTTATCTCAGCCAGCAGAGAGGTCAAATCACAGTAATGCAAACTCAGTCAGAGACATAGATTTTCACTTGCAACTTGCTTTAACATGTTTAACAGTGCATGAAATGTTGTCTAAAACAAAAAAGAATGATGCATTTTATGGCTGGATCTGGTTTTATTACATTCTGAATTGGACGTTGAAAATGAGCTTATCTCAGCCAGCAGAGAGGTCAAATCACAGTAATGCAAACTCAGTCAGAGACATAGATTTTCACTTGCAACTTGCTATAACATGTTTAACAATGCATGAAATGTTGTCTAAAACAAAAAAGAATGATGCATTTTATGTCTGGATCAATTTTTATCACTTTCTGAATTGGACGTTGAAAATGAGCTTATCTCAGCCAGCAGAGAGGTCAAATCACAGTAATGCAAACTCAGTCAGAGACATAGATTTTCACTTGCAACTTGCTTTAACATGTTTAACAGTGCATGAAATGTTGTCTAAAACAAAAAAGAATGATGCATTTTATGGCTGGATCTGGTTTTATTACATTCTGAATTGGACGTTGAAAATGAGCTTATCTCAGCCAGCAGAGAGGTCAAATCACAGTAATGCAAACTCAGTCAGAGACATAGATTTTCACTTGCAACTTGCTTTAACATGTTTAACAGTGCATGAAATGTTGTCTAAAACAAAAAAGAATGATGCATTTTATGGCTGGATCTGGTTTTATTACATTCTGAATTGGACGTTGAAAATGAGCTTATCTCAGCCAGCAGAGAGGTCAAATCACAGTAATGCAAACTCAGTCAGAGACATAGATTTTCACTTGCAACTTGCTTTAACATGTTTAACAGTGCATGAAATGTTGTCTAAAACAAAAAAGAATGATGCATTTTATAGCTGGATCAGGTTTTATTACATTCTGAATATGACGTTGAAAATGAGCTTATCTCAGCCAGCAGAGAGGTCAAATCACAGTAATGCAAACTCAGTCAGAGACATAGATTTTCACTTGCAACTTGCTTTAACATGTTCAACAGTGCATGAAATGTTGTCTAAAACAAAAAAGAATGATGCATTTTATAGCTGGATCTGTTTTTATCACTTTCTGAATTGGACGTTGAAAATGAGCTTATCTCAGCCAGCAGAGAGGTCAAATCACAGTAATGCAAACTCAGTCAGAGACATAGATTTTCACTTGCAACTTGCTTTAACATGTTTAACAGTGCATGAAATGTTGTCTAAATTAAAAAAGAATGATGCATTTTATGGCTGGATCTGGTTTTATTACATTCTGAATTGGACGTTGAAAATGAGCTTATCTCAGCCAGCAGAGAGGTCAAATCACAGTAATGCAAACTCAGTCAGAGACATAGATTTTCACTTGCAACTTGCTTTAACATGTTTAACAGTGCATGAAATGTTGTCTAAATTAAAAAAGAATGATGCATTTTATGGCTGGATCTGGTTTTATCACTTTCTGAAATGGACGTTGAAAATGAGCTTATCTCAGTCAGCAGAGAGGTCAAATCACAGTAATGCAAACTCAGTCAGAGACATAGATTTTCACTTGCAACTTGCTTTAACATGTTTAACAGTGCATGAAATGTTGTCTAAAACAAAAAAGAATGATGCATTTTATAGCTGGATCAGGTTTTATTACATTCTGAATTGGACGTTGAAAATGAGCTTATCTCAGCCAGCAGAGAGGTCAAATCACAGTAATGCAAACTCAGTCAGAGACATAGATTTTCACTTGCAACTTGCTTTAACATGTTTAACAGTGCATGAAATGTTGTCTAAAACAAAAAAGAATGATGCATTTTATGGCTGGATCAGGTTTTATTACATTCTGAATTGGACGTTGAAAATGAGCTTATCTCAGCCAGCAGAGAGGTCAAATCACAGTAATGCAAACTCAGTCAGAGACATAGATTTTCACTTGCAACTTGCTTTAACATGTTTAACAGTGCATGAAATGTTATCTAAAACAAAAAAGAATGATGCATTTTATAGCTGGATTAGGTTTTATTACATTCTGAATTGGACGTTGAAAATGAGCTTATCTCAGCCTGCAGAGAGGTCAAATCACAGTAATGCAAACTTAGTCAGAGACATAGATTTTCACTTGCAACTTGCTTTAACATGTTTAACAGTGCATGAAATGTTGTCTAAAACAAAAAAGAATGATGCATTTTATAGCTGGATCTGTTTTTATCACTTTCTGAATTGGACGTTGAAAATGAGCTTATCTCAGCCAGCAGAGAGGTCAAATCACAGTAATGCAAACTCAGTCAGAGACATAGATTTTCACTTGCAACTTGCTTTAACATGTTTAACAGTGCATGAAATGTTGTCTAAAACAAAAAAGAATGATGCATTTTATAGCTGGATCAGGTTTTATTACATTCTGAATTGGACGTTGAAAATGAGCTTATCTCAGCCAGCAGAGAGGTCAAATCACAGTAATGCAAACTCAGTCAGAGACATAGATTTTCACTTGCAACTTGCTTTAACATGTTTAACAGTGCATGAAATGTTGTCTAAAACAAAAAAGAATGATGCATTTTATAGCTGGATCAGGTTTTATTACATTCTGAATTGGACGTTGAAAATGAGCTTATCTCAGCCAGCAGAGAGGTCAAATCACAGTAATGCAAACTCAGTCAGAGACATAGATTTTCACTTGCAACTTGCTTTAACATGTTTAACAGTGCATGAAATGTTGTCTAAAACAAAAAAGAATGATGCATTTTATAGCTGGATCTGGTTTTATTACATTCTGAATTGGACGTTGAAAATGAGCTTATCTCAGCCAGCAGAGAGGTCAAATCACAGTAATGCAAACTCAGTCAGAGACATAGATTTTCACTTGCAACTTGCTTTAACATGTTTAACAGTGCATGAAATGTTGTCTAAAACAAAAAAGAATGATGCATTTTATGGCTGGATCTGGGTTTATTACATTCTGAATTGGACGTTGAAAATGAGCTTATCTCAGCCAGCAGAGAGGTCAAATCACAGTAATGCAAACTCAGTCAGAGACATAGATTTTCACTTGCTACTTGCTTTAACATGTTTAACAGTGCATGAAATGTTGTCTAAAACAAAAAAGAATTATGCATTTTATGTCTGGATCAATTTTTATCACTTTCTGAATTGGACGTTGAAAATGAGCTTATCTCAGCCAGCAGAGAGGTCAAATCACAGTAATGCAAACTCAGTCAGAGACATAGATTTTCACTTGCAACTTGCTTTAACATGTTTAACAGTGCATGAAATGTTGTCTAAAACAAAAAAGAATGATGCATTTTATAGCTGGATCTGTTTTTATCACTTTCTGAATTGGACGTTGAAAATGAGCTTATCTCAGCCAGCAGAGAGGTCAAATCACAGTAATGCAAACTCAGTCAGAGACATAGATTTTCACTTGCAACTTGCTTTAACATGTTTAACAGTGCATGAAATGTTGTCTAAAACAAAAAAGAATGATGCATTTTATAGCTGGATCAGGTTTTATTACATTCTGAATTGGACGTTGAAAATGAGCTTATCTCAGCCAGCAGAGAGGTCAAATCACAGTAATGCAAACTCAGTCAGAGACATAGATTTTCACTTGCAACTTGCTTTAACATGTTTAACAGTGCATGAAATGTTGTCTAAAACAAAAAAGAATGATGCATTTTATGGCTGGATCTGTTTTTATCACTTTCTGAAATGGACGTTGAAAATGAGCTTATCTCAGCCAGCAGAGAGGTCAAATCACAGTAATGCAAACTCAGTCAGAGACATAGATTTTCACTTGCAACTTGCTTTAACATGTTTAACAGTGCATGAAATGTTGTCTAAAACAAAAAAGAATGATGCATTTTATAGCTGGATCAGGTTTTATTACATTCTGAATTGGATGTTGAAAATGAGCTTATCTCAGCCAGCAGAGAGGTCAAATCACAGTAATGCAAACTTAGTCAGAGACATAGATTTTCACTTGCAACTTGCTTTAACATGTTTAACAGTGCATGAAATGTTGTCTAAATTAAAAAAGAATGATGCATTTTATGGCTGGATCTGGTTTTATCACTTTCTGAAATGGACGTTGAAAATGAGCTTATCTCAGCCAGCAGAGAGGTCAAATCACAGTAATGCAAACTCAGTCAGAGACATAGATTTTCACTTGCAACTTGCTTTAACATGTTTAACAGTGCATGAAATGTTGTCTAAAACAAAAAAGAATGATGCATTTTATAGCTGGATCAGGTTTTATTACATTCTGAATTGGACGTTGAAAATGAGCTTATCTCAGCCAGCAGAGAGGTCAAATCACAGTAATGCAAACTCAGTCAGAGACATAGATTTTCACTTGCAACTTGCTTTAACATGTTTAACAGTGCATGAAATGTTGTCTAAAACAAAAAAGAATGATGCATTTTATGGCTGGATCAGGTTTTATTACATTCTGAATTGGACGTTGAAAATGAGCTTATCTCAGCCAGCAGAGAGGTCAAATCACAGTAATGCAAACTCAGTCAGAGACATAGATTTTCACTTGCAACTTGCTTTAACATGTTTAACAGTGCATGAAATGTTATCTAAAACAAAAAAGAATGATGCATTTTATAGCTGGATCTGGTTTTATTACATTCTGAATTGGACGTTGAAAATGAGCTTATCTCAGCCAGCAGAGAGGTCAAATCACAGTAATGCAAACTCAGTCAGAGACATAGATTTTCACTTGCAACTTGCTATAACATGTTTAACAATGCATGAAATGTTGTCTAAAACAAAAAAGAATGATGCATTTTATAGCTGGATCTGGTTTTATTACATTCTGAATTGGACGTTGAAAATGAGCTTATCTCAGCCAGCAGAGAGGTCAAATCACAGTAATGCAAACTCAGTCAGAGACATAGATTTTCACTTGCAACTTGCTTTAACATGTGTAACAGTGCATGAAATGTTGTCTAAAACAAAAAAGAATGATGCATTTTATAGCTGGATCAGGTTTTATTACATTCTGAATTGGACGTTGAAAATGAGCTTATCTCAGCCAGCAGAGAGGTCAAATCACAGTAATGCAAACTCAGTCAGAGACATAGATTTTCACTTGCAACTTGCTTTAACATGTTTACCAGTGCATGAAATGTTGTCTAAAACAAAAAAGAATGATGCATTTTATGGCTGGATCTGGTTTTATCACTTTCTGAATTGGACGTTGAAAATGAGCTTATCTCAGCCAGCAGAGAGGTCAAATCACAGTAATGCAAACTCAGTCAGAGACATAGATTTTCACTTGCAACTTGCTATAACAAGTTTAACAATGCATGAAATGTTGTCTAAAACAAAAAAGAATGATGCATTTTATAGCTGGATCTGGTTTTATTACATTCTGAATTGGACGTTGAAAATGAGCTTATCTCAGCCAGCAGAGAGGTCAAATCACAGTAATGCAAACTCAGTCAGAGACATAGATTTTCACTTGCAACTTGCTTTAACATGTTTAACAGTGCATGAAATGTTGTCTAAAACAAAAAAGAATGATGCATTTTATAGCTGGATCAGGTTTTATTACATTCTGAATTGGAAGTTGAAAATGAGCTTATCTCAGCCAGCAGAGAGGTCAAATCACAGTAATGCAAACTCAGTCAGAGACATAGATTTTCACTTGCAACTTGCTTTAACATGTTTAACAGTGCATGAAATGTTGTCTAAAACAAAAAAGAATGATGCATTTTATAGCTGTATCTGGTTTTATTACATTCTGAATTGGACGTTGAAAATGAGCTTATCTCAGCCAGCAGAGAGGTCAAATCACAGTAATGCAAACTCAGTCAGAGACATAGATTTTCACTTGCAACTTGCTTTAACATGTTTAACAGTGCATGAAATGTTGTCTAAAACAAAAAAGAATGATGCATTTTATGGCTGGATCTGGGTTTATTACATTCTGAATTGGACGTTGAAAATGAGCTTATCTCAGCCAGCAGAGAGGTCAAATCACAGTAATGCAAACTCAGTCAGAGACATAGATTTTCACTTGCTACTTGCTTTAACATGTTTAACAGTGCATGAAATGTTGTCTAAAACAAAAAAGAATGATGCATTTTATAGCTGGATCAGGTTTTATTACATTCTGAATTGGACGTTGAAAATGAGCTTATCTCAGCCAGCAGAGAGGTCAAATCACAGTAATGCAAACTCAGTCAGAGACATAGATTTTCACTTGCAACTTGCTTTAACATGTTTAACAGTGCATGAAATGTTGTCTAAAACAAAAAAGAATGATGCATTTTATAGCTGGATCAGGTTTTATTACATTCTGAATTGGACGTTGAAAATGAGCTTATCTCAGCCAGCAGAGAGGTCAAATCACAGTAATGCAAACTCAGTCAGAGACATAGATTTTCACTTGCAACTTGCTTTAACATGTTTAACAGTGCATGAAATGTTGTCTAAAACAAAAAAGAATGATGCATTTTATGGCTGGATCTGGTTTTATTACATTCTGAATTGGACGTTGAAAATGAGCTTATCTCAGCCAGCAGAGAGGTCAAATCACAGTAATGCAAACTCAGTCAGAGACATAGATTTTCACTTGCAACTTGCTATAACATGTTTAACAATGCATGAAATGTTGTCTAAAACAAAAAAGAATGATGCATTTTATAGCTGGATCTGGTTTTATTACATTCTGAATTGGACGTTGAAAATGAGCTTATCTCAGCCAGCAGAGAGGTCAAATCACAGTAATGCAAACTCAGTCAGAGACATAGATTTTCACTTGCAACTTGCTTTAACATGTTTAACAGTGCATGAAATGTTGTCTAAAACAAAAAAGAATGATGCATTTTATAGCTGGATCAGGTTTTATGACATTCTGAATTGGACGTTGAAAATGAGCTTATCTCAGCCAGCAGAGAGGTCAAATCACAGTAATGCAAACTCAGTCAGAGACATAGATTTTCACTTGCAACTTGCTTTAACATGTTTAACAGTGCATGAAATGTTGTCTAAAACAAAAAAGAATGATGCATTTTATGGCTGGATCTGGTTTTATTACATTCTGAATTGGACGTTGAAAATGAGCTTATCTCAGCCAGCAGAGAGGTCAAATCACAGTAATGCAAACTCAGTCAGAGACATAGATTTTCACTTGCAACTTGCTTTAACATGTTTAACAGTGCATGAAATGTTATCTAAAACAAAAAAGAATGATGCATTTTATGGCTGGATCTGGTTTTATTACATTCTGAATTGGACGTTGAAAATGAGCTTATCTCAGCCAGCAGAGAGGTCAAATCACAGTAATGCAAACTCAGTCAGAGACATAGATTTTCACTTGCAACTTGCTATAACATGTTTAACAATGCATGAAATGTTGTCTAAAACAAAAAAGAATGATGCATTTTATAGCTGGATCTGGTTTTATTACATTCTGAATTGGACGTTGAAAATGAGCTTATCTCAGCCAGCAGAGAGGTCAAATCACAGTAATGCAAAGTCAGTCAGAGACATAGATTTTCACTTGCAACTTGCTTTAGCATGTGTAACAGTGCATGAAATGTTGTCTAAAACAAAAAAGAATGATGCATTTTATAGCTGGATCAGGTTTTATTACATTCTGAATTGGACGTTGAAAATGAGCTTATCTCAGCCAGCAGAGAGGTCAAATCACAGTAATGCAAACTCAGTCAGAGACATAGATTTTCACTTGCAACTTGCTTTAACATGTTTACCAGTGCATGAAATGTTGTCTAAAACAAAAAAGAATGATGCATTTTATGGCTGGATCTGGTTTTATTACATTCTGAATCGGACGTTGAAAATGAGCTTATCTCAGCCAGCAGAGAGGTCAAATCACAGTAATGCAAACTCAGTCAGAGACATAGATTTTCACTTGCAACTTGCTTTAACATGTTTAACAGTGCATGAAATGTTGTCTAAAACAAAAAAGAATGATGCATTTTATGGCTGGATCTGTTTTTATCACTTTCTGAATTGGACGTTGAAAATGAGCTTATCTCAGCCAGCAGAGAGGTCAAATCACAGTAATGCAAACTCAGTCAGAGACATAGATTTTCACTTGCAACTTGCTTTAACATGTTTAACAGTGCATGAAACGTTGTCTAAAACAAAAAAGAATGATGCATTTTATGGCTGGATCTGGTTTTATTACATTCTGAATTGGACGTTGAAAATGAGCTTATCTCAGCCAGCAGAGAGGTCAAATCACAGTAATGCAAACTCAGTCAGAGACATAGATTTTCACTTGCAACTTGCTTTAAAATGTTTAACAGTGCATGAAATGTTGTCTAAAACAAAAAAGAATGATGCATTTTATAGCTGGATTAGGTTTTATTACATTCTGAATTGGACGTTGAAAATGAGCTTATCTCAGCCTGCAGAGAGGTCAAATTACAGTAATGCAAACTTAGTCAGAGACATAGATTTTCACTTGCAACTTGCTTTAACATGTTTAACAGTGCATGAAATGTTGTCTAAAACAAAAAAGAATGATGCATTTTATAGCTGGATCTGTTTTTATCACTTTCTGAATTGGACGTTGAAAATGAGCTTATCTCAGCCAGCAGAGAGGTCAAATCACAGTAATGCAAACTCAGTCAGAGACATAGATTTTCACTTGCAACTTGCTTTAACATGTTTAACAGTGCATGAAATGTTGTCTAAAACAAAAAAGAATGATGCATTTTATAGCTGGATCAGGTTTTATTACATTCTGAATTGGACGTTGAAAATGAGCTTATCTCAGCCAGCAGAGAGGTCAAATCACAGTAATGCAAACTCAGTCAGAGACATAGATTTTCACTTGCAACTTGCTTTAACATGTTTAACAGTGCATGAAATGTTGTCTAAAACAAAAAAGAATGATGCATTTTATAGCTGGATCAGGTTTTATTACATTCTGAATTGGATGTTGAAAATGAGCTTATCTCAGCCAGCAGAGAGGTCAAATCACAGTAATGCAAACTCAGTCAGAGACATAGATTTTCACTTGCAACTTGCTTTAACATGTTTAACAGTGCATGAAATGTTGTCTAAAACAAAAAAGAATGATGCATTTTATGGCTGGATCTGGTTTTATTACATTCTGAATTGGACGTTGAAAATGAGCTTATCTCAGCCAGCAGAGAGGTCAAATCACAGTAATGCAAACTCAGTCAGAGACATAGATTTTCACTTGCAACTTGCTATAACATGTTTAACAATGCATGAAATGTTGTCTAAAACAAAAAAGAATGATGCATTTTATAGCTGGATCTGGTTTTATTACATTCTGAATTGGACGTTGAAAATGAGCTTATCTCAGCCAGCAGAGAGGTCAAATCACAGTAATGCAAACTCAGTCAGAGACATAGATTTTCACTTGCAACTTGCTTTAACATGTTTAACAGTGCATGAAATGTTGTCTAAAACAAAAAAGAATGATGCATTTTATAGCTGGATCAGGTTTTATGACATTCTGAATTGGACGTTGAAAATGAGCTTATCTCAGCCAGCAGAGAGGTCAAATCACAGTAATGCAAACTCAGTCAGAGACATAGATTTTCACTTGCAACTTGCTTTAACATGTTTAACAGTGCATGAAATGTTGTCTAAAACAAAAAAGAATGATGCATTTTATGGCTGGATCTGGTTTTATTACATTCTGAATTGGACGTTGAAAATGAGCTTATCTCAGCCAGCAGAGAGGTCAAATCACAGTAATGCAAACTCAGTCAGAGACATAGATTTTCACTTGCAACTTGCTTTAACATGTTTAACAGTGCATGAAATGTTATCTAAAACAAAAAAGAATGATGCATTTTATGGCTGGATCTGGTTTTATTACATTCTGAATTGGACGTTGAAAATGAGCTTATCTCAGCCAGCAGAGAGGTCAAATCACAGTAATGCAAACTCAGTCAGAGACATAGATTTTCACTTGCAACTTGCTTTAACATGTTTAACAGTGCATGAAATGTTGTCTAAAACAAAAAAGAATGATGCATTTTATAGCTGGATCTGGTTTTATTACATTCTGAATTGGACGTTGAAAATGAGCTTATCTCAGCCAGCAGAGAGGTCAAATCACAGTAATGCAAACTCAGTCAGAGACATAGATTTTCACTTGCAACTTGCTTTAACATGTTTAACAGTGCATGAAATGATGTCTAAAACAAAAAAGAATGATGCATTTTATGGCTGGATCTGGGTTTATTACATTCTGAATTGGACGTTGAAAATGAGCTTATCTCAGCCAGCAGAGAGGTCAAATCACAGTAATGCAAACTCAGTCAGAGACATAGATTTTCACTTGCAACTTGCTTTAACATGTTTAACAGTGCATGAAATGTTGTCTAAAACAAAAAAGAATGATGCATTTTATAGCTGGATCTGGTTTTATTACATTCTGATTTGGACGTTGAAAATGAGCTTATCTCAGCCAGCAGAGAGGTCAAATCACAGTAATGCAAACTCAGTCAGAGACATAGATTTTCACTTGCAACTTGCTTTAACATGTTTAACAGTGCATGAAATGTTGTCTAAAACAAAAAAGAATGATGCATTTTATGGCTGGATCTGGTTTTATTACATTCTGAATTGGACGTTGAAAATGAGCTTATCTCAGCCAGCAGAGAGGTCAAATCACAGTAATGCAAACTCAGTCAGAGACATAGATTTTCACTTGCAACTTGCTTTAACATGTTTAACAGTGCATGAAATGTTGTCTAAAACAAAAAAGAATGATGCATTTTATGGCTGGATCTGGTTTTATTACATTCTGAATTGGACGTTGAAAATGAGCTTATCTCAGCCAGCAGAGAGGTCAAATCACAGTAATGCAAACTCAGTCAGAGACATAGATTTTCACTTGCAACTTGCTTTAACATGTTTAACAGTGCATGAAATGTTGTCTAAAACAAAAAAGAATGATGCATTTTATGGCTGGATCTGGTTTTATTACATTCTGAATTGGACGTTGAAAATGAGCTTATCTCAGCCAGCAGAGAGGTCAAATCACAGTAATGCAAACTCAGTCAGAGACATAGATTTTCACTTGCAACTTGCTTTAACATGTTTAACAGTGCATGAAATGTTGTCTAAAACAAAAAAGAATGATGCATTTTATGGCTGGATCTGGTTTTATCACTTTCTGAATTGGACGTTGAAAATGAGCTTATCTCAGCCAGCAGAGAGGTCAAATCACAGTAATGCAAACTCAGTCAGAGACATAGATTTTCACTTGCAACTTGCTTTAACATGTTTAACAGTGCATGAAATGTTATCTAAAACAAAAAAGAATGATGCATTTTATAGCTGGATCTGGTTTTATTACATTCTGAATTGGACGTTGAAAATGAGCTTATCTCAGCCAGCAGAGAGGTCAAATCACAGTAATGCAAACTCAGTCAGAGACATAGATTTTCACTTGCAACTTGCTATAACATGTTTAACAATGCATGAAATGTTGTCTAAAACAAAAAAGAATGATGCATTTTATAGCTGGATCTGGTTTTATTACATTCTGAATTGGACGTTGAAAATGAGCTTATCTCAGCCAGCAGAGAGGTCAAATCACAGTAATGCAAACTCAGTCAGAGACATAGATTTTCACTTGCAACTTGCTTTAACATGTGTAACAGTGCATGAAATGTTGTCTAAAACAAAAAAGAATGATGCATTTTATAGCTGGATCAGGTTTTATTACATTCTGAATTGGACGTTGAAAATGAGCTTATCTCAGCCAGCAGAGAGGTCAAATCACAGTAATGCAAACTCAGTCAGAGACATAGATTTTCACTTGCAACTTGCTTTAACATGTTTACCAGTGCATGAAATGTTGTCTAAAACAAAAAAGAATGATGCATTTTATGGCTGGATCTGGTTTTATCACTTTCTGAATTGGACGTTGAAAATGAGCTTATCTCAGCCAGCAGAGAGGTCAAATCACAGTAATGCAAACTCAGTCAGAGACATAGATTTTCACTTGCAACTTGCTATAACAAGTTTAACAATGCATGAAATGTTGTCTAAAACAAAAAAGAATGATGCATTTTATAGCTGGATCTGGTTTTATTACATTCTGAATTGGACGTTGAAAATGAGCTTATCTCAGCCAGCAGAGAGGTCAAATCACAGTAATGCAAACTCAGTCAGAGACATAGATTTTCACTTGCAACTTGCTTTAACATGTTTAACAGTGCATGAAATGTTGTCTAAAACAAAAAAGAATGTAGCATTTTATAGCTGGATCAGGTTTTATTACATTCTGAATTGGACGTTGAAAATGAGCTTATCTCAGCCAGCAGAGAGGTCAAATCACAGTAATGCAAACTCAGTCAGAGACATAGATTTTCACTTGCAACTTGCTTTAACATGTTTAACAGTGCATGAAATGTTGTCTAAAACAAAAAAGAATGATGCATTTTATAGCTGGATCTGGTTTTATTACATTCTGAATTGGACGTTGAAAATGAGCTTATCTCAGCCAGCAGAGAGGTCAAATCACAGTAATGCAAACTCAGTCAGAGACATAGATTTTCACTTGCAACTTGCTTTAACATGTTTAACAGTGCATGAAATGTTGTCTAAAACAAAAAAGAATGATGCATTTTATGGCTGGATCTGGGTTTATTACATTCTGAATTGGACGTTGAAAATGAGCTTATCTCAGCCAGCAGAGAGGTCAAATCACAGTAATGCAAACTCAGTCAGAGACATAGATTTTTACTTGCAACTTGCTTTAACATGTTTAACAGTGCATGAAATGTTGTCTAAAACAAAAAAGAATGATGCATTTTATAGCTGGATCAGGTTTTATTACATTCTGAATTAGACGTTGAAAATGAGCTTATCTCAGCCAGCAGAGAGGTCAAATCACAGTAATGCAAACTCAGTCAGAGACATAGATTTTCACTTGCAACTTGCTTTAACATGTTTAACAGTGCATGAAATGTTGTCTAAAACAAAAAAGAATGATGCATTTTATGGCTGGATCTGTTTTTATCACTTTCTGAATTGGACGTTGAAAATGAGCTTATCTCAGCCAGCAGAGAGGTCAAATCACAGTAATGCAAACTCAGTCAGAGACATAGATTTTCACTTGCAACTTGCTTTAACATGTTTAACAGTGCATGAAATGTTGTCTAAAACAAAAAAGAATGATGCATTTTATAGCTGGATCAGGTTTTATTACATTCTGAATTGGACGTTGAAAATGAGCTTATCTCAGCCAGCAGAGAGGTCAAATCACAGTAATGCAAACTCAGTCAGAGACATAGATTTTCACTTGCAACTTGCTTTAACATGTTTAACAGTGCATGAAATGTTGTCTAAAACAAAAAAGAATGATGCATTTTATGGCTGGATCTGGTTTTATTAAATTCTGAATTGGACGTTGAAAATGAGCTTATCTCAGCCAGCAGAGAGGTCAAATCACAGTAATGCAAACTCAGTCAGAGACATAGATTTTCACTTGCAACTTGCTTTAACATGTTTAACGGTGCATGAAATGTTGTCTAAAACAAAAAAGAATGATGCATTTTATGGCTGGATCTGGTTTTATTACATTCTGAATCGGACGTTGAAAATGAGCTTATCTCAGCCAGCAGAGAGGTCAAATCACAGTAATGCAAACTCAGTCAGAGACATAGATTTTCACTTGCAACTTGCTTTAACATGTTTAACAGTGCATGAAATGTTGTCTAAAACAAAAAAGAATGATGCATTTTATGGCTGGATCTGTTTTTATCACTTTCTGAATTGGACGTTGAAAATGAGCTTATCTCAGCCAGCAGAGAGGTCAAATCACAGTAATGCAAACTCAGTCAGAGACATAGATTTTCACTTGCAACTTGCTTTAACATGTTTAACAGTGCATGAAACGTTGTCTAAAACAAAAAAGAATGATGCATTTTATGGCTGGATCTGGTTTTATTACATTCTGAATTGGACGTTGAAAATGAGCTTATCTCAGCCAGCAGAGAGGTCAAATCACAGTAATGCAAACTCAGTCAGAGACATAGATTTTCACTTGCAACTTGCTTTAAAATGTTTAACAGTGCATGAAATGTTGTCTAAAACAAAAAAGAATGATGCATTTTATAGCTGGATTAGGTTTTATTACATTCTGAATTGGACGTTGAAAATGAGCTTATCTCAGCCTGCAGAGAGGTCAAATTACAGTAATGCAAACTTAGTCAGAGACATAGATTTTCACTTGCAACTTGCTTTAACATGTTTAACAGTGCATGAAATGTTGTCTAAAACAAAAAAGAATGATGCATTTTATAGCTGGATCTGTTTTTATCACTTTCTGAATTGGACGTTGAAAATGAGCTTATCTCAGCCAGCAGAGAGGTCAAATCACAGTAATGCAAACTCAGTCAGAGACATAGATTTTCACTTGCAACTTGCTTTAACATGTTTAACAGTGCATGAAATGTTGTCTAAAACAAAAAAGAATGATGCATTTTATAGCTGGATCAGGTTTTATTACATTCTGAATTGGACGTTGAAAATGAGCTTATCTCAGCCAGCAGAGAGGTCAAATCACAGTAATGCAAACTCAGTCAGAGACATAGATTTTCACTTGCAACTTGCTTTAACATGTTTAACAGTGCATGAAATGTTGTCTAAATTAAAAAAGAATGATGCATTTTATGGCTGGATCTGGTTTTATCACTTTCTGAAATGGACGTTGAAAATGAGCTTATCTCAGCCAGCAGAGAGGTCAAATCACAGTAATGCAAACTCAGTCAGAGACATAGATTTTCACTTGCAACTTGCTTTAACATGTTTAACAGTGCATGAAATGTTGTCTAAAACAAAAAAGAATGATGCATTTTATAGCTGGATCAGGTTTTATTACATTCTGAATTGGACGTTGAAAATGAGCTTATCTCAGCCAGCAGAGAGGTCAAATCACAGTAATGCAAACTCAGTAAGATACATAGATTTTCACTTGCAACTTGCTTTAACATGTTTAACAGTGCATGAAATGTTGTCTAAAACAAAAAAGAATGATGCATTTTATGGCTGGATCAGGTTTTATTACATTCTGAATTGGACGTTGAAAATGAGCTTATCTCAGCCAGCAGAGAGGTCAAATCACAGTAATGCAAACTCAGTCAGAGACATAGATTTTCACTTGCAACTTGCTTTAACATGTTTAACAGTGCATGAAATGTTATCTAAAACAAAAAAGAATGATGCATTTTATAGCTGGATCTGGTTTTATTACATTCTGAATTGGACGTTGAAAATGAGCTTATCTCAGCCAGCAGAAAGGTCAAATCACAGTAATGCAAACTCAGTCAGAGACATAGATTTTCACTTGCAACTTGCTATAACATGTTTAACAATGCATGAAATGTTGTCTAAAACAAAAAAGAATGATGCATTTTATAGCTGGATCTGGTTTTATTACATTCTGAATTGGACGTTGAAAATGAGCTTATCTCAGCCAGCAGAGAGGTCAAATCACAGTAATGCAAACTCAGTCAGAGACATAGATTTTCACTTGCAACTTGCTTTAACATGTGTAACAGTGCATGAAATGTTGTCTAAAACAAAAAAGAATGATGCATTTTATAGCTGGATCAGGTTTTATTACATTCTGAATTGGACGTTGAAAATGAGCTTATCTCAGCTAGCAGAGAGGTCAAATCACAGTAATGCAAACTCAGTCAGAGACATAGATTTTCACTTGCAACTTGCTTTAACATGTTTACCAGTGCATGAAATGTTGTCTAAAACAAAAAAGAATGATGCATTTTATGGCTGGATCTGGTTTTATCACTTTCTGAATTGGACGTTGAAAATGAGCTTATCTCAGCCAGCAGAGAGGTCAAATCACAGTAATGCAAACTCAGTCAGAGACATAGATTTTCACTTGCAACTTGCTATAACAAGTTTAACAATGCATGAAATGTTGTCTAAAACAAAAAAGAATGATGCATTTTATAGCTGGATCTGGTTTTATTACATTCTGAATTGGACGTTGAAAATGAGCTTATCTCAGCCAGCAGAGAGGTCAAATCACAGTAATGCAAACTCAGTCAGAGACATAGATTTTCACTTGCAACTTGCTTTAACATGTTTAACAGTGCATGAAATGTTGTCTAAAACAAAAAAGAATGATGCATTTTATAGCTGGATCAGGTTTTATTACATTCTGAATTGGACGTTGAAAATGAGCTTATCTCAGCCAGCAGAGAGGTCAAATCACAGTAATGCAAACTCAGTCAGAGACATAGATTTTCGCTTGCAACTTGCTTTAACATGTTTAACAGTGCATGAAATGTTGTCTAAAACAAAAAAGAATGATGCATTTTATAGCTGGATCTGGTTTTATTACATTCTGAATTGGACGTTGAAAATGAGCTTATCTCAGCCAGCAGAGAGGTCAAATCACAGTAATGCAAACTCAGTCAGAGACATAGATTTTCACTTGCAACTTGCTTTAACATGTTTAACAGTGCATGAAATGTTGTCTAAAACAAAAAAGAATGATGCATTTTATGGCTGGATCTGGGTTTATTACATTCTGAATTGGACGTTGAAAATGAGCTTATCTCAGCCAGCAGAGAGGTCAAATCACAGTAATGCAAACTCAGTCAGAGACATAGATTTTCACTTGCAACTTGCTTTAACATGTTTACCAGTGCATGAAATGTTGTCTAAAACAAAAAAGAATGATGCATTTTATGGCTGGATCTGGTTTTATCACTTTCTGAATTGGACGTTGAAAATGAGCTTATCTCAGCCAGCAGAGAGGTCAAATCACAGTAATGCAAACTCAGTCAGAGACATAGATTTTCACTTGCAACTTGCTATAACAAGTTTAACAATGCATGAAATGTTGTCTAAAACAAAAAAGAATGATGCATTTTATAGCTGGATCAGGTTTTATGACATTCTGAATTGGACGTTGAAAATGAGCTTATCTCAGCCAGCAGAGAGGTCAAATCACAGTAATGCAAACTCAGTCAGAGACATAGATTTTCACTTGCTACTTGCTTTAACATGTTTAACAGTGCATGAAATGTTGTCTAAAACAAAAAAGAATGATGCATTTTATAGCTGGATCAGGTTTTATTACATTCTGAATTGGACGTTGAAAATGAGCTTATCTCAGCCAGCAGAGAGGTCAAATCACAGTAATGCAAACTTAGTCAGAGACATAGATTTTCACTTGCAACTTGCTTTAACATGTTTAACAGTGCATGAAATGTTGTCTAAAACAAAAAAGAATGATGCATTTTATAGCTGGATCAGGTTTTATTACATTCTGAATTGGACGTTGAAAATGAGCTTATCTCAGCCAGCAGAGAGGTCAAATCACAGTAATGCAAACTCAGTCAGAGACATAGATTTTCACTTGCAACTTGCTTTAACATGTTTAACAGTGCATGAAATGTTGTCTAAAACAAAAAAGAATGATGCATTTTATGGCTGGATCTGGTTTTATTACATTCTGAATTGGACGTTGAAAATGAGCTTATCTCAGCCAGCAGAGAGGTCAAATCACAGTAATGCAAACTCAGTCAGAGACATAGATTTTCACTTGCAACTTGCTATAACATGTTTAACAATGCATGAAATGTTGTCTAAAACAAAAAAGAATGATGCATTTTATAGCTGGATCTGGTTTTATTACATTCTGAATTGGACGTTGAAAATGAGCTTATCTCAGCCAGCAGAGAGGTCAAATCACAGTAATGCAAACTCAGTCAGAGACATAGATTTTCACTTGCAACTTGCTTTAACATGTTTAACAGTGCATGAAATGTTGTCTAAAACAAAAAAGAATGATGCATTTTATAGCTGGATCAGGTTTTATGACATTCTGAATTGGACGTTGAAAATGAGCTTATCTCAGCCAGCAGAGAGGTCAAATCACAGTAATGCAAACTCAGTCAGAGACATAGATTTTCACTTGCAACTTGCTTTAACATGTTTAACAGTGCATGAAATGTTGTCTAAAACAAAAAAGAATGATGCATTTTATGGCTGGATCTGGTTTTATTACATTCTGAATTGGACGTTGAAAATGAGCTTATCTCAGCCAGCAGAGAGGTCAAATCACAGTAATGCAAACTCAGTCAGAGACATAGATTTTCACTTGCAACTTGCTTTAACATGTTTAACAGTGCATGAAATGTTGTCTAAAACAAAAAAGAATGATGCATTTTATAGCTGGATCAGGTTTTATTACATTCTGAATTGGACGTTGAAAATGAGCTTATCTCAGCCAGCAGAGAGGTCAAATCACAGTAATGCAAACTCAGTCAGAGACATAGATTTTCACTTGCAACTTGCTTTAACATGTTTAACAGTGCATGAAATGTTGTCTAAAACAAAAAAGAATGATGCATTTTATGGCTGGATCTGTTTTTATCACTTTCTGAAATGGACGTTGAAAATGAGCTTATCTCAGCCAGCAGAGAGGTCAAATCACAGTAATGCAAACTCAGTCAGAGACATAGATTTTCACTTGCAACTTGCTTTAACATGTTTAACAGTGCATGAAATGTTGTCTAAAACAAAAAAGAATGATGCATTTTATAGCTGGATCAGGTTTTATTACATTCTGAATTGGACGTTGAAAATGAGCTTATCTCAGCCAGCAGAGAGGTCAAATCACAGTAATGCAAACTTAGTCAGAGACATAGATTTTCACTTGCAACTTGCTTTAACATGTTTAACAGTGCATGAAATGTTGTCTAAATTAAAAAAGAATGATGCATTTTATGGCTGGATCTGGTTTTATCACTTTCTGAAATGGACGTTGAAAATGAGCTTATCTCAGCCAGCAGAGAGGTCAAATCACAGTAATGCAAACTCAGTCAGAGACATAGATTTTCACTTGCAACTTGCTTTAACATGTTTAACAGTGCATGAAATGTTGTCTAAAACAAAAAAGAATGATGCATTTTATAGCTGGATCAGGTTTTATTACATTCTGAATTGGACGTTGAAAATGAGCTTATCTCAGCCAGCAGAGAGGTCAAATCACAGTAATGCAAACTCAGTCAGATACATAGATTTTCACTTGCAACTTGCTTTAACATGTTTAACAGTGCATGAAATGTTGTCTAAAACAAAAAAGAATGATGCATTTTATGGCTGGATCAGGTTTTATTACATTCTGAATTGGACGTTGAAAATGAGCTTATCTCAGCCAGCAGAGAGGTCAAATCACAGTAATGCAAACTCAGTCAGAGACATAGATTTTCACTTGCAACTTGCTTTAACATGTTTAACAGTGCATGAAATGTTATCTAAAACAAAAAAGAATGATGCATTTTATAGCTGGATCTGGTTTTATTACATTCTGAATTGGACGTTGAAAATGAGCTTATCTCAGCCAGCAGAAAGGTCAAATCACAGTAATGCAAACTCAGTCAGAGACATAGATTTTCACTTGCAACTTGCTATAACATGTTTAACAATGCATGAAATGTTGTCTAAAACAAAAAAGAATGATGCATTTTATAGCTGGATCTGGTTTTATTACATTCTGAATTGGACGTTGAAAATGAGCTTATCTCAGCCAGCAGAGAGGTCAAATCACAGTAATGCAAACTCAGTCAGAGACATAGATTTTCACTTGCAACTTGCTTTAACATGTGTAACAGTGCATGAAATGTTGTCTAAAACAAAAAAGAATGATGCATTTTATAGCTGGATCTGGTTTTATTACATTCTGAATTGGACGTTGAAAATGAGCTTATCTCAGCCAGCAGAGAGGTCAAATCACAGTAATGCAAACTCAGTCAGAGACATAGATTTTCACTTGCAACTTGCTTTAACATGTTTAACAGTGCATGAAATGTTGTCTAAAACAAAAAAGAATGATGCATTTTATAGCTGGATCAGGTTTTATTACATTCTGAATTGGACGTTGAAAATGAGCTTATCTCAGCCAGCAGAGAGGTCAAATCACAGTAATGCAAACTCAGTCAGAGACATAGATTTTCACTTGCAACTTGCTTTAACATGTTTAACAGTGCATGAAATGTTGTCTAAAATAAAAAAGAATGATGCATTTTATAGCTGGATCTGGTTTTATTACATTCTGAATTGGACGTTGAAAATGAGCTTATCTCAGCCAGCAGAGAGGTCAAATCACAGTAATGAAAACTCAGTCAGAGACATAGATTTTCACTTGCAACTTGCTTTAACATGTTTAACAGTGCATGAAATGTTGTCTAAAACAAAAAAGAATGATGCATTTTATGGCTGGATCTGGGTTTATTACATTCTGAATTGGACGTTGAAAATGAGCTTATCTCAGCCAGCAGAGAGGTCAAATCACAGTAATGCAAACTCAGTCAGAGACATAGATTTTCACTTGCTACTTGCTTTAACATGTTTAACAGTGCATGAAATGTTGTCTAAAACAAAAAAGAATGATGCATTTTATAGCTGGATCAGGTTTTATGACATTCTGAATTGGACGTTGAAAATGAGCTTATCTCAGCCAGCAGAGAGGTCAAATCACAGTAATGCAAACTCAGTCAGAGACATAGATTTTCACTTGCAACTTGCTTTAACATGTTTAACAGTGCATGAAATGTTGTCTAAAACAAAAAAGAATGATGCATTTTATGGCTGGATCTGGTTTTATTACATTCTGAATTGGACGTTGAAAATGAGCTTATCTCAGCCAGCAGAGAGGTCAAATCACAGTAATGCAAACTCAGTCAGAGACATAGATTTTCACTTGCAACTTGCTTTAACATGTTTAACAGTGCATGAAATGTTATCTAAAACAAAAAAGAATGATGCATTTTATGGCTGGATCTGGTTTTATTACATTCTGAATTGGACGTTGAAAATGAGCTTATCTCAGCCAGCAGAGAGGTCAAATCACAGTAATGCAAACTCAGTCAGAGACGTAGATTTTCACTTGCAACTTGCTTTAACATGTTTAACAGTGCATGAAATGTTGTCTAAAACAAAAAAGAATGATGCATTTTATAGCTGGATCTGGTTTTATTACATTCTGAATTGGACGTTGAAAATGAGCTTATCTCAGCCAGCAGAGAGGTCAAATCACAGTAATGCAAACTCAGTCAGAGACATAGATTTTCACTTGCAACTTGCTTTAACATGTTTAACAGTGCATGAAATGTTGTCTAAAACAAAAAAGAATGATGCATTTTATGGCTGGATCTGGGTTTATTACATTCTGAATTGGACGTTGAAAATGAGCTTATCTCAGCCAGCAGAGAGGTCAAATCACAGTAATGCAAACTCAGTCAGAGACATAGATTTTCACTTGCAACTTGCTTTAACATGTTTAACAGTGCATGAAATGTTGTCTAAAACAAAAAAGAATGATGCATTTTATAGCTGGATCTGGTTTTATTACATTCTGAATTGGACGTTGAAAATGAGCTTATCTCAGCCAGCAGAGAGGTCAAATCACAGTAATGCAAACTCAGTCAGAGACATAGATTTTCACTTGCAACTTGCTTTAACATGTTTAACAGTGCATGAAATGTTGTCTAAAACAAAAAAGAATGATGCATTTTATGGCTGGATCTGGGTTTATTACATTCTGAATTGGACGTTGAAAATGAGCTTATCTCAGCCAGCAGAGAGGTCAAATCACAGTAATGCAAACTCAGTATGAGACATAGATTTTCACTTGCAACTTGCTTTAACATGTTTAACAGTGCATGAAATGTTGTCTAAAACAAAAAAGAATGATGCATTTTATGGCTGGATCTGGTTTTATTACATTCTGAATTGGACGTTGAAAATGAGCTTATCTCAGCCAGCAGAGAGGTCAAATCACAGTAATGCAAACTCAGTCAGAGACATAGATTTTCACTTGCAACTTGCTTTAACATGTTTAACAGTGCATGAAATGTTGTCTAAAACAAAAAAGAATGATGCATTTTATAGCTGGATCAGGTTTTATTACATTCTGAATTGGACGTTGAAAATGAGCTTATCTCAGCCAGCAGAGAGGTCAAATCACAGTAATGCAAACTCAGTCAGAGACATAGATTTTCACTTGCAACTTGCTTTAACATGTTTAACAGTGCATGAAATGTTGTCTAAAACAAAAAAGAATGATGCATTTTATGGCTGGATCTGTTTTTATCACTTTCTGAATTGGACGTTGAAAATGAGCTTATCTCAGCCAGCAGAGAGGTCAAATCACAGTAATGCAAACTCAGTCAGAGACATAGATTTTCACTTGCAACTTGCTTTAACATGTTTAACAGTGCATGAAATGTTGTCTAAAACAAAAAAGAATGATGCATTTTATAGCTGGATCAGGTTTTATTACATTCTGAATTGGACGTTGAAAATGAGCTTATCTCAGCCAGCAGAGAGGTCAAATCACAGTAATGCAAACTCAGTCAGAGACATAGATTTTCACTTGCAACTTGCTTTAACATGTTTAACAGTGCATGAAATGTTGTCTAAAACAAAAAAGAATGATGCATTTTATGGCTGGATCTGGTTTTATTACATTCTGAATTGGACGTTGAAAATGAGCTTATCTCAGCCAGCAGAGAGGTCAAATCACAGTAATGCAAACTCAGTCAGAGACATAGATTTTCACTTGCAACTTGCTTTAACATGTTTAACAGTGCATGAAATGTTATCTAAAACAAAAAAGAATGATGCATTTTATGGCTGGATCTGGTTTTATTACATTCTGAATTGGACGTTGAAAATGAGCTTATCTCAGCCAGCAGAGAGGTCAAATCACAGTAATGCAAACTCAGTCAGAGACATAGATTTTCACTTGCAACTTGCTTTAACATGTTTAACAGTGCATGAAATGTTGTCTAAAACAAAAAAGAATGATGCATTTTATGGCTGGATCTGGTTTTATTACATTCTGAATTGGACGTTGAAAATGAGCTTATCTCAGCCAGCAGAGAGGTCAAATCACAGTAATGCAAACTCAGTCAGAGACATAGATTTTCACTTGCAACTTGCTTTAACATGTTTAACAGTGCATGAAATGTTATCTAAAACAAAAAAGAATGATGCATTTTATGGCTGGATCTGGTTTTATTACATTCTGAATTGGACGTTGAAAATGAGCTTATCTCAGCCAGCAGAGAGGTCAAATCACAGTAATGCAAACTCAGTCAGAGACATAGATTTTCACTTGCAACTTGCTTTAACATGTTTAACAGTGCATGAAATGTTATCTAAAACAAAAAAGAATGATGCATTTTATGGCTGGATCAGGTTTTATGACATTCTGAATTGGACGTTGAAAATGAGCTTATCTCAGCCAGCAGAGAGGTCAAATCACAGTAATGCAAACTCAGTCAGAGACGTAGATTTTCACTTGCAACTTGCTTTAACATGTTTAACAGTGCATGAAATGTTGTCTAAAACAAAAAAGAATGATGCATTTTATGGCTGGATCTGGTTTTATTACATTCTGAATTGGACGTTGAAAATGAGCTTATCTCAGCCAGCAGAGAGGTCAAATCACAGTAATGCAAACTCAGTCAGAGACATAGATTTTCACTTGCAACTTGCTTTAACATGTTTAACAGTGCATGAAATGTTATCTAAAACAAAAAAGAATGATGCATTTTATGGCTGGATCTGGTTTTATTACATTCTGAATTGGACGTTGAAAATGAGCTTATCTCAGCCAGCAGAGAGGTCAAATCACAGTAATGCAAACTCAGTCAGAGACATAGATTTTCACTTGCAACTTGCTTTAACATGTTTAACAGTGCATGAAATGTTGTCTAAAACAAAAAAGAATGATGCATTTTATAGCTGGATCTGGTTTTATTACATTCTGAATTGGACGTTGAAAATGAGCTTATCTCAGCCAGCAGAGAGGTCAAATCACAGTAATGCAAACTCAGTCAGAGACATAGATTTTCACTTGCAACTTGCTTTAACATGTTTAACAGTGCATGAAATGTTGTCTAAAACAAAAAAGAATGATGCATTTTATGGCTGGATCTGGGTTTATTACATTCTGAATTGGACGTTGAAAATGAGCTTATCTCAGCCAGCAGAGAGGTCAAATCACAGTAATGCAAACTCAGTCAGAGACATAGATTTTCACTTGCAACTTGCTTTAACATGTTTAACAGTGCATGAAATGTTGTCTAAAACAAAAAAGAATGATGCATTTTATAGCTGGATCAGGTTTTATTACATTCTGAATTAGACGTTGAAAATGAGCTTATCTCAGCCAGCAGAGAGGTCAAATCACAGTAATGCAAACTCAGTCAGAGACATAGATTTTCACTTGCAACTTGCTTTAACATGTTTAACAGTGCATGAAATGTTGTCTAAAACAAAAAAGAATGATGCATTTTATGGCTGGATCTGTTTTTATCACTTTCTGAATTGGACGTTGAAAATGAGCTTATCTCAGCCAGCAGAGAGGTCAAATCACAGTAATGCAAACTCAGTCAGAGACATAGATTTTCACTTGCAACTTGCTTTAACATGTTTAACAGTGCATGAAATGTTGTCTAAAACAAAAAAGAATGATGCATTTTATAGCTGGATCAGGTTTTATTACATTCTGAATTGGACGTTGAAAATGAGCTTATCTCAGCCAGCAGAGAGGTCAAATCACAGTAATGCAAACTCAGTCAGAGACATAGATTTTCACTTGCAACTTGCTTTAACATGTTTAACAGTGCATGAAATGTTGTCTAAAACAAAAAAGAATGATGCATTTTATGGCTGGATCTGGTTTTATTAAATTCTGAATTGGACGTTGAAAATGAGCTTATCTCAGCCAGCAGAGAGGTCAAATCACAGTAATGCAAACTCAGTCAGAGACATAGATTTTCACTTGCAACTTGCTTTAACATGTTTAACGGTGCATGAAATGTTGTCTAAAACAAAAAAGAATGATGCATTTTATGGCTGGATCTGGTTTTATTACATTCTGAATCGGACGTTGAAAATGAGCTTATCTCAGCCAGCAGAGAGGTCAAATCACAGTAATGCAAACTCAGTCAGAGACATAGATTTTCACTTGCAACTTGCTTTAACATGTTTAACAGTGCATGAAATGTTGTCTAAAACAAAAAAGAATGATGCATTTTATGGCTGGATCTGTTTTTATCACTTTCTGAATTGGACGTTGAAAATGAGCTTATCTCAGCCAGCAGAGAGGTCAAATCACAGTAATGCAAACTCAGTCAGAGACATAGATTTTCACTTGCAACTTGCTTTAACATGTTTAACAGTGCATGAAATGTTGTCTAAAACAAAAAAGAATGATGCATTTTATGGCTGGATCTGGTTTTATTACATTCTGAATTGGACGTTGAAAATGAGCTTATCTCAGCCAGCAGAGAGGTCAAATCACAGTAATGCAAACTCAGTCAGAGACATAGATTTTCACTTGCAACTTGCTTTAAAATGTTTAACAGTGCATGAAATGTTGTCTAAAACAAAAAAGAATGATGCATTTTATAGCTGGATCAGGTTTTATTACATTCTGAATTGGACGTTGAAAATGAGCTTATCTCAGCCAGCAGAGAGGTCAAATCACAGTAATGCAAACTCAGTCAGAGACATAGATTTTCACTTGCAACTTGCTTTAACATGTTTAACAGTGCATGAAATGTTGTCTAAAACAAAAAAGAATGATGCATTTTATGGCTGGATCTTTTTTTATCACTTTCTGAATTGGACGTTGAAAATGAGCTTATCTCAGCCAGCAGAGAGGTCAAATCACAGTAATGCAAACTCAGTCAGAGACATAGATTTTCACTTGCAACTTGCTTTAACATGTTTAACAGTGCATGAAATGTTGTCTCAAACAAAAAAGAATGATGCATTTTATAGCTGGATCAGGTTTTATTACATTCTGAATTGGACGTTGAAAATGAGCTTATCTCAGCCAGCAGAGAGGTCAAATCACAGTAATGCAAACTCAGTCAGAGACATAGATTTTCACTTGCAACTTGCTTTAACATGTTTAACAGTGCATGAAATGTTGTCTAAAACAAAAAAGAATGATGCATTTTATGGCTGGATCTGTTTTTATCACTTTCTGAAATGGACGTTGAAAATGAGCTTATCTCAGCCAGCAGAGAGGTCAAATCACAGTAATGCAAACTCAGTCAGAGACATAGATTTTCACTTGCAACTTGCTTTAACATGTTTAACAGTGCATGAAATGTTGTCTTAAACAAAAAAGAATGATGCATTTTATAGCTGGATCAGGTTTTATTACATTCTGAATTGGACGTTGAAAATGAGCTTATCTCAGCCAGCAGAGAGGTCAAATCACAGTAATGCAAACTTAGTCAGAGACATAGATTTTCACTTGCAACTTGCTTTAACATGTTTAACAGTGCATGAAATGTTGTCTAAATTAAAAAAGAATGATGCATTTTATGGCTGGATCTGGTTTTATCACTTTCTGAAATGGACGTTGAAAATGAGCTTATCTCAGCCAGCAGAGAGGTCAAATCACAGTAATGCAAACTCAGTCAGAGACATAGATTTTCACTTGCAACTTGCTTTAACATGTTTAACAGTGCATGAAATGTTGTCTAAAACAAAAAAGAATGATGCATTTTATAGCTGGATCAGGTTTTATTACATTCTGAATTGGATGTTGAAAATGAGCTTATCTCAGCCAGCAGAGAGGTCAAATCACAGTAATGCAAACTCAGTCAGAGACATAGATTTTCACTTGCAACTTGCTTTAACATGTTTAACAGTGCATGAAATGTTGTCTAAAACAAAAAAGAATGATGCATTTTATGGCTGGATCAGGTTTTATTACATTCTGAATTGGACGTTGAAAATGAGCTTATCTCAGCCAGCAGAGAGGTCAAATCACAGTAATGCAAACTCAGTCAGAGACATAGATTTTCACTTGCAACTTGCTTTAACATGTTTAGCAGTGCATGAAATGTTATCTAAAACAAAAAAGAATGATGCATTTTATAGCTGGATCTGGTTTTATTACATTCTGAATTGGACGTTGAAAATGAGCTTATCTCAGCCAGCAGAGAGGTCAAATCACAGTAATGCAAACTCAGTCAGAGACATAGATTTTCACTTGCAACTTGCTTTAACATGTTTAACAGTGCATGAAATGTTGTCTAAAACAAAAAAGAATGATGCATTTTATAGCTGGATCAGGTTTTATTACATTCTGAATTGGACGTTGAAAATGAGCTTATCTCAGCCAGCAGAGAGGTCAAATCACAGTAATGCAAACTCAGTCAGAGACATAGATTTTCACTTGCAACTTGCTTTAACATGTTTACCAGTGCATGAAATGTTGTCTAAAACAAAAAAGAATGATGCATTTTATGGCTGGATCTGTTTTTATCACTTTCTGAATTGGACGTTGAAAATGAGCTTATCTCAGCCAGCAGAGAGGTCAAATAACAGTAATGCAAACTCAGTCAGAGACATAGATTTTCACTTGCAACTTGCTTTAACATGTTTAACAGTGCATGAAATGTTGTCTAAAACAAAAAAGAATGATGCATTTTATGGCTGGATCTGGTTTTATTAAATTCTGAATTGGACGTTGAAAATGAGCTTATCTCAGCCAGCAGAGAGGTCAAATCACAGTAATGCAAACTCAGTCAGAGACATAGATTTTCACTTGCAACTTGCTTTAACATGTTTAACAGTGCATGAAATGTTGTCTAAAACAAAAAAGAATGATGCATTTTATAGCTGGATCAGGTTTTATTACATTCTGAATTGGACGTTGAAAATGAGCTTATCTCAGCCAGCAGAGAGGTCAAATCACAGTAATGCAAACTCAGTCAGAGACATAGATTTTCACTTGCAACTTGCTTTAACATGTTTAACAGTGCATGAAATGTTGTCTAAAACAAAAAAGAATGATGCATTTTATGGCTGGATCTGGTTTTATTAAATTCTGAATTGGACGTTGAAAATGAGCTTATCTCAGCCAGCAGAGAGGTCAAATCACAGTAATGCAAACTCAGTCAGAGACATAGATTTTCACTTGCAACTTGCTTTAACATGTTTAACGGTGCATGAAATGTTGTCTAAAACAAAAAAGAATGATGCATTTTATGGCTGGATCTGGTTTTATTACATTCTGAATCGGACGTTGAAAATGAGCTTATCTCAGCCAGCAGAGAGGTCAAATCACAGTAATGCAAACTCAGTCAGAGACATAGATTTTCACTTGCAACTTGCTTTAACATGTTTAACAGTGCATGAAATGTTGTCTAAAACAAAAAAGAATGATGCATTTTATGGCTGGATCTGTTTTTATCACTTTCTGAATTGGACGTTGAAAATGAGCTTATCTCAGCCAGCAGAGAGGTCAAATCACAGTAATGCAAACTCAGTCAGAGACATAGATTTTCACTTGCAACTTGCTTTAACATGTTTAACAGTGCATGAAATGTTGTCTAAAACAAAAAAGAATGATGCATTTTATGGCTGGATCTGGTTTTATTACATTCTGAATTGGACGTTGAAAATGAGCTTATCTCAGCCAGCAGAGAGGTCAAATCACAGTAATGCAAACTCAGTCAGAGACATAGATTTTCACTTGCAACTTGCTTTAAAATGTTTAACAGTGCATGAAATGTTGTCTAAAACAAAAAAGAATGATGCATTTTATAGCTGGATCAGGTTTTATTACATTCTGAATTGGACGTTGAAAATGAGCTTATCTCAGCCAGCAGAGAGGTCAAATCACAGTAATGCAAACTCAGTCAGAGACATAGATTTTCACTTGCAACTTGCTTTAACATGTTTAACAGTGCATGAAATGTTGTCTAAAACAAAAAAGAATGATGCATTTTATGGCTGGATCTTTTTTTATCACTTTCTGAATTGGACGTTGAAAATGAGCTTATCTCAGCCAGCAGAGAGGTCAAATCACAGTAATGCAAACTCAGTCAGAGACATAGATTTTCACTTGCAACTTGCTTTAACATGTTTAACAGTGCATGAAATGTTGTCTCAAACAAAAAAGAATGATGCATTTTATAGCTGGATCAGGTTTTATTACATTCTGAATTGGACGTTGAAAATGAGCTTATCTCAGCCAGCAGAGAGGTCAAATCACAGTAATGCAAACTCAGTCAGAGACATAGATTTTCACTTGCAACTTGCTTTAACATGTTTAACAGTGCATGAAATGTTGTCTAAAACAAAAAAGAATGATGCATTTTATGGCTGGATCTGTTTTTATCACTTTCTGAAATGGACGTTGAAAATGAGCTTATCTCAGCCAGCAGAGAGGTCAAATCACAGTAATGCAAACTCAGTCAGAGACATAGATTTTCACTTGCAACTTGCTTTAACATGTTTAACAGTGCATGAAATGTTGTCTTAAACAAAAAAGAATGATGCATTTTATAGCTGGATCAGGTTTTATTACATTCTGAATTGGACGTTGAAAATGAGCTTATCTCAGCCAGCAGAGAGGTCAAATCACAGTAATGCAAACTTAGTCAGAGACATAGATTTTCACTTGCAACTTGCTTTAACATGTTTAACAGTGCATGAAATGTTGTCTAAATTAAAAAAGAATGATGCATTTTATGGCTGGATCTGGTTTTATCACTTTCTGAAATGGACGTTGAAAATGAGCTTATCTCAGCCAGCAGAGAGGTCAAATCACAGTAATGCAAACTCAGTCAGAGACATAGATTTTCACTTGCAACTTGCTTTAACATGTTTAACAGTGCATGAAATGTTGTCTAAAACAAAAAAGAATGATGCATTTTATAGCTGGATCAGGTTTTATTACATTCTGAATTGGATGTTGAAAATGAGCTTATCTCAGCCAGCAGAGAGGTCAAATCACAGTAATGCAAACTCAGTCAGAGACATAGATTTTCACTTGCAACTTGCTTTAACATGTTTAACAGTGCATGAAATGTTGTCTAAAACAAAAAAGAATGATGCATTTTATGGCTGGATCAGGTTTTATTACATTCTGAATTGGACGTTGAAAATGAGCTTATCTCAGCCAGCAGAGAGGTCAAATCACAGTAATGCAAACTCAGTCAGAGACATAGATTTTCACTTGCAACTTGCTTTAACATGTTTAGCAGTGCATGAAATGTTATCTAAAACAAAAAAGAATGATGCATTTTATAGCTGGATCTGGTTTTATTACATTCTGAATTGGACGTTGAAAATGAGCTTATCTCAGCCAGCAGAGAGGTCAAATCACAGTAATGCAAACTCAGTCAGAGACATAGATTTTCACTTGCAACTTGCTTTAACATGTTTAACAGTGCATGAAATGTTGTCTAAAACAAAAAAGAATGATGCATTTTATAGCTGGATCAGGTTTTATTACATTCTGAATTGGACGTTGAAAATGAGCTTATCTCAGCCAGCAGAGAGGTCAAATCACAGTAATGCAAACTCAGTCAGAGACATAGATTTTCACTTGCAACTTGCTTTAACATGTTTACCAGTGCATGAAATGTTGTCTAAAACAAAAAAGAATGATGCATTTTATGGCTGGATCTGTTTTTATCACTTTCTGAATTGGACGTTGAAAATGAGCTTATCTCAGCCAGCAGAGAGGTCAAATAACAGTAATGCAAACTCAGTCAGAGACATAGATTTTCACTTGCAACTTGCTTTAACATGTTTAACAGTGCATGAAATGTTGTCTAAAACAAAAAAGAATGATGCATTTTATGGCTGGATCTGGTTTTATTAAATTCTGAATTGGACGTTGAAAATGAGCTTATCTCAGCCAGCAGAGAGGTCAAATCACAGTAATGCAAACTCAGTCAGAGACATAGATTTTCACTTGCAACTTGCTTTAACATGTTTAACAGTGCATGAAATGTTGTCTAAAACAAAAAAGAATGATGCATTTTATAGCTGGATCAGGTTTTATTACATTCTGAATTGGACGTTGAAAATGAGCTTATCTCAGCCAGCAGAGAGGTCAAATCACAGTAATGCAAACTCAGTCAGAGACATAGATTTTCACTTGCAACTTGCTTTAACATGTTTAACAGTGCATGAAATGTTGTCTAAAACAAAAAAGAATGATGCATTTTATGGCTGGATCTGTTTTTATCACTTTCTGAATTGGACGTTGAAAATGAGCTTATCTCAGCCAGCAGAGAGGTCAAATCACAGTAATGCAAACTCAGTCAGAGACATAGATTTTCACTTGCAACTTGCTTTAACATGTTTAACAGTGCATGAAATGTTGTCTAAAACAAAAAAGAATGATGCATTTTATGGCTGGATCTGGTTTTATCACTTTCTGAATTGGACGTTGAAAATGAGCTTATCTCAGCCAGCAGAGAGGTCAAATCACAGTAATGCAAACTCAGTCAGAGACATAGATTTTCACTTGCAACTTGCTTTAACATGTTTAACAGTGCATGAAATGTTGTCTAAAACAAAAAAGAATGATGCATTTTATGGCTGGATCTGGGTTTATTACATTCTGAATTGGACGTTGAAAATGAGCTTATCTCAGCCAGCAGAGAGGTCAAATCACAGTAATGCAAACTCAGTCAGAGACATAGATTTTCACTTGCTACTTGCTTTAACATGTTTAACAGTGCATGAAATGTTGTCTAAAACAAAAAAGAATGATGCATTTTATAGCTGGATCAGGTTTTATTACATTCTGAATTGGACGTTGAAAATGAGCTTATCTCAGCCAGCAGAGAGGTCAAATCACAGTAATGCAAACTTAGTCAGAGACATAGATTTTCACTTGCAACTTGCTTTAACATGTTTAACAGTGCATGAAATGTTGTCTAAAACAAAAAAGAATGATGCATTTTATAGCTGGATCAGGTTTTATTACATTCTGAATTGGACGTTGAAAATGAGCTTATCTCAGCCAGCAGAGAGGTCAAATCACAGTAATGCAAACTCAGTCAGAGACATAGATTTTCACTTGCAACTTGCTTTAACATGTTTAACAGTGCATGAAATGTTGTCTAAAACAAAAAAGAATGATGCATTTTATAGCTGGATCAGGTTTTATAACATTCTGAATTGGACGTTGAAAATGAGCTTATCTCAGCCAGCAGAGAGGTCAAATCACAGTAATGCAAACTCAGTCAGAGACATAGATTTTCACTTGCAACTTGCTTTAACATGTTTAACAATGCATGAAATGTTGTCTAAAACAAAAAAGAATGATGCATTTTATAGCTGGATCAGGTTTTATTACATTCTGAATTGGACGTTGAAAATGAGCTTATCTCAGCCAGCAGAGAGGTCAAATCACAGTAATGCAAACTCAGTCAGAGACATAGATTTTCACTTGCAACTTGCTTTAACATGTTTAACAGTGCATGAAATGTTGTCTAAAACAAAAAAGAATGATGCATTTTATGGCTGGATCTGTTTTTATCACTTTCTGAATTGGACGTTGAAAATGAGCTTATCTCAGCCAGCAGAGAGGTCAAATCACAGTAATGCAAACTCAGTCAGAGACATAGATTTTCACTTGCAACTTGCTTTAACATGTTTAACAGTGCATGAAATGTTGTCTAAAACAAAAAAGAATGATGCATTTTACGGCTGGATCTGGTTTTATTACATTCTGAATTGGACGTTGAAAATGAGCTTATCTCAGCCAGCAGAGAGGTCAAATCACAGTAATGCAAACTCAGTCAGAGACATAGATTTTCACTTGCAACTTGCTTTAACATGTTTAACAATGCATGAAATGTTGTCTAAAACAAAAAAGAATGATGCATTTTATGGCTGGATCAGGTTTTATTACATTCTGAATTGGACGTTGAAAATGAGCTTATCTCAGCCAGCAGAGAGGTCAAATCACAGTAATGCAAACTCAGTCAGAGACATAGATTTTCACTTGCAACTTGCTTTAACATGTTTAACAGTGCATGAAATGTTGTCTAAAACAAAAAAGAATGATGCATTTTATGGCTGGATCTGTTTTTATCACTTTCTGAATTGGACGTTGAAAATGAGCTTATCTCAGCCAGCAGAGAGGTCAAATCACAGTAATGCAAACTCAGTCAGAGACATAGATTTTCACTTGCAACTTGCTTTAACATGTTTAACAGTGCATGAAATGTTGTCTAAAACAAAAAAGAATGATGCATTTTACGGCTGGATCTGGTTTTATTACATTCTGAATTGGACGTTGAAAATGAGCTTATCTCAGCCAGCAGAGAGGTCAAATCACAGTAATGCAAACTCAGTCAGAGACATAGATTTTCACTTGCAACTTGCTTTAACATGTTTAACAGTGTATGAAATGTTGTCTAAAACAAAAAAGAATGATGCATTTTATGGCTGGATCTGTTTTTATCACTTTCTGAATTGGACGTTGAAAATGAGCTTATCTCAGCCAGCAGAGAGGTCAAATCACAGTAATGCAAACTCAGTCAGAGACATAGATTTTCACTTGCAACTTGCTTTAACATGTTTAACAGTGCATGAAATGTTGTCTAAAACAAAAAAGAATGATGCATTTTATGGCTGGATCTGGTTTTATTACATTCTGAATTGGACGTTGAAAATGAGCTTATCTCAGCCAGCAGAGAGGTCAAATCACAGTAATGCAAACTCAGTCAGAGACATAGATTTTCACTTGCAACTTGCTTTAACATGTTTAACAGTGCATGAAATGTTGTCTAAAACAAAAAAGAATGATGCATTTTATGGCTGGATCTGGTTTTATTACATTCTGAATTGGACGTTGAAAATGAGCTTATCTCAGCCAGCAGAGAGGTCAAATCACAGTAATGCAAACTCAGTCAGAGACATAGATTTTCACTTGCAACTTGCTTTAACATGTTTAACAGTGCATGAAATGTTGTCTAAAACAAAAAAGAATGATGCATTTTATAGCTGGATCAGGTTTTATTACATTCTGAATTGGACGTTGAAAATGAGCTTATCTCAGCCAGCAGAGAGGTCAAATCACAGTAATGCAAACTCAGTCAGAGACATAGATTTTCACTTGCAACTTGCTTTAACATGTTTAACAGTGCATGAAATGTTGTCTAAAACAAAAAAGAATGATGCATTTTATAGCTGGATCAGGTTTTATTACATTCTGAATTGGACGTTGAAAATGAGCTTATCTCAGCCAGCAGAGAGGTCAAATCACAGTAATGCAAACTCAGTCAGAGACATAGATTTTCACTTGCAACTTGCTTTAACATGTTTAACAGTGCATGAAATGTTGTCTAAAACAAAAAAGAATGATGCATTTTATAGCTGGATCTGGTTTTATTACATTCTGAATTGGACGTTGAAAATGAGCTTATCTCAGCCAGCAGAGAGGTCAAATCACAGTAATGCAAACTCAGTCAGAGACATAGATTTTCACTTGCAACTTGCTTTAACATGTTTAACAGTGCATGAAATGTTGTCTAAAACAAAAAAGAATGATGCATTTTATAGCTGGATCTGGTTTTATTACATTCTGAATTGGACGTTGAAAATGAGCTTATCTCAGCCAGCAGAGAGGTCAAATCACAGTAATGCAAACTCAGTCAGAGACATAGATTTTCACTTGCAACTTGCTTTAACATGTTTAACAGTGCATGAAATGTTGTCTAAAACAAAAAAGAATGATGCATTTTATGGCTGGATCTGGGTTTATTACATTCTGAATTGGACGTTGAAAATGAGCTTATCTCAGCCAGCAGAGAGGTCAAATCACAGTAATGCAAACTCAGTCAGAGACATAGATTTTCACTTGCTACTTGCTTTAACATGTTTAACAGTGCATGAAATGTTGTCTAAAACAAAAAAGAATGATGCATTTTATAGCTGGATCAGGTTTTATTACATTCTGAATTGGACGTTGAAAATGAGCTTATCTCAGCCAGCAGAGAGGTCAAATCACAGTAATGCAAACTTAGTCAGAGACATAGATTTTCACTTGCAACTTGCTTTAACATGTTTAACAGTGCATGAAATGTTGTCTAAAACAAAAAAGAATGATGCATTTTATGGCTGGATCTGGTTTTATTACATTCTGAATTGGACGTTGAAAATGAGCTTATCTCAGCCAGCAGAGAGGTCAAATCACAGTAATGCAAACTCAGTCAGAGACATAGATTTTCACTTGCAACTTGCTTTAACATGTTTAACAGTGCATGAAATGTTGTCTAAAACAAAAAAGAATGATGCATTTTATAGCTGGATCAGGTTTTATTACATTCTGAATTGGACGTTGAAAATGAGCTTATCTCAGCCAGCAGAGAGGTCAAATCACAGTAATGCAAACTCAGTCAGAGACATAGATTTTCACTTGCAACTTGCTTTAACATGTTTAACAGTGCATGAAATGTTGTCTAAAACAAAAAGAATGATGCATTTTATAGCTGGATCTGTTTTTATCACTTTCTGAATTGGACGTTGAAAATGAGCTTATCTCAGCCAGCAGAGAGGTCAAATCACAGAAATGCAAACTCAGTCAGAGACATAGATTTTCACTTGCAACTTGCTTTAACATGTTTAACAGTGCATGAAATGTTGTCTAAAACAAAAAAGAATGATGCATTTTATAGCTGGATCAGGTTTTATTACATTCTGAATTGGACGTTGAAAATGAGCTTATCTCAGCCAGCAGAGAGGTCAAATCACAGTAATGCAAACTCAGTCAGAGACATAGATTTTCACTTGCAACTTGCTTTAACATGTTTAACAGTGCATGAAATGTTGTCTAAAACAAAAAAGAATGATGCATTTTATGGCTGGATCTGTTTTTATCACTTTCTGAAATGGACGTTGAAAATGAGCTTATCTCAGCCAGCAGAGAGGTCAAATCACAGTAATGCAAACTCAGTCAGAGACATAGATTTTCACTTGCAACTTGCTTTAACATGTTTAACAGTGCATGAAATGTTGTCTAAAACAAAAAAGAATGATGCATTTTATAGCTGGATCAGGTTTTATTACATTCTGAATTGGACGTTGAAAATGAGCTTATCTCAGCCAGCAGAGAGGTCAAATCACAGTAATGCAAACTCAGTCAGAGACATAGATTTTCACTTGCAACTTGCTTTAACATGTTTAACAGTGCATGAAATGTTGTCTAAAACAAAAAAGAATTATGCATTTTATAGCTGGATCAGGTTTTATTACATTCTGAATTGGACGTTGAAAATGAGCTTATCTCAGCCAGCAGAGAGGTCAAATCACAGTAATGCAAACTCAGTCAGAGACATAGATTTTCACTTGCAACTTGCTTTAACATGTTTAACAGTGCATGAAATGTTGTCTAAAACAAAAAAGAATGATGCATTTTATGGCTGGATCAGGTTTTATTACATTCTGAATTGGACGTTGAAAATGAGCTTATCTCAGCCAGCAGAGAGGTCAAATCACAGTAATGCAAACTCAGTCAGAGACATAGATTTTCACTTGCAACTTGCTTTAACATGTTTAACAGTGCATGAAATGTTATCTAAAACAAAAAAGAATGATGCATTTTATAGCTGGATTAGGTTTTATTACATTCTGAATTGGACGTTGAAAATGAGCTTATCTCAGCCTGCAGAGAGGTCAAATCACAGTAATGCAAACTTAGTCAGAGACATAGATTTTCACTTGCAACTTGCTTTAACATGTTTAACAGTGCATGAAATGTTGTCTAAAACAAAAAAGAATGATGCATTTTATAGCTGGATCTGTTTTTATCACTTTCTGAATTGGACGTTGAAAATGAGCTTATCTCAGCCAGCAGAGAGGTCAAATCACAGTAATGCAAACTCAGTCAGAGACATAGATTTTCACTTGCAACTTGCTTTAACATGTTTAACAGTGCATGAAATGTTGTCTAAAACAAAAAAGAATGATGCATTTTATGGCTGGATCTGTTTTTATCACTTTCTGAAATGGACGTTGAAAATGAGCTTATCTCAGCCAGCAGAGAGGTCAAATCACAGTAATGCAAACTCAGTCAGAGACATAGATTTTCACTTGCAACTTGCTTTAACATGTTTAACAGTGCATGAAATGTTGTCTAAAACAAAAAAGAATGATGCATTTTATAGCTGGATCAGGTTTTATTACATTCTGAATTGGACGTTGAAAATGAGCTTATCTCAGCCAGCAGAGAGGTCAAATCACAGTAATGCAAACTTAGTCAGAGACATAGATTTTCACTTGCAACTTGCTTTAACATGTTTAACAGTGCATGAAATGTTGTCTAAAACAAAAAAGAATGATGCATTTTATAGCTGGATCAGGTTTTATTACATTCTGAATTGGACGTTGAAAATGAGCTTATCTCAGCCAGCAGAGAGGTCAAATCACAGTAATGCAAACTCAGTCAGAGACATAGATTTTCACTTGCAACTTGCTTTAACATGTTTAACAGTGCATGAAATGTTGTCTAAAACAAAAAAGAATGATGCATTTTATGGCTGGATCTGTTTTTATCACTTTCTGAATTGGACGTTGAAAATGAGCTTATCTCAGCCAGCAGAGAGGTCAAATCACAGTAATGCAAACTCAGTCAGAGACATAGATTTTCACTTGCAACTTGCTTTAACATGTTTAACAGTGCATGAAATGTTGTCTAAAACAAAAAAGAATGATGCATTTTATGGCTGGATCTGGTTTTATCACTTTCTGAATTGGACGTTGAAAATGAGCTTATCTCAGCCAGCAGAGAGGTCAAATCACAGTAATGCAAACTCAGTCAGAGACATAGATTTTCACTTGCAACTTGCTATAACAAGTTTAACAATGCATGAAATGTTGTCTAAAACAAAAAAGAATGATGCATTTTATAGCTGGATCTGGTTTTATTACATTCTGAATTGGACGTTGAAAATGAGCTTATCTCAGCCAGCAGAGAGGTCAAATCACAGTAATGCAAACTTAGTCAGAGACATAGATTTTCACTTGCAACTTGCTTTAACATGTTTAACAGTGCATGAAATGTTGTCTAAAACAAAAAAGAATGATGCATTTTATAGCTGGATCAGGTTTTATTACATTCTGAATTGGACGTTGAAAATGAGCTTATCTCAGCCAGCAGAGAGGTCAAATCACAGTAATGCAAACTCAGTCAGAGACATAGATTTTCACTTGCAACTTGCTTTAACATGTTTAACAGTGCATGAAATGTTGTCTAAAACAAAAAAGAATGATGCATTTTATGGCTGGATCTGTTTTTATCACTTTCTGAATTGGACGTTGAAAATGAGCTTATCTCAGCCAGCAGAGAGGTCAAATCACAGTAATGCAAACTCAGTCAGAGACATAGATTTTCACTTGCAACTTGCTTTAACATGTTTAACAGTGCATGAAATGTTGTCTAAAACAAAAAAGAATGATGCATTTTATGGCTGGATCTGGTTTTATCACTTTCTGAATTGGACGTTGAAAATGAGCTTATCTCAGCCAGCAGAGAGGTCAAATCACAGTAATGCAAACTCAGTCAGAGACATAGATTTTCACTTGCAACTTGCTATAACAAGTTTAACAATGCATGAAATGTTGTCTAAAACAAAAAAGAATGATGCATTTTATAGCTGGATCTGGTTTTATTACATTCTGAATTGGACGTTGAAAATGAGCTTATCTCAGCCAGCAGAGAGGTCAAATCACAGTAATGCAAACTTAGTCAGAGACATAGATTTTCACTTGCAACTTGCTTTAACATGTTTAACAGTGCATGAAATGTTGTCTAAATTAAAAAAGAATGATGCATTTTATGGCTGGATCTGGTTTTATCACTTTCTGAAATGGACGTTGAAAATGAGCTTATCTCAGCCAGCAGAGAGGTCAAATCACAGTAATGCAAACTCAGTCAGAGACATAGATTTTCACTTGCAACTTGCTTTAACATGTTTAACAGTGCATGAAATGTTGTCTAAAACAAAAAAGAATGATGCATTTTATAGCTGGATCAGGTTTTATTACATTCTGAATTGGACGTTGAAAATGAGCTTATCTCAGCCAGCAGAGAGGTCAAATCACAGTAATGCAAACTCAGTCAGAGACATAGATTTTCACTTGCAACTTGCTTTAACATGTTTAACAGTGCATGAAATGTTGTCTAAAACAAAAAAGAATGATGCATTTTATGGCTGGATCTGGGTTTATTACATTCTGAATTGGACGTTGAAAATGAGCTTATCTCAGCCAGCAGAGAGGTCAAATCACAGTAATGCAAACTCAGTCAGAGACATAGATTTTCACTTGCTACTTGCTTTAACATGTTTAACAGTGCATGAAATGTTGTCTAAAACAAAAAAGAATGATGCATTTTATAGCTGGATCAGGTTTTATTACATTCTGAATTGGACGTTGAAAATGAGCTTATCTCAGCCAGCAGAGAGGTCAAATCACAGTAATGCAAACTTAGTCAGAGACATAGATTTTCACTTGCAACTTGCTTTAACATGTTTAACAGTGCATGAAATGTTGTCTAAAACAAAAAAGAATGATGCATTTTATAGCTGGATCAGGTTTTATTACATTCTGAATTGGACGTTGAAAATGAGCTTATCTCAGCCAGCAGAGAGGTCAAATCACAGTAATGCAAACTCAGTCAGAGACATAGATTTTCACTTGCAACTTGCTTTAACATGTTTAACAGTGCATGAAATGTTGTCTAAAACAAAAAAGAATGATGCATTTTATGGCTGGATCTGGTTTTATTACATTCTGAATTGGACGTTGAAAATGAGCTTATCTCAGCCAGCAGAGAGGTCAAATCACAGTAATGCAAACTCAGTCAGAGACATAGATTTTCACTTGCAACTTGCTATAACATGTTTAACAATGCATGAAATGTTGTCTAAAACAAAAAAGAATGATGCATTTTATAGCTGGATCTGGTTTTATTACATTCTGAATTGGACGTTGAAAATGAGCTTATCTCAGCCAGCAGAGAGGTCAAATCACAGTAATGCAAACTCAGTCAGAGACATAGATTTTCACTTGCAACTTGCTTTAACATGTTTAACAGTGCATGAAATGTTGTCTAAAACAAAAAAGAATGATGCATTTTATAGCTGGATCAGGTTTTATTACATTCTGAATTGGACGTTGAAAATGAGCTTATCTCAGCCAGCAGAGAGGTCAAATCACAGTAATGCAAACTTAGTCAGAGACATAGATTTTCACTTGCAACTTGCTTTAACATGTTTAACAGTGCATGAAATGTTGTCTAAAACAAAAAAGAATGATGCATTTTATAGCTGGATCAGGTTTTATTACATTCTGAATTGGACGTTGAAAATGAGCTTATCTCAGCCAGCAGAGAGGTCAAATCACAGTAATGCAAACTCAGTCAGAGACATAGATTTTCACTTGCAACTTGCTTTAACATGTTTAACAGTGCATGAAATGTTGTCTAAAACAAAAAAGAATGATGCATTTTATAGCTGGATCAGGTTTTATGACATTCTGAATTGGACGTTGAAAATGAGCTTATCTCAGCCAGCAGAGAGGTCAAATCACAGTAATGCAAACTCAGTCAGAGACATAGATTTTCACTTGCAACTTGCTTTAACATGTTTAACAGTGCATGAAATGTTGTCTAAAACAAAAAAGAATGATGCATTTTATGGCTGGATCTGTTTTTATCACTTTCTGAATTGGACGTTGAAAATGAGCTTATCTCAGCCAGCAGAGAGGTCAAATCACAGTAATGCAAACTCAGTCAGAGACATAGATTTTCACTTGCAACTTGCTTTAACATGTTTAACAGTGCATGAAATGTTGTCTAAAACAAAAAAGAATGATGCATTTTATGGCTGGATCTGGTTTTATTACATTCTGAATTGGACGTTGAAAATGAGCTTATCTCAGCCAGCAGAGAGGTCAAATCACAGTAATGCAAACTCAGTCAGAGACATAGATTTTCACTTGCAACTTGCTTTAACATGTTTAACAGTGCATGAAATGTTATCTAAAACAAAAAAGAATGATGCATTTTATAGCTGGATTAGGTTTTATTACATTCTGAATTGGACGTTGAAAATGAGCTCATCTCAGCCTGCAGAGAGGTCAAATCACAGTAATGCAAACTTAGTCAGAGACATAGATTTTCACTTGCAACTTGCTTTAACATGTTTAACAGTGCATGAAATGTTGTCTAAAACAAAAAAGAATGATGCATTTTATAGCTGGATCTGTTTTTATCACTTTCTGAATTGGACGTTGAAAATGAGCTTATCTCAGCCAGCAGAGAGGTCAAATCACAGTAATGCAAACTCAGTCAGAGACATAGATTTTCACTTGCAACTTGCTTTAACATGTTTAACAGTGCATGAAATGTTGTCTAAAACAAAAAAGAATGGTGCATTTTATAGCTGGATCAGGTTTTATTACATTCTGAATTGGACGTTGAAAATGAGCTTATCTCAGCAGCAGAGAGGTCAAATCACAGTAATGCAAACTCAGTCAGAGACATAGATTTTCACTTGCTACTTGCTTTAACATGTTTAACAGTGCATGAAATGTTGTCTAAAACAAAAAAGAATGATGCATTTTATAGCTGGATCAGGTTTTATTACATTCTGAATTGGACGTTGAAAATGAGCTTATCTCAGCCAGCAGAGAGGTCAAATCACAGTAATGCAAACTCAGTCAGAGACATAGATTTTCACTTGCAACTTGCTTTAACATGTTTAACAGTGCATGAAATGTTGTCTAAAACAAAAAAGAATGATGCATTTTATGGCTGGATCTGTTTTTATCACTTTCTGAAATGGACGTTGAAAATGAGCTTATCTCAGCCAGCAGAGAGGTCAAATCACAGTAATGCAAACTCAGTCAGAGACATAGATTTTCACTTGCAACTTGCTTTAACATGTTTAACAGTGCATGAAATGTTGTCTAAAACAAAAAAGAATGATGCATTTTATAGCTGGATCAGGTTTTATTACATTCTGAATTGGACGTTGAAAATGAGCTTATCTCAGCCAGCAGGGAGGTCAAATCACAGTAATGCAAACTCAGTCAGAGACATAGATTTTCACTTGCAACTTGCTTTAACATGTTTAACAGTGCATGAAATGTTGTCTAAAACAAAAAAGAATGATGCATTTTATGGCTGGATCTGGGTTTATTACATTCTGAATTGGACGTTGAAAATGAGCTTATCTCAGCCAGCAGAGAGGTCAAATCACAGTAATGCAAACTCAGTCAGAGACATAGATTTTCACTTGCTACTTGCTTTAACATGTTTAACAGTGCATGAAATGTTGTCTAAAACAAAAAAGAATGATGCATTTTATAGCTGGATCAGGTTTTATTACATTCTGAATTGGACGTTGAAAATGAGCTTATCTCAGCCAGCAGAGAGGTCAAATCACAGTAATGCAAACTCAGTCAGAGACATAGATTTTCACTTGCAACTTGCTTTAACATGTTTAACAGTGCATGAAATGTTGTCTAAAACAAAAAAGAATGATGCATTTTATAGCTGGATCAGGTTTTATTACATTCTGAATTGGACGTTGAAAATGAGCTTATCTCAGCCAGCAGAGAGGTCAAATCACAGTAATGCAAACTCAGTCAGAGACATAGATTTTCACTTGCAACTTGCTTTAACATGTTTAACAGTGCATGAAATGTTGTCTAAAACAAAAAAGAATGATGCATTTTATGGCTGGATCTGGTTTTATTACATTCTGAATTGGACGTTGAAAATGAGCTTATCTCAGCCAGCAGAGAGGTCAAATCACAGTAATGCAAACTCAGTCAGAGACATAGATTTTCACTTGCAACTTGCTATAACATGTTTAACAATGCATGAAATGTTGTCTAAAACAAAAAAGAATGATGCATTTTATAGCTGGATCTGGTTTTATTACATTCTGAATTGGACGTTGAAAATGAGCTTATCTCAGCCAGCAGAGAGGTCAAATCACAGTAATGCAAACTCAGTCAGAGACATAGATTTTCACTTGCAACTTGCTTTAACATGTTTAACAGTGCATGAAATGTTGTCTAAAACAAAAAAGAATGATGCATTTTATTGCTGGATCAGGTTTTATTACATTCTGAATTGGACGTTGAAAATGAGCTTATCTCAGCCAGCAGAGAGGTCAAATCACAGTAATGCAAACTTAGTCAGAGACATAGATTTTCACTTGCAACTTGCTTTAACATGTTTAACAGTGCATGAAATGTTGTCTAAAACAAAAAAGAATGATGCATTTTATAGCTGGATCAGGTTTTATTACATTCTGAATTGGACGTTGAAAATGAGCTTATCTCAGCCAGCAGAGAGGTCAAATCACAGTAATGCAAACTCAGTCAGAGACATAGATTTTCACTTGCAACTTGCTTTAACATGTTTAACAGTGCATGAAATGTTGTCTAAAACAAAAAAGAATGATGCATTTTATAGCTGGATCAGGTTTTATTACATTCTGAATTGGACGTTGAAAATGAGCTTATCTCAGCCAGCAGAGAGGTCAAATCACAGTAATGCAAACTCAGTCAGAGACATAGATTTTCACTTGCAACTTGCTTTAACGTTTAACAGTGCATGAAATGTTGTCTAAAACAAAAAAGAATGATGCATTTTATGGCTGGATCTGTTTTTATCACTTTCTGAATTGGACGTTGAAAATAAGCTTATCTCAGCCAGCAGAGAGGTCAAATCACAGTAATGCAAACTCAGTCAGAGACATAGATTTTCACTTGCAACTTGCTTTAACATGTTTAACAGTGCATGAAATGTTGTCTAAAACAAAAAAGAATGATGCATTTTATGGCTGGATCTGGTTTTATTACATTCTGAATTGGACGTTGAAAATGAGCTTATCTCAGCCAGCAGAGAGGTCAAATCACAGTAATGCAAACTCAGTCAGAGACATAGATTTTCACTTGCAACTTGCTTTAACATGTTTAACAGTGCATGAAATGTTGTCTAAAACAAAAAAGAATGATGCATTTTATGGCTGGATCTGGTTTTATTACATTCTGAATTGGACGTTGAAAATGAGCTTATCTCAGCCAGCAGAGAGGTCAAATCACAGTAATGCAAACTCAGTCAGAGACATAGATTTTCACTTGCAACTTGCTTTAACATGTTTAACAGTGCATGAAATGTTGTCTAAAACAAAAAAGAATGATGCATTTTATAGCTGGATATGGGTTTATTACATTCTGAATTGGACGTTGAAAATGAGCTTATCTCAGCCAGCAGAGAGGTCAAATCACAGTAATGCAAACTCAGTCAGAGACATAGATTTTCACTTGCAACTTGCTTTAACATGTTTAACAGTGCATGAAATGTTGTCTAAAACAAAAAAGAATGATGCATTTTATGGCTGGATCTGTTTTTATCACTTTCTGAATTGGACGTTGAAAATGAGCTTATCTCAGCCAGCAGAGAGGTCAAATCACAGTAATGCAAACTCAGTCAGAGACATAGATTTTCACTTGCAACTTGCTTTAACATGTTTAACAGTGCATGAAATGTTGTCTAAAACAAAAAAGAATGATGCATTTTACGGCTGGATCTGGTTTTATTACATTCTGAATTGGACGTTGAAAATGAGCTTATCTCAGCCAGCAGAGAGGTCAAATCACAGTAATGCAAACTCAGTCAGAGACATAGATTTTCACTTGCAACTTGCTTTAACATGTTTAACAGTGTATGAAATGTTGTCTAAAACAAAAAAGAATGATGCATTTTATGGCTGTATCTGTTTTTATCACATTCTGAATTGGACGTTGAAAATGAGCTTATCTCAGCCAGCAGAGAGGTCAAATCACAGTAATGCAAACTCAGTCAGAGACATAGATTTTCACTTGCAACTTGCTTTAACATGTTTAACAGTGCATGAAATGTTGTCTAAAACAAAAAAGAATGATGCATTTTATGGCTGGATCTGGTTTTATTACATTCTGAATTGGACGTTGAAAATGAGCTTATCTCAGCCAGCAGAGAGGTCAAATCACAGTAATGCAAACTCAGTCAGAGACATAGATTTTCACTTGCAACTTGCTTTAACATGTTTAACAGTGCATGAAATGTTGTCTAAAACAAAAAAGAATGATGCATTTTATGGCTGGATCAGGTTTTATTACATTCTGAATTGGACGTTGAAAATGAGCTTATCTCAGCCAGCAGAGAGGTCAAATCACAGTAATGCAAACTCAGTCAGAGACATAGATTTTCACTTGCAACTTGCTTTAACATGTTTAACAGTGCATGAAATGTTATCTAAAACAAAAAAGAATGATGCATTTTATAGCTGGATTAGGTTTTATTACATTCTGAATTGGACGTTGAAAATGAGCTCATCTCAGCCTGCAGAGAGGTCAAATCACAGTAATGCAAACTTAGTCAGAGACATAGATTTTCACTTGCAACTTGCTTTAACATGTTTAACAGTGCATGAAATGTTGTCTAAAACAAAAAAGAATGATGCATTTTATAGCTGGATCTGTTTTTATCACTTTCTGAATTGGACGTTGAAAATGAGCTTATCTCAGCCAGCAGAGAGGTCAAATCACAGTAATGCAAACTCAGTCAGAGACATAGATTTTCACTTGCAACTTGCTTTAACATGTTTAACAGTGCATGAAATGTTGTCTAAAACAAAAAAGAATGGTGCATTTTATAGCTGGATCAGGTTTTATTACATTCTGAATTGGACGTTGAAAATGAGCTTATCTCAGCAGCAGAGAGGTCAAATCACAGTAATGCAAACTCAGTCAGAGACATAGATTTTCACTTGCAACTTGCTTTAACATGTTTAACAGTGCATGAAATGTTGTCTAAAACAAAAAAGAATGATGCATTTTATGGCTGGATCTGTTTTTATCACTTTCTGAAATGGACGTTGAAAATGAGCTTATCTCAGCCAGCAGAGAGGTCAAATCACAGTAATGCAAACTCAGTCAGAGACATAGATTTTCACTTGCAACTTGCTTTAACATGTTTAACAGTGCATGAAATGTTGTCTAAAACAAAAAAGAATGATGCATTTTATAGCTGGATCTGGTTTTATTACATTCTGAATTGGACGTTGAAAATGAGCTTATCTCAGCCAGCAGAGAGGTCAAATCACAGTAATGCAAACTTAGTCAGAGACATAGATTTTCACTTGCAACTTGCTTTAACATGTTTAACAGTGCATGAAATGTTGTCTAAAACAAAAAAGAATGATGCATTTTATAGCTGGATCAGGTTTTATTACATTCTGAATTGGACGTTGAAAATGAGCTTATCTCAGCCAGCAGAGAGGTCAAATCACAGTAATGCAAACTCAGTCAGAGACATAGATTTTCACTTGCAACTTGCTTTAACATGTTTAACAGTGCATGAAATGTTGTCTAAAACAAAAAAGAATGATGCATTTTATGGCTGGATCTGTTTTTATCACTTTCTGAATTGGACGTTGAAAATGAGCTTATCTCAGCCAGCAGAGAGGTCAAATCACAGTAATGCAAACTCAGTCAGAGACATAGATTTTCACTTGCAACTTGCTTTAACATGTTTAACAGTGCATGAAATGTTGTCTAAAACAAAAAAGAATGATGCATTTTATGGCTGGATCTGGTTTTATTACATTCTGAATTGGACGTTGAAAATGAGCTTATCTCAGCCAGCAGAGAGGTCAAATCACAGTAATGCAAACTCAGTCAGAGACATAGATTTTCACTTGCAACTTGCTTTAACATGTTTAACAGTGCATGAAATGTTGTCTAAAACAAAAAAGAATGATGCATTTTATAGCTGGATCTGTTTTTATCACTTTCTGAATTGGACGTTGAAAATGAGCTTATCTCAGCCAGCAGAGAGGTCAAATCACAGTAATGCAAACTCAGTCAGAGACATAGATTTTCACTTGCATCTTGCTTTAACATGTTTAACAGTGCATGAAATGTTGTCTAAAACAAAAAAGAATGATGCATTTTATAGCTGGATCAGGTTTTATTACATTCTGAATTGGACGTTGAAAATGAGCTTATCTCAGCCAGCAGAGAGGTCAAATCACAGTAATGCAAACTCAGTCAGAGACATAGATTTTCACTTGCAACTTGCTTTAACATGTTTAACAGTGCATGAAATGTTGTCTAAAACAAAAAAGAATGATGCATTTTATGGCTGGATCTGTTTTTATCACTTTCTGAAATGGACGTTGAAAATGAGCTTATCTCAGCCAGCAGAGAGGTCAAATCACAGTAATGCAAACTCAGTCAGAGACATAGATTTTCACTTGCAACTTGCTTTAACATGTTTAACAGTGCATGAAATGTTGTCTAAAACAAAAAAGAATGATGCATTTTATAGCTGGATCAGGTTTTATTACATTCTGAATTGGACGTTGAAAATGAGCTTATCTCAGCCAGCAGGGAGGTCAAATCACAGTAATGCAAACTCAGTCAGAGACATAGATTTTCACTTGCAACTTGCTTTAACATGTTTAACAGTGCATGAAATGTTGTCTAAAACAAAAAAGAATGATGCATTTTATGGCTGGATCAGGTTTTATTACATTCTGAATTGGACGTTGAAAATGAGCTTATCTCAGCCAGCAGAGAGGTCAAATCACAGTAATGCAAACTCAGTCAGAGACATAGATTTTCACTTGCAACTTGCTTTAACATGTTTAACAGTGCATGAAATGTTGTCTAAAACAAAAAAGAATGATGCATTTTATAGCTGGATCAGGTTTTATTACATTCTGAATTGGACGTTGAAAATGAGCTTATCTCAGCCAGCAGAGAGGTCAAATCACAGTAATGCAAACTTAGTCAGAGACATAGATTTTCACTTGCAACTTGCTTTAACATGTTTAACAGTGCATGAAATGTTGTCTAAAACAAAAAAGAATGATGCATTTTATAGCTGGATCAGGTTTTATTACATTCTGAATTGGACGTTGAAAATGAGCTTATCTCAGCCAGCAGAGAGGTCAAATCACAGTAATGCAAACTCAGTCAGAGACATAGATTTTCACTTGCAACTTGCTTTAACATGTTTAACAGTGCATGAAATGTTGTCTAAAACAAAAAAGAATGATGCATTTTATAGCTGGATCTGGTTTTATTACATTCTGAATTGGACGTTGAAAATGAGCTTATCTCAGCCAGCAGAGAGGTCAAATCACAGTAATGCAAACTCAGTCAGAGACATAGATTTTCACTTGCAACTTGCTTTAACATGTTTAACAGTGCATGAAATGTTGTCTAAAACAAAAAAGAATGATGCATTTTATGGCTGGATCTGGGTTTATTACATTCTGAATTGGACGTTGAAAATGAGCTTATCTCAGCCAGCAGAGAGGTCAAATCACAGTAATGCAAACTCAGTCAGAGACATAGATTTTCACTTGCTACTTGCTTTAACATGTTTAACAGTGCATGAAATGTTGTCTAAAACAAAAAAGAATGATGCATTTTATAGCTGGATCAGGTTTTATTACATTCTGAATTGGACGTTGAAAATGAGCTTATCTCAGCCAGCAGAGAGGTCAAATCACAGTAATGCAAACTTAGTCAGAGACATAGATTTTCACTTGCAACTTGCTTTAACATGTTTAACAGTGCATGAAATGTTGTCTAAAACAAAAAAGAATGATGCATTTTATGGCTGGATCTGGTTTTATTACATTCTGAATTGGACGTTGAAAATGAGCTTATCTCAGCCAGCAGAGAGGTCAAATCACAGTAATGCAAACTCAGTCAGAGACATAGATTTTCACTTGCAACTTGCTTTAACATGTTTAACAGTGCATGAAATGTTGTCTAAAACAAAAAAGAATGATGCATTTTATAGCTGGATCAGGTTTTATTACATTCTGAATTGGACGTTGAAAATGAGCTTATCTCAGCCAGCAGAGAGGTCAAATCACAGTAATGCAAACTCAGTCAGAGACATAGATTTTCACTTGCAACTTGCTTTAACATGTTTAACAGTGCATGAAATGTTGTCTAAAACAAAAAAGAATGATGCATTTTATAGCTGGATCTGTTTTTATCACTTTCTGAATTGGACGTTGAAAATGAGCTTATCTCAGCCAGCAGAGAGGTCAAATCACAGTAATGCAAACTCAGTCAGAGACATAGATTTTCACTTGCATCTTGCTTTAACATGTTTAACAGTGCATGAAATGTTGTCTAAAACAAAAAAGAATGATGCATTTTATAGCTGGATCAGGTTTTATTACATTCTGAATTGGACGTTGAAAATGAGCTTATCTCAGCCAGCAGAGAGGTCAAATCACAGTAATGCAAACTCAGTCAGAGACATAGATTTTCACTTGCAACTTGCTTTAACATGTTTAACAGTGCATGAAATGTTGTCTAAAACAAAAAAGAATGATGCATTTTATGGCTGGATCTGTTTTTATCACTTTCTGAAATGGACGTTGAAAATGAGCTTATCTCAGCCAGCAGAGAGGTCAAATCACAGTAATGCAAACTCAGTCAGAGACATAGATTTTCACTTGCAACTTGCTTTAACATGTTTAACAGTGCATGAAATGTTGTCTAAAACAAAAAAGAATGATGCATTTTATAGCTGGATCAGGTTTTATTACATTCTGAATTGGACGTTGAAAATGAGCTTATCTCAGCCAGCAGGGAGGTCAAATCACAGTAATGCAAACTCAGTCAGAGACATAGATTTTCACTTGCAACTTGCTTTAACATGTTTAACAGTGCATGAAATGTTGTCTAAAACAAAAAAGAATGATGCATTTTATGGCTGGATCTGGGTTTATTACATTCTGAATTGGACGTTGAAAATGAGCTTATCTCAGCCAGCAGAGAGGTCAAATCACAGTAATGCAAACTCAGTCAGAGACATAGATTTTCACTTGCTACTTGCTTTAACATGTTTAACAGTGCATGAAATGTTGTCTAAAACAAAAAAGAATGATGCATTTTATAGCTGGATCAGGTTTTATTACATTCTGAATTGGACGTTGAAAATGAGCTTATCTCAGCCAGCAGAGAGGTCAAATCACAGTAATGCAAACTTAGTCAGAGACATAGATTTTCACTTGCAACTTGCTTTAACATGTTTAACAGTGCATGAAATGTTGTCTAAAACAAAAAAGAATGATGCATTTTATAGCTGGATCAGGTTTTATTACATTCTGAATTGGACGTTGAAAATGAGCTTATCTCAGCCAGCAGAGAGGTCAAATCACAGTAATGCAAACTCAGTCAGAGACATAGATTTTCACTTGCAACTTGCTTTAACATGTTTAACAGTGCATGAAATGTTGTCTAAAACAAAAAAGAATGATGCATTTTATGGCTGGATCTGGTTTTATTACATTCTGAATTGGACGTTGAAAATGAGCTTATCTCAGCCAGCAGAGAGGTCAAATCACAGTAATGCAAACTCAGTCAGAGACATAGATTTTCACTTGCAACTTGCTATAACATGTTTAACAATGCATGAAATGTTGTCTAAAACAAAAAAGAATGATGCATTTTATAGCTGGATCTGGTTTTATTACATTCTGAATTGGACGTTGAAAATGAGCTTATCTCAGCCAGCAGAGAGGTCAAATCACAGTAATGCAAACTCAGTCAGAGACATAGATTTTCACTTGCAACTTGCTTTAACATGTTTAACAGTGCATGAAATGTTGTCTAAAACAAAAAAGAATGATGCATTTTATAGCTGGATCAGGTTTTATTACATTCTGAATTGGACGTTGAAAATGAGCTTATCTCAGCCAGCAGAGAGGTCAAATCACAGTAATGCAAACTTAGTCAGAGACATAGATTTTCACTTGCAACTTGCTTTAACATGTTTAACAGTGCATGAAATGTTGTCTAAAACAAAAAAGAATGATGCATTTTATAGCTGGATCAGGTTTTATTACATTCTGAATTGGACGTTGAAAATGAGCTTATCTCAGCCAGCAGAGAGGTCAAATCACAGTAATGCAAACTCAGTCAGAGACATAGATTTTCACTTGCAACTTGCTTTAACATGTTTAACAGTGCATGAAATGTTGTCTAAAACAAAAAAGAATGATGCATTTTATAGCTGGATCAGGTTTTATTACATTCTGAATTGGACGTTGAAAATGAGCTTATCTCAGCCAGCAGAGAGGTCAAATCACAGTAATGCAAACTTAGTCAGAGACATAGATTTTCACTTGCAACTTGCTTTAACATGTTTAACAGTGCATGAAATGTTGTCTAAAACAAAAAAGAATGATGCATTTTATAGCTGGATCAGGTTTTATTACATTCTGAATTGGACGTTGAAAATGAGCTTATCTCAGCCAGCAGAGAGGTCAAATCACAGTAATGCAAACTCAGTCAGAGACATAGATTTTCACTTGCAACTTGCTTTAACATGTTTAACAGTGCATGAAATGTTGTCTAAAACAAAAAAGAATGATGCATTTTATGGCTGGATCTGGGTTTATTACATTCTGAATTGGACGTTGAAAATGAGCTTATCTCAGCCAGCAGAGAGGTCAAATCACAGTAATGCAAACTCAGTCAGAGACATAGATTTTCACTTGCTACTTGCTTTAACATGTTTAACAGTGCATGAAATGTTGTCTAAAACAAAAAAGAATGATGCATTTTATAGCTGGATCAGGTTTTATTACATTCTGAATTGGACGTTGAAAATGAGCTTATCTCAGCCAGCAGAGAGGTCAAATCACAGTAATGCAAACTTAGTCAGAGACATAGATTTTCACTTGCAACTTGCTTTAACATGTTTAACAGTGCATGAAATGTTGTCTAAAACAAAAAAGAATGATGCATTTTATGGCTGGATCTGGTTTTATTACATTCTGAATTGGACGTTGAAAATGAGCTTATCTCAGCCAGCAGAGAGGTCAAATCACAGTAATGCAAACTCAGTCAGAGACATAGATTTTCACTTGCAACTTGCTTTAACATGTTTAACAGTGCATGAAATGTTGTCTAAAACAAAAAAGAATGATGCATTTTATAGCTGGATCAGGTTTTATTACATTCTGAATTGGACGTTGAAAATGAGCTTATCTCAGCCAGCAGAGAGGTCAAATCACAGTAATGCAAACTCAGTCAGAGACATAGATTTTCACTTGCAACTTGCTTTAACATGTTTAACAGTGCATGAAATGTTGTCTAAAACAAAAAAGAATGATGCATTTTATAGCTGGATCTGTTTTTATCACTTTCTGAATTGGACGTTGAAAATGAGCTTATCTCAGCCAGCAGAGAGGTCAAATCACAGTAATGCAAACTCAGTCAGAGACATAGATTTTCACTTGCATCTTGCTTTAACATGTTTAACAGTGCATGAAATGTTGTCTAAAACAAAAAAGAATGATGCATTTTATAGCTGGATCAGGTTTTATTACATTCTGAATTGGACGTTGAAAATGAGCTTATCTCAGCCAGCAGAGAGGTCAAATCACAGTAATGCAAACTCAGTCAGAGACATAGATTTTCACTTGCAACTTGCTTTAACATGTTTAACAGTGCATGAAATGTTGTCTAAAACAAAAAAGAATGATGCATTTTATGGCTGGATCTGTTTTTATCACTTTCTGAAATGGACGTTGAAAATGAGCTTATCTCAGCCAGCAGAGAGGTCAAATCACAGTAATGCAAACTCAGTCAGAGACATAGATTTTCACTTGCAACTTGCTTTAACATGTTTAACAGTGCATGAAATGTTGTCTAAAACAAAAAAGAATGATGCATTTTATAGCTGGATCAGGTTTTATTACATTCTGAATTGGACGTTGAAAATGAGCTTATCTCAGCCAGCAGGGAGGTCAAATCACAGTAATGCAAACTCAGTCAGAGACATAGATTTTCACTTGCAACTTGCTTTAACATGTTTAACAGTGCATGAAATGTTGTCTAAAACAAAAAAGAATGATGCATTTTATGGCTGGATCTGGGTTTATTACATTCTGAATTGGACGTTGAAAATGAGCTTATCTCAGCCAGCAGAGAGGTCAAATCACAGTAATGCAAACTCAGTCAGAGACATAGATTTTCACTTGCTACTTGCTTTAACATGTTTAACAGTGCATGAAATGTTGTCTAAAACAAAAAAGAATGATGCATTTTATAGCTGGATCAGGTTTTATTACATTCTGAATTGGACGTTGAAAATGAGCTTATCTCAGCCAGCAGAGAGGTCAAATCACAGTAATGCAAACTTAGTCAGAGACATAGATTTTCACTTGCAACTTGCTTTAACATGTTTAACAGTGCATGAAATGTTGTCTAAAACAAAAAAGAATGATGCATTTTATAGCTGGATCAGGTTTTATTACATTCTGAATTGGACGTTGAAAATGAGCTTATCTCAGCCAGCAGAGAGGTCAAATCACAGTAATGCAAACTCAGTCAGAGACATAGATTTTCACTTGCAACTTGCTTTAACATGTTTAACAGTGCATGAAATGTTGTCTAAAACAAAAAAGAATGATGCATTTTATGGCTGGATCTGGTTTTATTACATTCTGAATTGGACGTTGAAAATGAGCTTATCTCAGCCAGCAGAGAGGTCAAATCACAGTAATGCAAACTCAGTCAGAGACATAGATTTTCACTTGCAACTTGCTATAACATGTTTAACAATGCATGAAATGTTGTCTAAAACAAAAAAGAATGATGCATTTTATAGCTGGATCTGGTTTTATTACATTCTGAATTGGACGTTGAAAATGAGCTTATCTCAGCCAGCAGAGAGGTCAAATCACAGTAATGCAAACTCAGTCAGAGACATAGATTTTCACTTGCAACTTGCTTTAACATGTTTAACAGTGCATGAAATGTTGTCTAAAACAAAAAAGAATGATGCATTTTATAGCTGGATCAGGTTTTATTACATTCTGAATTGGACGTTGAAAATGAGCTTATCTCAGCCAGCAGAGAGGTCAAATCACAGTAATGCAAACTTAGTCAGAGACATAGATTTTCACTTGCAACTTGCTTTAACATGTTTAACAGTGCATGAAATGTTGTCTAAAACAAAAAAGAATGATGCATTTTATAGCTGGATCAGGTTTTATTACATTCTGAATTGGACGTTGAAAATGAGCTTATCTCAGCCAGCAGAGAGGTCAAATCACAGTAATGCAAACTCAGTCAGAGACATAGATTTTCACTTGCAACTTGCTTTAACATGTTTAACAGTGCATGAAATGTTGTCTAAAACAAAAAAGAATGATGCATTTTATAGCTGGATCAGGTTTTATTACATTCTGAATTGGACGTTGAAAATGAGCTTATCTCAGCCAGCAGAGAGGTCAAATCACAGTAATGCAAACTCAGTCAGAGACATAGATTTTCACTTGCAACTTGCTTTAACATGTTTAACAGTGCATGAAATGTTGTCTAAAACAAAAAAGAATGATGCATTTTATAGCTGGATCAGGTTTTATTACATTCTGAATTGGACGTTGAAAATGAGCTTATCTCAGCCAGCAGAGAGGTCAAATCACAGTAATGCAAACTCAGTCAGAGACATAGATTTTCACTTGCAACTTGCTTTAACATGTTTAACAGTGCATGAAATGTTGTCTAAAACAAAAAAGAATGATGCATTTTATGGCTGGATCTGTTTTTATCACTTTCTGAATTGGACGTTGAAAATGAGCTTATCTCAGCCAGCAGAGAGGTCAAATCACAGTAATGCAAACTCAGTCAGAGACATAGATTTTCACTTGCAACTTGCTTTAACATGTTTAACAGTGCATGAAATGTTGTCTAAAACAAAAAAGAATGATGCATTTTATGGCTGGATCTGGTTTTATCACTTTCTGAATTGGACGTTGAAAATGAGCTTATCTCAGCCAGCAGAGAGGTCAAATCACAGTAATGCAAACTCAGTCAGAGACATAGATTTTCACTTGCAACTTGCTATAACAAGTTTAACAATGCATGAAATGTTGTCTAAAACAAAAAAGAATGATGCATTTTATAGCTGGATCTGGTTTTATTACATTCTGAATTGGACGTTGAAAATGAGCTTATCTCAGCCAGCAGAGAGGTCAAATCACAGTAATGCAAACTTAGTCAGAGACATAGATTTTCACTTGCAACTTGCTTTAACATGTTTAACAGTGCATGAAATGTTGTCTAAATTAAAAAAGAATGATGCATTTTATGGCTGGATCTGGTTTTATCACTTTCTGAAATGGACGTTGAAAATGAGCTTATCTCAGCCAGCAGAGAGGTCAAATCACAGTAATGCAAACTCAGTCAGAGACATAGATTTTCACTTGCAACTTGCTTTAACATGTTTAACAGTGCATGAAATGTTGTCTAAAACAAAAAAGAATGATGCATTTTATAGCTGGATCAGGTTTTATTACATTCTGAATTGGACGTTGAAAATGAGCTTATCTCAGCCAGCAGAGAGGTCAAATCACAGTAATGCAAACTCAGTCAGAGACATAGATTTTCACTTGCAACTTGCTTTAACATGTTTAACAGTGCATGAAATGTTGTCTAAAACAAAAAAGAATGATGCATTTTATAGCTGGATCAGGTTTTATTACATTCTGAATTGGACGTTGAAAATGAGCTTATCTCAGCCAGCAGAGAGGTCAAATCACAGTAATGCAAACTCAGTCAGAGACATAGATTTTCACTTGCAACTTGCTTTAACATGTTTAACAGTGCATGAAATGTTGTCTAAAACAAAAAAGAATGATGCATTTTATAGCTGGATCTGGTTTTATTACATTCTGAATTGGACGTTGAAAATGAGCTTATCTCAGCCAGCAGAGAGGTCAAATCACAGTAATGCAAACTCAGTCAGAGACATAGATTTTCACTTGCAACTTGCTTTAACATGTTTAACAGTGCATGAAATGTTGTCTAAAACAAAAAAGAATGATGCATTTTATGGCTGGATCTGGGTTTATTACATTCTGAATTGGACGTTGAAAATGAGCTTATCTCAGCCAGCAGAGAGGTCAAATCACAGTAATGCAAACTCAGTCAGAGACATAGATTTTCACTTGCTACTTGCTTTAACATGTTTAACAGTGCATGAAATGTTGTCTAAAACAAAAAAGAATGATGCATTTTATAGCTGGATCAGGTTTTATTACATTCTGAATTGGACGTTGAAAATGAGCTTATCTCAGCCAGCAGAGAGGTCAAATCACAGTAATGCAAACTTAGTCAGAGACATAGATTTTCACTTGCAACTTGCTTTAACATGTTTAACAGTGCATGAAATGTTGTCTAAAACAAAAAAGAATGATGCATTTTATGGCTGGATCTGGTTTTATTACATTCTGAATTGGACGTTGAAAATGAGCTTATCTCAGCCAGCAGAGAGGTCAAATCACAGTAATGCAAACTCAGTCAGAGACATAGATTTTCACTTGCAACTTGCTTTAACATGTTTAACAGTGCATGAAATGTTGTCTAAAACAAAAAAGAATGATGCATTTTATAGCTGGATCAGGTTTTATTACATTCTGAATTGGACGTTGAAAATGAGCTTATCTCAGCCAGCAGAGAGGTCAAATCACAGTAATGCAAACTCAGTCAGAGACATAGATTTTCACTTGCAACTTGCTTTAACATGTTTAACAGTGCATGAAATGTTGTCTAAAACAAAAAAGAATGATGCATTTTATAGCTGGATCTGTTTTTATCACTTTCTGAATTGGACGTTGAAAATGAGCTTATCTCAGCCAGCAGAGAGGTCAAATCACAGTAATGCAAACTCAGTCAGAGACATAGATTTTCACTTGCATCTTGCTTTAACATGTTTAACAGTGCATGAAATGTTGTCTAAAACAAAAAAGAATGATGCATTTTATAGCTGGATCAGGTTTTATTACATTCTGAATTGGACGTTGAAAATGAGCTTATCTCAGCCAGCAGAGACGTCAAATCACAGTAATGCAAACTCAGTCAGAGACATAGATTTTCACTTGCAACTTGCTTTAACATGTTTAACAGTGCATGAAATGTTGTCTAAAACAAAAAAGAATGATGCATTTTATGGCTGGATCTGTTTTTATCACTTTCTGAAATGGACGTTGAAAATGAGCTTATCTCAGCCAGCAGAGAGGTCAAATCACAGTAATGCAAACTCAGTCAGAGACATAGATTTTCACTTGCAACTTGCTTTAACATGTTTAACAGTGCATGAAATGTTGTCTAAAACAAAAAAGAATGATGCATTTTATAGCTGGATCAGGTTTTATTACATTCTGAATTGGACGTTGAAAATGAGCTTATCTCAGCCAGCAGGGAGGTCAAATCACAGTAATGCAAACTCAGTCAGAGACATAGATTTTCACTTGCAACTTGCTTTAACATGTTTAACAGTGCATGAAATGTTGTCTAAAACAAAAAAGAATGATGCATTTTATGGCTGGATCTGGGTTTATTACATTCTGAATTGGACGTTGAAAATGAGCTTATCTCAGCCAGCAGAGAGGTCAAATCACAGTAATGCAAACTCAGTCAGAGACATAGATTTTCACTTGCTACTTGCTTTAACATGTTTAACAGTGCATGAAATGTTGTCTAAAACAAAAAAGAATGATGCATTTTATAGCTGGATCAGGTTTTATTACATTCTGAATTGGACGTTGAAAATGAGCTTATCTCAGCCAGCAGAGAGGTCAAATCACAGTAATGCAAACTTAGTCAGAGACATAGATTTTCACTTGCAACTTGCTTTAACATGTTTAACAGTGCATGAAATGTTGTCTAAAACAAAAAAGAATGATGCATTTTATAGCTGGATCAGGTTTTATTACATTCTGAATTGGACGTTGAAAATGAGCTTATCTCAGCCAGCAGAGAGGTCAAATCACAGTAATGCAAACTCAGTCAGAGACATAGATTTTCACTTGCAACTTGCTTTAACATGTTTAACAGTGCATGAAATGTTGTCTAAAACAAAAAAGAATGATGCATTTTATAGCTGGATCAGGTTTTATTACATTCTGAATTGGACGTTGAAAATGAGCTTATCTCAGCCAGCAGAGAGGTCAAATCACAGTAATGCAAACTCAGTCAGAGACATAGATTTTCACTTGCAACTTGCTATAACATGTTTAACAATGCATGAAATGTTGTCTAAAACAAAAAAGAATGATGCATTTTATAGCTGGATCTGGTTTTATTACATTCTGAATTGGACGTTGAAAATGAGCTTATCTCAGCCAGCAGAGAGGTCAAATCACAGTAATGCAAACTCAGTCAGAGACATAGATTTTCACTTGCAACTTGCTTTAACATGTTTAACAGTGCATGAAATGTTGTCTAAAACAAAAAAGAATGATGCATTTTATAGCTGGATCAGGTTTTATTACATTCTGAATTGGACGTTGAAAATGAGCTTATCTCAGCCAGCAGAGAGGTCAAATCACAGTAATGCAAACTTAGTCAGAGACATAGATTTTCACTTGCAACTTGCTTTAACATGTTTAACAGTGCATGAAATGTTGTCTAAAACAAAAAAGAATGATGCATTTTATAGCTGGATCAGGTTTTATTACATTCTGAATTGGACGTTGAAAATGAGCTTATCTCAGCCAGCAGAGAGGTCAAATCACAGTAATGCAAACTCAGTCAGAGACATAGATTTTCACTTGCAACTTGCTTTAACATGTTTAACAGTGCATGAAATGTTGTCTAAAACAAAAAAGAATGATGCATTTTATAGCTGGATCAGGTTTTATTACATTCTGAATTGGACGTTGAAAATGAGCTTATCTCAGCCAGCAGAGAGGTCAATTCACAGTAATGCAAACTCAGTCAGAGACATAGATTTTCACTTGCAACTTGCTTTAACGTTTAACAGTGCATGAAATGTTGTCTAAAACAAAAAAGAATGATGCATTTTATGGCTGGATCTGTTTTTATCACTTTCTGAATTGGACGTTGAAAATGAGCTTATCTCAGCCAGCAGAGAGGTCAAATCACAGTAATGCAAACTCAGTCAGAGACATAGATTTTCACTTGCAACTTGCTTTAACATGTTTAACAGTGCATGAAATGTTGTCTAAAACAAAAAAGAATGATGCATTTTATGGCTGGATCTGGTTTTATTACATTCTGAATTGGACGTTGAAAATGAGCTTATCTCAGCCAGCAGAGAGGTCAAATCACAGTAATGCAAACTCAGTCAGAGACATAGATTTTCACTTGCAACTTGCTTTAACATGTTTAACAGTGCATGAAATGTTGTCTAAAACAAAAAAGAATGATGCATTTTATGGCTGGATCTGGTTTTATTACATTCTGAATTGGACGTTGAAAATGAGCTTATCTCAGCCAGCAGAGAGGTCAAATCACAGTAATGCAAACTCAGTCAGAGACATAGATTTTCACTTGCAACTTGCTTTAACATGTTTAACAGTGCATGAAATGTTGTCTAAAACAAAAAAGAATGATGCATTTTATAGCTGGATATGGGTTTATTACATTCTGAATTGGACGTTGAAAATGAGCTTATCTCAGCCAGCAGAGAGGTCAAATCACAGTAATGCAAACTCAGTCAGAGACATAGATTTTCACTTGCAACTTGCTTTAACATGTTTAACAGTGCATGAAATGTTGTCTAAAACAAAAAAGAATGATGCATTTTATAGCTGGATATGGGTTTATTACATTCTGAATTGGACGTTGAAAATGAGCTTATCTCAGCCAGCAGAGAGGTCAAATCACAGTAATGCAAACTCAGTCAGAGACATAGATTTTCACTTGCAACTTGCTTTAACATGTTTAACAGTGCATGAAATGTTGTCTAAAACAAAAAAGAATGATGCATTTTACGGCTGGATCTGGTTTTATTACATTCTGAATTGGACGTTGAAAATGAGCTTATCTCAGCCAGCAGAGAGGTCAAATCACAGTAATGCAAACTCAGTCAGAGACATAGATTTTCACTTGCAACTTGCTTTAACATGTTTAACAGTGTATGAAATGTTGTCTAAAACAAAAAAGAATGATGCATTTTATGGCTGGATCTGTTTTTATCACATTCTGAATTGGACGTTGAAAATGAGCTTATCTCAGCCAGCAGAGAGGTCAAATCACAGTAATGCAAACTCAGTCAGAGACATAGATTTTCACTTGCAACTTGCTTTAACATGTTTAACAGTGCATGAAATGTTGTCTAAAACAAAAAAGAATGATGCATTTTATGGCTGGATCTGGTTTTATTACATTCTGAATTGGACGTTGAAAATGAGCTTATCTCAGCCAGCAGAGAGGTCAAATCACAGTAATGCAAACTCAGTCAGAGACATAGATTTTCACTTGCAACTTGCTTTAACATGTTTAACAGTGCATGAAATGTTGTCTAAAACAAAAAAGAATGATGCATTTTATGGCTGGATCTGGTTTTATTACATTCTGAATTGGACGTTGAAAATGAGCTTATCTCAGCCAGCAGAGAGGTCAAATCACAGTAATGCAAACTCAGTCAGAGACATAGATTTTCACTTGCAACTTGCTTTAACATGTTTAACAGTGCATGAAATGTTGTCTAAAACAAAAAAGAATGATGCATTTTATGGCTGGATCTGGTTTTATTACATTCTGAATTGGACGTTGAAAATGAGCTTATCTCAGCCAGCAGAGAGGTCAAATCACAGTAATGCAAACTCAGTCAGAGACATAGATTTTCACTTGCTATTTGCTTTAACATGTTTAACAGTGCATGAAATGTTGTCTAAAACAAAAAAGAATGATGCATTTTATAGCTGGATCAGGTTTTATGACATTCTGAATTGGACGTTGAAAATGAGCTTATCTCAGCCAGCAGAGAGGTCAAATCACAGTAATGCAAACTTAGTCAGAGACATAGATTTTCACTTGCAACTTGCTTTAACATGTTTAACAGTGCATGAAATGTTGTCTAAATTAAAAAAGAATGATGCATTTTATGGCTGGATCTGGTTTTATCACTTTCTGAAATGGACGTTAAAAATGAGCTTATCTCAGCCAGCAGAGAGGTCAAATCACAGTAATGCAAACTCAGTCAGAGACATAGATTTTCACTTGCAACTTGCTTTAACATGTTTAACAGTGCATGAAATGTTGTCTAAAACAAAAAAGAATGATGCATTTTATAGCTGGATCAGGTTTTATTACATTCTGAATTGGACGTTGAAAGTGAGCTTATCTCAGCCAGCAGAGAGGTCAAATCACAGTAATGCAAACTCAGTCAGAGACATAGATTTTCACTTGCAACTTGCTTTAACATGTTTAACAGTGCATGAAATGTTGTCTAAAACAAAAAAGAATGATGCATTTTATGGCTGGATCTGTTTTTATCACTTTCTGAATTGGACGTTGAAAATGAGCTTATCTCAGCCAGCAGAGAGGTCAAATCACAGTAATGCAAACTCAGTCAGAGACATAGATTTTCACTTGCAACTTGCTTTAACATGTTTAACAGTGCATGAAATGTTGTCTAAAACAAAAAAGAATGATGCATTTTATGGCTGGATCTGGTTTTATTACATTCTGAATTGGACGTTGAAAATGAGCTTATCTCAGCCAGCAGAGAGGTCAAATCACAGTAATGCAAACTCAGTCAGAGACATAGATTTTCACTTGCAACTTGCTTTAACATGTTTAACAGTGCATGAAATGTTGTCTAAAACAAAAAAGAATGATGCATTTTATGGCTGGATCTGGTTTTATTACATTCTGAATTGGACGTTGAAAATGAGCTTATCTCAGCCAGCAGAGAGGTCAAATCACAGTAATGCAAACTCAGTCAGAGACATAGATTTTCACTTGCAACTTGCTTTAACATGTTTAACAGTGCATGAAATGTTGTCTAAAACAAAAAAGAATGATGCATTTTATGGCTGGATCTGGTTTTATTACATTCTGAATTGGACGTTGAAAATGAGCTTATCTCAGCCAGCAGAGAGGTCAAATCACAGTAATGCAAACTCAGTCAGAGACATAGATTTTCACTTGCTATTTGCTTTAACATGTTTAACAGTGCATGAAATGTTGTCTAAAACAAAAAAGAATGATGCATTTTATAGCTGGATCAGGTTTTATGACATTCTGAATTGGACGTTGAAAATGAGCTTATCTCAGCCAGCAGAGAGGTCAAATCACAGTAATGCAAACTTAGTCAGAGACATAGATTTTCACTTGCAACTTGCTTTAACATGTTTAACAGTGCATGAAATGTTGTCTAAATTAAAAAAGAATGATGCATTTTATGGCTGGATCTGGTTTTATCACTTTCTGAAATGGACGTTGAAAATGAGCTTATCTCAGCCAGCAGAGAGGTCAAATCACAGTAATGCAAACTCAGTCAGAGACATAGATTTTCACTTGCAACTTGCTTTAACATGTTTAACAGTGCATGAAATGTTGTCTAAAACAAAAAAGAATGATGCATTTTATAGCTGGATCAGGTTTTATTACATTCTGAATTGGACGTTGAAAGTGAGCTTATCTCAGCCAGCAGAGAGGTCAAATCACAGTAATGCAAACTCAGTCAGAGACATAGATTTTCACTTGCAACTTGCTTTAACATGTTTAACAGTGCATGAAATGTTGTCTAAAACAAAAAAGAATGGTGCATTTTATAGCTGGATCAGGTTTTATTACATTCTGAATTGGACGTTGAAAATGAGCTTATCTCAACAGCAGAGAGGTCAAATCACAGTAATGCAAACTCAGTCAGAGACATAGATTTTCACTTGCAACTTGCTTTAACATGTTTAACAGTGCATGAAATGTTGTCTAAAACAAAAAAGAATGATGCATTTTATGGCTGGATCTGGGTTTATTACATTCTGAATTGGACGTTGAAAATGAGCTTATCTCAGCCAGCAGAGAGGTCAAATCACAGTAATGCAAACTCAGTCAGAGACATAGATTTTCACTTGCTACTTGCTTTAACATGTTTAACAGTGCATGAAATGTTGTCTAAAACAAAAAAGAATGATGCATTTTATAGCTGGATATGGGTTTATTACATTCTGAATTGGACGTTGAAAATGAGCTTATCTCAGCCAGCAGAGAGGTCAAATCACAGTAATGCAAACTCAGTCAGAGACATAGATTTTCACTTGCAACTTGCTTTAACATGTTTAACAGTGCATGAAATGTTGTCTAAAACAAAAAAGAATGATGCATTTTACGGCTGGATCTGGTTTTATTACATTCTGAATTGGACGTTGAAAATGAGCTTATCTCAGCCAGCAGAGAGGTCAAATCACAGTAATGCAAACTCAGTCAGAGACATAGATTTTCACTTGCAACTTGCTTTAACATGTTTAACAGTGTATGAAATGTTGTCTAAAACAAAAAAGAATGATGCATTTTATGGCTGGATCTGTTTTTATCACATTCTGAATTGGACGTTGAAAATGAGCTTATCTCAGCCAGCAGAGAGGTCAAATCACAGTAATGCAAACTCAGTCAGAGACATAGATTTTCACTTGCAACTTGCTTTAACATGTTTAACAGTGCATGAAATGTTGTCTAAAACAAAAAAGAATGATGCATTTTATGGCTGGATCTGGTTTTATTACATTCTGAATTGGACGTTGAAAATGAGCTTATCTCAGCCAGCAGAGAGGTCAAATCACAGTAATGCAAACTCAGTCAGAGACATAGATTTTCACTTGCAACTTGCTTTAACATGTTTAACAGTGCATGAAATGTTGTCTAAAACAAAAAAGAATGATGCATTTTATGGCTGGATCTGGTTTTATTACATTCTGAATTGGACGTTGAAAATGAGCTTATCTCAGCCAGCAGAGAGGTCAAATCACAGTAATGCAAACTCAGTCAGAGACATAGATTTTCACTTGCAACTTGCTTTAACATGTTTAACAGTGCATGAAATGTTGTCTAAAACAAAAAAGAATGATGCATTTTATGGCTGGATCTGGTTTTATTACATTCTGAATTGGACGTTGAAAATGAGCTTATCTCAGCCAGCAGAGAGGTCAAATCACAGTAATGCAAACTCAGTCAGAGACATAGATTTTCACTTGCTATTTGCTTTAACATGTTTAACAGTGCATGAAATGTTGTCTAAAACAAAAAAGAATGATGCATTTTATAGCTGGATCAGGTTTTATGACATTCTGAATTGGACGTTGAAAATGAGCTTATCTCAGCCAGCAGAGAGGTCAAATCACAGTAATGCAAACTTAGTCAGAGACATAGATTTTCACTTGCAACTTGCTTTAACATGTTTAACAGTGCATGAAATGTTGTCTAAATTAAAAAAGAATGATGCATTTTATGGCTGGATCTGGTTTTATCACTTTCTGAAATGGACGTTGAAAATGAGCTTATCTCAGCCAGCAGAGAGGTCAAATCACAGTAATGCAAACTCAGTCAGAGACATAGATTTTCACTTGCAACTTGCTTTAACATGTTTAACAGTGCATGAAATGTTGTCTAAAACAAAAAAGAATGATGCATTTTATAGCTGGATCAGGTTTTATTACATTCTGAATTGGACGTTGAAAGTGAGCTTATCTCAGCCAGCAGAGAGGTCAAATCACAGTAATGCAAACTCAGTCAGAGACATAGATTTTCACTTGCAACTTGCTTTAACATGTTTAACAGTGCATGAAATGTTGTCTAAAACAAAAAAGAATGATGCATTTTATGGCTGGATCTGTTTTTATCACTTTCTGAATTGGACGTTGAAAATGAGCTTATCTCAGCCAGCAGAGAGGTCAAATCACAGTAATGCAAACTCAGTCAGAGACATAGATTTTCACTTGCAACTTGCTTTAACATGTTTAACAGTGCATGAAATGTTGTCTAAAACAAAAAAGAATGATGCATTTTATGGCTGGATCTGGTTTTATTACATTCTGAATTGGACGTTGAAAATGAGCTTATCTCAGCCAGCAGAGAGGTCAAATCACAGTAATGCAAACTCAGTCAGAGACATAGATTTTCACTTGCAACTTGCTTTAACATGTTTAACAGTGCATGAAATGTTGTCTAAAACAAAAAAGAATGATGCATTTTATGGCTGGATCTGGTTTTATTACATTCTGAATTGGACGTTGAAAATGAGCTTATCTCAGCCAGCAGAGAGGTCAAATCACAGTAATGCAAACTCAGTCAGAGACATAGATTTTCACTTGCAACTTGCTTTAACATGTTTAACAGTGCATGAAATGTTGTCTAAAACAAAAAAGAATGATGCATTTTATGGCTGGATCTGGTTTTATTACATTCTGAATTGGACGTTGAAAATGAGCTTATCTCAGCCAGCAGAGAGGTCAAATCACAGTAATGCAAACTCAGTCAGAGACATAGATTTTCACTTGCTATTTGCTTTAACATGTTTAACAGTGCATGAAATGTTGTCTAAAACAAAAAAGAATGATGCATTTTATAGCTGGATCAGGTTTTATGACATTCTGAATTGGACGTTGAAAATGAGCTTATCTCAGCCAGCAGAGAGGTCAAATCACAGTAATGCAAACTTAGTCAGAGACATAGATTTTCACTTGCAACTTGCTTTAACATGTTTAACAGTGCATGAAATGTTGTCTAAATTAAAAAAGAATGATGCATTTTATGGCTGGATCTGGTTTTATCACTTTCTGAAATGGACGTTGAAAATGAGCTTATCTCAGCCAGCAGAGAGGTCAAATCACAGTAATGCAAACTCAGTCAGAGACATAGATTTTCACTTGCAACTTGCTTTAACATGTTTAACAGTGCATGAAATGTTGTCTAAAACAAAAAAGAATGATGCATTTTATAGCTGGATCAGGTTTTATTACATTCTGAATTGGACGTTGAAAGTGAGCTTATCTCAGCCAGCAGAGAGGTCAAATCACAGTAATGCAAACTCAGTCAGAGACATAGATTTTCACTTGCAACTTGCTTTAACATGTTTAACAGTGCATGAAATGTTGTCTAAAACAAAAAAGAATGGTGCATTTTATAGCTGGATCAGGTTTTATTACATTCTGAATTGGACGTTGAAAATGAGCTTATCTCAGCAGCAGAGAGGTCAAATCACAGTAATGCAAACTCAGTCAGAGACATAGATTTTCACTTGCAACTTGCTTTAACATGTTTAACAGTGCATGAAATGTTGTCTAAAACAAAAAAGAATGATGCATTTTATGGCTGGATCTGGGTTTATTACATTCTGAATTGGACGTTGAAAATGAGCTTATCTCAGCCAGCAGAGAGGTCAAATCACAGTAATGCAAACTCAGTCAGAGACATAGCTTTTCACTTGCTACTTGCTTTAACATGTTTAACAGTGCATGAAATGTTGTCTAAAACAAAAAAGAATGATGCATTTTATAGCTGGATCAGGTTTTATTACATTCTGAATTGGACGTTGAAAATGAGCTTATCTCAGCCAGCAGAGAGGTCAAATCACAGTAATGCAAACTTAGTCAGAGACATAGATTTTCACTTGCAACTTGCTTTAACATGTTTAACAGTGCATGAAATGTTGTCTAAAAACAAAAAAGAATGATGCATTTTATGGCTGGATCTGGTTTTATTACATTCTGAATTGGACGTTGAAAATGAGCTTATCTCAGCCAGCAGAGAGGTCAAATCACAGTAATGCAAACTCAGTCAGAGACATAGATTTTCACTTGCAACTTGCTTTAACATGTTTACCAGTGCATGAAATGTTGTCTAAAACAAAAAAGAATGATGCATTTTATAGCTGGATCAGGTTTTATTACATTCTGAATTGGACGTTGAAAATGAGCTTATCTCAGCCAGCAGAGAGGTCAAATCACAGTAATGCAAACTCAGTCAGAGACATAGATTTTCACTTGCAACTTGCTTTAACATGTTTAACAGTGCATGAAATGTTGTCTAAAACAAAAAAGAATGATGCATTTTTTAGCTGGATCTGTTTTTATCACTTTCTGAATTGGACGTTGAAAATGAGCTTATCTCAGCCAGCAGAGAGGTCAAATCACAGTAATGCAAACTCAGTCAGAGACATAGATTTTCACTTGCATCTTGCTTTAACATGTTTAACAGTGCATGAAATGTTGTCTAAAACAAAAAAGAATGATGCATTTTATAGCTGGATCAGGTTTTATTACATTCTGAATTGGACGTTGAAAATGAGCTTATCTCAGCCAGCAGAGAGGTCAAATCACAGTAATGCAAACTCAGTCAGAGACATAGATTTTCACTTGCAACTTGCTTTAACATGTTTAACAGTGCATGAAATGTTGTCTAAAACAAAAAAGAATGATGCATTTTATGGCTGGATCTGTTTTTATCACTTTCTGAAATGGACGTTGAAAATGAGCTTATCTCAGCCAGCAGAGAGGTCAAATCACAGTAATGCAAACTCAGTCAGAGACATAGATTTTCACTTGCAACTTGCTTTAACATGTTTAACAGTGCATGAAATGTTGTCTAAAACAAAAAAGAATGATGCATTTTATAGCTGGATCAGGTTTTATTACATTCTGAATTGGACGTTGAAAATGAGCTTATCTCAGCCAGCAGAGAGGTCAAATCACAGTAATGCAAACTTAGTCAGAGACATAGATTTTCACTTGCAACTTGCTTTAACATGTTTAACAGTGCATGAAATGTTGTCTAAATTAAAAAAGAATGATGCATTTTATGGCTGGATCTAGTTTTATCACTTTCTGAAATGGACGTTGAAAATGAGCTTATCTCAGCCAGCAGAGAGGTCAAATCACAGTAATGCAAACTCAGTCAGAGACATAGATTTTCACTTGCAACTTGCTTTAACATGTTTAACAGTGCATGAAATGTTGTCTAAAACAAAAAAGAATGATGCATTTTATAGCTGGATCAGGTTTTATTACATTCTGAATTGGACGTTGAAAATGAGCTTATCTCAGCCAGCAGAGAGGTCAAATCACAGTAATGCAAACTCAGTCAGAGACATAGATTTTCACTTGCAACTTGCTTTAACATGTTTAACAGTGCATGAAATGTTGTCTAAAACAAAAAAGAATGATGCATTTTATGGCTGGATCTGGTTTTATTACATTCTGAATTGGACGTTGAAAATGAGCTTATCTCAGCCAGCAGAGAGGTCAAATCACAGTAATGCAAACTCAGTCAGAGACATAGATTTTCACTTGCAACTTGCTTTAACATGTTTACCAGTGCATGAAATGTTGTCTAAAACAAAAAAGAATGATGCATTTTATAGCTGGATCAGGTTTTATTACATTCTGAATTGGACGTTGAAAATGAGCTTATCTCAGCCAGCAGAGAGGTCAAATCACAGTAATGCAAACTCAGTCAGAGACATAGATTTTCACTTGCAACTTGCTTTAACATGTTTAACAGTGCATGAAATGTTGTCTAAAACAAAAAAGAATGATGCATTTTTTAGCTGGATCTGTTTTTATCACTTTCTGAATTGGACGTTGAAAATGAGCTTATCTCAGCCAGCAGAGAGGTCAAATCACAGTAATGCAAACTCAGTCAGAGACATAGATTTTCACTTGCATCTTGCTTTAACATGTTTAACAGTGCATGAAATGTTGTCTAAAACAAAAAAGAATGATGCATTTTATAGCTGGATCAGGTTTTATTACATTCTGAATTGGACGTTGAAAATGAGCTTATCTCAGCCAGCAGAGAGGTCAAATCACAGTAATGCAAACTTAGTCAGAGACATAGATTTTCACTTGCAACTTGCTTTAACATGTTTAACAGTGCATGAAATGTTGTCTAAATTAAAAAAGAATGATGCATTTTATGGCTGGATCTAGTTTTATCACTTTCTGAAATGGACGTTGAAAATGAGCTTATCTCAGCCAGCAGAGAGGTCAAATCACAGTAATGCAAACTCAGTCAGAGACATATATTTTCACTTGCAACTTGCTTTAACATGTTTAACAGTGCATGAAATGTTGTCTAAAACAAAAAAGAATGATGCATTTTATAGCTGGATCAGGTTTTATTACATTCTGAATTGGACGTTGAAAATGAGCTTATCTCAGCCAGCAGAGAGGTCAAATCACAGTAATGCAAACTCAGTCAGAGACATAGATTTTCACTTGCAACTTGCTTTAACATGTTTAACAGTGCATGAAATGTTGTCTAAAACAAAAAAAGAATGATGCATTTTATGGCTGGATCTGTTTTTATCACTTTCTGAATTGGACGTTGAAAATGAGCTTATCTCAGCCAGCAGAGAGGTCAAATCACAGTAATGCAAACTCAGTCAGAGACATAGATTTTCACTTGCAACTTGCTTTAACATGTTTAACAGTGCATGAAATGTTGTCTAAAACAAAAAAGAATGATGCATTTTACGGCTGGATCTGGTTTTATTACATTCTGAATTGGACGTTGAAAATGAGCTTATCTCAGCCAGCAGAGAGGTCAAATCACAGTAATGCAAACTCAGTCAGAGACATAGATTTTCACTTGCAACTTGCTTTAACATGTTTAACAGTGCATGAAATGTTGTCTAAAACAAAAAAAGAATGATGCATTTTATGGCTGGATCTGTTTTTATCACTTTCTGAATTGGACGTTGAAAATGAGCTTATCTCAGCCAGCAGAGAGGTCAAATCACAGTAATGCAAACTCAGTCAGAGACATAGATTTTCACTTGCAACTTGCTTTAACATGTTTAACAGTGCATGAAATGTTGTCTAAAACAAAAAAGAATGATGCATTTTATGGCTGGATCTGGTTTTATCACTTTCTGAATTGGACGTTGAAAATGAGCTTATCTCAGCCAGCAGAGAGGTCAAATCACAGTAATGCAAACTTAGTCAGAGACATAGATTTTCACTTGCAACTTGCTTTAACATGTTTAACAGTGCATGAAATGTTGTCTAAAACAAAAAAGAATGATGCATTTTATAGCTGGATCTGGTTTTATTACATTCTGAATTGGACGTTGAAAATGAGCTTATCTCAGCCAGCAGAGAGGTCAAATCACAGTAATGCAAACTCAGTCAGAGACATAGATTTTCACTTGCAACTTGCTTTAACATGTTTAACAGTGCATGAAATGTTGTCTAAAACAAAAAAGAATGATGCATTTTATGGCTGGATCTGGGTTTATTACATTCTGAATTGGACGTTGAAAATGAGCTTATCTCAGCCAGCAGAGAGGTCAAATCACAGTAATGCAAACTCAGTCAGAGACATAGATTTTCACTTGCAACTTGCTTTAACATGTTTAACAGTGCATGAAATGTTGTCTAAAACAAAAAAGAATGATGCATTTTATAGCTGGATCAGGTTTTATTACATTCTGAATTGGACGTTGAAAATGAGCTTATCTCAGCCAGCAGAGAGGTCAAATCACAGTAATGCAAACTCAGTCAGAGACATAGATTTTCACTTGCAACTTGCTTTAACATGTTTAACAGTGCATGAAATGTTGTCTAAAACAAAAAAGAATGATGCATTTTATAGCTGGATCTGTTTTTATCACTTTCTGAATTGGACGTTGAAAATGAGCTTATCTCAGCCAGCAGAGAGGTCAAATCACAGTAATGCAAACTCAGTCAGAGACATAGATTTTCACTTGCATCTTGCTTTAACATGTTTAACAGTGCATGAAATGTTGTCTAAAACAAAAAAGAATGATGCATTTTATAGCTGGATCAGGTTTTATTACATTCTGAATTGGACGTTGAAAATGAGCTTATCTCAGCCAGCAGAGAGGTCAAATCACAGTAATGCAAACTCAGTCAGAGACATAGATTTTCACTTGCAACTTGCTTTAACATGTTTAACAGTGCATGAAATGTTGTCTAAAACAAAAAAGAATGATGCATTTTATGGCTGGATCTGTTTTTATCACTTTCTGAAATGGACGTTGAAAATGAGCTTATCTCAGCCAGCAGAGAGGTCAAGTCACAGTAATGCAAACTCAGTCAGAGACATAGATTTTCACTTGCAACTTGCTTTAACATGTTTAACAGTGCATGAAATGTTGTCTAAAACAAAAAAGAATGATGCATTTTATAGCTGGATCAGGTTTTATTACATTCTGAATTGGACGTTGAAAATGAGCTTATCTCAGCCAGCAGAGAGGTCAAATCACAGTAATGCAAACTTAGTCAGAGACATAGATTTTCACTTGCAACTTGCTTTAACATGTTTAACAGTGCATGAAATGTTGTCTAAATTAAAAAAGAATGATGCATTTTATGGCTGGATCTAGTTTTATCACTTTCTGAATTGGACGTTGAAAATGAGCTTATCTCAGCCAGCAGAGAGGTCAAATCACAGTAATGCAAACTCAGTCAGAGACATAGATTTTCACTTGCAACTTGCTTTAACATGTTTAACAGTGCATGAAATGTTGTCTAAAACAAAAAAGAATGATGCATTTTATAGCTGGATCAGGTTTTATTACATTCTGAATTGGACGTTGAAAATGAGCTTATCTCAGCCAGCAGAGAGGTCAAATCACAGTAATGCAAACTCAGTCAGAGACATAGATTTTCACTTGCAACTTGCTTTAACATGTTTAACAGTGCATGAAATGTTGTCTAAAACAAAAAAGAATGATGCATTTTATGGCTGGATCTGTTTTTATCACTTTCTGAATTGGACGTTGAAAATGAGCTTATCTCAGCCAGCAGAGAGGTCAAATCACAGTAATGCAAACTCAGTCAGAGACATAGATTTTCACTTGCAACTTGCTTTAACATGTTTAACAGTGCATGAAATGTTGTCTAAAACAAAAAAGAATGATGCATTTTACTGCTGGATCTGGTTTTATTACATTCTGAATTGGACGTTGAAAATGAGCTTATCTCAGCCAGCAGAGAGGTCAAATCACAGTAATGCAAACTCAGTCAGAGACATAGATTTTCACTTGCAACTTGCTTTAACATGTTTAACAGTGCATGAAATGTTGTCTAAAACAAAAAAGAATGATGCATTTTATGGCTGGATCTGTTTTTATCACTTTCTGAATTGGACGTTGAAAATGAGCTTATCTCAGCCAGCAGAGAGGTCAAATCACAGTAATGCAAACTCAGTCAGAGACATAGATTTTCACTTGCAACTTGCTTTAACATGTTTAACAGTGCATGAAATGTTGTCTAAAACAAAAAAGAATGATGCATTTTATGGCTGGATCTGGTTTTATCACTTTCTGAATTGGACGTTGAAAATGAGCTTATCTCAGCCAGCAGAGAGGTCAAATCACAGTAATGCAAACTCAGTCAGAGACATAGATTTTCACTTGCAACTTGCTATAACAAGTTTAACAATGCATGAAATGTTGTCTAAAACAAAAAAGAATGATGCATTTTATAGCTGGATCTGGTTTTATTACATTCTGAATTGGACGTTGAAAATGAGCTTATCTCAGCCAGCAGAGAGGTCAAATCACAGTAATGCAAACTTAGTCAGAGACATAGATTTTCACTTGCAAATTGCTTTAACATGTTTAACAGTGCATGAAATGTTGTCTAAATTAAAAAAGAATGATGCATTTTATGGCTGGATCTGGTTTTATCACTTTCTGAAATGGACGTTGAAAATGAGCTTATCTCAGCCAGCAGAGAGGTCAAATCACAGTAATGCAAACTCAGTCAGAGACATAGATTTTCACTTGCAACTTGCTTTAACATGTTTAACAGTGCATGAAATGTTGTCTAAAACAAAAAAGAATGATGCATTTTATAGCTGGATCAGGTTTTATTACATTCTGAATTGGACGTTGAAAATGAGCTTATCTCAGCCAGCAGAGAGGTCAAATCACAGTAATGCAAACTCAGTCAGAGACATAGATTTTCACTTGCAACTTGCTTTAACATGTTTAACAGTGCATGAAATGTTGTCTAAAACAAAAAAGAATGATGCATTTTATAGCTGGATCAGGTTTTATTACATTCTGAATTGGACGTTGAAAATGAGCTTATCTCAGCCAGCAGAGAGGTCAAATCACAGTAATGCAAACTCAGTCAGAGACATAGATTTTCACTTGCTACTTGCTTTAACATGTTTAACAGTGCATGAAATGTTGTCTAAAACAAAAAAGAATGATGCATTTTATAGCTGGATCAGGTTTTATTACATTCTGAATTGGACGTTGAAAATGAGCTTATCTCAGCCAGCAGAGAGGTCAAATCACAGTAATGCAAACTCAGTCAGAGACATAGATTTTCACTTGCAACTTGCTTTAACATGTTTAACAGTGCATGAAATGTTGTCTAAAACAAAAAAGAATGATGCATTTTATAGCTGGATCTGGTTTTATTACATTCTGAATTGGACGTTGAAAATGAGCTTATCTCAGCCAGCAGAGAGGTCAAATCACAGTAATGCAAACTCAGTCAGAGACATAGATTTTCACTTGCAACTTGCTTTAACATGTTTAACAGTGCATGAAATGTTGTCTAAAACAAAAAAGAATGATGCATTTTATGGCTGGATCTGGGTTTATTACATTCTGAATTGGACGTTGAAAATGAGCTTATCTCAGCCAGCAGAGAGGTCAAATCACAGTAATGCAAACTCAGTCAGAGACATAGATTTTCACTTGCTACTTGCTTTAACATGTTTAACAGTGCATGAAATGTTGTCTAAAACAAAAAAGAATGATGCATTTTATAGCTGGATCAGGTTTTATTACATTCTGAATTGGACGTTGAAAATGAGCTTATCTCAGCCAGCAGAGAGGTCAAATCACAGTAATGCAAACTTAGTCAGAGACATAGATTTTCACTTGCAACTTGCTTTAACATGTTTAACAGTGCATGAAATGTTGTCTAAAAACAAAAAAGAATGATGCATTTTATGGCTGGATCTGGTTTTATTACATTCTGAATTGGACGTTGAAAATGAGCTTATCTCAGCCAGCAGAGAGGTCAAATCACAGTAATGCAAACTCAGTCAGAGACATAGATTTTCACTTGCAACTTGCTTTAACATGTTTAACAGTGCATGAAATGTTGTCTAAAACAAAAAAGAATGATGCATTTTATAGCTGGATCAGGTTTTGTTACATTCTGAATTGGACGTTGAAAATGAGCTTATCTCAGCCAGCAGAGAGGTCAAATCACAGTAATGCAAACTCAGTCAGAGACATAGATTTTCACTTGCAACTTGCTTTAACATGTTTAACAGTGCATGAAATGTTGTCTAAAACAAAAAAGAATGATGCATTTTATAGCTGGATCTGTTTTTATCACTTTCTGAATTGGACGTTGAAAATGAGCTTATCTCAGCCAGCAGAGAGGTCAAATCACAGTAATGCAAACTCAGTCAGAGACATAGATTTTCACTTGCATCTTGCTTTAACATGTTTAACAGTGCATGAAATGTTGTCTAAAACAAAAAAGAATGATGCATTTTATAGCTGGATCAGGTTTTATTACATTCTGAATTGGACGTTGAAAATGAGCTTATCTCAGCCAGCAGAGAGGTCAAATCACAGTAATGCAAACTCAGTCAGAGACATAGATTTTCACTTGCAACTTGCTTTAACATGTTTAACAGTGCATGAAATGTTGTCTAAAACAAAAAAGAATGATGCATTTTATGGCTGGATCTGTTTTTATCACTTTCTGAAATGGACGTTGAAAATGAGCTTATCTCAGCCAGCAGAGAGGTCAAATCACAGTAATGCAAACTCAGTCAGAGACATAGATTTTCACTTGCAACTTGCTTTAACATGTTTAACAGTGCATGAAATGTTGTCTAAAACAAAAAAGAATGATGCATTTTATAGCTGGATCAGGTTTTATTACATTCTGAATTGGACGTTGAAAATGAGCTTATCTCAGCCAGCAGAGAGGTCAAATCACAGTAATGCAAACTTAGTCAGAGACATAGATTTTCACTTGCAACTTGCTTTAACATGTTTAACAGTGCATGAAATGTTGTCTAAATTAAAAAAGAATGATGCATTTTATGGCTGGATCTAGTTTTATCACTTTCTGAAATGGACGTTGAAAATGAGCTTATCTCAGCCAGCAGAGAGGTCAAATCACAGTAATGCAAACTCAGTCAGAGACATAGATTTTCACTTGCAACTTGCTTTAACATGTTTAACAGTGCATGAAATGTTGTCTAAAACAAAAAAGAATGATGCATTTTATAGCTGGATCAGGTTTTATTACATTCTGAATTGGACGTTGAAAATGAGCTTATCTCAGCCAGCAGAGAGGTCAAATCACAGTAATGCAAACTCAGTCAGAGACATAGATTTTCACTTGCAACTTGCTTTAACATGTTTAACAGTGCATGAAATGTTGTCTAAAACAAAAAAGAATGATGCATTTTATGGCTGGATCTGTTTTTATCACTTTCTGAATTGGACGTTGAAAATGAGCTTATCTCAGCCAGCAGAGAGGTCAAATCACAGTAATGCAAACTCAGTCAGAGACATAGATTTTCACTTGCAACTTGCTTTAACATGTTTAACAGTGCATGAAATGTTGTCTAAAACAAAAAAGAATGATGCATTTTACGGCTGGATCTGGTTTTATTACATTCTGAATTGGACGTTGAAAATGAGCTTATCTCAGCCAGCAGAGAGGTCAAATCACAGTAATGCAAACTCAGTCAGAGACATAGATTTTCACTTGCAACTTGCTTTAACATGTTTAACAGTGTATGAAATGTTGTCTAAAACAAAAAAGAATGATGCATTTTATGGCTGGATCTGTTTTTATCACTTTCTGAATTGGACGTTGAAAATGAGCTTATCTCAGCCAGCAGAGAGGTCAAATCACAGTAATGCAAACTCAGTCAGAGACATAGATTTTCACTTGCAACTTGCTTTAACATGTTTAACAGTGCATGAAATGTTGTCTAAAACAAAAAAGAATGATGCATTTTATGGCTGGATCTGGTTTTATTACATTCTGAATTGGACGTTGAAAATGAGCTTATCTCAGCCAGCAGAGAGGTCAAATCACAGTAATGCAAACTCAGTCAGAGACATAGATTTTCACTTGCAACTTGCTTTAACATGTTTAACAGTGCATGAAATGTTGTCTAAAACAAAAAAGAATGATGCATTTTATGGCTGGATCTGGTTTTATTACATTCTGAATTGGACGTTGAAAATGAGCTTATCTCAGCCAGCAGAGAGGTCAAATCACAGTAATGCAAACTCAGTCAGAGACATAGATTTTCACTTGCAACTTGCTTTAACATGTTTAACAGTGCATGAAATGTTGTCTAAAACAAAAAAGAATGATGCATTTTATGGCTGGATCTGGTTTTATTACATTCTGAATTGGACGTTGAAAATGAGCTTATCTCAGCCAGCAGAGAGGTCAAATCACAGTAATGCAAACTCAGTCAGAGACATAGATTTTCACTTGCTATTTGCTTTAACATGTTTAACAGTGCATGAAATGTTGTCTAAAACAAAAAAGAATGATGCATTTTATAGCTGGATCAGGTTTTATGACATTCTGAATTGGACGTTGAAAATGAGCTTATCTCAGCCAGCAGAGAGGTCAAATCACAGTAATGCAAACTTAGTCAGAGACATAGATTTTCACTTGCAACTTGCTTTAACATGTTTAACAGTGCATGAAATGTTGTCTAAATTAAAAAAGAATGATGCATTTTATGGCTGGATCTGGTTTTATCACTTTCTGAAATGGACGTTGAAAATGAGCTTATCTCAGCCAGCAGAGAGGTCAAATCACAGTAATGCAAACTCAGTCAGAGACATAGATTTTCACTTGCAACTTGCTTTAACATGTTTAACAGTGCATGAAATGTTGTCTAAAACAAAAAAGAATGATGCATTTTATAGCTGGATCAGGTTTTATTACATTCTGAATTGGACGTTGAAAGTGAGCTTATCTCAGCCAGCAGAGAGGTCAAATCACAGTAATGCAAACTCAGTCAGAGACATAGATTTTCAACTGCAACTTGCTTTAACATGTTTAACAGTGCATGAAATGTTGTCTAAAACAAAAAAGAATGATGCATTTTATGGCTGGATCTGTTTTTATCACTTTCTGAATTGGACGTTGAAAATGAGCTTATCTCAGCCAGCAGAGAGGTCAAATCACAGTAATGCAAACTCAGTCAGAGACATAGATTTTCACTTGCAACTTGCTTTAACATGTTTAACAGTGCATGAAATGTTGTCTAAAACAAAAAAGAATGATGCATTTTATGGCTGGATCTGGTTTTATTACATTCTGAATTGGACGTTGAAAATGAGCTTATCTCAGCCAGCAGAGAGGTCAAATCACAGTAATGCAAACTCAGTCAGAGACATAGATTTTCACTTGCAACTTGCTTTAACATGTTTAACAGTGCATGAAATGTTGTCTAAAACAAAAAAGAATGATGCATTTTATGGCTGGATCTGGTTTTATTACATTCTGAATTGGACGTTGAAAATGAGCTTATCTCAGCCAGCAGAGAGGTCAAATCACAGTAATGCAAACTCAGTCAGAGACATAGATTTTCACTTGCTATTTGCTTTAACATGTTTAACAGTGCATGAAATGTTGTCTAAAACAAAAAAGAATGATGCATTTTATAGCTGGATCAGGTTTTATGACATTCTGAATTGGACGTTGAAAATGAGCTTATCTCAGCCAGCAGAGAGGTCAAATCACAGTAATGCAAACTTAGTCAGAGACATAGATTTTCACTTGCAACTTGCTTTAACATGTTTAACAGTGCATGAAATGTTGTCTAAATTAAAAAAGAATGATGCATTTTATGGCTGGATCTGGTTTTATCACTTTCTGAAATGGACGTTGAAAATGAGCTTATCTCAGCCAGCAGAGAGGTCAAATCACAGTAATGCAAACTCAGTCAGAGACATAGATTTTCACTTGCAACTTGCTTTAACATGTTTAACAGTGCATGAAATGTTGTCTAAAACAAAAAAGAATGATGCATTTTATAGCTGGATCAGGTTTTATTACATTCTGAATTGGACGTTGAAAGTGAGCTTATCTCAGCCAGCAGAGAGGTCAAATCACAGTAATGCAAACTCAGTCAGAGACATAGATTTTCACTTGCAACTTGCTTTAACATGTTTAACAGTGCATGAAATGTTGTCTAAAACAAAAAAGAATGGTGCATTTTATAGCTGGATCAGGTTTTATTACATTCTGAATTGGACGTTGAAAATGAGCTTATCTCAGCAGCAGAGAGGTCAAATCACAGTAATGCAAACTCAGTCAGAGACATAGATTTTCACTTGCAACTTGCTTTAACATGTTTAACAGTGCATGAAATGTTGTCTAAAACAAAAAAGAATGATGCATTTTATGGCTGGATCTGTTTTTATCACTTTCTGAAATGGACGTTGAAAATGAGCTTATCTCAGCCAGCAGAGAGGTCAAATCACAGTAATGCAAACTTAGTCAGAGACATAGATTTTCACTTGCAACTTGCTTTAACATGTTTAACAGTGCATGAAATGTTGTCTAAATTAAAAAAGAATGATGCATTTTATGGCTGGATCTGGTTTTATCACTTTCTGAAATGGACGTTGAAAATGAGCTTATCTCAGCCAGCAGAGAGGTCAAATCACAGTAATGCAAACTCAGTCAGAGACATAGATTTTCACTTGCAACTTGCTTTAACATGTTTAACAGTGCATGAAATGTTGTCTAAAACAAAAAAGAATGATGCATTTTATAGCTGGATCAGGTTTTATTACATTCTGAATTGGACGTTGAAAATGAGCTTATCTCAGCCAGCAGAGAGGTCAAATCACAGTAATGCAAACTCAGTCAGAGACATAGATTTTCACTTGCAACTTGCTTTAACATGTTTAACAGTGCATGAAATGTTGTCTAAAACAAAAAAGAATGATGCATTTTATAGCTGGATCTGGTTTTATTACATTCTGAATTGGACGTTGAAAATGAGCTTATCTCAGCCAGCAGAGAGGTCAAATCACAGTAATGCAAACTCAGTCAGAGACATAGATTTTCACTTGCAACTTGCTTTAACATGTTTAACAGTGCATGAAATGTTGTCTAAAACAAAAAAGAATGATGCATTTTATAGCTGGATCAGGTTTTATTACATTCTGAATTGGACGTTGAAAATGAGCTTATCTCAGCCAGCAGAGAGGTCAAATCACAGTAATGCAAACTCAGTCAGAGACATAGATTTTCACTTGCAACTTGCTTTAACATGTTTAACAGTGCATGAAATGTTGTCTAAAACAAAAAAGAATGATGCATTTTATAGCTGGATCTGGTTTTATTACATTCTGAATTGGACGTTGAAAATGAGCTTATCTCAGCCAGCAGAGAGGTCAAATCACAGTAATGCAAACTCAGTCAGAGACATAGATTTTCACTTGCAACTTGCTTTAACATGTTTAACAGTGCATGAAATGTTGTCTAAAACAAAAAAGAATGATGCATTTTATGGCTGGATCTGGGTTTATTACATTCTGAATTGGACGTTGAAAATGAGCTTATCTCAGCCAGCAGAGAGGTCAAATCACAGTAATGCAAACTCAGTCAGAGACATAGATTTTCACTTGCTACTTGCTTTAACATGTTTAACAGTGCATGAAATGTTGTCTAAAACAAAAAAGAATGATGCATTTTATAGCTGGATCAGGTTTTATTACATTCTGAATTGGACGTTGAAAATGAGCTTATCTCAGCCAGCAGAGAGGTCAAATCACAGTAACGCAAACTTAGTCAGAGACATGATTTTCACTTGCAACTTGCTTTAACATGTTTAACAGTGCATGAAATGTTGTCTAAAACAAAAAAGAATGATGCATTTTATAGCTGGATCAGGTTTTATTACATTCTGAATTGGACGTTGAAAATGAGCTTATCTCAGCCAGCAGAGAGGTCAAATCACAGTAATGCAAACTCAGTCAGAGACATAGATTTTCACTTGCAACTTGCTTTAACATGTTTAACAGTGCATGAAATGTTGTCTAAAACAAAAAAGAATGATGCATTTTATGGCTGGATCTGGTTTTATTACATTCTGAATTGGACGTTGAAAATGAGCTTATCTCAGCCAGCAGAGAGGTCAAATCACAGTAATGCAAACTCAGTCAGAGACATAGATTTTCACTTGCAACTTGCTATAACATGTTTAACAATGCATGAAATGTTGTCTAAAACAAAAAAGAATGATGCATTTTATAGCTGGATCTGGTTTTATTACATTCTGAATTGGACGTTGAAAATGAGCTTATCTCAGCCAGCAGAGAGGTCAAATCACAGTAATGCAAACTCAGTCAGAGACATAGATTTTCACTTGCAACTTGCTTTAACATGTTTAACAGTGCATGAAATGTTGTCTAAAACAAAAAAGAATGATGCATTTTATAGCTGGATCAGGTTTTATTACATTCTGAATTGGACGTTGAAAATGAGCTTATCTCAGCCAGCAGAGAGGTCAAATCACAGTAATGCAAACTTAGTCAGAGACATAGATTTTCACTTGCAACTTGCTTTAACATGTTTAACAGTGCATGAAATGTTGTCTAAAACAAAAAAGAATGATGCATTTTATAGCTGGATCAGGTTTTATTACATTCTGAATTGGACGTTGAAAATGAGCTTATCTCAGCCAGCAGAGAGGTCAAATCACAGTAATGCAAACTCAGTCAGAGACATAGATTTTCACTTGCTACTTGCTTTAACATGTTTAACAGTGCATGAAATGTTGTCTAAAACAAAAAAGAATGATGCATTTTATGGCTGGATCTGGTTTTATCACTTTCTGAAATGGACGTTGAAAATGAGCTTATCTCAGCCAGCAGAGAGGTCAAATCACAGTAATGCAAACTCAGTCAGAGACATAGATTTTCACTTGCAACTTGCTTTAACATGTTTAACAGTGCATGAAATGTTGTCTAAAACAAAAAAGAATGATGCATTTTATAGCTGGATCAGGTTTTATTACATTCTGAATTGGACGTTGAAAATGAGCTTATCTCAGCCAGCAGAGAGGTCAAATCACAGTAATGCAAACTCAGTCAGAGACATAGATTTTCACTTGCAACTTGCTTTAACATGTTTAACAGTGCATGAAATGTTGTCTAAAACAAAAAAGAATGATGCATTTTATAGCTGGATCAGGTTTTATTACATTCTGAATTGGACGTTGAAAATGAGCTTATCTCAGCCAGCAGAGAGGTCAAATCACAGAAATGCAAACTCAGTCAGAGACATAGATTTTCACTTGCTACTTGCTTTAACATGTTTAACAGTGCATGAAATGTTGTCTAAAACAAAAAAGAATGATGCATTTTATAGCTGGATCAGGTTTTATTACATTCTGAATTGGACGTTGAAAATGAGCTTATCTCAGCCAGCAGAGAGGTCAAATCACAGTAATGCAAACTCAGTCAGAGACATAGATTTTCACTTGCAACTTGCTTTAACATGTTTAACAGTGCATGAAATGTTGTCTAAAACAAAAAAGAATGATGCATTTTATAGCTGGATCTGGTTTTATTACATTCTGAATTGGACGTTGAAAATGAGCTTATCTCAGCCAGCAGAGAGGTCAAATCACAGTAATGCAAACTCAGTCAGAGACATAGATTTTCACTTGCAACTTGCTTTAACATGTTTAACAGTGCATGAAATGTTGTCTAAAACAAAAAAGAATGATGCATTTTATGGCTGGATCTGGGTTTATTACATTCTGAATTGGACGTTGAAAATGAGCTTATCTCAGCCAGCAGAGAGGTCAAATCACAGTAATGCAAACTCAGTCAGAGACATAGATTTTCACTTGCTACTTGCTTTAACATGTTTAACAGTGCATGAAATGTTGTCTAAAACAAAAAAGAATGATGCATTTTATAGCTGGATCAGGTTTTATTACATTCTGAATTGGACGTTGAAAATGAGCTTATCTCAGCCAGCAGAGAGGTCAAATCACAGTAATGCAAACTTAGTCAGAGACATAGATTTTCACTTGCAACTTGCTTTAACATGTTTAACAGTGCATGAAATGTTGTCTAAAAACAAAAAAGAATGATGCATTTTATGGCTGGATCTGGTTTTATTACATTCTGAATTGGACGTTGAAAATGAGCTTATCTCAGCCAGCAGAGAGGTCAAATCACAGTAATGCAAACTCAGTCAGAGACATAGATTTTCACTTGCTACTTGCTTTAACATGTTTAACAGTGCATGAAATGTTGTCTAAAACAAAAAAGAATGATGCATTTTATAGCTGGATCAGGTTTTATTACATTCTGAATTGGACGTTGAAAATGAGCTTATCTCAGCCAGCAGAGAGGTCAAATCACAGTAATGCAAACTCAGTCAGAGACATAGATTTTCACTTGCAACTTGCTTTAACATGTTTAACAGTGCATGAAATGTTGTCTAAAACAAAAAAGAATGATGCATTTTATAGCTGGATCTGGTTTTATTACATTCTGAATTGGACGTTGAAAATGAGCTTATCTCAGCCAGCAGAGAGGTCAAATCACAGTAATGCAAACTCAGTCAGAGACATAGATTTTCACTTGCAACTTGCTTTAACATGTTTAACAGTGCATGAAATGTTGTCTAAAACAAAAAAGAATGATGCATTTTATGGCTGGATCTGGGTTTATTACATTCTGAATTGGACGTTGAAAATGAGCTTATCTCAGCCAGCAGAGAGGTCAAATCACAGTAATGCAAACTCAGTCAGAGACATAGATTTTCACTTGCTACTTGCTTTAACATGTTTAACAGTGCATGAAATGTTGTCTAAAACAAAAAAGAATGATGCATTTTATAGCTGGATCAGGTTTTATTACATTCTGAATTGGACGTTGAAAATGAGCTTATCTCAGCCAGCAGAGAGGTCAAATCACAGTAATGCAAACTTAGTCAGAGACATAGATTTTCACTTGCAACTTGCTTTAACATGTTTAACAGTGCATGAAATGTTGTCTAAAAACAAAAAAGAATGATGCATTTTATGGCTGGATCTGGTTTTATTACATTCTGAATTGGACGTTGAAAATGAGCTTATCTCAGCCAGCAGAGAGGTCAAATCACAGTAATGCAAACTCAGTCAGAGACATAGATTTTCACTTGCAACTTGCTTTAACATGTTTAACAGTGCATGAAATGTTGTCTAAAACAAAAAAGAATGATGCATTTTATAGCTGGATCAGGTTTTGTTACATTCTGAATTGGACGTTGAAAATGAGCTTATCTCAGCCAGCAGAGAGGTCAAATCACAGTAATGCAAACTCAGTCAGAGACATAGATTTTCACTTGCAACTTGCTTTAACATGTTTAACAGTGCATGAAATGTTGTCTAAAACAAAAAAGAATGATGCATTTTATAGCTGGATCTGTTTTTATCACTTTCTGAATTGGACGTTGAAAATGAGCTTATCTCAGCCAGCAGAGAGGTCAAATCACAGTAATGCAAACTCAGTCAGAGACATAGATTTTCACTTGCATCTTGCTTTAACATGTTTAACAGTGCATGAAATGTTGTCTAAAACAAAAAAGAATGATGCATTTTATAGCTGGATCAGGTTTTATTACATTCTGAATTGGACGTTGAAAATGAGCTTATCTCAGCCAGCAGAGAGGTCAAATCACAGTAATGCAAACTCAGTCAGAGACATAGATTTTCACTTGCAACTTGCTTTAACATGTTTAACAGTGCATGAAATGTTGTCTAAAACAAAAAAGAATGATGCATTTTATGGCTGGATCTGTTTTTATCACTTTCTGAAATGGACGTTGAAAATGAGCTTATCTCAGCCAGCAGAGAGGTCAAATCACAGTAATGCAAACTCAGTCAGAGACATAGATTTTCACTTGCAACTTGCTTTAACATGTTTAACAGTGCATGAAATGTTGTCTAAAACAAAAAAGAATGATGCATTTTATAGCTGGATCAGGTTTTATTACATTCTGAATTGGACGTTGAAAATGAGCTTATCTCAGCCAGCAGAGAGGTCAAATCACAGTAATGCAAACTTAGTCAGAGACATAGATTTTCACTTGCAACTTGCTTTAACATGTTTAACAGTGCATGAAATGTTGTCTAAATTAAAAAAGAATGATGCATTTTATGGCTGGATCTAGTTTTATCACTTTCTGAAATGGACGTTGAAAATGAGCTTATCTCAGCCAGCAGAGAGGTCAAATCACAGTAATGCAAACTCAGTCAGAGACATAGATTTTCACTTGCAACTTGCTTTAACATGTTTAACAGTGCATGAAATGTTGTCTAAAACAAAAAAGAATGATGCATTTTATAGCTGGATCAGGTTTTATTACATTCTGAATTGGACGTTGAAAATGAGCTTATCTCAGCCAGCAGAGAGGTCAAATCACAGTAATGCAAACTCAGTCAGAGACATAGATTTTCACTTGCAACTTGCTTTAACATGTTTAACAGTGCATGAAATGTTGTCTAAAACAAAAAAGAATGATGCATTTTATGGCTGGATCTGTTTTTATCACTTTCTGAATTGGACGTTGAAAATGAGCTTATCTCAGCCAGCAGAGAGGTCAAATCACAGTAATGCAAACTCAGTCAGAGACATAGATTTTCACTTGCAACTTGCTTTAACATGTTTAACAGTGCATGAAATGTTGTCTAAAACAAAAAAGAATGATGCATTTTACGGCTGGATCTGGTTTTATTACATTCTGAATTGGACGTTGAAAATGAGCTTATCTCAGCCAGCAGAGAGGTCAAATCACAGTAATGCAAACTCAGTCAGAGACATAGATTTTCACTTGCAACTTGCTTTAACATGTTTAACAGTGTATGAAATGTTGTCTAAAACAAAAAAGAATGATGCATTTTATGGCTGGATCTGTTTTTATCACTTTCTGAATTGGACGTTGAAAATGAGCTTATCTCAGCCAGCAGAGAGGTCAAATCACAGTAATGCAAACTCAGTCAGAGACATAGATTTTCACTTGCAACTTGCTTTAACATGTTTAACAGTGCATGAAATGTTGTCTAAAACAAAAAAGAATGATGCATTTTATGGCTGGATCTGGTTTTATTACATTCTGAATTGGACGTTGAAAATGAGCTTATCTCAGCCAGCAGAGAGGTCAAATCACAGTAATGCAAACTCAGTCAGAGACATAGATTTTCACTTGCAACTTGCTTTAACATGTTTAACAGTGCATGAAATGTTGTCTAAAACAAAAAAGAATGATGCATTTTATGGCTGGATCTGGTTTTATTACATTCTGAATTGGACGTTGAAAATGAGCTTATCTCAGCCAGCAGAGAGGTCAAATCACAGTAATGCAAACTCAGTCAGAGACATAGATTTTCACTTGCAACTTGCTTTAACATGTTTAACAGTGCATGAAATGTTGTCTAAAACAAAAAAGAATGATGCATTTTATGGCTGGATCTGGTTTTATTACATTCTGAATTGGACGTTGAAAATGAGCTTATCTCAGCCAGCAGAGAGGTCAAATCACAGTAATGCAAACTCAGTCAGAGACATAGATTTTCACTTGCTATTTGCTTTAACATGTTTAACAGTGCATGAAATGTTGTCTAAAACAAAAAAGAATGATGCATTTTATAGCTGGATCAGGTTTTATGACATTCTGAATTGGACGTTGAAAATGAGCTTATCTCAGCCAGCAGAGAGGTCAAATCACAGTAATGCAAACTTAGTCAGAGACATAGATTTTCACTTGCAACTTGCTTTAACATGTTTAACAGTGCATGAAATGTTGTCTAAATTAAAAAAGAATGATGCATTTTATGGCTGGATCTGGTTTTATCACTTTCTGAAATGGACGTTGAAAATGAGCTTATCTCAGCCAGCAGAGAGGTCAAATCACAGTAATGCAAACTCAGTCAGAGACATAGATTTTCACTTGCAACTTGCTTTAACATGTTTAACAGTGCATGAAATGTTGTCTAAAACAAAAAAGAATGATGCATTTTATAGCTGGATCAGGTTTTATTACATTCTGAATTGGACGTTGAAAGTGAGCTTATCTCAGCCAGCAGAGAGGTCAAATCACAGTAATGCAAACTCAGTCAGAGACATAGATTTTCAACTGCAACTTGCTTTAACATGTTTAACAGTGCATGAAATGTTGTCTAAAACAAAAAAGAATGATGCATTTTATGGCTGGATCTGTTTTTATCACTTTCTGAATTGGACGTTGAAAATGAGCTTATCTCAGCCAGCAGAGAGGTCAAATCACAGTAATGCAAACTCAGTCAGAGACATAGATTTTCACTTGCAACTTGCTTTAACATGTTTAACAGTGCATGAAATGTTGTCTAAAACAAAAAAGAATGATGCATTTTATGGCTGGATCTGGTTTTATTACATTCTGAATTGGACGTTGAAAATGAGCTTATCTCAGCCAGCAGAGAGGTCAAATCACAGTAATGCAAACTCAGTCAGAGACATAGATTTTCACTTGCAACTTGCTTTAACATGTTTAACAGTGCATGAAATGTTGTCTAAAACAAAAAAGAATGATGCATTTTATGGCTGGATCTGGTTTTATTACATTCTGAATTGGACGTTGAAAATGAGCTTATCTCAGCCAGCAGAGAGGTCAAATCACAGTAATGCAAACTCAGTCAGAGACATAGATTTTCACTTGCAACTTGCTTTAACATGTTTAACAGTGCATGAAATGTTGTCTAAAACAAAAAAGAATGATGCATTTTATGGCTGGATCTGGTTTTATTACATTCTGAATTGGACGTTGAAAATGAGCTTATCTCAGCCAGCAGAGAGGTCAAATCACAGTAATGCAAACTCAGTCAGAGACATAGATTTTCACTTGCTATTTGCTTTAACATGTTTAACAGTGCATGAAATGTTGTCTAAAACAAAAAAGAATGATGCATTTTATAGCTGGATCAGGTTTTATGACATTCTGAATTGGACGTTGAAAATGAGCTTATCTCAGCCAGCAGAGAGGTCAAATCACAGTAATGCAAACTTAGTCAGAGACATAGATTTTCACTTGCAACTTGCTTTAACATGTTTAACAGTGCATGAAATGTTGTCTAAATTAAAAAAGAATGATGCATTTTATGGCTGGATCTGGTTTTATCACTTTCTGAAATGGACGTTGAAAATGAGCTTATCTCAGCCAGCAGAGAGGTCAAATCACAGTAATGCAAACTCAGTCAGAGACATAGATTTTCACTTGCAACTTGCTTTAACATGTTTAACAGTGCATGAAATGTTGTCTAAAACAAAAAAGAATGATGCATTTTATAGCTGGATCAGGTTTTATTACATTCTGAATTGGACGTTGAAAGTGAGCTTATCTCAGCCAGCAGAGAGGTCAAATCACAGTAATGCAAACTCAGTCAGAGACATAGATTTTCACTTGCAACTTGCTTTAACATGTTTAACAGTGCATGAAATGTTGTCTAAAACAAAAAAGAATGGTGCATTTTATAGCTGGATCAGGTTTTATTACATTCTGAATTGGACGTTGAAAATGAGCTTATCTCAGCAGCAGAGAGGTCAAATCACAGTAATGCAAACTCAGTCAGAGACATAGATTTTCACTTGCAACTTGCTTTAACATGTTTAACAGTGCATGAAATGTTGTCTAAAACAAAAAAGAATGATGCATTTTATGGCTGGATCTGTTTTTATCACTTTCTGAAATGGACGTTGAAAATGAGCTTATCTCAGCCAGCAGAGAGGTCAAATCACAGTAATGCAAACTTAGTCAGAGACATAGATTTTCACTTGCAACTTGCTTTAACATGTTTAACAGTGCATGAAATGTTGTCTAAATTAAAAAAGAATGATGCATTTTATGGCTGGATCTGGTTTTATCACTTTCTGAAATGGACGTTGAAAATGAGCTTATCTCAGCCAGCAGAGAGGTCAAATCACAGTAATGCAAACTCAGTCAGAGACATAGATTTTCACTTGCAACTTGCTTTAACATGTTTAACAGTGCATGAAATGTTGTCTAAAACAAAAAAGAATGATGCATTTTATAGCTGGATCAGGTTTTATTACATTCTGAATTGGACGTTGAAAATGAGCTTATCTCAGCCAGCAGAGAGGTCAAATCACAGTAATGCAAACTCAGTCAGAGACATAGATTTTCACTTGCAACTTGCTTTAACATGTTTAACAGTGCATGAAATGTTGTCTAAAACAAAAAAGAATGATGCATTTTATAGCTGGATCTGGTTTTATTACATTCTGAATTGGACGTTGAAAATGAGCTTATCTCAGCCAGCAGAGAGGTCAAATCACAGTAATGCAAACTCAGTCAGAGACATAGATTTTCACTTGCAACTTGCTTTAACATGTTTAACAGTGCATGAAATGTTGTCTAAAACAAAAAAGAATGATGCATTTTATAGCTGGATCAGGTTTTATTACATTCTGAATTGGACGTTGAAAATGAGCTTATCTCAGCCAGCAGAGAGGTCAAATCACAGTAATGCAAACTCAGTCAGAGACATAGATTTTCACTTGCAACTTGCTTTAACATGTTTAACAGTGCATGAAATGTTGTCTAAAACAAAAAAGAATGATGCATTTTATAGCTGGATCTGGTTTTATTACATTCTGAATTGGACGTTGAAAATGAGCTTATCTCAGCCAGCAGAGAGGTCAAATCACAGTAATACAAACTCAGTCAGAGACATAGATTTTCACTTGCAACTTGCTTTAACATGTTTAACAGTGCATGAAATGTTGTCTAAAACAAAAAAGAATGATGCATTTTATGGCTGGATCTGGGTTTATTACATTCTGAATTGGACGTTGAAAATGAGCTTATCTCAGCCAGCAGAGAGGTCAAATCACAGTAATGCAAACTCAGTCAGAGACATAGATTTTCACTTGCTACTTGCTTTAACATGTTTAACAGTGCATGAAATGTTGTCTAAAACAAAAAAGAATGATGCATTTTATAGCTGGATCAGGTTTTATTACATTCTGAATTGGACGTTGAAAATGAGCTTATCTCAGCCAGCAGAGAGGTCAAATCACAGTAACGCAAACTTAGTCAGAGACATGATTTTCACTTGCAACTTGCTTTAACATGTTTAACAGTGCATGAAATGTTGTCTAAAACAAAAAAGAATGATGCATTTTATAGCTGGATCAGGTTTTATTACATTCTGAATTGGACGTTGAAAATGAGCTTATCTCAGCCAGCAGAGAGGTCAAATCACAGTAATGCAAACTCAGTCAGAGACATAGATTTTCACTTGCAACTTGCTTTAACATGTTTAACAGTGCATGAAATGTTGTCTAAAACAAAAAAGAATGATGCATTTTATGGCTGGATCTGGTTTTATTACATTCTGAATTGGACGTTGAAAATGAGCTTATCTCAGCCAGCAGAGAGGTCAAATCACAGTAATGCAAACTCAGTCAGAGACATAGATTTTCACTTGCAACTTGCTATAACATGTTTAACAATGCATGAAATGTTGTCTAAAACAAAAAAGAATGATGCATTTTATAGCTGGATCTGGTTTTATTACATTCTGAATTGGACGTTGAAAATGAGCTTATCTCAGCCAGCAGAGAGGTCAAATCACAGTAATGCAAACTCAGTCAGAGACATAGATTTTCACTTGCAACTTGCTTTAACATGTTTAACAGTGCATGAAATGTTGTCTAAAACAAAAAAGAATGATGCATTTTATGGCTGGATCTGTTTTTATCACTTTCTGAAATGGACGTTGAAAATGAGCTTATCTCAGCCAGCAGAGAGGTCAAATCACAGTAATGCAAACTCAGTCAGAGACATAGATTTTCACTTGCAACTTGCTTTAACATGTTTAACAATGCATGAAATGTTGTCTAAAACAAAAAAGAATGATGCATTTTATAGCTGGATCAGGTTTTATTACATTCTGAATTGGACGTTGAAAATGAGCTTATCTCAGCCAGCAGAGAGGTCAAATCACAGTAATGCAAACTCAGTCAGAGACATAGATTTTCACTTGCAACTTGCTTTAACATGTTTAACAGTGTATGAAATGTTGTCTAAAACAAAAAAGAATGATGCATTTTATGGCTGGATCTGTTTTTATCACTTTCTGAATTGGACGTTGAAAATGAGCTTATCTCAGCCAGCAGAGAGGTCAAATCACAGTAATGCAAACTCAGTCAGAGACATAGATTTTCACTTGCAACTTGCTTTAACATGTTTAACAGTGCATGAAATGTTGTCTAAAACAAAAAAGAATGATGCATTTTATGGCTGGATCTGGTTTTATTACATTCTGAATTGGACGTTGAAAATGAGCTTATCTCAGCCAGCAGAGAGGTCAAATCACAGTAATGCAAACTCAGTCAGAGACATAGATTTTCACTTGCAACTTGCTTTAACATGTTTAACAGTGCATGAAATGTTGTCTAAAACAAAAAAGAATGATGCATTTTATGGCTGGATCTGGTTTTATTACATTCTGAATTGGACGTTGAAAATGAGCTTATCTCAGCCAGCAGAGAGGTCAAATCACAGTAATGCAAACTCAGTCAGAGACATAGATTTTCACTTGCAACTTGCTTTAACATGTTTAACAGTGCATGAAATGTTGTCTAAAACAAAAAAGAATGATGCATTTTATGGCTGGATCTGGTTTTATTACATTCTGAATTGGACGTTGAAAATGAGCTTATCTCAGCCAGCAGAGAGGTCAAATCACAGTAATGCAAACTCAGTCAGAGACATAGATTTTCACTTGCTATTTGCTTTAACATGTTTAACAGTGCATGAAATGTTGTCTAAAACAAAAAAGAATGATGCATTTTATAGCTGGATCAGGTTTTATGACATTCTGAATTGGACGTTGAAAATGAGCTTATCTCAGCCAGCAGAGAGGTCAAATCACAGTAATGCAAACTTAGTCAGAGACATAGATTTTCACTTGCAACTTGCTTTAACATGTTTAACAGTGCATGAAATGTTGTCTAAATTAAAAAAGAATGATGCATTTTATGGCTGGATCTGGTTTTATCACTTTCTGAAATGGACGTTGAAAATGAGCTTATCTCAGCCAGCAGAGAGGTCAAATCACAGTAATGCAAACTCAGTCAGAGACATAGATTTTCACTTGCAACTTGCTTTAACATGTTTAACAGTGCATGAAATGTTGTCTAAAACAAAAAAGAATGATGCATTTTATAGCTGGATCAGGTTTTATTACATTCTGAATTGGACGTTGAAAGTGAGCTTATCTCAGCCAGCAGAGAGGTCAAATCACAGTAATGCAAACTCAGTCAGAGACATAGATTTTCAACTGCAACTTGCTTTAACATGTTTAACAGTGCATGAAATGTTGTCTAAAACAAAAAAGAATGATGCATTTTATGGCTGGATCTGTTTTTATCACTTTCTGAATTGGACGTTGAAAATGAGCTTATCTCAGCCAGCAGAGAGGTCAAATCACAGTAATGCAAACTCAGTCAGAGACATAGATTTTCACTTGCAACTTGCTTTAACATGTTTAACAGTGCATGAAATGTTGTCTAAAACAAAAAAGAATGATGCATTTTATGGCTGGATCTGGTTTTATTACATTCTGAATTGGACGTTGAAAATGAGCTTATCTCAGCCAGCAGAGAGGTCAAATCACAGTAATGCAAACTCAGTCAGAGACATAGATTTTCACTTGCAACTTGCTTTAACATGTTTAACAGTGCATGAAATGTTGTCTAAAACAAAAAAGAATGATGCATTTTATGGCTGGATCTGGTTTTATTACATTCTGAATTGGACGTTGAAAATGAGCTTATCTCAGCCAGCAGAGAGGTCAAATCACAGTAATGCAAACTCAGTCAGAGACATAGATTTTCACTTGCAACTTGCTTTAACATGTTTAACAGTGCATGAAATGTTGTCTAAAACAAAAAAGAATGATGCATTTTATGGCTGGATCTGGTTTTATTACATTCTGAATTGGACGTTGAAAATGAGCTTATCTCAGCCAGCAGAGAGGTCAAATCACAGTAATGCAAACTCAGTCAGAGACATAGATTTTCACTTGCTATTTGCTTTAACATGTTTAACAGTGCATGAAATGTTGTCTAAAACAAAAAAGAATGATGCATTTTATAGCTGGATCAGGTTTTATGACATTCTGAATTGGACGTTGAAAATGAGCTTATCTCAGCCAGCAGAGAGGTCAAATCACAGTAATGCAAACTTAGTCAGAGACATAGATTTTCACTTGCAACTTGCTTTAACATGTTTAACAGTGCATGAAATGTTGTCTAAATTAAAAAAGAATGATGCATTTTATGGCTGGATCTGGTTTTATCACTTTCTGAAATGGACGTTGAAAATGAGCTTATCTCAGCCAGCAGAGAGGTCAAATCACAGTAATGCAAACTCAGTCAGAGACATAGATTTTCACTTGCAACTTGCTTTAACATGTTTAACAGTGCATGAAATGTTGTCTAAAACAAAAAAGAATGATGCATTTTATAGCTGGATCAGGTTTTATTACATTCTGAATTGGACGTTGAAAGTGAGCTTATCTCAGCCAGCAGAGAGGTCAAATCACAGTAATGCAAACTCAGTCAGAGACATAGATTTTCACTTGCAACTTGCTTTAACATGTTTAACAGTGCATGAAATGTTGTCTAAAACAAAAAAGAATGGTGCATTTTATAGCTGGATCAGGTTTTATTACATTCTGAATTGGACGTTGAAAATGAGCTTATCTCAGCAGCAGAGAGGTCAAATCACAGTAATGCAAACTCAGTCAGAGACATAGATTTTCACTTGCAACTTGCTTTAACATGTTTAACAGTGCATGAAATGTTGTCTAAAACAAAAAAGAATGATGCATTTTATGGCTGGATCTGTTTTTATCACTTTCTGAAATGGACGTTGAAAATGAGCTTATCTCAGCCAGCAGAGAGGTCAAATCACAGTAATGCAAACTTAGTCAGAGACATAGATTTTCACTTGCAACTTGCTTTAACATGTTTAACAGTGCATGAAATGTTGTCTAAATTAAAAAAGAATGATGCATTTTATGGCTGGATCTGGTTTTATCACTTTCTGAAATGGACGTTGAAAATGAGCTTATCTCAGCCAGCAGAGAGGTCAAATCACAGTAATGCAAACTCAGTCAGAGACATAGATTTTCACTTGCAACTTGCTTTAACATGTTTAACAGTGCATGAAATGTTGTCTAAAACAAAAAAGAATGATGCATTTTATAGCTGGATCAGGTTTTATTACATTCTGAATTGGACGTTGAAAATGAGCTTATCTCAGCCAGCAGAGAGGTCAAATCACAGTAATGCAAACTCAGTCAGAGACATAGATTTTCACTTGCAACTTGCTTTAACATGTTTAACAGTGCATGAAATGTTGTCTAAAACAAAAAAGAATGATGCATTTTATAGCTGGATCTGGTTTTATTACATTCTGAATTGGACGTTGAAAATGAGCTTATCTCAGCCAGCAGAGAGGTCAAATCACAGTAATGCAAACTCAGTCAGAGACATAGATTTTCACTTGCAACTTGCTTTAACATGTTTAACAGTGCATGAAATGTTGTCTAAAACAAAAAAGAATGATGCATTTTATAGCTGGATCAGGTTTTATTACATTCTGAATTGGACGTTGAAAATGAGCTTATCTCAGCCAGCAGAGAGGTCAAATCACAGTAATGCAAACTCAGTCAGAGACATAGATTTTCACTTGCAACTTGCTTTAACATGTTTAACAGTGCATGAAATGTTGTCTAAAACAAAAAAGAATGATGCATTTTATAGCTGGATCTGGTTTTATTACATTCTGAATTGGACGTTGAAAATGAGCTTATCTCAGCCAGCAGAGAGGTCAAATCACAGTAATGCAAACTCAGTCAGAGACATAGATTTTCACTTGCAACTTGCTTTAACATGTTTAACAGTGCATGAAATGTTGTCTAAAACAAAAAAGAATGATGCATTTTATGGCTGGATCTGGGTTTATTACATTCTGAATTGGACGTTGAAAATGAGCTTATCTCAGCCAGCAGAGAGGTCAAATCACAGTAATGCAAACTCAGTCAGAGACATAGATTTTCACTTGCTACTTGCTTTAACATGTTTAACAGTGCATGAAATGTTGTCTAAAACAAAAAAGAATGATGCATTTTATAGCTGGATCAGGTTTTATTACATTCTGAATTGGACGTTGAAAATGAGCTTATCTCAGCCAGCAGAGAGGTCAAATCACAGTAACGCAAACTTAGTCAGAGACATGATTTTCACTTGCAACTTGCTTTAACATGTTTAACAGTGCATGAAATGTTGTCTAAAACAAAAAAGAATGATGCATTTTATAGCTGGATCAGGTTTTATTACATTCTGAATTGGACGTTGAAAATGAGCTTATCTCAGCCAGCAGAGAGGTCAAATCACAGTAATGCAAACTCAGTCAGAGACATAGATTTTCACTTGCAACTTGCTTTAACATGTTTAACAGTGCATGAAATGTTGTCTAAAACAAAAAAGAATGATGCATTTTATGGCTGGATCTGGTTTTATTACATTCTGAATTGGACGTTGAAAATGAGCTTATCTCAGCCAGCAGAGAGGTCAAATCACAGTAATGCAAACTCAGTCAGAGACATAGATTTTCACTTGCAACTTGCTATAACATGTTTAACAATGCATGAAATGTTGTCTAAAACAAAAAAGAATGATGCATTTTATAGCTGGATCTGGTTTTATTACATTCTGAATTGGACGTTGAAAATGAGCTTATCTCAGCCAGCAGAGAGGTCAAATCACAGTAATGCAAACTCAGTCAGAGACATAGATTTTCACTTGCAACTTGCTTTAACATGTTTAACAGTGCATGAAATGTTGTCTAAAACAAAAAAGAATGATGCATTTTATAGCTGGATCAGGTTTTATTACATTCTGAATTGGACGTTGAAAATGAGCTTATCTCAGCCAGCAGAGAGGTCAAATCACAGTAATGCAAACTTAGTCAGAGACATAGATTTTCACTTGCAACTTGCTTTAACATGTTTAACAGTGCATGAAATGTTGTCTAAAACAAAAAAGAATGATGCATTTTATAGCTGGATCAGGTTTTATTACATTCTGAATTGGACGTTGAAAATGAGCTTATCTCAGCCAGCAGAGAGGTCAAATCACAGTAATGCAAACTCAGTCAGAGACATAGATTTTCACTTGCTACTTGCTTTAACATGTTTAACAGTGCATGAAATGTTGTCTAAAACAAAAAAGAATGATGCATTTTATAGCTGGATCAGGTTTTATTACATTCTGAATTGGACGTTGAAAATGAGCTTATCTCAGCCAGCAGAGAGGTCAAATCACAGTAATGCAAACTTAGTCAGAGACATAGATTTTCACTTGCAACTTGCTTTAACATGTTTAACAGTGCATGAAATGTTGTCTAAAAACAAAAAAGAATGATGCATTTTATGGCTGGATCTGGTTTTATTACATTCTGAATTGGACGTTGAAAATGAGCTTATCTCAGCCAGCAGAGAGGTCAAATCACAGTAATGCAAACTCAGTCAGAGACATAGATTTTCACTTGCAACTTGCTTTAACATGTTTAACAGTGCATGAAATGTTGTCTAAAACAAAAAAGAATGATGCATTTTATAGCTGGATCAGGTTTTATTACATTCTGAATTGGACGTTGAAAATGAGCTTATCTCAGCCAGCAGAGAGGTCAAATCACAGTAATGCAAACTCAGTCAGAGACATAGATTTTCACTTGCAACTTGCTTTAACATGTTTAACAGTGCATGAAATGTTGTCTAAAACAAAAAAGAATGATGCATTTTATAGCTGGATCTGTTTTTATCACTTTCTGAATTGGACGTTGAAAATGAGCTTATCTCAGCCAGCAGAGAGGTCAAATCACAGTAATGCAAACTCAGTCAGAGACATAGATTTTCACTTGCATCTTGCTTTAACATGTTTAACAGTGCATGAAATGTTGTCTAAAACAAAAAAGAATGATGCATTTTATAGCTGGATCAGGTTTTATTACATTCTGAATTGGACGTTGAAAATGAGCTTATCTCAGCCAGCAGAGAGGTCAAATCACAGTAATGCAAACTCAGTCAGAGACATAGATTTTCACTTGCAACTTGCTTTAACATGTTTAACAGTGCATGAAATGTTGTCTAAAACAAAAAAGAATGATGCATTTTATAGCTGGATCAGGTTTTATTACATTCTGAATTGGACGTTGAAAATGAGCTTATCTCAGCCAGCAGAGAGGTCAAATCACAGTAATGCAAACTCAGTCAGAGACATAGATTTTCACTTGCAACTTGCTTTAACATGTTTAACAGTGCATGAAATGTTGTCTAAAACAAAAAAGAATGATGCATTTTATGGCTGGATCAGGTTTTATTACATTCTGAATTGGACATTGAAAATGAGCTTATCTCAGCCAGCAGAGAGGTCAAATCACAGTAATGCAAACTCAGTCAGAGACATAGATTTTCACTTGCAACTTGCTTTAACATGTTTAACAGTGCATGAAATGTTATCTAAAACAAAAAAGAATGATGCATTTTATAGCTGGATTAGGTTTTATTACATTCTGAATTGGACGTTGAAAATGAGCTTATCTCAGCCTGCAGAGAGGTCAAATCACAGTAATGCAAACTTAGTCAGAGACATAGATTTTCACTTGCAACTTGCTTTAACATGTTTAACAGTGCATGAAATGTTGTCTAAAACAAAAAAGAATGATGCATTTTATAGCTGGATCTGTTTTTATCACTTTCTGAATTGGACGTTGAAAATGAGCTTATCTCAGCCAGCAGAGAGGTCAAATCACAGTAATGCAAACTCAGTCAGAGACATAGATTTTCACTTGCAACTTGCTTTAACATGTTTAACAGTGCATGAAATGTTGTCTAAAACAAAAAAGAATGGTGCATTTTATAGCTGGATCAGGTTTTATTACATTCTGAATTGGACGTTGAAAATGAGCTTATCTCAGCCAGCAGAGAGGTCAAATCACAGTAATGCAAACTCAGTCAGAGACATAGATTTTCACTTGCAACTTGCTTTAACATGTTTAACAGTGCATGAAATGTTGTCTAAAACAAAAAAGAATGATGCATTTTATGGCTGGATCTGTTTTTATCACTTTCTGAAATGGACGTTGAAAATGAGCTTATCTCAGCCAGCAGAGAGGTCAAATCACAGTAATGCAAACTCAGTCAGAGACATAGATTTTCACTTGCAACTTGCTTTAACATGTTTAACAGTGCATGAAATGTTGTCTAAAACAAAAAAGAATGATGCATTTTATAGCTGGATCAGGTTTTATTACATTCTGAATTGGACGTTGAAAATGAGCTTATCTCAGCCAGCAGAGAGGTCAAATCACAGTAATGCAAACTTAGTCAGAGACATAGATTTTCACTTGCAACTTGCTTTAACATGTTTAACAGTGCATGAAATGTTGTCTAAAACAAAAAAGAATGATGCATTTTATAGCTGGATCAGGTTTTATTACATTCTGAATTGGACGTTGAAAATGAGCTTATCTCAGCCAGCAGAGAGGTCAAATCACAGTAATGCAAACTCAGTCAGAGACATAGATTTTCACTTGCAACTTGCTTTAACATGTTTAACAGTGCATGAAATGTTGTCTAAAACAAAAAAGAATGATGCATTTTATGGCTGGATCTGTTTTTATCACTTTCTGAATTGGACGTTGAAAATGAGCTTATCTCAGCCAGCAGAGAGGTCAAATCACAGTAATGCAAACTCAGTCAGAGACATAGATTTTCACTTGCAACTTGCTTTAACATGTTTAACAGTGCATGAAATGTTGTCTAAAACAAAAAAGAATGATGCATTTTATGGCTGGATCTGGTTTTATCACTTTCTGAATTGGACGTTGAAAATGAGCTTATCTCAGCCAGCAGAGAGGTCAAATCACAGTAATGCAAACTCAGTCAGAGACATAGATTTTCACTTGCAACTTGCTATAACAAGTTTAACAATGCATGAAATGTTGTCTAAAACAAAAAAGAATGATGCATTTTATAGCTGGATCTGGTTTTATTACATTCTGAATTGGACGTTGAAAGTGAGCTTATCTCAGCCAGCAGAGAGGTCAAATCACAGTAATGCAAACTTAGTCAGAGACATAGATTTTCACTTGCAACTTGCTTTAACATGTTTAACAGTGCATGAAATGTTGTCTAAATTAAAAAAGAATGATGCATTTTATGGCTGGATCTGGTTTTATCACTTTCTGAAATGGACGTTGAAAATGAGCTTATCTCAGCCAGCAGAGAGGTCAAATCACAGTAATGCAAACTCAGTCAGAGACATAGATTTTCACTTGCAACTTGCTTTAACATGTTTAACAGTGCATGAAATGTTGTCTAAAACAAAAAAGAATGATGCATTTTATAGCTGGATCAGGTTTTATTACATTCTGAATTGGACGTTGAAAATGAGCTTATCTCAGCCAGCAGAGAGGTCAAATCACAGTAATGCAAACTCAGTCAGAGACATAGATTTTCACTTGCAACTTGCTTTAACATGTTTAACAGTGCATGAAATGTTGTCTAAAACAAAAAAGAATGATGCATTTTATAGCTGGATCTGGTTTTATTACATTCTGAATTGGACGTTGAAAATGAGCTTATCTCAGCCAGCAGAGAGGTCAAATCACAGTAATGCAAACTCAGTCAGAGACATAGATTTTCACTTGCAACTTGCTTTAACATGTTTAACAGTGCATGAAATGTTGTCTAAAACAAAAAAGAATGATGCATTTTATAGCTGGATCAGGTTTTATTACATTCTGAATTGGACGTTGAAAATGAGCTTATCTCAGCCAGCAGAGAGGTCAAATCACAGTAATGCAAACTCAGTCAGAGACATAGATTTTCACTTGCAACTTGCTTTAACATGTTTAACAGTGCATGAAATGTTGTCTAAAACAAAAAAGAATGATGCATTTTATAGCTGGATCTGGTTTTATTACATTCTGAATTGGACGTTGAAAATGAGCTTATCTCAGCCAGCAGAGAGGTCAAATCACAGTAATGCAAACTCAGTCAGAGACATAGATTTTCACTTGCAACTTGCTTTAACATGTTTAACAGTGCATGAAATGTTGTCTAAAACAAAAAAGAATGGTGCATTTTATAGCTGGATCAGGTTTTATTACATTCTGAATTGGACGTTGAAAATGAGCTTATCTCAGCCAGCAGAGAGGTCAAATCACAGTAATGCAAACTCAGTCAGAGACATAGATTTTCACTTGCAACTTGCTTTAACATGTTTAACAGTGCATGAAATGTTGTCTAAAACAAAAAAGAATGATGCATTTTATGGCTGGATCTGTTTTTATCACTTTCTGAAATGGACGTTGAAAATGAGCTTATCTCAGCCAGCAGAGAGGTCAAATCACAGTAATGCAAACTCAGTCAGAGACATAGATTTTCACTTGCAACTTGCTTTAACATGTTTAACAGTGCATGAAATGTTGTCTAAAACAAAAAAGAATGATGCATTTTATAGCTGGATCAGGTTTTATTACATTCTGAATTGGACGTTGAAAATGAGCTTATCTCAGCCAGCAGAGAGGTCAAATCACAGTAATGCAAACTTAGTCAGAGACATAGATTTTCACTTGCAACTTGCTTTAACATGTTTAACAGTGCATGAAATGTTGTCTAAAACAAAAAAGAATGATGCATTTTATAGCTGGATCAGGTTTTATTACATTCTGAATTGGACGTTGAAAATGAGCTTATCTCAGCCAGCAGAGAGGTCAAATCACAGTAATGCAAACTCAGTCAGAGACATAGATTTTCACTTGCAACTTGCTTTAACATGTTTAACAGTGCATGAAATGTTGTCTAAAACAAAAAAGAATGATGCATTTTATGGCTGGATCTGTTTTTATCACTTTCTGAATTGGACGTTGAAAATGAGCTTATCTCAGCCAGCAGAGAGGTCAAATCACAGTAATGCAAACTCAGTCAGAGACATAGATTTTCACTTGCAACTTGCTTTAACATGTTTAACAGTGCATGAAATGTTGTCTAAAACAAAAAAGAATGATGCATTTTATGGCTGGATCTGGTTTTATCACTTTCTGAATTGGACGTTGAAAATGAGCTTATCTCAGCCAGCAGAGAGGTCAAATCACAGTAATGCAAACTCAGTCAGAGACATAGATTTTCACTTGCAACTTGCTATAACAAGTTAAACAATGCATGAAATGTTGTCTAAAACAAAAAAGAATGATGCATTTTATAGCTGGATCTGGTTTTATTACATTCTGAATTGGACGTTGAAAGTGAGCTTATCTCAGCCAGCAGAGAGGTCAAATCACAGTAATGCAAACTTAGTCAGAGACATAGATTTTCACTTGCAACTTGCTTTAACATGTTTAACAGTGCATGAAATGTTGTCTAAATTAAAAAAGAATGATGCATTTTATGGCTGGATCTGGTTTTATCACTTTCTGAAATGGACGTTGAAAATGAGCTTATCTCAGCCAGCAGAGAGGTCAAATCACAGTAATGCAAACTCAGTCAGAGACATAGATTTTCACTTGCAACTTGCTTTAACATGTTTAACAGTGCATGAAATGTTGTCTAAAACAAAAAAGAATGATGCATTTTATAGCTGGATCAGGTTTTATTACATTCTGAATTGGACGTTGAAAATGAGCTTATCTCAGCCAGCAGAGAGGTCAAATCACAGTAATGCAAACTCAGTCAGAGACATAGATTTTCACTTGCAACTTGCTTTAACATGTTTAACAGTGCATGAAATGTTGTCTAAAACAAAAAAGAATGATGCATTTTATAGCTGGATCTGGTTTTATTACATTCTGAATTGGACGTTGAAAATGAGCTTATCTCAGCCAGCAGAGAGGTCAAATCACAGTAATGCAAACTCAGTCAGAGACATAGATTTTCACTTGCAACTTGCTTTAACATGTTTAACAGTGCATGAAATGTTGTCTAAAACAAAAAAGAATGATGCATTTTATAGCTGGATCAGGTTTTATTACATTCTGAATTGGACGTTGAAAATGAGCTTATCTCAGCCAGCAGAGAGGTCAAATCACAGTAATGCAAACTCAGTCAGAGACATAGATTTTCACTTGCAACTTGCTTTAACATGTTTAACAGTGCATGAAATGTTGTCTAAAACAAAAAAGAATGATGCATTTTATAGCTGGATCTGGTTTTATTACATTCTGAATTGGACGTTGAAAATGAGCTTATCTCAGCCAGCAGAGAGGTCAAATCACAGTAATGCAAACTCAGTCAGAGACATAGATTTTCACTTGCAACTTGCTTTAACATGTTTAACAGTGCATGAAATGTTGTCTAAAACAAAAAAGAATGATGCATTTTATGGCTGGATCTGGGTTTATTACATTCTGAATTGGACGTTGAAAATGAGCTTATCTCAGCCAGCAGAGAGGTCAAATCACAGTAATGCAAACTCAGTCAGAGACATAGATTTTCACTTGCTACTTGCTTTAACATGTTTAACAGTGCATGAAATGTTGTCTAAAACAAAAAAGAATGATGCATTTTATAGCTGGATCAGGTTTTATTACATTCTGAATTGGACGTTGAAAATGAGCTTATCTCAGCCAGCAGAGAGGTCAAATCACAGTAATGCAAACTTAGTCAGAGACATAGATTTTCACTTGCAACTTGCTTTAACATGTTTAACAGTGCATGAAATGTTGTCTAAAACAAAAAAGAATGATGCATTTTATAGCTGGATCAGGTTTTATTACATTCTGAATTGGACGTTGAAAATGAGCTTATCTCAGCCAGCAGAGAGGTCAAATCACAGTAATGCAAACTCAGTCAGAGACATAGATTTTCACTTGCAACTTGCTTTAACATGTTTAACAGTGCATGAAATGTTGTCTAAAACAAAAAAGAATGATGCATTTTATGGCTGGATCTGGTTTTATTACATTCTGAATTGGACGTTGAAAATGAGCTTATCTCAGCCAGCAGAGAGGTCAAATCACAGTAATGCAAACTCAGTCAGAGACATAGATTTTCACTTGCAACTTGCTATAACATGTTTAACAATGCATGAAATGTTGTCTAAAACAAAAAAGAATGATGCATTTTATAGCTGGATCTGGTTTTATTACATTCTGAATTGGACGTTGAAAATGAGCTTATCTCAGCCAGCAGAGAGGTCAAATCACAGTAATGCAAACTCAGTCAGAGACATAGATTTTCACTTGCAACTTGCTTTAACATGTTTAACAGTGCATGAAATGTTGTCTAAAACAAAAAAGAATGATGCATTTTATAGCTGGATCAGGTTTTATTACATTCTGAATTGGACGTTGAAAATGAGCTTATCTCAGCCAGCAGAGAGGTCAAATCACAGTAATGCAAACTTAGTCAGAGACATAGATTTTCACTTGCAACTTGCTTTAACATGTTTAACAGTGCATGAAATGTTGTCTAAAACAAAAAAGAATGATGCATTTTATAGCTGGATCTGGTTTTATTACATTCTGAATTGGACGTTGAAAATGAGCTTATCTCAGCCAGCAGAGAGGTCAAATCACAGTAATGCAAACTCAGTCAGAGACATAGATTTTCACTTGCAACTTGCTTTAACATGTTTAACAGTGCATGAAATGTTGTCTAAAACAAAAAAGAATGATGCATTTTATAGCTGGATCAGGTTTTATTACATTCTGAATTGGACGTTGAAAATGAGCTTATCTCAGCCAGCAGAGAGGTCAAATCACAGTAATGCAAACTCAGTCAGAGACATAGATTTTCACTTGCAACTTGCTTTAACATGTTTAACAGTGCATGAAATGTTGTCTAAAACAAAAAAGAATGATGCATTTTATAGCTGGATCTGGTTTTATTACATTCTGAATTGGACGTTGAAAATGAGCTTATCTCAGCCAGCAGAGAGGTCAAATCACAGTAATGCAAACTCAGTCAGAGACATAGATTTTCACTTGCAACTTGCTTTAACATGTTTAACAGTGCATGAAATGTTGTCTAAAACAAAAAAGAATGATGCATTTTATGGCTGGATCTGGGTTTATTACATTCTGAATTGGACGTTGAAAATGAGCTTATCTCAGCCAGCAGAGAGGTCAAATCACAGTAATGCAAACTCAGTCAGAGACATAGATTTTCACTTGCTACTTGCTTTAACATGTTTAACAGTGCATGAAATGTTGTCTAAAACAAAAAAGAATGATGCATTTTATAGCTGGATCAGGTTTTATTACATTCTGAATTGGACGTTGAAAATGAGCTTATCTCAGCCAGCAGAGAGGTCAAATCACAGTAATGCAAACTTAGTCAGAGACATAGATTTTCACTTGCAACTTGCTTTAACATGTTTAACAGTGCATGAAATGTTGTCTAAAACAAAAAAGAATGATGCATTTTATAGCTGGATCAGGTTTTATTACATTCTGAATTGGACGTTGAAAATGAGCTTATCTCAGCCAGCAGAGAGGTCAAATCACAGTAATGCAAACTCAGTCAGAGACATAGATTTTCACTTGCAACTTGCTTTAACATGTTTAACAGTGCATGAAATGTTGTCTAAAACAAAAAAGAATGATGCATTTTATGGCTGGATCTGGTTTTATTACATTCTGAATTGGACGTTGAAAATGAGCTTATCTCAGCCAGCAGAGAGGTCAAATCACAGTAATGCAAACTCAGTCAGAGACATAGATTTTCACTTGCAACTTGCTATAACATGTTTAACAATGCATGAAATGTTGTCTAAAACAAAAAAGAATGATGCATTTTATAGCTGGATCTGGTTTTATTACATTCTGAATTGGACGTTGAAAATGAGCTTATCTCAGCCAGCAGAGAGGTCAAATCACAGTAATGCAAACTCAGTCAGAGACATAGATTTTCACTTGCAACTTGCTTTAACATGTTTAACAGTGCATGAAATGTTGTCTAAAACAAAAAAGAATGATGCATTTTATAGCTGGATCAGGTTTTATTACATTCTGAATTGGACGTTGAAAATGAGCTTATCTCAGCCAGCAGAGAGGTCAAATCACAGTAATGCAAACTTAGTCAGAGACATAGATTTTCACTTGCAACTTGCTTTAACATGTTTAACAGTGCATGAAATGTTGTCTAAAACAAAAAAGAATGATGCATTTTATAGCTGGATCAGGTTTTATTACATTCTGAATTGGACGTTGAAAATGAGCTTATCTCAGCCAGCAGAGAGGTCAAATCACAGTAATGCAAACTCAGTCAGAGACATAGATTTTCACTTGCAACTTGCTTTAACATGTTTAACAGTGCATGAAATGTTGTCTAAAACAAAAAAGAATGATGCATTTTATAGCTGGATCAGGTTTTATTACATTCTGAATTGGACGTTGAAAATGAGCTTATCTCAGCCAGCAGAGAGGTCAAATCACAGTAATGCAAACTCAGTCAGAGACATAGATTTTCACTTGCAACTTGCTTTAACATGTTTAACAGTGCATGAAATGTTGTCTAAAACAAAAAAGAATGATGCATTTTATGGCTGGATCTGTTTTTATCACTTTCTGAATTGGACGTTGAAAATGAGCTTATCTCAGCCAGCAGAGAGGTCAAATCACAGTAATGCAAACTCAGTCAGAGACATAGATTTTCACTTGCAACTTGCTTTAACATGTTTAACAGTGCATGAAATGTTGTCTAAAACAAAAAAGAATGATGCATTTTATAGCTGGATCAGGTTTTATTACATTCTGAATTGGACGTTGAAAATGAGCTTATCTCAGCCAGCAGAGAGGTCAAATCACAGTAATGCAAACTCAGTCAGAGACATAGATTTTCACTTGCTACTTGCTTTAACATGTTTAACAGTGCATGAAATGTTGTCTAAAACAAAAAAGAATGATGCATTTTATGGCTGGATCTGGTTTTATTACATTCTGAATTGGACGTTGAAAATGAGCTTATCTCAGCCAGCAGAGAGGTCAAATCACAGTAATGCAAACTCAGTCAGAGACATAGATTTTCACTTGCAACTTGCTTTAACATGTTTAACAGTGCATGAAATGTTGTCTAAAACAAAAAAGAATGATGCATTTTATGGCTGGATCTGGTTTTATTACATTCTGAATTGGACGTTGAAAATGAGCTTATCTCAGCCAGCAGAGAGGTCAAATCACAGTAATGCAAACTCAGTCAGAGACATAGATTTTCACTTGCAACTTGCTTTAACATGTTTAACAGTGCATGAAATGTTGTCTAAAACAAAAAAGAATGATGCATTTTATGGCTGGATCTGGTTTTATTAAATTCTGAATTGGACGTTGAAAATGAGCTTATCTCAGCCAGCAGAGAGGTCAAATCACAGTAATGCAAACTCAGTCAGAGACATAGATTTTCACTTGCAACTTGCTTTAACATGTTTAACAGTGCATGAAATGTTGTCTAAAACAAAAAAGAATGATGCATTTTATGGCTGGATCTGGTTTTATTACATTCTGAATTGGACGTTGAAAATGAGCTTATCTCAGCCAGCAGAGAGGTCAAATCACAGTAATGCAAACTCAGTCAGAGACATAGATTTTCACTTGCAACTTGCTTTAACATGTTTAACAGTGCATGAAATGTTGTCTAAAACAAAAAAGAATGATGCATTTTATGGCTGGATCTGGTTTTATTACATTCTGAATTGGACGTTGAAAATGAGCTTATCTCAGCCAGCAGAGAGGTCAAATCACAGTAATGCAAACTCAGTCAGAGACATAGATTTTCACTTGCTATTTGCTTTAACATGTTTAACAGTGCATGAAATGTTGTCTAAAACAAAAAAGAATGATGCATTTTATAGCTGGATCAGGTTTTATGACATTCTGAATTGGACGTTGAAAATGAGCTTATCTCAGCCAGCAGAGAGGTCAAATCACAGTAATGCAAACTCAGTCAGAGACATAGATTTTCACTTGCAACTTGCTTTAACATGTTTAACAGTGCATGAAATGTTGTCTAAAACAAAAAAGAATGATGCATTTTATGGCTGGATCTGGTTTTATTACATTCTGAATTGGACGTTGAAAATGAGCTTATCTCAGCCAGCAGAGAGGTCAAATCACAGTAATGCAAACTCAGTCAGAGACATAGATTTTCACTTGCAACTTGCTTTAACATGTTTAACAGTGCATGAAATGTTGTCTAAAACAAAAAAGAATGATGCATTTTATAGCTGGATCTGGTTTTATTACATTCTGAATTGGACGTTGAAAATGAGCTTATCTCAGCCAGCAGAGAGGTCAAATCACAGTAATGCGAACTCAGTCAGAGACATAGATTTTCACTTGCAACTTGCTTTAACATGTTTAACAGTGCATGAAATGTTGTCTAAAACAAAAAAGAAGGATGCATTTTATGGCTGGATCTGGGTTTATTACATTCTGAATTGGACGTTGAAAATGAGCTTATCTCAGCCAGCAGAGAGGTCAAATCACAGTAATGCAAACTCAGTCAGAGACATAGATTTTCACTTGCAACTTGCTTTAACATGTTTAACAGTGCATGAAATGTTGTCTAAAACAAAAAAGAATGATGCATTTTATAGCTGGATCAGGTTTTATTACATTCTGAATTAGACGTTGAAAATGAGCTTATCTCAGCCAGCAGAGAGGTCAAATCACAGTAATGCAAACTCAGTCAGAGACATAGATTTTCACTTGCAACTTGCTTTAACATGTTTAACAGTGCATGAAATGTTGTCTAAAACAAAAAAGAATGATGCATTTTATGGCTGGATCTGTTTTTATCACTTTCTGAATTGGACGTTGAAAATGAGCTTATCTCAGCCAGCAGAGAGGTCAAATCACAGTAATGCAAACTCAGTCAGAGACATAGATTTTCACTTGCAACTTGCTTTAACATGTTTAACAGTGCATGAAATGTTGTCTAAAACAAAAAAGAATGATGCATTTTATAGCTGGATCAGGTTTTATTACATTCTGAATTGGACGTTGAAAATGAGCTTATCTCAGCCAGCAGAGAGGTCAAATCACAGTAATGCAAACTCAGTCAGAGACATAGATTTTCACTTGCAACTTGCTTTAACATGTTTAACAGTGCATGAAATGTTGTCTAAAACAAAAAAGAATGATGCATTTTATGGCTGGATCTGTTTTTATCACTTTCTGAAATGGACGTTGAAAATGAGCTTATCTCAGCCAGCAGAGAGGTCAAATCACAGTAATGCAAACTCAGTCAGAGACATAGATTTTCACTTGCAACTTGCTTTAACATGTTTAACAGTGCATGAAATGTTGTCTAAAACAAAAAAGAATGATGCATTTTATAGCTGGATCAGGTTTTATTACATTCTGAATTGGACGTTGAAAATGAGCTTATCTCAGCCAGCAGAGAGGTCAAATCACAGTAATGCAAACTTAGTCAGAGACATAGATTTTCACTTGCAACTTGCTTTAACATGTTTAACAGTGCATGAAATGTTGTCTAAATTAAAAAAGAATGATGCATTTTATGGCTGGATCTGGTTTTATCACTTTCTGAAATGGACGTTGAAAATGAGCTTATCTCAGCCAGCAGAGAGGTCAAATCACAGTAATGCAAACTCAGTCAGAGACATAGATTTTCACTTGCAACTTGCTTTAACATGTTTAACAGTGCATGAAATGTTGTCTAAAACAAAAAAGAATGATGCATTTTATAGCTGGATCAGGTTTTATTACATTCTGAATTGGACGTTGAAAATGAGCTTATCTCAGCCAGCAGAGAGGTCAAATCACAGTAATGCAAACTCAGTCAGAGACATAGATTTTCACTTGCAACTTGCTTTAACATGTTTAACAGTGCATGAAATGTTGTCTAAAACAAAAAAGAATGATGCATTTTATGGCTGGATCAGGTTTTATTACATTCTGAATTGGACGTTGAAAATGAGCTTATCTCAGCCAGCAGAGAGGTCAAATCACAGTAATGCAAACTCAGTCAGAGACATAGATTTTCACTTGCAACTTGCTTTAACATGTTTAACAGTGCATGAAATGTTATCTAAAACAAAAAAGAATGATGCATTTTATAGCTGGATTAGGTTTTATTACATTCTGAATTGGACGTTGAAAATGAGCTTATCTCAGCCAGCAGAGAGGTCAAATCACAGTAATGCAAACTTAGTCAGAGACATAGATTTTCACTTGCAACTTGCTTTAACATGTTTAACAGTGCATGAAATGTTGTCTAAAACAAAAAAGAATGATGCATTTTATAGCTGGATCTGTTTTTATCACTTTCTGAATTGGACGTTGAAAATGAGCTTATCTCAGCCAGCAGAGAGGTCAAATCACAGTAATGCAAACTCAGTCAGAGACATAGATTTTCACTTGCAACTTGCTTTAACATGTTTAACAGTGCATGAAATGTTGTCTAAAACAAAAAAGAATGGTGCATTTTATAGCTGGATCAGGTTTTATTACATTCTGAATTGGACGTTGAAAATGAGCTTATCTCAGCCAGCAGAGAGGTCAAATCACAGTAATGCAAACTCAGTCAGAGACATAGATTTTCACTTGCAACTTGCTTTAACATGTTTAACAGTGCATGAAATGTTGTCTAAAACAAAAAAGAATGATGCATTTTATGGCTGGATCTGTTTTTATCACTTTCTGAAATGGACGTTGAAAATGAGCTTATCTCAGCCAGCAGAGAGGTCAAATCACAGTAATGCAAACTCAGTCAGAGACATAGATTTTCACTTGCAACTTGCTTTAACATGTTTAACAGTGCATGAAATGTTGTCTAAAACAAAAAAGAATGATGCATTTTATAGCTGGATCAGGTTTTATTACATTCTGAATTGGACGTTGAAAATGAGCTTATCTCAGCCAGCAGAGAGGTCAAATCACAGTAATGCAAACTTAGTCAGAGACATAGATTTTCACTTGCAACTTGCTTTAACATGTTTAACAGTGCATGAAATGTTGTCTAAAACAAAAAAGAATGATGCATTTTATAGCTGGATCAGGTTTTATTACATTCTGAATTGGACGTTGAAAATGAGCTTATCTCAGCCAGCAGAGAGGTCAAATCACAGTAATGCAAACTCAGTCAGAGACATAGATTTTCACTTGCAACTTGCTTTAACATGTTTAACAGTGCATGAAATGTTGTCTAAAACAAAAAAGAATGATGCATTTTATGGCTGGATCTGTTTTTATCACTTTCTGAATTGGACGTTGAAAATGAGCTTATCTCAGCCAGCAGAGAGGTCAAATCACAGTAATGCAAACTCAGTCAGAGACATAGATTTTCACTTGCAACTTGCTTTAACATGTTTAACAGTGCATGAAATGTTGTCTAAAACAAAAAAGAATGATGCATTTTATGGCTGGATCTGGTTTTATCACTTTCTGAATTGGACGTTGAAAATGAGCTTATCTCAGCCAGCAGAGAGGTCAAATCACAGTAATGCAAACTCAGTCAGAGACATAGATTTTCACTTGCAACTTGCTATAACAAGTTTAACAATGCATGAAATGTTGTCTAAAACAAAAAAGAATGATGCATTTTATAGCTGGATCTGGTTTTATTACATTCTGAATTGGACGTTGAAAATGAGCTTATCTCAGCCAGCAGAGAGGTCAAATCACAGTAATGCAAACTTAGTCAGAGACATAGATTTTCACTTGCAACTTGCTTTAACATGTTTAACAGTGCATGAAATGTTGTCTAAATTAAAAAAGAATGATGCATTTTATGGCTGGATCTGGTTTTATCACTTTCTGAAATGGACGTTGAAAATGAGCTTATCTCAGCCAGCAGAGAGGTCAAATCACAGTAATGCAAACTCAGTCAGAGACATAGATTTTCACTTGCAACTTGCTTTAACATGTTTAACAGTGCATGAAATGTTGTCTAAAACAAAAAAGAATGATGCATTTTATAGCTGGATCAGGTTTTATTACATTCTGAATTGGACGTTGAAAATGAGCTTATCTCAGCCAGCAGAGAGGTCAAATCACAGTAATGCAAACTCAGTCAGAGACATAGATTTTCACTTGCAACTTGCTTTAACATGTTTAACAGTGCATGAAATGTTGTCTAAAACAAAAAAGAATGATGCATTTTATAGCTGGATCTGGTTTTATTACATTCTGAATTGGACGTTGAAAATGAGCTTATCTCAGCCAGCAGAGAGGTCAAATCACAGTAATGCAAACTCAGTCAGAGACATAGATTTTCACTTGCAACTTGCTTTAACATGTTTAACAGTGCATGAAATGTTGTCTAAAACAAAAAAGAATGATGCATTTTATGGCTGGATCTGGGTTTATTACATTCTGAATTGGACGTTGAAAATGAGCTTATCTCAGCCAGCAGAGAGGTCAAATCACAGTAATGCAAACTCAGTCAGAGACATAGATTTTCACTTGCTACTTGCTTTAACGTGTTTAACAGTGCATGAAATGTTGTCTAAAACAAAAAAGAATGATGCATTTTATAGCTGGATCAGGTTTTATTACATTCTGAATTGGACGTTGAAAATGAGCTTATCTCAGCCAGCAGAGAGGTCAAATCACAGTAATGCAAACTTAGTCAGAGACATAGATTTTCACTTGCAACTTGCTTTAACATGTTTAACAGTGCATGAAATGTTGTCTAAAACAAAAAAGAATGATGCATTTTATAGCTGGATCAGGTTTTATTACATTCTGAATTGGACGTTGAAAATGAGCTTATCTCAGCCAGCAGAGAGGTCAAATCACAGTAATGCAAACTCAGTCAGAGACATAGATTTTCACTTGCAACTTGCTTTAACATGTTTAACAGTGCATGAAATGTTGTCTAAAACAAAAAAGAATGATGCATTTTATAGCTGGATCAGGTTTTATTACATTCTGAATTGGACGTTGAAAATGAGCTTATCTCAGCCAGCAGAGAGGTCAAATCACAGTAATGCAAACTCAGTCAGAGACATAGATTTTCACTTGCAACTTGCTTTAACATGTTTAACAGTGCATGAAATGTTGTCTAAAACAAAAAAGAATGAAGCATTTTATGGCTGGATCTGTTTTTATCACTTTCTGAATTGGACGTTGAAAATGAGCTTATCTCAGCCAGCAGAGAGGTCAAATCACAGTAATGCAAACTCAGTCAGAGACATAGATTTTCACTTGCAACTTGCTTTAACATGTTTAACAGTGCATGAAATGTTGTCTAAAACAAAAAAGAATGATGCATTTTATAGCTGGATCAGGTTTTATTACATTCTGAATTGGACGTTGAAAATGAGCTTATCTCAGCCAGCAGAGAGGTCAAATCACAGTAATGCAAACTCAGTCAGAGACATAGATTTTCACTTGCAACTTGCTTTAACATGTTTAACAGTGCATGAAATGTTGTCTAAAACAAAAAAGAATGATGCATTTTATGGCTGGATCTGGTTTTATTACATTCTGAATTGGACGTTGAAAATGAGTTTATCTCAGCCAGCAGAGAGGTCAAATCACAGTAATGCAAACTCAGTCAGAGACATAGATTTTCACTTGCTATTTGCTTTAACATGTTTAACAGTGCATGAAATGTTGTCTAAAACAAAAAAGAATGATGCATTTTATAGCTGGATCAGGTTTTATGACATTCTGAATTGGACGTTGAAAATGAGCTTATCTCAGCCAGCAGAGAGGTCAAATCACAGTAATGCAAACTCAGTCAGAGACATAGATTTTCACTTGCAACTTGCTTTAACATGTTTAACAGTGCATGAAATGTTGTCTAAAACAAAAAAGAATGATGCATTTTATGGCTGGATCAGGTTTTATTACATTCTGAATTGGACGTTGAAAATGAGCTTATCTCAGCCAGCAGAAAGGTCAAATCACAGTAATGCAAACTCAGTCAGAGACATAGATTTTCACTTGCAACTTGCTTTAACATGTTTAACAGTGCATGAAATGTTATCTAAAACAAAAAAGAATGATGCATTTTATGGCTGGATCTGGTTTTATTACATTCTGAATTGGACGTTGAAAATGAGCTTATCTCAGCCAGCAGAGAGGTCAAATCACAGTAATGCAAACTCAGTCAGAGACATAGATTTTCACTTGCAACTTGCTTTAACATGTTTAACGGTGCATGAAATGTTGTCTAAAACAAAAAAGAATGATGCATTTTATGGCTGGATCTGGTTTTATTACATTCTGAATTGGACGTTGAAAATGAGCTTATCTCAGCCAGCAGAGAGGTCAAATCACAGTAATGCAAACTCAGTCAGAGACATAGATTTTCACTTGCAACTTGCTTTAACATGTTTAACAGTGCATGAAATGTTGTCTAAAACAAAAAAGAATGATGCATTTTATGGCTGGATCTGTTTTTATCACTTTCTGAATTGGACGTTGAAAATGAGCTTATCTCAGCCAGCAGAGAGGTCAAATCACAGTAATGCAAACTCAGTCAGAGACATAGATTTTCACTTGCAACTTGCTTTAACATGTTTAACAGTGCATGAAATGTTGTCTAAAACAAAAAAGAATGATGCATTTTATGGCTGGATCTGTTTTTATCACTTTCTGAATTGGACGTTGAAAATGAGCTTATCTCAGCCAGCAGAGAGGTCAAATCACAGTAATGCAAACTCAGTCAGAGACATAGATTTTCACTTGCAACTTGCTTTAACATGTTTAACAGTGCATGAAATGTTGTCTAAAACAAAAAAGAATGATGCATTTTATGGCTGGATCTGTTTTTATCACTTTCTGAATTGGACGTTGAAAATGAGCTTATCTCAGCCAGCAGAGAGGTCAAATCACAGTAATGCAAACTCAGTCAGAGACATAGATTTTCACTTGCAACTTGCTTTAACATGTTTAACAGTGCATGAAATGTTGTCTAAAACAAAAAAGAATGATGCATTTTATAGCTGGATCAGGTTTTATTACATTCTGAATTGGACGTTGAAAATGTGCTTATCTCAGCCAGCAGAGAGGTCAAATCACAGTAATGCAAACTCAGTCAGAGACATAGATTTTCACTTGCAACTTGCTTTAACATGTTTAACAGTGCATGAAATGTTGTCTAAAACAAAAAAGAATGATGCATTTTATAGCTGGATCAGGTTTTATTACATTCTGAATTGGACGTTGAAAATGAGCTTATCTCAGCCAGCAGAGAGGTCAAATCACAGTAATGCAAACTCAGTCAGAGACATAGATTTTCACTTGCAACTTGCTTTAACATGTTTAACAGTGCATGAAATGTTGTCTAAAACAAAAAAGAATGATGCATTTTATAGCTGGATCAGGTTTTATCACTTTCTGAATTGGACGTTGAAAATGAGCTTATCTCAGCCAGCAGAGAGGTCAAATCACAGTAATGCAAACTCAGTCAGAGACATAGATTTTCACTTGCAACTTGCTTTAACATGTTTAACAGTGCATGAAATGTTGTCTAAAACAAAAAAGAATGATGCATTTTATAGCTGGATCAGGTTTTATTACATTCTGAATTGGACGTTGAAAATGAGCTTATCTCAGCCAGCAGAGAGGTCAAATCACAGTAATGCAAACTCAGTCAGAGACATAGATTTTCACTTGCAACTTGCTTTAATATGTTTAACAGTGCATGAAATGTTGTCTAAAACAAAAAAGAATGATGCATTTTATGGCTGGATCTGTTTTTATCACTTTCTGAAATGGACGTTGAAAATGAGCTTATCTCAGCCAGCAGAGAGGTCAAATCACAGTAATGCAAACTCAGTCAGAGACATAGATTTTCACTTGCAACTTGCTTTAACATGTTTAACAGTGCATGAAATGTTGTCTAAAACAAAAAAGAATGATGCATTTTATAGCTGGATCAGGTTTTATTACATTCTGAATTGGACGTTGAAAATGAGCTTATCTCAGCCAGCAGAGAGGTCAAATCACAGTAATGCAAACTTAGTCAGAGACATAGATTTTCACTTGCAACTTGCTTTAACATGTTTAACAGTGCATGAAATGTTGTCTAAATTAAAAAAGAATGATGCATTTTATGGCTGGATCTGTTTTTATCACTTTCTGAAATGGACGTTGAAAATGAGCTTATCTCAGCCAGCAGAGAGGTCAAATCACAGTAATGCAAACTCAATCAGAGACATAGATTTTCACTTGCAACTTGCTTTAACATGTTTGACAGTGCATGAAATGTTGTCTAAAACAAAAAAGAATGATGCATTTTATAGCTGGATCAGGTTTTATTACATTCTGAATTGGACGTTGAAAATGAGCTTATCTCAGCCAGCAGAGAGGTCAAATCACAGTAATGCAAACTCAGTCAGAGACATAGATTTTCACTTGCAACTTGCTTTAACATGTTTAACAGTACATGAAATGTTGTCTAAAACAAAAAAGAATGATGCATTTTATGGCTGGATCTGGTTTTATTACATTCTGAATTGGACGTTGAAAATGAGCTTATCTCAGCCAGCAGAGAGGTCAAATCACAGTAATGCAAACTCAGTCAGAGACATAGATTTTCACTTGCAACTTGCTTTAACATGTTTAACAGTGCATGAAATGTTGTCTAAAACAAAAAAGAAGGATGCATTTTATGGCTGGATCTGGTTTTATTACATTCTGAATTGGACGTTGAAAATGAGCTTATCTCAGCCAGCAGAGAGGTCAAATCACAGTAATGCAAACTCAGTCAGAGACATAGATTTTCACTTACAACTTGCTTTAACATGTTTAACAGTGCATGAAATGTTGTCTAAAACAAAAAAGAATGATGCATTTTATAGCTGGATCAGGTTTTATTACATTCTGAATTGGACGTTGAAAATGAGCTTATCTCAGCCAGCAGAGAGGTCAAATCACAGTAATGCAAACTCAGTCAGAGACATAGATTTTCACTTGCAACTTGCTTTAACATGTTTAACAGTGCATGAAATGTTGTCTAAAACAAAAAAGAATTATGCATTTTATGTCTGGATCAATTTTTATCACTTTCTGAATTGGACGTTGAAAATGAGCTTATCTCAGCCAGCAGAGAGGTCAAATCACAGTAATGCAAACTCAGTCAGAGACATAGATTTTCACTTGCAACTTGCTTTAACATGTTTAACAGTGCATGAAATGTTGTCTAAAACAAAAAAGAATGATGCATTTTATGGCTGGATCTGGTTTTATTACATTCTGAATTGGACGTTGAAAATGAGCTTATCTCAGCCAGCAGAGAGGTCAAATCACAGTAATGCAAACTCAGTCAGAGACATAGATTTTCACTTGCAACTTGCTTTAACATGTTTAACAGTGCATGAAATGTTGTCTAAAACAAAAAAGAATGATGCATTTTATGGCTGGATCTGGTTTTATTACATTCTGAATTGGACGTTGAAAATGAGCTTATCTCAGCCAGCAGAGAGGTCAAATCACAGTAATGCAAACTCAGTCAGAGACATAGATTTTCACTTGCAACTTGCTTTAACATGTTTAACAGTGCATGAAATGTTGTCTAAAACAAAAAAGAATGATGCATTTTATAGCTGGATCAGGTTTTATTACATTCTGAATTGGACGTTGAAAATGAGCTTATCTCAGCCAGCAGAGAGGTCAAATCACAGTAATGCAAACTTAGTCAGAGACATAGATTTTCACTTGCAACTTGCTTTAACATGTTTAACAGTGCATGAAATGTTGTCTAAATTAAAAAAGAATGATGCATTTTATGGCTGGATCTGGTTTTATCACTTTCTGAAATGGACGTTGAAAATGAGCTTATCTCAGCCTGCAGAGAGGTCAAATCACAGTAATGCAAACTCAGTCAGAGACATAGATTTTCACTTGCAACTTGCTTTAACATGTTTAACAGTGCATGAAATGTTGTCTAAAACAAAAAAGAATGATGCATTTTATAGCTGGATCAGGTTTTATTACATTCTGAATTGGACGTTGAAAATGAGCTTATCTCAGCCAGCAGAGAGGTCAAATCACAGTAATGCAAACTCAGTCAGAGACATAGATTTTCACTTGCAACTTGCTTTAACATGTTTAACAGTGCATGAAATGTTGTCTAAAACAAAAAAGAATGATGCATTTTATGGCTGGATCAGGTTTTATTACATTCTGAATTGGACGTTGAAAATGAGCTTATCTCAGCCAGCAGAGAGGTCAAATCACAGTAATGCAAACTCAGTCAGAGACATAGATTTTCACTTGCAACTTGCTTTAACATGTTTAACAGTGCATGAAATGTTATCTAAAACAAAAAAGAATGATGCATTTTATAGCTGGATTAGGTTTTATTACATTCTGAATTGGACGTTGAAAATGAGCTTATCTCAGCCTGCAGAGAGGTCAAATCACAGTAATGCAAACTTAGTCAGAGACATAGATTTTCACTTGCAACTTGCTTTAACATGTTTAACAGTGCATGAAATGTTGTCTAAAACAAAAAAGAATGATGCATTTTATAGCTGGATCTGTTTTTATCACTTTCTGAATTGGACGTTGAAAATGAGCTTATCTCAGCCAGCAGAGAGGTCAAATCACAGTAATGCAAACTCAGTCAGAGACATAGATTTTCACTTGCAACTTGCTTTAACATGTTTAACAGTGCATGAAATGTTGTCTAAAACAAAAAAGAATGATGCATTTTATAGCTGGATCAGGTTTTATTACATTCTGAATTGGACGTTGAAAATGAGCTTATCTCAGCCAGCAGAGAGGTCAAATCACAGTAATGCAAACTCAGTCAGAGACATAGATTTTCACTTGCAACTTGCTTTAACATGTTTAACAGTGCATGAAATGTTGTCTAAAACAAAAAAGAATGATGCATTTTATGGCTGGATCTGTTTTTATCACTTTCTGAAATGGACGTTAAAAATGAGCTTATCTCAGCCAGCAGAGAGGTCAAATCACAGTAATGCAAACTCAGTCAGAGACATAGATTTTCACTTGCAACTTGCTTTAACATGTTTAACAGTGCATGAAATGTTGTCTAAAACAAAAAAGAATGATGCATTTTATAGCTGGATCAGGTTTTATTACATTCTGAATTGGACGTTGAAAATGAGCTTATCTCAGCCAGCAGAGAGGTCAAATCACAGTAATGCAAACTTAGTCAGAGACATAGATTTTCACTTGCAACTTGCTTTAACATGTTTAACAGTGCATGAAATGTTGTCTAAATTAAAAAAGAATGATGCATTTTATGGCTGGATCTGGTTTTATCACTTTCTGAAATGGACGTTGAAAATGAGCTTATCTCAGCCAGCAGAGAGGTCAAATCACAGTAATGCAAACTCAGTCAGAGACATAGATTTTCACTTGCAACTTGCTTTAACATGTTTAACAGTGCATGAAATGTTGTCTAAAACAAAAAAGAATGATGCATTTTATAGCTGGATCAGGTTTTATTACATTCTGAATTGGACATTGAAAATGAGCTTATCTCAGCCAGCAGAGAGGTCAAATCACAGTAATGCAAACTCAGTCAGAGACATAGATTTTCACTTGCAACTTGCTTTAACATGTTTAACAGTGCATGAAATGTTGTCTAAAACAAAAAAGAATGATGCATTTTATGGCTGGATCAGGTTTTATTACATTCTGAATTGGACGTTGAAAATGAGCTTATCTCAGCCAGCAGAGAGGTCAAATCACAGTAATGCAAACTCAGTCAGAGACATAGATTTTCACTTGCAACTTGCTTTAACATGTTTAACAGTGCATGAAATGTTATCTAAAACAAAAAAGAATGATGCATTTTATAGCTGGATCTGGTTTTATTACATTCTGAATTGGACGTTGAAAATGAGCTTATCTCAGCCAGCAGAGAGGTCAAATCACAGTAATGCAAACTCAGTCAGAGACATAGATTTTCACTTGCAACTTGCTATAACATGTTTAACAATGCATGAAATGTTGTCTAAAGCAAAAAAGAATGATGCATTTTATAGCTGGATCTGGTTTTATTACATTCTGAATTGGACGTTGAAAATGAGCTTATCTCAGCCAGCAGAGAGGTCAAATCACAGTAATGCAAACTCAGTCAGAGACATAGATTTTCACTTGCAACTTGCTTTAACATGTTTAACAGTGCATGAAATGTTGTCTAAAACAAAAAAGAATGATGCATTTTATGGCTGGATCTGGTTTTATTACATTCTGAATTGGACGTTGAAAATGAGCTTATCTCAGCCAGCAGCGAGGTCAAATCACAGTAATGCAAACTCAGTCAGAGACATAGATTTTCACTTGCAACTTGCTATAACATGTTTAACAATGCATGAAATGTTGTCTAAAACAAAAAAGAATGATGCATTTTATAGCTGGATCTGGTTTTATTACATTCTGAATTGGACGTTGAAAATGAGCTTATCTCAGCCAGCAGAGAGGTCAAATCACAGTAATGCAAACTCAGTCAGACACATAGATTTTCACTTGCAACTTGCTTTAACATGTTTAACAGTGCATGAAATGTTGTCTAAAACAAAAAAGAATGATGCATTTTATAGCTGGATCAGGTTTTATTACATTCTGAATTGGACGTTGAAAATGAGCTTATCTCAGCCAGCAGAGAGGTCAAATCACAGTAATGCAAACTTAGTCAGAGACATAGATTTTCACTTGCAACTTGCTTTAACATGTTTAACAGTGCATGAAATGTTGTCTAAAACAAAAAAGAATGATGCATTTTATAGCTGGATCAGGTTTTATTACATTCTGAATTGGACGTTGAAAATGAGCTTATCTCAGCCAGCAGAGAGGTCAAATCACAGTAATGCAAACTCAGTCAGAGACATAGATTTTCACTTGCAACTTGCTTTAACATGTTTAACAGTGTATGAAATGTTGTCTAAAACAAAAAAAGAATGATGCATTTTATGGCTGGATCTGTTTTTATCACTTTCTGAATTGGACGTTGAAAATGAGCTTATCTCAGCCAGCAGAGAGGTCAAATCACAGTAATGCAAACTCAGTCAGAGACATAGATTTTCACTTGCAACTTGCTTTAACATGTTTAACAGTGCATGAAATGTTGTCTAAAACAAAAAAGAATGATGCATTTTATGGCTGGATCTGGTTTTATTACATTCTGAATTGGACGTTGAAAATGAGCTTATCTCAGCCAGCAGAGAGGTCAAATCACAGTAATGCAAACTCAGTCAGAGACATAGATTTTCACTTGCAACTTGCTTTAACATGTTTAACAGTGCATGAAATGTTGTCTAAAACAAAAAAGAATGATGCATTTTATGGCTGTATCTGGTTTTATTACATTCTGAATTGGACGTTGAAAATGAGCTTATCTCAGCCAGCAGAGAGGTCAAATCACAGTAATGCAAACTCAGTCAGAGACATAGATTTTCACTTGCAACTTGCTTTAACATGTTTAACAGTGCATGAAATGTTGTCTAAAACAAAAAAGAATGATGCATTTTATGGCTGGATCTGGTTTTATTACATTCTGAATTGGACGTTGAAAATGAACTTATCTCAGCCAGCAGAGAGGTCAAATCACAGTAATGCAAACTCAGTCAGAGACATAGATTTTCACTTGCTATTTGCTTTAACATGTTTAACAGTGCATGAAATGTTGTCTAAAACAAAAAAGAATGATGCATTTTATAGCTGGATCAGGTTTTATGACATTCTGAATTGGACGTTGAAAATGAGCTTATCTCAGCCAGCAGAGAGGTCAAATCACAGTAATGCAAACTCAGTCAGAGACATAGATTTTCACTTGCAACTTGCTTTAACATGTTTAACAGTGCATGAAATGTTGTCTAAAACAAAAAAGAATGATGCATTTTATGGCTGGATCTGGGTTTATTACATTCTGAATTGGACGTTGAAAATGAGCTTATCTCGGCCAGCAGAGAGGTCAAATCACAGTAATGCAAACTCAGTCAGAGACATAGATTTTCACTTGCAACTTGCTTTAACATGTTTAACAGTGCATGAAATGTTGTCTAAAACAAAAAAGAATGATGCATTTTATAGCTGGATCAGGTTTTATTACATTCTGAATTAGACGTTGAAAATGAGCTTATCTCAGCCAGCAGAGAGGTCAAATCACAGTAATGCAAACTCAGTCAGAGACATAGATTTTCACTTGCAACTTGCTTTAACATGTTTAACAGTGCATGAAATGTTGTCTAAAACAAAAAAGAATGATGCATTTTATGGCTGGATCTGTTTTTATCACTTTCTGAATTGGACGTTGAAAATGAGCTTATCTCAGCCAGCAGAGAGGTCAAATCACAGTAATGCAAACTCAGTCAGAGACATAGATTTTCACTTGCAACTTGCTTTAACATGTTTAACAGTGCATGAAATGTTGTCTAAAACAAAAAAGAATGATGCATTTTATGGCTGGATCTGTTTTTATCACTTTCTGAAATGGACGTTGAAAATGAGCTTATCTCAGCCAGCAGTGAGGTCAAATCACAGTAATGCAAACTCAGTCAGAGACATAGATTTTCACTTGCAACTTGCTTTAACATGTTTAACAGTGCATGAAATGTTGTCTTAAACAAAAAAGAATGATGCATTTTATAGCTGGATCAGGTTTTAATACATTCTGAATTGGACGTTGAAAATGAGCTTATCTCAGCCAGCAGAGAGGTCAAATCACAGTAATGCAAACTTAGTCAGAGACATAGATTTTCACTTGCAACTTGCTTTAACATGTTTAACAGTGCATGAAATGTTGTCTAAATTAAAAAAGAATGATGCATTTTATGGCTGGATCTGGTTTTATCACTTTCTGAAATGGACGTTGAAAATGAGCTTATCTCAGCCAGCAGAGAGGTCAAATCACAGTAATGCAAACTCAGTCAGAGACATAGATTTTCACTTGCAACTTGCTTTAACATGTTTAACAGTGCATGAAATGTTGTCTAAAACAAAAAAGAATGATGCATTTTATAGCTGGATCAGGTTTTATTACATTCTGAATTGGACGTTGAAAATGAGCTTATCTCAGCCAGCAGAGAGGTCAAATCACAGTAATGCAAACTCAGTCAGAGACATAGATTTTCACTTGCAACTTGCTTTAACATGTTTAACAGTGCATGAAATGTTGTCTAAAACAAAAAAGAATGATGCATTTTATGGCTGGATCAGGTTTTATTACATTCTGAATTGGACGTTGAAAATGAGCTTATCTCAGCCAGCAGAGAGGTCAAATCACAGTAATGCAAACTCAGTCAGAGACATAGATTTTCACTTGCAACTTGCTTTAACATGTTTAACAGTGCATGAAATGTTATCTAAAACAAAAAAGAATGATGCATTTTATAGCTGGATCTGGTTTTATTACATTCTGAATTGGACGTTGAAAATGAGCTTATCTCAGCCAGCAGAGAGGTCAAATCACAGTAATGCAAACTCAGTCAGAGACATAGATTTTCACTTGCAACTTGCTTTAACATGTTTAACAGTGCATGAAATGTTGTCTAAAACAAAAAAGAATGATGCATTTTATGGCTGGATCTGGTTTTATTACATTCTGAATTGGACGTTGAAAATGAGCTTATCTCAGCCAGCAGAGAGGTCAAATCACAGTAATGCAAACTCAGTCAGAGACATAGATTTTCACTTGCTATTTGCTTTAACATGTTTAACAGTGCATGAAATGTTGTCTAAAACAAAAAAGAATGATGCATTTTATAGCTGGATCAGGTTTTATGACATTCTGAATTGGACGTTGAAAATGAGCTTATCTCAGCCAGCAGAGAGGTCAAATCACAGTAATGCAAACTCAGTCAGAGACATAGATTTTCACTTGCAACTTGCTTTAACATGTTTAACAGTGCATGAAATGTTGTCTAAAACAAAAAAGAATGATGCATTTTATGGCTGGATCTGGTTTTATTACATTCTGAATTGGACGTTGAAAATGAGCTTATCTCAGCCAGCAGAGAGGTCAAATCACAGTAATGCAAACTCAGTCAGAGACATAGATTTTCACTTGCAACTTGCTTTAACATGTTTAACAGTGCATGAAATGTTATCTAAAACAAAAAAGAATGATGCATTTTATGGCTGGATCTGGTTTTATTACATTCTGAATTGGACGTTGAAAATGAGCTTATCTCAGCCAGCAGAGAGGTCAAATCACAGTAATGCAAACTCAGTCAGAGACATAGATTTTCACTTGCAACTTGCTTTAACATGTTTAACAGTGCATGAAATGTTGTCTAAAACAAAAAAGAATGATGCATTTTATAGCTGGATCTGGTTTTATTACATTCTGAATTGGACGTTGAAAATGAGCTTATCTCAGCCAGCAGAGAGGTCAAATCACAGTAATGCAAACTCAGTCAGAGACATAGATTTTCACTTGCAACTTGCTTTAACATGTTTAACAGTGCATGAAATGTTGTCTAAAACAAAAAAGAATGATGCATTTTATGGCTGGATCTGGGTTTATTACATTCTGAATTGGACGTTGAAAATGAGCTTATCTCGGCCAGCAGAGAGGTCAAATCACAGTAATGCAAACTCAGTCAGAGACATAGATTTTCACTTGCAACTTGCTTTAACATGTTTAACAGTGCATGAAATGTTGTCTAAAACAAAAAAGAATGATGCATTTTATAGCTGGATCAGGTTTTATTACATTCTGAATTAGACGTTGAAAATGAGCTTATCTCAGCCAGCAGAGAGGTCAAATCACAGTAATGCAAACTCAGTCAGAGACATAGATTTTCACTTGCAACTTGCTTTAACATGTTTAACAGTGCATGAAATGTTGTCTAAAACAAAAAAGAATGATGCATTTTATGGCTGGATCTGTTTTTATCACTTTCTGAATTGGACGTTGAAAATGAGCTTATCTCAGCCAGCAGAGAGGTCAAATCACAGTAATGCAAACTCAGTCAGAGACATAGATTTTCACTTGCAACTTGCTTTAACATGTTTAACAGTGCATGAAATGTTGTCTAAAACAAAAAAGAATGATGCATTTTATGGCTGGATCTGGTTTTATTAAATTCTGAATTGGACGTTGAAAATGAGCTTATCTCAGCCAGCAGAGAGGTCAAATCACAGTAATGCAAACTCAGTCAGAGACATAGATTTTCACTTGCAACTTGCTTTAACATGTTTAACAGTGCATGAAATGTTGTCTAAAACAAAAAAGAATGATGCATTTTATGGCTGGATCTGTTTTTATCACTTTCTGAATTGGACGTTGAAAATGAGCTTATCTCAGCCAGCAGAGAGGTCAAATCACAGTAATGCAAACTCAGTCAGAGACATAGATTTTCACTTGCAACTTGCTTTAACATGTTTAACAGTGCATGAAATGTTGTCTAAAACAAAAAAGAATGATGCATTTTATGGCTGGATCTGGTTTTATTACATTCTGAATTGGACGTTGAAAATGAGCTTATCTCAGCCAGCAGAGAGGTCAAATCACAGTAATGCAAACTCAGTCAGAGACATAGATTTTCACTTGCAACTTGCTTTAAAATGTTTAACAGTGCATGAAATGTTGTCTAAAACAAAAAAGAATGATGCATTTTATAGCTGGATCAGGTTTTATTACATTCTGAATTGGACGTTGAAAATGAGCTTATCTCAGCCAGCAGAGAGGTCAAATCACAGTAATGCAAACTCAGTCAGAGACATAGATTTTCACTTGCAACTTGCTTTAACATGTTTAACAGTGCATGAAATGTTGTCTAAAACAAAAAAGAATGATGCATTTTATGGCTGGATCTTTTTTTATCACTTTCTGAATTGGACGTTGAAAATGAGCTTATCTCAGCCAGCAGAGAGGTCAAATCACAGTAATGCAAACTCAGTCAGAGACATAGATTTTCACTTGCAACTTGCTTTAACATGTTTAACAGTGCATGAAATGTTGTCTAAAACAAAAAAGAATGATGCATTTTATAGCTGGATCAGGTTTTATTACATTCTGAATTGGACGTTGAAAATGAGCTTATCTCAGCCAGCAGAGAGGTCAAATCACAGTAATGCAAACTCAGTCAGAGACATAGATTTTCACTTGCAACTTGCTTTAACATGTTTAACAGTGCATGAAATGTTGTCTAAAACAAAAAAGAATGATGCATTTTATGGCTGGATCTGTTTTTATCACTTTCTGAAATGGACGTTGAAAATGAGCTTATCTCAGCCAGCAGAGAGGTCAAATCACAGTAATGCAAACTCAGTCAGAGACATAGATTTTCACTTGCAACTTGCTTTAACATGTTTAACAGTGCATGAAATGTTGTCTAAAACAAAAAAGAATGATGCATTTTATGGCTGGATCTGTTTTTATCACTTTCTGAATTGGACGTTGAAAATGAGCTTATCTCAGCCAGCAGAGAGGTCAAATCACAGTAATGCAAACTCAGTCAGAGACATAGATTTTCACTTGCAACTTGCTTTAACATGTTTAACAGTGCATGAAATGTTGTCTAAAACAAAAAAGAATGATGCATTTTATGGCTGGATCTTTTTTTATCACTTTCTGAATTGGACGTTGAAAATGAGCTTATCTCAGCCAGCAGAGAGGTCAAATCACAGTAATGCAAACTCAGTCAGAGACATAGATTTTCACTTGCAACTTGCTTTAACATGTTTAACAGTGCATGAAATGTTGTCTAAAACAAAAAAGAATGATGCATTTTATAGCTGGATCAGGTTTTATTACATTCTGAATTGGACGTTGAAAATGAGCTTATCTCAGCCAGCAGAGAGGTCAAATCACAGTAATGCAAACTCAGTCAGAGACATAGATTTTCACTTGCAACTTGCTTTAACATGTTTAACAGTGCATGAAATGTTGTCTAAAACAAAAAAGAATGATGCATTTTATGGCTGGATCTGTTTTTATCACTTTCTGAAATGGACGTTGAAAATGAGCTTATCTCAGCCAGCAGAGAGGTCAAATCACAGTAATGCAAACTCAGTCAGAGACATAGATTTTCACTTGCAACTTGCTTTAACATGTTTAACAGTGCATGAAATGTTGTCTTAAACAAAAAAGAATGATGCATTTTATAGCTGGATCAGGTTTTAATACATTCTGAATTGGACGTTGAAAATGAGCTTATCTCAGCCAGCAGAGAGGTCAAATCACAGTAATGCAAACTTAGTCAGAGACATAGATTTTCACTTGCAACTTGCTTTAACATGTTTAACAGTGCATGAAATGTTGTCTAAATTAAAAAAGAATGATGCATTTTATGGCTGGATCTGGTTTTATCACTTTCTGAAATGGACGTTAAAAATGAGCTTATCTCAGCCAGCAGAGAGGTCAAATCACAGTAATGCAAACTCAGTCAGAGGCATAGATTTTCACTTGCAACTTGCTTTAACATGTTTAACAGTGCATGAAATGTTGTCTAAAACAAAAAAGAATGATGCATTTTATAGCTGGATCAGGTTTTATTACATTCTGAATTGGACGTTGAAAATGAGCTTATCTCAGCCAGCAGAGAGGTCAAATCACAGTAATGCAAACTCAGTCAGAGACATAGATTTTCACTTGCAACTTGCTTTAACATGTTTAACAGTGCATGAAATGTTGTCTAAAACAAAAAAGAATGATGCATTTTATAGCTGGATCAGGTTTTATTACATTCTGAATTGGACGTTGAAAATGAGCTTATCTCAGCCAGCAGAGAGGTCAAATCACAGTAATGCAAACTCAGTCAGAGACATAGATTTTCACTTGCAACTTGCTTTAACATGTTTAACAGTGCATGAAATGTTGTCTAAAACAAAAAAGAATGATGCATTTTATGGCTGGATCTGTTTTTATCACTTTCTGAAATGGACGTTGAAAATGAGCTTATCTCAGCCAGCAGAGAGGTCAAATCACAGTAATGCAAACTCAGTCAGAGACATAGATTTTCACTTGCAACTTGCTTTAACATGTTTAACAGTGCATGAAATGTTGTCTTAAACAAAAAAGAATGATGCATTTTATAGCTGGATCAGGTTTTAATACATTCTGAATTGGACGTTGAAAATGAGCTTATCTCAGCCAGCAGAGAGGTCAAATCACAGTAATGCAAACTTAGTCAGAGACATAGATTTTCACTTGCAACTTGCTTTAACATGTTTAACAGTGCATGAAATGTTGTCTAAATTAAAAAAGAATGATGCATTTTATGGCTGGATCTGGTTTTATCACTTTCTGAAATGGACGTTAAAAATGAGCTTATCTCAGCCAGCAGAGAGGTCAAATCACAGTAATGCAAACTCAGTCAGAGACATAGATTTTCACTTGCAACTTGCTTTAACATGTTTAACAGTGCATGAAATGTTGTCTAAAACAAAAAAGAATGATGCATTTTATAGCTGGATCAGGTTTTATTACATTCTGAATTGGACGTTGAAAATGAGCTTATCTCAGCCAGCAGAGAGGTCAAATCACAGTAATGCAAACTCAGTCAGAGACATAGATTTTCACTTGCAACTTGCTTTAACATGTTTAACAGTGCATGAAATGTTGTCTAAAACAAAAAAGAATGATGCATTTTATGGCTGGATCAGGTTTTATTACATTCTGAATTGGACGTTGAAAATGAGCTTATCTCAGCCAGCAGAGAGGTCAAATCACAGTAATGCAAACTCAGTCAGAGACATAGATTTTCACTTGCAACTTGCTTTAACATGTTTAACAGTGCATGAAATGTTATCTAAAACAAAAAAGAATGATGCATTTTATAGCTGGATCTGGTTTTATTACATTCTGAATTGGACGTTGAAAATGAGCTTATCTCAGCCAGCAGAGAGGTCAAATCACAGTAATGCAAACTCAGTCAGAGACATAGATTTTCACTTGCAACTTGCTTTAACATGTTTAACAGTGCATGAAATGTTGTCTAAAACAAAAAAGAATGATGCATTTTATGGCTGGATCAGGTTTTATTACATTCTGAATTGGACGTTGAAAATGAGCTTATCTCAGCCAGCAGAGAGGTCAAATCACAGTAATGCAAACTCAGTCAGAGACATAGATTTTCACTTGCAACTTGCTTTAACATGTTTAACAGTGCATGAAATGTTATCTAAAACAAAAAAGAATGATGCATTTTATAGCTGGATCTGGTTTTATTACATTCTGAATTGGACGTTGAAAATGAGCTTATCTCAGCCAGCAGAGAGGTCAAATCACAGTAATGCAAACTCAGTCAGAGACATAGATTTTCACTTGCAACTTGCTTTAACATGTTTAACAGTGCATGAAATGTTGTCTAAAACAAAAAAGAATGATGCATTTTATGGCTGGATCTGGTTTTATTACATTCTGAATTGGACGTTGAAAATGAGCTTATCTCAGCCAGCAGAGAGGTCAAATCACAGTAATGCAAACTCAGTCAGAGACATAGATTTTCACTTGCTATTTGCTTTAACATGTTTAACAGTGCATGAAATGTTGTCTAAAACAAAAAAGAATGATGCATTTTATAGCTGGATCAGGTTTTATGACATTCTGAATTGGACGTTGAAAATGAGCTTATCTCAGCCAGCAGAGAGGTCAAATCACAGTAATGCAAACTCAGTCAGAGACATAGATTTTCACTTGCAACTTGCTTTAACATGTTTAACAGTGCATGAAATGTTGTCTAAAACAAAAAAGAATGATGCATTTTATGGCTGGATCTGGTTTTATTACATTCTGAATTGGACGTTGAAAATGAGCTTATCTCAGCCAGCAGAGAGGTCAAATCACAGTAATGCAAACTCAGTCAGAGACATAGATTTTCACTTGCAACTTGCTTTAACATGTTTAACAGTGCATGAAATGTTATCTAAAACAAAAAAGAATGATGCATTTTATGGCTGGATCTGGTTTTATTACATTCTGAATTGGACGTTGAAAATGAGCTTATCTCAGCCAGCAGAGAGGTCAAATCACAGTAATGCAAACTCAGTCAGAGACATAGATTTTCACTTGCAACTTGCTTTAACATGTTTAACAGTGCATGAAATGTTGTCTAAAACAAAAAAGAATGATGCATTTTATAGCTGGATCTGGTTTTATTACATTCTGAATTGGACGTTGAAAATGAGCTTATCTCAGCCAGCAGAGAGGTCAAATCACAGTAATGCAAACTCAGTCAGAGACATAGATTTTCACTTGCAACTTGCTTTAACATGTTTAACAGTGCATGAAATGTTGTCTAAAACAAAAAAGAATGATGCATTTTATGGCTGGATCTGGGTTTATTACATTCTGAATTGGACGTTGAAAATGAGCTTATCTCGGCCAGCAGAGAGGTCAAATCACAGTAATGCAAACTCAGTCAGAGACATAGATTTTCACTTGCAACTTGCTTTAACATGTTTAACAGTGCATGAAATGTTGTCTAAAACAAAAAAGAATGATGCATTTTATAGCTGGATCAGGTTTTATTACATTCTGAATTAGACGTTGAAAATGAGCTTATCTCAGCCAGCAGAGAGGTCAAATCACAGTAATGCAAACTCAGTCAGAGACATAGATTTTCACTTGCAACTTGCTTTAACATGTTTAACAGTGCATGAAATGTTGTCTAAAACAAAAAAGAATGATGCATTTTATGGCTGGATCTGTTTTTATCACTTTCTGAATTGGACGTTGAAAATGAGCTTATCTCAGCCAGCAGAGAGGTCAAATCACAGTAATGCAAACTCAGTCAGAGACATAGATTTTCACTTGCAACTTGCTTTAACATGTTTAACAGTGCATGAAATGTTGTCTAAAACAAAAAAGAATGATGCATTTTATGGCTGGATCTGGTTTTATTAAATTCTGAATTGGACGTTGAAAATGAGCTTATCTCAGCCAGCAGAGAGGTCAAATCACAGTAATGCAAACTCAGTCAGAGACATAGATTTTCACTTGCAACTTGCTTTAACATGTTTAACAGTGCATGAAATGTTGTCTAAAACAAAAAAGAATGATGCATTTTATGGCTGGATCTGTTTTTATCACTTTCTGAATTGGACGTTGAAAATGAGCTTATCTCAGCCAGCAGAGAGGTCAAATCACAGTAATGCAAACTCAGTCAGAGACATAGATTTTCACTTGCAACTTGCTTTAACATGTTTAACAGTGCATGAAATGTTGTCTAAAACAAAAAAGAATGATGCATTTTATGGCTGGATCTGGTTTTATTACATTCTGAATTGGACGTTGAAAATGAGCTTATCTCAGCCAGCAGAGAGGTCAAATCACAGTAATGCAAACTCAGTCAGAGACATAGATTTTCACTTGCAACTTGCTTTAAAATGTTTAACAGTGCATGAAATGTTGTCTAAAACAAAAAAGAATGATGCATTTTATAGCTGGATCAGGTTTTATTACATTCTGAATTGGACGTTGAAAATGAGCTTATCTCAGCCAGCAGAGAGGTCAAATCACAGTAATGCAAACTCAGTCAGAGACATAGATTTTCACTTGCAACTTGCTTTAACATGTTTAACAGTGCATGAAATGTTGTCTAAAACAAAAAAGAATGATGCATTTTATGGCTGGATCTTTTTTTATCACTTTCTGAATTGGACGTTGAAAATGAGCTTATCTCAGCCAGCAGAGAGGTCAAATCACAGTAATGCAAACTCAGTCAGAGACATAAATTTTCACTTGCAACTTGCTTTAACATGTTTAACAGTGCATGAAATGTTGTCTAAAACAAAAAAGAATGATGCATTTTATAGCTGGATCAGGTTTTATTACATTCTGAATTGGACGTTGAAAATGAGCTTATCTCAGCCAGCAGAGAGGTCAAATCACAGTAATGCAAACTCAGTCAGAGACATAGATTTTCACTTGCAACTTGCTTTAACATGTTTAACAGTGCATGAAATGTTGTCTAAAACAAAAAAGAATGATGCATTTTATGGCTGGATCTGTTTTTATCACTTTCTGAAATGGACGTTGAAAATGAGCTTATCTCAGCCAGCAGAGAGGTCAAATCACAGTAATGCAAACTCAGTCAGAGACATAGATTTTCACTTGCAACTTGCTTTAACATGTTTAACAGTGCATGAAATGTTATCTAAAACAAAAAAGAATGATGCATTTTATAGCTGGATCTGGTTTTATTACATTCTGAATTGGACGTTGAAAATGAGCTTATCTCAGCCAGCAGAGAGGTCAAATCACAGTAATGCAAACTCAGTCAGAGACATAGATTTTCACTTGCAACTTGCTTTAACATGTTTAACAGTGCATGAAATGTTGTCTAAACCAAAAAAGAATGATGCATTTTATGGCTGGATCTGGTTTTATTACATTCTGAATTGGACGTTGAAAATGAGCTTATCTCAGCCAGCAGAGAGGTCAAATCACAGTAATGCAAACTCAGTCAGAGACATAGATTTTCACTTGCTATTTGCTTTAACATGTTTAACAGTGCATGAAATGTTGTCTAAAACAAAAAAGAATGATGCATTTTATAGCTGGATCAGGTTTTATGACATTCTGAATTGGACGTTGAAAATGAGCTTATCTCAGCCAGCAGAGAGGTCAAATCACAGTAATGCAAACTCAGTCAGAGACATAGATTTTCACTTGCAACTTGCTTTAACATGTTTAACAGTGCATGAAATGTTGTCTAAAACAAAAAAGAATGATGCATTTTATGGCTGGATCTGGTTTTATTACATTCTGAATTGGACGTTGAAAATGAGCTTATCTCAGCCAGCAGAGAGGTCAAATCACAGTAATGCAAACTCAGTCAGAGACATAGATTTTCACTTGCAACTTGCTTTAACATGTTTAACAGTGCATGAAATGTTATCTAAAACAAAAAAGAATGATGCATTTTATGGCTGGATCTGGTTTTATTACATTCTGAATTGGACGTTGAAAATGAGCTTATCTCAGCCAGCAGAGAGGTCAAATCACAGTAATGCAAACTCAGTCAGAGACATAGATTTTCACTTGCAACTTGCTTTAACATGTTTAACAGTGCATGAAATGTTGTCTAAAACAAAAAAGAATGATGCATTTTATAGCTGGATCTGGTTTTATTACATTCTGAATTGGACGTTGAAAATGAGCTTATCTCAGCCAGCAGAGAGGTCAAATCACAGTAATGCAAACTCAGTCAGAGACATAGATTTTCACTTGCAACTTGCTTTAACATGTTTAACAGTGCATGAAATGTTGTCTAAAACAAAAAAGAATGATGCATTTTATAGCTGGATCAGGTTTTATTACATTCTGAATTGGACGTTGAAAATGAGCTTATCTCAGCCAGCAGAGAGGTCAAATCACAGTAATGCAAACTCAGTCAGAGACATAGATTTTCACTTGCAACTTGCTTTAACATGTTTAACAGTGCATGAAATGTTGTCTAAAACAAAAAAGAATGATGCATTTTATGGCTGGATCTGGTTTTATTAAATTCTGAATTGGACGTTGAAAATGAGCTTATCTCAGCCAGCAGAGAGGTCAAATCACAGTAATGCAAACTCAGTCAGAGACATAGATTTTCACTTGCAACTTGCTTTAACATGTTTAACAGTGCATGAAATGTTGTCTAAAACAAAAAAGAATGATGCATTTTATGGCTGGATCTGTTTTTATCACTTTCTGAATTGGACGTTGAAAATGAGCTTATCTCAGCCAGCAGAGAGGTCAAATCACAGTAATGCAAACTCAGTCAGAGACATAGATTTTCACTTGCAACTTGCTTTAACATGTTTAACAGTGCATGAAATGTTGTCTAAAACAAAAAAGAATGATGCATTTTATGGCTGGATCTGGTTTTATTACATTCTGAATTGGACGTTGAAAATGAGCTTATCTCAGCCAGCAGAGAGGTCAAATCACAGTAATGCAAACTCAGTCAGAGACATAGATTTTCACTTGCAACTTGCTTTAAAATGTTTAACAGTGCATGAAATGTTGTCTAAAACAAAAAAGAATGATGCATTTTATAGCTGGATCAGGTTTTATTACATTCTGAATTGGACGTTGAAAATGAGCTTATCTCAGCCAGCAGAGAGGTCAAATCACAGTAATGCAAACTCAGTCAGAGACATAGATTTTCACTTGCAACTTGCTTTAACATGTTTAACAGTGCATGAAATGTTGTCTAAAACAAAAAAGAATGATGCATTTTATGGCTGGATCTTTTTTTATCACTTTCTGAATTGGACGTTGAAAATGAGCTTATCTCAGCCAGCAGAGAGGTCAAATCACAGTAATGCAAACTCAGTCAGAGACATAGATTTTCACTTGCAACTTGCTTTAACATGTTTAACAGTGCATGAAATGTTGTCTAAAACAAAAAAGAATGATGCATTTTATAGCTGGATCAGGTTTTATTACATTCTGAATTGGACGTTGAAAATGAGCTTATCTCAGCCAGCAGAGAGGTCAAATCACAGTAATGCAAACTCAGTCAGAGACATAGATTTTCACTTGCAACTTGCTTTAACATGTTTAACAGTGCATGAAATGTTGTCTAAAACAAAAAAGAATGATGCATTTTATGGCTGGATCTGTTTTTATCACTTTCTGAAATGGACGTTGAAAATGAGCTTATCTCAGCCAGCAGAGAGGTCAAATCACAGTAATGCAAACTCAGTCAGAGACATAGATTTTCACTTGCAACTTGCTTTAACATGTTTAACAGTGCATGAAATGTTGTCTTAAACAAAAAAGAATGATGCATTTTATAGCTGGATCAGGTTTTATTACATTCTGAATTGGACGTTGAAAATGAGCTTATCTCAGCCAGCAGAGAGGTCAAATCACAGTAATGCAAACTTAGTCAGAGACATAGATTTTCACTTGCAACTTGCTTTAACATGTTTAACAGTGCATGAAATGTTGTCTAAATTAAAAAAGAATGATGCATTTTATGGCTGGATCTGGTTTTATCACTTTCTGAAATGGACGTTGAAAATGAGCTTATCTCAGCCAGCAGAGAGGTCAAATCACAGTAATGCAAACTCAGTCAGAGACATAGATTTTCACTTGCAACTTGCTTTAACATGTTTAACAGTGCATGAAATGTTGTCTAAAACAAAAAAGAATGATGCATTTTATGGCTGGATCAGGTTTTATTACATTCTGAATTGGACGTTGAAAATGAGCTTATCTCAGCCAGCAGAGAGGTCAAATCACAGTAATGCAAACTCAGTCAGAGACATAGATTTTCACTTGCAACTTGCTTTAACATGTTTAACAGTGCATGAAATGTTATCTAAAACAAAAAAGAATGATGCATTTTATAGCTGGATCTGGTATTATTACATTCTGAATTGGACGTTGAAAATGAGCTTATCTCAGCCAGCAGAGAGGTCAAATCACAGTAATGCAAACTCAGTCAGAGACATAGATTTTCACTTGCAACTTGCTATAACATGTTTAACAATGCATGAAATGTTGTCTAAAACAAAAAAGAATGATGCATTTTATAGCTGGATCTGGTTTTATTACATTCTGAATTGGACGTTGAAAATGAGCTTATCTCAGCCAGCAGAGAGGTCAAATCACAGTAATGCAAACTCAGTCAGAGACATAGATTTTCACTTGCAACTTGCTTTAACATGTTTAACAGTGCATGAAATGTTGTCTAAAACAAAAAAGAATGATGCATTTTATAGCTGGATCAGGTTTTATTACATTCTGAATTGGACGTTGAAAATGAGCTTATCTCAGCCAGCAGAGAGGTCAAATCACAGTAATGCAAACTCAGTCAGAGACATAGATTTTCACTTGCAACTTGCTTTAACATGTTTACCAGTGCATGAAATGTTGTCTAAAACAAAAAAGAATGATGCATTTTATGGCTGGATCTGTTTTTATCACTTTCTGAATTGGACGTTGAAAATGAGCTTATCTCAGCCAGCAGAGAGGTCAAATAACAGTAATGCAAACTCAGTCAGAGACATAGATTTTCACTTGCAACTTGCTTTAACATGTTTAACAGTGCATGAAATGTTGTCTAAAACAAAAAAGAATGATGCATTTTATGGCTGGATCTGGTTTTATTAAATTCTGAATTGGACGTTGAAAATGAGCTTATCTCAGCCAGCAGAGAGGTCAAATCACAGTAATGCAAACTCAGTCAGAGACATAGATTTTCACTTGCAACTTGCTTTAACATGTTTAACAGTGCATGAAATGTTGTCTAAAACAAAAAAGAATGATGCATTTTATAGCTGGATCAGGTTTTATTACATTCTGAATTGGACGTTGAAAATGAGCTTATCTCAGCCAGCAGAGAGGTCAAATCACAGTAATGCAAACTCAGTCAGAGACATAGATTTTCACTTGCAACTTGCTTTAACATGTTTAACAGTGCATGAAATGTTGTCTAAAACAAAAAAGAATGATGCATTTTATGGCTGGATCTGTTTTTATCACTTTCTGAATTGGACGTTGAAAATGAGCTTATCTCAGCCAGCAGAGAGGTCAAATCACAGTAATGCAAACTCAGTCAGAGACATAGATTTTCACTTGCAACTTGCTTTAACATGTTTAACAGTGCATGAAATGTTGTCTAAAACAAAAAAGAATGATGCATTTTATGGCTGGATCTGGTTTTATCACTTTCTGAATTGGACGTTGAAAATGAGCTTATCTCAGCCAGCAGAGAGGTCAAATCACAGTAATGCAAACTCAGTCAGAGACATAGATTTTCACTTGCAACTTGCTTTAACATGTTTAACAGTGCATGAAATGTTGTCTAAAACAAAAAAGAATGATGCATTTTATGGCTGGATCTGGGTTTATTACATTCTGAATTGGACGTTGAAAATGAGCTTATCTCAGCCAGCAGAGAGGTCAAATCACAGTAATGCAAACTCAGTCAGAGACATAGATTTTCACTTGCTACTTGCTTTAACATGTTTAACAGTGCATGAAATGTTGTCTAAAACAAAAAAGAATGATGCATTTTATAGCTGGATCAGGTTTTATTACATTCTGAATTGGACGTTGAAAATGAGCTTATCTCAGCCAGCAGAGAGGTCAAATCACAGTAATGCAAACTTAGTCAGAGACATAGATTTTCACTTGCAACTTGCTTTAACATGTTTAACAGTGCATGAAATGTTGTCTAAAACAAAAAAGAATGATGCATTTTATAGCTGGATCAGGTTTTATTACATTCTGAATTGGACGTTGAAAATGAGCTTATCTCAGCCAGCAGAGAGGTCAAATCACAGTAATGCAAACTCAGTCAGAGACATAGATTTTCACTTGCAACTTGCTTTAACATGTTTAACAGTGCATGAAATGTTGTCTAAAACAAAAAAGAATGATGCATTTTATGGCTGGATCTGGTTTTATTACATTCTGAATTGCACGTTGAAAATGAGCTTATCTCAGCCAGCAGAGAGGTCAAATCACAGTAATGCAAACTCAGTCAGAGACATAGATTTTCACTTGCAACTTGCTATAACATGTTTAACAATGCATGAAATGTTGTCTAAAACAAAAAAGAATTATGCATTTTATAGCTGGATCTGGTTTTATTACATTCTGAATTGGACGTTGAAAATGAGCTTATCTCAGCCAGCAGAGAGGTCAAATCACAGTAATGCAAACTCAGTCAGAGACATAGATTTTCACTTGCAACTTGCTTTAACATGTTTAACAGTGCATGAAATGTTGTCTAAAAAAAAAAAGAATGATGCATTTTATAGCTGGATCAGGTTTTATTACATTCTGAATTGGACGTTGAAAATGAGCTTATCTCAGCCAGCAGAGAGGTCAAATCACAGTAATGCAAACTTAGTCAGAGACATAGATTTTCACTTGCAACTTGCTTTAACATGTTTAACAGTGCATGAAATGTTGTCTAAAACAAAAAAGAATGATGCATTTTATAGCTGGATCAGGTTTTATAACATTCTGAATTGGACGTTGAAAATGAGCTTATCTCAGCCAGCAGAGAGGTCAAATCACAGTAATGCAAACTCAGTCAGAGACATAGATTTTCACTTGCAACTTGCTTTAACATGTTTAACAGTGCATGAAATGTTGTCTAAAACAAAAAAGAATGATGCATTTTATAGCTGGATCAGGTTTTATTACATTCTGAATTGGACGTTGAAAATGAGCTTATCTCAGCCAGCAGAGAGGTCAAATCACAGTAATGCAAACTCAGTCAGAGACATAGATTTTCACTTGCAACTTGCTTTAACATGTTTAACAGTGCATGAAATGTTGTCTAAAACAAAAAAGAATGATGCATTTTATAGCTGGATCTGTTTTTATCACTTTCTGAATTGGACGTTGAAAATGAGCTTATCTCAGCCAGCAGAGAGGTCAAATCACAGTAATGCAAACTCAGTCAGAGACATAGATTTTCACTTGCAACTTGCTTTAACATGTTTAACAGTGCATGAAATGTTGTCTAAAACAAAAAAGAATGATGCATTTTATGGCTGGATCTGGTTTTATTACATTCTGAATTGGACGTTGAAAATGAGCTTATCTCAGCCAGCAGAGAGGTCAAATCACAGTAATGCAAACTCAGTCAGAGACATAGATTTTCACTTGCAACTTGCTTTAACATGTTTAACAGTGCATGAAATGTTGTCTAAAACAAAAAAGAATGATGCATTTTATGGCTGGATCTGGTTTTATTACATTCTGAATTGGACGTTGAAAATGAGCTTATCTCAGCCAGCAGAGAGGTCAAATCACAGTAATGCAAACTCAGTCAGAGACATAGATTTTCACTTGCAACTTGCTTTAACATGTTTAACAGTGCATGAAATGTTGTCTAAAACAAAAAAGAATGATGCATTTTATAGCTGGATCAGGTTTTATTACATTCTGAATTGGACGTTGAAAATGAGCTTATCTCAGCCAGCAGAGAGGTCAAATCACAGTAATGCAAACTCAGTCAGAGACATAGATTTTCACTTGCAACTTGCTTTAACATGTTTAACAGTGCATGAAATGTTGTCTAAAACAAAAAAGAATGATGCATTTTATGGCTGGATCTGTTTTTATCACTTTCTGAATTGGACGTTGAAAATGAGCTTATCTCAGCCAGCAGAGAGGTCAAATCACAGTAATGCAAAATCAGTCAGAGACATAGATTTTCACTTGCAACTTGCTTTAACATGTTTAACAGTGCATGAAATGTTGTCTAAAACAAAAAAGAATGATGCAATTAACGGCTGGATCTGGTTTTATTACATTCTGAATTGGACGTTGAAAATGAGCTTATCTCAGCCAGCAGAGAGGTCAAATCACAGTAATGCAAACTCAGTCAGAGACATAGATTTTCACTTGCAACTTGCTTTAACATGTTTAACAGTGTATGAAATGTTGTCTAAAACAAAAAAGAATGATGCATTTTATGGCTGGATCTGTTTTTATCACTTTCTGAATTGGACGTTGAAAATGAGCTTATCTCAGCCAGCAGAGAGGTCAAATCACAGTAATGCAAACTCAGTCAGAGACATAGATTTTCACTTGCAACTTGCTTTAACATGTTTAACAGTGCATGAAATGTTGTCTAAAACAAAAAAGAATGATGCATTTTATGGCTGGATCTGGTTTTATTACATTCTGAATTGGACGTTGAAAATGAGCTTATCTCAGCCAGCAGAGAGGTCAAATCACAGTAATGCAAACTCAGTCAGAGACATAGATTTTCACTTGCAACTTGCTTTAACATGTTTAACAGTGCATGAAATGTTGTCTAAAACAAAAAAGAATGATGCATTTTATGGCTGGATCTGGTTTTATTACATTCTGAATTGGACGTTGAAAATGAGCTTATCTCAGCCAGCAGAGAGGTCAAATCACAGTAATGCAAACTCAGTCAGAGACATAGATTTTCACTTGCAACTTGCTTTAACATGTTTAACAGTGCATGAAATGTTGTCTAAAACAAAAAAGAATGATGCATTTTATGGCTGGATCTGGTTTTATTACATTCTGAATTGGACGTTGAAAATGAGCTTATCTCAGCCAGCAGAGAGGTCAAATCACAGTAATGCAAACTCAGTCAGAGACATAGATTTTCACTTGCTATTTGCTTTAACATGTTTAACAGTGCATGAAATGTTGTCTAAAACAAAAAAGAATGATGCATTTTATAGCTGGATCAGGTTTTATGACATTCTGAATTGGACGTTGAAAATGAGCTTATCTCAGCCAGCAGAGAGGTCAAATCACAGTAATGCAAACTCAGTCAGAGACATAGATTTTCACTTGCAACTTGCTTTAACATGTTTAACAGTGCATGAAATGTTGTCTAAAACAAAAAAGAATGATGCATTTTATGGCTGGATCTGGTTTTATTACATTCTGAATTGGACGTTGAAAATGAGCTTATCTCAGCCAGCAGAGAGGTCAAATCACAGTAATGCAAACTCAGTCTGAGACATAGATTTTCACTTGCAACTTGCTTTAACATGTTTGACAGTGCATGAAATGTTGTCTAAAACAAAAAAGAATGATGCATTTTATGGCTGGATCTGGTTTTATTACATTCTGAATTGGACGTTGAAAATGAGCTTATCTCAGCCAGCAGAGAGGTCAAATCACAGTAATGCAAACTCAGTCAGAGACATAGATTTTCACTTGCAACTTGCTTTAACATGTTTAACAGTGCATGAAATGTTGTCTAAAACAAAAAAGAATGATGCATTTTATAGCTGGATCAGGTTTTATTACATTCTGAATTGGACGTTGAAAATGAGCTTATCTCAGCCAGCAGAGAGGTCAAATCACAGTAATGCAAACTCAGTCAGAGACATAGATTTTCACTTGCAACTTGCTTTAACATGTTTAACAGTGCATGAAATGTTGTCTAAATTAAAAAAGAATGATGCATTTTATGGCTGGATCTGGTTTTATCACTTTCTGAAATGGACGTTGAAAATGAGCTTATCTCAGCCAGCAGAGAGGTCAAATCACAGTAATGCAAACTCAGTCAGAGACATAGATTTTCACTTGCAACTTGCTTTAACATGTTTAACAGTGCATGAAATGTTGTCTAAAACAAAAAAGAATGATGCATTTTATAGCTGGATCAGGTTTTATTACATTCTGAATTGGACGTTGAAAATGAGCTTATCTCAGCCAGCAGAGAGGTCAAATCACAGTAATGCAAACTCAGTCAGAGACATAGATTTTCACTTGCAACTTGCTTTAACATGTTTAACAGTGCATGAAATGTTGTCTAAAACAAAAAAGAATGATGCATTTTATGGCTGGATCAGGTTTTATTACATTCTGAATTGGACGTTGAAAATGAGCTTATCTCAGCCAGCAGAGAGGTCAAATCACAGTAATACAAACTCAGTCAGAGACATAGATTTTCACTTGCAACTTGCTTTAACATGTTTAACAGTGCATGAAATGTTATCTAAAACAAAAAAGAATGATGCATTTTATAGCTGGATCTGGTTTTATTACATTCTGAATTGGACGTTGAAAATGAGCTTATCTCAGCCAGCAGAGAGGTCAAATCACAGTAATGCAAACTCAGTCAGAGACATAGATTTTCACTTGCAACTTGCTATAACATGTTTACCAATGCATGAAATGTTGTCTAAAACAAAAAAGAATGATGCATTTTATAGCTGGATCTGGTTTTATTACATTCTGAATTGGACGTTGAAAATGAGCTTATCTCAGCCAGCAGAGAGGTCAAATCACAGTAATGCAAACTCAGTCAGAGACATAGATTTTCACTTGCAACTTGCTTTAACATGTTTAACAGTGCATGAAATGTTGTCTAAAACAAAAAAGAATGATGCATTTTATAGCTGGATCAGGTTTTATTACATTCTGAATTGGACGTTGAAAATGAGCTTATCTCAGCCAGCAGAGAGGTCAAATCACAGTAATGCAAACTCAGTCAGAGACATAGATTTTCACTTGCAACTTGCTTTAACATGTTTACCAGTGCATGAAATGTTGTCTAAAACAAAAAAGAATGATGCATTTTATGGCTGGATCTGTTTTTATCACTTTCTGAATTGGACGTTGAAAATGAGCTTATCTCAGCCAGCAGAGAGGTCAAATAACAGTAATGCAAACTCAGTCAGAGACATAGATTTTCACTTGCAACTTGCTTTAACATGTTTAACAGTGCATGAAATGTTGTCTAAAACAAAAAAGAATGATGCATTTTATGGCTGGATCTGGTTTTATTACATTCTGAATTGGACGTTGAAAATGAGCTTATCTCAGCCAGCAGAGAGGTCAAATCACAGTAATGCAAACTCAGTCAGAGACATAGATTTTCACTTGCAACTTGCTTTAACATGTTTAACAGTGCATGAAATGTTGTCTAAAACAAAAAAGAATGATGCATTTTATAGCTGGATCAGGTTTTATTACATTCTGAATTGGACGTTGAAAATGAGCTTATCTCAGCCAGCAGAGAGGTCAAATCACAGTAATGCAAACTCAGTCAGAGACATAGATTTTCACTTGCAACTTGCTTTAACATGTTTACCAGTGCATGAAATGTTGTCTAAAACAAAAAAGAATGATGCATTTTATGGCTGGATCTGTTTTTATCACTTTCTGAATTGGACGTTGAAAATGAGCTTATCTCAGCCAGCAGAGAGGTCAAATAACAGTAATGCAAACTCAGTCAGAGACATAGATTTTCACTTGCAACTTGCTTTAACATGTTTAACAGTGCATGAAATGTTGTCTAAAACAAAAAAGAATGATGCATTTTATGGCTGGATCTGGTTTTATTAAATTCTGAATTGGACGTTGAAAATGAGCTTATCTCAGCCAGCAGAGAGGTCAAATCACAGTAATGCAAACTCAGTCAGAGACATAGATTTTCACTTGCAACTTGCTTTAACATGTTTAACAGTGCATGAAATGTTGTCTAAAACAAAAAAGAATGATGCATTTTATAGCTGGATCAGGTTTTATTACATTCTGAATTGGACGTTGAAAATGAGCTTATCTCAGCCAGCAGAGAGGTCAAATCACAGTAATGCAAACTCAGTCAGAGACATAGATTTTCACTTGCAACTTGCTTTAACATGTTTAACAGTGCATGAAATGTTGTCTAAAACAAAAAAGAATGATGCATTTTATGGCTGGATCTGTTTTTATCACTTTCTGAATTGGACGTTGAAAATGAGCTTATCTCAGCCAGCAGAGAGGTCAAATCACAGTAATGCAAACTCAGTCAGAGACATAGATTTTCACTTGCAACTTGCTTTAACATGTTTAACAGTGCATGAAATGTTGTCTAAAACAAAAAAGAATGATGCATTTTATGGCTGGATCTGGTTTTATCACTTTCTGAATTGGACGTTGAAAATGAGCTTATCTCAGCCAGCAGAGAGGTCAAATCACAGTAATGCAAACTCAGTCAGAGACATAGATTTTCACTTGCAACTTGCTTTAACATGTTTAACAGTGCATGAAATGTTGTCTAAAACAAAAAAGAATGATGCATTTTATAGCTGGATCAGGTTTTATTACATTCTGAATTGGACGTTGAAAATGAGCTTATCTCAGCCAGCAGAGAGGTCAAATCACAGTAATGCAAACTCAGTCAGAGACATAGATTTTCACTTGCAACTTGCTTTAACATGTTTAACAGTGCATGAAATGTTGTCTAAAACAAAAAAGAATGATGCATTTTATGGCTGGATCTGTTTTTATCACTTTCTGAATTGGACGTTGAAAATGAGCTTATCTCAGCCAGCAGAGAGGTCAAATCACAGTAATGCAAACTCAGTCAGAGACATAGATTTTCACTTGCAACTTGCTTTAACATGTTTAACAGTGCATGAAATGTTGTCTAAAACAAAAAAGAATGATGCATTTTATGGCTGGATCTGGTTTTATCACTTTCTGAATTGGACGTTGAAAATGAGCTTATCTCAGCCAGCAGAGAGGTCAAATCACAGTAATGCAAACTCAGTCAGAGACATAGATTTTCACTTGCAACTTGCTTTAACATGTTTAACAGTGCATGAAATGTTGTCTAAAACAAAAAAGAATGATGCATTTTATAGCTGGATCAGGTTTTATTACATTCTGAATTGGACGTTGAAAATGAGCTTATCTCAGCCAGCAGAGAGGTCAAATCACAGTAATGCAAACTCAGTCAGAGACATAGATTTTCACTTGCAACTTGCTTTAACATGTTTAACAGTGCATGAAATGTTGTCTAAAACAAAAAAGAATGATGCATTTTATGGCTGGATCTGTTTTTATCACTTTCTGAATTGGACGTTGAAAATGAGCTTATCTCAGCCAGCAGAGAGGTCAAATCACAGTAATGCAAACTCAGTCAGAGACATAGATTTTCACTTGCAACTTGCTTTAACATGTTTAACAGTGCATGAAATGTTGTCTAAAACAAAAAAGAATGATGCATTTTACGGCTGGATCTGGTTTTATTACATTCTGAATTGGACGTTGAAAATGAGCTTATCTCAGCCAGCAGAGAGGTCAAATCACAGTAATGCAAACTCAGTCAGAGACATAGATTTTCACTTGCAACTTGCTTTAACATGTTTAACAGTGTATGAAATGTTGTCTAAAACAAAAAAGAATGATGCATTTTATGGCTGGATCTGTTTTTATCACTTTCTGAATTGGACGTTGAAAATGAGCTTATCTCAGCCAGCAGAGAGGTCAAATCACAGTAATGCAAACTCAGTCAGAGACATAGATTTTCACTTGCAACTTGCTTTAACATGTTTAACAGTGCATGAAATGTTGTCTAAAACAAAAAAGAATGATGCATTTTATGGCTGGATCTGGTTTTATTACATTCTGAATTGGACGTTGAAAATGAGCTTATCTCAGCCAGCAGAGAGGTCAAATCACAGTAATGCAAACTCAGTCAGAGACATAGATTTTCACTTGCAACTTGCTTTAACATGTTTAACAGTGCATGAAATGTTGTCTAAAACAAAAAAGAATGATGCATTTTATGGCTGGATCTGGTTTTATTACATTCTGAATTGGACGTTGAAAATGAGCTTATCTCAGCCAGCAGAGAGGTCAAATCACAGTAATGCAAACTCAGTCAGAGACATAGATTTTCACTTGCAACTTGCTTTAACATGTTTAACAGTGCATGAAATGTTGTCTAAAACAAAAAAGAATGATGCATTTTATGGCTGGATCTGGTTTTATTACATTCTGAATTGGACGTTGAAAATGAGCTTATCTCAGCCAGCAGAGAGGTCAAATCACAGTAATGCAAACTCAGTCAGAGACATAGATTTTCACTTGCAACTTGCTTTAACATGTTTAACAGTGCATGAAATGTTGTCTAAAACAAAAAAGAATGATGCATTTTATGGCTGGATCTGTTTTTATCACTTTCTGAATTGGACGTTGAAAATGAGCTTATCTCAGCCAGCAGAGAGGTCAAATCACAGTAATGCAAACTCAGTCAGAGACATAGATTTTCACTTGCAACTTGCTTTAACATGTTTAACAGTGCATGAAATGTTGTCTAAAACAAAAAAGAATGATGCATTTTATAGCTGGATCAGGTTTTATTACATTCTGAATTGGACGTTGAAAATGAGCTTATCTCAGCCAGCAGAGAGGTCAAATCACAGTAATGCAAACTCAGTCAGAGACATAGATTTTCACTTGCAACTTGCTTTAACATGTTTAACAGTGCATGAAATGTTGTCTAAAACAAAAAAGAATGATGCATTTTATGGCTGGATCTGGTTTTATTAAATTCTGAATTGGACGTTGAAAATGAGCTTATCTCAGCCAGCAGAGAGGTCAAATCACAGTAATGCAAACTCAGTCAGAGACATAGATTTTCACTTGCAACTTGCTTTAACATGTTTAACGGTGCATGAAATGTTGTCTAAAACAAAAAAGAATGATGCATTTTATGGCTGGATCTGGTTTTATTACATTCTGAATTGGACGTTGAAAATGAGCTTATCTCAGCCAGCAGAGAGGTCAAATCACAGTAATGCAAACTCAGTCAGAGACATAGATTTTCACTTGCAACTTGCTTTAACATGTTTAACAGTGCATGAAATGTTGTCTAAAACAAAAAAGAATGATGCATTTTATGGCTGGATCTGTTTTTATCACTTTCTGAATTGGACGTTGAAAATGAGCTTATCTCAGCCAGCAGAGAGGTCAAATCACAGTAATGCAAACTCAGTCAGAGACATAGATTTTCACTTGCAACTTGCTTTAACATGTTTAACAGTGCATGAAATGTTGTCTAAAACAAAAAAGAATGATGCATTTTATGGCTGGATCTGTTTTTATCACTTTCTGAATTGGACGTTGAAAATGAGCTTATCTCAGCCAGCAGAGAGGTCAAATCACAGTAATGCAAACTCAGTCAGAGACATAGATTTTCACTTGCAACTTGCTTTAACATGTTTAACAGTGCATGAAATGTTGTCTAAAACAAAAAAGAATGATGCATTTTATGGCTGGATCTGGTTTTATTACATTCTGAATTGGACGTTGAAAATGAGCTTATCTCAGCCAGCAGAGAGGTCAAATCACAGTAATGCAAACTCAGTCAGAGACATAGATTTTCACTTGCAACTTGCTTTAACATGTTTAACAGTGCATGAAATGTTGTCTAAAACAAAAAAGAATGATGCATTTTATAGCTGGATCAGGTTTTATTACATTCTGAATTGGACGTTGAAAATGAGCTTATCTCAGCCAGCAGAGAGGTCAAATCACAGTAATGCAAACTCAGTCAGAGACATAGATTTTCACTTGCAACTTGCTTTAACATGTTTAACAGTGCATGAAATGTTGTCTAAAACAAAAAAGAATGATGCATTTTATGGCTGGATCTGTTTTTATCACTTTCTGAATTGGACGTTGAAAATGAGCTTATCTCAGCCAGCAGAGAGGTCAAATCACAGTAATGCAAACTCAGTCAGAGACATAGATTTTCACTTGCAACTTGCTTTAACATGTTTAACAGTGCATGAAATGTTGTCTAAAACAAAAAAGAATGATGCATTTTACGGCTGGATCTGGTTTTATTACATTCTGAATTGGACGTTGAAAATGAGCTTATCTCAGCCAGCAGAGAGGTCAAATCACAGTAATGCAAACTCAGTCAGAGACATAGATTTTCACTTGCAACTTGCTTTAACATGTTTACCAGTGCATGAAATGTTGTCTAAAACAAAAAAGAATGATGCATTTTATGGCTGGATCTGTTTTTATCACTTTCTGAATTGGACGTTGAAAATGAGCTTATCTCAGCCAGCAGAGAGGTCAAATAACAGTAATGCAAACTCAGTCAGAGACATAGATTTTCACTTGCAACTTGCTTTAACATGTTTAACAGTGCATGAAATGTTGTCTAAAACAAAAAAGAATGATGCATTTTATGGCTGGATCAGGTTTTATTACATTCTGAATTGGACGTTGAAAATGAGCTTATCTCAGCCAGCAGAGAGGTCAAATCACAGTAATGCAAACTCAGTCAGAGACATAGATTTTCACTTGCAACTTGCTTTAACATGTTTAACAGTGCATGAAATGTTATCTAAAACAAAAAAGAATGATGCATTTTATAGCTGGATCTGGTTTTATTACATTCTGAATTGGACGTTGAAAATGAGCTTATCTCAGCCAGCAGAGAGGTCAAATCACAGTAATGCAAACTCAGTCAGAGACATAGATTTTCACTTGCAACTTGCTATAACATGTTTACCAATGCATGAAATGTTGTCTAAAACAAAAAAGAATGATGCATTTTATAGCTGGATCTGGTTTTATTACATTCTGAATTGGACGTTGAAAATGAGCTTATCTCAGCCAGCAGAGAGGTCAAATCACAGTAATGCAAACTCAGTCAGAGACATAGACTTTCACTTGCAACTTGCTTTAACATGTTTAACAGTGCATGAAATGTTGTCTAAAACAAAAAAGAATGATGCATTTTATAGCTGGATCAGGTTTTATTACATTCTGAATTGGACGTTGAAAATGAGCTTATCTCAGCCAGCAGAGAGGTCAAATCACAGTAATGCAAACTCAGTCAGAGACATAGATTTTCACTTGCAACTTGCTTTAACATGTTTACCAGTGCATGAAATGTTGTCTAAAACAAAAAAGAATGATGCATTTTATGGCTGGATCTGTTTTTATCACTTTCTGAATTGGACGTTGAAAATGAGCTTATCTCAGCCAGCAGAGAGGTCAAATAACAGTAATGCAAACTCAGTCAGAGACATAGATTTTCACTTGCAACTTGCTTTAACATGTTTAACAGTGCATGAAATGTTGTCTAAAACAAAAAAGAATGATGCATTTTATGGCTGGATCTGGTTTTATTAAATTCTGAATTGGACGTTGAAAATGAGCTTATCTCAGCCAGCAGAGAGGTCAAATCACAGTAATGCAAACTCAGTCAGAGACATAGATTTTCACTTGCAACTTGCTTTAACATGTTTAACAGTGCATGAAATGTTGTCTAAAACAAAAAAGAATGATGCATTTTATAGCTGGATCAGGTTTTATTACATTCTGAATTGGACGTTGAAAATGAGCTTATCTCAGCCAGCAGAGAGGTCAAATCACAGTAATGCAAACTCAGTCAGAGACATAGATTTTCACTTGCAACTTGCTTTAACATGTTTAACAGTGCATGAAATGTTGTCTAAAACAAAAAAGAATGATGCATTTTATGGCTGGATCTGTTTTTATCACTTTCTGAATTGGACGTTGAAAATGAGCTTATCTCAGCCAGCAGAGAGGTCAAATCACAGTAATGCAAACTCAGTCAGAGACATAGATTTTCACTTGCAACTTGCTTTAACATGTTTAACAGTGCATGAAATGTTGTCTAAAACAAAAAAGAATGATGCATTTTATGGCTGGATCTGGTTTTATCACTTTCTGAATTGGACGTTGAAAATGAGCTTATCTCAGCCAGCAGAGAGGTCAAATCACAGTAATGCAAACTCAGTCAGAGACATAGATTTTCACTTGCAACTTGCTTTAACATGTTTAACAGTGCATGAAATGTTGTCTAAAACAAAAAAGAATGATGCATTTTATAGCTGGATCAGGTTTTATTACATTCTGAATTGGACGTTGAAAATGAGCTTATCTCAGCCAGCAGAGAGGTCAAATCACAGTAATGCAAACTCAGTCAGAGACATAGATTTTCACTTGCAACTTGCTTTAACATGTTTAACAGTGCATGAAATGTTGTCTAAAACAAAAAAGAATGATGCATTTTATGGCTGGATCAGGTTTTATTACATTCTGAATTGGACGTTGAAAATGAGCTTATCTCAGCCAGCAGAGAGGTCAAATCACAGTAATGCAAACTCAGTCAGAGACATAGATTTTCACTTGCAACTTGCTTTAACATGTTTAACAGTGCATGAAATGTTATCTAAAACAAAAAAGAATGATGCATTTTATAGCTGGATCTGGTTTTATTACATTCTGAATTGGACGTTGAAAATGAGCTTATCTCAGCCAGCAGAGAGGTCAAATCACAGTAATGCAAACTCAGTCAGAGACATAGATTTTCACTTGCAACTTGCTATAACATGTTTACCAATGCATGAAATGTTGTCTAAAACAAAAAAGAATGATGCATTTTATAGCTGGATCTGGTTTTATTACATTCTGAATTGGACGTTGAAAATGAGCTTATCTCAGCCAGCAGAGAGGTCAAATCACAGTAATGCAAACTCAGTCAGAGACATAGATTTTCACTTGCAACTTGCTTTAACATGTTTAACAGTGCATGAAATGTTGTCTAAAACAAAAAAGAATGATGCATTTTATAGCTGGATCAGGTTTTATTACATTCTGAATTGGACGTTGAAAATGAGCTTATCTCAGCCAGCAGAGAGGTCAAATCACAGTAATGCAAACTCAGTCAGAGACATAGATTTTCACTTGCAACTTGCTTTAACATGTTTACCAGTGCATGAAATGTTGTCTAAAACAAAAAAGAATGATGCATTTTATGGCTGGATCTGTTTTTATCACTTTCTGAATTGGACGTTGAAAATGAGCTTATCTCAGCCAGCAGAGAGGTCAAATAACAGTAATGCAAACTCAGTCAGAGACATAGATTTTCACTTGCAACTTGCTTTAACATGTTTAACAGTGCATGAAATGTTGTCTAAAACAAAAAAGAATGATGCATTTTATGGCTGGATCTGGTTTTATTAAATTCTGAATTGGACGTTGAAAATGAGCTTATCTCAGCCAGCAGAGAGGTCAAATCACAGTAATGCAAACTCAGTCAGAGGCATAGATTTTCACTTGCAACTTGCTTTAACATGTTTAACAGTGCATGAAATGTTGTCTAAAACAAAAAAGAATGATGCATTTTATAGCTGGATCAGGTTTTATTACATTCTGAATTGGACGTTGAAAATGAGCTTATCTCAGCCAGCAGAGAGGTCAAATCACAGTAATGCAAACTCAGTCAGAGACATAGATTTTCACTTGCAACTTGCTTTAACATGTTTAACAGTGCATGAAATGTTGTCTAAAACAAAAAAGAATGATGCATTTTATGGCTGGATCTGTTTTTATCACTTTCTGAATTGGACGTTGAAAATGAGCTTATCTCAGCCAGCAGAGAGGTCAAATCACAGTAATGCAAACTCAGTCAGAGACATAGATTTTCACTTGCAACTTGCTTTAACATGTTTAACAGTGCATGAAATGTTGTCTAAAACAAAAAAGAATGATGCATTTTATGGCTGGATCTGGTTTTATCACTTTCTGAATTGGACGTTGAAAATGAGCTTATCTCAGCCAGCAGAGAGGTCAAATCACAGTAATGCAAACTCAGTCAGAGACATAGATTTTCACTTGCAACTTGCTTTAACATGTTTAACAGTGCATGAAATGTTGTCTAAAACAAAAAAGAATGATGCATTTTATGGCTGGATCTGTTTTTATCACTTTCTGAATTGGACGTTGAAAATGAGCTTATCTCAGCCAGCAGAGAGGTCAAATCACAGTAATGCAAACTCAGTCAGAGACATAGATTTTCACTTGCAACTTGCTTTAACATGTTTAACAGTGCATGAAATGTTGTCTAAAACAAAAAAGAATGATGCATTTTATAGCTGGATCAGGTTTTATTACATTCTGAATTGGACGTTGAAAATGAGCTTATCTCAGCCAGCAGAGAGGTCAAATCACAGTAATGCAAACTCAGTCAGAGACATAGATTTTCACTTGCAACTTGCTTTAACATGTTTAACAGTGCATGAAATGTTGTCTAAAACAAAAAAGAATGATGCATTTTATGGCTGGATCTGGTTTTATTAAATTCTGAATTGGACGTTGAAAATGAGCTTATCTCAGCCAGCAGAGAGGTCAAATCACAGTAATGCAAACTCAGTCAGAGACATAGATTTTCACTTGCAACTTGCTTTAACATGTTTAACGGTGCATGAAATGTTGTCTAAAACAAAAAAGAATGATGCATTTTATGGCTGGATCTGGTTTTATTACATTCTGAATTGGACGTTGAAAATGAGCTTATCTCAGCCAGCAGAGAGGTCAAATCACAGTAATGCAAACTCAGTCAGAGACATAGATTTTCACTTGCAACTTGCTTTAACATGTTTAACAGTGCATGAAATGTTGTCTAAAACAAAAAAGAATGATGCATTTTATGGCTGGATCTGTTTTTATCACTTTCTGAATTGGACGTTGAAAATGAGCTTATCTCAGCCAGCAGAGAGGTCAAATCACAGTAATGCAAACTCAGTCAGAGACATAGATTTTCACTTGCAACTTGCTTTAACATGTTTAACAGTGCATGAAATGTTGTCTAAAACAAAAAAGAATGATGCATTTTATGGCTGGATCTGGTTTTATTACATTTTGAATTGGACGATGAAAATGAGCTTATCTCAGCCAGCAGAGAGGTCAAATCACAGTAATGCAAACTCAGTCAGAGACATAGATTTTCACTTGCAACTTGCTTTAAAATGTTTAACAGTGCATGAAATGTTGTCTAAAACAAAAAAGAATGATGCATTTTATAGCTGGATCAGGTTTTATTACATTCTGAATTGGACGTTGAAAATGAGCTTATCTCAGCCAGCAGAGAGGTCAAATCACAGTAATGCAAACTCAGTCAGAGACATAGATTTTCACTTGCAACTTGCTTTAACATGTTTAACAGTGCATGAAATGTTGTCTAAAACAAAAAAGAATGATGCATTTTATGGCAAGATCTTTTTTTATCACTTTCTGAATTGGACGTTGAAAATGAGCTTATCTCAGCCAGCAGAGAGGTCAAATCACAGTAATGCAAACTCAGTCAGAGACATAGATTTTCACTTGCAACTTGCTTTAACATGTTTAACAGTGCATGAAATGTTGTCTAAAACAAAAAAGAATGATGCATTTTATAGCTGGATCAGGTTTTATTACATTCTGAATTGGACGTTGAAAATGAGCTTATCTCAGCCAGCAGAGAGGTCAAATCACAGTAATGCAAACTCAGTCAGAGACATAGATTTTCACTTGCAACTTGCTTTAACATGTTTAACAGTGCATGAAATGTTGTCTAAAACAAAAAAGAATGATGCATTTTATGGCTGGATCTGTTTTTATCACTTTCTGAAATGGACGTTGAAAATGAGCTTATCTCAGCCAGCAGAGAGGTCAAATCACAGTAATGCAAACTCAGTCAGAGACATAGATTTTCACTTGCAACTTGCTTTAACATGTTTAACAGTGCATGAAATGTTGTCTTAAACAAAAAAGAATGATGCATTTTATAGCTGGATCAGGTTTTATTACATTCTGAATTGGACGTTGAAAATGAGCTTATCTCAGCCAGCAGAGAGGTCAAATCACAGTAATGCAAACTTAGTCAGAGACATAGATTTTCACTTGCAACTTGCTTTAACATGTTTAACAGTGCATGAACTGTTGTCTAAATTAAAAAAGAATGATGCATTTTATAGCTGGATCAGGTTTTATAACATTCTGAATTGGACGTTGAAAATGAGCTTATCTCAGCCAGCAGAGAGGTCAAATCACAGTAATGCAAACTCAGTCAGAGACATAGATTTTCACTTGCAACTTGCTTTAACATGTTTAACAGTGCATGAAATGTTGTCTAAAACAAAAAAGAATGATGCATTTTATAGCTGGATCAGGTTTTATTACATTCTGAATTGGACGTTGAAAATGAGCTTATCTCAGCCAGCAGAGAGGTCAAATCACAGTAATGCAAACTCAGTCAGAGACATAGATTTTCACTTGCAACTTGCTTTAACATGTTTAACAGTGCATGAAATGTTGTCTAAAACAAAAAAGAATGATGCATTTTATGGCTGGATCTGTTTTTATCACTTTCTGAATTGGACGTTGAAAATGAGCTTATCTCAGCCAGCAGAGAGGTCAAATCACAGTAATGCAAACTCAGTCAGAGACATAGATTTTCACTTGCAACTTGCTTTAACATGTTTAACAGTGCATGAAATGTTGTCTAAAACAAAAAAGAATGATGCATTTTATGGCTGGATCTGGTTTTATTACATTCTGAATTGGACGTTGAAAATGAGCTTATCTCAGCCAGCAGAGAGGTCAAATCACAGTAATGCAAACTCAGTCAGAGACATAGATTTTCACTTGCAACTTGCTTTAACATGTTTAACAGTGCATGAAATGTTGTCTAAAACAAAAAAGAATGATGCATTTTATGGCTGGATCTGGTTTTATTACATTCTGAATTGGACGTTGAAAATGAGCTTATCTCAGCCAGCAGAGAGGTCAAATCACAGTAATGCAAACTCAGTCAGAGACATAGATTTTCACTTGCAACTTGCTTTAACATGTTTAACAGTGCATGAAATGTTGTCTAAAACAAAAAAGAATGATGCATTTTATAGCTGGATCAGGTTTTATTACATTCTGAATTGGACGTTGAAAATGAGCTTATCTCAGCCAGCAGAGAGGTCAAATCACAGTAATGCAAACTCAGTCAGAGACATAGATTTTCACTTGCAACTTGCTTTAACATGTTTAACAGTGCATGAAATGTTGTCTAAAACAAAAAAGAATGATGCATTTTATGGCTGGATCTGTTTTTATCACTTTCTGAATTGGACGTTGAAAATGAGCTTATCTCAGCCAGCAGAGAGGTCAAATCACAGTAATGCAAACTCAGTCAGAGACATAGATTTTCACTTGCAACTTGCTTTAACATGTTTAACAGTGCATGAAATGTTGTCTAAAACAAAAAAGAATGATGCATTTTACGGCTGGATCTGGTTTTATTACATTCTGAATTGGACGTTGAAAATGAGCTTATCTCAGCCAGCAGAGAGGTCAAATCACAGTAATGCAAACTCAGTCAGAGACATAGATTTTCACTTGCAACTTGCTTTAACATGTTTAACAGTGTATGAAATGTTGTCTAAAACAAAAAAGAATGATGCATTTTATGGCTGGATCTGTTTTTATCACTTTCTGAATTGGACGTTGAAAATGAGCTTATCTCAGCCAGCAGAGAGGTCAAATCACAGTAATGCAAACTCAGTCAGAGACATAGATTTTCACTTGCAACTTGCTTTAACATGTTTAACAGTGCATGAAATGTTGTCTAAAACAAAAAAGAATGATGCATTTTATGGCTGGATCAGGTTTTATTACATTCTGAATTGGACGTTGAAAATGAGCTTATCTCAGCCAGCAGAGAGGTCAAATCACAGTAATGCAAACTCAGTCAGAGACATAGATTTTCACTTGCAACTTGCTTTAACATGTTTAACAGTGCATGAAATGTTATCTAAAACAAAAAAGAATGATGCATTTTATAGCTGGATCTGGTTTTATTACATTCTGAATTGGACGTTGAAAATGAGCTTATCTCAGCCAGCAGAGAGGTCAAATCACAGTAATGCAAACTCAGTCAGAGACATAGATTTTCACTTGCAACTTGCTATAACATGTTTACCAATGCATGAAATGTTGTCTAAAACAAAAAAGAATGATGCATTTTATAGCTGGATCTGGTTTTATTACATTCTGAATTGGACGTTGAAAATGAGCTTATCTCAGCCAGCAGAGAGGTCAAATCACAGTAATGCAAACTCAGTCAGAGACATAGATTTTCACTTGCAACTTGCTTTAACATGTTTAACAGTGCATGAAATGTTGTCTAAAACAAAAAAGAATGATGCATTTTATAGCTGGATCAGGTTTTATTACATTCTGAATTGGACGTTGAAAATGAGCTTATCTCAGCCAGCAGAGAGGTCAAATCACAGTAATGCAAACTCAGTCAGAGACATAGATTTTCACTTGCAACTTGCTTTAACATGTTTACCAGTGCATGAAATGTTGTCTAAAACAAAAAAGAATGATGCATTTTATGGCTGGATCTGTTTTTATCACTTTCTGAATTGGACGTTGAAAATGAGCTTATCTCAGCCAGCAGAGAGGTCAAATAACAGTAATGCAAACTCAGTCAGAGACATAGATTTTCACTTGCAACTTGCTTTAACATGTTTAACAGTGCATGAAATGTTGTCTAAAACAAAAAAGAATGATGCATTTTATGGCTGGATCTGGTTTTATTAAATTCTGAATTGGACGTTGAAAATGAGCTTATCTCAGCCAGCAGAGAGGTCAAATCACAGTAATGCAAACTCAGTCAGAGACATAGATTTTCACTTGCAACTTGCTTTAACATGTTTAACAGTGCATGAAATGTTGTCTAAAACAAAAAAGAATGATGCATTTTATAGCTGGATCAGGTTTTATTACATTCTGAATTGGACGTTGAAAATGAGCTTATCTCAGCCAGCAGAGAGGTCAAATCACAGTAATGCAAACTCAGTCAGAGACATAGATTTTCACTTGCAACTTGCTTTAACATGTTTAACAGTGCATGAAATGTTGTCTAAAACAAAAAAGAATGATGCATTTTATGGCTGGATCTGTTTTTATCACTTTCTGAATTGGACGTTGAAAATGAGCTTATCTCAGCCAGCAGAGAGGTCAAATCACAGTAATGCAAACTCAGTCAGAGACATAGATTTTCACTTGCAACTTGCTTTAACATGTTTAACAGTGCATGAAATGTTGTCTAAAACAAAAAAGAATGATGCATTTTATGGCTGGATCTGGTTTTATCACTTTCTGAATTGGACGTTGAAAATGAGCTTATCTCAGCCAGCAGAGAGGTCAAATCACAGTAATGCAAACTCAGTCAGAGACATAGATTTTCACTTGCAACTTGCTTTAACATGTTTAACAGTGCATGAAATGTTGTCTAAAACAAAAAAGAATGATGCATTTTATAGCTGGATCAGGTTTTATTACATTCTGAATTGGACGTTGAAAATGAGCTTATCTCAGCCAGCAGAGAGGTCAAATCACAGTAATGCAAACTCAGTCAGAGACATAGATTTTCACTTGCAACTTGCTTTAACATGTTTAACAGTGCATGAAATGTTGTCTAAAACAAAAAAGAATGATGCATTTTATGGCTGGATCAGGTTTTATTACATTCTGAATTGGACGTTGAAAATGAGCTTATCTCAGCCAGCAGAGAGGTCAAATCACAGTAATGCAAACTCAGTCAGAGACATAGATTTTCACTTGCAACTTGCTTTAACATGTTTAACAGTGCATGAAATGTTATCTAAAACAAAAAAGAATGATGCATTTTATAGCTGGATCTGGTTTTATTACATTCTGAATTGGACGTTGAAAATGAGCTTATCTCAGCCAGCAGAGAGGTCAAATCACAGTAATGCAAACTCAGTCAGAGACATAGATTTTCACTTGCAACTTGCTATAACATGTTTACCAATGCATGAAATGTTGTCTAAAACAAAAAAGAATGATGCATTTTATAGCTGGATCTGGTTTTATTACATTCTGAATTGGACGTTGAAAATGAGCTTATCTCAGCCAGCAGAGAGGTCAAATCACAGTAATGCAAACTCAGTCAGAGACATAGATTTTCACTTGCAACTTGCTTTAACATGTTTAACAGTGCATGAAATGTTGTCTAAAACAAAAAAGAATGATGCATTTTATAGCTGGATCAGGTTTTATTACATTCTGAATTGGACGTTGAAAATGAGCTTATCTCAGCCAGCAGAGAGGTCAAATCACAGTAATGCAAACTCAGTCAGAGACATAGATTTTCACTTGCAACTTGCTTTAACATGTTTACCAGTGCATGAAATGTTGTCTAAAACAAAAAAGAATGATGCATTTTATGGCTGGATCTGTTTTTATCACTTTCTGAATTGGACGTTGAAAATGAGCTTATCTCAGCCAGCAGAGAGGTCAAATAACAGTAATGCAAACTCAGTCAGAGACATAGATTTTCACTTGCAACTTGCTTTAACATGTTTAACAGTGCATGAAATGTTGTCTAAAACAAAAAAGAATGATGCATTTTATGGCTGGATCTGGTTTTATTAAATTCTGAATTGGACGTTGAAAATGAGCTTATCTCAGCCAGCAGAGAGGTCAAATCACAGTAATGCAAACTCAGTCAGAGACATAGATTTTCACTTGCAACTTGCTTTAACATGTTTAACAGTGCATGAAATGTTGTCTAAAACAAAAAAGAATGATGCATTTTATAGCTGGATCAGGTTTTATTACATTCTGAATTGGACGTTGAAAATGAGCTTATCTCAGCCAGCAGAGAGGTCAAATCACAGTAATGCAAACTCAGTCAGAGACATAGATTTTCACTTGCAACTTGCTTTAACATGTTTAACAGTGCATGAAATGTTGTCTAAAACAAAAAAGAATGATGCATTTTATGGCTGGATCTGTTTTTATCACTTTCTGAATTGGACGTTGAAAATGAGCTTATCTCAGCCAGCAGAGAGGTCAAATCACAGTAATGCAAACTCAGTCAGAGACATAGATTTTCACTTGCAACTTGCTTTAACATGTTTAACAGTGCATGAAATGTTGTCTAAAACAAAAAAGAATGATGCATTTTACGGCTGGATCTGGTTTTATTACATTCTGAATTGGACGTTGAAAATGAGCTTATCTCAGCCAGCAGAGAGGTCAAATCACAGTAATGCAAACTCAGTCAGAGACATAGATTTTCACTTGCAACTTGCTTTAACATGTTTAACAGTGTATGAAATGTTGTCTAAAACAAAAAAGAATGATGCATTTTATGGCTGGATCTGTTTTTATCACTTTCTGAATTGGACGTTGAAAATGAGCTTATCTCAGCCAGCAGAGAGGTCAAATCACAGTAATGCAAACTCAGTCAGAGACATAGATTTTCACTTGCAACTTGCTTTAACATGTTTAACAGTGCATGAAATGTTGTCTAAAACAAAAAAGAATGATGCATTTTATGGCTGGATCTGGTTTTATTACATTCTGAATTGGACGTTGAAAATGAGCTTATCTCAGCCAGCAGAGAGGTCAAATCACAGTAATGCAAACTCAGTCAGAGACATAGATTTTCACTTGCAACTTGCTTTAACATGTTTAACAGTGCATGAAATGTTGTCTAAAACAAAAAAGAATGATGCATTTTATGGCTGGATCTGGTTTTATTACATTCTGAATTGGACGTTGAAAATGAGCTTATCTCAGCCAGCAGAGAGGTCAAATCACAGTAATGCAAACTCAGTCAGAGACATAGATTTTCACTTGCAACTTGCTTTAACATGTTTAACAGTGCATGAAATGTTGTCTAAAACAAAAAAGAATGATGCATTTTATGGCTGGATCTGGTTTTATTACATTCTGAATTGGACGTTGAAAATGAGCTTATCTCAGCCAGCAGAGAGGTCAAATCACAGTAATGCAAACTCAGTCAGAGACATAGATTTTCACTTGCTATTTGCTTTAACATGTTTAACAGTGCATGAAATGTTGTCTAAAACAAAAAAGAATGATGCATTTTATAGCTGGATCAGGTTTTATGACATTCTGAATTGGACGTTGAAAATGAGCTTATCTCAGCCAGCAGAGAGGTCAAATCACAGTAATGCAAACTCAGTCAGAGACATAGATTTTCACTTGCAACTTGCTTTAACATGTTTAACAGTGCATGAAATGTTGTCTAAAACAAAAAAGAATGATGCATTTTATGGCTGGATCTGGGTTTATTACATTCTGAATTGGACGTTGAAAATGAGCTTATCTCAGCCAGCAGAGAGGTCAAATCACAGTAATGCAAACTCAGTCAGAGACATAGATTTTCACTTGCAACTTGCTTTAACATGTTTAACAGTGCATGAAATGTTGTCTAAAACAAAAAAGAATGATGCATTTTATAGCTGGATCAGGTTTTATTACATTCTGAATTAGACGTTGAAAATGAGCTTATCTCAGCCAGCAGAGAGGTCAAATCACAGTAATGCAAACTCAGTCAGAGACATAGATTTTCACTTGCAACTTGCTTTAACATGTTTAACAGTGCATGAAATGTTGTCTAAAACAAAAAAGAATGATGCATTTTATGGCTGGATCTGTTTTTATCACTTTCTGAATTGGACGTTGAAAATGAGCTTATCTCAGCCAGCAGAGAGGTCAAATCACAGTAATGCAAACTCAGTCAGAGACATAGATTTTCACTTGCAACTTGCTTTAACATGTTTAACAGTGCATGAAATGTTGTCTAAAACAAAAAAGAATGATGCATTTTATAGCTGGATCAGGTTTTATTACATTCTGAATTGGACGTTGAAAATGAGCTTATCTCAGCCAGCAGAGAGGTCAAATCACAGTAATGCAAACTCAGTCAGCGACATAGATTTTCACTTGCAACTTGCTTTAACATGTTTAACAGTGCATGAAATGTTGTCTAAAACAAAAAAGAATGATGCATTTTATGGCTGGATCTGGTTTTATTAAATTCTGAATTGGACGTTGAAAATGAGCTTATCTCAGCCAGCAGAGAGGTCAAATCACAGTAATGCAAACTCAGTCAGAGACATAGATTTTCACTTGCAACTTGCTTTAACATGTTTAACGGTGCATGAAATGTTGTCTTAAACAAAAAAGAATGATGCATTTTATGGCTGGATCTGGTTTTATTACATTCTGAATTGGACGTTGAAAATGAGCTTATCTCAGCCAGCAGAGAGGTCAAATCACAGTAATGCAAACTCAGTCAGAGACATAGATTTTCACTTGCAACTTGCTTTAACATGTTTAACAGTGCATGAAATGTTGTCTAAAACAAAAAAGAATGATGTATTTTATGGCTGGATCTGTTTTTATCACTTTCTGAATTGGACGTTGAAAATGAGCTTATCTCAGCCAGCAGAGAGGTCAAATCACAGTAATGCAAACTCAGTCAGAGACATAGATTTTCACTTGCATCTTGCTTTAACATGTTTAACAGTGCATGAAATGTTGTCTAAAACAAAAAAGAATGATGCATTTTATGGCTGGATCTGGTTTTATTACATTCTGAATTGGACGTTGAAAATGAGCTTATCTCAGCCAGCAGAGAGGTCAAATCACAGTAATGCAAACTCAGTCAGAGACATAGATTTTCACTTGCAACTTGCTTTAAAATGTTTAACAGTGCATGAAATGTTGTCTAAAACAAAAAAGAATGATGCATTTTATAGCTGGATCAGGTTTTATTACATTCTGAATTGGACGTTGAAAATGAGCTTATCTCAGCCAGCAGAGAGGTCAAATCACAGTAATGCAAACTCAGTCAGAGACATAGATTTTCACTTGCAACTTGCTTTAACATGTTTAACAGTGCATGAAATGTTGTCTAAAACAAAAAAGAATGATGCATTTTATGGCAAGATCTTTTTTTATCACTTTCTGAATTGGACGTTGAAAATGAGCTTATCTCAGCCAGCAGAGAGGTCAAATCACAGTAATGCAAACTCAGTCAGAGACATAGATTTTCACTTGCAACTTGCTTTAACATGTTTAACAGTGCATGAAATGTTGTCTAAAACAAAAAAGAATGATGCATTTTATAGCTGGATCAGGTTTTAATACATTCTGAATTGGACGTTGAAAATGAGCTTATCTCAGCCAGCAGAGAGGTCAAATCACAGTAATGCAAACTCAGTCAGAGACATAGATTTTCACTTGCAACTTGCTTTAACATGTTTAACAGTGCATGAAATGTTGTCTAAAACAAAAAAGAATTATGCATTTTATGGCTGGATCTGTTTTTATCACTTTCTGAAATGGACGTTGAAAATGAGCTCATCTCAGCCAGCAGAGAGGTCAAATCACAGTAATGCAAACTCAGTCAGAGACATAGATTTTCACTTGCAACTTGCTTTAACATGTTTAACAGTGCATGAAATGTTGTCTTAAACAAAAAAGAATGATGCATTTTATAGCTGGATCAGGTTTTATTACATTCTGAATTGGACGTTGAAAATGAGCTTATCTCAGCCAGCAGAGAGGTCAAATCACAGTAATGCAAACTTAGTCAGAGACATAGATTTTCACTTGCAACTTGCTTTAACATGTTTAACAGTGCATGAACTGTTGTCTAAATTAAAAAAGAATGATGCATTTTATAGCTGGATCAGGTTTTATAACATTCTGAATTGGACGTTGAAAATGAGCTTATCTCAGCCAGCAGAGAGGTCAAATCACAGTAATGCAAACTCAGTCAGAGACATAGATTTTCACTTGCAACTTGCTTTAACATGTTTAACAGTGCATGAAATGTTGTCTAAAACAAAAAAGAATGATGCATTTTATAGCTGGATCAGGTTTTATTACATTCTGAATTGGACGTTGAAAATGAGCTTATCTCAGCCAGCAGAGAGGTCAAATCACAGTAATGCAAACTCAGTCAGAGACATAGATTTTCACTTGCAACTTGCTTTAACATGTTTGACAGTGCATGAAATGTTGTCTAAAACAAAAAAGAATGATGCATTTTATGGCTGGATCTGTTTTTATCACTTTCTGAATTGGACGTTGAAAATGAGCTTATCTCAGCCAGCAGAGAGGTCAAATCACAGTAATGCAAACTCAGTCAGAGACATAGATTTTCACTTGCAACTTGCTTTAACATGTTTAACAGTGCATGAAATGTTGTCTAAAACAAAAAAGAATGATGCATTTTATAGCTGGATCTGGTTTTATTACATTCTGAATTGGACGTTGAAAATGAGCTTATCTCAGCCAGCAGAGAGGTCAAATCACAGTAATGCAAACTCAGTCAGAGACATAGATTTTCACTTGCAACTTGCTTTAACATGTTTAACAGTGCATGAAATGTTGTCTAAAACAAAAAAGAATGATGCATTTTATGGCTGGATCTGGTTTTATTACATTCTGAATTGGACGTTGAAAATGAGCTTATCTCAGCCAGCAGAGAGGTCAAATCACAGTAATGCAAACTCAGTCAGAGACATAGATTTTCACTTGCAACTTGCTTTAACATGTTTAACAGTGCATGAAATGTTGTCTAAAACAAAAAAGAATGATGCATTTTATAGCTGGATCAGGTTTTATTACATTCTGAATTGGACGTTGAAAATGAGCTTATCTCAGCCAGCAGAGAGGTCAAATCACAGTAATGCAAACTCAGTCAGAGACATAGATTTTCACTTGCAACTTGCTTTAACATGTTTAACAGTGCATGAAATGTTGTCTAAAACAAAAAAGAATGATGCATTTTATAGCTGGATCAGGTTTTATTACATTCTGAATTGGACGTTGAAAATGAGCTTATCTCAGCCAGCAGAGAGGTCAAATCACAGTAATGCAAACTCAGTCAGAGACATAGATTTTCACTTGCAACTTGCTTTAACATGTTTAACAGTGCATGAAATGTTGTCTAAAACAAAAAAGAATGATGCATTTTATGGCTGGATCTGTTTTTATCACTTTCTGAATTGGACGTTGAAAATGAGCTTATCTCAGCCAGCAGAGAGGTCAAATCACAGTAATGCAAACTCAGTCAGAGACATAGATTTTCACTTGCAACTTGCTTTAACATGTTTAACAGTGCATGAAATGTTGTCTAAAACAAAAAAGAATGATGCATTTTACGGCTGGATCTGGTTTTATTACATTCTGAATTGGACGTTGAAAATGAGCTTATCTCAGCCAGCAGAGAGGTCAAATCACAGTAATGCAAACTCAGTCAGAGACATAGATTTTCACTTGCAACTTGCTTTAACATGTTTAACAGTGTATGAAATGTTGTCTAAAACAAAAAAGAATGATGCATTTTATGGCTGGATCTGTTTTTATCACTTTCTGAATTGGACGTTGAAAATGAGCTTATCTCAGCCAGCAGAGAGGTCAAATCACAGTAATGCAAACTCAGTCAGAGACATAGATTTTCACTTGCAACTTGCTTTAACATGTTTAACAGTGCATGAAATGTTGTCTAAAACAAAAAAGAATGATGCATTTTATGGCTGGATCAGGTTTTATTACATTCTGAATTGGACGTTGAAAATGAGCTTATCTCAGCCAGCAGAGAGGTCAAATCACAGTAATGCAAACTCAGTCAGAGACATAGATTTTCACTTGCAACTTGCTTTAACATGTTTAACAGTGCATGAAATGTTATCTAAAACAAAAAAGAATGATGCATTTTATAGCTGGATCTGGTTTTATTACATTCTGAATTGGACGTTGAAAATGAGCTTATCTCAGCCAGCAGAGAGGTCAAATCACAGTAATGCAAACTCAGTCAGAGACATAGATTTTCACTTGCAACTTGCTATAACATGTTTACCAATGCATGAAATGTTGTCTAAAACAAAAAAGAATGATGCATTTTATAGCTGGATCTGGTTTTATTACATTCTGAATTGGACGTTGAAAATGAGCTTATCTCAGCCAGCAGAGAGGTCAAATCACAGTAATGCAAACTCAGTCAGAGACATAGATTTTCACTTGCAACTTGCTTTAACATGTTTAACAGTGCATGAAATGTTGTCTAAAACAAAAAAGAATGATGCATTTTATAGCTGGATCAGGTTTTATTACATTCTGAATTGGACGTTGAAAATGAGCTTATCTCAGCCAGCAGAGAGGTCAAATCACAGTAATGCAAACTCAGTCAGAGACATAGATTTTCACTTGCAACTTGCTTTAACATGTTTACCAGTGCATGAAATGTTGTCTAAAACAAAAAAGAATGATGCATTTTATGGCTGGATCTGTTTTTATCACTTTCTGAATTGGACGTTGAAAATGAGCTTATCTCAGCCAGCAGAGAGGTCAAATAACAGTAATGCAAACTCAGTCAGAGACATAGATTTTCACTTGCAACTTGCTTTAACATGTTTAACAGTGCATGAAATGTTGTCTAAAACAAAAAAGAATGATGCATTTTATGGCTGGATCTGGTTTTATTAAATTCTGAATTGGACGTTGAAAATGAGCTTATCTCAGCCAGCAGAGAGGTCAAATCACAGTAATGCAAACTCAGTCAGAGACATAGATTTTCACTTGCAACTTGCTTTAACATGTTTAACAGTGCATGAAATGTTGTCTAAAACAAAAAAGAATGATGCATTTTATAGCTGGATCAGGTTTTATTACATTCTGAATTGGACGTTGAAAATGAGCTTATCTCAGCCAGCAGAGAGGTCAAATCACAGTAATGCAAACTCAGTCAGAGACATAGATTTTCACTTGCAACTTGCTTTAACATGTTTAACAGTGCATGAAATGTTGTCTAAAACAAAAAAGAATGATGCATTTTATGGCTGGATCTGTTTTTATCACTTTCTGAATTGGACGTTGAAAATGAGCTTATCTCAGCCAGCAGAGAGGTCAAATCACAGTAATGCAAACTCAGTCAGAGACATAGATTTTCACTTGCAACTTGCTTTAACATGTTTAACAGTGCATGAAATGTTGTCTAAAACAAAAAAGAATGATGCATTTTATGGCTGGATCTGGTTTTATCACTTTCTGAATTGGACGTTGAAAATGAGCTTATCTCAGCCAGCAGAGAGGTCAAATCACAGTAATGCAAACTCAGTCAGAGACATAGATTTTCACTTGCAACTTGCTTTAACATGTTTAACAGTGCATGAAATGTTGTCTAAAACAAAAAAGAATGATGCATTTTATAGCTGGATCAGGTTTTATTACATTCTGAATTGGACGTTGAAAATGAGCTTATCTCAGCCAGCAGAGAGGTCAAATCACAGTAATGCAAACTCAGTCAGAGACATAGATTTTCACTTGCAACTTGCTTTAACATGTTTAACAGTGCATGAAATGTTGTCTAAAACAAAAAAGAATGATGCATTTTATGGCTGGATCAGGTTTTATTACATTCTGAATTGGACGTTGAAAATGAGCTTATCTCAGCCAGCAGAGAGGTCAAATCACAGTAATGCAAACTCAGTCAGAGACATAGATTTTCACTTGCAACTTGCTTTAACATGTTTAACAGTGCATGAAATGTTATCTAAAACAAAAAAGAATGATGCATTTTATAGCTGGATCTGGTTTTATTACATTCTGAATTGGACGTTGAAAATGAGCTTATCTCAGCCAGCAGAGAGGTCAAATCACAGTAATGCAAACTCAGTCAGAGACATAGATTTTCACTTGCAACTTGCTATAACATGTTTACCAATGCATGAAATGTTGTCTAAAACAAAAAAGAATGATGCATTTTATAGCTGGATCTGGTTTTATTACATTCTGAATTGGACGTTGAAAATGAGCTTATCTCAGCCAGCAGAGAGGTCAAATCACAGTAATGCAAACTCAGTCAGAGACATAGATTTTCACTTGCAACTTGCTTTAACATGTTTAACAGTGCATGAAATGTTGTCTAAAACAAAAAAGAATGATGCATTTTATAGCTGGATCAGGTTTTATTACATTCTGAATTGGACGTTGAAAATGAGCTTATCTCAGCCAGCAGAGAGGTCAAATCACAGTAATGCAAACTCAGTCAGAGACATAGATTTTCACTTGCAACTTGCTTTAACATGTTTACCAGTGCATGAAATGTTGTCTAAAACAAAAAAGAATGATGCATTTTATGGCTGGATCTGTTTTTATCACTTTCTGAATTGGACGTTGAAAATGAGCTTATCTCAGCCAGCAGAGAGGTCAAATAACAGTAATGCAAACTCAGTCAGAGACATAGATTTTCACTTGCAACTTGCTTTAACATGTTTAACAGTGCATGAAATGTTGTCTAAAACAAAAAAGAATGATGCATTTTATGGCTGGATCTGGTTTTATTAAATTCTGAATTGGACGTTGAAAATGAGCTTATCTCAGCCAGCAGAGAGGTCAAATCACAGTAATGCAAACTCAGTCAGAGACATAGATTTTCACTTGCAACTTGCTTTAACATGTTTAACAGTGCATGAAATGTTGTCTAAAACAAAAAAGAATGATGCATTTTATAGCTGGATCAGGTTTTATTACATTCTGAATTGGACGTTGAAAATGAGCTTATCTCAGCCAGCAGAGAGGTCAAATCACAGTAATGCAAACTCAGTCAGAGACATAGATTTTCACTTGCAACTTGCTTTAACATGTTTAACAGTGCATGAAATGTTGTCTAAAACAAAAAAGAATGATGCATTTTATGGCTGGATCTGTTTTTATCACTTTCTGAATTGGACGTTGAAAATGAGCTTATCTCAGCCAGCAGAGAGGTCAAATCACAGTAATGCAAACTCAGTCAGAGACATAGATTTTCACTTGCAACTTGCTTTAACATGTTTAACAGTGCATGAAATGTTGTCTAAAACAAAAAAGAATGATGCATTTTACGGCTGGATCTGGTTTTATTACATTCTGAATTGGACGTTGAAAATGAGCTTATCTCAGCCAGCAGAGAGGTCAAATCACAGTAATGCAAACTCAGTCAGAGACATAGATTTTCACTTGCAACTTGCTTTAACATGTTTAACAGTGTATGAAATGTTGTCTAAAACAAAAAAGAATGATGCATTTTATGGCTGGATCTGTTTTTATCACTTTCTGAATTGGACGTTGAAAATGAGCTTATCTCAGCCAGCAGAGAGGTCAAATCACAGTAATGCAAACTCAGTCAGAGACATAGATTTTCACTTGCAACTTGCTTTAACATGTTTAACAGTGCATGAAATGTTGTCTAAAACAAAAAAGAATGATGCATTTTATGGCTGGATCTGGTTTTATTACATTCTGAATTGGACGTTGAAAATGAGCTTATCTCAGCCAGCAGAGAGGTCAAATCACAGTAATGCAAACTCAGTCAGAGACATAGATTTTCACTTGCAACTTGCTTTAACATGTTTAACAGTGCATGAAATGTTGTCTAAAACAAAAAAGAATGATGCATTTTATGGCTGGATCTGGTTTTATTACATTCTGAATTGGACGTTGAAAATGAGCTTATCTCAGCCAGCAGAGAGGTCAAATCACAGTAATGCAAACTCAGTCAGAGACATAGATTTTCACTTGCAACTTGCTTTAACATGTTTAACAGTGCATGAAATGTTGTCTAAAACAAAAAAGAATGATGCATTTTATGGCTGGATCTGGTTTTATTACATTCTGAATTGGACGTTGAAAATGAGCTTATCTCAGCCAGCAGAGAGGTCAAATCACAGTAATGCAAACTCAGTCAGAGACATAGATTTTCACTTGCTATTTGCTTTAACATGTTTAACAGTGCATGAAATGTTGTCTAAAACAAAAAAGAATGATGCATTTTATAGCTGGATCAGGTTTTATGACATTCTGAATTGGACGTTGAAAATGAGCTTATCTCAGCCAGCAGAGAGGTCAAATCACAGTAATGCAAACTCAGTCAGAGACATAGATTTTCACTTGCAACTTGCTTTAACATGTTTAACAGTGCATGAAATGTTGTCTAAAACAAAAAAGAATGATGCATTTTATGGCTGGATCTGGGTTTATTACATTCTGAATTGGACGTTGAAAATGAGCTTATCTCAGCCAGCAGAGAGGTCAAATCACAGTAATGCAAACTCAGTCAGAGACATAGATTTTCACTTGCAACTTGCTTTAACATGTTTAACAGTGCATGAAATGTTGTCTAAAACAAAAAAGAATGATGCGTTTTATAGCTGGATCAGGTTTTATTACATTCTGAATTAGACGTTGAAAATGAGCTTATCTCAGCCAGCAGAGAGGTCAAATCACAGTAATGCAAACTCAGTCAGAGACATAGATTTTCACTTGCAACTTGCTTTAACATGTTTAACAGTGCATGAAATGTTGTCTAAAACAAAAAAGAATGATGCATTTTATGGCTGGATCTGTTTTTATCACTTTCTGAATTGGACGTTGAAAATGAGCTTATCTCAGCCAGCAGAGAGGTCAAATCACAGTAATGCAAACTCAGTCAGAGACATAGATTTTCACTTGCAACTTGCTTTAACATGTTTAACAGTGCATGAAATGTTGTCTAAAACAAAAAAGAATGATGCATTTTATAGCTGGATCAGGTTTTATTACATTCTGAATTGGACGTTGAAAATGAGCTTATCTCAGCCAGCAGAGAGGTCAAATCACAGTAATGCAAACTCAGTCAGCGACATAGATTTTCACTTGCAACTTGCTTTAACATGTTTAACAGTGCATGAAATGTTGTCTAAAACAAAAAAGAATGATGCATTTTATGGCTGGATCTGGTTTTATTAAATTCTGAATTGGACGTTGAAAATGAGCTTATCTCAGCCAGCAGAGAGGTCAAATCACAGTAATGCAAACTCAGTCAGAGACATAGATTTTCACTTGCAACTTGCTTTAACATGTTTAACGGTGCATGAAATGTTGTCTTAAACAAAAAAGAATGATGCATTTTATGGCTGGATCTGGTTTTATTACATTCTGAATTGGACGTTGAAAATGAGCTTATCTCAGCCAGCAGAGAGGTCAAATCACAGTAATGCAAACTCAGTCAGAGACATAGATTTTCACTTGCAACTTGCTTTAACATGTTTAACAGTGCATGAAATGTTGTCTAAAACAAAAAAGAATGATGTATTTTATGGCTGGATCTGTTTTTATCACTTTCTGAATTGGACGTTGAAAATGAGCTTATCTCAGCCAGCAGAGAGGTCAAATCACAGTAATGCAAACTCAGTCAGAGACATAGATTTTCACTTGCATCTTGCTTTAACATGTTTAACAGTGCATGAAATGTTGTCTAAAACAAAAAAGAATGATGCATTTTATGGCTGGATCTGGTTTTATTACATTCTGAATTGGACGTTGAAAATGAGCTTATCTCAGCCAGCAGAGAGGTCAAATCACAGTAATGCAAACTCAGTCAGAGACATAGATTTTCACTTGCAACTTGCTTTAAAATGTTTAACAGTGCATGAAATGTTGTCTAAAACAAAAAAGAATGATGCATTTTATAGCTGGATCAGGTTTTATTACATTCTGAATTGGACGTTGAAAATGAGCTTATCTCAGCCAGCAGAGAGGTCAAATCACAGTAATGCAAACTCAGTCAGAGACATAGATTTTCACTTGCAACTTGCTTTAACATGTTTAACAGTGCATGAAATGTTGTCTAAAACAAAAAAGAATGATGCATTTTATGGCAAGATCTTTTTTTATCACTTTCTGAATTGGACGTTGAAAATGAGCTTATCTCAGCCAGCAGAGAGGTCAAATCACAGTAATGCAAACTCAGTCAGAGACATAGATTTTCACTTGCAACTTGCTTTAACATGTTTAACAGTGCATGAAATGTTGTCTAAAACAAAAAAGAATGATGCATTTTATAGCTGGATCAGGTTTTAATACATTCTGAATTGGACGTTGAAAATGAGCTTATCTCAGCCAGCAGAGAGGTCAAATCACAGTAATGCAAACTCAGTCAGAGACATAGATTTTCACTTGCAACTTGCTTTAACATGTTTAACAGTGCATGAAATGTTGTCTAAAACAAAAAAGAATTATGCATTTTATGGCTGGATCTGTTTTTATCACTTTCTGAAATGGACGTTGAAAATGAGCTCATCTCAGCCAGCAGAGAGGTCAAATCACAGTAATGCAAACTCAGTCAGAGACATAGATTTTCACTTGCAACTTGCTTTAACATGTTTAACAGTGCATGAAATGTTGTCTTAAACAAAAAAGAATGATGCATTTTATAGCTGGATCAGGTTTTATTACATTCTGAATTGGACGTTGAAAATGAGCTTATCTCAGCCAGCAGAGAGGTCAAATCACAGTAATGCAAACTTAGTCAGAGACATAGATTTTCACTTGCAACTTGCTTTAACATGTTTAACAGTGCATGAACTGTTGTCTAAATTAAAAAAGAATGATGCATTTTATAGCTGGATCAGGTTTTATAACATTCTGAATTGGACGTTGAAAATGAGCTTATCTCAGCCAGCAGAGAGGTCAAATCACAGTAATGCAAACTCAGTCAGAGACATAGATTTTCACTTGCAACTTGCTTTAACATGTTTAACAGTGCATGAAATGTTGTCTAAAACAAAAAAGAATGATGCATTTTATAGCTGGATCAGGTTTTATTACATTCTGAATTGGACGTTGAAAATGAGCTTATCTCAGCCAGCAGAGAGGTCAAATCACAGTAATGCAAACTCAGTCAGAGACATAGATTTTCACTTGCAACTTGCTTTAACATGTTTAACAGTGCATGAAATGTTGTCTAAAACAAAAAAGAATGATGCATTTTATGGCTGGATCTGTTTTTATCACTTTCTGAATTGGACGTTGAAAATGAGCTTATCTCAGCCAGCAGAGAGGTCAAATCACAGTAATGCAAACTCAGTCAGAGACATAGATTTTCACTTGCAACTTGCTTTAACATGTTTAACAGTGCATGAAATGTTGTCTAAAACAAAAAAGAATGATGCATTTTATAGCTGGATCTGGTTTTATTACATTCTGAATTGGACGTTGAAAATGAGCTTATCTCAGCCAGCAGAGAGGTCAAATCACAGTAATGCAAACTCAGTCAGAGACATAGATTTTCACTTGCAACTTGCTTTAACATGTTTAACAGTGCATGAAATGTTGTCTAAAACAAAAAAGAATGATGCATTTTATGGCTGGATCTGGTTTTATTACATTCTGAATTGGACGTTGAAAATGAGCTTATCTCAGCCAGCAGAGAGGTCAAATCACAGTAATGCAAACTCAGTCAGAGACATAGATTTTCACTTGCAACTTGCTTTAACATGTTTAACAGTGCATGAAATGTTGTCTAAAACAAAAAAGAATGATGCATTTTATAGCTGGATCAGGTTTTATTACATTCTGAATTGGACGTTGAAAATGAGCTTATCTCAGCCAGCAGAGAGGTCAAATCACAGTAATGCAAACTCAGTCAGAGACATAGATTTTCACTTGCAACTTGCTTTAACATGTTTAACAGTGCATGAAATGTTGTCTAAAACAAAAAAGAATGATGCATTTTATGGCTGGATCTGTTTTTATCACTTTCTGAATTGGACGTTGAAAATGAGCTTATCTCAGCCAGCAGAGAGGTCAAATCACAGTAATGCAAACTCAGTCAGAGACATAGATTTTCACTTGCAACTTGCTTTAACATGTTTAACAGTGCATGAAATGTTGTCTAAAACAAAAAAGAATGATGCATTTTACGGCTGGATCTGGTTTTATTACATTCTGAATTGGACGTTGAAAATGAGCTTATCTCAGCCAGCAGAGAGGTCAAATCACAGTAATGCAAACTCAGTCAGAGACATAGATTTTCACTTGCAACTTGCTTTAACATGTTTAACAGTGTATGAAATGTTGTCTAAAACAAAAAAGAATGATGCATTTTATGGCTGGATCTGTTTTTATCACTTTCTGAATTGGACGTTGAAAATGAGCTTATCTCAGCCAGCAGAGAGGTCAAATCACAGTAATGCAAACTCAGTCAGAGACATAGATTTTCACTTGCAACTTGCTTTAACATGTTTAACAGTGCATGAAATGTTGTCTAAAACAAAAAAGAATGATGCATTTTATGGCTGGATCTGGTTTTATTACATTCTGAATTGGACGTTGAAAATGAGCTTATCTCAGCCAGCAGAGAGGTCAAATCACAGTAATGCAAACTCAGTCAGAGACATAGATTTTCACTTGCAACTTGCTTTAACATGTTTAACAGTGCATGAAATGTTGTCTAAAACAAAAAAGAATGATGCATTTTATGGCTGGATCTGGTTTTATTACATTCTGAATTGGACGTTGAAAATGAGCTTATCTCAGCCAGCAGAGAGGTCAAATCACAGTAATGCAAACTCAGTCAGAGACATAGATTTTCACTTGCTATTTGCTTTAACATGTTTAACAGTGCATGAAATGTTGTCTAAAACAAAAAAGAATGATGCATTTTATAGCTGGATCAGGTTTTATGACATTCTGAATTGGACGTTGAAAATGAGCTTATCTCAGCCAGCAGAGAGGTCAAATCACAGTAATGCAAACTCAGTCAGAGACATAGATTTTCACTTGCAACTTGCTTTAACATGTTTAACAGTGCATGAAATGTTGTCTAAAACAAAAAAGAATGATGCATTTTTTGGCTGGATCTGGGTTTATTACATTCTGAATTGGACGTTGAAAATGAGCTTATCTCAGCCAGCAGAGAGGTCAAATCACAGTAATGCAAACTCAGTCAGAGACATAGATTTTCACTTGCAACTTGCTTTAACATGTTTAACAGTGCATGAAATGTTGTCTAAAACAAAAAAGAATGATGCATTTTATAGCTGGATCAGGTTTTATTACATTCTGAATTAGACGTTGAAAATGAGCTTATCTCAGCCAGCAGAGAGGTCAAATCACAGTAATGCAAACTCAGTCAGAGACATAGATTTTCACTTGCAACTTGCTTTAACATGTTTAACAGTGCATGAAATGTTGTCTAAAACAAAAAAGAATGATGCATTTTATGGCTGGATCTGGTTTTATTAAATTCTGAATTGGACGTTGAAAATGAGCTTATCTCAGCCAGCAGAGAGGTCAAATCACAGTAATGCAAACTCAGTCAGAGACATAGATTTTCACTTGCAACTTGCTTTAACATGTTTAACGGTGCATGAAATGTTGTCTAAAACAAAAAAGAATGATGCATTTTATGGCTGGATCTGGTTTTATTACATTCTGAATTGGACGTTGAAAATGAGCTTATCTCAGCCAGCAGAGAGGTCAAATCACAGTAATGCAAACTCAGTCAGAGACATAGATTTTCACTTGCAACTTGCTTTAACATGTTTAACAGTGCATGAAATGTTGTCTAAAACAAAAAAGAATGATGCATTTTATGGCTGGATCTGTTTTTATCACTTTCTGAATTGGACGTTGAAAATGAGCTTATCTCAGCCAGCAGAGAGGTCAAATCACAGTAATGCAAACTCAGTCAGAGACATAGATTTTCACTTGCAACTTGCTTTAACATGTTTAACAGTGCATGAAATGTTGTCTAAAACAAAAAAGAATGATGCATTTTATGGCTGGATCTGGTTTTATTACATTCTGAATTGGACGTTGAAAATGAGCTTATCTCAGCCAGCAGAGAGGTCAAATCACAGTAATGCAAACTCAGTCAGAGACATAGATTTTCACTTGCAACTTGCTTTAAAATGTTTAACAGTGCATGAAATGTTGTCTAAAACAAAAAAGAATGATGCATTTTATAGCTGGATCAGGTTTTATTACATTCTGAATTGGACGTTGAAAATGAGCTTATCTCAGCCAGCAGAGAGGTCAAATCACAGTAATGCAAACTCAGTCAGAGACATAGATTTTCACTTGCAACTTGCTTTAACATGTTTAACAGTGCATGAAATGTTGTCTAAAACAAAAAAGAATGATGCATTTTATGGCAAGATCTTTTTTTATCACTTTCTGAATTGGACGTTGAAAATGAGCTTATCTCAGCCAGCAGAGAGGTCAAATCACAGTAATGCAAACTCAGTCAGAGACATAGATTTTCACTTGCAACTTGCTTTAACATGTTTAACAGTGCATGAAATGTTGTCTAAAACAAAAAAGAATGATGCATTTTATAGCTGGATCAGGTTTTATTACATTCTGAATTGGACGTTGAAAATGAGCTTATCTCAGCCAGCAGAGAGGTCAAATCACAGTAATGCAAACTCAGTCAGAGACATAGATTTTCACTTGCAACTTTCTTTAACATGTTTAACAGTGCATGAAATGTTGTCTAAAACAAAAAAGAATTATGCATTTTATGGCTGGATCAGGTTTTATTACATTCTGAATTGGACGTTGAAAATGAGCTTATCTCAGCCAGCAGAGAGGTCAAATCACAGTAATGCAAACTCAGTCAGAGACATAGATTTTCACTTGCAACTTGCTTTAACATGTTTAACAGTGCATGAAATGTTATCTAAAACAAAAAAGAATGATGCATTTTATAGCTGGATCTGGTTTTATTACATTCTGAATTGGACGTTGAAAATGAGCTTATCTCAGCCAGCAGAGAGGTCAAATCACAGTAATGCAAACTCAGTCAGAGACATAGATTTTCACTTGCAACTTGCTATAACATGTTTAACAATGCATGAAATGTTGTCTAAAACAAAAAAGAATGATGCATTTTATAGCTGGATCTGGTTTTATTACATTCTGAATTGGACGTTGAAAATGAGCTTATCTCAGCCAGCAGAGAGGTCAAATCACAGTAATGCAAACTCAGTCAGAGACATAGATTTTCACTTGCAACTTGCTTTAACATGTTTAACAGTGCATGAAATGTTGTCTAAAACAAAAAAGAATGATGCATTTTATAGCTGGATCAGGTTTTATTACATTCTGAATTGGACGTTGAAAATGAGCTTATCTCAGCCAGCAGAGAGGTCAAATCACAGTAATGCAAACTCAGTCAGAGACATAGATTTTCACTTGCAACTTGCTTTAACATGTTTACCAGTGCATGAAATGTTGTCTAAAACAAAAAAGAATGATGCATTTTATGGCTGGATCTGTTTTTATCACTTTCTGAATTGGACGTTGAAAATGAGCTTATCTCAGCCAGCAGAGAGGTCAAATAACAGTAATGCAAACTCAGTCAGAGACATAGATTTTCACTTGCAACTTGCTTTAACATGTTTAACAGTGCATGAAATGTTGTCTAAAACAAAAAAGAATGATGCATTTTATAGCTGGATCTGGTTTTATTACATTCTGAATTGGACGTTGAAAATGAGCTTATCTCAGCCAGCAGAGAGGTCAAATCACAGTAATGCAAACTCAGTCAGAGACATAGATTTTCACTTGCAACTTGCTTTAAAATGTTTAACAGTGCATGAAATGTTGTCTAAAACAAAAAAGAATGATGCATTTTATAGCTGGATCAGGTTTTATTACATTCTGAATTGGACGTTGAAAATGAGCTTATCTCAGCCAGCAGAGAGGTCAAATCACAGTAATGCAAACTCAGTCAGAGACATAGATTTTCACTTGCAACTTGCTTTAACATGTTTAACAGTGCATGAAATGTTGTCTAAAACAAAAAAGAATGATGCATTTTATGGCAAGATCTTTTTTTATCACTTTCTGAATTGGACGTTGAAAATGAGCTTATCTCAGCCAGCAGAGAGGTCAAATCACAGTAATGCAAACTCAGTCAGAGACATAGATTTTCACTTGCAACTTGCTTTAACATGTTTAACAGTGCATGAAATGTTGTCTAAAACAAAAAAGAATGATGCATTTTATAGCTGGATCAGGTTTTATTACATTCTGAATTGGACGTTGAAAATGAGCTTATCTCAGCCAGCAGAGAGGTCAAATCACAGTAATGCAAACTCAGTCAGAGACATAGATTTTCACTTGCAACTTGCTTTAACATGTTTAACAGTGCATGAAATGTTGTCTAAAACAAAAAAGAATTATGCATTTTATGGCTGGATCAGGTTTTATTACATTCTGAATTGGACGTTGAAAATGAGCTTATCTCAGCCAGCAGAGAGGTCAAATCACAGTAATGCAAACTCAGTCAGAGACATAGATTTTCACTTGCAACTTGCTTTAACATGTTTAACAGTGCATGAAATGTTATCTAAAACAAAAAAGAATGATGCATTTTATAGCTGGATCTGGTTTTATTACATTCTGAATTGGACGTTGAAAATGAGCTTATCTCAGCCAGCAGAGAGGTCAAATCACAGTAATGCAAACTCAGTCAGAGACATAGATTTTCACTTGCAACTTGCTATAACATGTTTAACAATGCATGAAATGTTGTCTAAAACAAAAAAGAATGATGCATTTTATAGCTGGATCTGGTTTTATTACATTCTGAATTGGACGTTGAAAATGAGCTTATCTCAGCCAGCAGAGAGGTCAAATCACAGTAATGCAAACTCAGTCAGAGACATAGATTTTCACTTGCAACTTGCTTTAACATGTTTAACAGTGCATGAAATGTTGTCTAAAACAAAAAAGAATGATGCATTTTATAGCTGGATCAGGTTTTATTACATTCTGAATTGGACGTTGAAAATGAGCTTATCTCAGCCAGCAGAGAGGTCAAATCACAGTAATGCAAACTCAGTCAGAGACATAGATTTTCACTTGCAACTTGCTTTAACATGTTTACCAGTGCATGAAATGTTGTCTAAAACAAAAAAGAATGATGCATTTTATGGCTGGATCTGTTTTTATCACTTTCTGAATTGGACGTTGAAAATGAGCTTATCTCAGCCAGCAGAGAGGTCAAATAACAGTAATGCAAACTCAGTCAGAGACATAGATTTTCACTTGCAACTTGCTTTAACATGTTTAACAGTGCATGAAATGTTGTCTAAAACAAAAAAGAATGATGCATTTTATGGCTGGATCTGGGTTTATTACATTCTGAATTGGACGTTGAAAATGAGCTTATCTCAGCCAGCAGAGAGGTCAAATCACAGTAATGCAAACTCAGTCAGAGACATAGATTTTCACTTGCTACTTGCTTTAACATGTTTAACAGTGCATGAAATGTTGTCTAAAACAAAAAAGAATGATGCATTTTATAGCTGGATCAGGTTTTATTACATTCTGAATTGGACGTTGAAAATGAGCTTATCTCAGCCAGCAGAGAGGTCAAATCACAGTAATGCAAACTTAGTCAGAGACATAGATTTTCACTTGCAACTTGCTTTAACATGTTTAACAGTGCATGAAATGTTGTCTAAAACAAAAAAGAATGATGCATTTTATAGCTGGATCAGGTTTTATTACATTCTGAATTGGACGTTGAAAATGAGCTTATCTCAGCCAGCAGAGAGGTCAAATCACAGTAATGCAAACTCAGTCAGAGACATAGATTTTCACTTGCAACTTGCTTTAACATGTTTAACAGTGCATGAAATGTTGTCTAAAACAAAAAAGAATGATGCATTTTATGGCTGGATCTGGTTTTATTACATTCTGAATTGGACGTTGAAAATGAGCTTATCTCAGCCAGCAGAGAGGTCAAATCACAGTAATGCAAACTCAGTCAGAGACATAGATTTTCACTTGCAACTTGCTATAACATGTTTAACAATGCATGAAATGTTGTCTAAAACAAAAAAGAATGATGCATTTTATAGCTGGATCTGGTTTTATTACATTCTGAATTGGACGTTGAAAATGAGCTTATCTCAGCCAGCAGAGAGGTCAAATCACAGTAATGCAAACTCAGTCAGAGACATAGATTTTCACTTGCAACTTGCTTTAACATGTTTAACAGTGCATGAAATGTTGTCTAAAACAAAAAAGAATGATGCATTTTATAGCTGGATCAGGTTTTATTACATTCTGAATTGGACGTTGAAAATGAGCTTATCTCAGCCAGCAGAGAGGTCAAATCACAGTAATGCAAACTTAGTCAGAGACATAGATTTTCACTTGCAACTTGCTTTAACATGTTTAACAGTGCATGAAATGTTGTCTAAAACAAAAAAGAATGATGCATTTTATAGCTGGATCAGGTTTTATTACATTCTGAATTGGACGTTGAAAATGAGCTTATCTCAGCCAGCAGAGAGGTCAAATCACAGTAATGCAAACTCAGTCAGAGACATAGATTTTCACTTGCAACTTGCTTTAACATGTTTAACAGTGCATGAAATGTTGTCTAAAACAAAAAAGAATGATGCATTTTATGGCTGGATCTGTTTTTATCACTTTCTGAATTGGACGTTGAAAATGAGCTTATCTCAGCCAGCAGAGAGGTCAAATCACAGTAATGCAAACTCAGTCAGAGACATAGATTTTCACTTGCAACTTGCTTTAACATGTTTAACAGTGCATGAAATGTTGTCTAAAACAAAAAAGAATGATGCATTTTATGGCTGGATCTGGTTTTATTACATTCTGAATTGGACGTTGAAAATGAGCTTATCTCAGCCAGCAGAGAGGTCAAATCACAGTAATGCAAACTCAGTCAGAGACATAGATTTTCACTTGCAACTTGCTTTAACATGTTTAACAGTGCATGAAATGTTGTCTAAAACAAAAAAGAATGATGCATTTTATGGCTGGATCTGGTTTTATTACATTCTGAATTGGACGTTGAAAATGAGCTTATCTCAGCCAGCAGAGAGGTCAAATCACAGTAATGCAAACTCAGTCAGAGACATAGATTTTCACTTGCAACTTGCTTTAACATGTTTAACAGTGCATGAAATGTTGTCTAAAACAAAAAAGAATGATGCATTTTATGGCTGGATCTGGTTTTATTACATTCTGAATTGGACGTTGAAAATGAGCTTATCTCAGCCAGCAGAGAGGTCAAATCACAGTAATGCAAACTCAGTCAGAGACATAGATTTTCACTTGCAACTTGCTTTAACATGTTTAACAGTGCATGAAATGTTGTCTAAAACAAAAAAGAATGATGCATTTTATGGCTGGATCTGGTTTTATTACATTCTGAATTGGACGTTGAAAATGAGCTTATCTCAGCCAGCAGAGAGGTCAAATCACAGTAATGCAAACTCAGTCAGAGACATAGATTTTCACTTGCAACTTGCTTTAACATGTTTAACAGTGCATGAAATGTTGTCTAAAACAAAAAAGAATGATGCATTTTATAGCTGGATCAGGTTTTATTACATTCTGAATTGGACGTTGAAAATGAGCTTATCTCAGCCAGCAGAGAGGTCAAATCACAGTAATGCAAACTCAGTCAGAGACATAGATTTTCACTTGCAACTTGCTTTAACATGTTTAACAGTGCATGAAATGTTGTCTAAAACAAAAAAGAATGATGCATTTTATGGCTGGATCTGTTTTTATCACTTTCTGAATTGGACGTTGAAAATGAGCTTATCTCAGCCAGCAGAGAGGTCAAATCACAGTAATGCAAACTCAGTCAGAGACATAGATTTTCACTTGCAACTTGCTTTAACATGTTTAACAGTGCATGAAATGTTGTCTAAAACAAAAAAGAATGATGCATTTTATGGCTGGATCTGTTTTTATCACTTTCTGAATTGGACGTTGAAAATGAGCTTATCTCAGCCAGCAGAGAGGTCAAATCACAGTAATGCAAACTCAGTCAGAGACATAGATTTTCACTTGCAACTTGCTTTAACATGTTTAACAGTGCATGAAATGTTGTCTAAAACAAAAAAGAATGATGCATTTTACGGCTGGATCTGGTTTTATTACATTCTGAATTGGACGTTGAAAATGAGCTTATCTCAGCCAGCAGAGAGGTCAAATCACAGTAATGCAAACTCAGTCAGAGACATAGATTTTCACTTGCAACTTGCTTTAACATGTTTAACAGTGTATGAAATGTTGTCTAAAACAAAAAAGAATGATGCATTTTATGGCTGGATCTGTTTTTATCACTTTCTGAATTGGACGTTGAAAATGAGCTTATCTCAGCCAGCAGAGAGGTCAAATCACAGTAATGCAAACTCAGTCAGAGACATAGATTTTCACTTGCAACTTGCTTTAACATGTTTAACAGTGCATGAAATGTTGTCTAAAACAAAAAAGAATGATGCATTTTATGGCTGGATCTGGTTTTATTACATTCTGAATTGGACGTTGAAAATGAGCTTATCTCAGCCAGCAGAGAGGTCAAATCACAGTAATGCAAACTCAGTCAGAGACATAGATTTTCACTTGCAACTTGCTTTAACATGTTTAACAGTGCATGAAATGTTGTCTAAAACAAAAAAGAATGATGCATTTTATGGCTGGATCTGGTTTTATTACATTCTGAATTGGACGTTGAAAATGAGCTTATCTCAGCCAGCAGAGAGGTCAAATCACAGTAATGCAAACTCAGTCAGAGACATAGATTTTCACTTGCAACTTGCTTTAACATGTTTAACAGTGCATGAAATGTTGTCTAAAACAAAAAAGAATGATGCATTTTACGGCTGGATCTGGTTTTATTACATTCTGAATTGGACGTTGAAAATGAGCTTATCTCAGCCAGCAGAGAGGTCAAATCACAGTAATGCAAACTCAGTCAGAGACATAGATTTTCACTTGCTATTTGCTTTAACATGTTTAACAGTGCATGAAATGTTGTCTAAAACAAAAAAGAATGATGCATTTTATAGCTGGATCAGGTTTTATGACATTCTGAATTGGACGTTGAAAATGAGCTTATCTCAGCCAGCAGAGAGGTCAAATCACAGTAATGCAAACTCAGTCAGAGACATAGATTTTCACTTGCAACTTGCTTTAACATGTTTAACAGTGCATGAAATGTTGTCTAAAACAAAAAAGAATGATGCATTTTATGGCTGGATCTGGTTTTATTACATTCTGAATTGGACGTTGAAAATGAGCTTATCTCAGCCAGCAGAGAGGTCAAATCACAGTAATGCAAACTCAGTCAGAGACATAGATTTTCACTTGCAACTTGCTTTAACATGTTTAACAGTGCATGAAATGTTGTCTAAAACAAAAAAGAATGATGCATTTTATAGCTGGATCTGGTTTTATTACATTCTGAATTGGACGTTGAAAATGAGCTTATCTCAGCCAGCAGAGAGGTCAAATCACAGTAATGCAAACTCAGTCAGAGACATAGATTTTCACTTGCAACTTGCTTTAACATGTTTAACAGTGCATGAAATGTTGTCTAAAACAAAAAAGAATGATGCATTTTATGGCTGGATCTGGGTTTATTACATTCTGAATTGGACGTTGAAAATGAGCTTATCTCAGCCAGCAGAGAGGTCAAATCACAGTAATGCAAACTCAGTCAGAGACATAGATTTTCACTTGCAACTTGCTTTAACATGTTTAACAGTGCATGAAATGTTGTCTAAAACAAAAAAGAATGATGCATTTTATAGCTGGATCAGGTTTTATTACATTCTGAATTAGACGTTGAAAATGAGCTTATCTCAGCCAGCAGAGAGGTCAAATCACAGTAATGCAAACTCAGTCAGAGACATAGATTTTCACTTGCAACTTGCTTTAACATGTTTAACAGTGCATGAAATGTTGTCTAAAACAAAAAAGAATGATGCATTTTATGGCTGGATCTGTTTTTATCACTTTCTGAATTGGACGTTGAAAATGAGCTTATCTCAGCCAGCAGAGAGGTCAAATCACAGTAATGCAAACTCAGTCAGAGACATAGATTTTCACTTGCAACTTGCTTTAACATGTTTAACAGTGCATGAAATGTTGTCTAAAACAAAAAAGAATGATGCATTTTATAGCTGGATCAGGTTTTATTACATTCTGAATTGGACGTTGAAAATGAGCTTATCTCAGCCAGCAGAGAGGTCAAATCACAGTAATGCAAACTCAGTCAGAGACATAGATTTTCACTTGCAACTTGCTTTAACATGTTTAACAGTGCATGAAATGTTGTCTAAAACAAAAAAGAATGATGCATTTTATGGCTGGATCTGGTTTTATTAAATTCTGAATTGGACGTTGAAAATGAGCTTATCTCAGCCAGCAGAGAGGTCAAATCACAGTAATGCAAACTCAGTCAGAGACATAGATTTTCACTTGCAACTTGCTTTAACATGTTTAACAGTGCATGAAATGTTGTCTAAAACAAAAAAGAATGATGCATTTTATGGCTGGATCTGGTTTTATTACATTCTGAATTGGACGTTGAAAATGAGCTTATCTCAGCCAGCAGAGAGGTCAAATCACAGTAATGCAAACTCAGTCAGAGACATAGATTTTCACTTGCAACTTGCTTTAACATGTTTAACAGTGCATGAAATGTTGTCTAAAACAAAAAAGAATGATGCATTTTATGGCTGGATCTGGTTTTATTACATTCTGAATTGGACGTTGAAAATGAGCTTATCTCAGCCAGCAGAGAGGTCAAATCACAGTAATGCAAACTCAGTCAGAGACATAGATTTTCACTTGCAACTTGCTTTAACATGTTTAACAGTGCATGAAATGTTGTCTAAAACAAAAAAGAATGATGCATTTTATGGCTGGATCTGGTTTTATTACATTCTGAATTGGACGTTGAAAATGAGCTTATCTCAGCCAGCAGAGAGGTCAAATCACAGTAATGCAAACTCAGTCAGAGACATAGATTTTCACTTGCTATTTGCTTTAACATGTTTAACAGTGCATGAAATGTTGTCTAAAACAAAAAAGAATGATGCATTTTATAGCTGGATCAGGTTTTATGACATTCTGAATTGGACGTTGAAAATGAGCTTATCTCAGCCAGCAGAGAGGTCAAATCACAGTAATGCAAACTCAGTCAGAGACATAGATTTTCACTTGCAACTTGCTTTAACATGTTTAACAGTGCATGAAATGTTGTCTAAAACAAAAAAGAATGATGCATTTTATGGCTGGATCTGGTTTTATTACATTCTGAATTGGACGTTGAAAATGAGCTTATCTCAGCCAGCAGAGAGGTCAAATCACAGTAATGCAAACTCAGTCAGAGACATAGATTTTCACTTGCAACTTGCTTTAACATGTTTAACAGTGCATGAAATGTTGTCTAAAACAAAAAAGAATGATGCATTTTATAGCTGGATCTGGTTTTATTACATTCTGAATTGGACGTTGAAAATGAGCTTATCTCAGCCAGCAGAGAGGTCAAATCACAGTAATGCAAACTCAGTCAGAGACATAGATTTTCACTTGCAACTTGCTTTAACATGTTTAACAGTGCATGAAATGTTGTCTAAAACAAAAAAGAATGATGCATTTTATGGCTGGATCTGGGTTTATTACATTCTGAATTGGACGTTGAAAATGAGCTTATCTCAGCCAGCAGAGAGGTCAAATCACAGTAATGCAAACTCAGTCAGAGACATAGATTTTCACTTGCAACTTGCTTTAACATGTTTAACAGTGCATGAAATGTTGTCTAAAACAAAAAAGAATGATGCATTTTATAGCTGGATCAGGTTTTATTACATTCTGAATTAGACGTTGAAAATGAGCTTATCTCAGCCAGCAGAGAGGTCAAATCACAGTAATGCAAACTCAGTCAGAGACATAGATTTTCACTTGCAACTTGCTTTAACATGTTTAACAGTGCATGAAATGTTGTCTAAAACAAAAAAGAATGATGCATTTTATGGCTGGATCTGTTTTTATCACTTTCTGAATTGGACGTTGAAAATGAGCTTATCTCAGCCAGCAGAGAGGTCAAATCACAGTAATGCAAACTCAGTCAGAGACATAGATTTTCACTTGCAACTTGCTTTAACATGTTTAACAGTGCATGAAATGTTGTCTAAAACAAAAAAGAATGATGCATTTTATAGCTGGATCAGGTTTTATTACATTCTGAATTGGACGTTGAAAATGAGCTTATCTCAGCCAGCAGAGAGGTCAAATCACAGTAATGCAAACTCAGTCAGAGACATAGATTTTCACTTGCAACTTGCTTTAACATGTTTAACAGTGCATGAAATGTTGTCTAAAACAAAAAAGAATGATGCATTTTATGGCTGGATCTGGTTTTATTAAATTCTGAATTGGACGTTGAAAATGAGCTTATCTCAGCCAGCAGAGAGGTCAAATCACAGTAATGCAAACTCAGTCAGAGACATAGATTTTCACTTGCAACTTGCTTTAACATGTTTAACGGTGCATGAAATGTTGTCTAAAACAAAAAAGAATGATGCATTTTATGGCTGGATCTGGTTTTATTACATTCTGAATTGGACGTTGAAAATGAGCTTATCTCAGCCAGCAGAGAGGTCAAATCACAGTAATGCAAACTCAGTCAGAGACATAGATTTTCACTTGCAACTTGCTTTAACATGTTTAACAGTGCATGAAATGTTGTCTAAAACAAAAAAGAATGATGCATTTTATGGCTGGATCTGTTTTTATCACTTTCTGAATTGGACGTTGAAAATGAGCTTATCTCAGCCAGCAGAGAGGTCAAATCACAGTAATGCAAACTCAGTCAGAGACATAGATTTTCACTTGCAACTTGCTTTAACATGTTTAACAGTGCATGAAATGTTGTCTAAAACAAAAAAGAATGATGCATTTTATGGCTGGATCTGGTTTTATTACATTCTGAATTGGACGTTGAAAATGAGCTTATCTCAGCCAGCAGAGAGGTCAAATCACAGTAATGCAAACTCAGTCAGAGACATAGATTTTCACTTGCAACTTGCTTTAAAATGTTTAACAGTGCATGAAATGTTGTCTAAAACAAAAAAGAATGATGCATTTTATAGCTGGATCAGGTTTTATTACATTCTGAATTGGACGTTGAAAATGAGCTTATCTCAGCCAGCAGAGAGGTCAAATCACAGTAATGCAAACTCAGTCAGAGACATAGATTTTCACTTGCAACTTGCTTTAACATGTTTAACAGTGCATGAAATGTTGTCTAAAACAAAAAAGAATGATGCATTTTATGGCTGGATCTTTTTTTATCACTTTCTGAATTGGACGTTGAAAATGAGCTTATCTCAGCCAGCAGAGAGGTCAAATCACAGTAATGCAAACTCAGTCAGAGACATAGATTTTCACTTGCAACTTGCTTTAACATGTTTAACAGTGCATGAAATGTTGTCTAAAACAAAAAAGAATGATCCATTTTATGGCTGGATCTGTTTTTATCACTTTCTGAATTGGACGTTGAAAATGAGCTTATCTCAGGCAGCAGAGAGGTCAAATCACAGTAATGCAAACTCAGTCAGAGACATAGATTTTCACTTGCAACTTGCTTTAACATGTTTAACAGTGCATGAAATGTTGTCTAAAACAAAAAAGAATGATGCATTTTATGGCTGGATCTGGTTTTATCACTTTCTGAATTGGACGTTGAAAATGAGCTTATCTCAGCCAGCAGAGAGGTCAAATCACAGTAATGCAAACTCAGTCAGAGACATAGATTTTCACTTGCAACTTGCTATAACAAGTTTAACAATGCATGAAATGTTGTCTAAAACAAAAAAGAATGATGCATTTTATAGCTGGATCTGGTTTTATTACATTCTGAATTGGACGTTGAAAATGAGCTTATCTCAGCCAGCAGAGAGGTCAAATCACAGTAATGCAAACTCAGTCAGAGACATAGATTTTCACTTGCAACTTGCTTTAACATGTTTAACAGTGCATGAAATGTTGTCTAAAACAAAAAAGAATGATGCATTTTATAGCTGGATCAGGTTTTATTACATTCTGAATTGGACGTTGAAAATGAGCTTATCTCAGCCAGCAGAGAGGTCAAATCACAGTAATGCAAACTCAGTCAGAGACATAGATTTTCACTTGCAACTTGCTTTAACATGTTTAACAGTGCATGAAATGTTGTCTAAAACAAAAAAGAATGATGCATTTTATAGCTGGATCTGGTTTTATTACATTCTGAATTGGACGTTGAAAATGAGCTTATCTCAGCCAGCAGAGAGGTCAAATCACAGTAATGCAAACTCAGTCAGAGACATAGATTTTCACTTGCAACTTGCTTTAACATGTTTAACAGTGCATGAAATGTTGTCTAAAACAAAAAAGAATGATGCATTTTATGGCTGGATCTGGGTTTATTACATTCTGAATTGGACGTTGAAAATTTACATTTACATTTACATTTAGTCATTTAGCAGACGCTTTTATCCAAAGCGACTTACAAATGAGGACAAGGAAGCAATTTACACAACCAAGAGCAACAATGAATAAGTACTAACGGCAAGTTTCAGGTCTGTAAAGTCTAAGAAGGGAAGTGTTAGTAGTGTTTTTTTTTTTTTTTTTTTTTTTTTTTTTTGTACAATAAGTGTGATATTCAAAGAGGCAATTGCAGCTTAGGAAGTGAAGTGGAGACTAAATAGTTGAGTTTTTAGTCGTTTCTTGAAAATAGCGAGTGACTCTGCTGTTCTGATGCAGTTAGGGAGTTCATTCCACCAACTGGGCAGATTGAGCGTGAGCGTTCGCGAAAGTGATTTTTTCCCTCTTTGGGATGGAACCACGAGGCGACGTTCATTCACAGAACGCAAGTTTCTGGAGGGCACATAGATCTGCAGAAGTGAGTGCAGATAAGAAGGTGCTAGGCCAGAAGTCACTTTGTAGGCAAACATCAGAGTTTTGAATTTGATGCGAGCAGCAACTGGCAGCCAGTGCAAACGGACTAGCAGTGGAGTGACATGTGCTCGTTTAGGTTCATTGAAGACAACTCGTGCTGCTGCATTCTGGAGCAGTTGAAGAGGCTTGATAGAGTTAGCTGGAAGCCCAGCTAGTAGAGAGTTGCAGTAATCCAGTTTGGAGAGAACAAGAGCTTGAACAAGGAGTTGAGCTGCATGTTCAGATAAGAAGGGTCGGATCTTTCTGATGTTATAGAGTGCAAATCTGCACGATCGAGCAGTTCTAGAAATGTGGTCAGAGAAGTTTAGTTGGTCATCAATCGTTACTCCAAGGCTTTTCACCATTTTGGATGCAGTAATGGTTGCCCCATCCATCTGGATTGAAAAGTTATGGTGTAGAGTCGGGTTGGCAGAAACTACAAGCATTTCCGTTTTTGCGAGGTTCAGCTGAAGATGATGATCTTTCATCCAGTGTGAAATATCCAACAGGCAGGCTGAGATACGAGCTGGAACCGAGGGATCATCAGGATGAAAAGAGAGGTATAGCTGGGTGTCATCAGCATAGCAGTGGTAGGAGAATCCATGTCTATGAGCTTATCTCAGCCAGCAGAGAGGTCAAATCACAGTAATGCAAACTCAGTCAGAGACATAGATTTTCACTTGCTACTTGCTTTAACATGTTTAACAGTGCATGAAATGTTGTCTAAAACAAAAAAGAATGATGCATTTTATAGCTGGATCAGGTTTTATTACATTCTGAATTGGACGTTGAAAATGAGCTTATCTCAGCCAGCAGAGAGGTCAAATCACAGTAATGCAAACTTAGTCAGAGACATAGATTTTCACTTGCAACTTGCTTTAACATGTTTAACAGTGCATGAAATGTTGTCTAAGACAAAAAAGAATGATGCATTTTATAGCTGGATCAGGTTTTATTACATTCTGAATTGGACGTTGAAAATGAGCTTATCTCAGCCAGCAGAGAGGTCAAATCACAGTAATGCAAACTCAGTCAGAGACATAGATTTTCACTTGCAACTTGCTTTAACATGTTTAACAGTGCATGAAATGTTGTCTAAAACAAAAAAGAATGATGCATTTTATGGCTGGATCTGGTTTTATTACATTCTGAATTGGACGTTGAAAATGAGCTTATCTCAGCCAGCAGAGAGGTCAAATCACAGTAATGCAAACTCAGTCAGAGACATAGATTTTCACTTGCAACTTGCTATAACATGTTTAACAATGCATGAAATGTTGTCTGAAACAAAAAAGAATGATGCATTTTATAGCTGGATCTGGTTTTATTACATTCTGAATTGGACGTTGAAAATGAGCTTATCTCAGCCAGCAGAGAGGTCAAATCACAGTAATGCAAACTCAGTCAGAGACATAGATTTTCACTTGCAACTTGCTTTAACATGTTTAACAGTGCATGAAATGTTGTCTAAAACAAAAAAGAATGATGCATTTTATAGCTGGATCAGGTTTTATTACATTCTGAATTGGACGTTGAAAATGAGCTTATCTCAGCCAGCAGAGAGGTCAAATCACAGTAATGCAAACTTAGTCAGAGACATAGATTTTCACTTGCAACTTGCTTTAACATGTTTAACAGTGCATGAAATGTTGTCTAAAACAAAAAAGAATGATGCATTTTATAGCTGGATCAGGTTTTATTACATTCTGAATTGGACGTTGAAAATGAGCTTATCTCAGCCAGCAGAGAGGTCAAATCACAGTAATGCAAACTCAGTCAGAGACATAGATTTTCACTTGCAACTTGCTTTAACATGTTTAACAGTGCATGAAATGTTGTCTAAAACAAAAAAGAATGATGCATTTTATAGCTGGATCAGGTTTTATTACATTCTGAATTGGACGTTGAAAATGAGCTTATCTCAGCCAGCAGAGAGGTCGAATCACAGTAATGCAAACTCAGTCAGAGACATAGATTTTCACTTGCAACTTGCTTTAACATGTTTAACAGTGCATGAAATGTTGTCTAAAACAAAAAAGAATGATGCATTTTATGGCTGGATCTGTTTTTATCACTTTCTGAATTGGACGTTGAAAATGAGCTTATCTCAGCCAGCAGAGAGGTCAAATCACAGTAATGCAAACTCAGTCAGAGACATAGATTTTCACTTGCAACTTGCTTTAACATGTTTAACAGTGCATGAAATGTTGTCTAAAACAAAAAAGAATGATGCATTTTATGGCTGGATCTGGTTTTATTACATTCTGAATTGGACGTTGAAAATGAGCTTATCTCAGCCAGCAGAGAGGTCAAATCACAGTAATGCAAACTCAGTCAGAGACATAGATTTTCACTTGCAACTTGCTTTAACATGTTTAACAGTGCATAAAATGTTGTCTAAAACAAAAAAGAATGATGCATTTTATGGCTGGATCTGGTTTTATTACATTCTGAATTGGACGTTGAAAATGAGCTTATCTCAGCCAGCAGAGAGGTCAAATCACAGTAATGCAAACTCAGTCAGAGACATAGATTTTCACTTGCAACTTGCTTTAACATGTTTAACAGTGCATGAAATGTTGTCTAAAACAAAAAAGAATGATGCATTTTATAGCTGGATCAGGTTTTATTACATTCTGAATTGGACGTTGAAAATGAGCTTATCTCAGCCAGCAGAGAGGTCAAATCACAGTAATGCAAACTCAGTCAGAGACATAGATTTTCACTTGCAACTTGCTTTAACATGTTTAACAGTGCATGAAATGTTGTCTAAAACAAAAAAGAATGATGCATTTTATGGCTGGATCTGTTTTTATCACTTTCTGAATTGGACGTTGAAAATGAGCTTATCTCAGCCAGCAGAGAGGTCAAATCACAGTAATGCAAACTCAGTCAGAGACATAGATTTTCACTTGCAACTTGCTTTAACATGTTTAACAGTGCATGAAATGTTGTCTAAAACAAAAAAGAATGATGCATTTTACGGCTGGATCTGGTTTTATTACATTCTGAATTGGACGTTGAAAATGAGCTTATCTCAGCCAGCAGAGAGGTCAAATCACAGTAATGCAAACTCAGTCAGAGACATAGATTTTCACTTGCAACTTGCTTTAACATGTTTAACAGTGTATGAAATGTTGTCTAAAACAAAAAAGAATGATGCATTTTATGGCTGGATCTGTTTTTATCACTTTCTGAATTGGACGTTGAAAATGAGCTTATCTCAGCCAGCAGAGAGGTCAAATCACAGTAATGCAAACTCAGTCAGAGACATAGATTTTCACTTGCAACTTGCTTTAACATGTTTAACAGTGCATGAAATGTTGTCTAAAACAAAAAAGAATGATGCATTTTATGGCTGGATCTGGTTTTATTACATTCTGAATTGGACGTTGAAAATGAGCTTATCTCAGCCAGCAGAGAGGTCAAATCACAGTAATGCAAACTCAGTCAGAGACATAGATTTTCACTTGCAACTTGCTTTAACATGTTTAACAGTGCATGAAATGTTGTCTAAAACAAAAAAGAATGATGCATTTTATGGCTGGATCTGGTTTTATTACATTCTGAATTGGACGTTGAAAATGAGCTTATCTCAGCCAGCAGAGAGGTCAAATCACAGTAATGCAAACTCAGTCAGAGACATAGATTTTCACTTGCAACTTGCTTTAACATGTTTAACAGTGCATGAAATGTTGTCTAAAACAAAAAAGAATGATGCATTTTATGGCTGGATCTGGTTTTATTACATTCTGAATTGGACGTTGAAAATGAGCTTATCTCAGCCAGCAGAGAGGTCAAATCACAGTAATGCAAACTCAGTCAGAGACATAGATTTTCACTTGCTATTTGCTTTAACATGTTTAACAGTGCATGAAATGTTGTCTAAAACAAAAAAGAATGATGCATTTTATAGCTGGATCAGGTTTTATGACATTCTGAATTGGACGTTGAAAATGAGCTTATCTCAGCCAGCAGAGAGGTCAAATGACAGTAATGCAAACTCAGTCAGAGACATAGATTTTCACTTGCAACTTGCTTTAACATGTTTAACAGTGCATGAAATGTTGTCTAAAACAAAAAAGAATGATGCATTTTATGGCTGGATCTGGTTTTATTACATTCTGAATTGGACGTTGAAAATGAGCTTATCTCAGCCAGCAGAGAGGTCAAATCACAGTAATGCAAACTCAGTCAGAGACATAGATTTTCACTTGCAACTTGCTTTAACATGTTTAACAGTGCATGAAATGTTGTCTAAAACAAAAAAGAATGATGCATTTTATAGCTGGATCAGGTTTTATTACATTCTGAATTGGACGTTGAAAATGAGCTTATCTCAGCCAGCAGAGAGGTCAAATCACAGTAATGCAAACTCAGTCAGAGACATAGATTTTCACTTGCAACTTGCTTTAACATGTTTAACAGTGCATGAAATGTTGTCTAAAACAAAAAAGAATGATGCATTTTATGGCTGGATCTGGGTTTATTACATTCTGAATTGGACGTTGAAAATGAGCTTATCTCAGCCAGCAGAGAGGTCAAATCACAGTAATGCAAACTCAGTCAGAGACATAGATTTTCACTTGCAACTTGCTTTAACATGTTTAACAGTGCATGAAATGTTGTCTAAAACAAAAAAGAATGATGCATTTTATAGCTGGATCAGGTTTTATTACATTCTGAATTAGACGTTGAAAATGAGCTTATCTCAGCCAGCAGAGAGGTCAAATCACAGTAATGCAAACTCAGTCAGAGACATAGATTTTCACTTGCAACTTGCTTTAACATGTTTAACAGTGCATGAAATGTTGTCTAAAACAAAAAAGAATGATGCATTTTATGGCTGGATCTGTTTTTATCACTTTCTGAATTGGACGTTGAAAATGAGCTTATCTCAGCCAGCAGAGAGGTCAAATCACAGTAATGCAAACTCAGTCAGAGACATAGATTTTCACTTGCAACTTGCTTTAACATGTTTAACAGTGCATGAAATGTTGTCTAAAACAAAAAAGAATGATGCATTTTATAGCTGGATCAGGTTTTATTACATTCTGAATTGGACGTTGAAAATGAGCTTATCTCAGCCAGCAGAGAGGTCAAATCACAGTAATGCAAACTCAGTCAGAGACATAGATTTTCACTTGCAACTTGCTTTAACATGTTTAACAGTGCATGAAATGTTGTCTAAAACAAAAAAGAATGATGCATTTTATGGCTGGATCTGGTTTTATTAAATTCTGAATTGGACGTTGAAAATGAGCTTATCTCAGCCAGCAGAGAGGTCAAATCACAGTAATGCAAACTCAGTCAGAGACATAGATTTTCACTTGCAACTTGCTTTAACATGTTTAACGGTGCATGAAATGTTGTCTAAAACAAAAAAGAATGATGCATTTTATGGCTGGATCTGGTTTTATTACATTCTGAATTGGACGTTGAAAATGAGCTTATCTCAGCCAGCAGAGAGGTCAAATCACAGTAATGCAAACTCAGTCAGAGACATAGATTTTCACTTGCAACTTGCTTTAACATGTTTAACAGTGCATGAAATGTTGTCTAAAACAAAAAAGAATGATGCATTTTATGGCTGGATCTGTTTTTATCACTTTCTGAATTGGACGTTGAAAATGAGCTTATCTCAGCCAGCAGAGAGGTCAAATCACAGTAATGCAAACTCAGTCAGAGACATAGATTTTCACTTGCAACTTGCTTTAACATGTTTAACAGTGCATGAAATGTTGTCTAAAACAAAAAAGAATGATGCATTTTATGGCTGGATCTGGTTTTATTACATTCTGAATTGGACGTTGAAAATGAGCTTATCTCAGCCAGCAGAGAGGTCAAATCACAGTAATGCAAACTCAGTCAGAGACATAGATTTTCACTTGCAACTTGCTTTAAAATGTTTAACAGTGCATGAAATGTTGTCTAAAACAAAAAAGAATGATGCATTTTATAGCTGGATCAGGTTTTATTACATTCTGAATTGGACGTTGAAAATGAGCTTATCTCAGCCAGCAGAGAGGTCAAATCACAGTAATGCAAACTCAGTCAGAGACATAGATTTTCACTTGCAACTTGCTTTAACATGTTTAACAGTGCATGAAATGTTGTCTAAAACAAAAAAGAATGATGCATTTTATGGCTGGATCTTTTTTTATCACTTTCTGAATTGGACGTTGAAAATGAGCTTATCTCAGCCAGCAGAGAGGTCAAATCACAGTAATGCAAACTCAGTCAGAGACATAGATTTTCACTTGCAACTTGCTTTAACATGTTTAACAGTGCATGAAATGTTGTCTAAAACAAAAAAGAATGATCCATTTTATGGCTGGATCTGTTTTTATCACTTTCTGAATTGGACGTTGAAAATGAGCTTATCTCAGCCAGCAGAGAGGTCAAATCACAGTAATGCAAACTCAGTCAGAGACATAGATTTTCACTTGCAACTTGCTTTAACATGTTTAACAGTGCATGAAATGTTGTCTAAAACAAAAAAGAATGATGCATTTTATGGCTGGATCTTTTTTTATCACTTTCTGAATTGGACGTTGAAAATGAGCTTATCTCAGCCAGCAGAGAGGTCAAATCACAGTAATGCAAACTCAGTCAGAGACATAGATTTTCACTTGCAACTTGCTTTAACATGTTTAACAGTGCATGAAATGTTGTCTAAAACAAAAAAGAATGATGCATTTTATGGCTGGATCTGGTTTTATTACATTCTGAATTGGACGTTGAAAATGAGCTTATCTCAGCCAGCAGAGAGGTCAAATCACAGTAATGCAAACTCAGTCAGAGACATAGATTTTCACTTGCAACTTGCTTTAACATGTTTAACAGTGCATGAAATGTTGTCTAAAACAAAATAGAATGATGTATTTTATAGCTGGATCAGGTTTTATTACATTCTGAATTGGACGTTGAAAATGAGCTTATCTCAGCCAGCAGAGAGGTCAAATCACAGTAATGCAAACTCAGTCAGAGACATAGATTTTCACTTGCAACTTGCTTTAACATGTTTAACAGTGCATGAAATGTTGTCTAAAACAAAAAAGAATGATGCATTTTATGGCTGGATCTTTTTTTATCTCTTTCTGAATTTGACGTTGAAAATGAGCTTATCTCAGCCAGCAGAGAGGTCAAATCACAGTAATGCAAACTCAGTCAGAGACATAGATTTTCACTTGCTATTTGCTTTAACATGTTTAACAGTGCATGAAATGTTGTCTAAAACAAAAAAAGAATGATGCATTTTATAGCTGGATCAGGTTTTATGACATTCTGAATTGGACGTTGAAAATGAGCTTATCTCAGCCAGCAGAGAGGTCAAATCACAGTAATGCAAACTCAGTCAGAGACATAGATTTTCACTTGCAACTTGCTTTAACATGTTTAACAGTGCATGAAATGTTGTCTAAAACAAAAAAGAATGATGCATTTTATGGCTGGATCTGGTTTTATTACATTCTGAATTGGACGTTGAAAATGAGCTTATCTCAGCCAGCAGAGAGGTCAAATCACAGTAATGCAAACTCAGTCAGAGACATAGATTTTCACTTGCAACTTGCTTTAACATGTTTAACAGTGCATGAAATGTTATCTAAAACAAAAAAGAATGATGCATTTTATGGCTGGATCTGGTTTTATTACATTCTGAATTGGACGTTGAAAATGAGCTTATCTCAGCCAGCAGAGAGGTCAAATCACAGTAATGCAAACTCAGTCAGAGACATAGATTTTCACTTGCAACTTGCTTTAACATGTTTAACAGTGCATGAAATATTGTCTAAAACAAAAAAGAATGATGCATTTTATAGCTGGATCTGGTTTTATTACATTCTGAATTGGACGTTGAAAATGAGCTTATCTCAGCCAGCAGAGAGGTCAAATCACAGTAATGCAAACTCAGTCAGAGACATAGATTTTCACTTGCAACTTGCTTTAACATGTTTAACAGTGCATGAAATGTTGTCTAAAACAAAAAAGAATGATGCATTTTATGGCTGGATCTGGGTTTATTACATTCTGAATTGGACGTTGAAAATGAGCTTATCTCAGCCAGCAGAGAGGTCAAATCACAGTAATGCAAACTCAGTCAGAGACATAGATTTTCACTTGCAACTTGCTTTAACATGTTTAACAGTGCATGAAATGTTGTCTAAAACAAAAAAGAATGATGCATTTTATAGCTGGATCAGGTTTTATTACATTCTGAATTGGACGTTGAAAATGAGCTTATCTCAGCCAGCAGAGAGGTCAAATCACAGTAATACAAACTCAGTCAGAGACATAGATTTTCACTTGCAACTTGCTTTAACATGTTTAACAGTGCATGAAATGTTGTCTAAAACAAAAAAGAATGATGCATTTTATGGCTGGATCTGGTTTTATTAAATTCTGAATTGGACGTTGAAAATGAGCTTATCTCAGCCAGCAGAGAGGTCAAATCACAGTAATGCAAACTCAGTCAGAGACATAGATTTTCACTTGCAACTTGCTTTAACATGTTTAACGGTGCATGAAATGTTGTCTAAAACAAAAAAGAATGATGCATTTTATGGCTGGATCTGGTTTTATTACATTCTGAATTGGACGTTGAAAATGAGCTTATCTCAGCCAGCAGAGAGGTCAAATCACAGTAATGCAAACTCAGTCAGAGACATAGATTTTCACTTGCAACTTGCTTTAACATGTTTAACAGTGCATGAAATGTTGTCTAAAACAAAAAAGAATGATGCATTTTATGGCTGGATCTGTTTTTATCACTTTCTGAATTGGACGTTGAAAATGAGCTTATCTCAGCCAGCAGAGAGGTCAAATCACAGTAATGCAAACTCAGTCAGAGACATAGATTTTCACTTGCAACTTGCTTTAACATGTTTAACAGTGCATGAAATGTTGTCTAAAACAAAAAAGAATGATGCATTTTATGGCTGGATCTGGTTTTATTACATTCTGAATTGGACGTTGAAAATGAGCTTATCTCAGCCAGCAGAGAGGTCAAATCACAGTAATGCAAACTCAGTCAGAGACATAGATTTTCACTTGCAACTTGCTTTAAAATGTTTAACAGTGCATGAAATGTTGTCTAAAACAAAAAAGAATGATGCATTTTATAGCTGGATCAGGTTTTATTACATTCTGAATTGGACGTTGAAAATGAGCTTATCTCAGCCAGCAGAGAGGTCAAATCACAGTAATGCAAACTCAGTCAGAGACATAGATTTTCACTTGCAACTTGCTTTAACATGTTTAACAGTGCATGAAATGTTGTCTAAAACAAAAAAGAATGATGCATTTTATGGCTGGATCTTTTTTTATCACTTTCTGAATTGGACGTTGAAAATGAGCTTATCTCAGCCAGCAGAGAGGTCAAATCACAGTAATGCAAACTCAGTCAGAGACATAGATTTTCACTTGCAACTTGCTTTAACATGTTTAACAGTGCATGAAATGTTGTCTAAAACAAAATAGAATGATGTATTTTATAGCTGGATCAGGTTTTATTACATTCTGAATTGGACGTTGAAAATGAGCTTATCTCAGCCAGCAGAGAGGTCAAATCACAGTAATGCAAACTCAGTCAGAGACATAGATTTTCACTTGCAACTTGCTTTAACATGTTTAACAGTGCATGAAATGTTGTCTAAAACAAAAAAGAATGATGCATTTTATGGCTGGATCTGGTTTTATTAAATTCTGAATTGGACGTTGAAAATGAGCTTATCTCAGCCAGCAGAGAGGTCAAATCACAGTAATGCAAACTCAGTCAGAGACATAGATTTTCACTTGCAACTTGCTTTAACATGTTTAACGGTGCATGAAATGTTGTCTAAAACAAAAAAGAATGATGCATTTTATGGCTGGATCTGGTTTTATTACATTCTGAATTGGACGTTGAAAATGAGCTTATCTCAGCCAGCAGAGAGGTCAAATCACAGTAATGCAAACTCAGTCAGAGACATAGATTTTCACTTGCAACTTGCTTTAACATGTTTAACAGTGCATGAAATGTTGTCTAAAACAAAAAAGAATGATGCATTTTATGGCTGGATCTTTTTTTATCTCTTTCTGAATTGGACGTTGAAAATGAGCTTATCTCAGCCAGCAGAGAGGTCAAATCACAGTAATGCAAACTCAGTCAGAGACATAGATTTTCACTTGCTATTTGCTTTAACATGTTTAACAGTGCATGAAATGTTGTCTAAAACAAAAAAAGAATGATGCATTTTATAGCTGGATCAGGTTTTATGACATTCTGAATTGGACGTTGAAAATGAGCTTATCTCAGCCAGCAGAGAGGTCAAATCACAGTAATGCAAACTCAGTCAGAGACATAGATTTTCACTTGCAACTTGCTTTAACATGTTTAACAGTGCATGAAATGTTGTCTAAAACAAAAAAGAATGATGCATTTTATGGCTGGATCTGGTTTTATTACATTCTGAATTGGACGTTGAAAATGAGCTTATCTCAGCCAGCAGAGAGGTCAAATCACAGTAATGCAAACTCAGTCAGAGACATAGATTTTCACTTGCAACTTGCTTTAACATGTTTAACAGTGCATGAAATGTTATCTAAAACAAAAAAGAATGATGCATTTTATGGCTGGATCTGGTTTTATTACATTCTGAATTGGACGTTGAAAATGAGCTTATCTCAGCCAGCAGAGAGGTCAAATCACAGTAATGCAAACTCAGTCAGAGACATAGATTTTCACTTGCAACTTGCTTTAACATGTTTAACAGTGCATGAAATGTTGTCTAAAACAAAAAAGAATGATGCATTTTATAGCTGGATCTGGTTTTATTACATTCTGAATTGGACGTTGAAAATGAGCTTATCTCAGCCAGCAGAGAGGTCAAATCACAGTAATGCAAACTCAGTCAGAGACATAGATTTTCACTTGCAACTTGCTTTAACATGTTTAACAGTGCATGAAATGTTGTCTAAAACAAAAAAGAATGATGCATTTTATGGCTGGATCTGGGTTTATTACATTCTGAATTGGACGTTGAAAATGAGCTTATCTCAGCCAGCAGAGAGGTCAAATCACAGTAATGCAAACTCAGTCAGAGACATAGATTTTCACTTGCAACTTGCTTTAACATGTTTAACAGTGCATGAAATGTTGTCTAAAACAAAAAAGAATGATGCATTTTATAGCTGGATCAGGTTTTATTACATTCTGAATTAGACGTTGAAAATGAGCTTATCTCAGCCAGCAGAGAGGTCAAATCACAGTAATGCAAACTCAGTCAGAGACATAGATTTTCACTTGCAACTTGCTTTAACATGTTTAACAGTGCATGAAATGTTGTCTAAAACAAAAAAGAATGATGCATTTTATGGCTGGATCTGTTTTTATCACTTTCTGAATTGGACGTTGAAAATGAGCTTATCTCAGCCAGCAGAGAGGTCAAATCACAGTAATGCAAACTCAGTCAGAGACATAGATTTTCACTTGCAACTTGCTTTAACATGTTTAACAGTGCATGAAATGTTGTCTAAAACAAAAAAGAATGATGCATTTTATAGCTGGATCAGGTTTTATTACATTCTGAATTGGACGTTGAAAATGAGCTTATCTCAGCCAGCAGAGAGGTCAAATCACAGTAATGCAAACTCAGTCAGAGACATAGATTTTCACTTGCAACTTGCTTTAACATGTTTAACAGTGCATGAAATGTTGTCTAAAACAAAAAAGAATGATGCATTTTATGGCTGGATCTGGTTTTATTAAATTCTGAATTGGACGTTGAAAATGAGCTTATCTCAGCCAGCAGAGAGGTCAAATCACAGTAATGCAAACTCAGTCAGAGACATAGATTTTCACTTGCAACTTGCTTTAACATGTTTAACGGTGCATGAAATGTTGTCTAAAACAAAAAAGAATGATGCATTTTATGGCTGGATCTGGTTTTATTACATTCTGAATTGGACGTTGAAAATGAGCTTATCTCAGCCAGCAGAGAGGTCAAATCACAGTAATGCAAACTCAGTCAGAGACATAGATTTTCACTTGCAACTTGCTTTAACATGTTTAACAGTGCATGAAATGTTGTCTAAAACAAAAAAGAATGATGCATTTTATGGCTGGATCTGTTTTTATCACTTTCTGAATTGGACGTTGAAAATGAGCTTATCTCAGCCAGCAGAGAGGTCAAATCACAGTAATGCAAACTCAGTCAGAGACATAGATTTTCACTTGCAACTTGCTTTAACATGTTTAACAGTGCATGAAATGTTGTCTAAAACAAAAAAGAATGATGCATTTTATGGCTGGATCTGGTTTTATTACATTCTGAATTGGACGTTGAAAATGAGCTTATCTCAGCCAGCAGAGAGGTCAAATCACAGTAATGCAAACTCAGTCAGAGACATAGATTTTCACTTGCAACTTGCTTTAAAATGTTTAACAGTGCATGAAATGTTGTCTAAAACAAAAAAGAATGATGCATTTTATAGCTGGATCAGGTTTTATTACATTCTGAATTGGACGTTGAAAATGAGCTTATCTCAGCCAGCAGAGAGGTCAAATCACAGTAATGCAAACTCAGTCAGAGACATAGATTTTCACTTGCAACTTGCTTTAACATGTTTAACAGTGCATGAAATGTTGTCTAAAACAAAAAAGAATGATGCATTTTATGGCTGGATCTTTTTTTATCACTTTCTGAATTGGACGTTGAAAATGAGCTTATCTCAGCCAGCAGAGAGGTCAAATCACAGTAATGCAAACTCAGTCAGAGACATAGATTTTCACTTGCAACTTGCTTTAACATGTTTAACAGTGCATGAAATGTTGTCTAAAACAAAAAAGAATGATCCATTTTATGGCTGGATCTGTTTTTATCACTTTCTGAATTGGACGTTGAAAATAAGCTTATCTCAGCCAGCAGAGAGGTCAAATCACAGTAATGCAAACTCAGTCAGAGACATAGATTTTCACTTGCAACTTGCTTTAACATGTTTAACAGTGCATGAAATGTTGTCTAAAACAAAAAAGAATGATGCATTTTATGGCTGGATCTGGTTTTATTACATTCTGAATTGGACGTTGAAAATGAGCTTATCTCAGCCAGCAGAGAGGTCAAATCACAGTAATGCAAACTCAGTCAGAGACATAGATTTTCACTTGCAACTTGCTATAACATGTTTAACAATGCATGAAATGTTGTCTAAAACAAAAAAGAATGATGCATTTTATAGCTGGATCAGGTTTTATTACATTCTGAATTGGATGTTGAAAATGAGCTTATCTCAGCCAGCAGAGAGGTCAAATCACAGTAATGCAAACTCAGTCAGAGACATAGATTTTCACTTGCAACTTGCTTTAACATGTTTAACAGTGCATGAAATGTTTTCTAAAACAAAAAAGAATGATGCATTTTATGGCTGGATCTGTTTTTATCACTTTCTGAATTGGACGTTGAAAATGAGCTTATCTCAGCCAGCAGAGAGGTCAAATCACAGTAATGCAAACTCAGTCAGAGACATAGATTTTCACTTGCAACTTGCTTTAACATGTTTAACAGTGCATGAAATGTTGTCTAAAACAAAAAAGAATGATGCATTTTATGGCTGGATCTGGTTTTATTACATTCTGAATTGGACGTTGAAAATGAGCTTATCTCAGCCAGCAGAGAGGTCAAATCACAGTAATGCAAACTCAGTCAGAGACATAGATTTTCACTTGCAACTTGCTTTAACATGTTTAACAGTGCATGAAATGTTGTCTAAAACAAAATAGAATGATGTATTTTATAGCTGGATCAGGTTTTATTACATTCTGAATTGGACGTTGAAAATGAGCTTATCTCAGCCAGCAGAGAGGTCAAATCACAGTAATGCAAACTCAGTCAGAGACATAGATTTTCACTTGCAACTTGCTTTAACATGTTTAACAGTGCATGAAATGTTGTCTAAAACAAAAAAGAATGATGCATTTTATGGCTGGATCTTTTTTTATCTCTTTCTGAATTGGACGTTGAAAATGAGCTTATCTCAGCCAGCAGAGAGGTCAAATCACAGTAATGCAAACTCAGTCAGAGACATAGATTTTCACTTGCAACTTGCTTTAACATGTTTAACAGTGCATGAAATGTTGTCTAAAACAAAAAAGAATGATCCATTTTATGGCTGGATCTGTTTTTATCACTTTCTGAATTGGACGTTGAAAATGAGCTTATCTCAGCCAGCAGAGAGGTCAAATCACAGTAATGCAAACTCAGTCAGAGACATAGATTTTCACTTGCAACTTGCTTTAACATGTTTAACAGGGCATGAAATGTTGTCTAAAACAAAAAAGAATGATGCATTTTATGGCTGGATCTGGTTTTATTACATTCTGAATTGGACGTTGAAAATGAGCTTATCTCAGCCAGCAGAGAGGTCAAATCACAGTAATGCAAACTCAGTCAGAGACATAGATTTTCACTTGCAACTTGCTATAACATGTTTAACAATGCATGAAATGTTGTCTAAAACAAAAAAGAATGATGCATTTTATAGCTGGATCTGGTTTTATTACATTCTGAATTGGACGTTGAAAATGAGCTTATCTCAGCCAGCAGAGAGGTCAAATCACAGTAATGCAAACTCAGTCAGAGACATAGATTTTCACTTGCAACTTGCTTTAACATGTTTAACAGTGCATGAAATGTTGTCTAAAACAAAAAAGAATGATGCATTTTATAGCTGGATCAGGTTTTATTACATTCTGAATTAGACGTTGAAATTGAGCTTATCTCAGCCAGCAGAGAGGTCAAATCACAGTAATGCAAACTCAGTCTCAGCCAGCAGAGAGGTCAAATCACAGTAATGCAAACTCAGTCAGAGACATAGATTTTCACTTGCAACTTGCTTTAACATGTTTAACAGTGCATGAAATGTTGTCTAAAACAAAAAAGAATGATGCATTTTATGGCTGGATCTGGTTTTATTACATTCTGAATTGGACGTTGAAAATGAGCTTATCTCAGCCAGCAGAGAGGTCAAATCACAGTAATGCAAACTCAGTCAGAGACATAGATTTTCACTTGCAACTTGCTTTAACATGTTTAACAGTGCATGAAATGTTGTCTAAAACAAAAAAGAATGATGCATTTTATAGCTGGATCTGGTTTTATTACATTCTGAATTGGACGTTGAAAATGAGCTTATCTCAGCCAGCAGAGAGGTCAAATCACAGTAATGCAAACTCAGTCAGAGACATAGATTTTCACTTGCAACTTGCTTTAACATGTTTAACAGTGCATGAAATGTTGTCTAAAACAAAAAAGAATGATGCATTTTATGGCTGGATCTGGGTTTATTACATTCTGAATTGGACGTTGAAAATGAGCTTATCTCAGCCAGCAGAGAGGTCAAATCACAGTAATGCAAACTCAGTCAGAGACATAGATTTTCACTTGCTACTTGCTTTAACATGTTTAACAGTGCATGAAATGTTGTCTAAAACAAAAAAGAATGATGCATTTTATAGCTGGATCAGGTTTTATTACATTCTGAATTGGACGTTGAAAATGAGCTTATCTCAGCCAGCAGAGAGGTCAAATCACAGTAATGCAAACTTAGTCAGAGACATAGATTTTCACTTGCAACTTGCTTTAACATGTTTAACAGTGCATGAAATGTTGTCTAAAACAAAAAAGAATGATGCATTTTATAGCTGGATCAGGTTTTATTACATTCTGAATTGGACGTTGAAAATGAGCTTATCTCAGCCAGCAGAGAGGTCAAATCACAGTAATGCAAACTCAGTCAGAGACATAGATTTTCACTTGCAACTTGCTTTAACATGTTTAACAGTGCATGAAATGTTGTCTAAAACAAAAAAGAATGATGCATTTTATAGCTGGATCAGGTTTTATTACATTCTGAATTGGACGTTGAAAATGAGCTTATCTCAGCCAGCAGAGAGGTCAAATCACAGTAATGCAAACTCAGTCAGAGACATAGATTTTCACTTGCAACTTGCTTTAACATGTTTAACAGTGCATGAAATGTTGTCTAAAACAAAAAAGAATGATGCATTTTATGGCTGGATCTGTTTTTATCACTTTCTGAATTGGACGTTGAAAATGAGCTTATCTCAGCCAGCAGAGAGGTCAAACCACAGTAATGCAAACTCAGTCAGAGACATAGATTTTCACTTGCAACTTGCTTTAACATGTTTAACAGTGCATGAAATGTTGTCTAAAACAAAAAAGAATGATGCATTTTATGGCTGGATCTGGTTTTATGACATTCTGAATTGGACGTTGAAAATGAGCTTATCTCAGCCAGCAGAGAGGTCAAATCACAGTGATGCAAACTCAGTCAGAGACATAGATTTTCACTTGCAACTTGCTTTAACATGTTTAACAGTGCATGAAATGTTGTCTAAAACAAAAAAGAATGATGCATTTTATAGCTGGATCAGGTTTTATTACATTCTGAATTGGACGTTGAAAATGAGCTTATCTCAGCCAGCAGAGAGGTCAAATCACAGTAATGCAAACTCAGTCAGAGACATAGATTTTCACTTGCAACTTGCTTTAACATGTTTAACAGTGCATGAAATGTTGTCTAAAACAAAAAAGAATGATGCATTTTATGGCTGGATCTGTTTTTATCACTTTCTGAATTGGACGTTGAAAATGAGCTTATCTCAGCCAGCAGAGAGGTCAAATCACAGTAATGCAAACTCAGTCAGAGACATAGATTTTCACTTGCAACTTGCTTTAACATGTTTAACAGTGCATGAAATGTTGTCTAAAACAAAAAAGAATGATGCATTTTACGGCTGGATCTGGTTTTATTACATTCTGAATTGGACGTTGAAAATGAGCTTATCTCAGCCAGCAGAGAGGTCAAATCACAGTAATGCAAACTCAGTCAGAGACATAGATTTTTACTTGCAACTTGCTTTAACATGTTTAACAGTGCATGAAATGTTGTCTAAAACAAAAAAGAATGATGCATTTTATGGCTGGATCTGGTTTTATTACATTCTGAATTGGACGTTGAAAATGAGCTTATCTCAGCCAGCAGAGAGGTCAAATCACAGTAATGCAAACTCAGTCAGAGACATAGATTTTCACTTGCAACTTGCTTTAACATGTTTAACAGTGCATGAAATGTTGTCTAAAACAAAAAAGAATGATGCATTTTATGGCTGGATCTGGTTTTATTACATTCTGAATTGGACGTTGAAAATGAGCTTATCTCAGCCAGCAGAGAGGTCAAATCACAGTAATGCAAACTCAGTCAGAGACATAGATTTTCACTTGCAACTTGCTATAACATGTTTAACAATGCATGAAATGTTGTCTAAAACAAAAAAGAATGATGCATTTTATAGCTGGATCTGGTTTTATTACATTCTGAATTGGACGTTGAAAATGAGCTTATCTCAGCCAGCAGAGAGGTCAAATCACAGTAATGCAAACTCAGTCAGAGACATAGATTTTCACTTGCAACTTGCTTTAACATGTTTAACAGTGCATGAAATGTTGTCTAAAACAAAAAAGAATGATGCATTTTATAGCTGGATCAGGTTTTATTACATTCTGAATTGGACGTTGAAAATGAGCTTATCTCAGCCAGCAGAGAGGTCAAATCACAGTAATGCAAACTCAGTCTCAGCCAGCAGAGAGGTCAAATCACAGTAATGCAAACTCAGTCAGAGACATAGATTTTCACTTGCAACTTGCTTTAACATGTTTAACAGTGCATGAAATGTTGTCTAAAACAAAAAAGAATGATGCATTTTATGGCTGGATCTGGTTTTATTACATTTTGAATTGGACGTTGAAAATGAGCTTATCTCAGCCAGCAGAGAGGTCAAATCACAGTAATGCAAACTCAGTCAGAGACATAGATTTTCACTTGCAACTTGCTTTAACATGTTTAACAGTGCATGAAATGTTGTCTAAAACAAAAAAGAATGATGCATTTTATGGCTGGATCTGTTTTTATCACTTTCTGAAATGGACGTTGAAAATGAGCTTATCTCAGCCAGCAGAGAGGTCAAATCACAGTAATGCAAACTCAGTCAGAGACATAGATTTTCACTTGCAACTTGCTTTAACATGTTTAACAGTGCATGAAATGTTGTCTAAAACAAAAAAGAATGATGCATTTTATAGCTGGATCAGGTTTTATTACATTCTGAATTGGACGTTGAAAATGAGCTTATCTCAGCCAGCAGAGAGGTCAAATCACAGTAATGCAAACTCAGTCTCAGCCAGCAGAGAGGTCAAATCACAGTAATGCAAACTCAGTCAGAGACATAGATTTTCACTTGCAACTTGCTTTAACATGTTGAACAGTGCATGAAATGTTATCTAAAACAAAAAAGAATGATGCATTTTATGGCTGGATCTGGTTTTATTACATTCTGAATTGGACGTTGAAAATGAGCTTATCTCAGCCAGCAGAGAGGTCAAATCACAGTAATGCAAACTCAGTCAGAGACATAGATTTTCACTTGCAACTTGCTTTAACATGTTTAACAGTGCATGAAATGTTGTCTAAAACAAAAAAGAATGATGCATTTTATAGCTGGATCAGGTTTTATTACATTCTGAATTGGACGTTGAATATGAGCTTATCTCAGCCAGCAGAGAGGTCAAATCACAGTAATGCAAACTCAGTCAGAGACATAGATTTTCACTTGCAACTTGCTTTAACATGTTTAACAGTGCATGAAATGTTGTCTAAAACAAAAAAGAATGATGCATTTTATGGCTGGATCTGTTTTTATCACTTTCTGAATTGGACGTTGAAAATGAGCTTATCTCAGCCAGCAGAGAGGTCAAATCACAGTAATGCAAACTCAGTCAGAGACATAGATTTTCACTTGCAACTTGCTTTAACATGTTTAACAGTGCATGAAATGTTGTCTAAAACAAAAAAGAATGATGCATTTTACGGCTGGATCTGGTTTTATTACATTCTGAATTGGACGTTGAAAATGAGCTTATCTCAGCCAGCAGAGAGGTCAAATCACAGTAATGCAAACTCAGTCAGAGACATAGATTTTTACTTGCAACTTGCTTTAACATGTTTAACAGTGCATGAAATGTTGTCTAAAACAAAAAAGAATGATGCATTTTATGGCTGGATCTGGTTTTATTACATTCTGAATTGGACGTTGAAAATGAGCTTATCTCAGCCAGCAGAGAGGTCAAATCACAGTAATGCAAACTCAGTCAGAGACATAGATTTTCACTTGCAACTTGCTTTAACATGTTTAACAGTGCATGAAATGTTGTCTAAAACAAAAAAGAATGATGCATTTTATGGCTGGATCTGGTTTTATTACATTCTGAATTGGACGTTGAAAATGAGCTTATCTCAGCCAGCAGAGAGGTCAAATCACAGTAATGCAAACTCAGTCAGAGACATAGATTTTCACTTGCAACTTGCTATAACATGTTTAACAATGCATGAAATGTTGTCTAAAACAAAAAAGAATGATGCATTTTATAGCTGGATCTGGTTTTATTACATTCTGAATTGGACGTTGAAAATGAGCTTATCTCAGCCAGCAGAGAGGTCAAATCACAGTAATGCAAACTCAGTCAGAGACATAGATTTTCACTTGCAACTTGCTTTAACATGTTTAACAGTGCATGAAATGTTGTCTAAAACAAAAAAGAATGATGCATTTTATAGCTGGATCAGGTTTTATTACATTCTGAATTGGACGTTGAAAATGAGCTTATCTCAGCCAGCAGAGAGGTCAAATCACAGTAATGCAAACTCAGTCTCAGCCAGCAGAGAGGTCAAATCACAGTAATGCAAACTCAGTCAGAGACATAGATTTTCACTTGCAACTTGCTTTAACATGTTTAACAGTGCATGAAATGTTGTCTAAAACAAAAAAGAATGATGCATTTTATGGCTGGATCTGGTTTTATTACATTTTGAATTGGACGTTGAAAATGAGCTTATCTCAGCCAGCAGAGAGGTCAAATCACAGTAATGCAAACTCAGTCAGAGACATAGATTTTCACTTGCAACTTGCTTTAACATGTTTAACAGTGCATGAAATGTTGTCTAAAACAAAAAAGAATGATGCATTTTATGGCTGGATCTGTTTTTATCACTTTCTGAAATGGACGTTGAAAATGAGCTTATCTCAGCCAGCAGAGAGGTCAAATCACAGTAATGCAAACTCAGTCAGAGACATAGATTTTCACTTGCAACTTGCTTTAACATGTTTAACAGTGCATGAAATGTTGTCTAAAACAAAAAAGAATGATGCATTTTATAGCTGGATCAGGTTTTATTACATTCTGAATTGGACGTTGAAAATGAGCTTATCTCAGCCAGCAGAGAGGTCAAATCACAGTAATGCAAACTCAGTCTCAGCCAGCAGAGAGGTCAAATCACAGTAATGCAAACTCAGTCAGAGACATAGATTTTCACTTGCAACTTGCTTTAACATGTTGAACAGTGCATGAAATGTTATCTAAAACAAAAAAGAATGATGCATTTTATGGCTGGATCTGGTTTTATTACATTCTGAATTGGACGTTGAAAATGAGCTTATCTCAGCCAGCAGAGAGGTCAAATCACAGTAATGCAAACTCAGTCAGAGACATAGATTTTCACTTGCAACTTGCTTTAACATGTTTAACAGTGCATGAAATGTTGTCTAAAACAAAAAAGAATGATGCATTTTATAGCTGGATCAGGTTTTATTACATTCTGAATTGGACGTTGAATATGAGCTTATCTCAGCCAGCAGAGAGGTCAAATCACAGTAATGCAAACTCAGTCAGAGACATAGATTTTCACTTGCAACTTGCTTTAACATGTTTAACAGTGCATGAAATGTTGTCTAAAACAAAAAAGAATGATGCATTTTATAGCTGGATTAGGTTTTATTACATTCTGAATTGGACGTTGAAAATGAGCTTATCTCAGCCAGCAGAGAGGTCAAATCACAGTAATGCAAACTCAGTCAGAGACATAGATTTTCACTTGCAACTTGCTTTAACATGTTTAACAGTGCATGAAATGTTGTCTAAAACAAAAAAGAATGATGCATTTTATGGCTGGATCTGGTTTTATTACATTCTGAATTGGACGTTGAAAATGAGCTTATCTCAGCCAGCAGAGAGGTCAAATCACAGTAATGCAAACTCAGTCAGAGACATAGATTTTCACTTGCAACTTGCTTTAACATGTTTAACAGTGCATGAAATGTTGTCTAAAACAAAAAAGAATGATGCATTTTATAGCTGGATCTGGTTTTATTACATTCTGAATTGGACGTTGAAAATGAGCTTATCTCAGCCAGCAGAGAGGTCAAATCACAGTAATGCAAACTCAGTCAGAGACATAGATTTTCACTTGCAACTTGCTTTAACATGTTTAACAGTGCATGAAATGTTGTCTAAAACAAAAAAGAATGATGCATTTTATGGCTGGATCTGGGTTTATTACATTCTGAATTGGACGTTGAAAATGAGCTTATCTCAGCCAGCAGAGAGGTCAAATCACAGTAATGCAAACTCAGTCAGAGACATAGATTTTCACTTGCTACTTGCTTTAACATGTTTAACAGTGCATGAAATGTTGTCTAAAACAAAAAAGAATGATGCATTTTATAGCTGGATCAGGTTTTATTACATTCTGAATTGGACGTTGAAAATGAGCTTATCTCAGCCAGCAGAGAGGTCAAATCACAGTAATGCAAACTTAGTCAGAGACATAGATTTTCACTTGCAACTTGCTTTAACATGTTTAACAGTGCATGAAATGTTGTCTAAAACAAAAAAGAATGATGCATTTTATAGCTGGATCAGGTTTTATTACATTCTGAATTGGACGTTGAAAATGAGCTTATCTCAGCCAGCAGAGAGGTCAAATCACAGTAATGCAAACTCAGTCAGAGACATAGATTTTCACTTGCAACTTGCTTTAACATGTTTAACAGTGCATGAAATGTTGTCTAAAACAAAAAAGAATGATGCATTTTATAGCTGGATCAGGTTTTATTACATTCTGAATTGGACGTTGAAAATGAGCTTATCTCAGCCAGCAGAGAGGTCAAATCACAGTAATGCAAACTCAGTCAGAGACATAGATTTTCACTTGCAACTTGCTTTAACATGTTTAACAGTGCATGAAATGTTGTCTAAAACAAAAAAGAATGATGCATTTTATGGCTGGATCTGTTTTTATCACTTTCTGAATTGGACGTTGAAAATGAGCTTATCTCAGCCAGCAGAGAGGTCAAACCACAGTAATGCAAACTCAGTCAGAGACATAGATTTTCACTTGCAACTTGCTTTAACATGTTTAACAGTGCATGAAATGTTGTCTAAAACAAAAAAGAATGATGCATTTTATGGCTGGATCTGGTTTTATGACATTCTGAATTGGACGTTGAAAATGAGCTTATCTCAGCCAGCAGAGAGGTCAAATCACAGTGATGCAAACTCAGTCAGAGACATAGATTTTCACTTGCAACTTGCTTTAACATGTTTAACAGTGCATGAAATGTTGTCTAAAACAAAAAAGAATGATGCATTTTATAGCTGGATCAGGTTTTATTACATTCTGAATTGGACGTTGAAAATGAGCTTATCTCAGCCAGCAGAGAGGTCAAATCACAGTAATGCAAACTCAGTCAGAGACATAGATTTTCACTTGCAACTTGCTTTAACATGTTTAACAGTGCATGAAATGTTGTCTAAAACAAAAAAGAATGATGCATTTTATGGCTGGATCTGTTTTTATCACTTTCTGAATTGGACGTTGAAAATGAGCTTATCTCAGCCAGCAGAGAGGTCAAATCACAGTAATGCAAACTCAGTCAGAGACATAGATTTTCACTTGCAACTTGCTTTAACATGTTTAACAGTGCATGAAATGTTGTCTAAAACAAAAAAGAATGATGCATTTTACGGCTGGATCTGGTTTTATTACATTCTGAATTGGACGTTGAAAATGAGCTTATCTCAGCCAGCAGAGAGGTCAAATCACAGTAATGCAAACTCAGTCAGAGACATAGATTTTTACTTGCAACTTGCTTTAACATGTTTAACAGTGCATGAAATGTTGTCTAAAACAAAAAAGAATGATGCATTTTATGGCTGGATCTGGTTTTATTACATTCTGAATTGGACGTTGAAAATGAGCTTATCTCAGCCAGCAGAGAGGTCAAATCACAGTAATGCAAACTCAGTCAGAGACATAGATTTTCACTTGCAACTTGCTTTAACATGTTTAACAGTGCATGAAATGTTGTCTAAAACAAAAAAGAATGATGCATTTTATGGCTGGATCTGGTTTTATTACATTCTGAATTGGACGTTGAAAATGAGCTTATCTCAGCCAGCAGAGAGGTCAAATCACAGTAATGCAAACTCAGTCAGAGACATAGATTTTCACTTGCTACTTGCTTTAACATGTTTAACAGTGCATGAAATGTTGTCTAAAACAAAAAAGAATGATGCATTTTATAGCTGGATCAGGTTTTATTACATTCTGAATTGGACGTTGAAAATGAGCTTATCTCAGCCAGCAGAGAGGTCAAATCACAGTAATGCAAACTCAGTCAGAGACATAGATTTTCACTTGCAACTTGCTTTAACATGTTTAACAGTGCATGAATTGTTGTCTAAAACAAAAAAGAATGATGCATTTTATGGCTGGATCTGGTTTTATTACATTCTGAATTGGACGTTGAAAATGAGCTTATCTCAGCCAGCAGAGAGGTCAAATCACAGTAATGCAAACTCAGTCAGAGACATAGATTTTCACTTGCAACTTGCTTTAACATGTTTAACAGTGCATGAAATGTTGTCTAAAACAAAAAAGAATGATGCATTTTATAGCTGGATCTGGTTTTATTACATTCTGAATTGGACGTTGAAAATGAGCTTATCTCAGCCAGCAGAGAGGTCAAATCACAGTAATGCAAACTCAGTCAGAGACATAGATTTTCACTTGCAACTTGCTTTAACATGTTTAACAGTGCATGAAATGTTGTCTAAAACAAAAAAGAATGATGCATTTTATGGCTGGATCTGGGTTTATTACATTCTGAATTGGACGTTGAAAATGAGCTTATCTCAGCCAGCAGAGAGGTCAAATCACAGTAATGCAAACTCAGTCAGAGACATAGATTTTCACTTGCTACTTGCTTTAACATGTTTAACAGTGCATGAAATGTTGTCTAAAACAAAAAAGAATGATGCATTTTATAGCTGGATCAGGTTTTATTACATTCTGAATTGGACGTTGAAAATGAGCTTATCTCAGCCAGCAGAGAGGTCAAATCACAGTAATGCAAACTTAGTCAGAGACATAGATTTTCACTTGCAACTTGCTTTAACATGTTTAACAGTGCATGAAATGTTGTCTAAAACAAAAAAGAATGATGCATTTTATGGCTGGATCAGGTTTTATTACATTCTGAATTGGACGTTGAAAATGAGCTTATCTCAGCCAGCAGAGAGGTCAAATCACAGTAATGCAAACTCAGTCAGAGACATAGATTTTCACTTGCAACTTGCTTTAACATGTTTAACAGTGCATGAAATGTTGTCTAAAACAAAAAAGAATGATGCATTTTATAGCTGGATCAGGTTTTATTACATTCTGAATTGGACGTTGAAAATGAGCTTATCTCAGCCAGCAGAGAGGTCAAATCACAGTAATGCAAACTCAGTCAGAGACATAGATTTTCACTTGCAACTTGCTTTAACATGTTTAACAGTGCATGAAATGTTGTCTAAAACAAAAAAGAATGATGCATTTTATGGCTGGATCTGTTTTTATCACTTTCTGAATTGGACGTTGAAAATGAGCTTATCTCAGCCAGCAAAGAGGTCAAATCACAGTAATGCAAACTCAGTCAGAGACATAGATTTTCACTTGCAACTTGCTTTAACATGTTTAACAGTGCATGAAATGTTAGCTAAAATAAAAAAGAATGATGCATTTTATGGCTGGATCTGTTTTTATCACTTTCTGAATTGGACGTTGAAAATGAGCTTATCTCAGCCAGCAGAGAGGTCAAATCACAGTAATGCAAACTCAGTCAGAGACATAGATTTTCACTTGCAACTTGCTTTAACATGTTTAACAGTGTATGAAATGTTGTCTAAAACAAAAAAGAATGATGCATTTTATGGCTGGATCTGTTTTTATCACTTTCTGAATTGGACGTTGAAAATGAGCTTATCTCAGCCAGCAGAGAGGTCAAATCACAGTAATGCAAACTCAGTCAGAGACATAGATTTTCACTTGCAACTTGCTTTAACATGTTTAACAGTGCATGAAATGTTGTCTAAAACAAAAAAGAATGATGCATTTTATGGCTGGATCTGGTTTTATTACATTCTGAATTGGACGTTGAAAATGAGCTTATCTCAGCCAGCAGAGAGGTCAAATCACAGTAATGCAAACTCAGTCAGAGACATAGATTTTCACTTGCAACTTGCTTTAACATGTTTAACAGTGCATGAAATGTTGTCTAAAACAAAAAAGAATGATGCATTTTATGGCTGGATCTGGTTTTATTACATTCTGAATTGGACGTTGAAAATGAGCTTATCTCAGCCAGCAGAGAGGTCAAATCACAGTAATGCAAACTCAGTCAGAGACATAGATTTTCACTTGCAACTTGCTTTAACATGTTTAACAGTGCATGAAATGTTGTCTAAAACAAAAAAGAATGATGCATTTTATGGCTGGATCTGGTTTTATTACATTCTGAATTGGAGGTTGAAAATGAGCTTATCTCAGCCAGCAGAGAGGTCAAATCACAGTAATGCAAACTCAGTCAGAGACATAGATTTTCACTTGCTACTTGCTTTAACATGTTTAACAGTGCATGAAATGTTGTCTAAAACAAAAAAGAATGATGCATTTTATAGCTGGATCAGGTTTATTACATTCTGAATTGGACGTTGAAAATGAGCTTATCTCAGCCAGCAGAGAGGTCAAATCACAGTAATGCAAACTCAGTCAGAGACATAGATTTTCACTTGCAACTTGCTTTAACATGTTTAACAGTGCATGAAATGTTGTCTAAAACAAAAAAGAATGATGCATTTTATGGCTGGATCTGGTTTTATTACATTCTGAATTGGACGTTGAAAATGAGCTTATCTCAGCCAGCAGAGAGGTCAAATCACAGTAATGCAAACTCAGTCAGAGACATAGATTTTCACTTGCAACTTGCTTTAACATGTTTAACAGTGCATGAAATGTTATCTAAAACAAAAAAGAATGATGCATTTTATGGCTGGATCTGGTTTTATTACATTCTGAATTGGACGTTGAAAATGAGCTTATCTCAGCCAGCAGAGAGGTCAAATCACAGTAATGCAAACTCAGTCAGAGACATAGATTTTCACTTGCAACTTGCTTTAACATGTTTAACAGTGCATGAAATGTTGTCTAAAACAAAAAAGAATGATGCATTTTATGGCTGGATCTGGTTTTATGACATTCTGAATTGGCCGTTGAAAATGAGCTTATCTCAGCCAGCAGAGAGGTCAAATCACAGTAATGCAAACTCAGTCAGAGACATAGATTTTCACTTGCAACTTGCTTTAACATGTTTAACAGTGCATGAAATGTTGTCTAAAACAAAAAAGAATGATGCATTTTATGGCTGGATCTGGGTTTATTACATTCTGAATTAGACGTTGAAAATGAGCTTATCTCAGCCAGCAGAGAGGTCAAATCACAGTAATGCAAACTCAGTCAGAGACATAGATTTTCACTTGCAACTTGCTTTAACATGTTTAACAGTGCATGAAATGTTGTCTAAAACAAAAAAGAATGATGCATTTTATGGCTGGATCTGGTTTTATGACATTCTGAATTGGCCGTTGAAAATGAGCTTATCTCAGCCAGCAGAGAGGTCAAATCACAGTAATGCAAACTCAGTCAGAGACATAGATTTTCACTTGCAACTTGCTTTAACATGTTTAACAGTGCATGAAATGTTGTCTAAAACAAAAAAGAATGATGCATTTTATAGCTGGATCAGGTTTTATTACATTCTGAATTGGACGTTGAAAATGAGCTTATCTCAGCCAGCAGAGAGGTCAAATCACAGTAATGCAAACTCAGTCAGAGACATAGATTTTCACTTGCAACTTGCTTTAACATGTTTAACAGTGCATGAAATGTTGTCTAAAACAAAAAAGAATGATGCATTTTATGGCTGGATCTATTTTTATCACTTTCTGAATTGGACGTTGAAAATGAGCTTATCTCAGCCAGCAAAGAGGTCAAATCACAGTAATGCAAACTCAGTCAGAGACATAGATTTTCACTTGCAACTTGCTTTAACATGTTTAACAGTGCATGAAATGTTGTCTAAAACAAAAAAAGAATGATGCATTTTACGGCTGGATCTGGTTTTATTACATTCTGAATTGGACGTTGAAAATGAGCTTATCTCAGCCAGCAGAGAGGTCAAATCACAGTAATGCAAACTCAGTCAGAGACATAGATTTTCACTTGCAACTTGCTTTAACATGTTTAACAGTGTATGAAATGTTGTCTAAAACAAAAAAGAATGATGCATTTTATGGCTGGATCTGTTTTTATCACTTTCTGAATTGGACGTTGAAAATGAGCTTATCTCAGCCAGCAGAGAGGTCAAACCACAGTAATGCAAACTCAGTCAGAGACATAGATTTTCACTTGCAACTTGCTTTAACATGTTTAACAGTGCATGAAATGTTGTCTAAAACAAAAAAGAATGATGCATTTTATGGCTGGATCTGGTTTTATTACATTCTGAATTGGACGTTGAAAATGAGCTTATCTCAGCCAGCAGAGAGGTCAAATCACAGTAATGCAAACTCAGTCAGAGACATAGATTTTCACTTGCTACTTGCTTTAACATGTTTAACAGTGCATGAAATGTTGTCTAAAACAAAAAAGAATGATGCATTTTATAGCTGGATCAGGTTTTATGACATTCTGAATTGGACGTTGAAAATGAGCTTATCTCAGCCAGCAGAGAGGTCAAATCACAGTAATGCAAACTCAGTCTCAGCCAGCAGAGAGGTCAAATCACAGTAATGCAAACTCAGTCAGAGACATAGATTTTCACTTGCAACTTGCTTTAACATGTTTAACAGTGCATGAAATGTTATCTAAAACAAAAAAGAATGATGCATTTTATGGCTGGATCTGGTTTTATTACATTCTGAATTGGACGTTGAAAATGAGCTTATCTCAGCCAGCAGAGAGGTCAAATCACAGTAATGCAAACTCAGTCAGAGACATAGATTTTCACTTGCAACTTGCTTTAACATGTTTAACAGTGCATGAAATGTTGTCTAAAACAAAAAAGAATGATGCATTTTATAGCTGGATCAGGTTTTATTACATTCTGAATTGGACGTTGAAAATGAGCTTATCTCAGCCAGCAGAGAGGTCAAATCACAGTAATGCAAACTCAGTCAGAGACATAGATTTTCACTTGCAACTTGCTTTAACATGTTTAACAGTGCATGAAATGTTGTCTAAAACAAAAAAGAATGATGCATTTTATGGCTGGATCTGGTTTTATTAAATTCTGAATTGGACGTTGAAAATGAGCTTATCTCAGCCAGCAGAGAGGTCAAATCACAGTAATGCAAACTCAGTCAGAGACATAGATTTTCACTTGCAACTTGCTTTAACATGTTTAACGGTGCATGAAATGTTGTCTAAAACAAAAAAGAATGATGCATTTTATGGCTGGATCTGGTTTTATTACATTCTGAATTGGACGTTGAAAATGAGCTTATCTCAGCCAGCAGAGAGGTCAAATCACAGTAATGCAAACTCAGTCAGAGACATAGATTTTCACTTGCAACTTGCTTTAACATGTTTAACAGTGCATGAAATGTTGTCTAAAACAAAAAAGAATGATGCATTTTATAGCTGGATCAGGTTTTATTACATTCTGAATTGGACGTTGAAAATGAGCTTATCTCAGCCAGCAGAGAGGTCAAATCACAGTAATGCAAACTCAGTCAGAGACATAGATTTTCACTTGCAACTTGCTTTAACATGTTTAACAGTGCATGAAATGTTGTCTAAAACAAAAAAGAATGATGCATTTTACGGCTGGATCTGGTTTTATTACATTCTGAATTGGACGTTGAAAATGAGCTTATCTCAGCCAGCAGAGAGGTCAAATCACAGTAATGCAAACTCAGTCAGAGACATAGATTTTCACTTGCAACTTGCTTTAACATGTTTAACAGTGTATGAAATGTTGTCTAAAACAAAAAAGAATGATGCATTTTATGGCTGGATCTGTTTTTATCACTTTCTGAATTGGACGTTGAAAATGAGCTTATCTCAGCCAGCAGAGAGGTCAAATCACAGTAATGCAAACTCAGTCAGAGACATAGATTTTCACTTGCAACTTGCTTTAACATGTTTAACAGTGCATGAAATGTTGTCTAAAACAAAAAAGAATGATGCATTTTATGGCTGGATCTGGTTTTATTACATTCTGAATTGGACGTTGAAAATGAGCTTATCTCAGCCAGCAGAGAGGTCAAATCACAGTAATGCAAACTCAGTCAGAGACATAGATTTTCACTTGCAACTTGCTTTAACATGTTTAACAGTGCATGAAATGTTGTCTAAAACAAAAAAGAATGATGCATTTTATAGCTGGATCAGGTTTTATTACATTCTGAATTAGACGTTGAAAATGAGCTTATCTCAGCCAGCAGAGAGGTCAAATCACAGTAATGCAAACTCAGTCAGAGACATAGATTTTCACTTGCAACTTGCTTTAACATGTTTAACAGTGCATGAAATGTTGTCTAAAACAAAAAAGAATGATGCATTTTATGGCTGGATCTGTTTTTATCACTTTCTGAATTGGACGTTGAAAATGAGCTTATCTCAGCCAGCAGAGAGGTCAAATCACAGTAATGCAAACTCAGTCAGAGACATAGATTTTCACTTGCAACTTGCTTTAACATGTTTAACATTGCATGAAATGTTGTCTAAAACAAAAAAGAATGATGCATTTTATAGCTGGATCAGGTTTTATTACATTCTGATTTGGACGTTGAAAATGAGCTTATCTCAGCCAGCAGAGAGGTCAAATCACAGTAATGCAAACTCGGTCAGAGACTAGATTTTCACTTGCAACTTGCTTTAACATGTTTAACAGTGCATGAAATGTTGTCTAAAACAAAAAAGAATGATGCATTTTATGGCTGGATCTGGTTTTATTAAATTCTGAATTGGACGTTGAAAATGAGCTTATCTCAGCCAGCAGAGAGGTCAAATCACAGTAATGCAAACTCAGTCAGAGACATAGATTTTCACTTGCAACTTGCTTTAACATGTTTAACAGTGCATGAAATGTTGTCTAAAACAAAAAAGAATGATGCATTTTATAGCTGGATCAGGTTTTATTACATTCTGAATTGGACGTTGAAAATGAGCTTATCTCAGCCAGCAGAGAGGTCAAATCACAGTAATGCAAACTCAGTCAGAGACATAGATTTTCACTTGCAACTTGCTTTAACATGTTTAACAGTGCATGAAATGTTGTCTAAAACAAAATAGAATGATGTATTTTATAGCTGGATCAGGTTTTATTACATTCTGAATTGGACGTTGAAAATGAGCTTATCTCAGCCAGCAGAGAGGTCAAATCACAGTAATGCAAACTCAGTCAGAGACATAGATTTTCACTTGCAACTTGCTTTAACATGTTTAACAGTGCATGAAATGTTGTCTAAAACAAAAAAGAATGATGCATTTTATGGCTGGATCTGGTTTTATTAAATTCTGAATTGGACGTTGAAAATGAGCTTATCTCAGCCAGCAGAGAGGTCAAATCACAGTAATGCAAACTCAGTCAGAGACATAGATTTTCACTTGCAACTTGCTTTAACATGTTTAACGGTGCATAAAATGTTGTCTAAAACAAAAAAGAATGATGCATTTTATGGCTGGATCTGGTTTTATTACATTCTGAATTGGACGTTGAAAATGAGCTTATCTCAGCCAGCAGAGAGGTCAAATCACAGTAATGCAAACTCAGTCAGAGACATAGATTTTCACTTGCAACTTGCTTTAACATGTTTAACAGTGCATGAAATGTTGTCTAAAACAAAAAAGAATGATGCATTTTATGGCTGGATCTTTTTTTATCTCTTTCTGAATTGGACGTTGAAAATGAGCTTATCTCAGCCAGCAGAGAGGTCAAATCACAGTAATGCAAACTCAGTCAGAGACATAGATTTTCACTTGCAACTTGCTTTAACATGTTTAACAGTGCATGAAATGTTGTCTAAAACAAAAAAGAATGATGCATTTTATGGCTGGATCTGGTTTTATTACATTCTGAATTGGACGTTGAAAATGAGCTTATCTCAGCCAGCAGAGAGGTCAAATCACAGTAATGCAAACTCAGTCAGAGACATAGATTTTCACTTGCAACTTGCTTTAACATGTTTAACAGTGCATGAAATGTTGTCTAAAACAAAAAAGAATGATGCATTTTATGGCTGGATCTGTTTTTATCACTTTCTGAATTGGACGTTGAAAATGAGCTTATCTCAGCCAGCAGAGAGGTCAAATCACAGTAATGCAAACTCAGTCAGAGACATAGATTTTCACTTGCAACTTGCTTTAACATGTTTAACAGTGCATGAAATGTTGTCTAAAACAAAAAAGAATGATGCATTTTATGGCTGGATCTGGTTTTATTACATTCTGAATTGGACGTTGAAAATGAGCTTATCTCAGCCAGCAGAGAGGTCAAATCACAGTAATGCAAACTCAGTCAGAGACATAGATTTTCACTTGCAACTTGCTTTAAAATGTTTAACAGTGCATGAAATGTTGTCTAAAACAAAAAAGAATGATGCATTTTATAGCTGGATCAGGTTTTATTACATTCTGAATTGGACGTTGAAAATGAGCTTATCTCAGCCAGCAGAGAGGTCAAATCACAGTAATGCAAACTCAGTCAGAGACATAGATTTTCACTTGCAACTTGCTTTAACATGTTTAACAGTGCATGAAATGTTGTCTAAAACAAAAAAGAATGATGCATTTTATGGCTGGATCTTTTTTTATCACTTTCTGAATTGGACGTTGAAAATGAGCTTATCTCAGCCAGCAGAGAGGTCAAATCACAGTAATGCAAACTCAGTCAGAGACATAGATTTTCACTTGCAACTTGCTTTAACATGTTTAACAGTGCATTAAATGTTGTCTAAAACAAAAAAGAATGATCCATTTTATGGCTGGATCTGTTTTTATCACTTTCTGAATTGGACGTTGAAAATGAGCTTATCTCAGCCAGCAGAGAGGTCAAATCACAGTAATGCAAACTCAGTCAGAGACATAGATTTTCACTTGCAACTTGCTTTAACATGTTTAACAGTGCATGAAATGTTGTCTAAAACAAAAAAGAATGATGCATTTTATGGCTGGATCTGGTTTTATTACATTCTGAATTGGACGTTGAAAATGAGCTTATCTCAGCCAGCAGAGAGGTCAAATCACAGTAATGCAAACTCAGTCAGAGACATAGATTTTCACTTGCAACTTGCTATAACATGTTTAACAATGCATGAAATGTTGTCTAAAACAAAAAAGAATGATGCATTTTATAGCTGGATCAGGTTTTATTACATTCTGAATTGGATGTTGAAAATGAGCTTATCTCAGCCAGCAGAGAGGTCAAATCACAGTAATGCAAACTCAGTCAGAGACATAGATTTTCACTTGCAACTTGCTTTAACATGTTTAACAGTGCATGAAATGTTTTCTAAAACAAAAAAGAATGATGCATTTTATGGCTGGATCTGTTTTTATCACTTTCTGAATTGGACGTTGAAAATGAGCTTATCTCAGCCAGCAGAGAGGTCAAATCACAGTAATGCAAACTCAGTCAGAGACATAGATTTTCACTTGCAACTTGCTTTAACATGTTTAACAGTGCATGAAATGTTGTCTAAAACAAAAAAGAATGATGCATTTTATGGCTGGATCTGGTTTTATTACATTCTGAATTGGACGTTGAAAATGAGCTTATCTCAGCCAGCAGAGAGGTCAAATCACAGTAATGCAAACTCAGTCAGAGACATAGATTTTCACTTGCAACTTGCTTTAACATGTTTAACAGTGCATGAAATGTTGTCTAAAACAAAATAGAATGATGTATTTTATAGCTGGATCAGGTTTTATTACATTCTGAATTGGACGTTGAAAATGAGCTTATCTCAGCCAGCAGAGAGGTCAAATCACAGTAATGCAAACTCAGTCAGAGACATAGATTTTCACTTGCAACTTGCTTTAACATGTTTAACAGTGCATGAAATGTTGTCTAAAACAAAAAAGAATGATGCATTTTATGGCTGGATCTTTTTTTATCTCTTTCTGAATTGGACGTTGAAAATGAGCTTATCTCAGCCAGCAGAGAGGTCAAATCACAGTAATGCAAACTCAGTCAGAGACATAGATTTTCACTTGCAACTTGCTTTAACATGTTTAACAGTGCATGAAATGTTGTCTAAAACAAAAAAGAATGATCCATTTTATGGCTGGATCTGTTTTTATCACTTTCTGAATTGGACGTTGAAAATGAGCTTATCTCAGCCAGCAGAGAGGTCAAATCACAGTAATGCAAACTCAGTCAGAGACATAGATTTTCACTTGCAACTTGCTTTAACATGTTTAACAGGGCATGAAATGTTGTCTAAAACAAAAAAGAATGATGCATTTTATGGCTGGATCTGGTTTTATTACATTCTGAATTGGACGTTGAAAATGAGCTTATCTCAGCCAGCAGAGAGGTCAAATCACAGTAATGCAAACTCAGTCAGAGACATAGATTTTCACTTGCAACTTGCTATAACATGTTTAACAATGCATGAAATGTTGTCTAAAACAAAAAAGAATGATGCATTTTATAGCTGGATCTGGTTTTATTACATTCTGAATTGGACGTTGAAAATGAGCTTATCTCAGCCAGCAGAGAGGTCAAATCACAGTAATGCAAACTCAGTCAGAGACATAGATTTTCACTTGCAACTTGCTTTAACATGTTTAACAGTGCATGAAATGTTGTCTAAAACAAAAAAGAATGATGCATTTTATAGCTGGATCAGGTTTTATTACATTCTGAATTAGACGTTGAAATTGAGCTTATCTCAGCCAGCAGAGAGGTCAAATCACAGTAATGCAAACTCAGTCTCAGCCAGCAGAGAGGTCAAATCACAGTAATGCAAACTCAGTCAGAGACATAGATTTTCACTTGCAACTTGCTTTAACATGTTGAACAGTGCATGAAATGTTATCTAAAACAAAAAAGAATGATGCATTTTATGGCTGGATCTGGTTTTATTACATTCTGAATTGGACGTTGAAAATGAGCTTATCTCAGCCAGCAGAGAGGTCAAATCACAGTAATGCAAACTCAGTCAGAGACATAGATTTTCACTTGCAACTTGCTTTAACATGTTTACAGTGCATGAAATGTTGTCTAAAACAAAAAAGAATGATGCATTTTATAGCTGGATCAGGTTTTATTACATTCTGAATTGGACGTTGAATATGAGCTTATCTCAGCCAGCAGAGAGGTCAAATCACAGTAATGCAAACTCAGTCAGAGACATAGATTTTCACTTGCAACTTGCTTTAACATGTTTAACAGTGCATGAAATGTTGTCTAAAACAAAAAAGAATGATGCATTTTATAGCTGGATCAGGTTTTATTACATTCTGAATTGGACGTTGAAAATGAGCTTATCTCAGCCAGCAGAGAGGTCAAATCACAGTAATGCAAACTCAGTCAGAGACATAGATTTTCACTTGCAACTTGCTTTAACATGTTTAACAGTGCATGAAATGTTGTCTAAAACAAAAAAGAATGATGCATTTTATGGCTGGATCTGGTTTTATTACATTCTGAATTGGACGTTGAAAATGAGCTTATCTCAGCCAGCAGAGAGGTCAAATCACAGTAATGCAAACTCAGTCAGAGACATAGATTTTCACTTGCAACTTGCTTTAACATGTTTAACAGTGCATGAAATGTTGTCTAAAACAAAAAAGAATGATGCATTTTATAGCTGGATCTGGTTTTATTACATTCTGAATTGGACGTTGAAAATGAGCTTATCTCAGCCAGCAGAGAGGTCAAATCACAGTAATGCAAACTCAGTCAGAGACATAGATTTTCACTTGCAACTTGCTTTAACATGTTTAACAGTGCATGAAATGTTGTCTAAAACAAAAAAGAATTATGCATTTTATGGCTGGATCTGGGTTTATTACATTCTGAATTGGACGTTGAAAATGAGCTTATCTCAGCCAGCAGAGAGGTCAAATCACAGTAATGCAAACTCAGTCAGAGACATAGATTTTCACTTGCTACTTGCTTTAACATGTTTAACAGTGCATGAAATGTTGTCTAAAACAAAAAAGAATGATGCATTTTATAGCTGGATCAGGTTTTATTACATTCTGAATTGGACGTTGAAAATGAGCTTATCTCAGCCAGCAGAGAGGTCAAATCACAGTAATGCAAACTTAGTCAGAGACATAGATTTTCACTTGCAACTTGCTTTAACATGTTTAACAGTGCATGAAATGTTGTCTAAAACAAAAAAGAATGATGCATTTTATAGCTGGATCAGGTTTTATTACATTCTGAATTGGACGTTGAAAATGAGCTTATCTCAGCCAGCAGAGAGGTCAAATCACAGTAATGCAAACTCAGTCAGAGACATAGATTTTTACTTGCAACTTGCTTTAACATGTTTAACAGTGCATGAAATGTTGTCTAAAACAAAAAAAGAATGATGCATTTTATGGCTGGATCTGTTTTTATCACTTTCTGAATTGGACGTTGAAAATGAGCTTATCTCAGCCAGCAGAGAGGTCAAATCACAGTAATGCAAACTCAGTCAGAGACATAGATTTTCACTTGCAACTTGCTTTAACATGTTTAACAGTGCATGAAATGTTGTCTAAAACAAAAAAGAATGATGCATTTTACGGCTGGATCTGGTTTTATTACATTCTGAATTGGACGTTGAAAATGAGCTTATCTCAGCCAGCAGAGAGGTCAAATCACAGTAATGCAAACTCAGTCAGAGACATAGATTTTTACTTGCAACTTGCTTTAACATGTTTAACAGTGCATGAAATGTTGTCTAAAACAAAAAAGAATGATGCATTTTATGGCTGGATCTGGTTTTATTACATTCTGAATTGGACGTTGAAAATGAGCTTATCTCAGCCAGCAGAGAGGTCAAATCACAGTAATGCAAACTCAGTCAGAGACATAGATTTTCACTTGCAACTTGCTTTAACATGTTTAACAGTGCATGAAATGTTGTCTAAAACAAAAAAGAATGATGCATTTTATGGCTGGATCTGGTTTTATTACATTCTGAATTGGACGTTGAAAATGAGCTTATCTCAGCCAGCAGAGAGGTCAAATCACAGTAATGCAAACTCAGTCAGAGACATAGATTTTCACTTGCAACTTGCTATAACATGTTTAACAATGCATGAAATGTTGTCTAAAACAAAAAAGAATGATGCATTTTATAGCTGGATCTGGTTTTATTACATTCTGAATTGGACGTTGAAAATGAGCTTATCTCAGCCAGCAGAGAGGTCAAATCACAGTAATGCAAACTCAGTCAGAGACATAGATTTTCACTTGCAACTTGCTTTAACATGTTTAACAGTGCATGAAATGTTGTCTAAAACAAAAAAGAATGATGCATTTTATAGCTGGATCAGGTTTTATTACATTCTGAATTGGACGTTGAAAATGAGCTTATCTCAGCCAGCAGAGAGGTCAAATCACAGTAATGCAAACTCAGTCTCAGCCAGCAGAGAGGTCAAATCACAGTAATGCAAACTCAGTCAGAGACATAGATTTTCACTTGCAACTTGCTTTAACATGTTGAACAGTGCATGAAATGTTATCTAAAACAAAAAAGAATGATGCATTTTATGGCTGGATCTGGTTTTATTACATTCTGAATTGGACGTTGAAAATGAGCTTATCTCAGCCAGCAGAGAGGTCAAATCACAGTAATGCAAACTCAGTCAGAGACATAGATTTTCACTTGCAACTTGCTTTAACATGTTTAACAGTGCATGAAATGTTGTCTAAAACAAAAAAGAATGATGCATTTTATAGCTGGATCAGGTTTTATTACATTCTGAATTGGACGTTGAAAATGAGCTTATCTCAGCCAGCAGAGAGGTCAAATCACAGTAATGCAAACTCAGTCAGAGACATAGATTTTCACTTGCTACTTGCTTTAACATGTTTAACAGTGCATGAAATGTTGTCTAAAACAAAAAAGAATGATGCATTTTATAGCTGGATCAGGTTTTATTACATTCTGAATTGGACGTTGAAAATGAGCTTATCTCAGCCAGCAGAGAGGTCAAATCACAGTAATGCAAACTCAGTCAGAGACATAGATTTTCACTTGCAACTTGCTTTAACATGTTTAACAGTGCATGAATTGTTGTCTAAAACAAAAAAGAATGATGCATTTTATGGCTGGATCTGGTTTTATTACATTCTGAATTGGACGTTGAAAATGAGCTTATCTCAGCCAGCAGAGAGGTCAAATCACAGTAATGCAAACTCAGTCAGAGACATAGATTTTCACTTGCAACTTGCTTTAACATGTTTAACAGTGCATGAAATGTTGTCTAAAACAAAAAAGAATGATGCATTTTATAGCTGGATCTGGTTTTATTACATTCTGAATTGGACGTTGAAAATGAGCTTATCTCAGCCAGCAGAGAGGTCAAATCACAGTAATGCAAACTCAGTCAGAGACATAGATTTTCACTTGCAACTTGCTTTAACATGTTTAACAGTGCATGAAATGTTGTCTAAAACAAAAAAGAATGATGCATTTTATGGCTGGATCTGGGTTTATTACATTCTGAATTGGACGTTGAAAATGAGCTTATCTCAGCCAGCAGAGAGGTCAAATCACAGTAATGCAAACTCAGTCAGAGACATAGATTTTCACTTGCTACTTGCTTTAACATGTTTAACAGTGCATGAAATGTTGTCTAAAACAAAAAAGAATGATGCATTTTATAGCTGGATCAGGTTTTATTACATTCTGAATTGGACGTTGAAAATGAGCTTATCTCAGCCAGCAGAGAGGTCAAATCACAGTAATGCAAACTTAGTCAGAGACATAGATTTTCACTTGCAACTTGCTTTAACATGTTTAACAGTGCATGAAATGTTGTCTAAAACAAAAAAGAATGATGCATTTTATGGCTGGATCAGGTTTTATTACATTCTGAATTGGACGTTGAAAATGAGCTTATCTCAGCCAGCAGAGAGGTCAAATCACAGTAATGCAAACTCAGTCAGAGACATAGATTTTCACTTGCAACTTGCTTTAACATGTTTAACAGTGCATGAAATGTTGTCTAAAACAAAAAAGAATGATGCATTTTATAGCTGGATCAGGTTTTATTACATTCTGAATTGGACGTTGAAAATGAGCTTATCTCAGCCAGCAGAGAGGTCAAATCACAGTAATGCAAACTCAGTCAGAGACATAGATTTTCACTTGCAACTTGCTTTAACATGTTTAACAGTGCATGAAATGTTGTCTAAAACAAAAAAGAATGATGCATTTTATGGCTGGATCTGTTTTTATCACTTTCTGAATTGGACGTTGAAAATGAGCTTATCTCAGCCAGCAAAGAGGTCAAATCACAGTAATGCAAACTCAGTCAGAGACATAGATTTTCACTTGCAACTTGCTTTAACATGTTTAACAGTGCATGAAATGTTGTCTAAAACAAAAAAGAATGATGCATTTTATGGCTGGATCTGTTTTTATCACTTTCTGAATTGGACGTTGAAAATGAGCTTATCTCAGCCAGCAGAGAGGTCAAATCACAGTAATGCAAACTCAGTCAGAGACATAGATTTTCACTTGCAACTTGCTTTAACATGTTTAACAGTGTATGAAATGTTGTCTAAAACAAAAAAGAATGATGCATTTTATGGCTGGATCTGTTTTTATCACTTTCTGAATTGGACGTTGAAAATGAGCTTATCTCAGCCAGCAGAGAGGTCAAATCACAGTAATGCAAACTCAGTCAGAGACATAGATTTTCACTTGCAACTTGCTTTAACATGTTTAACAGTGCATGAAATGTTGTCTAAAACAAAAAAGAATGATGCATTTTATGGCTGGATCTGGTTTTATTACATTCTGAATTGGACGTTGAAAATGAGCTTATCTCAGCCAGCAGAGAGGTCAAATCACAGTAATGCAAACTCAGTCAGAGACATAGATTTTCACTTGCAACTTGCTTTAACATGTTTAACAGTGCATGAAATGTTGTCTAAAACAAAAAAGAATGATGCATTTTATGGCTGGATCTGGTTTTATTACATTCTGAATTGGACGTTGAAAATGAGCTTATCTCAGCCAGCAGAGAGGTCAAATCACAGTAATGCAAACTCAGTCAGAGACATAGATTTTCACTTGCTACTTGCTTTAACATGTTTAACAGTGCATGAAATGTTGTCTAAAACAAAAAAGAATGATGCATTTTATAGCTGGATCAGGTTTATTACATTCTGAATTGGACGTTGAAAATGAGCTTATCTCAGCCAGCAGAGAGGTCAAATCACAGTAATGCAAACTCAGTCAGAGACATAGATTTTCACTTGCAACTTGCTTTAACATGTTTAACAGTGCATGAAATGTTGTCTAAAACAAAAAAGAATGATGCATTTTATGGCTGGATCTGGTTTTATTACATTCTGAATTGGACGTTGAAAATGAGCTTATCTCAGCCAGCAGAGAGGTCAAATCACAGTAATGCAAACTCAGTCAGAGACATAGATTTTCACTTGCAACTTGCTTTAACATGTTGAACAGTGCATGAAATGTTATCTAAAACAAAAAAGAATGATGCATTTTATGGCTGGATCTGGTTTTATTACATTCTGAATTGGACGTTGAAAATGAGCTTATCTCAGCCAGCAGAGAGGTCAAATCACAGTAATGCAAACTCAGTCAGAGACATAGATTTTCACTTGCAACTTGCTTTAACATGTTTAACAGTGCATGAAATGTTGTCTAAAACAAAAAAGAATGATGCATTTTATAGCTGGATCAGGTTTTATTACATTCTGAATTGGACGTTGAAAATGAGCTTATCTCAGCCAGCAGAGAGGTCAAATCACAGTAATGCAAACTCAGTCAGAGACATAGATTTTCACTTGCAACTTGCTTTAACATGTTTAACAGTGCATGAAATGTTGTCTAAAACAAAAAAGAATGATGCATTTTATGGCTGGATCTGTTTTTATCACTTTCTGAATTGGACGTTGAAAATGAGCTTATCTCAGCCAGCAGAGAGGTCAAATCACAGTAATGCAAACTCAGTCAGAGACATAGATTTTCACTTGCAACTTGCTTTAACATGTTTAACAGTGCATGAAATGTTGTCTAAAACAAAAAAGAATGATGCATTTTACGGCTGGATCTGGTTTTATTACATTCTGAATTGGACGTTGAAAATGAGCTTATCTCAGCCAGCAGAGAGGTCAAATCACAGTAATGCAAACTCAGTCAGAGACATAGATTTTTACTTGCAACTTGCTTTAACATGTTTAACAGTGCATGAAATGTTGTCTAAAACAAAAAAGAATGATGCATTTTATGGCTGGATCTGGTTTTATTACATTCTGAATTGGACGTTGAAAATGAGCTTATCTCAGCCAGCAGAGAGGTCAAATCACAGTAATGCAAACTCAGTCAGAGACATAGATTTTCACTTGCAACTTGCTTTAACATGTTTAACAGTGCATGAAATGTTGTCTAAAACAAAAAAGAATGATGCATTTTATGGCTGGATCTGGTTTTATTACATTCTGAATTGGACGTTGAAAATGAGCTTATCTCAGCCAGCAGAGAGGTCAAATCACAGTAATGCAAACTCAGTCAGAGACATAGATTTTCACTTGCTACTTGCTTTAACATGTTTAACAGTGCATGAAATGTTGTCTAAAACAAAAAAGAATGATGCATTTTATAGCTGGATCAGGTTTTATTACATTCTGAATTGGACGTTGAAAATGAGCTTATCTCAGCCAGCAGAGAGGTCAAATCACAGTAATGCAAACTCAGTCAGAGACATAGATTTTCACTTGCAACTTGCTTTAACATGTTTAACAGTGCATGAATTGTTGTCTAAAACAAAAAAGAATGATGCATTTTATGGCTGGATCTGGTTTTATTACATTCTGAATTGGACGTTGAAAATGAGCTTATCTCAGCCAGCAGAGAGGTCAAATCACAGTAATGCAAACTCAGTCAGAGACATAGATTTTCACTTGCAACTTGCTTTAACATGTTTAACAGTGCATGAAATGTTGTCTAAAACAAAAAAGAATGATGCATTTTATAGCTGGATCTGGTTTTATTACATTCTGAATTGGACGTTGAAAATGAGCTTATCTCAGCCAGCAGAGAGGTCAAATCACAGTAATGCAAACTCAGTCAGAGACATAGATTTTCACTTGCAACTTGCTTTAACATGTTTAACAGTGCATGAAATGTTGTCTAAAACAAAAAAGAATGATGCATTTTATGGCTGGATCTGGGTTTATTACATTCTGAATTGGACGTTGAAAATGAGCTTATCTCAGCCAGCAGAGAGGTCAAATCACAGTAATGCAAACTCAGTCAGAGACATAGATTTTCACTTGCTACTTGCTTTAACATGTTTAACAGTGCATGAAATGTTGTCTAAAACAAAAAAGAATGATGCATTTTATAGCTGGATCAGGTTTTATTACATTCTGAATTGGACGTTGAAAATGAGCTTATCTCAGCCAGCAGAGAGGTCAAATCACAGTAATGCAAACTTAGTCAGAGACATAGATTTTCACTTGCAACTTGCTTTAACATGTTTAACAGTGCATGAAATGTTGTCTAAAACAAAAAAGAATGATGCATTTTATGGCTGGATCAGGTTTTATTACATTCTGAATTGGACGTTGAAAATGAGCTTATCTCAGCCAGCAGAGAGGTCAAATCACAGTAATGCAAACTCAGTCAGAGACATAGATTTTCACTTGCAACTTGCTTTAACATGTTTAACAGTGCATGAAATGTTGTCTAAAACAAAAAAGAATGATGCATTTTATAGCTGGATCAGGTTTTATTACATTCTGAATTGGACGTTGAAAATGAGCTTATCTCAGCCAGCAGAGAGGTCAAATCACAGTAATGCAAACTCAGTCAGAGACATAGATTTTCACTTGCAACTTGCTTTAACATGTTTAACAGTGCATGAAATGTTGTCTAAAACAAAAAAGAATGATGCATTTTATGGCTGGATCTGTTTTTATCACTTTCTGAATTGGACGTTGAAAATGAGCTTATCTCAGCCAGCAAAGAGGTCAAATCACAGTAATGCAAACTCAGTCAGAGACATAGATTTTCACTTGCAACTTGCTTTAACATGTTTAACAGTGCATGAAATGTTGTCTAAAACAAAAAAGAATGATGCATTTTATGGCTGGATCTGTTTTTATCACTTTCTGAATTGGACGTTGAAAATGAGCTTATCTCAGCCAGCAGAGAGGTCAAATCACAGTAATGCAAACTCAGTCAGAGACATAGATTTTCACTTGCAACTTGCTTTAACATGTTTAACAGTGTATGAAATGTTGTCTAAAACAAAAAAGAATGATGCATTTTATGGCTGGATCTGTTTTTATCACTTTCTGAATTGGACGTTGAAAATGAGCTTATCTCAGCCAGCAGAGAGGTCAAATCACAGTAATGCAAACTCAGTCAGAGACATAGATTTTCACTTGCAACTTGCTTTAACATGTTTAACAGTGCATGAAATGTTGTCTAAAACAAAAAAGAATGATGCATTTTATGGCTGGATCTGGTTTTATTACATTCTGAATTGGACGTTGAAAATGAGCTTATCTCAGCCAGCAGAGAGGTCAAATCACAGTAATGCAAACTCAGTCAGAGACATAGATTTTCACTTGCAACTTGCTTTAACATGTTTAACAGTGCATGAAATGTTGTCTAAAACAAAAAAGAATGATGCATTTTATGGCTGGATCTGGTTTTATTACATTCTGAATTGGACGTTGAAAATGAGCTTATCTCAGCCAGCAGAGAGGTCAAATCACAGTAATGCAAACTCAGTCAGAGACATAGATTTTCACTTGCTACTTGCTTTAACATGTTTAACAGTGCATGAAATGTTGTCTAAAACAAAAAAGAATGATGCATTTTATAGCTGGATCAGGTTTATTACATTCTGAATTGGACGTTGAAAATGAGCTTATCTCAGCCAGCAGAGAGGTCAAATCACAGTAATGCAAACTCAGTCAGAGACATAGATTTTCACTTGCAACTTGCTTTAACATGTTTAACAGTGCATGAAATGTTGTCTAAAACAAAAAAGAATGATGCATTTTATGGCTGGATCTGGTTTTATTACATTCTGAATTGGACGTTGAAAATGAGCTTATCTCAGCCAGCAGAGAGGTCAAATCACAGTAATGCAAACTCAGTCAGAGACATAGATTTTCACTTGCAACTTGCTTTAACATGTTTAACAGTGCATGAAATGTTATCTAAAACAAAAAAGAATGATGCATTTTATGGCTGGATCTGGTTTTATTACATTCTGAATTGGACGTTGAAAATGAGCTTATCTCAGCCAGCAGAGAGGTCAAATCACAGTAATGCAAACTCAGTCAGAGACATAGATTTTCACTTGCAACTTGCTTTAACATGTTTAACAGTGCATGAAATGTTGTCTAAAACAAAAAAGAATGATGCATTTTATAGCTGGATCAGGTTTTATTACATTCTGAATTGGACGTTGAAAATGAGCTTATCTCAGCCAGCAGAGAGGTCAAATCACAGTAATGCAAACTCAGTCAGAGACATAGATTTTCACTTGCAACTTGCTTTAACATGTTTAACAGTGCATGAAATGTTGTCTAAAACAAAAAAGAATGATGCATTTTATGGCTGGATCTGTTTTTATCACTTTCTGAATTGGACGTTGAAAATGAGCTTATCTCAGCCAGCAGAGAGGTCAAATCACAGTAATGCAAACTCAGTCAGAGACATAGATTTTCACTTGCAACTTGCTTTAACATGTTTAACAGTGCATGAAATGTTGTCTAAAACAAAAAAGAATGATGCATTTTATGGCTGGATCTGGTTTTATTACATTCTGAATTGGACGTTGAAAATGAGCTTATCTCAGCCAGCAGAGAGGTCAAATCACAGTAATGCAAACTCAGTCAGAGACATAGATTTTCACTTGCAACTTGCTTTAACATGTTTAACAGTGCATGAAATGTTGTCTAAAACAAAAAAGAATGATGCATTTTATGGCTGGATCTGGTTTTATTACATTCTGAATTGGACGTTGAAAATGAGCTTATCTCAGCCAGCAGAGAGGTCAAATCACAGTAATGCAAACTCAGTCAGAGACATAGATTTTCACTTGCAACTTGCTTTAACATGTTTAACAGTGCATGAAATGTTGTCTAAAACAAAAAAGAATGATGCATTTTATGGCTGGATCTGGTTTCATTACATTCTGAATTGGACGTTGAAAATGAGCTTATCTCAGCCAGCAGAGAGGTCAAATCACAGTAATGCAAACTCAGTCAGAGACATAGATTTTCACTTGCTACTTGCTTTAACATGTTTAACAGTGCATGAAATGTTGTCTAAAACAAAAAAGAATGATGCATTTTATAGCTGGATCAGGTTTTATGACATTCTGAATTGGACGTTGAAAATGAGCTTATCTCAGCCAGCAGAGAGGTCAAATCACAGTAATGCAAACTCAGTCTCAGCCAGCAGAGAGGTCAAATCACAGTAATGCAAACTCAGTCAGAGACATAGATTTTCACTTGCAACTTGCTTTAACATGTTTAACAGTGCATGAAATGTTATCTAAAACAAAAAAGAATGATGCATTTTATGGCTGGATCTGGTTTTATTACATTCTGAATTGGACGTTGAAAATGAGCTTATCTCAGCCAGCAGAGAGGTCAAATCACAGTAATGCAAACTCAGTCAGAGACATAGATTTTCACTTGCAACTTGCTTTAACATGTTTAACAGTGCATGAAATGTTGTCTAAAACAAAAAAGAATGATGCATTTTATAGCTGGATCAGGTTTTATTACATTCTGAATTGGACGTTGAAAATGAGCTTATCTCAGCCAGCAGAGAGGTCAAATCACAGTAATGCAAACTCAGTCAGAGACATAGATTTTCACTTGCAACTTGCTTTAACATGTTTAACAGTGCATGAAATGTTGTCTAAAACAAAAAAGAATGATGCATTTTATGGCTGGATCTGGTTTTATTAAATTCTGAATTGGACGTTGAAAATGAGCTTATCTCAGCCAGCAGAGAGGTCAAATCACAGTAATGCAAACTCAGTCAGAGACATAGATTTTCGCTTGCAACTTGCTTTAACATGTTTAACGGTGCATGAAATGTTGTCTAAAACAAAAAAGAATGATGCATTTTATGGCTGGATCTGGTTTTATTACATTCTGAATTGGACGTTGAAAATGAGCTTATCTCAGCCAGCAGAGAGGTCAAATCACAGTAATGCAAACTCAGTCAGAGACATAGATTTTCACTTGCAACTTGCTTTAACATGTTTAACGGTGCATGAAATGTTGTCTAAAACAAAAAAGAATGATGCATTTTATAGCTGGATCAGGTTTTATTACATTCTGAATTGGACGTTGAAAATGAGCTTATCTCAGCCAGCAGAGAGGTCAAATCACAGTAATGCAAACTCAGTCAGAGACATAGATTTTCACTTGCAACTTGCTTTAACATGTTTAACAGTGCATGAAATGTTGTCTAAAACAAAAAAAGAATGATGCATTTTACGGCTGGATCTGGTTTTATTACATTCTGAATTGGACGTTGAAAATGAGCTTATCTCAGCCAGCAGAGAGGTCAAATCACAGTAATGCAAACTCAGTCAGAGACATAGATTTTCACTTGCAACTTGCTTTAACATGTTTAACAGTGCATGAAATGTTGTCTAAAACAAAAAAGAATGATGCATTTTATAGCTGGATCAGGTTTTATTACATTCTGAATTGGACGTTGAAAATGAGCTTATCTCAGCCAGCAGAGAGGTCAAATCACAGTAATGCAAACTCAGTCAGAGACATAGATTTTCACTTGCAACTTGCTTTAACATGTTTAACAGTGCATGAAATGTTGTCTAAAACAAAAAAGAATGATGCATTTTATGGCTGGATCTATTTTTATCACTTTCTGAATTGGACGTTGAAAATGAGCTTATCTTAGCCAGCAAAGAGGTCAAATCACAGTAATGCAAACTCAGTCAGAGACATAGATTTTCACTTGCAACTTGCTTTAACATGTTTAACAGTGCATGAAATGTTGTCTAAAACAAAAAAAGAATGATGCATTTTACGGCTGGATCTGGTTTTATTACATTCTGAATTGGACGTTGAAAATGAGCTTATCTCAGCCAGCAGAGAGGTCAAATCACAGTAATGCAAACTCAGTCAGAGACATAGATTTTCACTTGCAACTTGCTTTAACATGTTTAACAGTGTATGAAATGTTGTCTAAAACAAAAAAGAATGATGCATTTTATGGCTGGATCTGTTTTTATCACTTTCTGAATTGGACGTTGAAAATGAGCTTATCTCAGCCAGCAGAGAGGTCAAATCACAGTAATGCAAACTCAGTCAGAGACATAGATTTTCACTTGCAACTTGCTTTAACATGTTTAACAGTGCATGAAATGTTGTCTAAAACAAAAAAGAATGATGCATTTTATGGCTGGATCTGGTTTTATTACATTCTGAATTGGACGTTGAAAATGAGCTTATCTCAGCCAGCAGAGAGGTCAAATCACAGTAATGCAAACTCAGTCAGAGACATAGATTTTCACTTGCAACTTGCTTTAACATGTTTAACAGTGCATGAAATGTTGTCTAAAACAAAAAAGAATGATGCATTTTATGGCTGGATCTGGTTTTATTACATTCTGAATTGGACGTTGAAAATGAGCTTATCTCAGCCAGCAGAGAGTTCAAATCACAGTAATGCAAACTCAGTCAGAGACATAGATTTTCACTTGCAACTTGCTTTAACATGTTTAACAGTGCATGAAATGTTGTCTAAAACAAAAAAGAATGATGCATTTTATGGCTGGATCTGGTTTCATTACATTCTGAATTGGACGTTGAAAATGAGCTTATCTCAGCCAGCAGAGAGGTCAAATCACAGTAATGCAAACTCAGTCAGAGACATAGATTTTCACTTGCTACTTGCTTTAACATGTTTAACAGTGCATGAAATGTTGTCTAAAACAAAAAAGAATGATGCATTTTATAGCTGGATCAGGTTTTATGACATTCTGAATTGGACGTTGAAAATGAGCTTATCTCAGCCAGCAGAGAGGTCAAATCACAGTAATGCAAACTCAGTCTCAGCCAGCAGAGAGGTCAAATCACAGTAATGCAAACTCAGTCAGAGACATAGATTTTCACTTGCAACTTGCTTTAACATGTTTAACAGTGCATGAAATGTTATCTAAAACAAAAAAGAATGATGCATTTTATGGCTGGATCTGGTTTTATTACATTCTGAATTGGACGTTGAAAATGAGCTTATCTCAGCCAGCAGAGAGGTCAAATCACAGTAATGCAAACTCAGTCAGAGACATAGATTTTCACTTGCAACTTGCTTTAACATGTTTAACAGTGCATGAAATGTTGTCTAAAACAAAAAAGAATGATGCATTTTATAGCTGGATCAGGTTTTATTACATTCTGAATTGGACGTTGAAAATGAGCTTATCTCAGCCAGCAGAGAGGTCAAATCACAGTAATGCAAACTCAGTCAGAGACATAGATTTTCACTTGCAACTTGCTTTAACATGTTTAACAGTGCATGAAATGTTGTCTAAAACAAAAAAGAATGATGCATTTTATGGCTGGATCTGGTTTTATTAAATTCTGAATTGGACGTTGAAAATGAGCTTATCTCAGCCAGCAGAGAGGTCAAATCACAGTAATGCAAACTCAGTCAGAGACATAGATTTTCACTTGCAACTTGCTTTAACATGTTTAACGGTGCATGAAATGTTGTCTAAAACAAAAAAGAATGATGCATTTTATGGCTGGATCTGGTTTTATTACATTCTGAATTGGACGTTGAAAATGAGCTTATCTCAGCCAGCAGAGAGGTCAAATCACAGTAATGCAAACTCAGTCAGAGACATAGATTTTCACTTGCAACTTGCTTTAACATGTTTAACAGTGCATGAAATGTTGTCTAAAACAAAAAAGAATGATGCATTTTATAGCTGGATCAGGTTTTATTACATTCTGAATTGGACGTTGAAAATGAGCTTATCTCAGCCAGCAGAGAGGTCAAATCACAGTAATGCAAACTCAGTCAGAGACATAGATTTTCACTTGCAACTTGCTTTAACATGTTTAACAGTGCATGAAATGTTGTCTAAAACAAAAAAGAATGATGCATTTTACGGCTGGATCTGGTTTTATTACATTCTGAATTGGACGTTGAAAATGAGCTTATCTCAGCCAGCAGAGAGGTCAAATCACAGTAATGCAAACTCAGTCAGAGACATAGATTTTCACTTGCAACTTGCTTTAACATGTTTCACAGTGTATGAAATGTTGTCTAAAACAAAAAAGAATGATGCATTTTATGGCTGGATCTGTTTTTATCACTTTCTGAATTGGACGTTGAAAATGAGCTTATCTCAGCCAGCAGAGAGGTCAAATCACAGTAATGCAAACTCAGTCAGAGACATAGATTTTCACTTGCAACTTGCTTTAACATGTTTAACAGTGCATGAAATGTTGTCTAAAACAAAAAAGAATGATGCATTTTATGGCTGGATCTGGTTTTATTACATTCTGAATTGGACGTTGAAAATGAGCTTATCTCAGCCAGCAGAGAGGTCAAATCACAGTAATGCAAACTCAGTCAGAGACATAGATTTTCACTTGCAACTTGCTTTAACATGTTTAACAGTGCATGAAATGTTGTCTAAAACAAAAAAGAATGATGCATTTTATAGCTGGATCAGGTTTTATTACATTCTGAATTAGACGTTGAAAATGAGCTTATCTCAGCCAGCAGAGAGGTCAAATCACAGTAATGCAAACTCAGTCAGAGACATAGATTTTCACTTGCAACTTGCTTTAACATGTTTAACAGTGCATGAAATGTTGTCTAAAACAAAAAAGAATGATGCATTTTATGGCTGGATCTGTTTTTATCACTTTCTGAATTGGACGTTGAAAATGAGCTTATCTCAGCCAGCAGAGAGGTCAAATCACAGTAATGCAAACTCAGTCAGAGACATAGATTTTCACTTGCAACTTGCTTTAACATGTTTAACATTGCATGAAATGTTGTCTAAAACAAAAAAGAATGATGCATTTTATAGCTGGATCAGGTTTTATTACATTCTGATTTGGACGTTGAAAATGAGCTTATCTCAGCCAGCAGAGAGGTCAAATCACAGTAATGCAAACTCGGTCAGAGACTAGATTTTCACTTGCAACTTGCTTTAACATGTTTAACAGTGCATGAAATGTTGTCTAAAACAAAAAAGAATGATGCATTTTATAGCTGGATCAGGTTTTATTACATTCTGAATTGGACGTTGAAAATGAGCTTATCTCAGCCAGCAGAGAGGTCAAATCACAGTAATGCAAACTCAGTCAGAGACATAGATTTTCACTTGCAACTTGCTTTAACATGTTTAACAGTGCATGAAATGTTGTCTAAAACAAAAAAGAATGATGCATTTTATGGCTGGATCTGTTTTTATCACTTTCTGAATTGGACGTTGAAAATGAGCTTACCTCAGCCAGCAGAGAGGTCAAATCACAGTAATGCAAACTCAGTCAGAGACATAGATTTTCACTTGCAACTTGCTTTAACATGTTTAACAGTGCATGAAATGTTGTCTAAAACAAAAAAGAATGATGCATTTTATGGCTGGATCTGGTTTTATTACATTCTGAATTGGACGTTGAAAATGAGCTTATCTCAGCCAGCAGAGAGGTCAAATCACAGTAATGCAAACTCAGTCAGAGACATAGATTTTCAATTGCAACTTGCTATAACATGTTTAACAATGCATGAAATGTTGTCTAAAACAAAAAAGAATGATGCATTTTATAGCTGGATCTGGTTTTATTACATTCTGAATTGGACGTTGAAAATGAGCTTATCTCAGACAGCAGAGAGGTCAAATCACAGTAATGCAAACTCAGTCAGAGACATAGATTTTCACTTGCAACTTGCTTTAACATGTTTAACAGTGCATGAAATGTTGTCTAAAACAAAAAAGAATGATGCATTTTATAGCTGGATCAGGTTTTATTACATTCTGAATTGGACGTTGAAAATGAGCTTATCTCAGCCAGCAGAGAGGTCAAATCACAGTAATGCAAACTCAGTCAGAGACATAGATTTTCACTTGCAACTTGCTTTAACATGTTTAACAGTGCATGAAATGTTGTCTAAAACAAAAAAGAATGATGCATTTTATGGCTGGATCTGGTTTTATTACATTCTGAATTGGACGTTGAAAATGAGCTTATCTCAGCCAGCAGAGAGGTCAAATCACAGTAATGCAAACTCAGTCAGAGACATAGATTTTCACTTGCAACTTGCTTTAACATGTTTAACAGTGCATGAAATATTGTCTAAAACAAAAAAGAATGATGCATTTTATAGCTGGATCAGGTTTTATTACATTCTGAATTAGACGTTGAAAATGAGCTTATCTCAGCCAGCAGAGAGGTCAAATCACAGTAATGCAAACTCAGTCAGAGACATAGATTTTCACTTGCAACTTGCTTTAACATGTTTAACAGTGCATGAAATGTTGTCTAAAACAAAAAAGAATGATGCATTTTATGGCTGGATCTGTTTTTATCACTTTCTGAATTGGACGTTGAAAATGAGCTTATCTCAGCCAGCAGAGAGGTCAAATCACAGTAATGCAAACTCAGTCAGAGACATAGATTTTCACTTGCAACTTGCTTTAACATGTTTAACAGTGCATGAAATGTTGTCTAAAACAAAAAAGAATGATGCATTTTATGGCTGGATCTGGTTTTGTTAAATTCTGAATTGGACGTTGAAAATGAGCTTATCTCAGCCAGCAGAGAGGTCAAATCACAGTAATGCAAACTCAGTCAGAGACATAGATTTTCACTTGCAACTTGCTTTAACATGTTTAACAGTGCATGAAATGTTGTCTAAAACAAAAAAGAATGATGCATTTTACGGCTGGATCTGGTTTTATTACATTCTGAATTGGACGTTGAAAATGAGCTTATCTCAGCCAGCAGAGAGGTCAAATCACAGTAATGCAAACTCAGTCAGAGACATAGATTTTCACTTGCAACTTGCTTTAACATGTTTAACAGTGTATGAAATGTTGTCTAAAACAAAAAAGAATGATGCATTTTATGGCTGGATCTGTTTTTATCACTTTCTGAATTGGACGTTGAAAATGAGCTTATCTCAGCCAGCAGAGAGGTCAAATCACAGTAATGCAAACTCAGTCAGAGACATAGATTTTCACTTGCAACTTGCTTTAACATGTTTAACAGTGCATGAAATGTTGTCTAAAACAAAAAAGAATGATGCATTTTATGGCTGGATCTGGTTTTATTACATTCTGAATTGGACGTTGAAAATGAGCTTATCTCAGCCAGCAGAGAGGTCAAATCACAGTAATGCAAACTCAGTCAGAGACATAGATTTTCACTTGCAACTTGCTTTAACATGTTTAACAGTGCATGAAATGTTGTCTAAAACAAAAAAGAATGATGCATTTTATAGCTGGATCAGGTTTTATTACATTCTGAATTAGACGTTGAAAATGAGCTTATCTCAGCCAGCAGAGAGGTCAAATCACAGTAATGCAAACTCAGTCAGAGACATAGATTTTCACTTGCAACTTGCTTTAACATGTTTAACAGTGCATGAAATGTTGTCTAAAACAAAAAAGAATGATGCATTTTATGGCTGGATCTGTTTTTATCACTTTCTGAATTGGACGTTGAAAATGAGCTTATCTCAGCCAGCAGAGAGGTCAAATCACAGTAATGCAAACTCAGTCAGAGACATAGATTTTCACTTGCAACTTGCTTTAACATGTTTAACAGTGCATGAAATGTTGTCTAAAACAAAAAAGAATGATGCATTTTATGGCTGGATCTGTTTTTATCACGTTCTGAATTGGACGTTGAAAATGAGCTTATCTCAGCCAGCAGAGAGGTCAAATCACAGTAATGCAAACTCAGTCAGAGACATAGATTTTCAATTGCAACTTGCTATAACATGTTTAACAATGCATGAAATGTTGTCTAAAACAAAAAAGAATGATGCATTTTATAGCTGGATCTGGTTTTATTACATTCTGAATTGGACGTTGAAAATGAGCTTATCTCAGCCAGCAGAGAGGTCAAATCACAGTAATGCAAACTCAGTCAGAGACATAAATTTTCACTTGCAACTTGCTTTAACATGTTTAACAGTGCATGAAATGTTGTCTAAAACAAAAAAGAATGATGCATTTTATAGCTGGATCAGGTTTTATTACATTCTGAATTGGACGTTGAAAATGAGCTTATCTCAGCCAGCAGAGAGGTCAAATCACAGTAATGCAAACTCAGTCTCAGCCAGCAGAGAGGTCAAATCACAGTAATGCAAACTCAGTCAGAGACATAGATTTTCACTTGCAACTTGCTTTAACATGTTTAACAGTGCATGAAATGTTATCTAAAACAAAAAAGAATGATGCATTTTATGGCTGGATCTGGTTTTATTAAATTCTGAATTGGACGTTGAAAATGAGCTTATCTCAGCCAGCAGAGAGGTCAAATCACAGTAATGCAAACTCAGTCAGAGACAAAGATTTTCACTTGCAACTTGCTTTAACATGTTTAACAGTGCATGAAATGTTGTCTAAAACAAAAAAGAATGATGCATTTTATAGCTGGATCAGGTTTTATTACATTCTGAATTAGACGTTGAAAATGAGCTTATCTCAGCCAGCAGAGAGGTCAAATCACAGTAATGCAAACTCAGTCAGAGACATAGATTTTCACTTGCAACTTGCTTTAACATGTTTAACAGTGCATGAAATGTTGTCTAAAACAAAAAAGAATGATGCATTTTATGGCTGGATCTGGTTTTATCACTTTCTGAATTAAACGTTGAAAATGAGCTTATCTCAGCCGGCAGAGAGGTCAAATCACAGTAATGCAAACTCAGTCAGAGACATAGATTTTCACTTGCAACTTGCTTTAACATGTTTAACAGTGCATGAAATGTTGTCTAAAACAAAAAAGAATGATGCATTTTATGGCTGGATCTGGTTTTATTACATTCTGAATTGGACGTTGAAAATGAGCTTATCTCAGCCAGCAGAGAGGTCAAATCACAGTAATGCAAACTCAGTCAGAGACATAGATTTTCACTTGCAACTTGCTTTAACATGTTTAACAGTGCATGAAATGTTGTCTAAAACAAAAAAGAATGATGCATTTTATAGCTGGATCAGGTTTTATTACATTCTGAATTAGACGTTGAAAATGAGCTTATCTCAGCCAGCAGAGAGGTCAAATCACAGTAATGCAAACTCAGTCAGAGACATAGATTTTCACTTGCAACTTGCTTTAACATGTTTAACAGTGCATGAAATGTTGTCTAAAACAAAAAAGAATGATGCATTTTATGGCTGGATCTGTTTTTATCACTTTCTGAATTGGACGTTGAAAATGAGCTTATCTCAGCCAGCAGAGAGGTCAAATCACAGTAATGCAAACTCAGTCAGAGACATAGATTTTCACTTGCAACTTGCTTTAACATGTTTAACAGTGCATGAAATGTTGTCTAAAACAAAAAAGAATGATGCATTTTATAGCTGGATCAGGTTTTATTACATTCTGATTTGGACGTTGAAAATGAGCTTATCTCAGCCAGCAGAGAGGTCAAATCACAGTAATGCAAACTCAGTCAGAGACATAGATTTTCACTTGCAACTTGCTTTAACATGTTTAACAGTGCATGAAATGTTGTCTAAAACAAAAAAGAATGATGCATTTTATGGCTGGATCTGGTTTTATTAAATTCTGAATTGGACGTTGAAAATGAGCTTATCTCAGCCAGCAGAGAGGTCAAATCACAGTAATGCAAACTCAGTCAGAGACATAGATTTTCACTTGCAACTTGCTTTAACATGTTTAACAGTGCATGAAATGTTGTCTAAAACAAAAAAGAATGATGCATTTTATAGCTGGATCAGGTTTTATTACATTCTGAATTGGACGTTGAAAATGAGCTTATCTCAGCCAGCAGAGAGGTCAAATCACAGTAATGCAAACTCAGTCAGAGACATAGATTTTCACTTGCAACTTGCTATAACATGTTTAACAATGCATGAAATGTTGTCTAAAACAAAAAAGAATGATGCATTTTATAGCTGGATCTGGTTTTATTACATTCTGAATTGGACGTTGAAAATGAGCTTATCTCAGCCAGCAGAGAGGTCAAATCACAGTAATGCAAACTCAGTCAGAGACATAGATTTTCACTTGCAACTTGCTTTAACATGTTTAACAGTGCATGAAATGTTGTCTAAAACAAAAAAGAATGATGCATTTTATGGCTGGATCTGGTTTTATTACATTCTGAATTGGACGTTGAAAATGAGCTTATCTCAGCCAGCAGAGAGGTCAAATCACAGTAATGCAAACTCAGTCAGAGACATAGATTTTCACTTGCAACTTGCTTTAACATGTTTAACAGTGCATGAAATGTTGTCTAAAACAAAAAAGAATGATGCATTTTATAGCTGGATCAGGTTTTATTACATTCTGAATTGGACGTTGAAAATGAGCTTATCTCAGCCAGCAGAGAGGTCAAATCACAGTAATGCAAACTTAGTCAGAGACATAGATTTTCACTTGCAACTTGCTTTAACATGTTTAACAGTGCATGAAATGTTGTCTAAATTAAAAAAGAATGATGCATTTTATGGCTGGATCTGTTTTTATCACTTTCTGAAATGGACGTTGAAAATGAGCTTATCTCAGCCAGCAGAGAGGTCAAATCACAGTAATGCAAACTCAGTCAGAGACATAGATTTTCACTTGCAACTTGCTTTAACATGTTTAACAGTGCATGAAATGTTGTCTAAAACAAAAAAGAATGATGCATTTTATAGCTGGATCAGGTTTTATTACATTCTGAATTGGACGTTGAAAATGAGCTTATCTCAGCCAGCAGAGAGGTCAAATCACAGTAATGCAAACTCAGTCAGAGACATAGATTTTCACTTGCAACTTGCTTTAACATGTTTAACAGTGCATGAAATGTTGTCTAAAACAAAAAAGAATGATGCATTTTACGGCTGGATCTGGTTTTATTACATTCTGAATTGGACGTTGAAAATGAGCTTATCTCAGCCAGCAGAGAGGTCAAATCACAGTAATGCAAACTCAGTCAGAGACATAGATTTTCACTTGCAACTTGCTTTAACATGTTTAACAGTGTATGAAATGTTGTCTAAAACAAAAAAGAATGATGCATTTTATGGCTGGATCTGTTTTTATCACTTTCTGAATTGGACGTTGAAAATGAGCTTATCTCAGCCAGCAGAGAGGTCAAATCACAGTAATGCAAACTCAGTCAGAGACATAGATTTTCACTTGCAACTTGCTTTAACATGTTTAACAGTGCATGAAATGTTATCTAAAACAAAAAAGAATGATGCATTTTATGGCTGGATCTGGTTTTATTACATTCTGAATTGGACGTTGAAAATGAGCTTATCTCAGCCAGCAGAGAGGTCAAATCACAGTAATGCAAACTCAGTCAGAGACATAGATTTTCACTTGCAACTTGCTTTAACATGTTTAACAGTGCATGAAATGTCTAAAACAAAAAAGAATGATGCATTTTATAGCTGGATCAGGTTTTATTACATTCTGAATTAGACGTTGAAAATGAGCTTATCTCAGCCAGCAGAGAGGTCAAATCACAGTAATGCAAACTCAGTCAGAGACATAGATTTTCACTTGCAACTTGCTTTAACATGTTTAACAGTGAATGAAATGTTGTCTAAAACAAAAAAGAATGATGCATTTTATGGCTGGATCTGTTTTTATCACTTTCTGAATTGGACGTTGAAAATGAGCTTATCTCAGCCAGCAGAGAGGTCAAATCACAGTAATGCAAACTCAGTCAGAGACATAGATTTTCACTTGCAACTTGCTTTAACATGTTTAACAGTGCATGGAATGTTGTCTAAAACAAAAAAGAATGATGCATTTTATGGCTGGATCTGTTTTTATCACTTTCTGAATTGGACGTTGAAAATGAGCTTATCTCAGCCAGCAGAGAGGTCAAATCACAGTAATGCAAACTCAGTCAGAGACATAGATTTTCACTTGCAACTTGCTTTAACATGTTTAACAGTGCATGAAATGTTGTCTAAAACAAAAAAGAATGATGCATTTTATGGCTGGATCTGGTTTTATTACATTCTGAATTGGACGTTGAAAATGAGCTTATCTCAGCCAGCAGAGAGGTCAAATCACAGTAATGCAAACTCAGTCAGAGACATAGATTTTCAATTGCAATTTGCTATAACATGTTTAACAATGCATAAAATGTTGTCTAAAACAAAAAAGAATGATGCATTTTATGGCTGGATCTGGTTTTATTACATTCTGAATTGGACGTTGAAAATGAGCTTATCTCAGCCAGCAGAGAGGTCAAATCACAGTAATGCAAACTCAGTCAGAGACATAGATTTTCACTTGCAACTTGCTTTAACATGTTTAACAGTGCATGAAATATTGTCTAAAACAAAAAAGAATGATGCATTTTATGGCTGGATCTGTTTTTATCACTTTCTGAATTGGACGTTGAAAATGAGCTTATCTCAGCCAGCAGAGAGGTCAAATCACAGTAATGCAAACTCAGTCAGAGACATAGATTTTCACTTGCAACTTGCTTTAACATGTTTAACAGTGCATGAAATGTTGTCTAAAACAAAAAAGAATGATGCATTTTATAGCTGGATCAGGTTTTATTACATTCTGATTTGGACGTTGAAAATGAGCTTATCTCAGCCAGCAGAGAGGTCAAATCACAGTAATGCAAACTCAGTCAGAGACATAGATTTTCACTTGCAACTTGCTTTAACATGTTTAACAGTGCATGAAATGTTGTCTAAAACAAAAAAGAATGATGCATTTTATGGCTGGATCTGGTTTTATTAAATTCTGAATTGGACGTTGAAAATGAGCTTATCTCAGCCAGCAGAGAGGTCAAATCACAGTAATGCAAACTCAGTCAGAGACATAGATTTTCACTTGCAACTTGCTTTTACATGTTTAACAGTGCATGAAATGTTGTCTAAAACAAAAAAGAATGATGCATTTTATAGCTGGATCAGGTTTTATTACATTCTGAATTGGACGTTGAAAATGAGCTTATCTCAGCCAGCAGAGAGGTCAAATCACAGTAATGCAAACTCAGTCAGAGACATAGATTTTCACTTGCAACTTGCTATAACATGTTTAACAATGCATGAAATGTTGTCTAAAACAAAAAAGAATGATGCATTTTATAGCTGGATCTGGTTTTATTACATTCTGAATTGGACGTTGAAAATGAGCTTATCTCAGCCAGCAGAGAGGTCAAATCACAGTAGTGCAAACTCAGTCAGAGACATAGATTTTCACTTGCAACTTGCTTTAACATGTTTAACAGTGCATGAAATGTTGTCTAAAACAAAAAAGAATGATGCATTTTATGGCTGGATCTGGTTTTATTACATTCTGAATTGGACGTTGAAAATGAGCTTATCTCAGCCAGCAGAGAGGTCAAATCACAGTAATGCAAACTCAGTCAGAGACATAGATTTTCACTTGCAACTTGCTTTAACATGTTTAACAGTGCATGAAATGTTGTCTAAAACAAAAAAGAATGATGCATTTTATAGCTGGATCAGGTTTTATTACATTCTGAATTGGACGTTGAAAATGAGCTTATCTCAGCCAGCAGAGAGGTCAAATCACAGTAATGCAAACTTAGTCAGAGACATAGATTTTCACTTGCAACTTGCTTTAACATGTTTAACAGTGCATGAAATGTTGTCTAAATTAAAAAAGAATGATGCATTTTATGGCTGGATCTGTTTTTATCACTTTCTGAAATGGACGTTGAAAATGAGCTTATCTCAGCCAGCAGAGAGGTCAAATCACAGTAATGCAAACTCAGTCAGAGACATAGATTTTCACTTGCAACTTGCTTTAACATGTTTAACAGTGCATGAAATGTTGTCTAAAACAAAAAAGAATGATGCATTTTATAGCTGGATCAGGTTTTATTACATTCTGAATTGGACGTTGAAAATGAGCTTATCTCAGCCAGCAGAGAGGTCAAATCACAGTAATGCAAACTCAGTCAGAGACATAGATTTTCACTTGCAACTTGCTTTAACATGTTTAACAGTGCATGAAATGTTGTCTAAAACAAAAAAGAATGATGCATTTTACGGCTGGATCTGGTTTTATTACATTCTGAATTGGACGTTGAAAATGAGCTTATCTCAGCCAGCAGAGAGGTCAAATCACAGTAATGCAAACTCAGTCAGAGACATAGATTTTCACTTGCAACTTGCTTTAACATGTTTAACAGTGTATGAAATGTTGTCTAAAACAAAAAAGAATGATGCATTTTATGGCTGGATCTGTTTTTATCACTTTCTGAATTGGACGTTGAAAATGAGCTTATCTCAGCCAGCAGAGAGGTCAAATCACAGTAATGCAAACTCAGTCAGAGACATAGATTTTCACTTGCAACTTGCTTTAACATGTTTAACAGTGCATGAAATGTTATCTAAAACAAAAAAGAATGATGCATTTTATGGCTGGATCTGGTTTTATTACATTCTGAATTGGACGTTGAAAATGAGCTTATCTCAGCCAGCAGAGAGGTCAAATCACAGTAATGCAAACTCAGTCAGAGACATAGATTTTCACTTGCAACTTGCTTTAACATGTTTAACAGTGCATGAAATGTCTAAAACAAAAAAGAATGATGCATTTTATAGCTGGATCAGGTTTTATTACATTCTGAATTAGACGTTGAAAATGAGCTTATCTCAGCCAGCAGAGAGGTCAAATCACAGTAATGCAAACTCAGTCAGAGACATAGATTTTCACTTGCAACTTGCTTTAACATGTTTAACAGTGAATGAAATGTTGTCTAAAACAAAAAAGAATGATGCATTTTATGGCTGGATCTGTTTTTATCACTTTCTGAATTGGACGTTGAAAATGAGCTTATCTCAGCTAGCAGAGAGGTCAAATCACAGTAATGCAAACTCAGTCAGAGACATAGATTTTCACTTGCAACTTGCTTTAACATGTTTAACAGTGCATGAAATGTTGTCTAAAACAAAAAAGAATGATGCATTTTATGGCTGGATCTGTTTTTATCACTTTCTGAATTGGACGTTGAAAATGAGCTTATCTCAGCCAGCAGAGAGGTCAAATCACAGTAATGCAAACTCAGTCAGAGACATAGATTTTCACTTGCAACTTGCTTTAACATGTTTAACAGTGCATGAAATGTTGTCTAAAACAAAAAAGAATGATGCATTTTATGGCTGGATCTGGTTTTATTACATTCTGAATTGGACGTTGAAAATGAGCTTATCTCAGCCAGCAGAGAGGTCAAATCACAGTAATGCAAACTCAGTCAGAGACATAGATTTTCAATTGCAATTTGCTATAACATGTTTAACAATGCATAAAATGTTGTCTAAAACAAAAAAGAATGATGCATTTTATGGCTGGATCTGGTTTTATTACATTCTGAATTGGACGTTGAAAATGAGCTTATCTCAGCCAGCAGAGAGGTCAAATCACAGTAATGCAAACTCAGTCAGAGACATAGATTTTCACTTGCAACTTGCTTTAACATGTTTAACAGTGCATGAAATATTGTCTAAAACAAAAAAGAATGATGCATTTTATAGCTGGATCAGGTTTTATTACATTCTGAATTAGACGTTGAAAATGAGCTTATCTCAGCCAGCAGAGAGGTCAAATCACAGTAATGCAAACTCAGTCAGAGACATAGATTTTCACTTGCAACTTGCTTTAACATGTTTAACAGTGCATGAAATGTTGTCTAAAACAAAAAAGAATGATGCATTTTATGGCTGGATCTGTTTTTATCACTTTCTGAATTGGACGTTGAAAATGAGCTTATCTCAGCCAGCAGAGAGGTCAAATCACAGTAATGCAAACTCAGTCAGAGACATAGATTTTCACTTGCAACTTGCTTTAACATGTTTAACAGTGCATGAAATGTTGTCTAAATTAAAAAAGAATGATGCATTTTATGGCTGGATCTGTTTTTATCACTTTCTGAAATGGACGTTGAAAATGAGCTTATCTCAGCCAGCAGAGAGGTCAAATCACAGTAATGCAAACTCAGTCAGAGACATAGATTTTCACTTGCAACTTGCTTTAACATGTTTAACAGTGCATGAAATGTTGTCTAAAACAAAAAAGAATGATGCATTTTATGGCTGGATCTGTTTTTATCACTTTCTGAATTGGACGTTGAAAATGAGCTTATCTCAGCCAGCAGAGAGGTCAAATCACAGTAATGCAAACTCAGTCAGAGACATAGATTTTCACTTGCAACTTGCTTTAACATGTTTAACAGTGCATGAAATGTTGTCTAAAACAAAAAAGAATGATGCATTTTATGGCTGGATCTGGTTTTATTAAATTCTGAATTGGACGTTGAAAATGAGCTTATCTCAGCCAGCAGAGAGGTCAAATCACAGTAATGCAAACTCAGTCAGAGACATAGATTTTCACTTGCAACTTGCTTTAACATGTTTAACAGTGCATGAAATGTTGTCTAAAACAAAAAAGAATGATGCATTTTATGGCTGGATCAGGTTTTATTACATTCTGAATTAGACGTTGAAAATGAGCTTATCTCAGCCAGCAGAGAGGTCAAATCACAGTAATGCAAACTCAGTCAGAGACATAGATTTTCACTTGCAACTTGCTTTAACATGTTTAACAGTGCATGAAATGTTGTCTAAAACAAAAAAGAATGATGCATTTTATGGCTGGATCTGTTTTTATCACTTTCTGAATTGGACGTTGAAAATGAGCTTATCTCAGCCAGCAGAGAGGTCAAATCACAGTAATGCAAACTCAGTCAGAGACATAGATTTTCACTTGCAACTTGCTTTAACATGTTTAACAGTGCATGAAATGTTGTCTAAATTAAAAAAGAATGATGCATTTTATGGCTGGATCTGTTTTTATCACTTTCTGAAATGGACGTTGAAAATGAGCTTATCTCAGCCAGCAGAGAGGTCAAATCACAGTAATGCAAACTCAGTCAGAGACATAGATTTTCACTTGCAACTTGCTTTAACATGTTTAACAGTGCATGAAATGTTGTCTAAAACAAAAAAGAATGATCCATTTTATGGCTGGATCTGTTTTTATCACTTTCTGAATTGGACGTTGAAAATGAGCTTATCTCAGCCAGCAGAGAGGTCAAATCACAGTAATGCAAACTCAGTCAGAGACATAGATTTTCACTTGCAACTTGCTTTAACATGTTTAACAGTGCATGAAATGTTGTCTAAAACAAAAAAGAATGATGCATTTTATGGCTGGATCTGGTTTTATTAAATTCTGAATTGGACGTTGAAAATGAGCTTATCTCAGCCAGCAGAGAGGTCAAATCACAGTAATGCAAACTCAGTCAGAGACATAGATTTTCACTTGCAACTTGCTTTAACATGTTTAACAGTGCATGAAATGTTGTCTAAAACAAAAAAGAATGATGCATTTTATAGCTGGATCAGGTTTTATTACATTCTGAATTGGACGTTGAAAATGAGCTTATCTCAGCCAGCAGAGAGGTCAAATCACAGTAATGCAAACTCAGTCAGAGACATAGATTTTCACTTGCAACTTGCTTTAACATGTTTAACAGTGTATGAAATGTTGTCTAAAACAAAAAAGAATGATGCATTTTATGGCTGGATCTGTTTTTATCACTTTCTGAATTGGACGTTGAAAATGAGCTTATCTCAGCCAGCAGAGAGGTCAAATCACAGTAATGCAAACTCAGTCAGAGACATAGATTTTCACTTGCAACTTGCTTTAACATGTTTAACAGTGCATGAAATGTTGTCTAAAACAAAAAAGAATGATGCATTTTATGGCTGGATCTGGTTTTATTACATTCTGAATTGGACGTTGAAAATGAGCTTATCTCAGCCAGCAGAGAGGTCAAATCACAGTAATGCAAACTCAGTCAGAGACATAGATTTTCACTTGCAACTTGCTTTAACATGTTTAACAGTGCATGAAATGTTGTCTAAAACAAAAAAGAATGATGCATTTTATAGCTGGATCAGGTTTTATTACATTCTGAATTAGACGTTGAAAATGAGCTTATCTCAGCCAGCAGAGAGGTCAAATCACAGTAATGCAAACTCAGTCAGAGACATAGATTTTCACTTGCAACTTGCTTTAACATGTTTAACAGTGCATGAAATGTTGTCTAAAACAAAAAAGAATGATGCATTTTATGGCTGGATCTGTTTTTATCACTTTCTGAATTGGACGTTGAAAATGAGCTTATCTCAGCCAGCAGAGAGGTCAAATCACAGTAATGCAAACTCAGTCAGAGACATAGATTTTCACTTGCAACTTGCTTTAACATGTTTAACAGTGCATGAAATGTTGTCTAAAACAAAAAAGAATGATGCATTTTATAGCTGGATCAGGTTTTATTACATTCTGATTTGGACGTTGAAAATGAGCTTATCTCAGCCAGCAGAGAGGTCAAATCACAGTAATGCAAACTCAGTCAGAGACATAGATTTTCACTTGCAACTTGCTTTAACATGTTTAACAGTGCATGAAATGTTGTCTAAAACAAAAAAGAATGATGCACTTTATGGCTGGATCTGGTTTTATTAAATTCTGAATTGGACGTTGAAAATGAGCTTATCTCAGCCAGCAGAGAGGTCAAATCACAGTAATGCAAACTCAGTCAGAGACATAGATTTTCACTTGCAACTTGCTTTAACATGTTTAACAGTGCATGAAATGTTGTCTAAAACAAAAAAGAATGATGCATTTTATAGCTGGATCAGGTTTTATTACATTCTGAATTGGACGTTGAAAATGAGCTTATCTCAGCCAGCAGAGAGGTCAAATCACAGTAATGCAAACTCAGTCAGAGACATAGATTTTCACTTGCAACTTGCTTTAACATGTTTAACAGTGTATGAAATGTTGTCTAAAACAAAAAAGAATGATGCATTTTATGGCTGGATCTGTTTTTATCACTTTCTGAATTGGACGTTGAAAATGAGCTTATCTCAGCCAGCAGAGAGGTCAAATCACAGTAATGCAAACTCAGTCAGAGACATAGATTTTCACTTGCAACTTGCTTTAACATGTTTAACAGTGCATGAAATGTTGTCTAAAACAAAAAAGAATGATGCATTTTATGGCTGGATCTGGTTTTATTACATTCTGAATTGGACGTTGAAAATGAGCTTATCTCAGCCAGCAGAGAGGTCAAATCACAGTAATGCAAACTCAGTCAGAGACATAGATTTTCACTTGCAACTTGCTTTAACATGTTTAACAGTGCATGAAATGTTGTCTAAAACAAAAAAGAATGATGCATTTTATAGCTGGATCAGGTTTTATTACATTCTGAATTAGACGTTGAAAATGAGCTTATCTCAGCCAGCAGAGAGGTCAAATCACAGTAATGCAAACTCAGTCAGAGACATAGATTTTCACTTGCAACTTGCTTTAACATGTTTAACAGTGCATGAAATGTTGTCTAAAACAAAAAAGAATGATGCATTTTATGGCTGGATCTGTTTTTATCACTTTCTGAATTGGACGTTGAAAATGAGCTTATCTCAGCCAGCAGAGAGGTCAAATCACAGTAATGCAAACTCAGTCAGAGACATAGATTTTCACTTGCAACTTGCTTTAACATGTTTAACAGTGCATGAAATGTTGTCTAAAACAAAAAAGAATGATGCATTTTATAGCTGGATCAGGTTTTATTACATTCTGATTTGGACGTTGAAAATGAGCTTATCTCAGCCAGCAGAGAGGTCAAATCACAGTAATGCAAACTCAGTCAGAGACATAGATTTTCACTTGCAACTTGCTTTAACATGTTTAACAGTGCATGAAATGTTGTCTAAAACAAAAAAGAATGATGCATTTTATAGCTGGATCAGGTTTTATTACATTCTGAATTGGACGTTGAAAATGAGCTTATCTCAGCCAGCAGAGAGGTCAAATCACAGTAATGCAAACTTAGTCAGAGACATAGATTTTCACTTGCAACTTGCTTTAACATGTTTAACAGTGCATGAAATGTTGTCTAAATTAAAAAAGAATGATGCATTTTATGGCTGGATCTGTTTTTATCACTTTCTGAAATGGACGTTGAAAATGAGCTTATCTCAGCCAGCAGAGAGGTCAAATCACAGTAATGCAAACTCAGTCAGAGACATAGATTTTCACTTGCAACTTGCTTTAACATGTTTAACAGTGCATGAAATGTTGTCTAAAACAAAAAAGAATGATGCATTTTATAGCTGGATCAGGTTTTATTACATTCTGAATTGGACGTTGAAAATGAGCTTATCTCAGCCAGCAGAGAGGTCAAATCACAGTAATGCAAACTCAGTCAGAGACATAGATTTTCACTTGCAACTTGCTTTAACATGTTTAACAGTGCATGAAATGTTGTCTAAAACAAAAAAGAATGATGCATTTTACGGCTGGATCTGGTTTTATTACATTCTGAATTGGACGTTGAAAATGAGCTTATCTCAGCCAGCAGAGAGGTCAAATCACAGTAATGCAAACTCAGTCAGAGACATAGATTTTCACTTGCAACTTGCTTTAACATGTTTAACAGTGTATGAAATGTTGTCTAAAACAAAAAAGAATGATGCATTTTATGGCTGGATCTGTTTTTATCACTTTCTGAATTGGACGTTGAAAATGAGCTTATCTCAGCCAGCAGAGAGGTCAAATCACAGTAATGCAAACTCAGTCAGAGACATAGATTTTCACTTGCAACTTGCTTTAACATGTTTAACAGTGCATGAAATGTTGTCTAAAACAAAAAAGAATGATGCATTTTATGGCTGGATCTGGTTTTATTACATTCTGATTTGGACGTTGAAAATGAGCTTATCTCAGCCAGCAGAGAGGTCAAATCACAGTAATGCAAACTCAGTCAGAGACATAGATTTTCACTTGCAACTTGCTTTAACATGTTTAACAGTGCATGAAATGTTGTCTAAAACAAAAAAGAATGATGCATTTTATAGCTGGATCAGGTTTTATTACATTCTGAATTAGACGTTGAAAATGAGCTTATCTCAGCCAGCAGAGAGGTCAAATCACAGTAATGCTAACTCAGTCAGAGACATAGATTTTCACTTGCAACTTGCTTTAACATGTTTAACAGTGAATGAAATGTTGTCTAAAACAAAAAAGAATGATGCATTTTATGGCTGGATCTGTTTTTATCACTTTCTGAATTGGACGTTGAAAATGAGCTTATCTCAGCCAGCAGAGAGGTCAAATCACAGTAATGCAAACTCAGTCAGAGACATAGATTTTCACTTGCAACTTGCTTTAACATGTTTAACAGTGCATGAAATGTTGTCTAAAACAAAAAAGAATGATGCATTTTATGGCTGGATCTGTTTTTATCACTTTCTGAATTGGACGTTGAAAATGAGCTTATCTCAGCCAGCAGAGAGGTCAAATCACAGTAATGCTAACTCAGTCAGAGACATAGATTTTCACTTGCAACTTGCTTTAACATGTTTAACAGTGAATGAAATGTTGTCTAAAACAAAAAAGAATGATGCATTTTATGGCTGGATCTGGTTTTATTACATTCTGAATTGGACGTTGAAAATGAGCTTATCTCAGCCAGCAGAGAGGTCAAATCACAGTAATGCAAACTCAGTCAGAGACATAGATTTTCAATTGCAATTTGCTATAACATGTTTAACAATGCATGAAATGTTGTCTAAAACAAAAAAGAATGATGCATTTTATAGCTGGATCAGGTTTTATTACATTCTGAATTGGACGTTGAAAATGAGCTTATCTCAGCCAGCAGAGAGGTCAAATCACAGTAATGCAAACTCAGTCTCAGCCAGCAGAGAGGTCAAATCACAGTAATGCAAACTCAGTCAGAGACATAGATTTTCACTTGCAACTTGCTTTAACATGTTTAACAGTGCATGAAATGTTATCTAAAACAAAAAAGAATGATGCATTTTATGGCTGGATCTGGTTTTATTACATTCTGAATTGGACGTTGAAAATGAGCTTATCTCAGCCAGCAGAGAGGTCAAATCACAGTAATGCAAACTCAGTCAGAGACATAGATTTTCACTTGCAACTTGCTTTAACATGTTTAACAGTGCATGAAATGTTGTCTAAAACAAAAAAGAATGATGCATTTTATAGCTGGATCAGGTTTTATTACATTCTGAATTGGACGTTGAAAATGAGCTTATCTCAGCCAGCAGAGAGGTCAAATCACAGTAATGCAAACTCAGTCTCAGCCAGCAGAGAGGTCAAATCACAGTAATGCAAACTCAGTCAGAGACATAGATTTTCACTTGCAACTTGCTTTAACATGTTTAACAGTGCATGAAATGTTATCTAAAACAAAAAAGAATGATGCATTTTATGGCTGGATCTGGTTTTATTACATTCTGAATTGGACGTTGAAAATGAGCTTATCTCAGCCAGCAGAGAGGTCAAATCACAGTAATGCAAACTCAGTCAGAGACATAGATTTTCACTTGCAACTTGCTTTAACATGTTTAACAGTGCATGAAATGTTGTCTAAAACAAAAAAGAATGATGCATTTTATAGCTGGATCAGGTTTTATTACATTCTGAATTGGACGTTGAAAATGAGCTTATCTCAGCCAGCAGAGAGGTCAAATCACAGTAATGCAAACTCAGTCAGAGACATAGATTTTCACTTGCAACTTGCTTTAACATGTTTAACAGTGCATGAAATGTTGTCTAAAACAAAAAAGAATGATGCATTTTATAGCTGGATCAGGTTTTATTACATTCTGAATTGGACGTTGAAAATGAGCTTATCTCAGCCAGCAGAGAGGTCAAATCACAGTAATGCAAACTCAGTCAGAGACATAGATTTTCACTTGCAACTTGCTATAACATGTTTAACAATGCATGAAATGTTGTCTAAAACAAAAAAGAATGATGCATTTCATAGCTGGATCTGGTTTTATTACATTCTGAATTGGACGTTGAAAATGAGCTTATCTCAGCCAGCAGAGAGGTCAAATCACAGTAATGCAAACTCAGTCAGAGACATAGATTTTCACTTGCAACTTGCTTTAACATGTTTAACAGTGCATGAAATGTTGTCTAAAACAAAAAATAATGATGCATTTTATGGCTGGATCTGGTTTTATTACATTCTGAATTGGACGTTGAAAATGAGCTTATCTCAGCCAGCAGAGAGGTCAAATCACAGTAATGCAAACTCAGTCAGAGACATAGATTTTCACTTGCAACTTGCTTTAACATGTTTAACAGTGCATGAAATGTTGTCTAAAACAAAAAAGAATGATGCATTTTATAGCTGGATCAGGTTTTATTACATTCTGAATTGGACGTTGAAAATGAGCTTATCTCAGCCAGCAGAGAGGTCAAATCACAGTAATGCAAACTTAGTCAGAGACATAGATTTTCACTTGCAACTTGCTTTAACATGTTTAACAGTGCATGAAATGTTGTCTAAATTAAAAAAGAATGATGCATTTTATGGCTGGATCTGTTTTTATCACTTTCTGAAATGGATGTTGAAAATGAGCTTATCTCAGCCAGCAGAGAGGTCAAATCACAGTAATGCAAACTCAGTCAGAGACATAGATTTTCACTTGCAACTTGCTTTAACATGTTTAACAGTGCATGAAATGTTGTCTAAAACAAAAAAGAATGATGCATTTTATAGCTGGATCAGGTTTTATTACATTCTGAATTGGACGTTGAAAATGAGCTTATCTCAGCCAGCAGAGAGGTCAAATCACAGTAATGCAAACTCAGTCAGAGACATAGATTTTCACTTGCAACTTGCTTTAACATGTTTAACAGTGCATGAAATGTTGTCTAAAACAAAAAAGAATGATGCATTTTACGGCTGGATCTGGTTTTATTACATTCTGAATTGGACGTTGAAAATGAGCTTATCTCAGCCAGCAGAGAGGTCAAATCACAGTAATGCAAACTCAGTCAGAGACATAGATTTTCACTTGCAACTTGCTTTAACATGTTTAACAGTATATGAAATGTTGTCTAAAACAAAAAAGAATGATGCATTTTATGGCTGGATCTGTTTTTATCACTTTCTGAATTGGACGTTGAAAATGAGCTTATCTCAGCCAGCAGAGAGGTCAAATCACAGTAATGCAAACTCAGTCAGATACATAGATTTTCACTTGCAACTTGCTTTAACATGTTTAACAGTGCATGAAATGTTGTCTAAAACAAAAAAGAATGATGCATTTTATGGCTGGATCTGGTTTTATTACATTCTGAATTGGACGTTGAAAATGAGCTTATCTCAGCCAGCAGAGAGGTCAAATCACAGTAATGCAAACTCAGTCAGAGACATAGATTTTCACTTGCAACTTGCTTTAACATGTTTAACAGTGCATGAAATGTTGTCTAAAACAAAAAAGAATGATGCATTTTATAGTTGGATCAGGTTTTATTACATTCTGAATTAGACGTTGAAAATGAGCTTATCTCAGCCAGCAGAGAGGTCAAATCACAGTAATGCAAACTCAGTCAGAGACATAGATTTTCACTTGCAACTTGCTTTAACATGTTTAACAGTGCATGAAATGTTGTCTAAAACAAAAAAGAATGATGCATTTTATGGCTGGATCTGTTTTTATCACTTTCTGAATTGGACGTTGAAAATGAGCTTATCTCAGCCAGCAGAGAGGTCAAATCACAGTAATGCAAACTCAGTCAGAGACATAGATTTTCACTTGCAACTTGCTTTAACATGTTTAACAGTGCATGAAATGTTGTCTAAAACAAAAAAGAATGATGCATTTTATAGCTGGATCAGGTTTTATTACATTCTGAATTGGACGTTGAAAATGAGCTTATCTCAGCCAGCAGAGAGGTCAAATCACAGTAATGCAAACTCAGTCAGAGACATAGATTTTCACTTGCAACTTGCTTTAACATGTTTAACAGTGCATGAAATGTTGTCTAAAACAAAAAAGAATGATGCATTTTATAGCTGGATCAGGTTTTATTACATTCTGAATTGGACGTTGAAAATGAGCTTATCTCAGCCAGCAGAGAGGTCAAATCACAGTAATGCAAACTCAGTCAGAGACATAGATTTTCACTTGCAACTTGCTTTAACATGTTTAACAGTGCATGAAATGTTGTCTAAAACAAAAAAGAATGATGCATTTTATAGCTGGATCAGGTTTTATTACATTCTGAATTGGACGTTGAAAATGAGCTTATCTCAGCCAGCAGAGAGGTCAAATCACAGTAATGCAAACTCAGTCAGAGACATAGATTTTCACTTGCAACTTGCTTTAACATGTTTAACAGTGCATGAAATGTTGTCTAAAACAAAAAAGAATGATGCATTTTACGGCTGGATCTGGTTTTATTACATTCTGAATTGGACGTTGAAAATGAGCTTATCTCAGCCAGCAGAGAGGTCAAATCACAGTAATGCAAACTCAGTCAGAGACATAGATTTTCACTTGCTACTTGCTTTAACATGTTTAACAGTGCATGAAATGTTGTCTAAAACAAAAAAGAATGATGCATTTTATGGCTGGATCAGGTTTTATTACATTCTGAATTGGACGTTGAAAATGAGCTTATCTCAGCCAGCAGAGAGGTCAAATCACAGTAATGCAAACTCAGTCAGAGACATAGATTTTCACTTGCAACTTGCTATAACATGTTTAACAATGCATGAAATGTTGTCTAAAACAAAAAAGAATGATGCATTTCATAGCTGGATCTGGTTTTATTACATTCTGAATTGGACGTTGAAAATGAGCTTATCTCAGCCAGCAGAGAGGTCAAATCACAGTAATGCAAACTCAGTCAGAGACATAGATTTTCACTTGCAACTTGCTTTAACATGTTTAACAGTGCATGAAATGTTGTCTAAAACAAAAAATAATGATGCATTTTATGGCTGGATCTGGTTTTATTACATTCTGAATTGGACGTTGAAAATGAGCTTATCTCAGCCAGCAGAGAGGTCAAATCACAGTAATGCAAACTCAGTCAGAGACATAGATTTTCACTTGCAACTTGCTTTAACATGTTTAACAGTGCATGAAATGTTGTCTAAAACAAAAAAGAATGATGCATTTTATAGCTGGATCAGGTTTTATTACATTCTGAATTGGACGTTGAAAATGAGCTTATCTCAGCCAGCAGAGAGGTCAAATCACAGTAATGCAAACTTAGTCAGAGACATAGATTTTCACTTGCAACTTGCTTTAACATGTTTAACAGTGCATGAAATGTTGTCTAAATTAAAAAAGAATGATGCATTTTATGGCTGGATCTGTTTTTATCACTTTCTGAAATGGATGTTGAAAATGAGCTTATCTCAGCCAGCAGAGAGGTCAAATCACAGTAATGCAAACTCAGTCAGAGACATAGATTTTCACTTGCAACTTGCTTTAACATGTTTAACAGTGCATGAAATGTTGTCTAAAACAAAAAAGAATGATGCATTTTATAGCTGGATCAGGTTTTATTACATTCTGAATTGGACGTTGAAAATGAGCTTATCTCAGCCAGCAGAGAGGTCAAATCACAGTAATGCAAACTCAGTCAGAGACATAGATTTTCACTTGCAACTTGCTTTAACATGTTTAACAGTGCATGAAATGTTGTCTAAAACAAAAAAGAATGATGCATTTTACGGCTGGATCTGGTTTTATTACATTCTGAATTGGACGTTGAAAATGAGCTTATCTCAGCCAGCAGAGAGGTCAAATCACAGTAATGCAAACTCAGTCAGAGACATAGATTTTCACTTGCAACTTGCTTTAACATGTTTAACAGTGCATGAAATGTTGTCTAAAACAAAAAAGAATGATGCATTTTATGGCTGGATCTGGTTTTTTTACATTCTGAATTGGACGTTGAAAATGAGCTTATCTCAGCCAGCAGAGAGGTCAAATCACAGTAATGCAAACTCAGTCAGAGACATAGATTTTCACTTGCAACTTGCTTTAACATGTTTAACAGTGCATGAAATGTTGTCTAAAACAAAAAAGAATGATGCATTTTATAGTTGGATCAGGTTTTATTACATTCTGAATTAGACGTTGAAAATGAGCTTATCTCAGCCAGCAGAGAGGTCAAATCACAGTAATGCAAACTCAGTCAGAGACATAGATTTTCACTTGCAACTTGCTTTAACATGTTTAACAGTGCATGAAATGTTGTCTAAAACAAAAAAGAATGATGCATTTTATGGCTGGATCTGTTTTTATCACTTTCTGAATTGGACGTTGAAAATGAGCTTATCTCAGCCAGCAGAGAGGTCAAATCACAGTAATGCAAACTCAGTCAGAGACATAGATTTTCACTTGCAACTTGCTTTAACATGTTTAACAGTGCATGAAATGTTGTCTAAAACAAAAAAGAATGATGCATTTTATAGCTGGATCAGGTTTTATTACATTCTGAATTGGACGTTGAAAATGAGCTTATCTCAGCCAGCAGAGAGGTCAAATCACAGTAATGCAAACTCAGTCAGAGACATAGATTTTCACTTGCAACTTGCTTTAACATGTTTAACAGTGCATGAAATGTTGTCTAAAACAAAAAAGAATGATGCATTTTATGGCTGGATCTGGTTTTATTAAATTCTGAATTGGACGTTGAAAATGAGCTTATCTCAGCCAGCAGAGAGGTCAAATCACAGTAATGCAAACTCAGTCAGAGACATAGATTTTCACTTGCAACTTGCTTTAACATGTTTAACGGTGCATGAAATGTTGTCTAAAACAAAAAAGAATGATGCATTTTATGGCTGGATCTGGTTTTATTACATTCTGAATTGGACGTTGAAAATGAGCTTATCTCAGCCAGCAGAGAGGTCAAATCACAGTAATGCAAACTCAGTCAGAGACATAGATTTTCACTTGCAACTTGCTTTAACATGTTTAACAGTGCATGAAATGTTGTCTAAAACAAAAAAGAATGATGCATTTTACGGCTGGATCTGGTTTTATTACATTCTGAATTGGACGTTGAAAATGAGCTTATCTCAGCCAGCAGAGAGGTCAAATCACAGTAATGCAAACTCAGTCAGAGACATAGATTTTCACTTGCAACTTGCTTTAACATGTTTAACAGTGTATGAAATGTTGTCTAAAACAAAAAAGAATGATGCATTTTATGGCTGGATCTGTTTTTATCACTTTCTGAATTGGACGTTGAAAATGAGCTTATCTCAGCCAGCAGAGAGGTCAAATCACAGTAATGCAAACTCAGTCAGAGACATAGATTTTCACTTGCAACTTGCTTTAACATGTTTAACAGTGCATGAAATGTTGTCTAAAACAAAAAAGAATGATGCATTTTATGGCTGGATCTGGTTTTATTACATTCTGAAATGGACATTGAAAATGAGCTTATCTCAGACAGCAGAGAGGTCAAATCACAGTAATGCAAACTCAGTCAGAGACATAGATTTTCACTTGCAACTTGCTTTAACATGTTTAACAGTGCATGAAATGTTGTCTAAAACAAAAAAAAATGATGCATTTTATAGCTGGATCAGGTTTTATTACATTCTGAATTAGACGTTGAAAATGAGCTCATCTCAGCCAGCAGAGAGGTCAAATCACAGTAATGCAAACTCAGTCAGAGACATAGATTTTCACTTGCAACTTGCTTTAACATGTTTAACAGTGTATGAAATGTTGTCTAAAACAAAAAAGAATGATGCATTTTATGGCTGGATCTGTTTTTATCACTTTCTGAATTGGACGTTGAAAATGAGCTTATCTCAGCCAGCAGAGAGGTCAAATCACAGTAATGCAAACTCAGTCAGAGACATAGATTTTCACTTGCAACTTGCTTTAACATGTTTAACAGTGCATGAAATGTTGTCTAAAACAAAAAAGAATGATGCATTTTATAGCTGGATCAGGTTTTATTACATTCTGAATTGGACGTTGAAAATGAGCTTATCTCAGCCAGCAGAGAGGTCAAATCACAGTAATGCAAACTCAGTCAGAGACATAGATTTTCACTTGCAACTTGCTTTAACATGTTTAACAGTGCATGAAATGTTGTCTAAAACAAAAAAGAATGATGCATTTTATGGCTGGATCTGGTTTTATTACATTCTGAATTGGACGTTGAAAATGAGCTTATCTCAGCCAGCAGAGAGGTCAAATCACAGTAATGCAAACTCAGTCAGAGACATAGATTTTCACTTGCTATTTGCTTTAACATGTTTAACAGTGCATGAAATGTTGTCTAAAACAAAAAAGAATGATGCATTTTATAGCTGGATCAGGTTTTATGACATTCTGAATTGGACGTTGAAAATGAGCTTATCTCAGCCAGCAGAGAGGTCAAATCACAGTAATGCAAACTTAGTCAGAGACATAGATTTTCACTTGCAACTTGCTTTAACATGTTTAACAGTATATGAAATGTTGTCTAAAACAAAAAAGAATGATGCATTTTACGGCTGGATCTGGTTTTATTACATTCTGAATTGGACGTTGAAAATGAGCTTATCTCAGCCAGCAGAGAGGTCAAATCACAGTAATGCAAACTCAGTCAGAGACATAGATTTTCACTTGCAACTTGCTTTAACATGTTTAACAGTGTATGAAATGTTGTCTAAAACAAAAAAGAATGATGCATTTTATGGCTGGATCTGTTTTTATCACTTTCTGAATTGGACGTTGAAAATGAGCTTATCTCAGCCAGCAGAGAGGTCAAATCACAGTAATGCAAACTCAGTCAGAGACATAGATTTTCACTTGCAACTTGCTTTAACATGTTTAACAGTGCATGAAATGTTGTCTAAAACAAAAAAGAATGATGCATTTTATAGCTGGATCAGGTTTTATTACATTCTGAATTGGACGTTGAAAATGAGCTTATCTCAGCCAGCAGAGAGGTCAAATCACAGTAATGCAAACTCAGTCAGAGACATAGATTTTCACTTGCAACTTGCTTTAACATGTTTAACAGTGCATGAAATGTTGTCTAAAACAAAAAAGAATGATGCATTTTATGGCTGGATCTGGTTTTATTAAATTCTGAATTGGACGTTGAAAATGAGCTTATCTCAGCCAGCAGAGAGGTCAAATCACAGTAATGCAAACTCAGTCAGAGACATAGATTTTCACTTGCAACTTGCTTTAACATGTTTAACGGTGCATGAAATGTTGTCTAAAACAAAAAAGAATGATGCATTTTATGGCTGGATCTGGTTTTATTACATTCTGAATTGGACGTTGAAAATGAGCTTATCTCAGCCAGCAGAGAGGTCAAATCACAGTAATGCAAACTCAGTCAGAGACATAGATTTTCACTTGCAACTTGCTTTAAGATGTTTAACAGTGCATGAAATGTTGTCTAAAACAAAAAAGAATGATGCATTTTATAGCTGGATCAGGTTTTATTACATTCTGAATTGGACGTTGAAAATGAGCTTATCTCAGCCAGCAGAGAGGTCAAATCACAGTAATGCAAACTCAGTCAGAGACATAGATTTTCACTTGCAACTTGCTATAACATGTTTAACAATGCATGAAATGTTGTCTAAAACAAAAAAGAATGATGCATCTTATAGCTGGATCTGGTTTTATTACATTCTGAATTGGACGTTGAAAATGAGCTTATCTCAGCCAGCAGAGAGGTCAAATCACAGTAATGCAAACTCAGTCAGAGACATAGATTTTCACTTGCAACTTGCTTTAACATGTTTAACAGTGCATGAAATGTTGTCTAAAACAAAAAAGAATGATGCATTTTATGGCTGGATCTGGTTTTATTACATTCTGAATTGGACGTTGAAAATGAGCTTATCTCAGCCAGCAGAGAGGTCAAATCACAGTAATGCAAACTCAGTCAGAGACATAGATTTTCACTTGCAACTTGCTTTAACATGTTTAACAGTGCATGAAATGTTGTCTAAAACAAAAAAGAATGATGCATTTTATGGCTGGATCTGTTTTTATCACTTTCTGAATTGGACGTTGAAAATGAGCTTATCTCAGCCAGCAGAGAGGTCAAATCACAGTAATGCAAACTCAGTCAGAGACATAGATTTTCACTTGCAACTTGCTTTAACATGTTTAACAGTGCATGAAATGTTGTCTAAAACAAAAAAGAATGATGCATTTTATGGCTGGATCTGGTTTTATTACATTCTGAATTGGACGTTGAAAATGAGCTTATCTCAGCCAGCAGAGAGGTCAAATCACAGTAATGCAAACTCAGTCAGAGACATAGATTTTCACTTGCAACTTGCTTTAACATGTTTAAAAGTGCATGAAATGTTGTCTAAAACAAAAAAGAATGATGCATTTTATAGCTGGATCAGGTTTTATTACATTCTGAATTAGACGTTGAAAATGAGCTTATCTCAGCAAGCAGAGAGGTCAAATCACAGTAATGCAAACTCAGTCAGAGACATAGATTTTCACTTGCAACTTGCTTTAACATGTTTAACAGTGCATGAAATGTTGTCTAAAACAAAAAAGAATGATGCATTTTATGGCTGGATCTGGTTTTATTACATTCTGAATTGGACGTTGAAAATGAGCTTATCTCAGCCAGCAGAGAGGTCAAATCACAGTAATGCAAACTCAGTCAGAGACATAGATTTTCACTTGCAACTTGCTATAACATGTTTAACAATGCATGAAATGTTGTCTAAAACAAAAAAGAATGATGCATTTTATAGCTGGATCTGGTTTTATTACATTCTGAATTGGACGTTGAAAATGAGCTTATCTCAGCCAGCAGAGAGGTCAAATCACAGTAATGCAAACTCAGTCAGAGACATAGATTTTCACTTGCAACTTGCTTTAACATGTTTAACAGTGCATGAGATGTTGTCTAAAACAAAAAAGAATGATGCATTTTATGGCTGGATCTGGTTTTATTACATTCTGAATTGGACGTTGAAAATGAGCTTATCTCAGCCAGCAGAGAGGTCAAATCACAGTAATGCAAACTCAGTCAGAGACATAGATTTTCACTTGCTACTTGCTTTAACATGTTTAACAGTGCATGAAATGTTGTCTAAAACAAAAAAGAATGATGCATTTTATAGCTGGATCAGGTTTTATTACATTCTGAATTGGACGTTGAAAATGAGCTTATCTCAGCCAGCAGAGAGGTCAAATCACAGTAATGCAAACTCAGTCAGAGACATAGATTTTCCCCTGCAACTTGCTTTAACATGTTTAACAGTGCATGAAATGTTGTCTAAAACAAAAAAGAATGATGCATTTTATGGCTGGATCTGGTTTTATTACATTCTGAATTGGACGTTGAAAATGAGCTTATCTCAGCCAGCAGAGAGGTCAAATCACAGTAATGCAAACTCAGTCAGAGACATAGATTTTCACTTGCAACTTGCTTTAACATGTTTAACAGTGCATGAAATGTTGTCTAAAACAAAAAAGAATGATGCATTTTATAGCTGGATCAGGTTTTATTACATTCTGAATTAGACGTTGAAAATGAGCTTATCTCAGCCAGCAGAGAGGTCAAATCACAGTAATGCAAACTCAGTCAGAGACATAGATTTTCACTTGCAACTTGCTTTAACATGTTTAACAGTGCATGAAATGTTGTCTAAAACAAAAAAGAATGATGCATTTTATGGCTGGATCTGGTTTTATTACATTCTGAATTGGACGTTGAAAATGAGCTTATCTCAGCCAGCAGAGAGGTCAAATCACAGTAATGCAAACTCAGTCAGAGACATAGATTTTCACTTGCAACTTGCTATAACATGTTTAACAATGCATGAAATGTTGTCTAAAACAAAAAAGAATGATGCATTTTATAGCTGGATCTGGTTTTATTACATTCTGAATTGGACGTTGAAAATGAGCTTATCTCAGCCAGCAGAGAGGTCAAATCACAGTAATGCAAACTCAGTCAGAGACATAGATTTTCACTTGCAACTTGCTTTAACATGTTTAACAGTGCATGAAATGTTGTCTAAAACAAAAAAGAATGATGCATTTTATGGCTGGATCTGGTTTTATTACATTCTGAATTGGACGTTGAAAATGAGCTTATCTCAGCCAGCAGAGAGGTCAAATCACAGTAATGCAAACTCAGTCAGAGACATAGATTTTCACTTGCTACTTGCTTTAACATGTTTAACAGTGCATGAAATGTTGTCTAAAACAAAAAAGAATGATGCATTTTATAGCTGGATCAGGTTTTATTACATTCTGAATTGGACGTTGAAAATGAGCTTATCTCAGCCAGCAGAGAGGTCAAATCACAGTAATGCAAACTCAGTCAGAGACATAGATTTTCACTTGCAACTTGCTTTAACATGTTTAACAGTGCATGAAATGTTGTCTAAAACAAAAAAGAATGATGCATTTTATGGCTGGATCTGGTTTTATTACATTCTGAATTGGACGTTGAAAATGAGCTTATCTCAGCCAGCAGAGAGGTCAAATCACAGTAATGCAAACTCAGTCAGAGACATAGATTTTCACTTGCAACTTGCTTTAACATGTTTAACAGTGCATGAAATGTTGTCTAAAACAAAAAAGAATGATGCATTTTATGGCTGGATCTGGTTTTATTATATTCTGAATTGGACGTTGAAAATGAGCTTATCTCAGCCAGCAGAGAGGTCAAATCACAGTAATGCAAACTCAGTCAGAGACATAGATTTTCACTTGCAACTTGCTATAACATGTTTAACAATGCATGAAATGTTGTCTAAAACAAAAAAGAATGATGCATTTTATAGCTGGATCTGGTTTTATTACATTCTGAATTGGACGTTGAAAATGAGCTTATCTCAGCCAGCAGAGAGGTCAAATAACAGTAATGCAAACTCAGTCAGAGACATAGATTTTCACTTGCAACTTGCTTTAACATGTTTAACAGTGCATGAGATGTTGTCTAAAACAAAAAAGAATGATGCATTTTATGGCTGGATCTGGTTTTATTACATTCTGAATTGGACGTTGAAAATGAGCTTATCTCAGCCAGCAGAGAGGTCAAATCACAGTAATGCAAACTCAGTCAGAGACATAGATTTTCACTTGCTACTTGCTTTAACATGTTTAACAGTGCATGAAATGTTGTCTAAAACAAAAAAGAATGATGCATTTTATAGCTGGATCAGGTTTTATTACATTCTGAATTGGACGTTGAAAATGAGCTTATCTCAGCCAGCAGAGAGGTCAAATCACAGTAATGCAAACTCAGTCAGAGACATAGATTTTCACCTGCAACTTGCTTTAACATGTTTAACAGTGCATGAAATGTTGTCTAAAACAAAAAAGAATGATGCATTTTATGGCTGGATCTGGTTTTATTACATTCTGAATTGGACGTTGAAAATGAGCTTATCTCAGCCAGCAGAGAGGTCAAATCACAGTAATGCAAACTCAGTCAGAGACATAGATTTTCACTTGCAACTTGCTTTAACATGTTTAACAGTGCATGAAATGTTGTCTAAAACAAAAAAGAATGATGCATTTTATAGCTGGATCAGGTTTTATTACATTCTGAATTAGACGTTGAAAATGAGCTTATCTCAGCCAGCAGAGAGGTCAAATCACAGTAATGCAAACTCAGTCAGAGACATAGATTTTCACTTGCAACTTGCTTTAACATGTTTAACAGTGCATGAAATGTTGTCTAAAACAAAAAAGAATGATGCATTTTATGGCTGGATCTGGTTTTATTACATTCTGAATTGGACGTTGAAAATGAGCTTATCTCAGCCAGCAGAGAGGTCAAATCACAGTAATGCAAACTCAGTCAGAGACATAGATTTTCACTTGCAACTTGCTTTAACATGTTTAACAGTGCATGAAATGTTGTCTAAAACAAAAAAGAATGATGCATTTTATGGCTGGATCTGGTTTTATTACATTCTGAATTGGACGTTGAAAATGAGCTTATCTCAGCCAGCAGAGAGGTCAAATCACAGTAATGCAAACTCAGTCAGAGACATAGATTTTCACTTGCTACTTGCTTTAACATGTTTAACAGTGCATGAAATGTTGTCTAAAACAAAAAAGAATGATGCATTTTATAGCTGGATCAGGTTTTATTACATTCTGAATTGGACGTTGAAAATGAGCTTATCTCAGCCAGCAGAGAGGTCAAATCACAGTAATGCAAACTCAGTCAGAGACATAGATTTTCACTTGCAACTTGCTTTAACATGTTTAACAGTGCATGAAATGTTGTCTAAAACAAAAAAGAATGATGCATTTTATGGCTGGATCTGGTTTTATTACATTCTGAATTGGACGTTGAAAATGAGCTTATCTCAGCCAGCAGAGAGGTCAAATCACAGTAATGCAAACTCAGTCAGAGACATAGATTTTCACTTGCAACTTGCTTTAACATGTTTAACAGTGCATGAAATGTTATCTAAAACAAAAAAGAATGATGCATTTTATGGCTGGATCTGGTTTTATTACATTCTGAATTGGACGTTGAAAATGAGCTTATCTCAGCCAGCAGAGAGGTCAAATCACAGTAATGCAAACTCAGTCAGAGACATAGATTTTCACTTGCAACTTGCTTTAACATGTTTAACAGTGCATGAAATGTTGTCTAAAACAAAAAAGAATGATGCATTTTATGGCTGGATCTGGTTTTATTATATTCTGAATTGGACGTTGAAAATGAGCTTATCTCAGCCAGCAGAGAGGTCAAATCACAGTAATGCAAACTCAGTCAGAGACATAGATTTTCACTTGCTACTTGCTTTAACATGTTTGACAGTGCATGAAATGTTGTCTAAAACAAAAAAGAATGATGCATTTTATAGCTGGATCAGGTTTTATTACATTCTGAATTGGACGTTGAAAATGAGCTTATCTCAGCCAGCAGAGAGGTCAAATCACAGTAATGCAAACTCAGTCAGAGACATAGATTTTCACTTGCAACTTGCTTTAATATGTTTAACAGTGCATGAAATGTTGTCTAAAACAAAAAAGAATGATGCATTTTATGGCTGGATCTGGTTTTATTACATTCTGAATTGGACGTTGAAAATGAGCTTATCTCAGCCAGCAGAAAGGTCAAATCACAGTAATGCAAACTCAGTCAGAGACATAGATTTTCACTTGCAACTTGCTTTAACATGTTTAACAGTGCATGAAATGTTGTCTAAAACAAAAAAGAATGATGCATTTTATGGCTGGATCTGGTTTTATTACATTCTGAATTGGACGTTGAAATTGAGCTTATCTCAGCCAGCAGAGAGGTCAAATCACAGTAATGCAAACTCAGTCAGAGACATAGATTTTCACTTGCAACTTGCTATAACATGTTTAACAATGCATGAAATGTTGTCTAAAACAAAAAAGAATGATGCATTTTATAGCTGGATCTGGTTTTATTACATTCTGAATTGGACGTTGAAAATGAGCTTATCTCAGCCAGCAGAGAGGTCAAATCACAGTAATGCAAACTCAGTCAGAGACATAGATTTTCACTTGCAACTTGCTTTAACATGTTTAACAGTGCATGAGATGTTGTCTAAAACAAAAAAGAATGATGCATTTTATGGCTGGATCTGGTTTTATTACATTCTGAATTGGACGTTGAAAATGAGCTTATCTCAGCCAGCAGAGAGGTCAAATCACAGTAATGCAAACTCAGTCAGAGACATAGATTTTCACTTGCTACTTGCTTTAACATGTTTAACAGTGCATGAAATGTTGTCTAAAACAAAAAAGAATGATGCATTTTATAGCTGGATCAGGTTTTATTACATTCTGAATTGGACGTTGAAAATGAGCTTATCTCAGCCAGCAGAGAGGTCAAATCACAGTAATGCAAACTCAGTCAGAGACATAGATTTTCACTTGCAACTTGCTTTAACATGTTTAACAGTGCATGAAATGTTGTCTAAAACAAAAAAGAATGATGCATTTTATAGCTGGATCAGGTTTTATTACATTCTGAATTAGACGTTGAAAATGAGCTTATCTCAGCCAGCAGAGAGGTCAAATCACAGTAATGCAAACTCAGTCAGAGACATAGATTTTCACTTGCAACTTGCTTTAACATGTTTAACAGTGCATGAAATGTTGTCTAAAACAAAAAAGAATGATGCATTTTATGGCTGGATCTGGTTTTATTACATTCTGAATTGGACGTTGAAAATGAGCTTATCTCAGCCAGCAGAGAGGTCAAATCACAGTAATGCAAACTCAGTCAGAGACATAGATTTTCACTTGCAACTTGCTTTAACATGTTTAACAGTGCATGAAATGTTGTCTAAAACAAAAAAGAATGATGCATTTTATAGCTGGATCAGGTTTTATTACATTCTGAATTAGACGTTGAAAATGAGCTTATCTCAGCCAGCAGAGAGGTCAAATCACAGTAATGCAAACTCAGTCAGAGACATAGATTTTCAATTGCAACTTGCTTTAACATGTTTAACAGTGCATGAAATGTTGTCTAAAACAAAAAAGAATGATGCATTTTATGGCTGGATCTGTTTTTATCACTTTCTGAATTGGACGTTGAAAATGAGCTTATCTCAGCCAGCAGAGAGGTCAAATCACAGTAATGCAAACTCAGTCAGAGACATAGATTTTCACTTGCAACTTGCTTTAACATGTTTAACAGTGCATGAAATGTTGTCTAAAACAAAAAAGAATGATGCATTTTATAGCTGGATCAGGTTTTATTACATTCTGATTTGGACGTTGAAAATGAGCTTATCTCAGCCAGCAGAGAGGTCAAATCACAGTAATGCAAACTCAGTCAGAGACATAGATTTTCACTTGCAACTTGCTTTAACATGTTTAACAGTGCATGAAATGTTGTCTAAAACAAAAAAGAATGATGCATTTTATGGCTGGATCTGGTTTTATTAAATTCTGAATTGGACGTTGAAAATGAGCTTATCTCAGCCAGCAGAGAGGTCAAATCACAGTAATGCAAACTCAGTCAGAGACATAGATTTTCACTTGCAACTTGCTTTAACATGTTTAACAGTGCATGAAATGTTGTCTAAAACAAAAAAGAATGATGCATTTTATAGCTGGATCAGGTTTTATTACATTCTGAATTGGACGTTGAAAATGAGCTTATCTCAGCCAGCAGAGAGGTCAAATCACAGTAATGCAAACTCAGTCAGAGACATAGATTTTCACTTGCAACTTGCTTTAACATGTTTAACAGTGTATGAAATGTTGTCTAAAACAAAAAAGAATGATGCATTTTATGGCTGGATCTGTTTTTATCACTTTCTGAATTGGACGTTGAAAATGAGCTTATCTCAGCCAGCAGAGAGGTCAAATCACAGTAATGCAAACTCAGTCAGAGACATAGATTTTCACTTGCAACTTGCTTTAACATGTTTAACAGTGCATGAAATGTTGTCTAAAACAAAAAAGAATGATGCATTTTATGGCTGGATCTGGTTTTATTACATTCTGAATTGGACGTTGAAAATGAGCTTATCTCAGCCAGCAGAGAGGTCAAATCACAGTAATGCAAACTCAGTCAGAGACATAGATTTTCACTTGCAACTTGCTTTAACATGTTTAACAGTGCATGAAATGTTGTCTAAAACAAAAAAGAATGATGCATTTTATAGCTGGATCAGGTTTTATTACATTCTGAATTAGACGTTGAAAATGAGCTTATCTCAGCCAGCAGAGAGGTCAAATCACAGTAATGCAAACTCAGTCAGAGACATAGATTTTCACTTGCAACTTGCTTTAACATGTTTAACAGTGCATGAAATGTTGTCTAAAACAAAAAAGAATGATGCATTTTATGGCTGGATCTGTTTTTATCACTTTCTGAATTGGACGTTGAAAATGAGCTTATCTCAGCCAGCAGAGAGGTCAAATCACAGTAATGCAAACTCAGTCAGAGACATAGATTTTCACTTGCAACTTGCTTTAACATGTTTAACAGTGCATGAAATGTTGTCTAAAACAAAAAAGAATGATGCATTTTATAGCTGGATCAGGTTTTATTACATTCTGATTTGGACGTTGAAAATGAGCTTATCTCAGCCAGCAGAGAGGTCAAATCACAGTAATGCAAACTCAGTCAGAGACATAGATTTTCACTTGCAACTTGCTTTAACATGTTTAACAGTGCATGAAATGTTGTCTAAAACAAAAAAGAATGATGCATTTTATAGCTGGATCAGGTTTTATTACATTCTGAATTGGACGTTGAAAATGAGCTTATCTCAGCCAGCAGAGAGGTCAAATCACAGTAATGCAAACTTAGTCAGAGACATAGATTTTCACTTGCAACTTGCTTTAACATGTTTAACAGTGCATGAAATGTTGTCTAAATTAAAAAAGAATGATGCATTTTATGGCTGGATCTGTTTTTATCACTTTCTGAAATGGACGTTGAAAATGAGCTTATCTCAGCCAGCAGAGAGGTCAAATCACAGTAATGCAAACTCAGTCAGAGACATAGATTTTCACTTGCAACTTGCTTTAACATGTTTAACAGTGCATGAAATGTTGTCTAAAACAAAAAAGAATGATGCATTTTATAGCTGGATCAGGTTTTATTACATTCTGAATTGGACGTTGAAAATGAGCTTATCTCAGCCAGCAGAGAGGTCAAATCACAGTAATGCAAACTCAGTCAGAGACATAGATTTTCACTTGCAACTTGCTTTAACATGTTTAACAGTGCATGAAATGTTGTCTAAAACAAAAAAGAATGATGCATTTTACGGCTGGATCTGGTTTTATTACATTCTGAATTGGACGTTGAAAATGAGCTTATCTCAGCCAGCAGAGAGGTCAAATCACAGTAATGCAAACTCAGTCAGAGACATAGATTTTCACTTGCAACTTGCTTTAACATGTTTAACAGTGTATGAAATGTTGTCTAAAACAAAAAAGAATGATGCATTTTATGGCTGGATCTGTTTTTATCACTTTCTGAATTGGACGTTGAAAATGAGCTTATCTCAGCCAGCAGAGAGGTCAAATCACAGTAATGCAAACTCAGTCAGAGACATAGATTTTCACTTGCAACTTGCTTTAACATGTTTAACAGTGCATGAAATGTTGTCTAAAACAAAAAAGAATGATGCATTTTATGGCTGGATCTGGTTTTATTACATTCTGATTTGGACGTTGAAAATGAGCTTATCTCAGCCAGCAGAGAGGTCAAATCACAGTAATGCAAACTCAGTCAGAGACATAGATTTTCACTTGCAACTTGCTTTAACATGTTTAACAGTGCATGAAATGTTGTCTAAAACAAAAAAGAATGATGCATTTTATAGCTGGATCAGGTTTTATTACATTCTGAATTAGATGTTGAAAATGAGCTTATCTCAGCCAGCAGAGAGGTCAAATCACAGTAATGCTAACTCAGTCAGAGACATAGATTTTCACTTGCAACTTGCTTTAACATGTTTAACAGTGAATGAAATGTTGTCTAAAACAAAAAAGAATGATGCATTTTATGGCTGGATCTGTTTTTATCACTTTCTGAATTGGACGTTGAAAATGAGCTTATCTCAGCCAGCAGAGAGGTCAAATCACAGTAATGCAAACTCAGTCAGAGACATAGATTTTCACTTGCAACTTGCTTTAACATGTTTAACAGTGCATGAAATGTTGTCTAAAACAAAAAAGAATGATGCATTTTATGGCTGGATCTGTTTTTATCACTTTCTGAATTGGACGTTGAAAATGAGCTTATCTCAGCCAGCAGAGAGGTCAAATCACAGTAATGCTAACTCAGTCAGAGACATAGATTTTCACTTGCAACTTGCTTTAACATGTTTAACAGTGAATGAAATGTTGTCTAAAACAAAAAAGAATGATGCATTTTATGGCTGGATCTGGTTTTATTACATTCTGAATTGGACGTTGAAAATGAGCTTATCTCAGCCAGCAGAGAGGTCAAATCACAGTAATGCAAACTCAGTCAGAGACATAGATTTTCAATTGCAATTTGCTATAACATGTTTAACAATGCATGAAATGTTGTCTAAAACAAAAAAGAATGATGCATTTTATAGCTGGATCAGGTTTTATTACATTCTGAATTGGACGTTGAAAATGAGCTTATCTCAGCCAGCAGAGAGGTCAAATCACAGTAATGCAAACTCAGTCTCAGCCAGCAGAGAGGTCAAATCACAGTAATGCAAACTCAGTCAGAGACATAGATTTTCACTTGCAACTTGCTTTAACATGTTTAACAGTGCATGAAATGTTATCTAAAACAAAAAAGAATGATGCATTTTATGGCTGGATCTGGTTTTATTACATTCTGAATTGGACGTTGAAAATGAGCTTATCTCAGCCAGCAGAGAGGTCAAATCACAGTAATGCAAACTCAGTCAGAGACATAGATTTTCACTTGCAACTTGCTTTAACATGTTTAACAGTGCATGAAATGTTGTCTAAAACAAAAAAGAATGATGCATTTTATAGCTGGATCAGGTTTTATTACATTCTGAATTGGACGTTGAAAATGAGCTTATCTCAGCCAGCAGAGAGGTCAAATCACAGTAATGCAAACTCAGTCAGAGACATAGATTTTCACTTGCAACTTGCTTTAACATGTTTAACAGTGCATGAAATGTTGTCTAAAACAAAAAAGAATGATGCATTTTATAGCTGGATCAGGTTTTATTACATTCTGAATTGGACGTTGAAAATGAGCTTATCTCAGCCAGCAGAGAGGTCAAATCACAGTAATGCAAACTCAGTCAGAGACATAGATTTTCACTTGCAACTTGCTATAACATGTTTAACAATGCATGAAATGTTGTCTAAAACAAAAAAGAATGATGCATTTCATAGCTGGATTTGGTTTTATTACATTCTGAATTGGACGTTGAAAATGAGCTTATCTCAGCCAGCAGAGAGGTCAAATCACAGTAATGCAAACTCAGTCAGAGACATAGATTTTCACTTGCAACTTGCTTTAACATGTTTAACAGTGCATGAAATGTTGTCTAAAACAAAAAATAATGATGCATTTTATGGCTGGATCTGGTTTTATTACATTCTGAATTGGACGTTGAAAATGAGCTTATCTCAGCCAGCAGAGAGGTCAAATCACAGTAATGCAAACTCAGTCAGAGACATAGATTTTCACTTGCAACTTGCTTTAACATGTTTAACAGTGCATGAAATGTTGTCTAAAACAAAAAAGAATGATGCATTTTATAGCTGGATCAGGTTTTATTACATTCTGAATTGGACGTTGAAAATGAGCTTATCTCAGCCAGCAGAGAGGTCAAATCACAGTAATGCAAACTTAGTCAGAGACATAGATTTTCACTTGCAACTTGCTTTAACATGTTTAACAGTGCATGAAATGTTGTCTAAATTAAAAAAGAATGATGCATTTTATGGCTGGATCTGTTTTTATCACTTTCTGAAATGGATGTTGAAAATGAGCTTATCTCAGCCAGCAGAGAGGTCAAATCACAGTAATGCAAACTCAGTCAGAGACATAGATTTTCACTTGCAACTTGCTTTAACATGTTTAACAGTGCATGAAATGTTGTCTAAAACAAAAAAGAATGATGCATTTTATAGCTGGATCAGGTTTTATTACATTCTGAATTGGACGTTGAAAATGAGCTTATCTCAGCCAGCAGAGAGGTCAAATCACAGTAATGCAAACTCAGTCAGAGACATAGATTTTCACTTGCAACTTGCTTTAACATGTTTAACAGTGCATGAAATGTTGTCTAAAACAAAAAAGAATGATGCATTTTACGGCTGGATCTGGTTTTATTACATTCTGAATTGGACGTTGAAAATGAGCTTATCTCAGCCAGCAGAGAGGTCAAATCACAGTAATGCAAACTCAGTCAGAGACATAGATTTTCACTTGCAACTTGCTTTAACATGTTTAACAGTATATGAAATGTTGTCTAAAACAAAAAAGAATGATGCATTTTATGGCTGGATCTGTTTTTATCACTTTCTGAATTGGACGTTGAAAATGAGCTTATCTCAGCCAGCAGAGAGGTCAAATCACAGTAATGCAAACTCAGTCAGATACATAGATTTTCACTTGCAACTTGCTTTAACATGTTTAACAGTGCATGAAATGTTGTCTAAAACAAAAAAGAATGATGCATTTTATGGCTGGATCTGGTTTTATTACATTCTGAATTGGACGTTGAAAATGAGCTTATCTCAGCCAGCAGAGAGGTCAAATCACAGTAATGCAAACTCAGTCAGAGACATAGATTTTCACTTGCAACTTGCTTTAACATGTTTAACAGTGCATGAAATGTTGTCTAAAACAAAAAAGAATGATGCATTTTATAGTTGGATCAGGTTTTATTACATTCTGAATTAGACGTTGAAAATGAGCTTATCTCAGCCAGCAGAGAGGTCAAATCACAGTAATGCAAACTCAGTCAGAGACATAGATTTTCACTTGCAACTTGCTTTAACATGTTTAACAGTGCATGAAATGTTGTCTAAAACAAAAAAGAATGATGCATTTTATGGCTGGATCTGTTTTTATCACTTTCTGAATTGGACGTTGAAAATGAGCTTATCTCAGCCAGCAGAGAGGTCAAATCACAGTAATGCAAACTCAGTCAGAGACATAGATTTTCACTTGCAACTTGCTTTAACATGTTTAACAGTGCATGAAATGTTGTCTAAAACAAAAAAGAATGATGCATTTTATAGCTGGATCAGGTTTTATTACATTCTGAATTGGACGTTGAAAATGAGCTTATCTCAGCCAGCAGAGAGGTCAAATCACAGTAATGCAAACTCAGTCAGAGACATAGATTTTCACTTGCAACTTGCTTTAACATGTTTAACAGTGCATGAAATGTTGTCTAAAACAAAAAAGAATGATGCATTTTATAGCTGGATCAGGTTTTATTACATTCTGAATTGGACGTTGAAAATGAGCTTATCTCAGCCAGCAGAGAGGTCAAATCACAGTAATGCAAACTCAGTCAGAGACATAGATTTTCACTTGCAACTTGCTTTAACATGTTTAACAGTGCATGAAATGTTGTCTAAAACAAAAAAGAATGATGCATTTTATAGCTGGATCAGGTTTTATTACATTCTGAATTGGACGTTGAAAATGAGCTTATCTCAGCCAGCAGAGAGGTCAAATCACAGTAATGCAAACTCAGTCAGAGACATAGATTTTCACTTGCAACTTGCTTTAACATGTTTAACAGTGCATGAAATGTTGTCTAAAACAAAAAAGAATGATGCATTTTACGGCTGGATCTGGTTTTATTACATTCTGAATTGGACGTTGAAAATGAGCTTATCTCAGCCAGCAGAGAGGTCAAATCACAGTAATGCAAACTCAGTCAGAGACATAGATTTTCACTTGCTACTTGCTTTAACATGTTTAACAGTGCATGAAATGTTGTCTAAAACAAAAAAGAATGATGCATTTTATGGCTGGATCAGGTTTTATTACATTCTGAATTGGACGTTGAAAATGAGCTTATCTCAGCCAGCAGAGAGGTCAAATCACAGTAATGCAAACTCAGTCAGAGACATAGATTTTCACTTGCAACTTGCTATAACATGTTTAACAATGCATGAAATGTTGTCTAAAACAAAAAAGAATGATGCATTTCATAGCTGGATCTGGTTTTATTACATTCTGAATTGGACGTTGAAAATGAGCTTATCTCAGCCAGCAGAGAGGTCAAATCACAGTAATGCAAACTCAGTCAGAGACATAGATTTTCACTTGCAACTTGCTTTAACATGTTTAACAGTGCATGAAATGTTGTCTAAAACAAAAAATAATGATGCATTTTATGGCTGGATCTGGTTTTATTACATTCTGAATTGGACGTTGAAAATGAGCTTATCTCAGCCAGCAGAGAGGTCAAATCACAGTAATGCAAACTCAGTCAGAGACATAGATTTTCACTTGCAACTTGCTTTAACATGTTTAACAGTGCATGAAATGTTGTCTAAAACAAAAAAGAATGATGCATTTTATAGCTGGATCAGGTTTTATTACATTCTGAATTGGACGTTGAAAATGAGCTTATCTCAGCCAGCAGAGAGGTCAAATCACAGTAATGCAAACTTAGTCAGAGACATAGATTTTCACTTGCAACTTGCTTTAACATGTTTAACAGTGCATGAAATGTTGTCTAAATTAAAAAAGAATGATGCATTTTATGGCTGGATCTGTTTTTATCACTTTCTGAAATGGATGTTGAAAATGAGCTTATCTCAGCCAGCAGAAAGGTCAAATCACAGTAATGCAAACTCAGTCAGAGACATAGATTTTCACTTGCAACTTGCTTTAACATGTTTAACAGTGCATGAAATGTTGTCTAAAACAAAAAAGAATGATGCATTTTATAGCTGGATCAGGTTTTATTACATTCTGAATTGGACGTTGAAAATGAGCTTATCTCAGCCAGCAGAGAGGTCAAATCACAGTAATGCAAACTCAGTCAGAGACATAGATTTTCACTTGCAACTTGCTTTAACATGTTTAACAGTGCATGAAATGTTGTCTAAAACAAAAAAGAATGATGCATTTTACGGCTGGATCTGGTTTTATTACATTCTGAATTGGACGTTGAAAATGAGCTTATCTCAGCCAGCAGAGAGGTCAAATCACAGTAATGCAAACTCAGTCAGAGACATAGATTTTCACTTGCAACTTGCTTTAACATGTTTAACAGTATATGAAATGTTGTCTAAAACAAAAAAGAATGATGCATTTTATGGCTGGATCTGTTTTTATCACTTTCTGAATTGGACGTTGAAAATGAGCTTATCTCAGCCAGCAGAGAGGTCAAATCACAGTAATGCAAACTCAGTCAGATACATAGATTTTCACTTGCAACTTGCTTTAACATGTTTAACAGTGCATGAAATGTTGTCTAAAACAAAAAAGAATGATGCATTTTATGGCTGGATCTGGTTTTATTACATTCTGAATTGGACGTTGAAAATGAGCTTATCTCAGCCAGCAGAGAGGTCAAATCACAGTAATGCAAACTCAGTCAGAGACATAGATTTTCACTTGCAACTTGCTTTAACATGTTTAACAGTGCATGAAATGTTGTCTAAAACAAAAAAGAATGATGCATTTTATAGTTGGATCAGGTTTTATTACATTCTGAATTAGACGTTGAAAATGAGCTTATCTCAGCCAGCAGAGAGGTCAAATCACAGTAATGCAAACTCAGTCAGAGACATAGATTTTCACTTGCAACTTGCTTTAACATGTTTAACAGTGCATGAAATGTTGTCTAAAACAAAAAAGAATGATGCATTTTATGGCTGGATCTGTTTTTATCACTTTCTGAATTGGACGTTGAAAATGAGCTTATCTCAGCCAGCAGAGAGGTCAAATCACAGTAATGCAAACTCAGTCAGAGACATAGATTTTCACTTGCAACTTGCTTTAACATGTTTAACAGTGCATGAAATGTTGTCTAAAACAAAAAAGAATGATGCATTTTATAGCTGGATCAGGTTTTATTACATTCTGAATTGGACGTTGAAAATGAGCTTATCTCAGCCAGCAGAGAGGTCAAATCACAGTAATGCAAACTCAGTCAGAGACATAGATTTTCACTTGCAACTTGCTTTAACATGTTTAACAGTGCATGAAATGTTGTCTAAAACAAAAAAGAATGATGCATTTTATGGCTGGATCTGGTTTTATTAAATTCTGAATTGGACGTTGAAAATGAGCTTATCTCAGCCAGCAGAGAGGTCAAATCACAGTAATGCAAACTCAGTCAGAGACATAGATTTTCACTTGCAACTTGCTTTAACATGTTTAACGGTGCATGAAATGTTGTCTAAAACAAAAAAGAATGATGCATTTTATGGCTGGATCTGGTTTTATTACATTCTGAATTGGACGTTGAAAATGAGCTTATCTCAGCCAGCAGAGAGGTCAAATCACAGTAATGCAAACTCAGTCAGAGACATAGATTTTCACTTGCAACTTGCTTTAACATGTTTAACAGTGCATGAAATGTTGTCTAAAACAAAAAAGAATGATGCATTTTACGGCTGGATCTGGTTTTATTACATTCTGAATTGGACGTTGAAAATGAGCTTATCTCAGCCAGCAGAGAGGTCAAATCACAGTAATGCAAACTCAGTCAGAGACATAGATTTTCACTTGCAACTTGCTTTAACATGTTTAACAGTGTATGAAATGTTGTCTAAAACAAAAAAGAATGATGCATTTTATGGCTGGATCTGTTTTTATCACTTTCTGAATTGGACGTTGAAAATGAGCTTATCTCAGCCAGCAGAGAGGTCAAATCACAGTAATGCAAACTCAGTCAGAGACATAGATTTTCACTTGCAACTTGCTTTAACATGTTTAACAGTGCATGAAATGTTGTCTAAAACAAAAAAGAATGATGCATTTTATGGCTGGATCTGGTTTTATTACATTCTGAAATGGACATTGAAAATGAGCTCATCTCAGACAGCAGAGAGGTCAAATCACAGTAATGCAAACTCAGTCAGAGACATAGATTTTCACTTGCAACTTGCTTTAACATGTTTAACAGTGCATGAAATGTTGTCTAAAACAAAAAAAAAATGATGCATTTTATAGCTGGATCAGGTTTTATTACATTCTGAATTAGACGTTGAAAATGAGCTCATCTCAGCCAGCAGAGAGGTCAAATCACAGTAATGCAAACTCAGTCAGAGACATAGATTTTCACTTGCAACTTGCTTTAACATGTTTAACAGTGCATGAAATGTTGTCTAAAACAAAAAAGAATGATGCATTTTATGGCTGGATCTGTTTTTATCACTTTCTAAAATTGGACGTTGAAAATGAGCTTATCTCAGCCAGCAGAGAGGTCAAATCACAGTAATGCAAACTCAGTCAGAGACATAGATTTTCACTTGCAACTTGCTTTAACATGTTTAACAGTGCATGAAATGTTGTCTAAAACAAAAAAGAATGATGCATTTTATAGCTGGATCAGGTTTTATTACATTCTGAATTGGACGTTGAAAATGAGCTTATCTCAGCCAGCAGAGAGGTCAAATCACAGTAATGCAAACTTAGTCAGAGACATAGATTTTCACTTGCAACTTGCTTTAACATGTTTAACAGTGCATGAAATGTTGTCTAAATTTAAAAAGAATGATGCATTTTATGGCTGGATCTGTTTTTATCACTTTCTGAAATGGACGTTGAAAATGAGCTTATCTCAGCCAGCAGAGAGGTCAAATCACAGTAATGCAAACTCAGTCAGAGACATAGATTTTCACTTGCAACTTGCTTTAACATGTTTAACAGTGCATGAAATGTTGTCTAAAACAAAAAAGAATGATGCATTTTATAGCTGGATCAGGTTTTATTACATTCTGAATTGGACGTTGAAAATGAGCTTATCTCAGCCAGCAGAGAGGTCAAATCACAGTAATGCAAACTCAGTCAGAGACATAGATTTTCACTTGCAACTTGCTTTAACATGTTTAACAGTGCATGAAATGTTGTCTAAAACAAAAAAGAATGATGCATTTTACGGCTGGATCTGGTTTTATTACATTCTGAATTGGACGTTGAAAATGAGCTTATCTCAGCCAGCAGAGAGGTCAAATCACAGTAATGCAAACTCAGTCAGAGACATAGATTTTCACTTGCAACTTGCTTTAACATGTTTAACAGTGTATGAAATGTTGTCTAAAACAAAAAAGAATGATGCATTTTATGGCTGGATCTGTTTTTATCACTTTCTGAATTGGACGTTGAAAATGAGCTTATCTCAGCCAGCAGAGAGGTCAAATCACAGTAATGCAAACTCAGTCAGAGACATAGATTTTCACTTGCAACTTGCTTTAACATGTTTAACAGTGCATGAAATGTTGTCTAAAACAAAAAAGAATGATGCATTTTATAGCTGGATCAGGTTTTATTACATTCTGAATTGGACGTTGAAAATGAGCTTATCTCAGCCAGCAGAGAGGTCAAATCACAGTAATGCAAACTCAGTCAGAGACATAGATTTTCACTTGCAACTTGCTTTAACATGTTTAACAGTGCATGAAATGTTGTCTAAAACAAAAAAGAATGATGCATTTTATGGCTGGATCTGGTTTTATTAAATTCTGAATTGGACGTTGAAAATGAGCTTATCTCAGCCAGCAGAGAGGTCAAATCACAGTAATGCAAACTCAGTCAGAGACATAGATTTTCACTTGCAACTTGCTTTAACATGTTTAACGGTGCATGAAATGTTGTCTAAAACAAAAAAGAATGATGCATTTTATGGCTGGATCTGGTTTTATTACATTCTGAATTGGACGTTGAAAATGAGCTTATCTCAGCCAGCAGAGAGGTCAAATCACAGTAATGCAAACTCAGTCAGAGACATAGATTTTCACTTGCAACTTGCTTTAAGATGTTTAACAGTGCATGAAATGTTGTCTAAAACAAAAAAGAATGATGCATTTTATAGCTGGATCAGGTTTTATTACATTCTGATTTGGACGTTGAAAATGAGCTTATCTCAGCCAGCAGAGAGGTCAAATCACAGTAATGCAAACTCAGTCAGAGACATAGATTTTCACTTGCAACTTGCTATAACATGTTTAACAATGCATGAAATGTTGTCTAAAACAAAAAAGAATGATGCATTTTATAGCTGGATCTGGTTTTATTACATTCTGAATTGGACGTTGAAAATGAGCTTATCTCAGCCAGCAGAGAGGTCAAATCACAGTAATGCAAACTCAGTCAGAGACATAGATTTTCACTTGCAACTTGCTTTAACATGTTTAACAGTGCATGAAATGTTGTCTAAAACAAAAAAGAATGATGCATTTTATGGCTGGATCTGGTTTTATTACATTCTGAATTGGACGTTGAAAATGAGCTTATCTCAGCCAGCAGAGAGGTCAAATCACAGTAATGCAAACTCAGTCAGAGACATAGATTTTCACTTGCAACTTGCTTTAACATGTTTAACAGTGCATGAAATGTTGTCTAAAACAAAAAAGAATGATGCATTTTATGGCTGGATCTGTTTTTATCACTTTCTGAATTGGACGTTGAAAATGAGCTTATCTCAGCCAGCAGAGAGGTCAAATCACAGTAATGCAAACTCAGTCAGAGACATAGATTTTCACTTGCAACTTGCTTTAACATGTTTAACAGTGCATGAAATGTTGTCTAAAACAAAAAAGAATGATGCATTTTATGGCTGGATCTGGTTTTATTACATTCTGAATTGGACGTTGAAAATGAGCTTATCTCAGCCAGCAGAGAGGTCAAATCACAGTAATGCAAACTCAGTCAGAGACATAGATTTTCACTTGCAACTTGCTTTAACATGTTTAAAAGTGCATGAAATGTTGTCTAAAACAAAAAAGAATGATGCATTTTATAGCTGGATCAGGTTTTATTACATTCTGAATTAGACGTTGAAAATGAGCTTATCTCAGCCAGCAGAGAGGTCAAATCACAGTAATGCAAACTCAGTCAGAGACATAGATTTTCACTTGCAACTTGCTTTAACATGTTTAACAGTGCATGAAATGTTGTCTAAAACAAAAAAGAATGATGCATTTTATGGCTGGATCTGGTTTTATTACATTCTGAATTGGACGTTGAAAATGAGCTTATCTCAGCCAGCAGAGAGGTCAAATCACAGTAATGCAAACTCAGTCAGAGACATAGATTTTCACTTGCAACTTGCTATAACATGTTTAACAATGCATGAAATGTTGTCTAAAACAAAAAAGAATGATGCATTTTATAGCTGGATCTGGTTTTATTACATTCTGAATTGGACGTTGAAAATGAGCTTATCTCAGCCAGCAGAGAGGTCAAATCACAGTAATGCAAACTCAGTCAGAGACATAGATTTTCACTTGCAACTTGCTTTAACATGTTTAACAGTGCATGAGATGTTGTCTAAAACAAAAAAGAATGATGCATTTTATGGCTGGATCTGGTTTTATTACATTCTGAATTGGACGTTGAAAATGAGCTTATCTCAGCCAGCAGAGAGGTCAAATCACAGTAATGCAAACTCAGTCAGAGACATAGATTTTCACTTGCTACTTGCTTTAACATGTTTAACAGTGCATGAAATGTTGTCTAAAACAAAAAAGAATGATGCATTTTATAGCTGGATCAGGTTTTATTACATTCTGAATTGGACGTTGAAAATGAGCTTATCTCAGCCAGCAGAGAGGTCAAATCACAGTAATGCAAACTCAGTCAGAGACATAGATTTTCACCTGCAACTTGCTTTAACATGTTTAACAGTGCATGAAATGTTGTCTAAAACAAAAAAGAATGATGCATTTTATGGCTGGATCTGGTTTTATTACATTCTGAATTGGACGTTGAAAATGAGCTTATCTCAGCCAGCAGAGAGGTCAAATCACAGTAATGCAAACTCAGTCAGAGACATAGATTTTCACTTGCAACTTGCTTTAACATGTTTAACAGTGCATGAAATGTTGTCTAAAACAAAAAAGAATGATGCATTTTATAGCTGGATCAGGTTTTATTACATTCTGAATTAGACGTTGAAAATGAGCTTATCTCAGCCAGCAGAGAGGTCAAATCACAGTAATGCAAACTCAGTCAGAGACATAGATTTTCACTTGCAACTTGCTTTAACATGTTTAACAGTGCATGAAATGTTGTCTAAAACAAAAAAGAATGATGCATTTTATGGCTGGATCTGGTTTTGTTACATTCTGAATTGGACGTTGAAAATGAGCTTATCTCAGCCAGCAGAGAGGTCAAATCACAGTAATGCAAACTCAGTCAGAGACATAGATTTTCACTTGCAACTTGCTATAACATGTTTAACAATGCATGAAATGTTGTCTAAAACAAAAAAGAATGATGCATTTTATAGCTGGATCTGGTTTTATTACATTCTGAATTGGACGTTGAAAATGAGCTTATCTCAGCCAGCAGAGAGGTCAAATCACAGTAATGCAAACTCAGTCAGAGACATAGATTTTCACTTGCAACTTGCTTTAACATGTTTAACAGTGCATGAAATGTTGTCTAAAACAAAAAAGAATGATGCATTTTATGGCTGGATCTGGTTTTATTACATTCTGAATTGGACGTTGAAAATGAGCTTATCTCAGCCAGCAGAGAGGTCAAATCACAGTAATGCAAACTCAGTCAGAGACATAGATTTTCACTTGCTACTTGCTTTAACATGTTTAACAGTGCATGAAATGTTGTCTAAAACAAAAAAGAATGATGCATTTTATAGCTGGATCAGGTTTTATTACATTCTGAATTGGACGTTGAAAATGAGCTTATCTCAGCCAGCAGAGAGGTCAAATCACAGTAATGCAAACTCAGTCAGAGACATAGATTTTCACTTGCAACTTGCTTTAACATGTTTAACAGTGCATGAAATGTTGTCTAAAACAAAAAAGAATGATGCATTTTATGGCTGGATCTGGTTTTATTACATTCTGAATTGGACGTTGAAAATGAGCTTATCTCAGCCAGCAGAGAGGTCAAATCACAGTAATGCAAACTCAGTCAGAGACATAGATTTTCACTTGCAACTTGCTTTAACATGTTTAACAGTGCATGAAATGTTGTCTAAAACAAAAAAGAATGATGCATTTTATGGCTGGATCTGGTTTTATTACATTCTGAATTGGACGTTGAAAATGAGCTTATCTCAGCCAGCAGAGAGGTCAAATCACAGTAATGCAAACTCAGTCAGAGACATAGATTTTCACTTGCAACTTGCTATAACATGTTTAACAATGCATGAAATGTTGTCTAAAACAAAAAAGAATGATGCATTTTATAGCTGGATCTGGTTTTATTACATTCTGAATTGGACGTTGAAAATGAGCTTATCTCAGCCAGCAGAGAGGTCAAATCACAGTAATGCAAACTCAGTCAGAGACATAGATTTTCACTTGCAACTTGCTTTAACATGTTTAACAGTGCATGAGATGTTGTCTAAAACAAAAAAGAATGATGCATTTTATAGCTGGATCTGGTTTTATTACATTCTGAATTGGACGTTGAAAATGAGCTTATCTCAGCCAGCAGAGAGGTCAAATCACAGTAATGCAAACTCAGTCAGAGACATAGATTTTCACTTGCTACTTGCTTTAACATGTTTAACAGTGCATGAAATGTTGTCTAAAACAAAAAAGAATGATGCATTTTATAGCTGGATCAGGTTTTATTACATTCTGAATTGGACGTTGAAAATGAGCTTATCTCAGCCAGCAGAGAGGTCAAATCACAGTAATGCAAACTCAGTCAGAGACATAGATTTTCACCTGCAACTTGCTTTAACATGTTTAACAGTGCATGAAATGTTGTCTAAAACAAAAAAGAATGATGCATTTTATGGCTGGATCTGGTTTTATTACATTCTGAATTGGACGTTGAAAATGAGCTTATCTCAGCCAGCAGAGAGGTCAAATCACAGTAATGCAAACTCAGTCAGAGACATAGATTTTCACTTGCAACTTGCTTTAACATGTTTAACAGTGCATGAAATGTTGTCTAAAACAAAAAAGAATGATGCATTTTATAGCTGGATCAGGTTTTATTACATTCTGAATTAGACGTTGAAAATGAGCTTATCTCAGCCAGCAGAGAGGTCAAATCACAGTAATGCAAACTCAGTCAGAGACATAGATTTTCACTTGCAACTTGCTTTAACATGTTTAACAGTGCATGAAATGTTGTCTAAAACAAAAAAGAATGATGCATTTTATGGCTGGATCTGGTTTTATTACATTCTGAATTGGACGTTGAAAATGAGCTTATCTCAGCCAGCAGAGAGGTCAAATCACAGTAATGCAAACTCAGTCAGAGACATAGATTTTCACTTGCAACTTGCTTTAACATGTTTAACGGTGCATGAAATGTTGTCTAAAACAAAAAAGAATGATGCATTTTATGGCTGGATCTGGTTTTATTACATTCTGAATTGGACGTTGAAAATGAGCTTATCTCAGCCAGCAGAGAGGTCAAATCACAGTAATGCAAACTCAGTCAGAGACATAGATTTTCACTTGCAACTTGCTTTAACATGTTTAACAGTGCATGAAATGTTGTCTAAAACAAAAAAGAATGATGCATTTTACGGCTGGATCTGGTTTTATTACATTCTGAATTGGACGTTGAAAATGAGCTTATCTAGGCCAGCAGAGAGGTCAAATCACAGTAATGCAAACTCAGTCAGAGACATAGATTTTCACTTGCAACTTGCTTTAACATGTTTAACAGTGTATGAAATGTTGTCTAAAACAAAAAAGAATGATGCATTTTATGGCTGGATCTGTTTTTATCACTTTCTGAATTGGACGTTGAAAATGAGCTTATCTCAGCCAGCAGAGAGGTCAAATCACAGTAATGCAAACTCAGTCAGAGACATAGATTTTCACTTGCAACTTGCTTTAACATGTTTAACAGTGCATGAAATGTTGTCTAAAACAAAAAAGAATGATGCATTTTATGGCTGGATCTGGTTTTATTACATTCTGAAATGGACATTGAAAATGAGCTTATCTCAGACAGCAGAGAGGTCAAATCACAGTAATGCAAACTCAGTCAGAGACATAGATTTTCACTTGCAACTTGCTTTAACATGTTTAACAGTGCATGAAATGTTGTCTAAAACAAAAAAAAATGATGCATTTTATAGCTGGATCAGGTTTTATTACATTCTGAATTAGACGTTGAAAATGAGCTCATCTCAGCCAGCAGAGAGGTCAAATCACAGTAATGCAAACTCAGTCAGAGACATAGATTTTCACTTGCAACTTGCTTTAACATGTTTAACAGTGCATGAAATGTTGTCTAAAACAAAAAAGAATGATGCATTTTATGGCTGGATCTGTTTTTATCACTTTCTAAAATTGGACGTTGAAAATGAGCTTATCTCAGCCAGCAGAGAGGTCAAATCACAGTAATGCAAACTCAGTCAGAGACATAGATTTTCACTTGCAACTTGCTTTAACATGTTTAACAGTGCATGAAATGTTGTCTAAAACAAAAAAGAATGATGCATTTTATAGCTGGATCAGGTTTTATTACATTCTGAATTGGACGTTGAAAATGAGCTTATCTCAGCCAGCAGAGAGGTCAAATCACAGTAATGCAAACTTAGTCAGAGACATAGATTTTCACTTGCAACTTGCTTTAACATGTTTAACAGTGCATGAAATGTTGTCTAAATTTAAAAAGAATGATGCATTTTATGGCTGGATCTGTTTTTATCACTTTCTGAAATGGACGTTGAAAATGAGCTTATCTCAGCCAGCAGAGAGGTCAAATCACAGTAATGCAAACTCAGTCAGAGACATAGATTTTCACTTGCAACTTGCTTTAACATGTTTAACAGTGCATGAAATGTTGTCTAAAACAAAAAAGAATGATGCATTTTATAGCTGGATCAGGTTTTATTACATTCTGAATTGGACGTTGAAAATGAGCTTATCTCAGCCAGCAGAGAGGTCAAATCACAGTAATGCAAACTCAGTCAGAGACATAGATTTTCACTTGCAACTTGCTTTAACATGTTTAACAGTGCATGAAATGTTGTCTAAAACAAAAAAGAATGATGCATTTTACGGCTGGATCTGGTTTTATTACATTCTGAATTGGACGTTGAAAATGAGCTTATCTCAGCCAGCAGAGAGGTCAAATCACAGTAATGCAAACTCAGTCAGAGACATAGATTTTCACTTGCAACTTGCTTTAACATGTTTAACAGTGTATGAAATGTTGTCTAAAACAAAAAAGAATGATGCATTTTATGGCTGGATCTGTTTTTATCACTTTCTGAATTGGACGTTGAAAATGAGCTTATCTCAGCCAGCAGAGAGGTCAAATCACAGTAATGCAAACTCAGTCAGAGACATAGATTTTCACTTGCAACTTGCTTTAACATGTTTAACAGTGCATGAAATGTTGTCTAAAACAAAAAAGAATGATGCATTTTATAGCTGGATCAGGTTTTATTACATTCTGAATTGGACGTTGAAAATGAGCTTATCTCAGCCAGCAGAGAGGTCAAATCACAGTAATGCAAACTCAGTCAGAGACATAGATTTTCACTTGCAACTTGCTTTAACATGTTTAACAGTGCATGAAATGTTGTCTAAAACAAAAAAGAATGATGCATTTTATGGCTGGATCTGGTTTTATTAAATTCTGAATTGGACGTTGAAAATGAGCTTATCTCAGCCAGCAGAGAGGTCAAATCACAGTAATGCAAACTCAGTCAGAGACATAGATTTTCACTTGCAACTTGCTTTAACATGTTTAACGGTGCATGAAATGTTGTCTAAAACAAAAAAGAATGATGCATTTTATGGCTGGATCTGGTTTTATTACATTCTGAATTGGACGTTGAAAATGAGCTTATCTCAGCCAGCAGAGAGGTCAAATCACAGTAATGCAAACTCAGTCAGAGACATAGATTTTCACTTGCAACTTGCTTTAAGATGTTTAACAGTGCATGAAATGTTGTCTAAAACAAAAAAGAATGATGCATTTTATAGCTGGATCAGGTTTTATTACATTCTGAATTGGACGTTGAAAATGAGCTTATCTCAGCCAGCAGAGAGGTCAAATCACAGTAATGCAAACTCAGTCAGAGACATAGATTTTCACTTGCAACTTGCTATAACATGTTTAACAATGCATGAAATGTTGTCTAAAACAAAAAAGAATGATGCATTTTATAGCTGGATCTGGTTTTATTACATTCTGAATTGGACGTTGAAAATGAGCTTATCTCAGCCAGCAGAGAGGTCAAATCACAGTAATGCAAACTCAGTCAGAGACATAGATTTTCACTTGCAACTTGCTTTAACATGTTTAACAGTGCATGAAATGTTGTCTAAAACAAAAAAGAATGATGCATTTTATGGCTGGATCTGGTTTTATTACATTCTGAATTGGACATTGAAAATGAGCTTATCTCAGCCAGCAGAGAGGTCAAATCACAGTAATGCAAACTCAGTCAGAGACATAGATTTTCACTTGCAACTTGCTTTAACATGTTTAACAGTGCATGAAATGTTGTCTAAAACAAAAAAGAATGATGCATTTTATGGCTGGATCTGTTTTTATCACTTTCTGAATTGGACGTTGAAAATGAGCTTATCTCAGCCAGCAGAGAGGTCAAATCACAGTAATGCAAACTCAGTCAGAGACATAGATTTTCACTTGCAACTTGCTTTAACATGTTTAACAGTGCATGAAATGTTGTCTAAAACAAAAAAGAATGATGCATTTTATGGCTGGATCTGGTTTTATTACATTCTGAATTGGACGTTGAAAATGAGCTTATCTCAGCCAGCAGAGAGGTCAAATCACAGTAATGCAAACTCAGTCAGAGACATAGATTTTCACTTGCAACTTGCTTTAACATGTTTAAAAGTGCATGAAATGTTGTCTAAAACAAAAAAGAATGATGCATTTTATAGCTGGATCAGGTTTTATTACATTCTGAATTAGACGTTGAAAATGAGCTTATCTCAGCCAGCAGAGAGGTCAAATCACAGTAATGCAAACTCAGTCAGAGACATAGATTTTCACTTGCAACTTGCTATAACATGTTTAACAATGCATGAAATGTTGTCTAAAACAAAAAAGAATGATGCATTTTATAGCTGGATCTGGTTTTATTACATTCTGAATTGGACGTTGAAAATGAGCTTATCTCAGCCAGCAGAGAGGTCAAATCACAGTAATGCAAACTCAGTCAGAGACATAGATTTTCACTTGCAACTTGCTTTAACATGTTTAACAGTGCATGAGATGTTGTCTAAAACAAAAAAGAATGATGCATTTTATGGCTGGATCTGGTTTTATTACATTCTGAATTGGACGTTGAAAATGAGCTTATCTCAGCCAGCAGAGAGGTCAAATCACAGTAATGCAAACTCAGTCAGAGACATAGATTTTCACTTGCTACTTGCTTTAACATGTTTAACAGTGCATGAAATGTTGTCTAAAACAAAAAAGAATGATGCATTTTATAGCTGGATCAGGTTTTATTACATTCTGAATTGGACGTTGAAAATGAGCTTATCTCAGCCAGCAGAGAGGTCAAATCACAGTAATGCAAACTCAGTCAGAGACATAGATTTTCACCTGCAACTTGCTTTAACATGTTTAACAGTGCATGAAATGTTGTCTAAAACAAAAAAGAATGATGCATTTTATGGCTGGATCTGGTTTTATTACATTCTGAATTGGACGTTGAAAATGAGCTCATCTCAGCCAGCAGAGAGGTCAAATCACAGTAATGCAAACTCAGTCAGAGACATAGATTTTCACTTGCAACTTGCTTTAACATGTTTAACAGTGCATGAAATGTTGTCTAAAACAAAAAAGAATGATGCATTTTATGGCTGGATCTGGTTTTATTACATTCTGAATTGGACGTTGAAAATGAGCTTATCTCAGCCAGCAGAGAGGTCAAATCACAGTAATGCAAACTCAGTCAGAGACATAGATTTTCACTTGCTACTTGCTTTAACATGTTTAACAGTGCATGAAATGTTGTCTAAAACAAAAAAGAATGATGCATTTTATAGCTGGATCAGGTTTTATTACATTCTGAATTGGACGTTGAAAATGAGCTTATCTCAGCCAGCAGAGAGGTCAAATCACAGTAATGCAAACTCAGTCAGAGACATAGATTTTCACTTGCAACTTGCTTTAACATGTTTAACAGTGCATGAAATGTTGTCTAAAACAAAAAAGAATGATGCATTTTATGGCTGGATCTGGTTTTATTACATTCTGAATTGGACGTTGAAAATGAGCTTATCTCAGCCAGCAGAGAGGTCAAATCACAGTAATGCAAACTCAGTCAGAGACATAGATTTTCACTTGCAACTTGCTATAACATGTTTAACAATGCATGAAATGTTGTCTAAAACAAAAAAGAATGATGCATTTTATAGCTGGATCTGGTTTTATTACATTCTGAATTGGACGTTGAAAATGAGCTTATCTCAGCCAGCAGAGAGGTCAAATCACAGTAATGCAAACTCAGTCAGAGACATAGATTTTCACTTGCAACTTGCTTTAACATGTTTAACAGTGCATGAAATGTTGTCTAAAACAAAAAAGAATGATGCATTTTATGGCTGGATCTGGTTTTATTACATTCTGAATTGGACGTTGAAAATGAGCTTATCTCAGCCAGCAGAGAGGTCAAATCACAGTAATGCAAACTCAGTCAGAGACATAGATTTTCACTTGCTACTTGCTTTAACATGTTTAACAGTGCATGAAATGTTGTCTAAAACAAAAAAGAATGATGCATTTTATAGCTGGATCAGGTTTTATTACATTCTGAATTGGACGTTGAAAATGAGCTTATCTCAGCCAGCAGAGAGGTCAAATCACAGTAATGCAAACTCAGTCAGAGACATAGATTTTCACTTGCAACTTGCTTTAACATGTTTAACAGTGCATGAAATGTTGTCTAAAACAAAAAAGAATGATGCATTTTATGGCTGGATCTGGTTTTATTACATTCTGAATTGGACGTTGAAAATGAGCTTATCTCAGCCAGCAGAGAGGTCAAATCACAGTAATGCAAACTCAGTCAGAGACATAGATTTTCACTTGCAACTTGCTTTAACATGTTTAACAGTGCATGAAATGTTGTCTAAAACAAAAAAGAATGATGCATTTTATGGCTGGATCTGGTTTTATTATATTCTGAATTGGACGTTGAAAATGAGCTTATCTCAGCCAGCAGAGAGGTCAAATCACAGTAATGCAAACTCAGTCAGAGACATAGATTTTCACTTGCAACTTGCTATAACATGTTTAACAATGCATGAAATGTTGTCTAAAACAAAAAAGAATGATGCATTTTATAGCTGGATCTGGTTTTATTACATTCTGAATTGGACGTTGAAAATGAGCTTATCTCAGCCAGCAGAGAGGTCAAATCACAGTAATGCAAACTCAGTCAGAGACATAGATTTTCACCTGCAACTTGCTTTAACATGTTTAACAGTGCATGAAATGTTGTCTAAAACAAAAAAGAATGATGCATTTTATGGCTGGATCTGGTTTTATTACATTCTGAATTGGACGTTGAAAATGAGCTTATCTCAGCCAGCAGAGAGGTCAAATCACAGTAATGCAAACTCAGTCAGAGACATAGATTTTCACTTGCAACTTGCTTTAACATGTTTAACAGTGCATGAAATGTTGTCTAAAACAAAAAAGAATGATGCATTTTATAGCTGGATCAGGTTTTATTACATTCTGAATTAGACGTTGAAAATGAGCTTATCTCAGCCAGCAGAGAGGTCAAATCACAGTAATGCAAACTCAGTCAGAGACATAGATTTTCACTTGCAACTTGCTTTAACATGTTTAACAGTGCATGAAATGTTGTCTAAAACAAAAAAGAATGATGCATTTTATGGCTGGATCTGGTTTTATTACATTCTGAATTGGACGTTGAAAATGAGCTTATCTCAGCCAGCAGAGAGGTCAAATCACAGTAATGCAAACTCAGTCAGAGACATAGATTTTCACTTGCAACTTGCTTTAACATGTTTAACAGTGCATGAAATGTTGTCTAAAACAAAAAAGAATGATGCATTTTATGGCTGGATCTGGTTTTATTACATTCTGAATTGGACGTTGAAAATGAGCTTATCTCAGCCAGCAGAGAGGTCAAATCACAGTAATGCAAACTCAGTCAGAGACATAGATTTTCACTTGCTACTTGCTTTAACATGTTTAACAGTGCATGAAATGTTGTCTAAAACAAAAAAGAATGATGCATTTTATAGCTGGATCAGGTTTTATTACATTCTGAATTAGACGTTGAAAATGAGCTTATCTCAGCCAGCAGAGAGGTCAAATCACAGTAATGCAAACTCAGTCAGAGACATAGATTTTCACTTGCAACTTGCTTTAACATGTTTAACAGTGCATGAAATGTTGTCTAAAACAAAAAAGAATGATGCATTTTATGGCTGGATCTGGTTTTATTACATTCTGAATTGGACGTTGAAAATGAGCTTATCTCAGCCAGCAGAGAGGTCAAATCACAGTAATGCAAACTCAGTCAGAGACATAGATTTTCACTTGCAACTTGCTATAACATGTTTAACAATGCATGAAATGTTGTCTAAAACAAAAAAGAATGATGCATTTTATAGCTGGATCTGGTTTTATTACATTCTGAATTGGACGTTGAAAATGAGCTTATCTCAGCCAGCAGAGAGGTCAAATCACAGTAATGCAAACTCAGTCAGAGACATAGATTTTCACTTGCAACTTGCTTTAACATGTTTAACAGTGCATGAAATGTTGTCTAAAACAAAAAAGAATGATGCATTTTATGGCTGGATCTGGTTTTATTACATTCTGAATTGGACGTTGAAAATGAGCTTATCTCAGCCAGCAGAGAGGTCAAATCACAGTAATGCAAACTCAGTCAGAGACATAGATTTTCACTTGCTACTTGCTTTAACATGTTTAACAGTGCATGAAATGTTGTCTAAAACAAAAAAGAATGATGCATTTTATAGCTGGATCAGGTTTTATTACATTCTGAATTGGACGTTGAAAATGAGCTTATCTCAGCCAGCAGAGAGGTCAAATCACAGTAATGCAAACTCAGTCAGAGACATAGATTTTCACTTGCAACTTGCTTTAACATGTTTAACAGTGCATGAAATGTTGTCTAAAACAAAAAAGAATGATGCATTTTATGGCTGGATCTGGTTTTATTACATTCTGAATTGGACGTTGAAAATGAGCTTATCTCAGCCAGCAGAGAGGTCAAATCACAGTAATGCAAACTCAGTCAGAGACATAGATTTTCACTTGCAACTTGCTTTAACATGTTTAACAGTGCATGAAATGTTGTCTAAAACAAAAAAGAATGATGCATTTTATGGCTGGATCTGGTTTTATTATATTCTGAATTGGACGTTGAAAATGAGCTTATCTCAGCCAGCAGAGAGGTCAAATCACAGTAATGCAAACTCAGTCAGAGACATAGATTTTCACTTGCAACTTGCTATAACATGTTTAACAATGCATGAAATGTTGTCTAAAACAAAAAAGAATGATGCATTTTATAGCTGGATCTGGTTTTATTACATTCTGAATTGGACGTTGAAAATGAGCTTATCTCAGCCAGCAGAGAGGTCAAATCACAGTAATGCAAACTCAGTCAGAGACATAGATTTTCACCTGCAACTTGCTTTAACATGTTTAACAGTGCATGAAATGTTGTCTAAAACAAAAAAGAATGATGCATTTTATGGCTGGATCTGGTTTTATTACATTCTGAATTGGACGTTGAAAATGAGCTTATCTCAGCCAGCAGAGAGGTCAAATCACAGTAATGCAAACTCAGTCAGAGACATAGATTTTCACTTGCAACTTGCTTTAACATGTTTAACAGTGCATGAAATGTTGTCTAAAACAAAAAAGAATGATGCATTTTATAGCTGGATCAGGTTTTATTACATTCTGAATTAGACGTTGAAAATGAGCTTATCTCAGCCAGCAGAGAGGTCAAATCACAGTAATGCAAACTCAGTCAGAGACATAGATTTTCACTTGCAACTTGCTTTAACATGTTTAACAGTGCATGAAATGTTGTCTAAAACAAAAAAGAATGATGCATTTTATGGCTGGATCTGGTTTTATTACATTCTGAATTGGACGTTGAAAATGAGCTTATCTCAGCCAGCAGAGAGGTCAAATCACAGTAATGCAAACTCAGTCAGAGACATAGATTTTCACTTGCAACTTGCTTTAACATGTTTAACAGTGCATGAAATGTTGTCTAAAACAAAAAAGAATGATGCATTTTATGGCTGGATCTGGTTTTATTACATTCTGAATTGGACGTTGAAAATGAGCTTATCTCAGCCAGCAGAGAGGTCAAATCACAGTAATGCAAACTCAGTCAGAGACATAGATTTTCACTTGCTACTTGCTTTAACATGTTTAACAGTGCATGAAATGTTGTCTAAAACAAAAAAGAATGATGCATTTTATAGCTGGATCAGGTTTTATTACATTCTGAATTGGACGTTGAAAATGAGCTTATCTCAGCCAGCAGAGAGGTCAAATCACAGTAATGCAAACTCAGTCAGAGACATAGATTTTCACTTGCAACTTGCTTTAACATGTTTAACAGTGCATGAAATGTTGTCTAAAACAAAAAAGAATGATGCATTTTATGGCTGGATCTGGTTTTATTACATTCTGAATTGGACGTTGAAAATGAACTTATCTCAGCCAGCAGAGAGGTCAAATCACAGTAATGCAAACTCAGTCAGAGACATAGATTTTCACTTGCAACTTGCTTTAACATGTTTAACAGTGCATGAAATGTTATCTAAAACAAAAAAGAATGATGCATTTTATGGCTGGATCTGGTTTTATTACATTCTGAATTGGACGTTGAAAATGAGCTTATCTCAGCCAGCAGAGAGGTCAAATCACAGTAATGCAAACTCAGTCAGAGACATAGATTTTCACTTGCAACTTGCTTTAACATGTTTAACAGTGCATGAAATGTTGTCTAAAACAAAAAAGAATGATGCATTTTATGGCTGGATCTGGTTTTATTATATTCTGAATTGGACGTTGAAAATGAGCTTATCTCAGCCAGCAGAGAGGTCAAATCACAGTAATGCAAACTCAGTCAGAGACATAGATTTTCACTTGCTACTTGCTTTAACATGTTTGACAGTGCATGAAATGTTGTCTAAAACAAAAAAGAATGATGCATTTTATAGCTGGATCAGGTTTTATTACATTCTGAATTGGACGTTGAAAATGAGCTTATCTCAGCCAGCAGAGAGGTCAAATCACAGTAATGCAAACTCAGTCAGAGACATAGATTTTCACTTGCAACTTGCTTTAATATGTTTAACAGTGCATGAAATGTTGTCTAAAACAAAAAAGAATGATGCATTTTATGGCTGGATCTGGTTTTATTACATTCTGAATTGGACGTTGAAAATGAGCTTATCTCAGCCAGCAGAAAGGTCAAATCACAGTAATGCAAACTCAGTCAGAGACATAGATTTTCACTTGCAACTTGCTTTAACATGTTTAACAGTGCATGAAATGTTGTCTAAAACAAAAAAGAATGATGCATTTTATGGCTGGATCTGGTTTTATTACATTCTGAATTGGACGTTGAAAATGAGCTTATCTCAGCCAGCAGAGAGGTCAAATCACAGTAATGCAAACTCAGTCAGAGACATAGATTTTCACTTGCAACTTGCTATAACATGTTTAACAATGCATGAAATGTTGTCTAAAACAAAAAAGAATGATGCATTTTATAGCTGGATCTGGTTTTATTACATTCTGAATTGGACGTTGAAAATGAGCTTATCTCAGCCAGCAGAGAGGTCAAATCACAGTAATGCAAACTCAGTCAGAGACATAGATTTTCACTTGCAACTTGCTTTAACATGTTTAACAGTGCATGAGATGTTGTCTAAAACAAAAAAGAATGATGCATTTTATGGCTGGATCTGGTTTTATTACATTCTGAATTGGACGTTGAAAATGAGCTTATCTCAGCCAGCAGAGAGGTCAAATCACAGTAATGCAAACTCAGTCAGAGACATAGATTTTCACTTGCTACTTGCTTTAACATGTTTAACAGTGCATGAAATGTTGTCTAAAACAAAAAAGAATGATGCATTTTATAGCTGGATCAGGTTTTATTACATTCTGAATTGGACGTTGAAAATGAGCTTATCTCAGCCAGCAGAGAGGTCAAATCACAGTAATGCAAACTCAGTCAGAGACATAGATTTTCACTTGCAACTTGCTTTAACATGTTTAACAGTGCATGAAATGTTGTCTAAAACAAAAAAGAATGATGCATTTTATAGCTGGATCAGGTTTTATTACATTCTGAATTAGACGTTGAAAATGAGCTTATCTCAGCCAGCAGAGAGGTCAAATCACAGTAATGCAAACTCAGTCAGAGACATAGATTTTCACTTGCAACTTGCTTTAACATGTTTAACAGTGCATGAAATGTTGTCTAAAACAAAAAAGAATGATGCATTTTATGGCTGGATCTGGTTTTATTACATTCTGAATTGGACGTTGAAAATGAGCTTATCTCAGCCAGCAGAGAGGTCAAATCACAGTAATGCAAACTCAGTCAGAGACATAGATTTTCACTTGCAACTTGCTATAACATGTTTAACAATGCATGAAATGTTGTCTAAAACAAAAAAGAATGATGCATTTTATAGCTGGATCTGGTTTTATTACATTCTGAATTGGACGTTGAAAATGAGCTTATCTCAGCCAGCAGAGAGGTCAAATCACAGTAATGCAAACTCAGTCAGAGACATAGATTTTCACTTGCAACTTGCTTTAACATGTTTAACAGTGCATGAGATGTTGTCTAAAACAAAAAAGAATGATGCATTTTATGGCTGGATCTGGTTTTATTACATTCTGAATTGGACGTTGAAAATGAGCTTATCTCAGCCAGCAGAGAGGTCAAATCACAGTAATGCAAACTCAGTCAGAGACATAGATTTTCACTTGCTACTTGCTTTAACATGTTTAACAGTGCATGAAATGTTGTCTAAAACAAAAAAGAATGATGCATTTTATAGCTGGATCAGGTTTTATTACATTCTGAATTGGACGTTGAAAATGAGCTTATCTCAGCCAGCAGAGAGGTCAAATCACAGTAATGCAAACTCAGTCAGAGACATAGATTTTCACTTGCAACTTGCTTTAACATGTTTAACAGTGCATGAGATGTTGTCTAAAACAAAAAAGAATGATGCATTTTATGGCTGGATCTGGTTTTATTACATTCTGAATTGGACGTTGAAAATGAGCTTATCTCAGCCAGCAGAGAGGTCAAATCACAGTAATGCAAACTCAGTCAGAGACATAGATTTTCACTTGCTACTTGCTTTAACATGTTTAACAGTGCATGAAATGTTGTCTAAAACAAAAAAGAATGATGCATTTTATAGCTGGATCAGGTTTTATTACATTCTGAATTGGACGTTGAAAATGAGCTTATCTCAGCCAGCAGAGAGGTCAAATCACAGTAATGCAAACTCAGTCAGAGACATAGATTTTCACTTGCAACTTGCTTTAACATGTTTAACAGTGCATGAAATGTTATCTAAAACAAAAAAGAATGATGCATTTTATGGCTGGATCTGGTTTTATTACATTCTGAATTGGACGTTGAAAATGAGCTTATCTCAGCCAGCAGAGAGGTCAAATCACAGTAATGCAAACTCAGTCAGAGACATAGATTTTCACCTGCAACCTGCTTTAACCTGTTTAACAGAGCATGAAATGTTGTCTAAAACAAAAAAGAATGATGCATTTTATGGCTGGATCTGGTTTTATTATATTCTGAATTGGACGTTGAAAATGAGCTTATCTCAGCCAGCAGAGAGGTCAAATCACAGTAATGCAAACTCAGTCAGAGACATAGATTTTCACTTGCTACTTGCTTTAACATGTTTGACAGTGCATGAAATGTTGTCTAAAACAAAAAAGAATGATGCATTTTATAGCTGGATCAGGTTTTATTACATTCTGAATTGGACGTTGAAAATGAGCTTATCTCAGCCAGCAGAGAGGTCAAATCACAGTAATGCAAACTCAGTCAGAGACATAGATTTTCACTTGCAACTTGCTTTAACATGTTTAACAGTGCATGAAATGTTGTCTAAAACAAAAAAGAATGATGCATTTTATGGCTGGATCTGGTTTTATTACATTCTGAATTGGACGTTGAAAATGAGCTTATCTCAGCCAGCAGAAAGGTCAAATCACAGTAATGCAAACTCAGTCAGAGACATAGATTTTCACTTGCAACTTGCTTTAACATGTTTAACAGTGCATGAAATGTTATCTAAAACAAAAAAGAATGATGCATTTTATGGCTGGATCTGGTTTTATTACATTCTGAATTGGACGTTGAAAATGAGCTTATCTCAGCCAGCAGAGAGGTCAAATCACAGTAATGCAAACTCAGTCAGAGACATAGATTTTCACTTGCAACTTGCTTTAACATGTTTAACAGTGCATGAGATGTTGTCTAAAACAAAAAAGAATTATGCATTTTATGGCTGGATCTGGTTTTATTACATTCTGAATTAGACGTTGAAAATGAGCTTATCTCAGCCAGCAGAGAGGTCAAATCACAGTAATGCAAACTCAGTCAGAGACATAGATTTTCACTTGCTACTTGCTTTAACATGTTTAACAGTGCATGAAATGTTGTCTAAAACAAAAAAGAATGATGCATTTTATAGCTGGATCAGGTTTTATTACATTCTGAATTGGACGTTGAAAATGAGCTTATCTCAGCCAGCAGAGAGGTCAAATCACAGTAATGCAAACTCAGTCAGAGACATAGATTTTCACTTGCAACTTGCTTTAACATGTTTAACAGTGCATGAAATGTTGTCTAAAACAAAAAAGAATGATGCATTTTATGGCTGGATCTGGTTTTATTACATTCTGAATTGGACGTTGAAAATGAGCTTATCTCAGCCAGCAGAGAGGTCAAATCACAGTAATGCAAACTCAGTCAGAGACATAGATTTTCACTTGCAACTTGCTTTAACATGTTTAACAGTGCATGAAATGTTATCTAAAACAAAAAAGAATGATGCATTTTATGGCTGGATCTGGTTTTATTACATTCTGAATTGGACGTTGAAAATGAGCTTATCTCAGCCAGCAGAGAGGTCAAATCACAGTAATGCAAACTCAGTCAGAGACATAGATTTTCACTTGCAACTTGCTTTAACATGTTTAACAGTGCATGAAATGTTGTCTAAAACAAAAAAGAATGATGCATTTTATGGCTGGATCTGGTTTTATTATATTCTGAATTGGACGTTGAAAATGAGCTTATCTCAGCCAGCAGAGAGGTCAAATCACAGTAATGCAAACTCAGTCAGAGACATAGATTTTCACTTGCTACTTGCTTTAACATGTTTGACAGTGCATGAAATGTTGTCTAAAACAAAAAAGAATGATACATTTTATAGCTGGATCAGGTTTTATTACATTCTGAATTGGACGTTGAAAATGAGCTTATCTCAGCCAGCAGAGAGGTCAAATCACAGTAATGCAAACTCAGTCAGAGACATAGATTTTCACTTGCAACTTGCTTTAACATGTTTAACAGTGCATGAAATGTTGTCTAAAACAAAAAAGAATGATGCATTTTATGGCTGGATCTGGTTTTATTACATTCTGAATTGGACGTTGAAAATGAGCTTATCTCAGCCAGCAGAGAGGTCAAATCACAGTAATGCAAACTCAGTCAGAGACATAGATTTTCACTTGCAACTTGCTTTAACATGTTTAACAGTGCATGAAATGTTATCTAAAACAAAAAAGAATGATGCATTTTATGGCTGGATCTGGTTTTATTACATTCTGAATTGGACGTTGAAAATGAGCTTATCTCAGCCAGCAGAGAGGTCAAATCACAGTAATGCAAACTCAGTCAGAGACATAGATTTTCACTTGCAACTTGCTTTAACATGTTTAACAGTGCATGAAATGTTGTCTAAAACAAAAAAGAATGATGCATTTTATGGCTGGATCTGTTTTTATCACTTTCTGAATTGGACGTTGAAAATGAGCTTATCTCAGCCAGCAGAGAGGTCAAATCACAGTAATGCAAACTCAGTCAGAGACATAGATTTTCACTTGCAACTTGCTTTAACATGTTTAACAGTGCATGAAATATTGTCTAAAACAAAAAAGAATGATGCATTTTACGGCTGGATCTGGTTTTATTACATTCTGAATTGGACGTTGAAAATGAGCTTATCTCAGCCAGCAGAGAGGTCAAATCACAGTAATGCAAACTCAGTCAGAGACATAGATTTTCACTTGCAACTTGCTTTAACATGTTTAACAGTGTATGAAATGTTGTCTAAAACAAAAAAGAATGATGCATTTTATGGCTGGATCTGTTTTTATCACTTTCTGAATTGGACGTTGAAAATGAGCTTATCTTAGCCAGCAGAGAGGTCAAATCACAGTAATGCAAACTCAGTCAGAGACATAGATTTTCACTTGCAACTTGCTTTAACATGTTTAACAGTGCATGAAATGTTGTCTAAAACAAAAAAGAATGATGCATTTTATGGCTGGATCTGGTTTTATTACATTCTGAATTGGACGTTGAAAATGAGCTTATCTCAGCCAGCAGAGAGGTCAAATCACAGTAATGCAAACTCAGTCAGAGACATAGATTTTCACTTGCAACTTGCTTTAACATGTTTAACAGTGCATGAAATGTTGTCTAAAACAAAAAAGAATGATGCATTTTATAGCTGGATCAGGTTTTATTACATTCTGAATTAGACGTTGAAAATGAGCTTATCTCAGCCAGCAGAGAGGTCAAATCACAGTAATGCAAACTCAGTCAGAGACATAGATTTTCACTTGCTACTTGCTTTAACATGTTTAACAGTGCATGAAATGTTGTCTAAAACAAAAAAGAATGATGCATTTTATGGCTGGATCTGGTTTTATTACATTCTGAATTGGACGTTGAAAATGAGCTTATCTCAGCCAGCAGAGAGGTCAAATCACAGTAATGCAAACTCAGTCAGAGACATAGATTTTCACTTGCAACTTGCTATAACATGTTTAACAATGCATGAAATGTTGTCTAAAACAAAAAAGAATGATGCATTTTATAGCTGGATCTGGTTTTATTACATTCTGAATTGGACGTTGAAAATGAGCTTATCTCAGCCAGCAGAGAGGTCAAATCACAGTAATGCAAACTCAGTCAGAGACATAGATTTTCACTTGCAACTTGCTTTAACATGTTTAACAGTGCATGAGATGTTGTCTAAAACAAAAAAGAATGATGCATTTTATGGCTGGATCTGGTTTTATTACATTCTGAATTGGACGTTGAAAATGAGCTTATCTCAGCCAGCAGAGAGGTCAAATCACAGTAATGCAAACTCAGTCAGAGACATAGATTTTCACTTGCTACTTGCTTTAACATGTTTAACAGTGCATGAAATGTTGTCTAAAACAAAAAAAGAATGATGCATTTTATAGCTGGATCAGGTTTTATTACATTCTGAATTGGACGTTGAAAATGAGCTTATCTCAGCCAGCAGAGAGGTCAAATCACAGTAATGCAAACTCAGTCAGAGACATAGATTTTCACCTGCAACTTGCTTTAACATGTTTAACAGTGCATGAAATGTTGTCTAAAACAAAAAAGAATGATGCATTTTATGGCTGGATCTGGTTTTATTACATTCTGAATTGGACGTTGAAAATGAGCTTATCTCAGCCAGCAGAGAGGTCAAATCACAGTAATGCAAACTCAGTCAGAGACATAGATTTTCACTTGCAACTTGCTTTAACATGTTTAACAGTGCATGAAATGTTGTCTAAAACAAAAAAGAATGATGCATTTTATAGCTGGATCAGGTTTTATTACATTCTGAATTAGACGTTGAAAATGAGCTTATCTCAGCCAGCAGAGAGGTCAAATCACAGTAATGCAAACTCAGTCAGAGACATAGATTTTCACTTGCAACTTGCTTTAACATGTTTAACAGTGCATGAAATGTTGTCTAAAACAAAAAAGAATGATGCATTTTATGGCTGGATCTGGTTTTATTACATTCTGAATTGGACGTTGAAAATGAGCTTATCTCAGCCAGCAGAGAGGTCAAATCACAGTAATGCAAACTCAGTCAGAGACATAGATTTTCACTTGCAACTTGCTATAACATGTTTAACAATGCATGAAATGTTGTCTAAAACAAAAAAGAATGATGCATTTTATAGCTGGATCTGGTTTTATTACATTCTGAATTGGACGTTGAAAATGAGCTTATCTCAGCCAGCAGAGAGGTCAAATCACAGTAATGCAAACTCAGTCAGAGACATAGATTTTCACTTGCAACTTGCTTTAACATGTTTAACAGTGCATGAAATGTTGTCTAAAACAAAAAAGAATGATGCATTTTATGGCTGGATCTGGTTTTATTACATTCTGAATTGGACGTTGAAAATGAGCTTATCTCAGCCAGCAGAGAGGTCAAATCACAGTAATGCAAACTCAGTCAGAGACATAGATTTTCACTTGCTACTTGCTTTAACATGTTTAACAGTGCATGAAATGTTGTCTAAAACAAAAAAGAATGATGCATTTTATAGCTGGATCAGGTTTTCTTACATTCTGAATTGGACGTTGAAAATGAGCTTATCTCAGCCAGCAGAGAGGTCAAATCACAGTAATGCAAACTCAGTCAGAGACATAGATTTTCACTTGCAACTTGCTTTAACATGTTTAACAGTGCATGAAATGTTGTCTAAAACAAAAAAGAATGATGCATTTTATGGCTGGATCTGGTTTTATTACATTCTGAATTGGACGTTGAAAATGAGCTTATCTCAGCCAGCAGAGAGGTCAAATCACAGTAATGCAAACTCAGTCAGAGACATAGATTTTCACTTGCAACTTGCTTTAACATGTTTAACAGTGCATGAAATGTTATCTAAAACAAAAAAGAATGATGCATTTTATGGCTGGATCTGGTTTTATTACATTCTGAATTGGACGTTGAAAATGAGCTTATCTCAGCCAGCAGAGAGGTCAAATCACAGTAATGCAAACTCAGTCAGAGACATAGATTTTCACTTGCAACTTGCTTTAACATGTTTAACAGTGCATGAAAGTTTGTCTAAAACAAAAAAGAATGATGCATTTTATGGCTGGATCTGGTTTTATTATATTCTGAATTGGACGTTGAAAATGAGCTTATCTCAGCCAGCAGAGAGGTCAAATCACAGTAATGCAAACTCAGTCAGAGACATAGATTTTCACTTGCAACTTGCTATAACATGTTTAACAATGCATGAAATGTTGTCTAAAACAAAAAAGAATGATGCATTTTATAGCTGGATCTGGTTTTATTACATTCTGAATTGGACGTTGAAAATGAGCTTATCTCAGCCAGCAGAGAGGTCAAATCACAGTAATGCAAACTCAGTCAGAGACATAGATTTTCACTTGCAACTTGCTTTAACATGTTTAACAGTGCATGAGATGTTGTCTAAAACAAAAAAGAATGATGCATTTTATGGCTGGATCTGGTTTTATTACATTCTGAATTGGACGTTGAAAATGAGCTTATCTCAGCCAGCAGAGAGGTCAAATCACAGTAATGCAAACTCAGTCAGAGACATAGATTTTCACTTGCTACTTGCTTTAACATGTTTAACAGTGCATGAAATGTTGTCTAAAACAAAAAAGAATGATGCATTTTATAGCTGGATCAGGTTTTATTACATTCTGAATTGGACGTTGAAAATGAGCTTATCTCAGCCAGCAGAGAGGTCAAATCACAGTAATGCAAACTCAGTCAGAGACATAGATTTTCACCTGCAACTTGCTTTAACATGTTTAACAGTGCATGAAATGTTGTCTAAAACAAAAAAGAATGATGCATTTTATGGCTGGATCTGGTTTTATTACATTCTGAATTGGACGTTGAAAATGAGCTTATCTCAGCCAGCAGAGAGGTCAAATCACAGTAATGCAAACTCAGTCAGAGACATAGATTTTCACTTGCAACTTGCTTTAACATGTTTAACAGTGCATGAAATGTTGAATAAAACAAAAAAGAATGATGCATTTTATAGCTGGATCAGGTTTTATTACATTCTGAATTAGACGTTGAAAATGAGCTTATCTCAGCCAGCAGAGAGGTCAAATCACAGTAATGCAAACTCAGTCAGAGACATAGATTTTCACTTGCAACTTGCTTTAACATGTTTAACAGTGCATGAAATGTTGTCTAAAACAAAAAAGAATGATGCATTTTATGGCTGGATCTGGTTTTATTACATTCTGAATTGGACGTTGAAAATGAGCTTATCTCAGCCAGCAGAGAGGTCAAATCACAGTAATGCAAACTCAGTCAGAGACATAGATTTTCACTTGCAACTTGCTATAACATGTTTAACAATGCATGAAATGTTGTCTAAAACAAAAAAGAATGATGCATTTTATAGCTGGATCTGGTTTTATTACATTCTGAATTGGACGTTGAAAATGAGCTTATCTCAGCCAGCAGAGAGGTCAAATCACAGTAATGCAAACTCAGTCAGAGACATAGATTTTCACTTGCAACTTGCTTTAACATGTTTAACAGTGCATGAAATGTTGTCTAAAACAAAAAAGAATGATGCATTTTATGGCTGGATCTGGTTTTATTACATTCTGAATTGGACGTTGAAAATGAGCTTATCTCAGCCAGCAGAGAGGTCAAATCACAGTAATGCAAACTCAGTCAGAGACATAGATTTTCACTTGCTACTTGCTTTAACATGTTTAACAGTGCATGAAATGTTGTCTAAAACAAAAAAGAATGATGCATTTTATAGCTGGATCAGGTTTTCTTACATTCTGAATTGGACGTTGAAAATGAGCTTATCTCAGCCAGCAGAGAGGTCAAATCACAGTAATGCAAACTCAGTCAGAGACATAGATTTTCACTTGCAACTTGCTTTAACATGTTTAACAGTGCATGAAATGTTGTCTAAAACAAAAAAGAATGATGCATTTTATGGCTGGATCTGGTTTTATTACATTCTGAATTGGACGTTGAAAATGAGCTTATCTCAGCCAGCAGAGAGGTCAAATCACAGTAATGCAAACTCAGTCAGAGACATAGATTTTCACTTGCAACTTGCTTTAACATGTTTAACAGTGCATGAAATGTTATCTAAAACAAAAAAGAATGATGCATTTTATGGCTGGATCTGGTTTTATTACATTCTGAATTGGACGTTGAAAATGAGCTTATCTCAGCCAGCAGAGAGGTCAAATCACAGTAATGCAAACTCAGTCAGAGACATAGATTTTCACTTGCAACTTGCTTTAACATGTTTAACAGTGCATGAAAGTTTGTCTAAAACAAAAAAGAATGATGCATTTTATGGCTGGATCTGGTTTTATTATATTCTGAATTGGACGTTGAAAATGAGCTTATCTCAGCCAGCAGAGAGGTCAAATCACAGTAATGCAAACTCAGTCAGAGACATAGATTTTCACTTGCAACTTGCTATAACATGTTTAACAATGCATGAAATGTTGTCTAAAACAAAAAAGAATGATGCATTTTATAGCTGGATCTGGTTTTATTACATTCTGAATTGGACGTTGAAAATGAGCTTATCTCAGCCAGCAGAGAGGTCAAATCACAGTAATGCAAACTCAGTCAGAGACATAGATTTTCACTTGCAACTTGCTTTAACATGTTTAACAGTGCATGAGATGTTGTCTAAAACAAAAAAGAATGATGCATTTTATGGCTGGATCTGGTTTTATTACATTCTGAATTGGACGTTGAAAATGAGCTTATCTCAGCCAGCAGAGAGGTCAAATCACAGTAATGCAAACTCAGTCAGAGACATAGATTTTCACTTGCTACTTGCTTTAACATGTTTAACAGTGCATGAAATGTTGTCTAAAACAAAAAAGAATGATGCATTTTATAGCTGGATCAGGTTTTATTACATTCTGAATTGGACGTTGAAAATGAGCTTATCTCAGCCAGCAGAGAGGTCAAATCACAGTAATGCAAACTCAGTCAGAGACATAGATTTTCACCTGCAACTTGCTTTAACATGTTTAACAGTGCATGAAATGTTGTCTAAAACAAAAAAGAATGATGCATTTTATGGCTGGATCTGGTTTTATTACATTCTGAATTGGACGTTGAAAATGAGCTTATCTCAGCCAGCAGAGAGGTCAAATCACAGTAATGCAAACTCAGTCAGAGACATAGATTTTCACTTGCAACTTGCTTTAACATGTTTAACAGTGCATGAAATGTTGAATAAAACAAAAAAGAATGATGCATTTTATAGCTGGATCAGGTTTTATTACATTCTGAATTAGACGTTGAAAATGAGCTTATCTCAGCCAGCAGAGAGGTCAAATCACAGTAATGCAAACTCAGTCAGAGACATAGATTTTCACTTGCAACTTGCTTTAACATGTTTAACAGTGCATGAAATGTTGTCTAAAACAAAAAAGAATGATGCATTTTATGGCTGGATCTGGTTTTATTACATTCTGAATTGGACGTTGAAAATGAGCTTATCTCAGCCAGCAGAGAGGTCAAATCACAGTAATGCAAACTCAGTCAGAGACATAGATTTTCACTTGCTACTTGCTTTAACATGTTTAACAGTGCATGAAATGTTGTCTAAAACAAAAAAGAATGATGCATTTTATAGCTGGATCAGGTTTTATTACATTCTGAATTGGACGTTGAAAATGAGCTTATCTCAGCCAGCAGAGAGGTCAAATCACAGTAATGCAAACTCAGTCAGAGACATAGATTTTCACTTGCAACTTGCTTTAACATGTTTAACAGTGCATGAAATGTTGTCTAAAACAAAAAAGAATGATGCATTTTATGGCTGGATCTGGTTTTATTACATTCTGAATTGGACGTTGAAAATGAGCTTATCTCAGCCAGCAGAGAGGTCAAATCACAGTAATGCAAACTCAGTCAGAGACATAGATTTTCACTTGCAACTTGCTTTAACATGTTTAACAGTGCATGAAATGTTATCTAAAACAAAAAAGAATGATGCATTTTATGGCTGGATCTGGTTTTATTACATTCTGAATTGGACGTTGAAAATGAGCTTATCTCAGCCAGCAGAGAGGTCAAATCACAGTAATGCAAACTCAGTCAGAGACATAGATTTTCACTTGCAACTTGCTTTAACATGTTTAACAGTGCATGAAATGTTGTCTAAAACAAAAAAGAATGATGCATTTTATGGCTGGATCTGGTTTTATTATATTCTGAATTGGACGTTGAAAATGAGCTTATCTCAGCCAGCAGAGAGGTCAAATCACAGTAATGCAAACTCAGTCAGAGACATAGATTTTCACTTGCAACTTGCTATAACATGTTTAACAATGCATGAAATGTTGTCTAAAACAAAAAAGAATGATGCATTTTATAGCTGGATCTGGTTTTATTACATTCTGAATTGGACGTTGAAAATGAGCTTATCTCAGCCAGCAGAGAGGTCAAATCACAGTAATGCAAACTCAGTCAGAGACATAGATTTTCACTTGCAACTTGCTTTAACATGTTTAACAGTGCATGAGATGTTGTCTAAAAAAAAAGAATGATGCATTTTATGGCTGGATCTGGTTTTATTACATTCTGAATTGGACGTTGAAAATGAGCTTATCTCAGCCAGCAGAGAGGTCAAATCACAGTAATGCAAACTCAGTCAGAGACATAGATTTTCACTTGCTACTTGCTTTAACATGTTTAACAGTGCATGAAATGTTGTCTAAAACAAAAAAGAATGATGCATTTTATAGCTGGATCAGGTTTTATTACATTCTGAATTGGACGTTGAAAATGAGCTTATCTCAGCCAGCAGAGAGGTCAAATCACAGTAATGCAAACTCAGTCAGAGACATAGATTTTCACCTGCAACTTGCTTTAACATGTTTAACAGTGCATGAAATGTTGTCTAAAACAAAAAAGAATGATGCATTTTATGGCTGGATCTGGTTTTATTACATTCTGAATTTTACGTTGAAAATGAGCTTATCTCAGCCAGCAGAGAGGTCAAATCACAGTAATGCAAACTCAGTCAGAGACATAGATTTTCACTTGCAACTTGCTTTAACATGTTTAACAGTGCATGAAATGTTGAATAAAACAAAAAAGAATGATGCATTTTATAGCTGGATCAGGTTTTATTACATTCTGAATTGGACGTTGAAAATGAGCTTATCTCAGCCAGCAGAGAGGTCAAATCACAGTAATGCAAACTCAGTCAGAGACATAGATTTTCACTTGCAACTTGCTTTAACATGTTTAACAGTGCATGAAATGTTGTCTAAAACAAAAAAGAATGATGCATTTTATGGCTGGATCTGTTTTTATCACTTTCTGAATTGGACGTTGAAAATGAGCTTATCTCAGCCAGCAGAGAGGTCAAATCACAGTAATGCAAACTCAGTCAGAGACATAGATTTTCACTTGCAACTTGCTTTAACATGTTTAACAGTGCATGAAATATTGTCTAAAACAAAAAAGAATGATGCATTTTACGGCTGGATCTGGTTTTATTACATTCTGAATTGGACGTTGAAAATGAGCTTATCTCAGCCAGCAGAGAGGTCAAATCACAGTAATGCAAACTCAGTCAGAGACATAGATTTTCACTTGCAACTTGCTTTAACATGTTTAACAGTGTATGAAATGTTGTCTAAAACAAAAAAGAATGATGCATTTTATGGCTGGATCTGTTTTTATCACTTTCTGAATTGGACGTTGAAAATGAGCTTATCTTAGCCAGCAGAGAGGTCAAATCACAGTAATGCAAACTCAGTCAGAGACATAGATTTTCACTTGCAACTTGCTTTAACATGTTTAACAGTGCATGAAATGTTGTCTAAAACAAAAAAGAATGATGCATTTTATGGCTGGATCTGGTTTTATTATATTCTGAATTGGACGTTGAAAATGAGCTTATCTCAGCCAGCAGAGAGGTCAAATCACAGTAATGCAAACTCAGTCAGAGACATAGATTTTCACTTGCTACTTGCTTTAACATGTTTGACAGTGCATGAAATGTTGTCTAAAACAAAAAAGAATGATGCATTTTATAGCTGGATCAGGTTTTATTACATTCTGAATTGGACGTTGAAAATGAGCTTATCTCAGCCAGCAGAGAGGTCAAATCACAGTAATGCAAACTCAGTCAGAGACATAGATTTTCACTTGCAACTTGCTTTAACATGTTTAACAGTGCATGAAATGTTGTCTAAAACAAAAAAGAATGATGCATTTTATGGCTGGATCTGGTTTTATTACATTCTGAATTGGACGTTGAAAATGAGCTTATCTCAGCCAGCAGAGAGGTCAAATCACAGTAATGCAAACTCAGTCAGAGACATAGATTTTCACTTGCAACTTGCTTTAACATGTTTAACAGTGCATGAAATGTTATCTAAAACAAAAAAGAATGATGCATTTTATGGCTGGATCTGGTTTTATTACATTCTGAATTGGACGTTGAAAATGAGCTTATCTCAGCCAGCAGAGAGGTCAAATCACAGTAATGCAAACTCAGTCAGAGACATAGATTTTCACTTGCAACTTGCTTTAACATGTTTAACAGTGCATGAAATGTTGTCTAAAAAAAAAAAGAATGATGCATTTTATAGCTGGATCTGGTTTTATTACATTCTGAATTGGACGTTGAAAATGAGCTTATCTCAGCCAGCAGAGAGGTCAAATCACAGTAATGCAAACTCAGTCAGAGACATAGATTTTCACTTGCAACTTGCTTTAACATGTTTAACAGTGCATGAAATGTTGTCTAAAACAAAAAAGAATGATGCATTTTATGGCTGGATCTGGGTTTATTACATTCTGAATTGGACGTTGAAAATGAGCTTATCTCAGCCAGCAGAGAGGTCAAATCACAGTAATGCAAACTCAGTCAGAGACATAGATTTTCACTTGCTACTTGCTTTAACATGTTTAACAGTGCATGAAATGTTGTCTAAAACAAAAAAGAATGATGCATTTTATAGCTGGATCAGGTTTTATTACATTCTGAATTGGACGTTGAAAATGAGCTTATCTCAGCCAGCAGAGAGGTCAAATCACAGTAATGCAAACTCAGTCAGAGACATAGATTTTCACTTGCAACTTGCTTTAACATGTTTAACAGTGCATGAAATTTTGTCTAAAACAAAAAAGAATGATGCATTTTATGGCTGGATCTGGTTTTATTACATTCTGAATTGGACGTTGAAAATGAGCTTATCTCAGCCAGCAGAGAGGTCAAATCACAGTAATGCAAACTCAGTCAGAGACATAGATTTTCACTTGCAACTTGCTTTAACATGTTTAACAGTGCATGAAATGTTGTCTAAAACAAAAAAGAATGATGCATTTTATGGCTGGATCTGGTTTTATTACATTCTGAATTGGACGTTGAAAATGAGCTTATCTCAGCCAGCAGAGAGGTCAAATCACAGTAATGCAAACTCAGTCAGAGACATAGATTTTCACTTGCTACTTGCTTTAACATGTTTAACAGTGCATGAAATGTTGTCTAAAACAAAAAAGAATGATGCATTTTATAGCTGGATCAGGTTTTATTACATTCTGAATTGGACGTTGAAAATGAGCTTATCTCAGCCAGCAGAGAGGTCAAATCACAGTAATGCAAACTCAGTCAGAGACATAGATTTTCACTTGCAACTTGCTTTAACATGTTTAACAGTGCATGAAATGTTGTCTAAAACAAAAAAGAATGATGCATTTTATGGCTGGATCTGGTTTTATTACATTCTGAATTGGACGTTGAAAATGAGCTTATCTCAGCCAGCAGAGAGGTCAAATCACAGTAATGCAAACTCAGTCAGAGACATAGATTTTCACTTGCAACTTGCTTTAACATGTTTAACAGTGCATGAAATGTTATCTAAAACAAAAAAGAATGATGCATTTTATGGCTGGATCTGGTTTTATTACATTCTGAATTGGACGTTGAAAATGAGCTTATCTCAGCCAGCAGAGAGGTCAATTCACAGTAATGCAAACTCAGTCAGAGACATAGATTTTCACTTGCAACTTGCTTTAACATGTTTAACAGTGCATGAAATGTTGTCTAAAACAAAAAAGAATGATGCATTTTATGGCTGGATCTGGTTTTATTATATTCTGAATTGGACGTTGAAAATGAGCTTATCTCAGCCAGCAGAGAGGTCAAATCACAGTAATGCAAACTCAGTCAGAGACATAGATTTTCACTTGCTACTTGCTTTAACATGTTTGACAGTGCATGAAATGTTGTCTAAAACAAAAAAGAATGATGCATTTTATAGCTGGATCAGGTTTTATTACATTCTGAATTGGACGTTGAAAATGAGCTTATCTCAGCCAGCAGAGAGGTCAAATCACAGTAATGCAAACTCAGTCAGAGACATAGATTTTCACTTGCAACTTGCTTTAACATGTTTAACAGTGCATGAAATGTTGTCTAAAACAAAAAAGAATGATGCATTTTATGGCTGGATCTGGTTTTATTACATTCTGAATTGGACGTTGAAAATGAGCTTATCTCAGCCAGCAGAGAGGTCAAATCACAGTAATGCAAACTCAGTCAGAGACATAGATTTTCACTTGCAACTTGCTTTAACAATTTTAACAGTGCATGAAATGTTATCTAAAACAAAAAAGAATGATGCATTTTATGGCTGGATCTGGTTTTATTAAATTCTGAATTGGACGTTGAAAATGAGCTTATCTCAGCCAGCAGAGAGGTCAAATCACAGTAATGCAAACTCAGTCAGAGACATAGATTTTCACTTGCAACTTGCTTTAACATGTTTAACAGTGCATGAAATGTTGTCTAAAACAAAAAAGAATGATGCATTTTATAGCTGGATCAGGTTTTATTACATTCTGAATTGGACGTTGAAAATGAGCTTATCTCAGCCAGCAGAGAGGTCAAATCACAGTAATGCAAACTCAGTCAGAGACATAGATTTTCACTTGCAACTTGCTTTAACATGTTTAACAGTGCATGAAATGTTGTCTAAAACAAAAAAGAATGATGCATTTTATGGCTGGATCTGGTTTTATTACATTCTGAATTGGACGTTGAAAATGAGCTTATCTCAGCCAGCAGAGAGGTCAAATCACAGTAATGCAAACTCAGTCAGAGACATAGATTTTCACTTGCAACTTGCTTTAACATGTTTAACAGTGCATGAAATGTTATCTAAAACAAAAAAGAATGATGCATTTTATGGCTGGATCTGGTTTTATTACATTCTGAATTGGACGTTGAAAATGAGCTTATCTCAGCCAGCAGAGAGGTCAATTCACAGTAATGCAAACTCAGTCAGAGACATAGATTTTCACTTGCAACTTGCTTTAACATGTTTAACAGTGCATGAAATGTTGTCTAAAACAAAAAAGAATGATGCATTTTATGGCTGGATCTGGTTTTATTATATTCTGAATTGGACGTTGAAAATGAGCTTATCTCAGCCAGCAGAGAGGTCAAATCACAGTAATGCAAACTCAGTCAGAGACATAGATTTTCACTTGCTACTTGCTTTAACATGTTTGACAGTGCATGAAATGTTGTCTAAAACAAAAAAGAATGATGCATTTTATAGCTGGATCAGGTTTTATTACATTCTGAATTGGACGTTGAAAATGAGCTTATCTCAGCCAGCAGAGAGGTCAAATCACAGTAATGCAAACTCAGTCAGAGACATAGATTTTCACTTGCAACTTGCTTTAACATGTTTAACAGTGCATGAAATGTTGTCTAAAACAAAAAAGAATGATGCATTTTATGGCTGGATCTGGTTTTATTACATTCTGAATTGGACGTTGAAAATGAGCTTATCTCAGCCAGCAGAGAGGTCAAATCACAGTAATGCAAACTCAGTCAGAGACATAGATTTTCACTTGCAACTTGCTTTAACATGTTTAACAGTGCATGAAATGTTATCTAAAACAAAAAAGAATGATGCATTTTATGGCTGGATCTGGTTTTATTACATTCTGAATTGGACGTTGAAAATGAGCTTATCTCAGCCAGCAGAGAGGTCAAATCACAGTAATGCAAACTCAGTCAGAGACATAGATTTTCACTTGCAACTTGCTTTAACATGTTTAACAGTGCATGAAATGTTATCTAAAACAAAAAAGAATGATGCATTTTATGGCTGGATCTGGTTTTATTACATTCTGAATTGGACGTTGAAAATGAGCTTATCTCAGCCAGCAGAGAGGTCAATTCACAGTAATGCAAACTCAGTCAGAGACATAGATTTTCACTTGCAACTTGCTTTAACATGTTTAACAGTGCATGAAATGTTGTCTAAAACAAAAAAGAATGATGCATTTTATGGCTGGATCTGGTTTTATTATATTCTGAATTGGACGTTGAAAATGAGCTTATCTCAGCCAGCAGAGAGGTCAAATCACAGTAATGCAAACTCAGTCAGAGACATAGATTTTCACTTGCTACTTGCTTTAACATGTTTGACAGTGCATGAAATGTTGTCTAAAACAAAAAAGAATGATGCATTTTATAGCTGGATCAGGTTTTATTACATTCTGAATTGGACGTTGAAAATGAGCTTATCTCAGCCAGCAGAGAGGTCAAATCACAGTAATGCAAACTCAGTCAGAGACATAGATTTTCACTTGCAACTTGCTTTAACATGTTTAACAGTGCATGAAATGTTGTCTAAAACAAAAAAGAATGATGCATTTTATGACTGGATCTGGTTTTATTACATTCTGAATTGGACGTTGAAAATGAGCTTATCTCAGCCAGCAGAGAGGTCAAATCACAGTAATGCAAACTCAGTCAGAGACATAGATTTTCACTTGCTACTTGCTTTAACATGTTTGACAGTGCATGAAATGTTGTCTAAAACAAAAAAGAATGATGCATTTTATAGCTGGATCAGGTTTTATTACATTCTGAATTGGACGTTGAAAATGAGCTTATCTCAGCCAGCAGAGAGGTCAAATCACAGTAATGCAAACTCAGTCAGAGACATAGATTTTCACTTGCAACTTGCTTTAACATGTTTAACAGTGCATGAAATGTTGTCTAAAACAAAAAAGAATGATGCATTTTATGGCTGGATCTGGTTTTATTACATTCTGAATTGGACGTTGAAAATGAGCTTATCTCAGCCAGCAGAGAGGTCAAATCACAGTAATGCAAACTCAGTCAGAGACATAGATTTTCACTTGCAACTTGCTTTAACATGTTTAACAGTGCATGAAATGTTATCTAAAACAAAAAAGAATGATGCATTTTATGGCTGGATCTGGTTTTATTACATTCTGAATTGGACGTTGAAAATGAGCTTATCTCAGCCAGCAGAGAGGTCAAATCACAGTAATGCAAATTCAGTCAGAGACATAGATTTTCACTTGCAACTTGCTTTAACATGTTTAACAGTGCATGAAATGTTGTCTAAAACAAAAAAAGAATGATGCATTTTATAGCTGGATCTGGTTTTATTACATTCTGAATTGGACGTTGAAAATGAGCTTATCTCAGCCAGCAGAGAGGTCAAATCACAGTAATGCAAACTCAGTCAGAGACATAGATTTTCACTTGCAACTTGCTATAACATGTTTAACAATGCATGAAATGTTGTCTAAAACAAAAAAGAATGATGCATTTTATAGCTGGATCTGGTTTTATTACATTCTGAATTGGACGTTGAAAATGAGCTTATCTCAGCCAGCAGAGAGGTCAAATCACAGTAATGCAAACTCAGTCAGAGACATAGATTTTCACTTGCAACTTGCTTTAACATGTTTAACAGTGCATGAGATGTTGTCTAAAAAAAAAGAATGATGCATTTTATGGCTGGATCTGGTTTTATTACATTCTGAATTGGACGTTGAAAATGAGCTTATCTCAGCCAGCAGAGAGGTCAAATCACAGTAATGCAAACTCAGTCAGAGACATAGATTTTCACTTGCTACTTGCTTTAACATGTTTAACAGTGCATGAAATGTTGTCTAAAACAAAAAAGAATGATGCATTTTATAGCTGGATCAGGTTTTATTACATTCTGAATTGGACGTTGAAAATGAGCTTATCTCAGCCAGCAGAGAGGTCAAATCACAGTAATGCAAACTCAGTCAGAGACATAGATTTTCACCTGCAACTTGCTTTAACATGTTTAACAGTGCATGAAATGTTGTCTAAAACAAAAAAGAATGATGCATTTTATGGCTGGATCTGGTTTTATTACATTCTGAATTTTACGTTGAAAATGAGCTTATCTCAGCCAGCAGAGAGGTCAAATCACAGTAATGCAAACTCAGTCAGAGACATAGATTTTCACTTGCAACTTGCTTTAACATGTTTAACAGTGCATGAAATGTTGAATAAAACAAAAAAGAATGATGCATTTTATAGCTGGATCAGGTTTTATTACATTCTGAATTGGACGTTGAAAATGAGCTTATCTCAGCCAGCAGAGAGGTCAAATCACAGTAATGCAAACTCAGTCAGAGACATAGATTTTCACTTGCAACTTGCTTTAACATGTTTAACAGTGCATGAAATGTTGTCTAAAACAAAAAAGAATGATGCATTTTATGGCTGGATCTGTTTTTATCACTTTCTGAATTGGACGTTGAAAATGAGCTTATCTCAGCCAGCAGAGAGGTCAAATCACAGTAATGCAAACTCAGTCAGAGACATAGATTTTCACTTGCAACTTGCTTTAACATGTTTAACAGTGCATGAAATATTGTCTAAAACAAAAAAGAATGATGCATTTTACGGCTGGATCTGGTTTTATTACATTCTGAATTGGACGTTGAAAATGAGCTTATCTCAGCCAGCAGAGAGGTCAAATCACAGTAATGCAAACTCAGTCAGAGACATAGATTTTCACTTGCAACTTGCTTTAACATGTTTAACAGTGTATGAAATGTTGTCTAAAACAAAAAAGAATGATGCATTTTATGGCTGGATCTGTTTTTATCACTTTCTGAATTGGACGTTGAAAATGAGCTTATCTTAGCCAGCAGAGAGGTCAAATCACAGTAATGCAAACTCAGTCAGAGACATAGATTTTCACTTGCAACTTGCTTTAACATGTTTAACAGTGCATGAAATGTTGTCTAAAACAAAAAAGAATGATGCATTTTATGGCTGGATCTGGTTTTATTATATTCTGAATTGGACGTTGAAAATGAGCTTATCTCAGCCAGCAGAGAGGTCAAATCACAGTAATGCAAACTCAGTCAGAGACATAGATTTTCACTTGCTACTTGCTTTAACATGTTTGACAGTGCATGAAATGTTGTCTAAAACAAAAAAGAATGATGCATTTTATAGCTGGATCAGGTTTTATTACATTCTGAATTGGACGTTGAAAATGAGCTTATCTCAGCCAGCAGAGAGGTCAAATCACAGTAATGCAAACTCAGTCAGAGACATAGATTTTCACTTGCAACTTGCTTTAACATGTTTAACAGTGCATGAAATGTTGTCTAAAACAAAAAAGAATGATGCATTTTATGGCTGGATCTGGTTTTATTACATTCTGAATTGGACGTTGAAAATGAGCTTATCTCAGCCAGCAGAGAGGTCAAATCACAGTAATGCAAACTCAGTCAGAGACATAGATTTTCACTTGCAACTTGCTTTAACATGTTTAACAGTGCATGAAATGTTATCTAAAACAAAAAAGAATGATGCATTTTATGGCTGGATCTGGTTTTATTACATTCTGAATTGGACGTTGAAAATGAGCTTATCTCAGCCAGCAGAGAGGTCAAATCACAGTAATGCAAACTCAGTCAGAGACATAGATTTTCACTTGCAACTTGCTTTAACATGTTTAACAGTGCATGAAATGTTGTCTAAAAAAAAAAAAGAATGATGCATTTTATAGCTGGATCTGGTTTTATTACATTCTGAATTGGACGTTGAAAATGAGCTTATCTCAGCCAGCAGAGAGGTCAAATCACAGTAATGCAAACTCAGTCAGAGACATAGATTTTCACTTGCAACTTGCTTTAACATGTTTAACAGTGCATGAAATGTTGTCTAAAACAAAAAAGAATGATGCATTTTATGGCTGGATCTGGGTTTATTACATTCTGAATTGGACGTTGAAAATGAGCTTATCTCAGCCAGCAGAGAGGTCAAATCACAGTAATGCAAACTCAGTCAGAGACATAGATTTTCACTTGCTACTTGCTTTAACATGTTTAACAGTGCATGAAATGTTGTCTAAAACAAAAAAGAATGATGCATTTTATAGCTGGATCAGGTTTTATTACATTCTGAATTGGACGTTGAAAATGAGCTTATCTCAGCCAGCAGAGAGGTCAAATCACAGTAATGCAAACTCAGTCAGAGACATAGATTTTCACTTGCAACTTGCTTTAACATGTTTAACAGTGCATGAAATTTTGTCTAAAACAAAAAAGAATGATGCATTTTATGGCTGGATCTGGTTTTATTACATTCTGAATTGGACGTTGAAAATGAGCTTATCTCAGCCAGCAGAGAGGTCAAATCACAGTAATGCAAACTCAGTCAGAGACATAGATTTTCACTTGCAACTTGCTTTAACATGTTTAACAGTGCATGAAATGTTGTCTAAAACAAAAAAGAATGATGCATTTTATGGCTGGATCTGGTTTTATTACATTCTGAATTGGACGTTGAAAATGAGCTTATCTCAGCCAGCAGAGAGGTCAAATCACAGTAATGCAAACTCAGTCAGAGACATAGATTTTCACTTGCTACTTGCTTTAACATGTTTAACAGTGCATGAAATGTTGTCTAAAACAAAAAAGAATGATGCATTTTATAGCTGGATCAGGTTTTATTACATTCTGAATTGGACGTTGAAAATGAGCTTATCTCAGCCAGCAGAGAGGTCAAATCACAGTAATGCAAACTCAGTCAGAGACATAGATTTTCACTTGCAACTTGCTTTAACATGTTTAACAGTGCATGAAATGTTGTCTAAAACAAAAAAGAATGATGCATTTTATGGCTGGATCTGGTTTTATTACATTCTGAATTGGACGTTGAAAATGAGCTTATCTCAGCCAGCAGAGAGGTCAAATCACAGTAATGCAAACTCAGTCAGAGACATAGATTTTCACTTGCAACTTGCTTTAACATGTTTAACAGTGCATGAAATGTTATCTAAAACAAAAAAGAATGATGCATTTTATGGCTGGATCTGGTTTTATTACATTCTGAATTGGACGTTGAAAATGAGCTTATCTCAGCCAGCAGAGAGGTCAATTCACAGTAATGCAAACTCAGTCAGAGACATAGATTTTCACTTGCAACTTGCTTTAACATGTTTAACAGTGCATGAAATGTTGTCTAAAACAAAAAAGAATGATGCATTTTATGGCTGGATCTGGTTTTATTATATTCTGAATTGGACGTTGAAAATGAGCTTATCTCAGCCAGCAGAGAGGTCAAATCACAGTAATGCAAACTCAGTCAGAGACATAGATTTTCACTTGCTACTTGCTTTAACATGTTTGACAGTGCATGAAATGTTGTCTAAAACAAAAAAGAATGATGCATTTTATAGCTGGATCAGGTTTTATTACATTCTGAATTGGACGTTGAAAATGAGCTTATCTCAGCCAGCAGAGAGGTCAAATCACAGTAATGCAAACTCAGTCAGAGACATAGATTTTCACTTGCAACTTGCTTTAACATGTTTAACAGTGCATGAAATGTTGTCTAAAACAAAAAAGAATGATGCATTTTATGGCTGGATCTGGTTTTATTACATTCTGAATTGGACGTTGAAAATGAGCTTATCTCAGCCAGCAGAGAGGTCAAATCACAGTAATGCAAACTCAGTCAGAGACATAGATTTTCACTTGCAACTTGCTTTAACAATTTTAACAGTGCATGAAATGTTATCTAAAACAAAAAAGAATGATGCATTTTATGGCTGGATCTGGTTTTATTAAATTCTGAATTGGACGTTGAAAATGAGCTTATCTCAGCCAGCAGAGAGGTCAAATCACAGTAATGCAAACTCAGTCAGAGACATAGATTTTCACTTGCAACTTGCTTTAACATGTTTAACAGTGCATGAAATGTTGTCTAAAACAAAAAAGAATGATGCATTTTATAGCTGGATCAGGTTTTATTACATTCTGAATTGGACGTTGAAAATGAGCTTATCTCAGCCAGCAGAGAGGTCAAATCACAGTAATGCAAACTCAGTCAGAGACATAGATTTTCACTTGCAACTTGCTTTAACATGTTTAACAGTGCATGAAATGTTGTCTAAAACAAAAAAGAATGATGCATTTTATGGCTGGATCTGGTTTTATTACATTCTGAATTGGACGTTGAAAATGAGCTTATCTCAGCCAGCAGAGAGGTCAAATCACAGTAATGCAAACTCAGTCAGAGACATAGATTTTCACTTGCAACTTGCTTTAACATGTTTAACAGTGCATGAAATGTTATCTAAAACAAAAAAGAATGATGCATTTTATGGCTGGATCTGGTTTTATTACATTCTGAATTGGACGTTGAAAATGAGCTTATCTCAGCCAGCAGAGAGGTCAATTCACAGTAATGCAAACTCAGTCAGAGACATAGATTTTCACTTGCAACTTGCTTTAACATGTTTAACAGTGCATGAAATGTTGTCTAAAACAAAAAAGAATGATGCATTTTATGGCTGGATCTGGTTTTATTATATTCTGAATTGGACGTTGAAAATGAGCTTATCTCAGCCAGCAGAGAGGTCAAATCACAGTAATGCAAACTCAGTCAGAGACATAGATTTTCACTTGCTACTTGCTTTAACATGTTTGACAGTGCATGAAATGTTGTCTAAAACAAAAAAGAATGATGCATTTTATAGCTGGATCAGGTTTTATTACATTCTGAATTGGACGTTGAAAATGAGCTTATCTCAGCCAGCAGAGAGGTCAAATCACAGTAATGCAAACTCAGTCAGAGACATAGATTTTCACTTGCAACTTGCTTTAACATGTTTAACAGTGCATGAAATGTTGTCTAAAACAAAAAAGAATGATGCATTTTATGGCTGGATCTGGTTTTATTACATTCTGAATTGGACGTTGAAAATGAGCTTATCTCAGCCAGCAGAGAGGTCAAATCACAGTAATGCAAACTCAGTCAGAGACATAGATTTTCACTTGCAACTTGCTTTAACATGTTTAACAGTGCATGAAATGTTATCTAAAACAAAAAAGAATGATGCATTTTATGGCTGGATCTGGTTTTATTACATTCTGAATTGGACGTTGAAAATGAGCTTATCTCAGCCAGCAGAGAGGTCAAATCACAGTAATGCAAACTCAGTCAGAGACATAGATTTTCACTTGCAACTTGCTTTAACATGTTTAACAGTGCATGAAATGTTATCTAAAACAAAAAAGAATGATGCATTTTATGGCTGGATCTGGTTTTATTACATTCTGAATTGGACGTTGAAAATGAGCTTATCTCAGCCAGCAGAGAGGTCAATTCACAGTAATGCAAACTCAGTCAGAGACATAGATTTTCACTTGCAACTTGCTTTAACATGTTTAACAGTGCATGAAATGTTGTCTAAAACAAAAAAGAATGATGCATTTTATGGCTGGATCTGGTTTTATTATATTCTGAATTGGACGTTGAAAATGAGCTTATCTCAGCCAGCAGAGAGGTCAAATCACAGTAATGCAAACTCAGTCAGAGACATAGATTTTCACTTGCTACTTGCTTTAACATGTTTGACAGTGCATGAAATGTTGTCTAAAACAAAAAAGAATGATGCATTTTATAGCTGGATCAGGTTTTATTACATTCTGAATTGGACGTTGAAAATGAGCTTATCTCAGCCAGCAGAGAGGTCAAATCACAGTAATGCAAACTCAGTCAGAGACATAGATTTTCACTTGCAACTTGCTTTAACATGTTTAACAGTGCATGAAATGTTGTCTAAAACAAAAAAGAATGATGCATTTTATGACTGGATCTGGTTTTATTACATTCTGAATTGGACGTTGAAAATGAGCTTATCTCAGCCAGCAGAGAGGTCAAATCACAGTAATGCAAACTCAGTCAGAGACATAGATTTTCACTTGCTACTTGCTTTAACATGTTTGACAGTGCATGAAATGTTGTCTAAAACAAAAAAGAATGATGCATTTTATAGCTGGATCAGGTTTTATTACATTCTGAATTGGACGTTGAAAATGAGCTTATCTCAGCCAGCAGAGAGGTCAAATCACAGTAATGCAAACTCAGTCAGAGACATAGATTTTCACTTGCAACTTGCTTTAACATGTTTAACAGTGCATGAAATGTTGTCTAAAACAAAAAAGAATGATGCATTTTATGGCTGGATCTGGTTTTATTACATTCTGAATTGGACGTTGAAAATGAGCTTATCTCAGCCAGCAGAGAGGTCAAATCACAGTAATGCAAACTCAGTCAGAGACATAGATTTTCACTTGCAACTTGCTTTAACATGTTTAACAGTGCATGAAATGTTATCTAAAACAAAAAAGAATGATGCATTTTATGGCTGGATCTGGTTTTATTACATTCTGAATTGGACGTTGAAAATGAGCTTATCTCAGCCAGCAGAGAGGTCAAATCACAGTAATGCAAATTCAGTCAGAGACATAGATTTTCACTTGCAACTTGCTTTAACATGTTTAACAGTGCATGAAATGTTGTCTAAAACAAAAAAAGAATGATGCATTTTATAGCTGGATCTGGTTTTATTACATTCTGAATTGGACGTTGAAAATGAGCTTATCTCAGCCAGCAGAGAGGTCAAATCACAGTAATGCAAACTCAGTCAGAGACATAGATTTTCACTTGCAACTTGCTTTAACATGTTTAACAGTGCATGAAATGTTGTCTTAAACAAAAAAGAATGATGCATTTTATGGCTGGATCTGGGTTTATTACATTCTGAATTGGACGTTGAAAATGAGCTTATCTCAGCCAGCAGAGAGGTCAAATCACAGTAATGCAAACTCAGTCAGAGACATAGATTTTCACTTGCTACTTGCTTTAACATGTTTAACAGTGCATGAAATGTTGTCTAAAACAAAAAAGAATGATGCATTTTATGGCTGGATCTGGTTTTATTAAATTCTGAATTGGACGTTGAAAATGAGCTTATCTCAGCCAGCAGAGAGGTCAAATCACAGTAATGCAAACTCAGTCAGAGACATAGATTTTCACTTGCAACTTGCTTTAACATGTTTAACAGTGCATGAAATGTTGTCTAAAACAAAAAAGAATGATGCATTTTATAGCTGGATCAGGTTTTATTACATTCTGAATTGGACGTTGAAAATGAGCTTATCTCAGCCAGCAGAGAGGTCAAATCACAGTAATGCAAACTCAGTCAGAGACATAGATTTTCACTTGCAACTTGCTTTAACATGTTTAACAGTGCATGAAATGTTGTCTAAAACAAAAAAGAATGATGCATTTTATGGCTGGATCTGGTTTTATTACATTCTGAATTGGACGTTGAAAATGAGCTTATCTCAGCCAGCAGAGAGGTCAAATCACAGTAATGCAAACTCAGTCAGAGACATAGATTTTCACTTGCTACTTGCTTTAACATGTTTAACAGTGCATGAAATGTTGTCTAAAACAAAAAAGAATGATGCATTTTATGGCTGGATCTGGTTTTATTACATTCTGAATTGGACGTTGAAAATGAGCTTATCTCAGCCAGCAGAGAGGTCAAATCACAGTAATGCAAACTCAGTCAGAGACATAGATTTTCACTTGCTACTTGCTTTAACATGTTTAACAGTGCATGAAATGTTGTCTAAAACAAAAAAGAATGATGCATTTTATAGCTGGATCAGGTTTTATTACATTCTGAATTGGACGTTGAAAATGAGCTTATCTCAGCCAGCAGAGAGGTCAAATCACAGTAATGCAAACTCAGTCAGAGACATAGATTTTCACTTGCAACTTGCTTTAACATGTTTAACAGTGCATGAAATGTTGTCTAAAACAAAAAAGAATGATGCATTTTATGGCTGGATCTGGTTTTATTACATTCTGAATTGGACGTTGAAAATGAGCTTATCTCAGCCAGCAGAGAGGTCAAATCACAGTAATGCAAACTCAGTCAGAGACATAGATTTTCACTTGCAACTTGATTTAACAATTTTAACAGTGCATGAAATGTTATCTAAAACAAAAAAGAATGATGCATTTTATGGCTGGATCTGGTTTTATTACATTCTGAATTGGACGTTGAAAATGAGCTTATCTCAGCCAGCAGAGAGGTCAAATCACAGTAATGCAAACTCAGTCAGAGACATAGATTTTCACTTGCAACTTGCTTTAACATGTTTAACAGTGCATGAAATGTTGTCTAAAACAAAAAAAGAATGATGCATTTTATAGCTGGATCTGGTTTTATTACATTCTGAATTGGACGTTGAAAATGAGCTTATCTCAGCCAGCAGAGAGGTCAAATCACAGTAATGCAAACTCAGTCAGAGACATAGATTTTCACTTGCAACTTGCTTTAACATGTTTAACAGTGCATGAAATGTTGTCTAAAACAAAAAAGAATGATGCATTTTATGGCTGGATCTGGGTTTATTACATTCTGAATTGGACGTTGAAAATGAGCTTATCTCAGCCAGCAGAGAGGTCAAATCACAGTAATGCAAACTCAGTCAGAGACATAGATTTTCACTTGCTACTTGCTTTAACATGTTTAACAGTGCATGAAATGTTGTCTAAAACAAAAAAGAATGATGCATTTTATGGCTGGATCTGGTTTTATTAAATTCTGAATTGGACGTTGAAAATGAGCTTATCTCAGCCAGCAGAGAGGTCAAATCACAGTAATGCAAACTCAGTCAGAGACATAGATTTTCACTTGCAACTTGCTTTAACATGTTTAACAGTGCATGAAATGTTGTCTAAAACAAAAAAGAATGATGCATTTTATAGCTGGATCAGGTTTTATTACATTCTGAATTGGACGTTGAAAATGAGCTTATCTCAGCCAGCAGAGAGGTCAAATCACAGTAATGCAAACTCAGTCAGAGACATAGATTTTCACTTGCAACTTGCTTTAACATGTTTAACAGTGCATGAAATGTTGTCTAAAACAAAAAAGAATGATGCATTTTATGGCTGGATCTGGTTTTATTACATTCTGAATTGGACGTTGAAAATGAGCTTATCTCAGCCAGCAGAGAGGTCAAATCACAGTAATGCAAACTCAGTCAGAGACATAGATTTTCACTTGCAACTTGCTTTAACATGTTTAACAGTGCATGAAATGTTGTCTAAAACAAAAAAGAATGATGCATTTTATAGCTGGATCAGGTTTTATTACATTCTGAATTGGACGTTGAAAATGAGCTTATCTCAGCCAGCAGAGAGGTCAAATCACAGTAATGCAAACTCAGTCAGAGACATAGATTTTCACTTGCAACTTGCTTTAACATGTTTAACAGTGCATGAAATGTTGTCTAAAACAAAAAAGAATGATGCATTTTATGGCTGGATCTGGTTTTATTACATTCTGAATTGGACGTTGAAAATGAGCTTATCTCAGCCAGCAGAGAGGTCAAATCACAGTAATGCAAACTCAGTCAGAGACATAGATTTTCACTTGCAACTTGCTTTAACATGTTTAACAGTGCATGAAATGTTATCTAAAACAAAAAAGAATGATGCATTTTATGGCTGGATCTGGTTTTATTACATTCTGAATTGGATGTTGAAAATGAGCTTATCTCAGCCAGCAGAGAGGTCAATTCACAGTAATGCAAACTCAGTCAGAGACATAGATTTTCACTTGCAACTTGCTTTAACATGTTTAACAGTGCATGAAATGTTGTCTAAAACAAAAAAGAATGATGCATTTTATGGCTGGATCTGGTTTTATTATATTCTGAATTGGACGTTGAAAATGAGCTTATCTCAGCCAGCAGAGAGGTCAAATCACAGTAATGCAAACTCAGTCAGAGACATAGATTTTCACTTGCAACTTGCTATAATATGTTTAACAATGCATGAAATGTTGTCTAAAACAAAAAAGAATGATGCATTTTATAGCTGGATCTGGTTTTATTACATTCTGAATTGGACGTTGAAAATGAGCTTATCTCAGCCAGCAGAGAGGTCAAATCACAGTAATGCAAACTCAGTCAGAGACATAGATTTTCACTTGCAACTTGCTTTAACATGTTTAACAGTGCATGAGATGTTGTCTAAAACAAAAAAGAATGATGCATTTTATGGCTGGATCTGGTTTTATTACATTCTGAATTGGACGTTGAAAATGAGCTTATCTCAGCCAGCAGAGAGGTCAAATCACAGTAATGCAAACTCAGTCAGAGACATAGATTTTCACTTGCTACTTGCTTTAACATGTTTAACAGTGCATGAAATGTTGTCTAAAACAAAAAAGAATGATGCATTTTATAGCTGGATCAGGTTTTATTACATTCTGAATTGGACGTTGAAAATGAGCTTATCTCAGCCAGCAGAGAGGTCAAATCACAGTAATGCAAACTCAGTCAGAGACATAGATTTTCACTTGCAACTTGCTTTAACATGTTTAACAGTGCATGAAATGTTGTCTAAAACAAAAAAGAATGATGCATTTTATGGCTGGATCTGGTTTTATTACATTCTGAATTGGACGTTGAAAATGAGCTTATCTCAGCCAGCAGAGAGGTCAAATCACAGTAATGCAAACTCAGTCAGAGACATAGATTTTCACTTGCAACTTGCTTTAACATGTTTAACAGTGCATGAAATGTTATCTAAAACAAAAAAGAATGATGCATTTAATGGCTGGATCTGGTTTTATTACATTCTGAATTGGACGTTGAAAATGAGCTTATCTCAGCAAGCAGAGAGGTCAAATCACAGTAATGCAAACTCAGTCAGAGACATAGATTTTCACTTGCAACTTGCTTTAACATGTTTAACAGTGCATGAAATGTTGTCTAAAACAAAAAAGAATGATGCATTTTATGGCTGGATCTGGTTTTATTATATTCTGAATTGGACGTTGAAAATGAGCTTATCTCAGCCAGCAGAGAGGTCAAATCACAGTAATGCAAACTCAGTCAGAGACATAGATTTTCACTTGCTACTTGCTTTAACATGTTTGACAGTGCATGAAATGTTGTCTAAAACAAAAAAGAATGATGCATTTTATAGCTGGATCAGGTTTTATTACATTTTGAATTGGACGTTGAAAATGAGCTTATCTCAGCCAGCAGAGAGGTCAAATCACAGTAATGCAAACTCAGTCAGAGACATAGATTTTCACTTGCAACTTGCTTTAACATGTTTAACAGTGCATGAAATGTTGTCTAAAACAAAAAAGAATGATGCATTTTATGGCTGGATCTGGTTTTATTACATTCTGAATTGGACGTTGAAAATGAGCTTATCTCAGCCAGCAGAGAGGTCAAATCACAGTAATGCAAACTCAGTCAGAGACATAGATTTTCACTTGCAACTTGCTTTAACATGTTTAACAGTGCATGAAATGTTGTCTAAAACAAAAAAGAATGATGCATTTTATGGCTGGATCTGGTTTTATTACATTCTGAATTGGACGTTGAAAATGAGCTTATCTCAGCCAGCAGAGAGGTCAAATCACAGTAATGCAAACTCAGTCAGAGACATAGATTTTCACTTGCAACTTGCTTTAACATGTTTAACAGTGCATGAAATGTTGTCTAAAACAAAAAAGAATGATGCATTTTATGGCTGGATCTGGTTTTATTACATTCTGAATTGGACGTTGAAAATGAGCTTATCTCAGCCAGCAGAGAGGTCAAATCACAGTAATGCAAACTCAGTCAGAGACATAGATTTTCACTTGCAACTTGCTTTAACATGTTTAACAGTGCATGAAATGTTATCTAAAACAAAAAAGAATGATGCATTTTATGGCTGGATCTGGTTTTATTACATTCTGAATTGGACGTTGAAAATGAGCTTATCTCAGCCAGCAGAGAGGTCAAATCACAGTAATGCAAATTCAGTCAGAGACATAGATTTTCACTTGCAACTTGCTTTAACATGTTTAACAGTGCATGAAATGTTGTCTAAAACAAAAAAAGAATGATGCATTTTATAGCTGGATCTGGTTTTATTACATTCTGAATTGGACGTTGAAAATGAGCTTATCTCAGCCAGCAGAGAGGTCAAATCACAGTAATGCAAACTCAGTCAGAGACATAGATTTTCACTTGCAACTTGCTTTAACATGTTTAACAGTGCATGAAATGTTGTCTTAAACAAAAAAGAATGATGCATTTTATGGCTGGATCTGGGTTTATTACATTCTGAATTGGACGTTGAAAATGAGCTTATCTCAGCCAGCAGAGAGGTCAAATCACAGTAATGCAAACTCAGTCAGAGACATAGATTTTCACTTGCTACTTGCTTTAACATGTTTAACAGTGCATGAAATGTTGTCTAAAACAAAAAAGAATGATGCATTTTATGGCTGGATCTGGTTTTATTAAATTCTGAATTGGACGTTGAAAATGAGCTTATCTCAGCCAGCAGAGAGGTCAAATCACAGTAATGCAAACTCAGTCAGAGACATAGATTTTCACTTGCAACTTGCTTTAACATGTTTAACAGTGCATGAAATGTTGTCTAAAACAAAAAAGAATGATGCATTTTATAGCTGGATCAGGTTTTATTACATTCTGAATTGGACGTTGAAAATGAGCTTATCTCAGCCAGCAGAGAGGTCAAATCACAGTAATGCAAACTCAGTCAGAGACATAGATTTTCACTTGCAACTTGCTTTAACATGTTTAACAGTGCATGAAATGTTGTCTAAAACAAAAAAGAATGATGCATTTTATGGCTGGATCTGGTTTTATTACATTCTGAATTGGACGTTGAAAATGAGCTTATCTCAGCCAGCAGAGAGGTCAAATCACAGTAATGCAAACTCAGTCAGAGACATAGATTTTCACTTGCTACTTGCTTTAACATGTTTAACAGTGCATGAAATGTTGTCTAAAACAAAAAAGAATGATGCATTTTATGGCTGGATCTGGTTTTATTACATTCTGAATTGGACGTTGAAAATGAGCTTATCTCAGCCAGCAGAGAGGTCAAATCACAGTAATGCAAACTCAGTCAGAGACATAGATTTTCACTTGCTACTTGCTTTAACATGTTTAACAGTGCATGAAATGTTGTCTAAAACAAAAAAGAATGATGCATTTTATAGCTGGATCAGGTTTTATTACATTCTGAATTGGACGTTGAAAATGAGCTTATCTCAGCCAGCAGAGAGGTCAAATCACAGTAATGCAAACTCAGTCAGAGACATAGATTTTCACTTGCAACTTGCTTTAACATGTTTAACAGTGCATGAAATGTTGTCTAAAACAAAAAAGAATGATGCATTTTATGGCTGGATCTGGTTTTATTACATTCTGAATTGGACGTTGAAAATGAGCTTATCTCAGCCAGCAGAGAGGTCAAATCACAGTAATGCAAACTCAGTCAGAGACATAGATTTTCACTTGCAACTTGATTTAACAATTTTAACAGTGCATGAAATGTTATCTAAAACAAAAAAGAATGATGCATTTTATGGCTGGATCTGGTTTTATTACATTCTGAATTGGACGTTGAAAATGAGCTTATCTCAGCCAGCAGAGAGGTCAAATCACAGTAATGCAAACTCAGTCAGAGACATAGATTTTCACTTGCAACTTGCTTTAACATGTTTAACAGTGCATGAAATGTTGTCTAAAACAAAAAAAGAATGATGCATTTTATAGCTGGATCTGGTTTTATTACATTCTGAATTGGACGTTGAAAATGAGCTTATCTCAGCCAGCAGAGAGGTCAAATCACAGTAATGCAAACTCAGTCAGAGACATAGATTTTCACTTGCAACTTGCTTTAACATGTTTAACAGTGCATGAAATGTTGTCTAAAACAAAAAAGAATGATGCATTTTATGGCTGGATCTGGGTTTATTACATTCTGAATTGGACGTTGAAAATGAGCTTATCTCAGCCAGCAGAGAGGTCAAATCACAGTAATGCAAACTCAGTCAGAGACATAGATTTTCACTTGCTACTTGCTTTAACATGTTTAACAGTGCATGAAATGTTGTCTAAAACAAAAAAGAATGATGCATTTTATGGCTGGATCTGGTTTTATTAAATTCTGAATTGGACGTTGAAAATGAGCTTATCTCAGCCAGCAGAGAGGTCAAATCACAGTAATGCAAACTCAGTCAGAGACATAGATTTTCACTTGCAACTTGCTTTAACATGTTTAACAGTGCATGAAATGTTGTCTAAAACAAAAAAGAATGATGCATTTTATAGCTGGATCAGGTTTTATTACATTCTGAATTGGACGTTGAAAATGAGCTTATCTCAGCCAGCAGAGAGGTCAAATCACAGTAATGCAAACTCAGTCAGAGACATAGATTTTCACTTGCAACTTGCTTTAACATGTTTAACAGTGCATGAAATGTTGTCTAAAACAAAAAAGAATGATGCATTTTATGGCTGGATCTGGTTTTATTACATTCTGAATTGGACGTTGAAAATGAGCTTATCTCAGCCAGCAGAGAGGTCAAATCACAGTAATGCAAACTCAGTCAGAGACATAGATTTTCACTTGCAACTTGCTTTAACATGTTTAACAGTGCATGAAATGTTGTCTAAAACAAAAAAGAATGATGCATTTTATAGCTGGATCAGGTTTTATTACATTCTGAATTGGACGTTGAAAATGAGCTTATCTCAGCCAGCAGAGAGGTCAAATCACAGTAATGCAAACTCAGTCAGAGACATAGATTTTCACTTGCAACTTGCTTTAACATGTTTAACAGTGCATGAAATGTTGTCTAAAACAAAAAAGAATGATGCATTTTATGGCTGGATCTGGTTTTATTACATTCTGAATTGGACGTTGAAAATGAGCTTATCTCAGCCAGCAGAGAGGTCAAATCACAGTAATGCAAACTCAGTCAGAGACATAGATTTTCACTTGCAACTTGCTTTAACATGTTTAACAGTGCATGAAATGTTATCTAAAACAAAAAGAATGATGCATTTTATGGCTGGATCTGGTTTTATTACATTCTGAATTGGATGTTGAAAATGAGCTTATCTCAGCCAGCAGAGAGGTCAATTCACAGTAATGCAAACTCAGTCAGAGACATAGATTTTCACTTGCAACTTGCTTTAACATGTTTAACAGTGCATGAAATGTTGTCTAAAACAAAAAAGAATGATGCATTTTATGGCTGGATCTGGTTTTATTATATTCTGAATTGGACGTTGAAAATGAGCTTATCTCAGCCAGCAGAGAGGTCAAATCACAGTAATGCAAACTCAGTCAGAGACATAGATTTTCACTTGCAACTTGCTATAATATGTTTAACAATGCATGAAATGTTGTCTAAAACAAAAAAGAATGATGCATTTTATAGCTGGATCTGGTTTTATTACATTCTGAATTGGACGTTGAAAATGAGCTTATCTCAGCCAGCAGAGAGGTCAAATCACAGTAATGCAAACTCAGTCAGAGACATAGATTTTCACTTGCAACTTGCTTTAACATGTTTAACAGTGCATGAGATGTTGTCTAAAACAAAAAAGAATGATGCATTTTATGGCTGGATCTGGTTTTATTACATTCTGAATTGGACGTTGAAAATGAGCTTATCTCAGCCAGCAGAGAGGTCAAATCACAGTAATGCAAACTCAGTCAGAGACATAGATTTTCACTTGCTACTTGCTTTAACATGTTTAACAGTGCATGAAATGTTGTCTAAAACAAAAAAGAATGATGCATTTTATAGCTGGATCAGGTTTTATTACATTCTGAATTGGACGTTGAAAATGAGCTTATCTCAGCCAGCAGAGAGGTCAAATCACAGTAATGCAAACTCAGTCAGAGACATAGATTTTCACTTGCAACTTGCTTTAACATGTTTAACAGTGCATGAAATGTTGTCTAAAACAAAAAAGAATGATGCATTTTATGGCTGGATCTGGTTTTATTACATTCTGAATTGGACGTTGAAAATGAGCTTATCTCAGCCAGCAGAGAGGTCAAATCACAGTAATGCAAACTCAGTCAGAGACATAGATTTTCACTTGCAACTTGCTTTAACATGTTTAACAGTGCATGAAATGTTATCTAAAACAAAAAAGAATGATGCATTTAATGGCTGGATCTGGTTTTATTACATTCTGAATTGGACGTTGAAAATGAGCTTATCTCAGCAAGCAGAGAGGTCAAATCACAGTAATGCAAACTCAGTCAGAGACATAGATTTTCACTTGCAACTTGCTTTAACATGTTTAACAGTGCATGAAATGTTGTCTAAAACAAAAAAGAATGATGCATTTTATGGCTGGATCTGGTTTTATTATATTCTGAATTGGACGTTGAAAATGAGCTTATCTCAGCCAGCAGAGAGGTCAAATCACAGTAATGCAAACTCAGTCAGAGACATAGATTTTCACTTGCTACTTGCTTTAACATGTTTGACAGTGCATGAAATGTTGTCTAAAACAAAAAAGAATGATGCATTTTATAGCTGGATCAGGTTTTATTACATTTTGAATTGGACGTTGAAAATGAGCTTATCTCAGCCAGCAGAGAGGTCAAATCACAGTAATGCAAACTCAGTCAGAGACATAGATTTTCACTTGCAACTTGCTTTAACATGTTTAACAGTGCATGAAATGTTGTCTAAAACAAAAAAGAATGATGCATTTTATGGCTGGATCTGGTTTTATTACATTCTGAATTGGACGTTGAAAATGAGCTTATCTCAGCCAGCAGAGAGGTCAAATCACAGTAATGCAAACTCAGTCAGAGACATAGATTTTCACTTGCAACTTGCTTTAACATGTTTAACAGTGCATGAAATGTTGTCTAAAACAAAAAAGAATGATGCATTTTATGGCTGGATCTGGTTTTATTACATTCTGAATTGGACGTTGAAAATGAGCTTATCTCAGCCAGCAGAGAGGTCAAATCACAGTAATGCAAACTCAGTCAGAGACATAGATTTTCACTTGCAACTTGCTTTAACATGTTTAACAGTGCATGAAATGTTATCTAAAACAAAAAAGAATGATGCATTTTATGGCTGGATCTGGTTTTATTACATTCTGAATTGGACGTTGAAAATGAGCTTATCTCAGCCAGCAGAGAGGTCAAATCACAGTAATGCAAACTCAGTCAGAGACATAGATTTTCACTTGCAACTTGCTTTAACATGTTTAACAGTGCATGAAATGTTGTCTAAAACAAAAAAGAATGATGCATTTTATGGCTGGATCTGGTTTTATTATATTCTGAATTGGACGTTGAAAATGAGCTTATCTCAGCCAGCAGAGAGGTCAAATCACAGTAATGCAAACTCAGTCAGAGACATAGATTTTCACTTGCTACTTGCTTTAACCTGTTTGACAGTGCATGAAATGTTGTCTCAAACAAAAAAGAATGATGCATTTTATAGCTGGATCAGGTTTTATTACATTCTGAATTGGACGTTGAAAATGAGCTTATCTCAGCCAGCAGAGAGGTCAAATCACAGTAATGCAAACTCAGTCAGAGACATAGATTTTCACTTGCAACTTGCTTTAACATGTTTAACAGTGCATGAAATGTTGTCTAAAACAAAAAAGAATGATGCATTTTATGGCTGGATCTGGTTTTATTACATTCTGAATTGGACGTTGAAAATGAGCTTATCTCAGCCAGCAGAGAGGTCAAATCACAGTAATGCAAACTCAGTCAGAGACATAGATTTTCACTTGCAACTTGCTTTAACATGTTTAACAGTGCATGAAATGTTATCTAAAACAAAAAAGAATGATGCATTTTATGGCTGGATCTGGTTTTATTACATTCTGAATTGGACGTTGAAAATGAGCTTATCTCAGCCAGCAGAGAGGTCAAATCACAGTAATGCAAACTCAGTCAGAGACATAGATTTTCACTTGCAACTTGCTTTAACATGTTTAACAGTGCATGAAATGTTGTCTAAAACAAAAAAAGAATGATGCATTTTATAGCTGGATCTGGTTTTATTACATTCTGAATTGGACGTTGAAAATGAGCTTATCTCAGCCAGCAGAGAGGTCAAATCACAGTAATGCAAACTCAGTCAGAGACATAGATTTTCACTTGCAACTTGCTTTAACATGTTTAACAGTGCATGAAATGTTGTCTAAAACAAAAAAGAATGATGCATTTTATGGCTGGATCTGGGTTTATTACATTCTGAATTGGACGTTGAAAATGAGATTATCTCAGCCAGCAGAGAGGTCAAATCACAGTAATGCAAACTCAGTCAGAGACATAGATTTTCACTTGCTACTTGCTTTAACATGTTTAACAGTGCATGAAATGTTGTCTAAAACAAAAAAGAATGATGCATTTTATGGCTGGATCTGGTTTTATTAAATTCTGAATTGGACGTTGAAAATGAGCTTATCTCAGCCAGCAGAGAGGTCAAATCACAGTAATGCAAACTCAGTCAGAGACATAGATTTTCACTTGCAACTTGCTTTAACATGTTTAACAGTGCATGAAATGTTGTCTAAAACAAAAAAGAATGATGCATTTTATAGCTGGATCAGGTTTTATTACATTCTGAATTGGACGTTGAAAATGAGCTTATCTCAGCCAGCAGAGAGGTCAAATCACAGTAATGCAAACTCAGTCAGAGACAGATTTTCACTTGCAACTTGCTTTAACATGTTTAACAGTGCATGAAATGTTGTCTAAAACAAAAAAGAATGATGCATTTTATGGCTGGATCAGGTTTTATTACATTCTGAATTGGACGTTGAAAATGAGCTTATCTCAGCCAGCAGAGAGGTCAAATCACAGTAATGCAAACTCAGTCAGAGACATAGATTTTCACTTGCAACTTGCTTTAACATGTTTAACAGTGCATGAAATGTTGTCTAAAACAAAAAAAGAATGATGCATTTTATGGCTGGATCTTTTTTTATCACTTTCTGAATTGGACGTTGAAAATGAGCTTATCTCAGCCAGCAGAGAGGTCAAATCACAGTAATGCAAACTCAGTCAGAGACATAGATTTTTACTTGCAACTTGCTTTAACATGTTTAACAGTGCATGAAATGTTGTCTAAAATAAAAAAGAATGATCCATTTTATGGCTGGATCTGTTTTTATCACTTTCTGAATTGGACGTTGAAAATGAGCTTATCTCAGCCAGCAGAGAGGTCAAATCACAGTAATGCAAACTCAGTCAGAGACATAGATTTTCACTTGCAACTTGCTTTAACATGTTTAACAGTGCATGAGATGTTGTCTAAAACAAAAAAGAATGATGCATTTTATGGCTGGATCTGGTTTTATTACATTCTGAATTGGACGTTGAAAATGAGCTTATCTCAGCCAGCAGAGAGGTCAAATCACAGTAATGCAAACTCAGTCAGAGACATAGATTTTCACTTGCTACTTGCTTTAACATGTTTAACAGTGCATGAAATGTTGTCTAAAACAAAAAAGAATGATGCATTTTATAGCTGGATCAGGTTTTATTACATTCTGAATTGGACGTTGAAAATGAGCTTATCTCAGCCAGCAGAGAGGTCAAATCACAGTAATGCAAACTCAGTCAGAGACATAGATTTTCACTTGCAACTTGCTTTAACATGTTTAACAGTGCATGAAATGTTGTCTAAAACAAAAAAGAATGATGCATTTTATGGCTGGATCTGGTTTTATTACATTCTGAATTGGACGTTGAAAATGAGCTTATCTCAGCCAGCAGAGAGGTCAAATCACAGTAATGCAAACTCAGTCAGAGACATAGATTTTCACTTGCAACTTGCTTTAACATGTTTAACAGTGCATGAAATGTTATCTAAAACAAAAAAGAATGATGCATTTTATGGCTGGATCTGGTTTTATTACATTCTGAATTGGACGTTGAAAATGAGCTTATCTCAGCCAGCAGAGAGGTCAAATCACAGTAATGCAAACTCAGTCAGAGACATAGATTTTCACTTGCAACTTGCTTTAACATGTTTAACAGTGCATGAAATGTTGTCTAAAACAAAAAAGAATGATGCATTTTATGGCTGGATCTGGTTTTATTATATTCTGAATTGGACGTTGAAAATGAGCTTATCTCAGCCAGCAGAGAGGTCAAATCACAGTAATGCAAACTCAGTCAGAGACATAGATTTTCACTTGCTACTTGCTTTAACATGTTTGACAGTGCATGAAATGTTGTCTAAAACAAAAAAGAATGATGCATTTTATAGCTGGATCAGGTTTTATTACATTCTGAATTGGACGTTGAAAATGAGCTTATCTCAGCCAGCAGAGAGGTCAAATCACAGTAATGCAAACTCAGTCAGAGAAATAGATTTTCACTTGCAACTTGCTTTAACATGTTTAACAGTGCATGAAATGTTGTCTAAAACAAAAAAGAATGATGCATTTTATGGCTGGATCTGGTTTTATTACATTCTGAATTGGACGTTGAAAATGAGCTTATCTCAGCCAGCAGAGAGGTCAAATCACAGTAATGCAAACTCAGTCAGAGACATAGATTTTCACTTGCAACTTGCTTTAACATGTTTAACAGTGCATGAAATGTTGTCTAAAACAAAAAAGAATGATGCATTTTATGGCTGGATCTGGTTTTATTACATTCTGAATTGGACGTTGAAAATGAGCTTATCTCAGCCAGCAGAGAGGTCAAATCACAGTAATGCAAACTCAGTCAGAGACATAGATTTTCACTTGCAACTTGCTTTAACATGTTTAACAGTGCATGAAATGTTATCTAAAACAAAAAAGAATGATGCATTTTATGGCTGGATCTGGTTTTATTACATTCTGAATTGGACGTTGAAAATGAGCTTATCTCAGCCAGCAGAGAGGTCAAATCACAGTAATGCAAACTCAGTCAGAGACATAGATTTTCACTTGCAACTTGCTTTAACATGTTTAACAGTGCATGAAATGTTGTCTAAAACAAAAAAGAATGATGCATTTTATGGCTGGATCTGGTTTTATTATATTCTGAATTGGACGTTGAAAATGAGCTTATCTCAGCCAGCAGAGAGGTCAAATCACAGTAATGCAAACTCAGTCAGAGACATAGATTTTCACTTGCTACTTGCTTTAACCTGTTTGACAGTGCATGAAATGTTGTCTAAAACAAAAAAGAATGATGCATTTTATAGCTGGATCAGGTTTTATTACATTCTGAATTGGACGTTGAAAATGAGCTTATCTCAGCCAGCAGAGAGGTCAAATCACAGTAATGCAAACTCAGTCAGAGACATAGATTTTCACTTGCAACTTGCTTTAACATGTTTAACAGTGCATGAAATGTTATCTAAAACAAAAAAGAATGATGCATTTTATGGCTGGATCTGGTTTTATTACATTCTGAATTGGACGTTGAAAATGAGCTTATCTCAGCCAGCAGAGAGGTCAAATCACAGTAATGCAAACTCAGTCAGAGACATAGATTTTCACTTGCAACTTGCTTTAACATGTTTAACAGTGCATGAAATGTTGTCTAAAACAAAAAAAGAATGATGCATTTTATAGCTGGATCTGGTTTTATTACATTCTGAATTGGACGTTGAAAATGAGCTTATCTCAGCCAGCAGAGAGGTCAAATCACAGTAATGCAAACTCAGTCAGAGACATAGATTTTCACTTGCAACTTGCTTTAACATGTTTAACAGTGCATGAAATGTTGTCTAAAACAAAAAAGAATGATGCATTTTATGGCTGGATCTGGGTTTATTACATTCTGAATTGGACGTTGAAAATGAGATTATCTCAGCCAGCAGAGAGGTCAAATCACAGTAATGCAAACTCAGTCAGAGACATAGATTTTCACTTGCTACTTGCTTTAACATGTTTAACAGTGCATGAAATGTTGTCTAAAACAAAAAAGAATGATGCATTTTATGGCTGGATCTGGTTTTATTAAATTCTGAATTGGACGTTGAAAATGAGCTTATCTCAGCCAGCAGAGAGGTCAAATCACAGTAATGCAAACTCAGTCAGAGACATAGATTTTCACTTGCAACTTGCTTTAACATGTTTAACAGTGCATGAAATGTTGTCTAAAACAAAAAAGAATGATGCATTTTATAGCTGGATCAGGTTTTATTACATTCTGAATTGGACGTTGAAAATGAGCTTATCTCAGCCAGCAGAGAGGTCAAATCACAGTAATGCAAACTCAGTCAGAGACAGATTTTCACTTGCAACTTGCTTTAACATGTTTAACAGTGCATGAAATGTTGTCTAAAACAAAAAAGAATGATGCATTTTATGGCTGGATCAGGTTTTATTACATTCTGAATTGGACGTTGAAAATGAGCTTATCTCAGCCAGCAGAGAGGTCAAATCACAGTAATGCAAACTCAGTCAGAGACATAGATTTTCACTTGCAACTTGCTTTAACATGTTTAACAGTGCATGAAATGTTGTCTAAAACAAAAAAAGAATGATGCATTTTATGGCTGGATCTTTTTTTATCACTTTCTGAATTGGACGTTGAAAATGAGCTTATCTCAGCCAGCAGAGAGGTCAAATCACAGTAATGCAAACTCAGTCAGAGACATAGATTTTCACTTGCAACTTGCTTTAACATGTTTAACAGTGCATGAAATGTTGTCTAAAATAAAAAAGAATGATCCATTTTATGGCTGGATCTGTTTTTATCACTTTCTGAATTGGACGTTGAAAATGAGCTTATCTCAGCCAGCAGAGAGGTCAAATCACAGTAATGCAAACTCAGTCAGAGACATAGATTTTCACTTGCAACTTGCTTTAACATGTTTAACAGTGCATGAAATGTTGTCTAAAACAAAAAAGAATGATGCATTTTATGGCTGGATCTGGTTTTATTAAATTCTGAATTGGACGTTGAAAATGAGCTTATCTCAGCCAGCAGAGAGGTCAAATCACAGTAATGCAAACTCAGTCAGAGACATAGATTTTCACTTGCAACTTGCTTTAACATGTTTAACGGTGCATGAAATGTTGTCTAAAACAAAAAAGAATGATGCATTTTATGGCTGGATCTGGTTTTATTACATTCTGAATTGGACGTTGAAAATGAGCTTATCTCAGCCAGCAGAGAGGTCAAATCACAGTAATGCAAACTCAGTCAGAGACATAGATTTTCACTTGCAATTTGCTTTAACATGTTTAACAGTGCATGAATTGTTGTCTAAAACAAAAAAGAATGATGCATTTTATGGCTGGATCTGTTTTTATCACTTTCTGAATTGGACGTTGAAAATGAGCTTATCTCAGCCAGCAGAGAGGTCAAATCACAGTAATGCAAACTCAGTCAGAGACATAGATTTTCACTTGCAACTTGCTTCAACATGTTTAACAGTGCATGAAATGTTGTCTAAAACAAAAAAGAATGATGCATTTTATGGCTGGATCTGTTTTATCACTTTCTGAATTGGACGTTGAAAATGAGCTTATCTCAGCCAGCAGAGAGGTCAAATCACAGTAATGCAAACTCAGTCAGAGACATAGATTTTCACTTGCAACTTGCTTTAACATGTTTAACAGTGCATGAATTGTTGTCTAAAACAAAAAAGAATGATGCATTTTATGGCTGGATCTGTTTTTATCACTTTCTGAATTGGACGTTGAAAATGAGCTTATCTCAGCCAGCAGAGAGGTCAAATCACAGTAATGCAAACTCAGTCAGAGACATAGATTTTCACTTGCAACTTGCTTTAACATGTTTAACGGTGCATGAAATGTTGTCTAAAACAAAAAAGAATGATGCATTTTATGGCTGGATCTGGATTAATTACATTCTGAATTGGACGTTGAAAATGAGCTTATCTCAGCCAGCAGAGAGGTCAAATCACAGTAATGCAAACTCAGTCAGAGACATAGATTTTCACTTGCAACTTGCTTTAACATGTTTAACAGTGCATGAAATGTTGTCTAAAACAAAAAAGAATGATGCATTTTATGGCTGGATCTGGTTTTATTACATTCTGAATTGGACGTTGAAAATGAGCTTATCTCAGCCAGCAGAGAGGTCAAATCACAGTAATGCAAACTCAGTCAGAGACATAGATTTTCACTTGCAACTTGCTTTAACATGTTTAACAGTGCATGAAATGTTATCTAAAACAAAAAAGAATGATGCATTTTATGGCTGGATCTGGTTTTATTACATTCTGAATTGGACGTTGAAAATGAGCTTATCTCAGCCAGCAGAGAGGTCAAATCACAGTAATGCAAACTCAGTCAGAGACATAGATTTTCACTTGCAACTTGCTTTAACATGTTTAACAGTGCATGAAATGTTGTCTAAAACAAAAAAGAATGATGCATTTTATGGCTGGATCTGGTTTTATTATATTCTGAATTGGACGTTGAAAATGAGCTTATCTCAGCCAGCAGAGAGGTCAAATCACAGTAATGCAAACTCAGTCAGAGACATAGATTTTCACTTGCTACTTGCTTTAACCTGTTTGACAGTGCATGAAATGTTGTCTAAAACAAAAAAGAATGATGCATTTTATAGCTGGATCAGGTTTTATTACATTCTGAATTGGACGTTGAAAATGAGCTTATCTCAGCCAGCAGAGAGGTCAAATCACAGTAATGCAAACTCAGTCAGAGACATAGATTTTCACTTGCAACTTGCTTTAACATGTTTAACAGTGCATGAAATGTTATCTAAAACAAAAAAGAATGATGCATTTTATGGCTGGATCTGGTTTTATTACATTCTGAATTGGACGTTGAAAATGAGCTTATCTCAGCCAGCAGAGAGGTCAAATCACAGTAATGCAAACTCAGTCAGAGACATAGATTTTCACTTGCAACTTGCTTTAACATGTTTAACAGTGCATGAAATGTTGTCTAAAACAAAAAAAGAATGATGCATTTTATAGCTGGATCTGGTTTTATTACATTCTGAATTGGACGTTGAAAATGAGCTTATCTCAGCCAGCAGAGAGGTCAAATCACAGTAATGCAAACTCAGTCAGAGACATAGATTTTCACTTGCAACTTGCTTTAACATGTTTAACAGTGCATGAAATGTTGTCTAAAACAAAAAAGAATGATGCATTTTATGGCTGGATCTGGGTTTATTACATTCTGAATTGGACGTTGAAAATGAGATTATCTCAGCCAGCAGAGAGGTCAAATCACAGTAATGCAAACTCAGTCAGAGACATAGATTTTCACTTGCTACTTGCTTTAACATGTTTAACAGTGCATGAAATGTTGTCTAAAACAAAAAAGAATGATGCATTTTATGGCTGGATCTGGTTTTATTAAATTCTGAATTGGACGTTGAAAATGAGCTTATCTCAGCCAGCAGAGAGGTCAAATCACAGTAATGCAAACTCAGTCAGAGACATAGATTTTCACTTGCAACTTGCTTTAACATGTTTAACAGTGCATGAAATGTTGTCTAAAACAAAAAAGAATGATGCATTTTATAGCTGGATCAGGTTTTATTACATTCTGAATTGGACGTTGAAAATGAGCTTATCTCAGCCAGCAGAGAGGTCAAATCACAGTAATGCAAACTCAGTCAGAGACAGATTTTCACTTGCAACTTGCTTTAACATGTTTAACAGTGCATGAAATGTTGTCTAAAACAAAAAAGAATGATGCATTTTATGGCTGGATCAGGTTTTATTACATTCTGAATTGGACGTTGAAAATGAGCTTATCTCAGCCAGCAGAGAGGTCAAATCACAGTAATGCAAACTCAGTCAGAGACATAGATTTTCACTTGCAACTTGCTTTAACATGTTTAACAGTGCATGAAATGTTGTCTAAAACAAAAAAGAATGATGCATTTTATGGCTGGATCTGGTTTTATTATATTCTGAATTGGACGTTGAAAATGAGCTTATCTCAGCCAGCAGAGAGGTCAAATCACAGTAATGCAAACTCAGTCAGAGACATAGATTTTCACTTGCTACTTGCTTTAACATGTTTGACAGTGCATGAAATGTTGTCTAAAACAAAAAAGAATGATGCATTTTATAGCTGGATCAGGTTTTATTACATTCTGAATTGGACGTTGAAAATGAGCTTATCTCAGCCAGCAGAGAGGTCAAATCACAGTAATGCAAACTCAGTCAGAGAAATAGATTTTCACTTGCAACTTGCTTTAACATGTTTAACAGTGCATGAAATGTTGTCTAAAACAAAAAAGAATGATGCATTTTATGGCTGGATCTGGTTTTATTACATTCTGAATTGGACGTTGAAAATGAGCTTATCTCAGCCAGCAGAGAGGTCAAATCACAGTAATGCAAACTCAGTCAGAGACATAGATTTTCACTTGCAACTTGCTTTAACATGTTTAACAGTGCATGAAATGTTGTCTAAAACAAAAAAGAATGATGCATTTTATGGCTGGATCTGGTTTTATTACATTCTGAATTGGACGTTGAAAATGAGCTTATCTCAGCCAGCAGAGAGGTCAAATCACAGTAATGCAAACTCAGTCAGAGACATAGATTTTCACTTGCAACTTGCTTTAACATGTTTAACAGTGCATGAAATGTTATCTAAAACAAAAAAGAATGATGCATTTTATGGCTGGATCTGGTTTTATTACATTCTGAATTGGACGTTGAAAATGAGCTTATCTCAGCCAGCAGAGAGGTCAAATCACAGTAATGCAAACTCAGTCAGAGACATAGATTTTCACTTGCAACTTGCTTTAACATGTTTAACAGTGCATGAAATGTTGTCTAAAACAAAAAAGAATGATGCATTTTATGGCTGGATCTGGTTTTATTATATTCTGAATTGGACGTTGAAAATGAGCTTATCTCAGCCAGCAGAGAGGTCAAATCACAGTAATGCAAACTCAGTCAGAGACATAGATTTTCACTTGCTACTTGCTTTAACCTGTTTGACAGTGCATGAAATGTTGTCTAAAACAAAAAAGAATGATGCATTTTATAGCTGGATCAGGTTTTATTACATTCTGAATTGGACGTTGAAAATGAGCTTATCTCAGCCAGCAGAGAGGTCAAATCACAGTAATGCAAACTCAGTCAGAGACATAGATTTTCACTTGCAACTTGCTTTAACATGTTTAACAGTGCATGAAATGTTATCTAAAACAAAAAAGAATGATGCATTTTATGGCTGGATCTGGTTTTATTACATTCTGAATTGGACGTTGAAAATGAGCTTATCTCAGCCAGCAGAGAGGTCAAATCACAGTAATGCAAACTCAGTCAGAGACATAGATTTTCACTTGCAACTTGCTTTAACATGTTTAACAGTGCATGAAATGTTGTCTAAAACAAAAAAAGAATGATGCATTTTATAGCTGGATCTGGTTTTATTACATTCTGAATTGGACGTTGAAAATGAGCTTATCTCAGCCAGCAGAGAGGTCAAATCACAGTAATGCAAACTCAGTCAGAGACATAGATTTTCACTTGCAACTTGCTTTAACATGTTTAACAGTGCATGAAATGTTGTCTAAAACAAAAAAGAATGATGCATTTTATGGCTGGATCTGGGTTTATTACATTCTGAATTGGACGTTGAAAATGAGATTATCTCAGCCAGCAGAGAGGTCAAATCACAGTAATGCAAACTCAGTCAGAGACATAGATTTTCACTTGCTACTTGCTTTAACATGTTTAACAGTGCATGAAATGTTGTCTAAAACAAAAAAGAATGATGCATTTTATGGCTGGATCTGGTTTTATTAAATTCTGAATTGGACGTTGAAAATGAGCTTATCTCAGCCAGCAGAGAGGTCAAATCACAGTAATGCAAACTCAGTCAGAGACATAGATTTTCACTTGCAACTTGCTTTAACATGTTTAACAGTGCATGAAATGTTGTCTAAAACAAAAAAGAATGATGCATTTTATAGCTGGATCAGGTTTTATTACATTCTGAATTGGACGTTGAAAATGAGCTTATCTCAGCCAGCAGAGAGGTCAAATCACAGTAATGCAAACTCAGTCAGAGACAGATTTTCACTTGCAACTTGCTTTAACATGTTTAACAGTGCATGAAATGTTGTCTAAAACAAAAAAGAATGATGCATTTTATGGCTGGATCAGGTTTTATTACATTCTGAATTGGACGTTGAAAATGAGCTTATCTCAGCCAGCAGAGAGGTCAAATCACAGTAATGCAAACTCAGTCAGAGACATAGATTTTCACTTGCAACTTGCTTTAACATGTTTAACAGTGCATGAAATGTTGTCTAAAACAAAAAAAGAATGATGCATTTTATGGCTGGATCTTTTTTTATCACTTTCTGAATTGGACGTTGAAAATGAGCTTATCTCAGCCAGCAGAGAGGTCAAATCACAGTAATGCAAACTCAGTCAGAGACATAGATTTTCACTTGCAACTTGCTTTAACATGTTTAACAGTGCATGAAATGTTGTCTAAAATAAAAAAGAATGATCCATTTTATGGCTGGATCTGTTTTTATCACTTTCTGAATTGGACGTTGAAAATGAGCTTATCTCAGCCAGCAGAGAGGTCAAATCACAGTAATGCAAACTCAGTCAGAGACATAGATTTTCACTTGCAACTTGCTTTAACATGTTTAACAGTGCATGAAATGTTGTCTAAAACAAAAAAGAATGATGCATTTTATGGCTGGATCTGGTTTTATTAAATTCTGAATTGGACGTTGAAAATGAGCTTATCTCAGCCAGCAGAGAGGTCAAATCACAGTAATGCAAACTCAGTCAGAGACATAGATTTTCACTTGCAACTTGCTTTAACATGTTTAACGGTGCATGAAATGTTGTCTAAAACAAAAAAGAATGATGCATTTTATGGCTGGATCTGGTTTTATTACATTCTGAATTGGACGTTGAAAATGAGCTTATCTCAGCCAGCAGAGAGGTCAAATCACAGTAATGCAAACTCAGTCAGAGACATAGATTTTCACTTGCAATTTGCTTTAACATGTTTAACAGTGCATGAATTGTTGTCTAAAACAAAAAAGAATGATGCATTTTATGGCTGGATCTGTTTTTATCACTTTCTGAATTGGACGTTGAAAATGAGCTTATCTCAGCCAGCAGAGAGGTCAAATCACAGTAATGCAAACTCAGTCAGAGACATAGATTTTCACTTGCAACTTGCTTCAACATGTTTAACAGTGCATGAAATGTTGTCTAAAACAAAAAAGAATGATGCATTTTATGGCTGGATCTGTTTTATCACTTTCTGAATTGGACGTTGAAAATGAGCTTATCTCAGCCAGCAGAGAGGTCAAATCACAGTAATGCAAACTCAGTCAGAGACATAGATTTTCACTTGCAACTTGCTTTAACATGTTTAACAGTGCATGAATTGTTGTCTAAAACAAAAAAGAATGATGCATTTTATGGCTGGATCTGTTTTTATCACTTTCTGAATTGGACGTTGAAAATGAGCTTATCTCAGCCAGCAGAGAGGTCAAATCACAGTAATGCAAACTCAGTCAGAGACATAGATTTTCACTTGCAACTTGCTTTAACATGTTTAACGGTGCATGAAATGTTGTCTAAAACAAAAAAGAATGATGCATTTTATGGCTGGATCTGGATTAATTACATTCTGAATTGGACGTTGAAAATGAGCTTATCTCAGCCAGCAGAGAGGTCAAATCACAGTAATGCAAACTCAGTCAGAGACATAGATTTTCACTTGCAACTTGCTTTAACATGTTTAACAGTGCATGAAATGTTGTCTAAAACAAAAAAGAATGATGCATTTTATGGCTGGATCTGGTTTTATTACATTCTGAATTGGACGTTGAAAATGAGCTTATCTCAGCCAGCAGAGAGGTCAAATCACAGTAATGCAAACTCAGTCAGAGACATAGATTTTCACTTGCAACTTGCTTTAACATGTTTAACAGTGCATGAAATGTTATCTAAAACAAAAAAGAATGATGCATTTTATGGCTGGATCTGGTTTTATTACATTCTGAATTGGACGTTGAAAATGAGCTTATCTCAGCCAGCAGAGAGGTCAAATCACAGTAATGCAAACTCAGTCAGAGACATAGATTTTCACTTGCAACTTGCTTTAACATGTTTAACAGTGCATGAAATGTTGTCTAAAACAAAAAAGAATGATGCATTTTATGGCTGGATCTGGTTTTATTATATTCTGAATTGGACGTTGAAAATGAGCTTATCTCAGCCAGCAGAGAGGTCAAATCACAGTAATGCAAACTCAGTCAGAGACATAGATTTTCACTTGCTACTTGCTTTAACCTGTTTGACAGTGCATGAAATGTTGTCTAAAACAAAAAAGAATGATGCATTTTATAGCTGGATCAGGTTTTATTACATTCTGAATTGGACGTTGAAAATGAGCTTATCTCAGCCAGCAGAGAGGTCAAATCACAGTAATGCAAACTCAGTCAGAGACATAGATTTTCACTTGCAACTTGCTTTAACATGTTTAACAGTGCATGAAATGTTATCTAAAACAAAAAAGAATGATGCATTTTATGGCTGGATCTGGTTTTATTACATTCTGAATTGGACGTTGAAAATGAGCTTATCTCAGCCAGCAGAGAGGTCAAATCACAGTAATGCAAACTCAGTCAGAGACATAGATTTTCACTTGCAACTTGCTTTAACATGTTTAACAGTGCATGAAATGTTGTCTAAAACAAAAAAAGAATGATGCATTTTATAGCTGGATCTGGTTTTATTACATTCTGAATTGGACGTTGAAAATGAGCTTATCTCAGCCAGCAGAGAGGTCAAATCACAGTAATGCAAACTCAGTCAGAGACATAGATTTTCACTTGCAACTTGCTTTAACATGTTTAACAGTGCATGAAATGTTGTCTAAAACAAAAAAGAATGATGCATTTTATGGCTGGATCTGGGTTTATTACATTCTGAATTGGACGTTGAAAATGAGATTATCTCAGCCAGCAGAGAGGTCAAATCACAGTAATGCAAACTCAGTCAGAGACATAGATTTTCACTTGCTACTTGCTTTAACATGTTTAACAGTGCATGAAATGTTGTCTAAAACAAAAAAGAATGATGCATTTTATGGCTGGATCTGGTTTTATTAAATTCTGAATTGGACGTTGAAAATGAGCTTATCTCAGCCAGCAGAGAGGTCAAATCACAGTAATGCAAACTCAGTCAGAGACATAGATTTTCACTTGCAACTTGCTTTAACATGTTTAACAGTGCATGAAATGTTGTCTAAAACAAAAAAGAATGATGCATTTTATAGCTGGATCAGGTTTTATTACATTCTGAATTGGACGTTGAAAATGAGCTTATCTCAGCCAGCAGAGAGGTCAAATCACAGTAATGCAAACTCAGTCAGAGACAGATTTTCACTTGCAACTTGCTTTAACATGTTTAACAGTGCATGAAATGTTGTCTAAAACAAAAAAGAATGATGCATTTTATGGCTGGATCAGGTTTTATTACATTCTGAATTGGACGTTGAAAATGAGCTTATCTCAGCCAGCAGAGAGGTCAAATCACAGTAATGCAAACTCAGTCAGAGACATAGATTTTCACTTGCAACTTGCTTTAACATGTTTAACAGTGCATGAAATGTTGTCTAAAACAAAAAAAGAATGATGCATTTTATGGCTGGATCTTTTTTTATCACTTTCTGAATTGGACGTTGAAAATGAGCTTATCTCAGCCAGCAGAGAGGTCAAATCACAGTAATGCAAACTCAGTCAGAGACATAGATTTTCACTTGCAACTTGCTTTAACATGTTTAACAGTGCATGAAATGTTGTCTAAAATAAAAAAGAATGATCCATTTTATGGCTGGATCTGTTTTTATCACTTTCTGAATTGGACGTTGAAAATGAGCTTATCTCAGCCAGCAGAGAGGTCAAATCACAGTAATGCAAACTCAGTCAGAGACATAGATTTTCACTTGCAACTTGCTTTAACATGTTTAACAGTGCATGAAATGTTGTCTAAAACAAAAAAGAATGATGCATTTTATGGCTGGATCTGGTTTTATTAAATTCTGAATTGGACGTTGAAAATGAGCTTATCTCAGCCAGCAGAGAGGTCAAATCACAGTAATGCAAACTCAGTCAGAGACATAGATTTTCACTTGCAACTTGCTTTAACATGTTTAACGGTGCATGAAATGTTGTCTAAAACAAAAAAGAATGATGCATTTTATGGCTGGATCTGGTTTTATTACATTCTGAATTGGACGTTGAAAATGAGCTTATCTCAGCCAGCAGAGAGGTCAAATCACAGTAATGCAAACTCAGTCAGAGACATAGATTTTCACTTGCAATTTGCTTTAACATGTTTAACAGTGCATGAATTGTTGTCTAAAACAAAAAAGAATGATGCATTTTATGGCTGGATCTGTTTTTATCACTTTCTGAATTGGACGTTGAAAATGAGCTTATCTCAGCCAGCAGAGAGGTCAAATCACAGTAATGCAAACTCAGTCAGAGACATAGATTTTCACTTGCAACTTGCTTCAACATGTTTAACAGTGCATGAAATGTTGTCTAAAACAAAAAAGAATGATGCATTTTATGGCTGGATCTGTTTTATCACTTTCTGAATTGGACGTTGAAAATGAGCTTATCTCAGCCAGCAGAGAGGTCAAATCACAGTAATGCAAACTCAGTCAGAGACATAGATTTTCACTTGCAACTTGCTTTAACATGTTTAACAGTGCATGAATTGTTGTCTAAAACAAAAAAGAATGATGCATTTTATGGCTGGATCTGTTTTTATCACTTTCTGAATTGGACGTTGAAAATGAGCTTATCTCAGCCAGCAGAGAGGTCAAATCACAGTAATGCAAACTCAGTCAGAGACATAGATTTTCACTTGCAACTTGCTTTAACATGTTTAACGGTGCATGAAATGTTGTCTAAAACAAAAAAGAATGATGCATTTTATGGCTGGATCTGGATTAATTACATTCTGAATTGGACGTTGAAAATGAGCTTATCTCAGCCAGCAGAGAGGTCAAATCACAGTAATGCAAACTCAGTCAGAGACATAGATTTTCACTTGCAACTTGCTTTAACATGTTCAACAGTGCATGAATTGTTGTCTAAAACAAAAAAGAATGATGCATTTTATGGCTGGATCTGTTTTTATCACTTTCTGAATTGGACGATGAAAATGAGCTTATCTCAGCCAGCAGAGAGGTCAAATCACAGTAATGCAAACTCAGTCAGAGACATAGATTTTCACTTGCAACTTGCTTTAACATGTTTAACAGTGCATGAATTGTGTTCTAAAACAAAAAAGAATGATGCATTTTATGGCTGGATCTGTTTTATCACTTTCTGAATTGGACGTTGAAAATGAGCTTATCTCAGCCAGCAGAGAGGTCAAATCACAGTAATGCAAACTCAGTCAGAGACATAGATTTTCACTTGCAACTTGCTTTAACATGTTTAACAGTGCATGAATTGTTGTCTAAAACAAAAAAGAATGATGCATTTTATGGCTGGATCTGTTTTATCACTTTCTGAATTGGACGTTAAAAATGAGCTTATCTCAGCCAGCAGAGAGGTCAAATCACAGTAATGCAAACTCAGTCAGAGACATAGATTTTCACTTGCAACTTGCTTTAACATGTTTAACAGTGCATGAATTGTTGTCTAAAACAAAAAAGAATGATGCATTTTATGGCTGGATCTGTTTTTATCACTTTCTGAATTGGACGTTGAAAATGAGCTTATCTCAGCCAGCAGAGAGGTCAAATCACAGTAATGCAAACTCAGTCAGAGACATAGATTTTCACTTGCAACTTGCTTTAACATGTTTAACAGTGCATGAAATGTTGTCTAAAACAAAAAAGAATGATGCATTTTATGGCTGGATCTGGTTTTATTACATTCTGAATTGGACGTTGAAAATGAGCTTATCTCAGCCAGCAGAGAGGTCAAATCACAGTAATGCAAACTCAGTCAGAGACATAGATTTTCACTTGCAACTTGCTATAACATGTTTAACAATGCATGAAATGTTGTCTAAAACAAAAAAGAATGATGCATTTTATAGCTGGATCTGGTTTTATTACATTCTGAATTGGACGTTGAAAATGAGCTTATCTCAGCCAGCAGAGAGGTCAAATCACAGTAATGCAAACTCAGTCAGAGACATAGATTTTCACTTGCAACTTGCTTTAACATGTTTAACAGTGCATGAAATGTTGTCTAAAACAAAAAAGAATGATGCATTTTATGGCTGGATCTGGTTTTATTACATTCTGAATTGGACGTTGAAAATGAGCTTATCTCAGCCAGCAGAGAGGTCAAATCACAGTAATGCAAACTCAGTCAGAGACATAGATTTTCACTTGCTACTTGCTTTCACATGTTTAACAGTGCATGAATTGTTGTCTAAAACAAAAAAGAATGATGCATTTTATGGCTGGATCTGTTTTATCTTTTTCTGAATTGGACGTTGAAAATGAGCTTATCTCAGCCAGCAGAGAGGTCAAATCACAGTAATGCAAACTCAGTCAGAGACATAGATTTTCACTTGCAACTTTCTTTAACATGTTTAACAGTGCATGAATTGTTGTCTAAAACAAAAAAGAATGATGCATTTTATGGCTGGATCTGTTTTATCACTTTCTGAATTGGACGTTGAAAATGAGCTTATCTCAGCCAGCAGAGAGGTCAAATCACAGTAATGCAAACTCAGTCAGAGACATAGATTTTCACTTGCAACTTGCTTTAACATGTTTAACAGTGCATGAATTGTTGTCTAAAACAAAAAAGAATGATGCATTTTATGGCTGGATCTGTTTTTATCACTTTCTGAATTGGACGTTGAAAATGAGCTTATCTCAGCCAGCAGAGAGGTCAAATCACAGTAATGCAAACTCAGTCAGAGACATAGATTTTCACTTGCAACTTGCTTTAACATGTTTAACAGTGCATGAAATGTTGTCTAAAACAAAAAAGAATGATGCATTTTATGGCTGGATCTGTTTTTATCACTTTCTGAATTGGACGTTGAAAATGAGCTTATCTCAGCCAGCAGAGAGGTCAAATCACAGTAATGCAAACTCAGTCAGAGACATAGATTTTCACTTGCAACTTGCTTTAACATGTTTAACAGTGCATGAAATGTTGTCTAAAACAAAAAAGAATGATGCATTTTATGGCTGGATCTGGTTTTATTACATTCTGAATTGGACGTTGAAAATGAGCTTATCTCAGCCAGCAGAGAGGTCAAATCACAGTAATGCAAACTCAGTCAGAGACATAGATTTTCACTTGCAACTTGCTATAACATGTTTAACAATGCATGAAATGTTGTCTAAAACAAAAAAGAATGATGCATTTTATAGCTGGATCTGGTTTTATTACATTCTGAATTGGACGTTGAAAATGAGCTTATCTCAGCCAGCAGAGAGGTCAAATCACAGTAATGCAAACTCAGTCAGAGACATAGATTTTCACTTGCAACTTGCTTTAACATGTTTAACAGTGCATGAAATGTTGTCTAAAACAAAAAAGAATGATGCATTTTATGGCTGGATCTGGTTTTATTACATTCTGAATTGGACGTTGAAAATGAGCTTATCTTAGCCAGCAGAGAGGTCAAATCACAGTAATGCAAACTCAGTCAGAGACATAGATTTTCACTTGCTACTTGCTTTAACATGTTTAACAGTGCATGAAATGTTGTCTAAAACAAAAAAGAATGATGCATTTTATAGCTGGATCAGGTTTTATTACATTCTGAATTGGACGTTGAAAATGAGCTTATCTCAGCCAGCAGAGAGGTCAAATCACAGTAATGCAAACTCAGTCAGAGACATAGATTTTCACTTGCAACTTGCTTTAACATGTTTAACAGTGCATGAAATGTTGTCTAAAACAAAAAAGAATGATGCATTTTATGGCTGGATCTGGTTTTATTACATTCTGAATTGGACGTTGAAAATGAGCTTATCTCAGCCAGCAGAGAGGTCAAATCACAGTAATGCAAACTCAGTCAGAGACATAGATTTTCACTTGCAACTTGCTTTAACATGTTTAACAGTGCATGAAATGTTATCTAAAACAAAAAAGAATGATGCATTTTATGGCTGGATCTGGTTTTATTACATTCTGAATTGGACGTTGAAAATGAGCTTATCTCAGCCAGCAGAGAGGTCAAATCACAGTAATGCAAACTCAGTCAGAGACATAGATTTTCACTTGCAACTTGCTTTAACATGTTTAACAGTGCATGAAATGTTGTCTAAAACAAAAAAGAATGATGCATTTTATGGCTGGATCTGGTTTTATTATATTCTGAATTGGACGTTGAAAATGAGCTTATCTCAGCCAGCAGAGAGGTCAAATCACAGTAATGCAAACTCAGTCAGAGACATAGATTTTCACTTGCTACTTGCTTTAACATGTTTGACAGTGCATGAAATGTTGTCTAAAACAAAAAAAGAATTATGCATTTTATAGCTGGATCAGGTTTTATTACATTCTGAATTGGACGTTGAAAATGAGCTTATCTCAGCCAGCAGAGAGGTCAAATCACAGTAATGCAAACTCAGTCAGAGACATAGATTTTCACTTGCAACTTGCTTTAACATGTTTAACAGTGCATGAAATGTTGTCTAAAACAAAAAAGAATGATGCATTTTATGGCTGGATCTGGTTTTATTACATTCTGAATTGGACGTTGAAAATGAGCTTATCTCAGCCAGCAGAGAGGTCAAATCACAGTAATGCAAACTCAGTCAGAGACATAGATTTTCACTTGCAACTTGCTTTAACATGTTTAACAGTGCATGAAATGTTGTCTAAAACAAAAAAGAATGATGCATTTTATAGCTGGATCAGGTTTTATTACATTCTGAATTGGACGTTGAAAATGAGCTTATCTCAGCCAGCAGAGAGGTCAAATCACAGTAATGCAAACTCAGTCAGAGACATAGATTTTCACTTGCAACTTGCTTTAACATGTTTAACAGTGCATGAAATGTTGTCTAAAACAAAAAAGAATGATGCATTTTATGGCTGGATCTGGTTTTATTACATTCTGAATTGGACGTTGAAAATGAGCTTATCTCAGCCAGCAGAGAGGTCAAATCACAGTAATGCAAACTCAGTCAGAGACATAGATTTTCACTTGCAACTTGCTTTAACATGTTTAACAGTGCATGAAATGTTATCTAAAACAAAAAAGAATGATGCATTTTATGGCTGGATCTGGTTTTATTACATTCTGAATTGGACGTTGAAAATGAGCTTATCTCAGCCAGCAGAGAGGTCAAATCACAGTAATGCAAACTCAGTCAGAGACATAGATTTTCACTTGCAACTTGCTTTAACATGTTTAACAGTGCATGAAATGTTGTCTAAAACAAAAAAGAATGATGCATTTTATGGCTGGATCTGGTTTTATTATATTCTGAATTAGACGTTGAAAATGAGCTTATCTCAGCCAGCAGAGAGGTCAAATCACAGTAATGCAAACTCAGTCAGAGACATAGATTTTCACTTGCTTACTTGCTTTAACATGTTTGACAGTGCATGAAATGTTGTCTAAAACAAAAAAGAATGATTCATTTTATAGCTGGATCAGGTTTTATTACATTCTGAATTGGACGTTGAAAATGAGCTTAACTCAGCCAGCAGAGAGGTCAAATCACAGTAATGCAAACTCAGTCAGAGACATAGATTTTCACTTGCAACTTGCTTTAACATGTTTAACAGTGCATGAAATGTTGTCTAAAACAAAAAAGAATGATGCATTTTATGGCTGGATCTGGTTTTATTACATTCTGACATGGACGTTGAAAATGAGCTTATCTCAGCCAGCAGAGAGGTCAAATCACAGTAATGCAAACTCAGTCAGAGACATAGATTTTCACTTGCAACTTGCTATAACATGTTTAACAATGCATGAAATGTTGTCTAAAACAAAAAAGAATGATGCATTTTATAGCTAGATCAGGTTTTATTACATTCTGAATTGGACGTTGAAAATGAGCTTATCTCAGCCAGCAGAGAGGTCAAATCACAGTAATGCAAACTCAGTCAGAGACATAGATTTTCACTTGCAACTTGCTTTACATGTTTAACAGTGCATGAAATGTTGTCTAAAACAAAAAAGAATGATGCATTTTATGGCTGGATCTTTTTTTATCACTTTCTGAATTGGACGTTGAAAATGAGCTTATCTCAGCCAGCAGAGAGGTCAAATCACAGTAATGCAAACTCAGTCAGAAACATAGATTTTCACTTGCAACTTGCTTTAACATGTTTAACAGTGCATGAAATGTTGTCTAAAACAAAAAAGAATGATCCATTTTATGGCTGGATCTGTTTTTATCACTTTCTGAATTGGACGTTGAAAATGAGCTTATCTCAGCCAGCAGAGAGGTCAAATCACAGTAATGCAAACTCAGTCAGAGACATAGATTTTCACTTGCAACTTGCTTTAACATGTTTAACAGTGCATGAAATGTTGTCTAAAACAAAAAAGAATGATGCATTTTATGGCTGGATCTGGTTTTATTACATTCTGAATTGGACGTTGAAAATGAGCTTATCTCAGCCAGCAGAGAGGTCAAATCACAGTAATGCAAACTCAGTCAGAGACATAGATTTTCACTTGCAACTTGCTATAACATGTTTAACAATGCATGAAATGTTGTCTAAAACAAAAAAGAATGATGCATTTTATAGCTAGATCAGGTTTTATTACATTCTGAATTGGACGTTGAAAATGAGCTTATCTCAGCCAGCAGAGAGGTCAAATCACAGTAATGCAAACTCAGTCAGAGACATAGATTTTCACTTGCAACTTGCTTTAACATGTTTAACAGTGCATGAAATGTTGTCTAAAACAAAAAAGAATGATGCATTTTATGGCTGGATCTGGTTTTATTACATTCTGAATTGGACGTTGAAAATGAGCTTATCTCAGCCAGCAGAGAGGTCAAATCACAGTAATGCAAACTCAGTCAGAGACAGATTTTCACTTGCAACTTGCTTTAACATGTTTAACAGTGCATGAAATGTTGTCTAAAACAAAAAAGAATGATGCATTTTATAGCTGGATCAGGTTTTATTACATTCTGAATTGGACGTTGAAAATGAGCTTATCTCAGCCAGCAGAGAGGTCAAATCACAGTAATGCAAACTCAGTCAGAGACATAGATTTTCACTTGCAACTTGCTTTAACATGTTTAACAGTGCATGAAATGTTGTCTAAAACAAAAAAGAATGATGCATTTTATGGCTGGATCTGTTTTTATCACTTTCTGAATTGGACGTTGAAAATGAGCTTATCTCAGCCAGCAGAGAGGTCAAATCACAGTAATGCAAACTCAGTCAGAGACATAGATTTTCACTTGCAACTTGCTTTAACATGTTTAACAGTGCATGAAATGTTGTCTAAAACAAAAAAGAATGATCCATTTTATGGCTGGATCTGGTTTTATTACATTCTGAATTGGACGTTGAAAATGAGCTTATCTCAGCCAGCAGAGAGGTCAAATCACAGTAATGCAAACTCAGTCAGAGACATAGATTTTCACTTGCAACTTGCTTTAACATGTTTAACAGTGCATGAAATGTTGTCTAAAACAAAAAAGAATGATGCATTTTATGGCTGGATCTGGTTTTATTAAATTCTGAATTGGACGTTGAAAATGAGCTTATCTCAGCCAGCAGAGAGGTCAAATCACAGTAACGCAAACTCAGTCAGAGACATAGATTTTCACTTGCAACTTGCTTTAACATGTTTAACGGTGCATGAAATGTTGTCTAAAACAAAAAAGAATGATGCATTTTATGGCTGGATCTGGTTTTATTACATTCTGAATTGGACGTTGAAAATGAGCTTATCTCAGCCAGCAGAGAGGTCAAATCACAGTAATGCAAACTCAGTCAGAGACATAGATTTTCACTTGCAACTTGCTTTAACATGTTTAACAGTGTATGAAATGTTGTCTAAAACAAAAAAGAATGATGCATTTTATAGCTGGATCAGGTTTTATTACATTCTGAATTGGACGTTGAAAATGAGCTTATCTCAGCCAGCAGAGAGGTCAAATCACAGTAATGCAAACTCAGTCAGAGACATAGATTTTCACTTGCAACTTGCTTTAACATGTTTAACAGTGCATGAAATGTTGTCTAAAACAAAAAAGAATGATGCATTTTATAGCTGGATCAGGTTTTATTACATTCTGAATTGGACGTTGAAAATGAGCTTATCTCAGCCAGCAGAGAGGTCAAATCACAGTAATGCAAACTCAGTCAGAGACATAGATTTTCACTTGCAACTTGCTTTAACATGTTTAACAGTGCATGAAATGTTGTCTAAAACAAAAAAGAATGATGCATTTTACGGCTGGATCTGGTTTTATTACATTCTGAATTGGACGTTGAAAATGAGCTTATCTCAGCCAGCAGAGAGGTCAAATCACAGTAATGCAAACTCAGTCAGAGACATAGATTTTCACTTGCAACTTGCTTTAACATGTTTAACAGTGTATGAAATGTTGTCTAAAACAAAAAAGAATGATGCATTTTATGGCTGGATCTGTTTTTATCACTTTCTGAATTGGACGTTGAAAATGAGCTTATCTCAGCCAACAGAGAGGTCAAATCACAGTAATGCAAACTCAGTCAGAGACATAGATTTTCACTTGCAACTTGCTTTAACATGTTTAACAGTGCATGAAATGTTGTCTAAAACAAAAAAGAATGATGCATTTTATGGCTGGATCTGGTTTTATTACATTCTGAATTGGACGTTGAAAATGAGCTTATCTCAGCCAGCAGAGAGGTCAAATCACAGTAATGCAAACTCAGTCAGAGACATAGATTTTCACTTGCAACTTGCTTTAACATGTTTAACAGTGCATGAAATGTTGTCTAAAACAAAAAAGAATGATGCATTTTATGGCTGGATCTGTTTTTATCACTTTCTGAATTGGACGTTGAAAATGAGCTTATCTCAGCCAGCAGAGAGGTCAAATCACAGTAATGCAAACTCAGTCAGAGACATAGATTTTCACTTGCAACTTGCTTTAACATGTTTAACAGTGCATGAAATGTTGTCTAAAACAAAAAAGAATGATGCATTTTATGGCTGGATCTGGTTTTATCACTTTCTGAATTGGACGTTGAAAATGAGCTTATCTCAGCCAGCAGAGAGGTCAAATCACAGTAATGCAAACTCAGTCAGAGACATAGATTTTCACTTGCAACTTCCTATAACATGTTTAACAATGCATGAAATGTTGTCTAAAACAAAAAAGAATGATGCATTTTATAGCTGGATCTGGTTTTATTACATTCTGAATTGGACGTTGAAAATGAGCTTATCTCAGCCAGCAGAGAGGTCAAATCACAGTAATGCAAACTCAGTCAGAGACATAGATTTTCACTTGCAACTTGCTTTAACATGTTTAACAGTGCATGAAATGTTGTCTAAAACAAAAAAGAATGATGCATTTTATGGCTGGATCTGGTTTTATTACATTCTGAATTGGACGTTGAAAATGAGCTTATCTCAGCCAGCAGAGAGGTCAAATCACAGTAATGCAAACTCAGTCAGAGACAGATTTTCACTTGCAACTTGCTTTAACATGTTTAACAGTGCATGAAATGTTGTCTAAAACAAAAAAGAATGATGCATTTTATAGCTGGATCAGGTTTTATTACATTCTGAATTGGACGTTGAAAATGAGCTTATCTCAGCCAGCAGAGAGGTCAAATCACAGTAATGCAAACTCAGTCAGAGACATAGATTTTCACTTGCAACTTGCTTTAACATGTTTAACAGTGCATGAAATGTTGTCTAAAACAAAAAAGAATGATGCATTTTATGGCTGGATCTGTTTTTATCACTTTCTGAATTGGACGTTGAAAATGAGCTTATCTCAGCCAGCAGAGAGGTCAAATCACAGTAATGCAAACTCAGTCAGAGACATAGATTTTCACTTGCAACTTGCTTTAACATGTTTAACAGTGCATGAAATGTTGTCTAAAACAAAAAAGAATGATCCATTTTATGGCTGGATCTGGTTTTATTACATTCTGAATTGGACGTTGAAAATGAGCTTATCTCAGCCAGCAGAGAGGTCAAATCACAGTAATGCAAACTCAGTCAGAGACATAGATTTTCACTTGCAACTTGCTTTAACATGTTTAACAGTGCATGAAATGTTGTCTAAAACAAAAAAGAATGATGCATTTTATGGCTGGATCTGGTTTTATTAAATTCTGAATTGGACGTTGAAAATGAGCTTATCTCAGCCAGCAGAGAGGTCAAATCACAGTAACGCAAACTCAGTCAGAGACATAGATTTTCACTTGCAACTTGCTTTAACATGTTTAACGGTGCATGAAATGTTGTCTAAAACAAAAAAGAATGATGCATTTTATGGCTGGATCTGGTTTTATTACATTCTGAATTGGACGTTGAAAATGAGCTTATCTCAGCCAGCAGAGAGGTCAAATCACAGTAATGCAAACTCAGTCAGAGACATAGATTTTCACTTGCAACTTGCTTTAACATGTTTAACAGTGTATGAAATGTTGTCTAAAACAAAAAAGAATGATGCATTTTATAGCTGGATCAGGTTTTATTACATTCTGAATTGGACGTTGAAAATGAGCTTATCTCAGCCAGCAGAGAGGTCAAATCACAGTAATGCAAACTCAGTCAGAGACATAGATTTTCACTTGCAACTTGCTTTAACATGTTTAACAGTGCATGAAATGTTGTCTAAAACAAAAAAGAATGATGCATTTTATAGCTGGATCAGGTTTTATTACATTCTGAATTGGACGTTGAAAATGAGCTTATCTCAGCCAGCAGAGAGGTCAAATCACAGTAATGCAAACTCAGTCAGAGACATAGATTTTCACTTGCAACTTGCTTTAACATGTTTAACAGTGCATGAAATGTTGTCTAAAACAAAAAAGAATGATGCATTTTACGGCTGGATCTGGTTTTATTACATTCTGAATTGGACGTTGAAAATGAGCTTATCTCAGCCAGCAGAGAGGTCAAATCACAGTAATGCAAACTCAGTCAGAGACATAGATTTTCACTTGCAACTTGCTTTAACATGTTTAACAGTGTATGAAATGTTGTCTAAAACAAAAAAGAATGATGCATTTTATGGCTGGATCTGTTTTTATCACTTTCTGAATTGGACGTTGAAAATGAGCTTATCTCAGCCAACAGAGAGGTCAAATCACAGTAATGCAAACTCAGTCAGAGACATAGATTTTCACTTGCAACTTGCTTTAACATGTTTAACAGTGCATGAAATGTTGTCTAAAACAAAAAAGAATGATGCATTTTATGGCTGGATCTGGTTTTATTACATTCTGAATTGGACGTTGAAAATGAGCTTATCTCAGCCAGCAGAGAGGTCAAATCACAGTAATGCAAACTCAGTCAGAGACATAGATTTTCACTTGCAACTTGCTTTAACATGTTTAACAGTGCATGAAATGTTGTCTAAAACAAAAAAGAATGATGCATTTTATGGCTGGATCTGTTTTTATCACTTTCTGAATTGGACGTTGAAAATGAGCTTATCTCAGCCAGCAGAGAGGTCAAATCACAGTAATGCAAACTCAGTCAGAGACATAGATTTTCACTTGCAACTTGCTTTAACATGTTTAACAGTGCATGAAATGTTGTCTAAAACAAAAAAGAATGATGCATTTTATGGCTGGATCTGGTTTTATCACTTTCTGAATTGGACGTTGAAAATGAGCTTATCTCAGCCAGCAGAGAGGTCAAATCACAGTAATGCAAACTCAGTCAGAGACATAGATTTTCACTTGCAACTTCCTATAACATGTTTAACAATGCATGAAATGTTGTCTAAAACAAAAAAGAATGATGCATTTTATAGCTGGATCTGGTTTTATTACATTCTGAATTGGACGTTGAAAATGAGCTTATCTCAGCCAGCAGAGAGGTCAAATCACAGTAATGCAAACTCAGTCAGAGACATAGATTTTCACTTGCAACTTGCTTTAACATGTTTAACAGTGCATGAAATGTTGTCTAAAACAAAAAAGAATGATGCATTTTATAGCTGGATCAGGTTTTATTACATTCTGAATTGGACGTTGAAAATGAGCTTATCTCAGCCAGCAGAGAGGTCAAATCACAGTAATGCAAACTCAGTCAGAGACATAGATTTTCACTTGCAACTTGCTTTAACATGTTTAACAGTGCATGAAATGTTGTCTAAAACAAAAAAGAATGATGCATTTTATGGCTGGATCTGGTTTTATTACATTCTGAATTGGACGTTGAAAATGAGCTTATCTCAGCCAGCAGAGAGGTCAAATCACAGTAATGCAAACTCAGTCAGAAACATAGATTTTCACTTGCAACTTGCTTTAACATGTTTAACAGTGCATGAAATGTTGTCTAAAACAAAAAAGAATGATGCATTTTATAGCTGGATCAGGTTTTATTACATTCTGAATTGGACGTTGAAAATGAGCTTATCTCAGCCAGCAGAGAGGTCAAATCACAGTAATGCAAACTCAGTCAGAGACATAGATTTTCACTTGCAACTTGCTTTACATGTTTAACAGTGCATGAAATGTTGTCTAAAACAAAAAAGAATGATGCATTTTATGGCTGGATCTGTTTTTATCACTTTCTGAATTGGACGTTGAAAATGAGCTTATCTCAGCCAGCAGAGAGGTCAAATCACAGTAATGCAAACTCAGTCAGAGACATAGATTTTCACTTGCAACTTGCTTTAACATGTTTAACAGTGTATGAAATGTTGTCTAAAACAAAAAAGAATGATGCATTTTATGGCTGGATCTGTTTTTATCACTTTCTGAATTGGACGTTGAAAATGAGCTTATCTCAGCCAGCAGAGAGGTCAAATCACAGTAATGCAAACTCAGTCAGAGACATAGATTTTCACTTGCAACTTGCTTTAACATGTTTAACAGTGCATGAAATGTTGTCTAAAACAAAAAAGAATGATGCATTTTATGGCTGGATCTGGTTTTATTACATTCTGAATTGGACGTTGAAAATGAGCTTATCTCAGCCAGCAGAGAGGTCAAATCACAGTAATGCAAACTCAGTCAGAGACATAGATTTTCACTTGCAACTTGCTTTAACATGTTTAACAGTGCATGAAATGTTGTCTAAAACAAAAAAGAATGATGCATTTTATGGCTGGATCTGTTTTTATCACTTTCTGAATTGGACGTTGAAAATGAGCTTATCTCAGCCAGCAGAGAGGTCAAATCACAGTAATGCAAACTCAGTCAGAGACATAGATTTTCACTTGCAACTTGCTTTAACATGTTTAACAGTGCATGAAATGTTGTCTAAAACAAAAAAGAATGATGCATTTTATAGCTGGATCAGGTTTTATTACATTCTGAATTGGACGTTGAAAATGAGCTTATCTCAGCCAGCAGAGAGGTCAAATCACAGTAATGCAAACTCAGTCAGAGACATAGATTTTCACTTGCAACTTGCTTTAACATGTTTAACAGTGCATGAAATGTTGTCTAAAACAAAAAAGAATGATGCATTTTATGGCTGGATCTGGTTTTATTACATTCTGAATTGGACGTTGAAAATGAGCTTATCTCAGCCAGCAGAGAGGTCAAATCACAGTAATGCAAACTCAGTCAGAGACATAGATTTTCACTTGCAACTTGCTTTAACATGTTTAACAGTGCATGAAATGTTGTCTAAAACAAAAAAGAATGATGCATTTTATAGCTGGATCAGGTTTTATTACATTCTGAATTGGACGTTGAAAATGAGCTTATCTCAGCCAGCAGAGAGGTCAAATCACAGTAATGCAAACTCAGTCAGAGACATAGATTTTCACTTGCAACTTGCTTTAACATGTTTAACAGTGCATGAAATGTTGTCTAAAACAAAAAAGAATGATGCATTTTATGGCTGGATCTGGTTTTATTACATTCTGAATTGGACGTTGAAAATGAGCTTATCTCAGCCAGCAGAGAGGTCAAATCACAGTAATGCAAACTCAGTCAGAGACATAGATTTTCACTTGCAACTTGCTTTAACATGTTTAACAGTGCATGAAATGTTGTCTAAAACAAAAAAGAATGATGCATTTTATAGCTGGATCAGGTTTTATTACATTCTGAATTGGACGTTGAAAATGAGCTTATCTCAGCCAGCAGAGAGGTCAAATCACAGTAATGCAAACTCAGTCAGAGACATAGATTTTCACTTGCAACTTGCTTTAACATGTTTAACAGTGCATGAAATGTTGTCTAAAACAAAAAAGAATGATGCATTTTATGGCTGGATCTGTTTTTATCACTTTCTGAATTGGACGTTGAAAATGAGCTTATCTCAGCCAGCAGAGAGGTCAATTCACAGTAATGCAAACTCAGTCAGAGACATAGATTTTCACTTGCAACTTGCTTTAACATGTTTAACAGTGCATGAAATGTTGTCTAAAACAAAAAAGAATGATGCATTTTATGGCTGGATCTGGTTTTATTACATTCTGAATTGGACGTTGAAAATGAGCTTATCTCAGCCAGCAGAGAGGTCAAATCACAGTAATGCAAACTCAGTCAGAGACATAGATTTTCACTTGCAACTTGCTTTAACATGTTTAACAGTGCATGAAATGTTGTCTAAAACAAAAAAGAATGATGCATTTTATAGCTGGATCAGGTTTTATTACATTCTGAATTGGACGTTGAAAATGAGCTTATCTCAGCCAGCAGAGAGGTCAAATCACAGTAATGCAAACTCAGTCAGAGACATAGATTTTCACTTGCAACTTGCTTTAACATGTTTAACAGTGCATGAAATGTTGTCTAAAACAAAAAAGAATGATGCATTTTATGGCTGGATCTGGTTTTATTACATTCTGAATTGGACGTTGAAAATGAGCTTATCTCAGCCAGCAGAGAGGTCAAATCACAGTAATGCAAACTCAGTCAGAGACATAGATTTTCACTTGCAACTTGCTTTAAAATGTTTAACAGTGCATGAAATGTTGTCTAAAACAAAAAAGAATGATGCATTTTATAGCTGGATCAGGTTTTATTACATTCTGAATTGGACGTTGAAAATGAGCTTATCTCAGCCAGCAGAGAGGTCAAATCACAGTAATGCAAACTCAGTCAGAGACATAGATTTTCACTTGCAACTTGCTTTACATGTTTAACAGTGCATGAAATGTTGTCTAAAACAAAAAAGAATGATGCATTTTATGGCTGGATCTTTTTTTATCACTTTCTGAATTGGACGTTGAAAATGAGCTTATCTCAGCCAGCAGAGAGGTCAAATCACAGTAATGCAAACTCAGTCAGAAACATTGATTTTCACTTGCAACTTGCTTTAACATGTTTAACAGTGCATGAAATGTTGTCTAAAACAAAAAAGAATGATCCATTTTATGGCTGGATCTGTTTTTATCACTTTCTGAATTGGACGTTGAAAATGAGCTTATCTCAGCCAGCAGAGAGGTCAAATCACAGTAATGCAAACTCAGTCAGAGACATAGATTTTCACTTGCAACTTGCTTTAACATGTTTAACAGTGCATGAAATGTTGTCTAAAACAAAAAAAGAATGATGCATTTTATGGCTGGATCTGGTTTTATTACATTCTGAATTGGACGTTGAAAATGAGCTTATCTCAGCCAGCAGAGAGGTCAAATCACAGTAATGCAAACTCAGTCAGAGACATAGATTTTCACTTGCAACTTGCTATAACATGTTTAACAATGCATGAAATGTTGTCTAAAACAAAAAGAATGATGCATTTTATAGCTAGATCAGGTTTTATTACATTCTGAATTGGACGTTGAAAATGAGCTTATCTCAGCCAGCAGAGAGGTCAAATCACAGTAATGCAAACTCAGTCAGAGACATAGATTTTCACTTGCAACTTGCTTTAACATGTTTAACAGTGCATGAAATGTTGTCTAAAACAAAAAAGAATGATGCATTTTATAGCTGGATCAGGTTTTATTACATTCTGAATTGGACGTTGAAAATGAGCTTATCTCAGCCAGCAGAGAGGTCAAATCACAGTAATGCAAACTCAGTCAGAGACATAGATTTTCACTTGCTACTTGCTTTAACATGTTTAACAGTGCATGAAATGTTGTCTAAAACAAAAAAGAATGATGCATTTTATGGCTGGATCTGTTTTTATCACTTTCTGAATTGGACGTTGAAAATGAGCTTATCTCAGCCAGCAGAGAGGTCAAATCACAGTAATGCAAACTCAGTCAGAGACATAGATTTTCACTTGCAACTTGCTTTAACATGTTTAACAGTGCATGAAATGTTGTCTAAAACAAAAAAGAATGATCCATTTTATGGCTGGATCTGGTTTTATTACATTCTGAATTGGACGTTGAAAATGAGCTTATCTCAGCCAGCAGAGAGGTCAAATCACAGTAATGCAAACTCAGTCAGAGACATAGATTTTCACTTGCAACTTGCTTTAACATGTTTAACAGTGCATGAAATGTTGTCTAAAACAAAAAAGAATGATGCATTTTATGTCTGGATCAGGTTTTATTACATTCTGAATTGGACGTTGAAAATGAGCTTATCTCAGCCAGCAGAGAGGTCAAATCACAGTAATGCAAACTCAGTCAGAGACATAGATTTTCACTTGCAACTTGCTTTAACATGTTTAACAGTGCATGAAATGTTGTCTAAAACAAAAAAGAATGATGCATTTTATAGCTGGATCAGGTTTTATTACATTCTGAATTGGACGTTGAAAATGAGCTTATCTCAGCCAGCAGAGAGGTCAAATCACAGTAATGCAAACTCAGTCAGAGACATAGATTTTCACTTGCAACTTGCTTTAACATGTTTAACAGTGCATGAAATGTTGTCTAAAACAAAAAAGAATGATGCATTTTATGGCTGGATCTGGTTTTATTACATTCTGAATTGGACGTTGAAAATGAGCTTATCTCAGCCAGCAGAGAGGTCAAATCACAGTAATGCAAACTCAGTCTGAGACATAGATTTTCACTTGCAACTTGCTTTAATATGTTTAACAGTGCATGAAATGTTGTCTAAAACAAAAAAGAATGATGCATTTTATAGCTGGATCAGGTTTTATCACTTTCTGAATTGGACGTTGAAAATGAGCTTATCTCAGCCAGCAGAGAGGTCAAATCACAGTAATGCAAACTCAGTCAGAGACATAGATTTTCACTTGCAACTTGCTTTAACATGTTTAACGGTGCATGAAATGTTGTCTAAAACAAAAAAGAATGATGCATTTTATGGCTGGATCTGGTTTTATTACATTCTGAATTGGACGTTGAAAATGAGCTTATCTCAGCCAGCAGAGAGGTCAAATCACAGTAATGCAAACTCAGTCAGAGACATAGATTTTCACTTGCAACTTGCTATAACATGTTTAACAATGCATGAAATGTTGTCTAAAACAAAAAGAATGATGCATTTTATAGCTAGATCAGGTTTTATTACATTCTGAATTGGACGTTGAAAATGAGCTTATCTCAGCCAGCAGAGAGGTCAAATCACAGTAATGCAAACTCAGTCAGAGACATAGATTTTCACTTGCAACTTGCTTTAACATGTTTAACAGTGCATGAAATGTTGTCTAAAACAAAAAAGAATGATGCATTTTATAGCTGGATCAGGTTTTATTACATTCTGAATTGGACGTTGAAAATGAGCTTATCTCAGCCAGCAGAGAGGTCAAATCACAGTAATGCAAACTCAGTCAGAGACATAGATTTTCACTTGCTACTTGCTTTAACATGTTTAACAGTGCATGAAATGTTGTCTAAAACAAAAAAGAATGATGCATTTTATGGCTGGATCTGTTTTTATCACTTTCTGAATTGGACGTTGAAAATGAGCTTATCTCAGCCAGCAGAGAGGTCAAATCACAGTAATGCAAACTCAGTCAGAGACATAGATTTTCACTTGCAACTTGCTTTAACATGTTTAACAGTGCATGAAATGTTGTCTAAAACAAAAAAGAATGATCCATTTTATGGCTGGATCTGGTTTTATTACATTCTGAATTGGACGTTGAAAATGAGCTTATCTCAGCCAGCAGAGAGGTCAAATCACAGTAATGCAAACTCAGTCAGAGACATAGATTTTCACTTGCAACTTGCTTTAACATGTTTAACAGTGCATGAAATGTTGTCTAAAACAAAAAAGAATGATGCATTTTATGTCTGGATCAGGTTTTATTACATTCTGAATTGGACGTTGAAAATGAGCTTATCTCAGCCAGCAGAGAGGTCAAATCACAGTAATGCAAACTCAGTCAGAGACATAGATTTTCACTTGCAACTTGCTTTAACATGTTTAACAGTGCATGAAATGTTGTCTAAAACAAAAAAGAATGATGCATTTTATAGCTGGATCAGGTTTTATTACATTCTGAATTGGACGTTGAAAATGAGCTTATCTCAGCCAGCAGAGAGGTCAAATCACAGTAATGCAAACTCAGTCAGAGACATAGATTTTCACTTGCAACTTGCTTTAACATGTTTAACAGTGCATGAAATGTTGTCTAAAACAAAAAAGAATGATGCATTTTATGGCTGGATCTGGTTTTATTACATTCTGAATTGGACGTTGAAAATGAGCTTATCTCAGCCAGCAGAGAGGTCAAATCACAGTAATGCAAACTCAGTCTGAGACATAGATTTTCACTTGCAACTTGCTTTAACATGTTTAACAGTGCATGAAATGTTGTCTAAAACAAAAAAGAATGATGCATTTTATAGCTGGATCAGGTTTTATCACTTTCTGAATTGGACGTTGAAAATGAGCTTATCTCAGCCAGCAGAGAGGTCAAATCACAGTAATGCAAACTCAGTCAGAGACATAGATTTTCACTTGCAACTTGCTTTAACATGTTTAACGGTGCATGAAATGTTGTCTAAAACAAAAAAGAATGATGCATTTTATGGCTGGATCTGGTTTTATTACATTCTGAATTGGACGTTGAAAATGAGCTTATCTCAGCCAGCAGAGAGGTCAAATCACAGTAATGCAAACTCAGTCAGAGACATAGATTTTCACTTGCAACTTGCTTTAACATGTTTAACAGTGCATGAAATGTTGTCTAAAACAAAAAAGAATGATGCATTTTATAGCTGGATCAGGTTTTATTACATTCTGAATTGGACGTTGAAAATGAGCTTATCTCAGCCAGCAGAGAGGTCAAATCACAGTAATGCAAACTCAGTCAGAGACATAGATTTTCACTTGCAACTTGCTTTAACATGTTTAACAGTGCATGAAATGTTGTCTAAAACAAAAAAGAATGATGCATTTTATAGCTGGATCAGGTTTTATTACATTCTGAATTGGACGTTGAAAATGAGCTTATCTCAGCCAGCAGAGAGGTCAAATCACAGTAATGCAAACTCAGTCAGAGACATAGATTTTCACTTGCAACTTGCTTTAACATGTTTAACAGTGCATGAAATGTTGTCTAAAACAAAAAAGAATGATGCATTTTACTGCTGGATCTGGTTTTATTACATTCTGAATTAGACGTTGAAAATGAGCTTATCTCAGCCAGCAGAGAGGTCAAATCACAGTAATGCAAACTCAGTCAGAGACATAGATTTTCACTTGCAACTTGCTTTAACATGTTTAACAGTGTATGAAATGTTGTCTAAAACAAAAAAGAATGATGCATTTTATGGCTGGATCTGTTTTTATCACTTTCTGAATTGGACGTTGAAAATGAGCTTATCTCAGCCAGCAGAGAGGTCAAATCACAGTAATGCAAACTCAGTCAGAGACATAGATTTTCACTTGCAACTTGCTTTAACATGTTTAACAGTGCATGAAATGTTGTCTAAAACAAAAAAGAATGATGCATTTTATGGCTGGATCTGGTTTTATTACATTCTGAAATGGACGTTGAAAATGAGCTTATCTCAGCCAGCAGAGAGGTCAAATCACAGTAATGCAAACTCAGTCAGAGACATAGATTTTCACTTGCAACTTGCTTTAACATGTTTAACAGTGCATGAAATGTTGTCTAAAACAAAAAAGAATGATGCATTTTATAGCTGGATCTGGTTTTATTACATTCTGAATTGGACGTTGAAAATGAGCTTATCTCAGCCAGCAGAGAGGTCAAATCACAGTAATGCAAACTCAGTCAGAGACATAGATTTTCACTTGCAACTTGCTTTAACATGTTTAACAGTGCATGAAATGTTGTCTAAAACAAAAAAGAATGATGCATTTTATGGCTGGATCTGGGTTTATTACATTCTGAATTGGACGTTGAAAATGAGCTTATCTCAGCCAGCAGAGAGGTCAAATCACAGTAATGCAAACTCAGTCAGAGACATAGATTTTCACTTGCTACTTGCTTTAACATGTTTAACAGTGCATGAAATGTTGTCTAAAACAAAAAAGAATGATGCATTTTATAGCTGGATCAGGTTTTATTACATTCTGAATTGGACATTGAAAATGAGCTTATCTCAGCCAGCAGAGAGGTCAAATCACAGTAATGCAAACTTAGTCAGAGACATAGATTTTCACTTGCAACTTGCTTTAACATGTTTAACAGTGCATGAAATGTTGTCTAAAACAAAAAAGAATGATGCATTTTATAGCTGGATCAGGTTTTATTACATTCTGAATTGGACGTTGAAAATGAGCTTATCTCAGCCAGCAGAGAGGTCAAATCACAGTAATGCAAACTCAGTCAGAGACATAGATTTTCACTTGCAACTTGCTTTAACATGTTTAACAGTGCATGAAATGTTGTCTAAAACAAAAAAGAATGATGCATTTTATGGCTGGATCTGTTTTTATCACTTTCTGAATTGGACGTTGAAAATGAGCTTATCTCAGCCAGCAGAGAGGTCAAATCACAGTAATGCAAACTCAGTCAGAGACATAGATTTTCACTTGCAACTTGCTTTAACATGTTTAACAGTGCATGAAATGTTGTCTAAAACAAAAAAGAATGATGCATTTTATGGCTGGATCTGGTTTTATTACATTCTGAATTGGACGTTGAAAATGAGCTTATCTCAGCCAGCAGAGAGGTCAAATCACAGTAATGCAAACTCAGTCAGAGACATAGATTTTCACTTGCAACTTGCTTTAACATGTTTAACAGTGCATGAAATGTTGTCTAAAACAAAAAAGAATGATGCATTTTATAGCTGGATCAGGTTTTATTACATTCTGAATTGGACGTTGAAAATGAGCTTATCTCAGCCAGCAGAGAGGTCAAATCACAGTAATGCAAACTCAGTCAGAGACATAGATTTTCACTTGCAACTTGCTTTAACATGTTTAACAGTGCATGAAATGTTGTCTAAAACAAAAAAGAATGATGCATTTTATGGCTGGATCTGTTTTTATCACTTTCTGAATTGGACGTTGAAAATGAGCTTATCTCAGCCAGCAGAGAGGTCAAATCACAGTAATGCAAACTCAGTCAGAGACATAGATTTTCACTTGCAACTTGCTTTAACATGTTTAACAGTGCATGAAATGTTGTCTAAAACAAAAAAGAATGATGCATTTTACGGCTGGATCTGGTTTTATTACATTCTGAATTAGACGTTGAAAATGAGCTTATCTCAGCCAGCAGAGAGGTCATATCACAGTAATGCAAACTCAGTCAGAGACATAGATTTTCACTTGCAACTTGCTTTAACATGTTTAACAGTGTATGAAATGTTGTCTAAAACAAAAAAGAATGATGCATTTTATGGCTGGATCTGTTTTTATCACTTTCTGAATTGGACGTTGAAAATGAGCTTATCTCAGCCAGCAGAGAGGTCAAATCACAGTAATGCAAACTCAGTCAGAGACATAGATTTTCACTTGCAACTTGCTTTAACATGTTTAACAGTGCATGAAATGTTGTCTAAAACAAAAAAGAATGATGCATTTTATGGCTGGATCTGGTTTTATTACATTCTGAATTGGACGTTGAAAATGAGCTTATCTCAGCCAGCAGAGAGGTCAAATCACAGTAATGCAAACTCAGTCAGAGACATAGATTTTCACTTGCAACTTGCTTTAACATGTTTAACAGTGCATGAAATGTTGTCTAAAACAAAAAAGAATGATGCATTTTATAGCTGGATCAGGTTTTATTACATTCTGAATTAGACGTTGAAAATGAGCTTATCTCAGCCAGCAGAGAGGTCAAATCACAGTAATGCAAACTCAGTCAGAGACATAGATTTTCACTTGCAACTTGCTTTAACATGTTTAACAGTGCATGAAATGTTGTCTAAAACAAAAAAGAATGATGCATTTTATGGCTGGATCTTTTTTTATCACTTTCTGAATTGGACGTTGAAAATGAGCTTATCTCAGCCAGCAGAGAGGTCAAATCACAGTAATGCAAACTCAGTCAGAAACATAGATTTTCACTTGCAACTTGCTTTAACATGTTTAACAGTGCATGAAATGTTGTCTAAAACAAAAAAGAATGATCCATTTTATGGCTGGATCTGTTTTTATCACTTTCTGAATTGGACGTTGAAAATGAGCTTATCTCAGCCAGCAGAGAGGTCAAATCACAGTAATGCAAACTCAGTCAGAGACATAGATTTTCACTTGCAACTTGCTTTAACATGTTTAACAGTGCATGAAATGTTGTCTAAAACAAAAAAAGAATGATGCATTTTATGGCTGGATCTGGTTTTATTACATTCTGAATTGGACGTTGAAAATGAGCTTATCTCAGCCAGCAGAGAGGTCAAATCACAGTAATGCAAACTCAGTCAGAGACATAGATTTTCACTTGCAACTTGCTATAACATGTTTAACAATGCATGAAATGTTGTCTAAAACAAAAAAGAATGATGCATTTTATAGCTAGATCAGGTTTTATTACATTCTGAATTGGACGTTGAAAATGAGCTTATCTCAGCCAGCAGAGAGGTCAAATCACAGTAATGCAAACTCAGTCAGAGACATAGATTTTCACTTGCAACTTGCTTTAACATGTTTAACAGTGCATGAAATGTTGTCTAAAACAAAAAAGAATGATGCATTTTATAGCTGGATCAGGTTTTATTACATTCTGAATTGGACGTTGAAAATGAGCTTATCTCAGCCAGCAGAGAGGTCAAATCACAGTAATGCAAACTCAGTCAGAGACATAGATTTTCACTTGCAACTTGCTTTAACATGTTTAACAGTGCATGAAATGTTGTCTAAAACAAAAAAGAATGATGCATTTTATGGCTGGATCTGTTTTTATCACTTTCTGAATTGGACGTTGAAAATGAGCTTATCTCAGCCAGCAGAGAGGTCAAATCACAGTAATGCAAACTCAGTCAGAGACATAGATTTTCACTTGCAACTTGCTTTAACATGTTTAACAGTGCATGAAATGTTGTCTAAAACAAAAAAGAATCATCCATTTTATGGCTGGATCTGGTTTTATTACATTCTGAATTGGACGTTGAAAATGAGCTTATCTCAGCCAGCAGAGAGGTCAAATCACAGTAATGCAAACTCAGTCAGAGACATAGATTTTCACTTGCAACTTGCTTTAACATGTTTAACAGTGCATGAAATGTTGTCTAAAACAAAAAAGAATGATGCATTTTATGGCTGGATCTGGTTTTATTACATTCTGAATTGGACGTTGAAAATGAGCTTATCTCAGCCAGCAGAGAGGTCAAATCACAGTAATGCAAACTCAGTCAGAGACATAGATTTTCACTTGCAACTTGCTTTAACATGTTTAACAGTGCATGAAATGTTGTCTAAAACAAAAAAGAATGATGCATTTTATGGCTGGATCTGGTTTTATTAAATTCTGAATTGGACGTTGAAAATGAGCTTATCTCAGCCAGCAGAGAGGTCAAATCACAGTAATGCAAACTCAGTCAGAGACATAGATTTTCACTTGCAACTTGCTTTAACATGTTTAACGGTGCATGAAATGTTGTCTAAAACTAAAAAGAATGATGCATTTTATGGCTGGATCTGGTTTTATTACATTCTGAATTGGACGTTGAAAATGAGCTTATCTCAGCCAGCAGAGAGGTCAAATCACAGTAATGCAAACTCAGTCAGAGACATAGATTTTCACTTGCAACTTGCTTTAACATGTTTAACAGTGCATGAAATGTTGTCTAAAACAAAAAAGAATGATGCATTTTATAGCTGGATCAGGTTTTATTACATTCTGAATTGGACGTTGAAAATGAGCTTATCTCAGCCAGCAGAGAGGTCAAATCACAGTAATGCAAACTCAGTCAGAGACATAGATTTTCACTTGCAACTTGCTTTAACATGTTTAACAGTGCATGAAATGTTGTCTAAAACAAAAAAGAATGATGCATTTTATAGCTGGATCAGGTTTTATTACATTCTGAATTGGACGTTGAAAATGAGCTTATCTCAGCCAGCAGAGAGGTCAAATCACAGTAATGCAAACTCAGTCAGAGACATAGATTTTCACTAGCAACTTGCTTTAACATGTTTAACAGTGCATGAAATGTTGTCTAAAACAAAAAAGAATGATGCATTTTACGGCTGGATCTGGTTTTATTACATTCTGAAATGGACGTTGAAAATGAGCTTATCTCAGCCAGCAGAGAGGTCAAATCACAGTAATGCAAACTCAGTCAGAGACATAGATTTTCACTTGCAACTTGCTTTAACATGTTTAACAGTGTATGAAATGTTGTCTAAAACAAAAAAGAATGATGCATTTTATGGCTGGATCTGTTTTTATCACTTTCTGAATTGGACGTTGAAAATGAGCTTATCTCAGCCAGCAGAGAGGTCAAATCACAGTAATGCAAACTCAGTCAGAGACATAGATTTTCACTTGCAACTTGCTTTAACATGTTTAACAGTGCATGAAATGTTGTCTAAAACAAAAAAGAATGATGCATTTTATGGCTGGATCTGGTTTTATTACATTCTGAATTGGACGTTGAAAATGAGCTTATCTCAGCCAGCAGAGAGGTCAAATCACAGTAATGCAAACTCAGTCAGAGACATAGATTTTCACTTGCAACTTGCTTTAACATGTTTAACAGTGCATGAAATGTTGTCTAAAACAAAAAAGAATGATGCATTTTATGGCTGGATCTGTTTTTATCACTTTCTGAATTGGACGTTGAAAATGAGCTTATCTCAGCCAGCAGAGAGGTCAAATCACAGTAATGCAAACTCAGTCAGAGACATAGATTTTCACTTGCAACTTGCTTTAACATGTTTAACAGTGCATGAAATGTTGTCTAAAACAAAAAAGAATGATGCATTTTATGGCTGGATCTGGTTTTATCACTTTCTGAATTGGACGTTGAAAATGAGCTTATCTCAGCCAGCAGAGAGGTCAAATCACAGTAATGCAAACTCAGTCAGAGACATAGATTTTCACTTGCAACTTGCTATAACATGTTTAACAATGCATGAAATGTTGTCTAAAACAAAAAAGAATGATGCATTTTATAGCTGGATCTGGTTTTATTACATTCTGAATTGGACGTTGAAAATGAGCTTATCTCAGCCAGCAGAGAGGTCAAATCACAGTAATGCAAACTCAGTCAGAGACATAGATTTTCACTTGCAACTTGCTTTAACATGTTTAACAGTGCATGAAATGTTGTCTAAAACAAAAAAGAATGATGCATTTTATAGCTGGATCAGGTTTTATTACATTCTGAATTGGACGTTGAAAATGAGCTTATCTCAGCCAGCAGAGAGGTCAAATCACAGTAATGCAAACTCAGTCAGAGACATAGATTTTCACTTGCAACTTGCTTTAACATGTTTAACAGTGCATGAAATGTTGTCTAAAACAAAAAAGAATGATGCATTTTATGGCTGGATCTGTTTTTATCACTTTCTGAATTGGACGTTGAAAATGAGCTTATCTCAGCCAGCAGAGAGGTCAAATCACAGTAATGCAAACTCAGTCAGAGACATAGATTTTCACTTGCAACTTGCTTTAACATGTTTAACAGTGCATGAAATGTTGTCTAAAACAAAAAAGAATGATGCATTTTATGGCTGGATCTGGTTTTATTACATTCTGAATTGGACGTTGAAAATGAGCTTATCTCAGCCAGCAGAGAGGTCAAATCACAGTAATGCAAACTCAGTCAGAGACATAGATTTTCACTTGCAACTTGCTTTAACATGTTTAACAGTGCATGAAATGTTGTCTAAAACAAAAAAGAATGATGCATTTTATGGCTGGATCTGTTTTTATCACTTTCTGAATTGGACGTTGAAAATGAGCTTATCTCAGCCAGCAGAGAGGTCAAATCACAGTAATGCAAACTCAGTCTGAGACATAGATTTTCACTTGCAACTTGCTTTAACATGTTTAACAGTGCATGAAATGTTGTCTAAAACAAAAAAGAATGATGCATTTTATGGCTGGATCTGGTTTTATCACTTTCTGAATTGGACGTTGAAAATGAGCTTATCTCAGCCAGCAGAGAGGTCAAATCACAGTAATGCAAACTCAGTCAGAGACATAGATTTTCACTTGCAACTTGCTATAACATGTTTAACAATGCATGAAATGTTGTCTAAAACAAAAAAGAATGATGCATTTTATACTTGCAACTTGCTTTAACATGTTTAACAGTGCATGAAATGTTGTCTAAAACAAAAAAGAATGATGCATTTTATAGCTGGATCAGGTTTTATTACATTCTGAATTGGACGTTGAAAATGAGCTTATCTCAGCCAGCAGAGAGGTCAAATCACAGTAATGCAAACTCAGTCAGAGACATAGATTTTCACTTGCAACTTGCTTTAACATGTTTAACAGTGCATGAAATGTTGTCTAAAACAAAAAAGAATGATGCATTTTATGGCTGGATCTGGTTTTATTACATTCTGAATTGGACTTTGAAAATGAGCTTATCTCAGCCAGCAGAGAGGTCAAATCACAGTAATGCAAACTCAGTCAGAGACATAGATTTTCACTTGCAACTTGCTTTAACATGTTTAACAGTGCATGAAATGTTGTCTAAAACAAAAAAGAATGATGCATTTTATAGCTGGATCTGGTTTTATTACATTCTGAATTGGACGTTGAAAATGAGCTTATCTCAGCCAGCAGAGAGGTCAAATCACAGTAATGCAAACTCAGTCAGAGACATAGATTTTCACTTGCAACTTGCTTTAACATGTTTAACAGTGCATGAAATGTTGTCTAAAACAAAAAAGAATGATGCATTTTATGGCTGGATCTGGGTTTATTACATTCTGAATTGGACGTTGAAAATGAGCTTATCTCAGCCAGCAGAGAGGTCAAATCACAGTAATGCAAACTCAGTCAGAGACATAGATTTTCACTTGCTACTTGCTTTAACATGTTTAACAGTGCATGAAATGTTGTCTAAAACAAAAAAGAATGATGCATTTTATAGCTGGATCAGGTTTTATTACATTCTGAATTGGACATTGAAAATGAGCTTATCTCAGCCAGCAGAGAGGTCAAATCACAGTAATGCAAACTTAGTCAGAGACATAGATTTTCACTTGCAACTTGCTTTAACATGTTTAACAGTGCATGAAATGTTGTCTAAAACAAAAAAGAATGATGCATTTTATAGCTGGATCAGGTTTTATTACATTCTGAATTGGACGTTGAAAATGAGCTTATCTCAGCCAGCAGAGAGGTCAAATCACAGTAATGCAAACTCAGTCAGAGACATAGATTTTCACTTGCAACTTGCTTTAACATGTTTAACAGTGCATGAAATGTTGTCTAAAACAAAAAAGAATGATGCATTTTATGGCTGGATCTGTTTTTATCACTTTCTGAATTGGACGTTGAAAATGAGCTTATCTCAGCCAGCAGAGAGGTCAAATCACAGTAATGCAAACTCAGTCAGAGACATAGATTTTCACTTGCAACTTGCTTTAACATGTTTAACAGTGCATGAAATGTTGTCTAAAACAAAAAAGAATGATGCATTTTATGGCTGGATCTGGTTTTATTACATTCTGAATTGGACGTTGAAAATGAGCTTATCTCAGCCAGCAGAGAGGTCAAATCACAGTAATGCAAACTCAGTCAGAGACATAGATTTTCACTTGCAACTTGCTTTAACATGTTTAACAGTGCATGAAATGTTGTCTAAAACAAAAAAGAATGATGCATTTTATAGCTGGATCAGGTTTTATTACATTCTGAATTGGACGTTGAAAATGAGCTTATCTCAGCCAGCAGAGAGGTCAAATCACAGTAATGCAAACTCAGTCAGAGACATAGATTTTCACTTGCAACTTGCTTTAACATGTTTAACAGTGCATGAAATGTTGTCTAAAACAAAAAAGAATGATGCATTTTATGGCTGGATCTGTTTTTATCACTTTCTGAATTGGACGTTGAAAATGAGCTTATCTCAGCCAGCAGAGAGGTCAAATCACAGTAATGCAAACTCAGTCAGAGACATAGATTTTCACTTGCAACTTGCTTTAACATGTTTAACAGTGCATGAAATGTTGTCTAAAACAAAAAAGAATGATGCATTTTACGGCTGGATCTGGTTTTATTACATTCTGAATTAGACGTTGAAAATGAGCTTATCTCAGCCAGCAGAGAGGTCATATCACAGTAATGCAAACTCAGTCAGAGACATAGATTTTCACTTGCAACTTGCTTTAACATGTTTAACAGTGTATGAAATGTTGTCTAAAACAAAAAAGAATGATGCATTTTATGGCTGGATCTGTTTTTATCACTTTCTGAATTGGACGTTGAAAATGAGCTTATCTCAGCCAGCAGAGAGGTCAAATCACAGTAATGCAAACTCAGTCAGAGACATAGATTTTCACTTGCAACTTGCTTTAACATGTTTAACAGTGCATGAAATGTTGTCTAAAACAAAAAAGAATGATGCATTTTATAGCTGGATCAGGTTTTATTACATTCTGAATTGGACGTTGAAAATGAGCTTATCTCAGCCAGCAGAGAGGTCAAATCACAGTAATGCAAACTCAGTCAGAGACATAGATTTTCACTTGCAACTTGCTTTAACATGTTTAACAGTGCATGAAATGTTGTCTAAAACAAAAAAGAATGATGCATTTTATAGCTGGATCAGGTTTTATTACATTCTGAATTAGACGTTGAAAATGAGCTTATCTCAGCCAGCAGAGAGGTCAAATCACAGTAATGCAAACTCAGTCAGAGACATAGATTTTTCACTTGCAACTTGCTTTAACATGTTTAACAGTGCATGAAATGTTGTCTAAAACAAAAAAGAATGATGCATTTTATGGCTGGATCTGGTTTTATTACATTCTGAATTGGACGTTGAAAATGAGCTTATCTCAGCCAGCAGAGAGGTCAAATCACAGTAATGCAAACTCAGTCAGAGACATAGATTTTCACTTGCAACTTGCTTTAACATGTTTAACAGTGCATGAAATGTTGTCTAAAACAAAAAAGAATGATGCATTTTATAGCTGGATCAGGTTTTATTACATTCTGAATTAGACGTTGAAAATGAGCTTATCTCAGCCAGCAGAGAGGTCAAATCACAGTAATGCAAACTCAGTCAGAGACATAGATTTTCACTTGCAACTTGCTTTAACATGTTTAACAGTGCATGAAATGTTGTCTAAAACAAAAAAGAATGATGCATTTTATGGCTGGATCTTTTTTTATCACTTTCTGAATTGGACGTTGAAAATGAGCTTATCTCAGCCAGCAGAGAGGTCAAATCACAGTAATGCAAACTCAGTCAGAAACATAGATTTTCACTTGCAACTTGCTTTAACATGTTTAACAGTGCATGAAATGTTGTCTAAAACAAAAAAGAATGATCCATTTTATGGCTGGATCTGTTTTTATCACTTTCTGAATTGGACGTTGAAAATGAGCTTATCTCAGCCAGCAGAGAGGTCAAATCACAGTAATGCAAACTCAGTCAGAGACATAGATTTTCACTTGCAACTTGCTTTAACATGTTTAACAGTGCATGAAATGTTGTCTAAAACAAAAAAAGAATGATGCATTTTATGGCTGGATCTGGTTTTATTACATTCTGAATTGGACGTTGAAAATGAGCTTATCTCAGCCAGCAGAGAGGTCAAATCACAGTAATGCAAACTCAGTCAGAGACATAGATTTTCACTTGCAACTTGCTATAACATGTTTAACAATGCATGAAATGTTGTCTAAAACAAAAAAGAATGATGCATTTTATAGCTAGATCAGGTTTTATTACATTCTGAATTGGACGTTGAAAATGAGCTTATCTCAGCCAGCAGAGAGGTCAAATCACAGTAATGCAAACTCAGTCAGAGACATAGATTTTCACTTGCAACTTGCTTTAACATGTTTAACAGTGCATGAAATGTTGTCTAAAACAAAAAAGAATGATGCATTTTATGGCTGGATCTGTTTTTATCACTTTCTGAATTGGACGTTGAAAATGAGCTTATCTCAGCCAGCAGAGAGGTCAAATCACAGTAATGCAAACTCAGTCAGAGACATAGATTTTCACTTGCAACTTGCTTTAACATGTTTAACAGTGCATGAAATGTTGTCTAAAACAAAAAAGAATCATCCATTTTATGGCTGGATCTGGTTTTATTACATTCTGAATTGGACGTTGAAAATGAGCTTATCTCAGCCAGCAGAGAGGTCAAATCACAGTAATGCAAACTCAGTCAGAGACATAGATTTTCACTTGCAACTTGCTTTAACATGTTTAACAGTGCATGAAATGTTGTCTAAAACAAAAAAGAATGATGCATTTTATGGCTGGATCTGGTTTTATTACATTCTGAATTGGACGTTGAAAATGAGCTTATCTCAGCCAGCAGAGAGGTCAAATCACAGTAATGCAAACTCAGTCAGAGACATAGATTTTCACTTGCAACTTGCTTTAACATGTTTAACAGTGCATGAAATGTTGTCTAAAACAAAAAAGAATGATGCATTTTATGGCTGGATCTGGTTTTATTAAATTCTGAATTGGACGTTGAAAATGAGCTTATCTCAGCCAGCAGAGAGGTCAAATCACAGTAATGCAAACTCAGTCAGAGACATAGATTTTCACTTGCAACTTGCTTTAACATGTTTAACGGTGCATGAAATGTTGTCTAAAACAAAAAAGAATGATGCATTTTATGGCTGGATCTGGTTTTATTACATTCTGAATTGGACGTTGAAAATGAGCTTATCTCAGCCAGCAGAGAGGTCAAATCACAGTAATGCAAACTCAGTCAGAGACATAGATTTTCACTTGCAACTTGCTTTAACATGTTTAACAGTGCATGAAATGTTGTCTAAAACAAAAAAGAATGATGCATTTTATAGCTGGATCAGGTTTTATTACATTCTGAATTGGACGTTGAAAATGAGCTTATCTCAGCCAGCAGAGAGGTCAAATCACAGTAATGCAAACTCAGTCAGAGACATAGATTTTCACTTGCAACTTGCTTTAACATGTTTAACAGTGCATGAAATGTTGTCTAAAACAAAAAAGAATGATGCATTTTATAGCTGGATCAGGTTTTATTACATTCTGAATTGGACGTTGAAAATGAGCTTATCTCAGCCAGCAGAGAGGTCAAATCACAGTAATGCAAACTCAGTCAGAGACATAGATTTTCACTTGCAACTTGCTTTAACATGTTTAACAGTGCATGAAATGTTGTCTAAAACAAAAAAGAATGATGCATTTTATAGCTGGATCAGGTTTTATTACATTCTGAATTGGACGTTGAAAATGAGCTTATCTCAGCCAGCAGAGAGGTCAAATCACAGTAATGCAAACTCAGTCAGAGACATAGATTTTCACTTGCAACTTGCTTTAACATGTTTAACAGTGCATGAAATGTTGTCTAAAACAAAAAAGAATGATGCATTTTATGGCTGGATCTGTTTTTATCACTTTCTGAATTGGACGTTGAAAATGAGCTTATCTCAGCCAGCAGAGAGGTCAAATCACAGTAATGCAAACTCAGTCAGAGACATAGATTTTCACTTGCAACTTGCTTTAACATGTTTAACAGTGCATGAAATGTTGTCTAAAACAAAAAAGAATGATGCATTTTACGGCTGGATCTGGTTTTATTACATTCTGAATTAGACGTTGAAAATGAGCTTATCTCAGCCAGCAGAGAGGTCATATCACAGTAATGCAAACTCAGTCAGAGACATAGATTTTCACTTGCAACTTGCTTTAACATGTTTAACAGTGTATGAAATGTTGTCTAAAACAAAAAAGAATGATGCATTTTATGGCTGGATCTGTTTTTATCACTTTCTGAATTGGACGTTGAAAATGAGCTTATCTCAGCCAGCAGAGAGGTCAAATCACAGTAATGCAAACTCAGTCAGAGACATAGATTTTCACTTGCAACTTGCTTTAACATGTTTAACAGTGCATGAAATGTTGTCTAAAACAAAAAAGAATGATGCATTTTATGGCTGGATCTGGTTTTATTACATTCTGAATTGGACGTTGAAAATGAGCTTATCTCAGCCAGCAGAGAGGTCAAATCACAGTAATGCAAACTCAGTCAGAGACATAGATTTTCACTTGCAACTTGCTTTAACATGTTTAACAGTGCATGAAATGTTGTCTAAAACAAAAAAGAATGATGCATTTTATAGCTGGATCAGGTTTTATTACATTCTGAATTAGACGTTGAAAATGAGCTTATCTCAGCCAGCAGAGAGGTCAAATCACAGTAATGCAAACTCAGTCAGAGACATAGATTTTCACTTGCAACTTGCTTTAACATGTTTAACAGTGCATGAAATGTTGTCTAAAACAAAAAAGAATGATGCATTTTATGGCTGGATCTGGTTTTATTACATTCTGAATTGGACGTTGAAAATGAGCTTATCTCAGCCAGCAGAGAGGTCAAATCACAGTAATGCAAACTCAGTCAGAGACATAGATTTTCACTTGCAACTTGCTTTAACATGTTTAACAGTGCATGAAATGTTGTCTAAAACAAAAAAAGAATGATGCATTTTATAGCTGGATCAGGTTTTATTACATTCTGAATTAGACGTTGAAAATGAGCTTATCTCAGCCAGCAGAGAGGTCAAATCACAGTAATGCAAACTCAGTCAGAGACATAGATTTTCACTTGCAACTTGCTTTAACATGTTTAACAGTGCATGAAATGTTGTCTAAAACAAAAAAGAATGATGCATTTTATAGCTGGATCAGGTTTTATTACATTCTGAATTGGACGTTGAAAATGAGCTTATCTCAGCCAGCAGAGAGGTCAAATCACAGTAATGCAAACTCAGTCAGAGACATAGATTTTCACTTGCAACTTGCTTTAACATGTTTAACAGTGCATGAAATGTTGTCTAAAACAAAAAAGAATGATGCATTTTATGGCTGGATCTGTTTTTATCACTTTCTGAATTGGACGTTGAAAATGAGCTTATCTCAGCCAGCAGAGAGGTCAAATCACAGTAATGCAAACTCAGTCAGAGACATAGATTTTCACTTGCAACTTGCTTTAACATGTTTAACAGTGCATGAAATGTTGTCTAAAACAAAAAAGAATGATGCATTTTACGGCTGGATCTGGTTTTATTACATTCTGAATTAGACGTTGAAAATGAGCTTATCTCAGCCAGCAGAGAGGTCATATCACAGTAATGCAAACTCAGTCAGAGACATAGATTTTCACTTGCAACTTGCTTTAACATGTTTAACAGTGTATGAAATGTTGTCTAAAACAAAAAAGAATGATGCATTTTATGGCTGGATCTGTTTTTATCACTTTCTGAATTGGACGTTGAAAATGAGCTTATCTCAGCCAGCAGAGAGGTCAAATCACAGTAATGCAAACTCAGTCAGAGACATAGATTTTCACTTGCAACTTGCTTTAACATGTTTAACAGTGCATGAAATGTTGTCTAAAACAAAAAAGAATGATGCATTTTATAGCTGGATCAGGTTTTATTACATTCTGAATTGGACGTTGAAAATGAGCTTATCTCAGCCAGCAGAGAGGTCAAATCACAGTAATGCAAACTCAGTCAGAGACATAGATTTTCACTTGCAACTTGCTTTAACATGTTTAACAGTGCATGAAATGTTGTCTAAAACAAAAAAGAATGATGCATTTTATAGCTGGATCAGGTTTTATTACATTCTGAATTAGACGTTGAAAATGAGCTTATCTCAGCCAGCAGAGAGGTCAAATCACAGTAATGCAAACTCAGTCAGAGACATAGATTTTTCACTTGCAACTTGCTTTAACATGTTTAACAGTGCATGAAATGTTGTCTAAAACAAAAAAGAATGATGCATTTTATGGCTGGATCTGGTTTTATTACATTCTGAATTGGACGTTGAAAATGAGCTTATCTCAGCCAGCAGAGAGGTCAAATCACAGTAATGCAAACTCAGTCAGAGACATAGATTTTCACTTGCAACTTGCTTTAACATGTTTAACAGTGCATGAAATGTTGTCTAAAACAAAAAAGAATGATGCATTTTATAGCTGGATCAGGTTTTATTACATTCTGAATTAGACGTTGAAAATGAGCTTATCTCAGCCAGCAGAGAGGTCAAATCACAGTAATGCAAACTCAGTCAGAGACATAGATTTTCACTTGCAACTTGCTTTAACATGTTTAACAGTGCATGAAATGTTGTCTAAAACAAAAAAGAATGATGCATTTTATGGCTGGATCTTTTTTTATCACTTTCTGAATTGGACGTTGAAAATGAGCTTATCTCAGCCAGCAGAGAGGTCAAATCACAGTAATGCAAACTCAGTCAGAAACATAGATTTTCACTTGCAACTTGCTTTAACATGTTTAACAGTGCATGAAATGTTGTCTAAAACAAAAAAGAATGATCCATTTTATGGCTGGATCTGTTTTTATCACTTTCTGAATTGGACGTTGAAAATGAGCTTATCTCAGCCAGCAGAGAGGTCAAATCACAGTAATGCAAACTCAGTCAGAGACATAGATTTTCACTTGCAACTTGCTTTAACATGTTTAACAGTGCATGAAATGTTGTCTAAAACAAAAAAAGAATGATGCATTTTATGGCTGGATCTGGTTTTATTACATTCTGAATTGGACGTTGAAAATGAGCTTATCTCAGCCAGCAGAGAGGTCAAATCACAGTAATGCAAACTCAGTCAGAGACATAGATTTTCACTTGCAACTTGCTATAACATGTTTAACAATGCATGAAATGTTGTCTAAAACAAAAAAGAATGATGCATTTTATAGCTAGATCAGGTTTTATTACATTCTGAATTGGACGTTGAAAATGAGCTTATCTCAGCCAGCAGAGAGGTCAAATCACAGTAATGCAAACTCAGTCAGAGACATAGATTTTCACTTGCAACTTGCTTTAACATGTTTAACAGTGCATGAAATGTTGTCTAAAACAAAAAAGAATGATGCATTTTATGGCTGGATCTGTTTTTATCACTTTCTGAATTGGACGTTGAAAATGAGCTTATCTCAGCCAGCAGAGAGGTCAAATCACAGTAATGCAAACTCAGTCAGAGACATAGATTTTCACTTGCAACTTGCTTTAACATGTTTAACAGTGCATGAAATGTTGTCTAAAACAAAAAAGAATCATCCATTTTATGGCTGGATCTGGTTTTATTACATTCTGAATTGGACGTTGAAAATGAGCTTATCTCAGCCAGCAGAGAGGTCAAATCACAGTAATGCAAACTCAGTCAGAGACATAGATTTTCACTTGCAACTTGCTTTAACATGTTTAACAGTGCATGAAATGTTGTCTAAAACAAAAAAGAATGATGCATTTTATGGCTGGATCTGGTTTTATTACATTCTGAATTGGACGTTGAAAATGAGCTTATCTCAGCCAGCAGAGAGGTCAAATCACAGTAATGCAAACTCAGTCAGAGACATAGATTTTCACTTGCAACTTGCTTTAACATGTTTAACAGTGCATGAAATGTTGTCTAAAACAAAAAAGAATGATGCATTTTATGGCTGGATCTGGTTTTATTAAATTCTGAATTGGACGTTGAAAATGAGCTTATCTCAGCCAGCAGAGAGGTCAAATCACAGTAATGCAAACTCAGTCAGAGACATAGATTTTCACTTGCAACTTGCTTTAACATGTTTAACGGTGCATGAAATGTTGTCTAAAACAAAAAAGAATGATGCATTTTATGGCTGGATCTGGTTTTATTACATTCTGAATTGGACGTTGAAAATGAGCTTATCTCAGCCAGCAGAGAGGTCAAATCACAGTAATGCAAACTCAGTCAGAGACATAGATTTTCACTTGCAACTTGCTTTAACATGTTTAACAGTGCATGAAATGTTGTCTAAAACAAAAAAGAATGATGCATTTTATAGCTGGATCAGGTTTTATTACATTCTGAATTGGACGTTGAAAATGAGCTTATCTCAGCCAGCAGAGAGGTCAAATCACAGTAATGCAAACTCAGTCAGAGACATAGATTTTCACTTGCAACTTGCTTTAACATGTTTAACAGTGCATGAAATGTTGTCTAAAACAAAAAAGAATGATGCATTTTATAGCTGGATCAGGTTTTATTACATTCTGAATTGGACGTTGAAAATGAGCTTATCTCAGCCAGCAGAGAGGTCAAATCACAGTAATGCAAACTCAGTCAGAGACATAGATTTTCACTTGCAACTTGCTTTAACATGTTTAACAGTGCATGAAATGTTGTCTAAAACAAAAAAGAATGATGCATTTTATAGCTGGATCAGGTTTTATTACATTCTGAATTGGACGTTGAAAATGAGCTTATCTCAGCCAGCAGAGAGGTCAAATCACAGTAATGCAAACTCAGTCAGAGACATAGATTTTCACTTGCAACTTGCTTTAACATGTTTAACAGTGCATGAAATGTTGTCTAAAACAAAAAAGAATGATGCATTTTATGGCTGGATCTGTTTTTATCACTTTCTGAATTGGACGTTGAAAATGAGCTTATCTCAGCCAGCAGAGAGGTCAAATCACAGTAATGCAAACTCAGTCAGAGACATAGATTTTCACTTGCAACTTGCTTTAACATGTTTAACAGTGCATGAAATGTTGTCTAAAACAAAAAAGAATGATGCATTTTACGGCTGGATCTGGTTTTATTACATTCTGAATTAGACGTTGAAAATGAGCTTATCTCAGCCAGCAGAGAGGTCATATCACAGTAATGCAAACTCAGTCAGAGACATAGATTTTCACTTGCAACTTGCTTTAACATGTTTAACAGTGTATGAAATGTTGTCTAAAACAAAAAAGAATGATGCATTTTATGGCTGGATCTGTTTTTATCACTTTCTGAATTGGACGTTGAAAATGAGCTTATCTCAGCCAGCAGAGAGGTCAAATCACAGTAATGCAAACTCAGTCAGAGACATAGATTTTCACTTGCAACTTGCTTTAACATGTTTAACAGTGCATGAAATGTTGTCTAAAACAAAAAAGAATGATGCATTTTATGGCTGGATCTGGTTTTATTACATTCTGAATTGGACGTTGAAAATGAGCTTATCTCAGCCAGCAGAGAGGTCAAATCACAGTAATGCAAACTCAGTCAGAGACATAGATTTTCACATGCAACTTGCTTTAACATGTTTAACAGTGCATGAAATGTTGTCTAAAACAAAAAAGAATGATGCATTTTATAGCTGGATCAGGTTTTATTACATTCTGAATTAGACGTTGAAAATGAGCTTATCTCAGCCAGCAGAGAGGTCAAATCACAGTAATGCAAACTCAGTCAGAGACATAGATTTTCACTTGCAACTTGCTTTAACATGTTTAACAGTGCATGAAATGTTGTCTAAAACAAAAAAGAATGATGCATTTTATGGCTGGATCTGGTTTTATTACATTCTGAATTGGACGTTGAAAATGAGCTTATCTCAGCCAGCAGAGAGGTCAAATCACAGTAATGCAAACTCAGTCAGAGACATAGATTTTCACTTGCAACTTGCTTTAACATGTTTAACGGTGCATGAAATGTTGTCTAAAACAAAAAAGAATGATGCATTTTATGGCTGGATCTGGTTTTATTACATTCTGAATTGGACGTTGAAAATGAGCTTATCTCAGCCAGCAGAGAGGTCAAATCACAGTAATGCAAACTCAGTCAGAGACATAGATTTTCACTTGCAACTTGCTTTAACATGTTTAACAGTGCATGAAATGTTGTCTAAAACAAAAAAGAATGATGCATTTTATAGCTGGATCAGGTTTTATTACATTCTGAATTGGACGTTGAAAATGAGCTTATCTCAGCCAGCAGAGAGGTCAAATCACAGTAATGCAAACTCAGTCAGAGACATAGATTTTCACTTGCAACTTGCTTTAACATGTTTAACAGTGCATGAAATGTTGTCTAAAACAAAAAAGAATGATGCATTTTACGGCTGGATCTGGTTTTATTACATTCTGAATTAGACGTTGAAAATGAGCTTATCTCAGCCAGCAAAGAGGTCATATCACAGTAATGCAAACTCAGTCAGAGACATAGATTTTCACTTGCAACTTGCTTTAACATGTTTAACAGTGTATGAAATGTTGTCTAAAACAAAAAAGAATGATGCATTTTATGGCTGGATCTGTTTTTATCACTTTCTGAATTGGACGTTGAAAATGAGCTTATCTCAGCCAGCAGAGAGGTCAAATCACAGTAATGCAAACTCAGTCAGAGACATAGATTTTCACTTGCAACTTGCTTTAACATGTTTAACAGTGCATGAAATGTTGTCTAAAACAAAAAAGAATGATGCATTTTACTGCTGGATCTGGTTTTATTACATTCTGAATTAGACGTTGAAAATGAGCTTATCTCAGCCAGCAGAGAGGTCAAATCACAGTAATGCAAACTCAGTCAGAGACATAGATTTTCACTTGCAACTTGCTTTAACATGTTTAACAGTGTATGAAATGTTGTCTAAAACAAAAAAGAATGATGCATTTTATGGCTGGATCTGTTTTTATCACTTTCTGAATTGGACGTTGAAAATGAGCTTATCTCAGCCAGCAGAGAGGTCAAATCACAGTAATGCAAACTCAGTCAGAGACATAGATTTTCACTTGCAACTTGCTTTAACATGTTTAACAGTGCATGAAATGTTGTCTAAAACAAAAAAGAATGATGCATTTTATGGCTGGATCTGGTTTTATTACATTCTGAATTGGACGTTGAAAATGAGCTTATCTCAGCCAGCAGAGAGGTCAAATCACAGTAATGCAAACTCAGTCAGAGACATAGATTTTCACTTGCAACTTGCTTTAACATGTTTAACAGTGCATGAAATGTTGTCTAAAACAAAAAAGAATGATGCATTTTATGGCTGGATCTGTTTTTATCACTTTCTGAATTGGACGTTGAAAATGAGCTTATCTCAGCCAGCAGAGAGGTCAAATCACAGTAATGCAAACTCAGTCAGAGACATAGATTTTCACTTGCAACTTGCTTTAACATGTTTAACAGTGCATGAAATGTTGTCTAAAACAAAAAAGAATGATGCATTTTATGGCTGGATCTGGTTTTATCACTTTCTGAATTGGACGTTGAAAATGAGCTTATCTCAGCCAGCAGAGAGGTCAAATCACAGTAATGCAAACTCAGTCAGAGACATAGATTTTCACTTGCAACTTGCTATAACATGTTTAACAATGCATGAAATGTTGTCTAAAACAAAAAAGAATGATGCATTTTATAGCTGGATCTGGTTTTATTACATTCTGAATTGGACGTTGAAAATGAGCTTATCTCAGCCAGCAGAGAGGTCAAATCACAGTAATGCAAACTCAGTCAGAGACATAGATTTTCACTTGCAACTTGCTTTAACATGTTTAACAGTGCATGAAATGTTGTCTAAAACAAAAAAGAATGATGCATTTTATAGCTGGATCAGGTTTTATTACATTCTGAATTGGACGTTGAAAATGAGCTTATCTCAGCCAGCAGAGAGGTCAAATCACAGTAATGCAAACTCAGTCAGAGACATAGATTTTCACTTGCAACTTGCTTTAACATGTTTAACAGTGCATGAAATGTTGTCTAAAACAAAAAAGAATGATGCATTTTATGGCTGGATCTGGTTTTATCACTTTCTGAATTGGACGTTGAAAATGAGCTTATCTCAGCCAGCAGAGAGGTCAAATCACAGTAATGCAAACTCAGTCAGAGACATAGATTTTCACTTGCAACTTGCTATAACATGTTTAACAATGCATGAAATGTTGTCTAAAACAAAAAAGAATGATGCATTTTATGGCTGGATCTGGTTTTATTACATTCTGAATTGGACGTTGAAAATGAGCTTATCTCAGCCAGCAGAGAGGTCAAATCACAGTAATGCAAACTCAGTCAGAGACATAGATTTTCACTTGCAACTTGCTTTAACATGTTTAACAGTGCATGAAATGTTGTCTAAAACAAAAAAGAATGATGCATTTTATAGCTGGATCAGGTTTTATTACATTCTGAATTGGACGTTGAAAATGAGCTTATCTCAGCCAGCAGAGAGGTCAAATCACAGTAATGCAAACTCAGTCAGAGACATAGATTTTCACTTGCAACTTGCTTTAACATGTTTAACAGTGCATGAAATGTTGTCTAAAACAAAAAAGAATGATGCATTTTATAGCTGGATCAGGTTTTATTACATTCTGAATTGGACGTTGAAAATGAGCTTATCTCAGCCAGCAGAGAGGTCAAATCACAGTAATGCAAACTCAGTCAGAGACATAGATTTTCACTTGCAACTTGCTTTAACATGTTTAACAGTGCATGAAATGTTGTCTAAAACAAAAAAGAATGATGCATTTTACTGCTGGATCTGGTTTTATTACATTCTGAATTAGACGTTGAAAATGAGCTTATCTCAGCCAGCAGAGAGGTCAAATCACAGTAATGCAAACTCAGTCAGAGACATAGATTTTCACTTGCAACTTGCTTTAACATGTTTAACAGTGTATGAAATGTTGTCTAAAACAAAAAAGAATGATGAATTTTTATGGCTGGATCTGTTTTTATCACTTTCTGAATTGGACGTTGAAAATGAGCTTATCTCAGCCAGCAGAGAGGTCAAATCACAGTAATGCAAACTCAGTCAGAGACATAGATTTTCACTTGCAACTTGCTTTAACATGTTTAACAGTGCATGAAATGTTGTCTAAAACAAAAAAGAATGATGCATTTTATGGCTGGATCTGGTTTTATTACATTCTGAATTGGACGTTGAAAATGAGCTTATCTCAGCCAGCAGAGAGGTCAAATCACAGTAATGCAAACTCAGTCAGAGACATAGATTTTCACTTGCAACTTGCTTTAACATGTTTAACAGTGCATGAAATGTTGTCTAAAACAAAAAAGAATGATGCATTTTATGGCTGGATCTGGTTTTATCACTTTCTGAATTGGACGTTGAAAATGAGCTTATCTCAGCCAGCAGAGAGGTCAAATCACAGTAATGCAAACTCAGTCAGAGACATAGATTTTCACTTGCAACTTGCTATAACATGTTTAACAATGCATGAAATGTTGTCTAAAACAAAAAAGAATGATGCATTTTATAGCTGGATCTGGTTTTATTACATTCTGAATTGGACGTTGAAAATGAGCTTATCTCAGCCAGCAGAGAGGTCAAATCACAGTAATGCAAACTCAGTCAGAGACATAGATTTTCACTTGCAACTTGCTTTAACATGTTTAACAGTGCATGAAATGTTGTCTAAAACAAAAAAGAATGATGCATTTTATAGCTGGATCAGGTTTTATTACATTCTGAATTGGACGTTGAAAATGAGCTTATCTCAGCCAGCAGAGAGGTCAAATCACAGTAATGCAAACTCAGTCAGAGACATAGATTTTCACTTGCAACTTGCTTTAACATGTTTAACAGTGCATGAAATGTTGTCTAAAACAAAAAAGAATGATGCATTTTATGGCTGGATCTGGTTTTATTACATTCTGAATTGGACTTTGAAAATGAGCTTATCTCAGCCAGCAGAGAGGTCAAATCACAGTAATGCAAACTCAGTCAGAGACATAGATTTTCACTTGCAACTTGCTTTAACATGTTTAACAGTGCATGAAATGTTGTCTAAAACAAAAAAGAATGATGCATTTTATAGCTGGATCTGGTTTTATTACATTCTGAATTGGACGTTGAAAATGAGCTTATCTCAGCCAGCAGAGAGGTCAAATCACAGTAATGCAAACTCAGTCAGAGACATAGATTTTCACTTGCAACTTGCTTTAACATGTTTAACAGTGCATGAAATGTTGTCTAAAACAAAAAAGAATGATGCATTTTATGGCTGGATCTGGGTTTATTACATTCTGAATTGGACGTTGAAAATGAGCTTATCTCAGCCAGCAGAGAGGTCAAATCACAGTAATGCAAACTCAGTCAGAGACATAGATTTTCACTTGCTACTTGCTTTAACATGTTTAACAGTGCATGAAATGTTGTCTAAAACAAAAAAGAATGATGCATTTTATAGCTGGATCAGGTTTTATTACATTCTGAATTGGACATTGAAAATGAGCTTATCTCAGCCAGCAGAGAGGTCAAATCACAGTAATGCAAACTTAGTCAGAGACATAGATTTTCACTTGCAACTTGCTTTAACATGTTTAACAGTGCATGAAATGTTGTCTAAAACAAAAAAGAATGATGCATTTTATAGCTGGATCAGGTTTTATTACATTCTGAATTGGACGTTGAAAATGAGCTTATCTCAGCCAGCAGAGAGGTCAAATCACAGTAATGCAAACTCAGTCAGAGACATAGATTTTCACTTGCAACTTGCTTTAACATGTTTAACAGTGCATGAAATGTTGTCTAAAACAAAAAAGAATGATGCATTTTATGGCTGGATCTGTTTTTATCACTTTCTGAATTGGACGTTGAAAATGAGCTTATCTCAGCCAGCAGAGAGGTCAAATCACAGTAATGCAAACTCAGTCAGAGACATAGATTTTCACTTGCAACTTGCTTTAACATGTTTAACAGTGCATGAAATGTTGTCTAAAACAAAAAAGAATGATGCATTTTATGGCTGGATCTGGTTTTATTACATTCTGAATTGGACGTTGAAAATGAGCTTATCTCAGCCAGCAGAGAGGTCAAATCACAGTAATGCAAACTCAGTCAGAGACATAGATTTTCACTTGCAACTTGCTTTAACATGTTTAACAGTGCATGAAATGTTGTCTAAAACAAAAAAGAATGATGCATTTTATAGCTGGATCAGGTTTTATTACATTCTGAATTGGACGTTGAAAATGAGCTTATCTCAGCCAGCAGAGAGGTCAAATCACAGTAATGCAAACTCAGTCAGAGACATAGATTTTCACTTGCAACTTGCTTTAACATGTTTAACAGTGCATGAAATGTTGTCTAAAACAAAAAAGAATGATGCATTTTATGGCTGGATCTGTTTTTATCACTTTCTGAATTGGACGTTGAAAATGAGCTTATCTCAGCCAGCAGAGAGGTCAAATCACAGTAATGCAAACTCAGTCAGAGACATAGATTTTCACTTGCAACTTGCTTTAACATGTTTAGCAGTGCATGAAATGTTGTCTAAAACAAAAAAGAATGATGCATTTTACGGCTGGATCTGGTTTTATTACATTCTGAATTAGACGTTGAAAATGAGCTTATCTCAGCCAGCAGAGAGGTCATATCACAGTAATGCAAACTCAGTCAGAGACATAGATTTTCACTTGCAACTTGCTTTAACATGTTTAACAGTGTATGAAATGTTGTCTAAAACAAAAAAGAATGATGCATTTTATGGCTGGATCTGTTTTTATCACTTTCTGAATTGGACGTTGAAAATGAGCTTATCTCAGCCAGCAGAGAGGTCAAATCACAGTAATGCAAACTCAGTCAGAGACATAGATTTTCACTTGCAACTTGCTTTAACATGTTTAACAGTGCATGAAATGTTGTCTAAAACAAAAAAGAATGATGCATTTTATGGCTGGATCTGGTTTTATTACATTCTGAATTGGACGTTGAAAATGAGCTTATCTCAGCCAGCAGAGAGGTCAAATCACAGTAATGCAAACTCAGTCAGAGACATAGATTTTCACTTGCAACTTGCTTTAACATGTTTAACAGTGCATGAAATGTTGTCTAAAACAAAAAAGAATGATGCATTTTATAGCTGGATCAGGTTTTATTACATTCTGAATTAGACGTTGAAAATGAGCTTATCTCAGCCAGCAGAGAGGTCAAATCACAGTAATGCAAACTCAGTCAGAGACATAGATTTTCACTTGCAACTTGCTTTAACATGTTTAACAGTGCATGAAATGTTGTCTAAAACAAAAAAGAATGATGCATTTTATGGCTGGATCTTTTTTTATCACTTTCTGAATTGGACGTTGAAAATGAGCTTATCTCAGCCAGCAGAGAGGTCAAATCACAGTAATGCAAACTCAGTCAGAAACATAGATTTTCACTTGCAACTTGCTTTAACATGTTTAACAGTGCATGAAATGTTGTCTAAAACAAAAAAGAATGATCCATTTTATGGCTGGATCTGTTTTTATCACTTTCTGAATTGGACGTTGAAAATGAGCTTATCTCAGCCAGCAGAGAGGTCAAATCACAGTAATGCAAACTCAGTCAGAGACATAGATTTTCACTTGCAACTTGCTTTAACATGTTTAACAGTGCATGAAATGTTGTCTAAAACAAAAAAGAATGATGCATTTTATGGCTGGATCTGGTTTTATTACATTCTGAATTGGACGTTGAAAATGAGCTTATCTCAGCCAGCAGAGAGGTCAAATCACAGTAATGCAAACTCAGTCAGAGACATAGATTTTCACTTGCAACTTGCTATAACATGTTTAACAATGCATGAAATGTTGTCTAAAACAAAAAAGAATGATGCATTTTATAGCTAGATCAGGTTTTATTACATTCTGAATTGGACGTTGAAAATGAGCTTATCTCAGCCAGCAGAGAGGTCAAATCACAGTAATGCAAACTCAGTCAGAGACATAGATTTTCACTTGCAACTTGCTTTAACATGTTTAACAGTGCATGAAATGTTGTCTAAAACAAAAAAGAATGATGCATTTTATAGCTGGATCAGGTTTTATTACATTCTGAATTGGACGTTGAAAATGAGCTTATCTCAGCCAGCAGAGAGGTCAAATCACAGTAATGCAAACTCAGTCAGAGACATAGATTTTCACTTGCAACTTGCTTTAACATGTTTAACAGTGCATGAAATGTTGTCTAAAACAAAAAAGAATGATGCATTTTATGGCTGGATCTGTTTTTATCACTTTCTGAATTGGACGTTGAAAATGAGCTTATCTCAGCCAGCAGAGAGGTCAAATCACAGTAATGCAAACTCAGTCAGAGACATAGATTTTCACTTGCAACTTGCTTTAACATGTTTAACAGTGCATGAAATGTTGTCTAAAACAAAAAAGAATCATCCATTTTATGGCTGGATCTGGTTTTATTACATTCTGAATTGGACGTTGAAAATGAGCTTATCTCAGCCAGCAGAGAGGTCAAATCACAGTAATGCAAACTCAGTCAGAGACATAGATTTTCACTTGCAACTTGCTTTAACATGTTTAACAGTGCATGAAATGTTGTCTAAAACAAAAAAGAATGATGCATTTTATGGCTGGATCTGGTTTTATTACATTCTGAATTGGACGTTGAAAATGAGCTTATCTCAGCCAGCAGAGAGGTCAAATCACAGTAATGCAAACTCAGTCAGAGACATAGATTTTCACTTGCAACTTGCTTTAACATGTTTAACAGTGCATGAAATGTTGTCTAAAACAAAAAAGAATGATGCATTTTATGGCTGGATCTGGTTTTATTAAATTCTGAATTGGACGTTGAAAATGAGCTTATCTCAGCCAGCAGAGAGGTCAAATCACAGTAATGCAAACTCAGTCAGAGACATAGATTTTCACTTGCAACTTGCTTTAACATGTTTAACGGTGCATGAAATGTTGTCTAAAACAAAAAAGAATGATGCATTTTATGGCTGGATCTGGTTTTATTACATTCTGAATTGGACGTTGAAAATGAGCTTATCTCAGCCAGCAGAGAGGTCAAATCACAGTAATGCAAACTCAGTCAGAGACATAGATTTTCACTTGCAACTTGCTTTAACATGTTTAACAGTGCATGAAATGTTGTCTAAAACAAAAAAGAATGATGCATTTTATAGCTGGATCAGGTTTTATTACATTCTGAATTGGACGTTGAAAATGAGCTTATCTCAGCCAGCAGAGAGGTCAAATCACAGTAATGCAAACTCAGTCAGAGACATAGATTTTCACTTGCAACTTGCTTTAACATGTTTAACAGTGCATGAAATGTTGTCTAAAACAAAAAAGAATGATGCATTTTATAGCTGGATCAGGTTTTATTACATTCTGAATTGGACGTTGAAAATGAGCTTATCTCAGCCAGCAGAGAGGTCAAATCACAGTAATGCAAACTCAGTCAGAGACATAGATTTTCACTAGCAACTTGCTTTAACATGTTTAACAGTGCATGAAATGTTGTCTAAAACAAAAAAGAATGATGCATTTTACGGCTGGATCTGGTTTTATTACATTCTGAATTGGACGTTGAAAATGAGCTTATCTCAGCCAGCAGAGAGGTCAAATCACAGTAATGCAAACTCAGTCAGAGACATAGATTTTCACTTGCAACTTGCTTTAACATGTTTAACAGTGTATGAAATGTTGTCTAAAACAAAAAAGAATGATGCATTTTATGGCTGGATCTGTTTTCATCACTTTCTGAATTGGACGTTGAAAATGAGCTTATCTCAGCCAGCAGAGAGGTCAAATCACAGTAATGCAAACTCAGTCAGAGACATAGATTTTCACTTGCAACTTGCTTTAACATGTTTAACAGTGCATGAAATGTTGTCTAAAACAAAAAAGAATGATGCATTTTATGGCTGGATCTGGTTTTATTACATTCTGAATTGGACGTTGAAAATGAGCTTATCTCAGCCAGCAGAGAGGTCAAATCACAGTAATGCAAACTCAGTCAGAGACAGATTTTCACTTGCAACTTGCTTTAACATGTTTAACAGTGCATGAAATGTTGTCTAAAACAAAAAAGAATGATGCATTTTATGGCTGGATCTGTTTTTATCACTTTCTGAATTGGACGTTGAAAATGAGCTTATCTCAGCCAGCAGAGAGGTCAAATCACAGTAATGCAAACTCAGTCAGAGACATAGATTTTCACTTGCAACTTGCTTTAACATGTTTAACAGTGCATGAAATGTTGTCTAAAACAAAAAAGAATGATGCATTTTATGGCTGGATCTGGTTTTATCACTTTCTGAATTGGACGTTGAAAATGAGCTTATCTCAGCCAGCAGAGAGGTCAAATCACAGTAATGCAAACTCAGTCAGAGACATAGATTTTCACTTGCAACTTGCTATAACATGTTTAACAATGCATGAAATGTTGTCTAAAACAAAAAAGAAAGATGCATTTTATAGCTGGATCTGGTTTTATTACATTCTGAATTGGACGTTGAAAATGAGCTTATCTCAGCCAGCAGAGAGGTCAAATCACAGTAATGCAAACTCAGTCAGAGACATAGATTTTCACTTGCAACTTGCTATAACATGTTTAACAATGCATGAAATGTTGTCTAAAACAAAAAAGAAAGATGCATTTTATAGCTGGATCTGGTTTTATTACATTCTGAATTGGACGTTGAAAATGAGCTTATCTCAGCCAGCAGAGAGGTCAAATCACAGTAATGCAAACTCAGTCAGAGACATAGATTTTCACTTGCAACTTGCTATAACATGTTTAACAATGCATGAAATGTTGTCTAAAACAAAAAAGAATGATGCATTTTATAGCTGGATCTGGTTTTATTACATTCTGAATTGGACGTTGAAAATGAGCTTATCTCAGCCAGCAGAGAGGTCAAATCACAGTAATGCAAACTCAGTCAGAGACATAGATTTTCACTTGCAACTTGCTTTAACATGTTTAACAGTGCATGAAATGTTGTCTAAAACAAAAAAGAATGATGCATTTTATGGCTGGATCTGGTTTTATTACATTCTGAATTGGACGTTGAAAATGAGCTTATCTCAGCCAGCAGAGAGGTCAAATCACAGTAATGCAAACTCAGTCAGAGACATAGATTTTCACTTGCAACTTGCTTTAACATGTTTAACAGTGCATGAAATGTTGTCTAAAACAAAAAAGAATGATGCATTTTATAGCTGGATCAGGTTTTATTACATTCTGAATTGGACGTTGAAAATGAGCTTATCTCAGCCAGCAGAGAGGTCAAATCACAGTAATGCAAACTCAGTCAGAGACATAGATTTTCACTTGCTACTTGCTTTAACATGTTTAACAGTGCATGAAATGTTGTCTAAAACAAAAAAGAATGATGCATTTTATAGCTGGATCAGGTTTTATTACATTCTGAATTGGACGTTGAAAATGAGCTTATCTCAGCCAGCAGAGAGGTCAAATCACAGTAATGCAAACTTAGTCAGAGACATAGATTTTCACTTGCAACTTGCTTTAACATGTTTAACAGTGCATGAAATGTTGTCTAAAACAAAAAAGAATGATGCATTTTATAGCTGGATCAGGTTTTATTACATTCTGAATTGGACGTTGAAAATGAGCTTATCTCAGCCAGCAGAGAGGTCAAATCACAGTAATGCAAACTCAGTCAGAGACATAGATTTTCACTTGCAACTTGCTTTAACATGTTTAACAGTGCATGAAATGTTGTCTAAAACAAAAAAGAATGATGCATTTTATGGCTGGATCTGTTTTTATCACTTTCTGAATTGGACGTTGAAAATGAGCTTATCTCAGCCAGCAGAGAGGTCAAATCACAGTAATGCAAACTCAGTCAGAGACATAGATTTTCACTTGCAACTTGCTTTAACATGTTTAACAGTGCATGAAATGTTGTCTAAAACAAAAAAGAATGATGCATTTTATGGCTGGATCTGGTTTTATTACATTCTGAATTGGACGTTGAAAATGAGCTTATCTCAGCCAGCAGAGAGGTCAAATCACAGTAATGCAAACTCAGTCAGAGACATAGATTTTCACTTGCAACTTGCTTTAACATGTTTAACAGTGCATGAAATGTTGTCTAAAACAAAAAAGAATGATGCATTTTATAGCTGGATCAGGTTTTATTACATTCTGAATTGGACGTTGAAAATGAGCTTATCTCAGCCAGCAGAGAGGTCAAATCACAGTAATGCAAACTCAGTCAGAGACAAAGATTTTCACTTGCAACTTGCTTTAACATGTTTAACAGTGCATGAAATGTTGTCTAAAACAAAAAAGAATGATGCATTTTATGGCTGGATCTGTTTTTATCACTTTCTGAATTGGACGTTGAAAATGAGCTTATCTCAGCCAGCAGAGAGGTCAAATCACAGTAATGCAAACTCAGTCAGAGACATAGATTTTCACTTGCAACTTGCTTTAACATGTTTAACAGTGCATGAAATGTTGTCTAAAACAAAAAAGAATGATGCATTTTACGGCTGGATCTGGTTTTATTACATTCTGAATTGGACGTTGAAAATGAGCTTATCTCAGCCAGCAGAGAGGTCAAATCACAGTAATGCAAACTCAGTCAGAGACATAGATTTTCACTTGCAACTTGCTTTAACATGTTTAACAGTGCATGAAATGTTGTCTAAAACAAAAAAGAATGATGCATTTTATGGCTGGATCTGTTTTTATCACTTTCTGAATTGGACGTTGAAAATGAGCTTATCTCAGCCAGCAGAGAGGTCAAATCACAGTAATGCAAACTCAGTCAGAGACATAGATTTTCACTTGCAACTTGCTTTAACATGTTTAACAGTGCATGAAATGTTGTCTAAAACAAAAAAGAATGATCCATTTTATGGCTGGATCTGGTTTTATTACATTCTGAATTGGACGTTGAAAATGAGCTTATCTCAGCCAGCAGAGAGGTCAAATCACAGTAATGCAAACTCAGTCAGAAACTAAGATTTTCACTTGCAACTTGCTTTAACATGTTTAACAGTGCATGAAATGTTGTCTAAAACAAAAAAGAATGATCCATTTTATGGCTGGATCTGTTTTTATCACTTTCTGAATTGGACGTTGAAAATGAGCTTATCTCAGCCAGCAGAGAGGTCAAATCACAGTAATGCAAACTCAGTCAGAGACATAGATTTTCACTTGCAACTTGCTTTAACATGTTTAACAGTGCATGAAATGTTGTCTAAAACAAAAAAAGAATGATGCATTTTATGGCTGGATCTGGTTTTATTACATTCTGAATTGGACGTTGAAAATGAGCTTATCTCAGCCAGCAGAGAGGTCAAATCACAGTAATGCAAACTCAGTCAGAGACATAGATTTTCACTTGCAACTTGCTATAACATGTTTAACAATGCATGAAATGTTGTCTAAAACAAAAAAGAATGATGCATTTTATAGCTAGATCAGGTTTTATTACATTCTGAATTGGACGTTGAAAATGAGCTTATCTCAGCCAGCAGAGAGGTCAAATCACAGTAATGCAAACTCAGTCAGAGACATAGATTTTCACTTGCAACTTGCTTTAACATGTTTAACAGTGCATGAAATGTTGTCTAAAACAAAAAAGAATGATCCATTTTATGGCTGGATCTGGTTTTATTACATTCTGAATTGGACGTTGAAAATGAGCTTATCTCAGCCAGCAGAGAGGTCAAATCACAGTAATGCAAACTCAGTCAGAAACTAAGATTTTCACTTGCAACTTGCTTTAACATGTTTAACAGTGCATGAAATGTTGTCTAAAACAAAAAAGAATGATCCATTTTATGGCTGGATCTGTTTTTATCACTTTCTGAATTGGACGTTGAAAATGAGCTTATCTCAGCCAGCAGAGAGGTCAAATCACAGTAATGCAAACTCAGTCAGAGACATAGATTTTCACTTGCAACTTGCTTTAACATGTTTAACAGTGCATGAAATGTTGTCTAAAACAAAAAAAGAATGATGCATTTTATGGCTGGATCTGGTTTTATTACATTCTGAATTGGACGTTGAAAATGAGCTTATCTCAGCCAGCAGAGAGGTCAAATCACAGTAATGCAAACTCAGTCAGAGACATAGATTTTCACTTGCAACTTGCTATAACATGTTTAACAATGCATGAAATGTTGTCTAAAACAAAAAAGAATGATGCATTTTATAGCTAGATCAGGTTTTATTACATTCTGAATTGGACGTTGAAAATGAGCTTATCTCAGCCAGCAGAGAGGTCAAATCACAGTAATGCAAACTCAGTCAGAGACATAGATTTTCACTTGCAACTTGCTTTAACATGTTTAACAGTGCATGAAATGTTGTCTAAAACAAAAAAGAATGATGCATTTTATAGCTGGATCAGGTTTTATTACATTCTGAATTGGACGTTGAAAATGAGCTTATCTCAGCCAGCAGAGAGGTCAAATCACAGTAATGCAAACTCAGTCAGAGACATAGATTTTCACTTGCAACTTGCTTTAACATGTTTAACAGTGCATGAAATGTTGTCTAAAACAAAAAAGAATGATGCATTTTATGGCTGGATCTGTTTTTATCACTTTCTGAATTGGACGTTGAAAATGAGCTTATCTCAGCCAGCAGAGAGGTCAAATCACAGTAATGCAAACTCAGTCAGAGACATAGATTTTCACTTGCAACTTGCTTTAACATGTTTAACAGTGCATGAAATGTTGTCTAAAACAAAAAAGAATCATCCATTTTATGGCTGGATCTGGTTTTATTACATTCTGAATTGGACGTTGAAAATGAGCTTATCTCAGCCAGCAGAGAGGTCAAATCACAGTAATGCAAACTCAGTCAGAGACATAGATTTTCACTTGCAACTTGCTTTAACATGTTTAACAGTGCATGAAATGTTGTCTAAAACAAAAAAGAATGATGCATTTTATGGCTGGATCTGGTTTTATTAAATTCTGAATTGGACGTTGAAAATGAGCTTATCTCAGCCAGCAGAGAGGTCAAATCACAGTAATGCAAACTCAGTCAGAGACATAGATTTTCACTTGCAACTTGCTTTAACATGTTTAACGGTGCATGAAATGTTGTCTAAAACAAAAAAGAATGATGCATTTTATGGCTGGATCTGGTTTTATTACATTCTGAATTGGACGTTGAAAATGAGCTTATCTCAGCCAGCAGAGAGGTCAAATCACAGTAATGCAAACTCAGTCAGAGACATAGATTTTCACTTGCAACTTGCTTTAACATGTTTAACAGTGCATGAAATGTTGTCTAAAACAAAAAAGAATGATGCATTTTATAGCTGGATCAGGTTTTATTACATTCTGAATTGGACGTTGAAAATGAGCTTATCTCAGCCAGCAGAGAGGTCAAATCACAGTAATGCAAACTCAGTCAGAGACATAGATTTTCACTTGCAACTTGCTTTAACATGTTTAACAGTGCATGAAATGTTGTCTAAAACAAAAAAGAATCATGCATTTTATAGCTGGATCAGGTTTTATTACATTCTGAATTGGACGTTGAAAATGAGCTTATCTCAGCCAGCAGAGAGGTCAAATCACAGTAATGCAAACTCAGTCAGAGACATAGATTTTCACTAGCAACTTGCTTTAACATGTTTAACAGTGCATGAAATGTTGTCTAAAACAAAAAAGAATGATGCATTTTACGGCTGGATCAGGTTTTATTACATTCTGAATTGGACGTTGAAAATGAGCTTATCTCAGCCAGCAGAGAGGTCAAATCACAGTAATGCAAACTCAGTCAGAGACATAGATTTTCACTAGCAACTTGCTTTAACATGTTTAACAGTGCATGAAATGTTGTCTAAAACAAAAAAGAATGATGCATTTTACGGCTGGATCTGGTTTTATTACATTCTGAATTGGACGTTGAAAATGAGCTTATCTCAGCCAGCAGAGAGGTCAAATCACAGTAATGCAAACTCAGTCAGAGACATAGATTTTCACTTACAACTTGCTTTAACATGTTTAACAGTGCATGAAATGTTGTCTAAAACAAAAAAGAATGATGCATTTTATGGCTGGATCTGGTTTTATTACATTCTGAATTGGACGTTGAAAATGAGCTTATCTCAGCCAGCAGAGAGGTCAAATCACAGTAATGCAAACTCAGTCAGAGACAGATTTTCACTTGCAACTTGCTTTAACATGTTTAACAGTGCATGAAATGTTGTCTAAAACAAAAAAGAATGATGCATTTTATGGCTGGATCTGTTTTTATCACATTCTGAATTGGACGTTGAAAATGAGCTTATCTCAGCCAGCAGAGAGGTCAAATCACAGTAATGCAAACTCAGTCAGAGACATAGATTTTCACTTGCAACTTGCTTTAACATGTTTAACAGTGCATGAAATGTTGTCTAAAACAAAAAAGAATGATGCATTTTACTGCTGGATCTGGTTTTATTACATTCTGAATTAGACGTTGAAAATGAGCTTATCTCAGCCAGCAGAGAGGTCAAATCACAGTAATGCAAACTCAGTCAGAGACATAGATTTTCACTTGCAACTTGCTTTAACATGTTTAACAGTGTATGAAATGTTGTCTAAAACAAAAAAGAATGATGCATTTTATGGCTGGATCTGTTTTTATCACTTTCTGAATTGGACGATGAAAATGAGCTTATCTCAGCCAGCAGAGAGGTCAAATCACAGTAATGCAAACTCAGTCAGAGACATAGATTTTCACTTGCAACTTGCTTTAACATGTTTAACAGTGCATGAAATGTTGTCTAAAACAAAAAAGAATGATGCATTTTATGGCTGGATCTGGTTTTATTACATTCTGAATTGGACGTTGAAAATGAGCTTATCTCAGCCAGCAGAGAGGTCAAATCACAGTAATGCAAACTCAGTCAGAGACATAGATTTTCACTTGCAACTTGCTTTAACATGTTTAACAGTGCATGAAATGTTGTCTAAAACAAAAAAGAATGATGCATTTTATAGCTGGATCAGGTTTTATTACATTCTGAATTGGACGTTGAAAATGAGCTTATCTCAGCCAGCAGAGAGGTCAAATCACAGTAATGCAAACTCAGTCAGAGACAAAGATTTTACTTGCAACTTGCTTTAACATGTTTAACAGTGCATGAAATGTTGTCTAAAACAAAAAAGAATGATGCATTTTATGGCTGGATCTGTTTTTATCACTTTCTGAATTGGACGTTGAAAATGAGCTTATCTCAGCCAGCAGAGAGGTCAAATCACAGTAATGCAAACTCAGTCAGAGACATAGATTTTCACTTGCAACTTGCTTTAACATGTTTAACAGTGCATGAAATGTTGTCTAAAACAAAAAAGAATGATGCATTTTACGGCTGGATCTGGTTTTATTACATTCTGAATTGGACATTGAAAATGAGCTTATCTCAGCCAGCAGAGAGGTCAAATCACAGTAATGCAAACTCAGTCAGAGACATAGATTTTCACTTGCAACTTGCTTTAACATGTTTAACAGTGCATGAAATGTTGTCTAAAACAAAAAAGAATGATGCATTTTATGGCTGGATCTGTTTTTATCACTTTCTGAATTGGACGTTGAAAATGAGCTTATCTCAGCCAGCAGAGAGGTCAAATCACAGTAATGCAAACTCAGTCAGAGACATAGATTTTCACTTGCAACTTGCTTTAACATGTTTAACAGTGCATGAAATGTTGTCTAAAACAAAAAAGAATGATCCGTTTTATGGCTGGATCTGGTTTTATTACATTCTGAATTGGACGTTGAAAATGAGCTTATCTCAGCCAGCAGAGAGGTCAAATCACAGTAATGCAAACTCAGTCAGAAACATAGATTTTCACTTGCAACTTGCTTTAACATGTTTAACAGTGCATGAAATGTTGTCTAAAACAAAAAAGAATGATCCATTTTATGGCTGGATCTGTTTTTATCACTTTCTGAATTGGACGTTGAAAATGAGCTTATCTCAGCCAGCAGAGAGGTCAAATCACAGTAATGCAAACTCAGTCAGAGACATAGATTTTCACTTGCAACTTGCTTTAACATGTTTAACAGTGCATGAAATGTTGTCTAAAACAAAAAAAGAATGATGCATTTTATGGCTGGATCTGGTTTTATTACATTCTGAATTGGACGTTGAAAATGAGCTTATCTCAGCCAGCAGAGAGGTCAAATCACAGTAATGCAAACTCAGTCAGAGACATAGATTTTCACTTGCAACTTGCTATAACATGTTTAACAATGCATGAAATGTTGTCTAAAACAAAAAAGAATGATGCATTTTATAGCTAGATCAGGTTTTATTACATTCTGAATTGGACGTTGAAAATGAGCTTATCTCAGCCAGCAGAGAGGTCAAATCACAGTAATGCAAACTCAGTCAGAGACATAGATTTTCACTTGCAACTTGCTTTAACATGTTTAACAGTGCATGAAATGTTGTCTAAAACAAAAAAGAATGATGCATTTTATAGCTGGATCAGGTTTTATTACATTCTGAATTGGACGTTGAAAATGAGCTTATCTCAGCCAGCAGAGAGGTCAAATCACAGTAATGCAAACTCAGTCAGAGACATAGATTTTCACTTGCAACTTGCTTTAACATGTTTAACAGTGCATGAAATGTTGTCTAAAACAAAAAAGAATGATGCATTTTATGGCTGGATCTGTTTTTATCACTTTCTGAATTGGACGTTGAAAATGAGCTTATCTCAGCCAGCAGAGAGGTCAAATCACAGTAATGCAAACTCAGTCAGAGACATAGATTTTCACTTGCAACTTGCTTTAACATGTTTAACAGTGCATGAAATGTTGTCTAAAACAAAAAAGAATCATCCATTTTATGGCTGGATCTGGTTTTATTACATTCTGAATTGGACGTTGAAAATGAGCTTATCTCAGCCAGCAGAGAGGTCAAATCACAGTAATGCAAACTCAGTCAGAGACATAGATTTTCACTTGCAACTTGCTTTAACATGTTTAACAGTGCATGAAATGTTGTCTAAAACAAAAAAGAATGATGCATTTTATGGCTGGATCTGGTTTTATTAAATTCTGAATTGGACGTTGAAAATGAGCTTATCTCAGCCAGCAGAGAGGTCAAATCACAGTAATGCAAACTCAGTCAGAGACATAGATTTTCACTTGCAACTTGCTTTAACATGTTTAACGGTGCATGAAATGTTGTCTAAAACAAAAAAGAATGATGCATTTTATGGCTGGATCTGGTTTTATTACATTCTGAATTGGACGTTGAAAATGAGCTTATCTCAGCCAGCAGAGAGGTCAAATCACAGTAATGCAAACTCAGTCAGAGACATAGATTTTCACTTGCAACTTGCTTTAACATGTTTAACAGTGCATGAAATGTTGTCTAAAACAAAAAAGAATGATGCATTTTATAGCTGGATCAGGTTTTATTACATTCTGAATTGGACGTTGAAAATGAGCTTATCTCAGCCAGCAGAGAGGTCAAATCACAGTAATGCAAACTCAGTCAGAGACATAGATTTTCACTTGCAACTTGCTTTAACATGTTTAACAGTGCATGAAATGTTGTCTAAAACAAAAAAGAATGATGCATTTTATAGCTGGATCAGGTTTTATTACATTCTGAATTGGACGTTGAAAATGAGCTTATCTCAGCCAGCAGAGAGGTCAAATCACAGTAATGCAAACTCAGTCAGAGACATAGATTTTCACTAGCAACTTGCTTTAACATGTTTAACAGTGCATGAAATGTTGTCTAAAACAAAAAAGAATGATGCATTTTACGGCTGGATCTGGTTTTATTACATTCTGAATTGGACGTTGAAAATGAGCTTATCTCAGCCAGCAGAGAGGTCAAATCACAGTAATGCAAACTCAGTCAGAGACATAGATTTTCACTTGCAACTTGCTTTAACATGTTTAACAGTGTATGAAATGTTGTCTAAAACAAAAAAGAATGATGCATTTTATGGCTGGATCTGTTTTTATCACTTTCTGAATTGGACGTTGAAAATGAGCTTATCTCAGCCAGCAGAGAGGTCAAATCACAGTAATGCAAACTCAGTCAGAGACATAGATTTTCACTTACAACTTGCTTTAACATGTTTAACAGTGCATGAAATGTTGTCTAAAACAAAAAAGAATGATGCATTTTATGGCTGGATCTGGTTTTATTACATTCTGAATTGGACGTTGAAAATGAGCTTATCTCAGCCAGCAGAGAGGTCAAATCACAGTAATGCAAACTCAGTCAGAGACAGATTTTCACTTGCAACTTGCTTTAACATGTTTAACAGTGCATGAAATGTTGTCTAAAACAAAAAAGAATGATGCATTTTATGGCTGGATCTGTTTTTATCACTTTCTGAATTGGACGTTGAAAATGAGCTTATCTCAGCCAGCAGAGAGGTCAAATCACAGTAATGCAAACTCAGTCAGAGACATAGATTTTCACTTGCAACTTGCTTTAACATGTTTAACAGTGCATGAAATGTTGTCTAAAACAAAAAAGAATGATGCATTTTATGGCTGGATCTGGTTTTATCACTTTCTGAATTGGACGTTGAAAATGAGCTTATCTCAGCCAGCAGAGAGGTCAAATCACAGTAATGCAAACTCAGTCAGAGACATAGATTTTCACTTGCAACTTGCTATAACATGTTTAACAATGCATGAAATGTTGTCTAAAACAAAAAAGAATGATGCATTTTATGGCTGGATCTGGTTTTATTACATTCTGAATTGGACGTTGAAAATGAGCTTATCTCAGCCAGCAGAGAGGTCAAATCACAGTAATGCAAACTCAGTCAAAGACATAGATTTTCACTTGCAACTTGCTTTAACATGTTTAACAGTGCATGAAATGTTGTCTAAAACAAAAAAGAATGATGCATTTTATGGCTGGATCTGGTTTTATTACATTCTGAATTGGACGTTGAAAATGAGCTTATCTCAGCCAGCAGAGAGGTCAAATCACAGTAATGCAAACTCAGTCAGAGACAGATTTTCACTTGCAACTTGCTTTAACATGTTTAACAGTGCATGAAATGTTGTCTAAAACAAAAAAGAATGATGCATTTTATGGCTGGATCTGTTTTTATTACTTTCTGAATTGGTCGTTGAAAATGAGCTTATCTCAGCCAGCAGAGAGGTCAAATCACAGTAATGCAAACTCAGTCAGAGACATAGATTTTCACTTGCAACTTGCTTTAACATGTTTAACAGTGCATGAAATGTTGTCTAAAACAAAAAAGAATGATGCATTTTATGGCTGGATCTGGTTTTATCACTTTCTGAATTGGACGTTGAAAATGAGCTTATCTCAGCCAGCAGAGAGGTCAAATCACAGTAATGCAAACTCAGTCAGAGACATAGATTTTCACTTGCAACTTGCTATAACATGTTTAACAATGCATGAAATGTTGTCTAAAACAAAAAAGAATGATGCATTTTATAGCTGGTTCTGGTTTTATTACATTCTGAATTGGACGTTGAAAATGAGCTTATCTCAGCCAGCAGAGAGGTCAAATCACAGTAATGCAAACTCAGTCAGAGACATAGATTTTCACTTGCAACTTGCTTTAACATGTTTAACAGTGCATGAAATGTTGTCTAAAACAAAAAAGAATGATGCATTTTATAGCTGGATCAGGTTTTATTACATTCCGAATTGGACGTTGAAAATGAGCTTATCTCAGCCAGCAGAGAGGTCAAATCACAGTAATGCAAACTCAGTCAGAGACATAGATTTTCACTTGCAACTTGCTTTAACATGTTTAACAGTGCATGAAATGTTGTCTAAAACAAAAAAGAATGATGCATTTTATGGCTGGATCTGGTTTTATTACATTCTGAATTGGACGTTGAAAATGAGCTTATCTCAGCCAGCAGAGAGGTCAAATCACAGTAATGCAAACTCAGTCAGAGACATAGATTTTCACTTGCTACTTGCTTTAACATGTTTAACAGTGCATGAAATGTTGTCTAAAACAAAAAAGAATGATGCATTTTATAGCTGGATCAGGTTTTATTACATTCTGAATTGGACGTTGAAAATGAGCTTATCTCAGCCAGCAGAGAGGTCAAATCACAGTAATGCAAACTTAGTCAGAGACATAGATTTTCACTTGCAACTTGCTTTAACATGTTTAACAGTGCATGAAATGTTGTCTAAAACAAAAAAGAATGATGCATTTTATAGCTGGATCAGGTTTTATTACATTCTGAATTGGACGTTGAAAATGAGCTTATCTCAGCCAGCAGAGAGGTCAAATCACAGTAATGCAAACTCAGTCAGAGACATAGATTTTCACTTGCAACTTGCTTTAACATGTTTAACAGTGCATGAAATGTTGTCTAAAACAAAAAAGAATGATGCATTTTATGGCTGGATCTGTTTTTATCACTTTCTGAATTGGACGTTGAAAATGAGCTTATCTCAGCCAGCAGAGAGGTCAAATCACAGTAATGCAAACTCAGTCAGAGACATAGATTTTCACTTGCAACTTGCTTTAACATGTTTAACAGTGCATGAAATGTTGTCTAAAACAAAAAAGAATGATGCATTTTATGGCTGGATCTGGTTTTATTACATTCTGAATTGGACGTTGAAAATGAGCTTATCTCAGCCAGCAGAGAGGTCAAATCACAGTAATGCAAACTCAGTCAGAGACATAGATTTTCACTTGCAACTTGCTTTAACATGTTTAACAGTGCATGAAATGTTGTCTAAAACAAAAAAAGAATGATGCATTTTATAGCTGGATCAGGTTTTATTACATTCTGAATTGGACGTTGAAAATGAGCTTATCTCAGCCAGCAGAGAGGTCAAATCACAGTAATGCAAACTCAGTCAGAGACATAGATTTTCACTTGCAACTTGCTTTAACATGTTTAACAGTGCATGAAATGTTGTCTAAAACAAAAAAGAATGATGCATTTTATAGCTGGATCAGGTTTTATTACATTCTGAATTGGACGTTGAAAATGAGCTTATCTCAGCCAGCAGAGAGGTCAAATCACAGTAATGCAAACTCAGTCAGAGACATAGATTTTCACTTGCAACTTGCTTTAACATGTTTAACAGTGCATGAAATGTTGTCTAAAACAAAAAAGAATGATGCATTTTACGGCTGGATCTGGTTTTATTACATTCTGAATTGGACGTTGAAAATGAGCTTATCTCAGCCAGCAGAGAGGTCAAATCACAGTAATGCAAACTCAGTCAGAGACATAGATTTTCACTTGCAACTTGCTTTAACATGTTTAACAGTGTATGAAATGTTGTCTAAAACAAAAAAGAATGATGCATTTTATGGCTGGATCTGTTTTTATCACTTTCTGAATTGGACGTTGAAAATGAGCTTATCTCAGCCAGCAGAGAGGTCAAATCACAGTAATGCAAACTCAGTCAGAGACATAGATTTTCACTTGCAACTTGCTTTAACATGTTTAACAGTGCATGAAATGTTGTCTAAAACAAAAAAGAATGATGCATTTTATGGCTGGATCTGGTTTTATTACATTCTGAATTGGACGTTGAAAATGAGCTTATCTCAGCCAGCAGAGAGGTCAAATCACAGTAATGCAAACTCAGTCAGAGACATAGATTTTCACTTGCAACTTGCTTTAACATGTTTAACAGTGCATGAAATGTTGTCTAAAACAAAAAAGAATGATGCATTTTATGGCTGGATCTGTTTTTATCACTTTCTGAATTGGACGTTGAAAATGAGCTTATCTCTGTCACGTTAGGCGTGATCAAAACAAAAGCAAAACAGGAACAAAAAGATTGTGGATTCAAGTGCAGATTTAATAGATTTAAAGTGCAGAAAACGGTGACTAAAAAATACAAAATCTCAAAAATACAAAGTAACAAATCAACAACAAAACAAGACAGATAACACGAACTAGACTTTGGCAAGATCAGGAACAAACTTACTAGGAGCAGGAAGACAAGGAAGACAACGACGCGATGACAAACATGGGTGGAATGGTAGAATATATAGTCCAGATAATCAACGGTAACACAAAACAGATGTGATGACAGATCAGTGTAGGTGTTCCGGTGTGTGCGCGGGGCATGTATGAAAATGTAGTCTTTTTAGTGAAGCGCTGCAGTGCCTAAAAGTCCCAGTGCACTACAGCGCCCTCAGGTGGTCACTGACGGATGTGACATTACCCCCTCTCTAAAGAGCGGCTTCCAGACGCTCCCAGAGGGGGGGGGGGGGGGGGGGGGGGGCAGAGCAGAGCAAGAACAAAGGGAGGGATGGGAGGGCCAGATCAGGGCAAGTCTGTGCTTCAGGCGCCCCGGCAAGAAGCCAGGGTGCGGCCGGGGAATCCGTCCCATAGAGTGGGGAGGACCACCAGGGAGGGGCGGGAGGGGTGATCCAAGGATGATCCTGCAGGAAACACAAGGCAGGGGGTTTTAGGAGAGCCGGCTGGAGATGCAACTGGACTGGAACCGGCGGAACTGGAGGTAGCTGGACTGGAGCCGGCGGGACTGGAGGCAGCTGGACAGGAGGCAGCTGGACTGGAGCCGACGGGACAGGAGGCAGCTGGACTGGAGCCGGCGGGACAGGAGGCAGCTGGGCTGGAGCCGGCGGGACAGGAGGCAGCTGGGCTGGAGCCGGCGGGACAGGAGGCAGCTGGGCTGGAGCCGGCGGGACAGGAGGCAGCTGGGCTGGAGCCGGCGGGACAGGAGGCAGCTGGGCTGGAGCCGGCGGGACAGGAGGCAGCTGGGCTGGAGCCGGCGGGACAGGAGGCAGCTGGGCTGGAGCCGGCGGGACAGGAGGCAGCTGGGCTGGAGCCGGCGGGACAGGAGGCAGCTGGGCTGGAGCCGGCGGGACAGGAGGCAGCTGGACTGGAGCCGGCGGGACAGGAGGCAGCTGGACTGGAGCCGGCGGGACAGGAGGCAGCTGGACTGGAGCCGGCGGGACAGGAGGCAGCAGGACTGGAGCCGGCGGGACAGGAGGCAGCTGGACTGGAGCCGGCGGGACAGGAGGCAGCTGGACTGGAGCCGGCGGGACAGGAGGCAGCTGGACTGGAGCCGGCGGGACTGGAGGCAGCTGGACTGGAGCCGGCGGAACAGGAGGCAGCTGGACTGGAGCCGGCGGAACAGGAGGCAGCTGGACTGGAGCCGGCAGGGCATGGAGCCGGACTGGGGCCGGCAAGGCAAGACGTCTGGGAGGTGCCGGCAGGGCAAGACGTCTGGATGGCGTTGGTAATGCCAGGAGCCGGGCTGGGACCGGCAGGGCGAGGAGCCGGGTTGGGGCCGGCAGGGCAAGACGTCTGGGTGGTGCCGGCAGAGCAAGGAGCCGGGCTGGTGCCGGCAGGGCTAGACGTCTGGTTGGTGCCGGCAGGGCGAGGAGTCTGGGTGGTGCCGGCAGGGCGAGGAACCTGGGTGGCGCCGGCAGGGCGAGGAGCCTGGGTGGCGCCGGCAGGGCGAGGAGCCTGGGTGGCGCCGGCAGGGCGAGGAGCTTGAGTGGCGCCGGTAAAGCCAGGAGCCGGACTGGAACCGGCATTGAACTGCGCTCTGGGGCTGGAGCCGACACTGGCGGGCGCTCTGGGGCTGGAACCGACACTGGCGGGCGCTCTGGGGCTGGAGCCGACACTGGCGGGCGCTCTGGGGCTGGAGCCGACACTGGCGGGCGCTCTGGGGCTGGAGCCGACACTGGCGGGCGCTCTGGGGCTGGAGCCGACACTGGCGGGCGCTCTGGGGCTGGAGCCGACACTGGCGGGCGCTCTGGGGCTGGAGCCGACACTGGCGGGCGCTCTGGGGCTGGAGCCGACACTGGCGGGCGCTCTGGGGCTGGAGCCGACACTGGCGGGCGCTCTGGGGCTGGAGCCGACACTGGCGGGCGCTCTGGGGCTGGAGCCGACACTGGCGGGCGCTCTGGGGCTGGAGCCGACACTGGCGGGCGCTCTGGGGCTGGAGCCGACACTGGCGGGCGCTCTGGGGCTGGAGCCGACACTGGCGGGCGCTCTGGGGCTGGAGTAGTCCTGTTCCTACGCCTCCTCCGTCTGGTGGTTTGAGAAGGAAGAGCATAGTTAACAGCTTGCTCTGGAGCTGGAGCCGACACTGGTGGGCACTGTAGGACTGGAGCAGACACTGGGGTTCCACACAGTTCAAGCAGGCTCTCTAGAGGCTCAGAAAAAGGTGCTCTTCGGACAGCCCGACGCGGATAAGGCCGCAACTCCAGTCCAGCCTCTTTTCTCCTTCCCTTGGATAAATCTGCCGGCCCCGAAAATATCCCTCTTTGTTGCTCACCACTCAGGCCTCCCTCCTGAGGGTTCTCCTCCTTCAAAGCAACAGAGAGGGGAGAGCCGGAGATCAAAAGAGCCACCTCGATGAACCGATAAAGGTTCCAGTCATCCTCATAAGGTGGCATCTGAGAACGGACTGGTTCCAAAAGTCCTCCCCGAAAGAACATCATCAGCAAAATATCACTATGAGAGCTCTTCGGGGCTAGCTCCAAAAACTCCTTTATATAACGCTCCACGGAGCGGTTACCCTGCTTTATACGCACTAATCTATCATCTGCTGAATCCATCTGTTGATCGCGTCGTTCTGTCACGTTAGGCGTGATCAAAACAAAAGCAAAACAGGAACAAAAGATTGTGGATTCAAGTGCAGATTTAATAGATTTAAAGTGCAGAAAACGGTGACTAAAAAATACAAAATCTCAAAAATACAAAGTAACAAATCAACAACAAAACAAGACAGATAACACGAACTAGACTTTGGCAAGATCAGGAACAAACTTACTAGGAGCAGGAAGACAAGGAAGACAACGACGCGATGACAAACATGGGTGGAATGGTAGAATATATAGTCCAGATAATCAACGGTAACACAAAACAGATGTGATGACAGATCAGTGTAGGTGTTCCGGTGTGTGCGCGGGGCATGTATGAAAATGTAGTCTTTTTAGTGAAGCGCTGCAGTGCCTAAAAGTCCCAGTGCACTACAGCGCCCTCAGGTGGTCACTGACGGATGTGACAATCTCAGCCAGCAGAGAGGTCAAATCACAGTAATGCAAACTCAGTCAGAGACATAGATTTTTACTTGCAACTTGCTTTAACATGTTTAACAGTGCATGAAATGTTGTCTAAAACAAAAAAGAATGATGCATTTTACGGCTGGATCTGGTTTTATTACATTCTGAATTGGACGTTGAAAATGAGCTTATCTCAGCCAGCAGAGAGGTCAAATCACAGTAATGCAAACTCAGTCAGAGACATAGATTTTCACTTGCAACTTGCTTTAACATGTTTAACAGTGTATGAAATGTTGTCTAAAACAAAAAAGAATGATGCATTTTATGGCTGGATCTGTTTTTATCACTTTCTGAATTGGACGTTGAAAATGAGCTTATCTCAGCCAGCAGAGAGGTCAAATCACAGTAATGCAAACTCAGTCAGAGACATAGATTTTCACTTGCAACTTGCTTTAACATGTTTAACAGTGCATGAAATGTTGTCTAAAACAAAAAAGAATGATGCATTTTATGGCTGGATCTGGTTTTATTACATTCTGAATTGGACGTTGAAAATGAGCTTATCTCAGCCAGCAGAGAGGTCAAATCACAGTAATGCAAACTCAGTCAGAGACATAGATTTTCACTTGCAACTTGCTTTAACATGTTTAACAGTGCATGAAATGTTGTCTAAAACAAAAAAGAATGATGCATTTTATAGCTGGATCAGGTTTTATTACATTCTGAATTAGACGTTGAAAATGAGCTTATCTCAGCCAGCAGAGAGGTCAAATCACAGTAATGCAAACTCAGTCAGAGACATAGATTATCACTTGCAACTTGCTTTAACATGTTTAACAGTGCATGAAATGTTGTCTAAAACAAAAAAGAATGATGCATTTTATGGCTGGATCTGTTTTTATCACTTTCTGAATTGGACGTTGAAAATGAGCTTATCTCAGCCAGCAGAGAGGTCAAATCACAGTAATGCAAACTCAGTCAGAGACATAGATTTTCACTTGCAACTTGCTTTAACATGTTTAACAGTGCATGAAATGTTGTCTAAAACAAAAAAGAATGATGCATTTTATGGCTGGATCTGGTTTTATTACATTCTGAATTGGACGTTGAAAATGAGCTTATCTCAGCCAGCAGAGAGGTCAAATCACAGTAATGCAAACTCAGTCAGAGACATAGATTTTCACTTGCAACTTGCTATAACATGTTTAACAATGCATGAAATGTTGTCTAAAACAAAAAAGAATGATGCATTTTTAAGCTGGATCTGGTTTTATTACATTCTGAATTGGACGTTGAAAATGAGCTTATCTCAGCCAGCAGAGAGGTCAAATCACAGTAATGCAAACTCAGTCAGAGACATAGATTTTCACTTGCAACTTGCTTTAACATGTTTAACAGTGCATGAAATGTTGTCTAAAACAAAAAAGAATGATGCATTTTATGGCTGGATCTGGTTTTATTACATTCTGAATTGGACGTTGAAAATGAGCTTATCTCAGCCAGCAGAGAGGTCAAATCACAGTAATGCAAAATCAGTCAGAGACATAGATTTTCACTTGCTACTTGCTTTAACATGTTTAACAGTGCATGAAATGTTGTCTAAAACAAAAAAGAATGATGCATTTTATAGCTGGATCAGGTTTTATTACATTCTGAATTGGACGTTGAAAATGAGCTTATCTCAGCCAGCAGAGAGGTCAAATCACAGTAATGCAAACTCAGTCAGAGACATAGATTTTCACTTGCAACTTGCTTTAACATGTTTAACAGTGCATGAAATGTTGTCTAAAACAAAAAAGAATGATGCATTTTATGGCTGGATCTGGTTTTATTACATTCTGAATTGGACGTTGAAAATGAGCTTATCTCAGCCAGCAGAGAGGTCAAATCACAGTAATGCAAACTCAGTCAGAGACATAGATTTTCACTTGCAACTTGCTTTAACATGTTTAACAGTGCATGAAATGTTATCTAAAACAAAAAAGAATGATGCATTTTATGGCTGGATCTGGTTTTATTACATTCTGAATTGGACGTTGAAAATGAGCTTATCTCAGCCAGCAGAGAGGTCAAATCACAGTAATGCAAACTCAGTCAGAGACATAGATTTTCACTTGCAACTTGCTTTAACATGTTTAACAGTGCATGAAATGTTGTCTAAAACAAAAAAGAATGATGCATTTTATAGCTGGATCAGGTTTTATTACATTCTGAATTAGACGTTGAAAATGAGCTTATCTCAGCCAGCAGAGAGGTCAAATCACAGTAATGCAAACTCAGTCAGAGACATAGATTTTCACTTGCAACTTGCTTTAACATGTTTAACAGTGCATGAAATGTTGTCTAAAACAAAAAAGAATGATGCATTTTATGGCTGGATCTGGTTTTATTACATTCTGAATTGGACGTTGAAAATGAGCTTATCTCAGCCAGCAGAGAGGTCAAAATAAGCAGTAATGCAAACTCAGTCAGAGACATAGATTTTCACTTGCAACTTGCTTTAACATGTTTAACAGTGCATGAAATGTTGTCTAAAACAAAAAAGAATGATGCATTTTATAGCTGGATCAGGTTTTATTACATTCTGAATTAGACGTTGAAAATGAGCTTATCTCAGCCAGCAGAGGGGTCAAATCACAGTAATGCAAACTCAGTCAGAGACATAGATTTTCACTTGCAACTTGCTTTAACATGTTTAACAGTGCATGAAATGTTGTCTAAAACAAAAAAGAATGATGCATTTTATGGCTGGATCTGATTTTATCACTTTCTGAATTGGACGTTGAAAATGAGCTTATCTCAGCCAGCAGAGAGGTCAAATCACAGTAATGCAAACTCAGTCAGAGACATAGATTTTCACTTGCAACTTGCTTTAACATGTTTAACAGTGCATGAAATGTTGTCTAAAACAAAAAAGAATGATGCATTTTATGGCTGGATCTGGTTTTATTACATTCTGAATTGGACGTTGAAAATGAGCTTATCTCAGCCAGCAGAGAGGTCAAATCACAGTAATGAAAACTCAGTCAGAGACATAGATTTTCACTTGCAACTTGCTATAACATGTTTAACAATGCATGAAATGTTGTCTAAAACAAAAAAGAATGATGCATTTTATAGCTGGATCTGGTTTTATTACATTCTGAATTGGACGTTGAAAATGAGCTTATCTCAGCCAGCAGAGAGGTCAAATCACAGTAATGCAAACTCAGTCAGAGACATAGATTTTCACTTGCAACTTGCTTTAACATGTTTAACAGTGCATGAAATGTTGTCTAAAACAAAAAAGAATGATGCATTTTATGGCTGGATCTGGTTTTATTACATTCTGAATTGGACGTTGAAAATGAGCTTATCTCAGCCAGCAGAGAGGTCAAATCACAGTAATGCAAACTCAGTCAGAGACATAGATTTTCACTTGCTACTTGCTTTAACATGTTTAACAGTGCATGAAATGTTGTCTAAAACAAAAAAGAATGATGCATTTTATAGCTGGATCAGGTTTTATTACATTCTGAATTGGACGTTGAAAATGAGCTTATCTCAGCCAGCAGAGAGGTCAAATCACAGTAATGCAAACTCAGTCAGAGACATAGATTTTCACTTGCAACTTGCTTTAACATGTTTAACAGTGCATGAAATGTTGTCTAAAACAAAAAAGAATGATGCATTTTATGGCTGGATCTGGTTTTATTACATTCTGAATTGGACGTTGAAAATGAGCTTATCTCAGCCAGCAGAGAGGTCAAATCACAGTAATGCAAACTCAGTCAGAGACATAGATTTTCACTTGCAACTTGCTTTAACATGTTTAACAGTGCATGAAATGTTATCTAAAACAAAAAAGAATGATGCATTTTATGGCTGGATCTGGTTTTATTACATTCTGAATTGGACGTTGAAATTGAGCTTATCTCAGCCAGCAGAGAGGTCAAATCACAGTAATGCAAACTCAGTCAGAGACATAGATTTTCACTTGCAACTTGCTTTAACATGTTTAACAGTGCATGAAATGTTGTCTAAAACAAAAAGTATGATGCATTTTTGTGGCTGGATCTGGTTTTATCACATTCTGAATTGAACGTTAAAAATGAGCTGTTCTCAGCCAGCAGAGGTCAAAATAAGCAGTAATGCAAACTCAGTCAGAGACATAGATTTTCACTTGCAACTTGCTTTAACATGTTTAACAGTGCATGAAATGTTGTCTAAAACAAAAAGAAAATGCTTTTTAGTGGCTGGATCTGGTTTTATCACATTCTGAATTGAACGTTGAAAATGAGCTTTTCAGAGCCAGCAGAGGTCAAACTTAGCAGTAACGCAAACTTAGTCAGAGACATAGATTTTCACTTGCACCTTTCTTAAACATATTTAACAGTGCATGAAATGTTGTCTAAAACAAAAAGAAAATGCTTTTTAGTGGCTGGATCTGGTTTTATCACACTCTGAATTGAACGTTGAAAATGAGCTGTTCTCAGCCAGCAGAGGTCAAAATAAGCAGTAATGCAAACTCAGTCAGAGACATAGATTTTCACTTGCAACTTGCTTTAACATGTTTAACAGTGCATGAAATGTTGTCTAAAACAAAAAGAATGATGCAATTTTGTGGCTGGATCTGGTTTTATCACACTCTGAATTGAACGTTGAAAATGAGCTGTTCCCAGCCAGCAGAGGTCAAAATAAGCAGTAATGCAAACTCAGTCAGAGACAGATTTTCACTTGCAACTTGCTTTAACATGTTTAACAGTGCATGAAATGTTGTCTAAAACAAAAAGAATGATGCATTTTAGTAGCTGGATCTGGTTTTATCACATTCTGAATTGAACGTTGAAAATGAGCTTTTCAGAGCCAGCAGAGGTCAAAATAAGCAGTAATGCAAACTCAGTCATAGACATAGATTTTCACTTGCAACTTGCTTTGACATGTTCAAAATTGCATGAAATGTTTACTAAAACAAAAAGAATGATGCATTTTAGTGGCTGGATCTGGTTTTATCACATTCTGAATTGGACGTTAAAAATGAGCTTTACTCTGCCAGCAGAGGTCAAAATAAGCAGTAATGCAAACTCAGTCATAGACATAGATTTTCACTTGCAAATTGCTTTAACATGTTTAACAGTGCATGAAATGTTGTCTAAAACAAAAAGAATGATGCATTTTAGTAGCTGGATCTGGTTTTATCACATTCTGCATTGGACGTTGAAAATGAGCTTTACTCAGCCAGCAGAGGTCAAAACAAGCAGTAATGCAAACTCAGTCAGAGACATAGATTTTCACTTGCAACTTTCTTAAACATATTTAACAGTGCATGAAATGTTGTCTAAAACAAAAAGAATGATGCATTTTATGGCTGGATCTGGTTTTATCACATTCTGACTTGAACGTTGAAAATGAGCTTTTCAGAGCCAGCAGAGGTCAAAATAACCAGTAATGCAAACTCAGTCATAGACATAGATTTTCACTTGCAACTTGCTTTAACATGTTTAACAGTGCATGAAATGTTGTCTAAAACAAAAAGAATGATGTATTTTAGTAGCTGGATCTGGTTTTATCACATTCTGTATTGGACGTTAAAAATGAGCTTTACTCAGCAAGCAGAGGTCAAAATAAGCAGTAATGCAAACTCAGTCATAGACATAGATTTTCACTTGCAACTTGCTTTAACATGTTTAACAGTGCATGAAATGTTGTCTAAAACAAAAAGAATGATGCATTTTTGTGGCTGGATCTGGTTTTATCACATTCTGAATTGAACATTGAAAATGAGCTGTTCTCAGCCAGCAGAGGTTAAAATAAGCAGTAATGCAAACTCTGTCAGAGACATAGATTTTCACTTGAAACTTGCTTTAACATGTTTAACAGTGCATGAAATGTTGTCTAAAACAAAAAGAATGATGCATTTTTGTGGCTGGATCTGGTTTTATCACACTCTGAATTGAACGTTGAAAATGAGCTGTTCTCAGCCAGCAGAGGTCAAAATAAGCAGTAATGCAAACTCAGTCAGAGACATAGATTTTCACTTGCAACTTGCTTTAACATGTTTAACAGTGCATGAAATGTTGTCTAAAACAAAAAGAATGATGCATTTTAGTAGCTGGATCTGGTTTTATCACATTCTGAATTGAACGTTGAAAATGAGCTTTTCAGAGCCAGCAGAGGTCAAAATAAGCAGCAATGCAAACTCAGTCATAGACATAGATTTTCACTTGCAACTTGCTTTAACATGTTTAACAGTGCATGAAATGTTGTCTAAAACAAAAAGAATGATGCATTTTAGTGGCTGGATCTGGTTTTATCACATTCTGAATTGAACGTTGAAAATGAGCTTTTCAGAGCCAGCAGAGGTCAAAATAAGCAGTAATGCAAACTCAGTCATAGACATAGATTTTCACTTGCAACTTGCTTTAACGTGTTTAAAAGTGCATGAAATGTTGTCTAAAACAAAACGAATAATGTATTTTAGTAGCTGGATCTGGTTTTATCACATTCTGTATTGGACGTTAAAAATGAGCTTTACTCAGCCAGCAGAGGTCAAAATAAGCAGTAATGCAAACTCAGTCATAGACATAGATTTTCACTTGCAACTTGCTTTAACATGTTTAACAGTGCATGAAATGTTGTCTAAAACAAAAAGAATGATGCATTTTAGTAGCTGGATCTGGTTTTATCACATTCTGCATTGGACGTTGAAAATGAGCTTTACTCAGCCAGCAGAGGTCAAAATAAGCAGTAATGCAAACTCAGTCAGAGACATAGATTTTCACTTGCAACTTGCTTTAACATGTTTAACAGTGCATGAAATGTTGTCTAAAACAAAAAGAATGATGCATTTTAGTAGCTGGATCTGGTTTTATCACATTCTGCATTGGACGTTGAAAATGAGCTTTACTCAGCCAGCAGAGGTCAAAACAAGCAGTAATGCAAACTCAGTCAGAGACAAAGAATTTCACTTGCAACTTGCTTTAACATGTTTAACATGGCATGAAATGTTGTCTAAAACAAAAAGAATGAAGCCTTTTAGTGGCTGAAGCTGTTTTTATCACTAGCTGTATGAGACCTCAGAATAAGCTTTTCCCAGCCAGCAGAGAGCTTAAATTAAGCAGTAATGCAAACTCAGTCAGAGACACAGATTTTCACTTGCAACTTGCTTTAACATGTTTAACATGGCATGAAATGTTGTCTAAAACAAAAAGAATGAAGCCTTTTAGTGGCTGAAGCTGTTTTTATCACTAGCTGTATGAGACTTCAGAATAAGCTTTTTCCAGCCAGCAGAGAGCTCAAATTAATCAGTAATGCAAACTCAGTCAGAGACACAGATTTTCACTTGCAACTTGCTTTAACATGTTCAACACTGCATGAAATGTTGTCTGAAACAAAAAGAATGATGCTGTTTAGTGACTGAAGCTGTTTTTATCACTTGGTGAATTAGAGCTCAGAATAAGCTTTTCCCAGCCAGCAGAGAGCTCAAATTATTCAGTAATGCAAACTCTGTCAGAGACACAGATTTTCACTTGCAACTTGCTTTAACATGTTTAACATTGCATGAAATGTTGTTTAAAACAAAAATAATGAAGCCTTTTAGTGGCTGAAGCTGTTTTTATCACTAGCTGTATGAGACCTCAGAATAAGCTTTTCCCAGCCAGCAGAGAGCTCTAATTAAGCAGTACTGCAAACTCAGTCAGAGACACAGATTTTCACTTGCAACTTGCTTTGACATGTTCAAAATTGCATGAAATGTTGTCTGAAACGAAAAGAATGAGGCCTTTTAGTGGCTGAAGCTGATTTTATCACTTGCTGTATGAGACCTCAGAATAAGCTTTTCCCAGCCAGCAGAGAGCTCAAATTAAGCAGTAATGCAAACTCTGTTAGAGACACAGATTTTCACTTGCAACTTGCTTTAACATGTTTAACATTACATGAAATGTTGTCTAAAACAAAAAGAATGATGCTGTTTAGTGGCTGAAGCTGTTTTTATCACTTGGTGAATTAGAGCACAGAATAAGCTTTTCCCAGCCAGCAGAGAGCTCAAATTAAGCAGTAATGCAAACTCAGTCAGAGACACAGATTTTCACTTGCAACTTGCTTTAACATGTTCAACACTGCATGAAATGTTGTCTAAAACAAAAAGAATGATGCTGTTTAGTGGCTGAAGCTGTTTTTATCACTTGGTGATTTAGAGCTCAGAATAAACTTTTCCCAGCCAGCAGAGAGCTCAAATTGAGCAGTAATGCAAACTCAGTCAGAGACACAGATTTTCACTTGCAACTTGCTTTAACATGTTTAACATTGCATGAAATGTTGTCTAAAACAAAAAGAATGAAGCCTTTTAGTGGCTGAAGCTATTTTTATCACTAGTTGTATGAGACCTCAGAATAAGCTTTTCCCAGCCAGCAGAGAGCTCAAATTAAGCAGTAATGCAAACTCAGTCAAAGACACAGCTTTTCACTTGCAACTTGCTTTAACATGTTTAACATGTCATGAAATGTTGTCTAAAACAAAAAGAATGAAGCCTTTTAGTGGCTGAAGCTGTTTTTATCACTAGCTGTATGAGACCTCAGAATAAGCTTTTCCCAGCCAGCAGAGAGGTCAAATTAAGCAGTAATGCAAACTCTGTCAGAGACACAGATTTTCACTTGCAACTTGCTTTAACATGTTCAACACTGCATGAAATGTTGTCTTAAAAAGAATGATGCAGTTTTGTGGCTGAAGCTGTTTTTATCACTTGGTGAATTAGAGCTCAGAATAAGCTTTTCCCAGCCAGCAGAAAGCTCAATTTAAGCAGTAATGAAAACTCAGTCAGAGACACAGATTTTTACTAGCAACTTGCTTTAACATGTTCAATATTGCATGAAATGTTGTCTGAAACAAAAAGAGAGAGGCCTTTTAGTGGCTGAAGCTGATTTTATCACTTGCTGTATGAGACCTCAGAATAAGCTTTTCCCAGCCAGCAGAGAGCTCAAATTAAGCAGTAATGGAAACTCAGTCAGAGACACAGATTTTCACTTGCAACTTGCTTTAACATGTTCAACACTGCTTAAAATGTTGTCTAAAACAAAAAGAATGATGCTGTTTAGTGGCTGAAGCTGTTTTTATCACTAGCTGTATGAGTCCTCAGAATATGCTTTTCCCAGCCAGCAGAGAGGTCAAATTAAGCAGTAATGCAAATTCAGTCAGAGACACAGATTTTCACTTGCAACTTGCTTTAACATGTTCAATATTGCATGAAATGTTGTCTGAAACAAAAAGAATGAGGCCTTTTAGTGGCTAAAGCTGATTTTATCACTTGCTGTATGATACCTCAGAATAAGCTTTTCCCAGCCAGCAGAGAGGTCAAATTAAGCAGTAATGCAAACTTTGTCAGAGACACAGATTTTCACTTGCAACTTACTTTAACATGTTCAACACTGAATGAAATGTTGTCTAAAACAAAAATAATGATGCTGTTTAGTGGCTGAAGCTGTTTTTATCACTTGGTGAATTAGAGCTCAGAATAAGATTTTCCCAGCCAGAAGTGGTCCCAAATTAAGCAGTAATGCAAACTCAGTCAGAGACACAGATTTTCACTTGCAACTTGCTTTAACATGTTCAATATTGCATGAAATTTTGTCTAAAACAAAAAGAATAAAGCCTTTTAGTGGCTGAAGCTGTTTTATTCACTAGCTGTATGAGACCTCAGAATATGATTTTCCCAGCCAGCAGATAGGTCAAATTAAGCAGTAATGCAAACTCAGTCAGAGACAAAGATTTTCACTTGCAACTTGCTTTGACATGTTTAACATTGCATGAAATGTTGTCTAAAACAAAAAGAATGAAGCCTTTTAGTGGCTGAAGCTGTTTTTATCACTAGGGTATGAGACCTCAGAATATGCTTTTCCCAGCCAGCAGAGAGCTCAAATTAAGCAGTAATGCAAACTCAGTCAGAGACACAGATTTTCACTTGCAACTTGCTTTGACATGTTCAATATTGCATGAAATGTTGTCTGAAACCAAAAGAATGAGGCCTTTTAGTGGCTGAAGCTGTTTTTATCACTTGGTGAATTAGAGCTCAGAATAAGCTTTTCCCAGCCAGCAGAGAGCTTAAATTAAGCAGTAATGCAAACTCAGTCAGAGACACAGATTTTCACTTGCAACTTGCTTTAACATGTTTAATATGGCATGAAATGTTGTCTAAAACAAAAAGAATGAAGCCTTTTAGTGGCTGAAGCTGTTTTTATCACTAGCTGTATGAGACCTCAGAATAAGCTTTTCCCAGCCAGCAGAGAGCTCAAATTAAACAGTAATTCAAACTCTGTCAGAGACAAAGATTTTTACTTGCAACTTGCTTTAACATGTTCAACACTGCATGAAATGTTGTCTAAAACAAAAAGAATGATGCTGTTTAGTGGCTGAAACTGTTTTTATCACTTGGTGAATTAGAGCTCAAAATAAGCTTTTCCCAGCCAGAAGTGGGCCCAAATTAAGCAGTAATGCAAACTCAGTCAGAGACACAGATTTTCACTTGCAACTTGCTTTAACATGTTTAACATTGCATGAAATGTTGTCTGAAACAAAAAGAAAGATGCTGTTTAGTGGCTGAAGCTGTTTTTATCACTAGCTGTATGAGACCTCAGAATAAGCTTTTCCCAGCCAGCAGAGAGGTCAAATTAGGCAGTAATGCAAACTCAGTCAGAGACACAGATTTTTACTTGCAACTTGCTTTAACATGTTCAACACTGCATGAAATGTTGTCTAAAACAAAAAGAATGATGCTGTTTAGTGGCTGAAACTGTTTTTATCACTTGGTAAATTAGAGATCAGAATAAGCTTTTCCCAGCCAGAAGTGGGCCCAAATTAAGCAGTAATGCAAACTCAGTCAGAGACACAGATTTTCACTTGCAACTTGCTTTAACATGTTCAATATTGCATGGAATTTTGTCTAAAACAAAAAGAATAAAGCATTTTAGTGGTTGAAGCTGTTTTATTCACTAGCTGTATGAGACCTCAGAATATGATTTTCCCAGCCAGCAGAGAGGTCAAATTAAGCAGTAATGCAAACTCAGTCAGAGACACAGATTTTCACTTGCAACATGCTTTAACATGTTTAACATTGTATGAAATGTTATCTAAAACAAAAAGAATGATGCTGTTTAGTGGCTGAAGCTGTTGTTATCACTTGGTGAATTAGAGCTCAGAATAAGCTTTTCCCAGCCAGCAGAGAGCTCAAATTAAGCAGTAATGCAAACTCAGTCAGAGACACAGATTTTCACTTGCAACATACTTTAACATGTTTAAGATTGTATGAAATGTTGTCTAAAACAAAAAGAAAGAAGCCTTTTAGTGGCTGAAGCTGTTTTTATCACTAGCTGTATGAGACCTCAGAATAAGCTTTTCCCAGCCAGCAGAGAGCTCAAATTAATCAGTAATGCAAACTCAGTCAGAGACACAGATTTTCACTTGCAACTTGCTTTAACATGTTCAACACTGCATGAAATGTTGTCTGAAACAAAAAGAATGATGCTGTTTAGTGACTGAAGCTGTTTTTATCACTTGGTGAATTAGAGCTCAGAATAAGCTTTTCCCAGCCAGCAGAGAGCTCAAATTAATCAGTAATGCAAACTCTGTCAGAGACACAGATTTTCACTTGCAACTTGCTTTAACATGTTCAATATTGCATGAAATGTTGTCTGAAACAAAAAGAATGAGGCCTTTTAGTGGCTGAAGCTGATTTTATCACTTGCTGTATGATACCTAAGAATAAGCTTTTCCCAGCCAGCAGAGAGCTCAAATTAAGCAGTAATGCAAACTCAGTCAGAGACACAGATTTTCACTTGCAATTTGCTTTAACATGTTCAACACTGCTTAAAATGTTGTCTAAAACAAAAAGAATGATGCTGTTTAGTGGCTGAAGCTGTTTTTATCACTAGCTGTATGAGACTTCAGAATAAGCTTTTCCCAGCCAGCAGAGATCTCAAATTAAGCAGTAATGAAAACTCAGTCTGAGACACAGATTTTCACTTGCAACTTGCTTTAACATGTTCAACACTGCTTAAAATGTTGTCTAAAACAAAAAGAATGATGCTGTTTAGTGGCTGAAGCTGTTTTTATCACTAGTTGTATGAGACCTCAGAATAAGCTTTTCCCAGCCAGCAGAGAGCTCAAATTAAGCAATAATGAAAACTCAGTCAGAGACACAGATTTTCACTAGCAACTTGCTTTAACATGTTCAATATTGCATGAAATGTTGTCTGAAACAAAAAGAGAGAGGCCTTTTAGTGGCTGAAGCTGATTTTATCACTTGCTGTATGAGACCTCAGAATAAGCTTTTCCCAGCCAGTATAGGAGAATTTCTGATGCATATAGAGGAACTTTTATTATGTAATCATTTTACAATCTGCCACTATTAAAATATAGATTACTATTAAAATACACTGTTAAAACATATAGAAATACATTCAAGTGATGCTGAGGAAAACACACAGACATGAAAACACACAGACATGCAGGGCCTTATAATTGACGAAAACACACACAGGCATACAGGGCCTTATAATTGAATGCCTCACAATTGAAGCACAGCACGTCATGTGCCTAAATGAGAACATTCAGATAGAGCGTATGCAATACATTTAGACAAAAGTATGTATTGACCAAGACAAAAACAACCCTTGACAAAATAGCATACATAAGGAGAATCATTTAGAAAGTATGGAAACAACATGATCATGTGCAAACACATGATTGTAAGCACATGCTATATGACCTTAAGATATGTAAAAACAGAAAAACATACAGCCATTAATTAAAAAGCTAGGATACTATTGGCGCCGGGAAATCGCGTGATGCTATACGACATGTCAGGATGACTATGGGAAAAAACTGTATATAAACTGTGGGTTTTTGAACATTGGTAGGAGAGAGATCGATCGACCAACTCTGCTGTAACAATAAACTGCTTCAACTTGAGAACTTCGAAGACCTCAGCCTCTTTTTTGAAACTTAGAAGAAGTTTGTCGAGATCCAGCGCAACTTTCCACAACATAATTTGGCGCCTTCACCGTGGGACTGGACTGAGGATGGTCGAAGGAAGTGTCAATGGGTCGATCCTTGGCAGACACTCACGCAGAGACCAAAAAGCGCGCAGATTAAAAATTATTTGTATTATATACTAACGAATTGCTGTAAATTAAATGCGTATGAAAGAGAGGTACATGCATGAATTGCTACGCAAGAGGCGGGAGCAGATCGCGCGGAGGTGGCACTAGGGGTCGCTTTTTATTTGTGTGATTAGAGCAAAGGAGCGCTCCGCGTCTCTGTACTCGCCTGTGGATTGAGTAAGACTCTCCCGATAGATACAGGGAAATTGGGAGGAGGCCTTTAATCTGATCTCAAAAGCACCTATAAGGAGGGCTGGATCTCAGTGAACTGACCTGTGTAAGTCTTGTTAGTCTATATTTTATGTTTTTTATGTGGTCCGGACCAAGGGGAATGACTGATTTTTCTTACAATTTCTAGAAAGAGAATTGAATAAGAAAGCATATACTGTGAGATTTGTGAATGAGAATGCATGTGATGAGAGAATTGAATTTTAAAGCATGAGTAGGTTGTGTGCTTAAGGATGTTGAGTGCTAGAGAGAAATTACTGAGGTGTAGTGTGAGAGAAAGTGAGTATTATAATTAAGAGAATAAAATATAGATATAATATAAATTGATTAGAGAATTAATAAAAATTGCACATGCTGTGCTGGAGGGACAAAGCAAACAATGTGGCCACAACAATTAGGAAAAAGCAGTTTTGCATGTCTCCCAGGACCTGCTTGTGATGGTAAAGACACTCCAACTGTTCCTCCAAATTAAAATAAATAAAAGTAATAAAGGGAGGTTTGGATTCCAGATTAAAAAAAAAAAAGTTTGCATGCAAATGATCTGTGTTTGCTTGTTAAGAGGCCTTGATAGCGACAGACGTTAACTAGTAACTGTTACTCAGATTTGGAAAGTTATTTAATGTTGATATGCATAGAGCAGATTTAGATTTTAAGAGTGAGTTCTGAATGTGTGGTGACAGTTAAGAGATTAAAAGCAGATTAGAATATAATGACATGCGCAAGAAAATTCCTGTGGTTATTGTTTTAGTGTTGTGTGTGTCTGTGTCTGTGTAAATGGTTGTGTAAAATTCCATATTATTGGACAAGCAGAGCCGCCCCTCCTGCACCGTCCCTTAAATGGATCATGGCAGAGATGGACACTCTCTGTGTTACACTGAGAGGAATGAATGACTGAATGAGCCCTGTAGATAACACATGTTGAGTGAATGAGTCCTCTAAATCTGAGGGACAAGAATGTGAGAGTGTCGTTAAGTGTTTGTGTTTAGTAGTGTGTTTGTGATAAATAGTAAAGTAAAATAATTATTATTGTAGATTAAAATATAAAGATGGACTGCAGATATTGTGTGATAAAGAACAAAAATTAGAAGAGACTGATGCAGTTTAAGGAAGAGATTATAATATTTAGGAAATAAATTATAGAAGTTCAAATAGAAAGATATAAAGAAATATATTAAATTAGGGAGTAGTATATAACATAAGTTGACCTGCGCATACAAAGAGATCATAAAATAATTTCTTAGAATAAAAATTAATTTAGTGAATAATAGTATCTGATTTAATAATAAGGAGGTGTAAAAGTGTATATTACAAGAGAGTATAAGATAAATAGGATAAAGTAAATACAATTAGGAAGAAAAATAATGTGTTATATAAAAGAATAAAGTGATATGTTAAACATTTGGGAACAGAGAGAAATAACACGTCATAGAAAAATATTAGAATTAGAATAAAAAAATATATATAATATGAATAATTTATAGTTAAATACTCAACTAAGAGAGAACAGAACAGAGAATAATGACAAATGGCAGGAAGGAACATTTGATGTAAGCTGTAAGTATATATAAACTACGATTAAAAATAATAATTATCAATCAAAAGAATAAGATGAAAGTTAAAAACTAAAAAGATGATTGTGTATAAAAAGAGTAAGAAAATGTACTGCAAAATTTAAACAGATATGGAAAATGTTAGAGAAATTCAAACAAAATAAAGAAAGACCAACTAGTGAGAAAACACTAGAATAGATTAGGAGAAAAAACAAAAACAAATAAGTAAAGCACAAGCTGAAGCTAAATAAATGAAAAAAGAAGAAAATTTAAAGAAACAGAAAATTAATAAAAGATATGTGGACTTAGTGATAAATGTTAGGAAAAATCAGCTCTTGGACAACAAAGAGAAAAACATAGATGAGAGGAGTCTTTATTTGTTGAAGGAAAATGGGAAATGGGAAAAATGCTTAGATTATTAACTAAGCAAATTGCTATATTAAATTAAGGGGCATGGAGATGGACTTTTGAAGGGTCCTGGTCTTTTCGCCTGCCGGACATCTCTGAAGGCACTGGGAAATAGAATTAGGTGTTTGGAGAAACACAAGGAGCAACTTGTTGACTGTGAACTCTTTTTACATGAACTAAAAGCAGTGAGCCAGGCACTGCATGCAAAAAGCTACAGAGACTTTGACCTATCAACATATGTTCAAGAGACACTTAAAGAAGGAGAAACAAGACTCTGATGAACTGATCAAAAAAGCTAAACCTTCCAGCAACATCAGCTGGGTGAAAGAGAAGCCAGCACCAAGAGGGATTCCTGAATACAACAATGCAAAGACTGCACCATCTATGGAACAGTTGCCTCGGGGTGCGAGGAGGAGAGGTTGGCTATGGCCTAGCAAACTCAATCTCAAAGCCCAGTAGAACTATGATCCAAATTAAGTACATTGCAAATTTAAACAAAAGTGTACCTTTTCCTGTATCAAATCAGAAAAAAATTAGTTAGAAAAAAGTTATTATATAAATTAGGAATTAATTAAATTTTAATTAAATAAGGATTATGAAATAAAAATATATTATAGAAAAATAAATATAAATATATTAGTTATAACAGATAGAAGATGTAATTAAGACAATTAATAATGGGGAAAATAGATTGAGTTGAACATTTCTAGAACAGGGCTAGTAAAAAGAAGAATTTGTCTATACAAATGTATGATACTGAAAGAGATTTAGAAAATTAATACAAGGGAAAAATAATTGAAGAGAAAAAGAACAGCACATGAGAATAAGTCAACAGTGAGAATATCTAAGTGTAAGAGATGATTTTCAGGAAAAGGGGGGTTAATAGATTTTGTTTCATACAGTATATAGCCAAAAAAATGGGAACAAGTTTGAGGACTGATGAGTAAAGCAAAACAGACCAGATAGATTCTGTGATTTTTCAGTTAACTTACAAAAATTACATGAAATATGTGTTTACAATCAAATAGATAGGTTGCCTTAGGAAGTAAATATCAATCAAGAGGTAGATAGAAAATAATCAATGAAACATTCAAATGAACAAATAGTTCAAAATGATTTAAAGAAGTACAGTTAATACTTGAGGAATTATTATCATTGCAGGACTTGGATTTAGAGTTAGAAAAATAACCAGTACAATGAGGGTTAAAATTAAACCAGATGCACATCTGCAGAGAACAGAAGAAAAAAACTGAAATAGGTATAAAAACAATATTGAAGTTTTATTAAGAGTGGAAGTATTAACACCTAGTGATTATAATATGCAATACATATGTCGTTGGATATTTCTATTTAGATTATATTTCAAGTCAGGTATGACAGTGTATGTAATTAATAAGATTTGAATTTAAATTGAATAAATACTTTAATTATGCTGCATCAAAGCAGGTAAAAAGCAGAACATATAAGAACAATCAATGAGAGAAAATTTTCCATCTGAAGTTCCTACATTTTATAAACAGATGTTCCTCCTGATGTTAAATGTTCTTAAGTAATTAGTTTCTGTCCAGCCAATTTTAGGTAATTAGCAAAAGAGGGTACCTATTAGTATTTACATTACCTGGAAAAACTATACATTGATGCATCTAAAAATCTTATGATGAATAGTAGTTTGTTACAACATAGTTGATTTAATTATCTGCAGCTCCTTATAGCTCTAGCTCAGTTAAAAGGCAAAAAACACATGATGACTTTTAGGGATGACTGAAATTAAGCATTGGTGGAACAAAGAATTTTACTAAAAAAAAACAGCACTGGAGAAAATTTATGAAACAGGAAAGACTGCAAAAATTAGGTACTGAATTAACATTGAAGAAAAAAAAAACATTTAAGATGATGAAAGATAAATTAGGATGAATGCCGGAAATTTGAAAGTTAAATAGGTGACAGGATGTGAGGTAGCACACCTTCAGTGCTTATAGAGCTACAATCTTAATTAAAGAAAATTGTGAAAAATTAAACAACAAACAGTTCTCTGTGAACAATCTAGTATGAAAGGAAGGAAAAAGACGTTTATTTAACATACTGTACTCATAAAAGACTAATTGTTGCACAAACCACACCTCTAAGTATACTTATTAAAGATGCACATGATTTTGATCAAAGTATTATTAGGAAAATTAAACATCAAGGAGATTGGTCTTCCTATTTAATGTAGTGCTTAGTGAATTGTCCATGTGGCATTTGTGCTAAATATAATGTGAGGAAAGGAACAGCAAGTACCTAAAGTGACATTCAAGCAATTAATTGGGGTTTTGAGGTTATAATAAAATAAGTACAAAGCAAGAAATACATGTTTATACTACTTAACAGGTTAGGATTAAAAAGCTGGTTGTGGTGACATATTATATTTCTAATTAAAAATTATGATTCCTACATTTGGAATACTATCAGAAATAATTTAAAATAATGTGTGTGCATTAATACAATATTTAGAGTAAGCACCAAGAAGATAATAATAATAATAAAAATAATAATAATACATTTTATTTGTAATGTGGTTTTCTTATACTCAAAGCGCTACAGGCAACACACTAGAACACAAGGCAAGCAAAACAGCACAACAATAGAAGATGCAATAAAACAATAAAAATATGAACCATAAGATAGAAATAAAAAGTTAAACAAAATTATCATCCTAAGTTAAAAGCAATGCTAAAAAGGTGAGTCTTAAGAAGTTTCTTAAAATAGTCCAGAGAGGCAGCATTCCTAATGCTGATTGGGGGTTCATTCCAAAGCTTAGGCGCACTGTGAAAAAGATTATTAGGGCCATAGCTTTAAAAAAAAAAAAAAAAAAAAAAAAAGTGAAAATGCTAAACATGATTGAGTTTGGATTAGTAAACTGGATTGATGTGTAAACAGATGCTTTAATGAGTTTTTACATGTAAACTAACAGAAACAGGAACTTAACACTGCATGGAATGCTAATGTCCTGTCTAATACATTGGCAAATAAGAATTTTTGTCGTATTAGAAAAACTAACTGCCATGTATGAAGCTATTTATTCACAGGAACAAAGCAAGGAACGACAGAAGGTGCTTTGGAAGATGTTCCTGCTGTTGTTGCTGATGATGATGCAAATAAAGATGAGTGAAAGCCTAGAGGTAACTTCTCTAAAGGTAAAGGAATATCTTATTCTGGAGTTGGACAAGAGTATCAAACAATTGACTTCTTAATTTTCTTGGAAAAGAGGTAATTATCCCACAACAAAACGAAGTTAAAGAACAATCATCTAAAGAAAAATGCTGACCCAAAAGATATGCATGAATGATATGCAATTTAAGAAGAAATTGACTATAACCAGATCTCAGATGATCAGCTATTAAGAAGCTAATAACAGTGATTGGTATTGTTGGGCAAAATACACAGTTGGAAAATTACAAATATCCAATTACCTAATATGTTTATAATAGTCTTTATAAAGCTTAAAGTGGTTGTAAATCCTAATTATTATAGAAATTGTGTAAAATTCGGAAATAACTGCAATATACTGTACAGTGACTCCCCATTTTGTCAGGCCCAATCCCTTGATAAACTCTAAATTTACAGAGAGAACAAGAGAACAATGATTGGTTGAAAAAAGAATGTAAAGAAATGAACATCGGAGTGCAAACAATAATAAGAGAGAGATTCCCACAAATTATGTGATAAATAAGAAATTAATATATATGAATGTTATAATCAATGGATTGACAAAAGTGAGAAAATTTAAAGGAAATTATGTAATAATTTGGCATTTGAATGACGAAATGTAGGGAAAAAGAAAATGCTCATATGCAAACCTACCAAATGGCTACAGCTAAGATAAAGAATATAATGTTGTCATTTTCAGAAGATGCAATTATGAAAAAAGGTGATAGGGCAGTTAACCGCACACTTGGTAATTTCACTGGACACAATGTACAATTCCTAAGATGATTTCACTTAATACAAGAATAAAAACAAATAGTACACTATTACTGGATCTTTAGAAAGGAAACATTATGCACCAATATTCCATTGATTCGGAAAGGAGTTTATACTACAGTTAAATTAATACAGGAAGTGATAATAACTGGGTTAAAGAGCAAGATGACATACAAAGACAGCAGAATTGAAAGCAGCAGAATTGGAAGAAATGTGTTAAGAGACAATATACACCTGACTCAGATATTTGCATATATGCAATTGACCAACCTAGAAGAATACCAGATGAATTTAAAGCAACAGATAAATTAAAAACATTACTGGAGTAATAGTGTGGATAATTGCAATGAAAAATTTAGAATGGGTTAATTACATTTATTACAACCAACAAAGATTTATAAATTAGACAAATTATGCCCTTAAAGCATTAGGGGAACAACTGGCTCTAACTAGTAAAATGGCTTGGTAAAACAGTGCATCATTTGCTGCACCTATATTCCAAATAATATTGCCTCAGATGGATCTTTTACTGAAGCCATGCAAAAATTGTAAAATCTGAGGAAAGAAATAAAAGAGAACACTGGAGAGTATACGTATTTTGATTTGCTTTGTATTTGGATCATTAAGACAATAGTTTCCCAGGATTGGAATATTATTAATAAGAATTGCTATATTTGTTTTTATTCTTCTTTTGGTTGTGTTATGCTTCTCAGACAGATAGTTAAAGTTGCTGCCAAGCGGATGGCAAATGTGCGAGTTAATAGAACTGTGCATGACTGCAAAGATTATGTCTATGAAGTCTTTGGAACAGATTTGGACCAATTGGGACACATTTGGAACAGTTGAATGAGTTTTGAAAACAATTACTACCCTAAATGTCTTTTATCTTTAATGTCTTAAAAATAATAATAATAAATTCTTTAGCTTTTTACCAATTTTATAAAGGCTTTAAATCACAAAATGATAAGAGTTTTAAGCAAGGCATCATCCATAATGTAGGAAAATGCAAATAGAATGAACTGAACCGAACTTAAAGATTGTGTAATGATTTTAAGCCCTATTTACTATAATAAATTTCTGTGTATTTAGGAGTTCATCGAAGCTGCCGGAGATCATAACAGATGTACACGGGGAAAGAGGGAAGATGATTACGGGTCAAGGGACACCTCAATATCCAACAGCAAAGGAGAAGAAGAGCAGACTCTACTGGAGGTTTAAAAACCCACTGTCTGCTCCAACACCAGACAGTACTCATAAGTACCTCTGGCAACGTGGGATAAAACATCAGATATAGCTCTTTTACAGACGCCGTGAATGTTCTACAAATATTGAGATTTTCTATTGTATGATGATTAATCAAGTGTATATGCTATATAACTACTGCAGTAAAAAAGTCTGACAAAGCATATGCTTTTAATATGACTAATGACTGTTGTGTGTTAAACTCCCCAAGAAAGTATTTAGTTAGGGAGAGCGGGATCTTTTACTCCTTCAAAAGTCAAAAGTGGAGGGAGATGTTTGGTTCCGTTTCTCTTCTGAAGTGCGGCGCAAGGATGCTGGCAATTGATAAGGATGTAGATGGGCAACTTTTTTGGTTGCGCAAGTGTGTTAAAACTTGGCGAGATGTTGGATTCTTAAGTTGCACTTCAGCGAGGGATTTAGGTGAGGGACTTTTTGATTAAGTCCCTAAGGGGGGATTTATAGGAGAATTTCTGATGCATATAGAGGAACTTTTATTATGTAATCACTTTACAATCTGCCACTATTAAAATATAGATTACTATTAAAATACACTGTTAAAACATATAGAAATACATTCAAGTGATGCTGAGGAAATCACACAGACATGAAAACACACAGACATGCAGGGCCTTATAATTGACGAAAACACACACAGGCATTATACACACACAGGCCTTATAATTGAGGGCCTCACAATTGAAGCACAGCACGTCATGTGCCTAAATGAGAACATTCAGATAGAGCGTATGCAATACATTTAGACAAAAGTATGTATTGACCAAGACAAAAACAACCCTTGACAAAATAGCATACATAAGGAGAATCATTTAGAAAGTATGGAAACAACATGATCATGTGCAAACACATGATTGTAAGCACATGCTATATGACCTTAAGATATGTAAAAACAGAAAAACATACAGCCATTATTTAAAAAGCTAGGATACTATTGGCGCCGGGAAATCGCGTGATGCTATACGACATGTCAGGATGACTATGGGAAAAAACTGTATATAAACTGTGGGTTTTTGAACATTGGTAGGAGAGAGATCGATCGACCAACTCTGCTGTAACAATAAACTGCTTCAACTTGAGAACTTCGAAGACCTCAGCCTCTTTTTTGAAACTTAGAAGAAGTTTGTCGAGATCCAGCGCAACTTTCCACAACACCAGCAGAGAGGTCAAATTAAGCAGTAATGCAAACTCTGTCAGAGACACAGAATTTCACTTGCAACTTGCTTTAACATGTTTAACATTGCATGAAATGTTGTCTGAAACAAAAAGAAAGATGCTGTTTAGTGGCTGAAGCTCTTTTTATCACTAGCTGTATGAGACCTCAGAATAAGCTTTTCCCAGCCAGCAGAGAGCTGTTTAGTGACTGAAGCTGTTTTTATCACTTGGTGAATTAGAGCTCAGAATAAGCTTTTCACAGCCAGCAGAGAGGTCAAATTAAGCAGTAATGCAAACTCAGTCAGAGACACAGATTTTCACTAGCAACTTGCTTTAACATGTTCAACACTGCATGAAATGTTGTCTTAAACAAAAAGAATGAAGCCTTTTAGTGGCTGAAGCTGTTTTTATCACTTGGTGAATTAGAGCTCAGAATAAGCTTTTCCCAGCGAGCAGAGAGCTCAAATTAAGCAGTAATGCAAACTCAGTCAGAGACACAGATTTTCACTTGCAACTTGCATTAACATGTTTAACATTGCATGAAATGTTGTCTAAAAAAAAGAATGAAGCCTTTTAGTGGCTGAAGCTGTTTTTATCACTAGCTGTAAGAGACCTCAGAATAAGCTTTTCCAGGTCAGCAGAGGTCAAATTAAGCAGTAATGCAAACTCAGTAAGAGACACAGATTTTCACTTGCAACGTGCTTTAACATGTTCAACATTGCATGAAATGTTGTCTAAAACAAAAAGAATGAAGCCTTTTAGTGGCTGAAGCTTTTTTTATTACTTGGTGAATTAGAGCTCAGAATAAGCTTTTCCCAGCCAGCAGAGATCTCAAATTAAGCAGTAATGCAAACTCAGTCAGAAACACAGATTTTCACTAGCAACTTGCTTTAACATGTTCAACATTGCATGAAATGTTGTCTTAAACAAAAAGAATGAAGCCTTTTAGTGGCTGAAGCTGTTTTTATCACTTGGTGAATTAGAGCTCAGAATAAGCTTTTCCCAGCGAGCAGAGAGCTCAAATTAAGCAGTAATGCAAACTCAGTCAGAGACACAGATTTTCACTTGCAACTTGCATTAACATGTTTAACATTGCATGAAATGTTGTCTAAAAAAAGAATGAAGCCTTTTAGTGGCTAAAGCTGTTTTTATCACTAGCTGTAAGAGACCTCAGAATAAGCTTTTCCAGGTCAGCAGAGGTCAAATTAAGCAGTAATGCAAACTCAGTAAGAGACACAGATTTTCACTTGCAACGTGCTTTAACATGTTCAACATTGTATGAAATGTTGTCTAAAACAAAAAGAATGAAGCCTTTTAGTGGCTGAAGCTTTTTTTATTACTTGGTGAATTGAAGCTCAGAATAAGCTTTTCCCAGCCAGCAGAGATCTCAAATTAAGCAGTAATGCAAACTCAGTCAGAGACACAGATTTTCACTTGCAACTTGCTTTAACATGTTCAACACTGCATGAAATGTTGTCTAAAACGAAAAGAACGATGCTGTTTAGTGGCTGAAGCTGTTTTTATCACTTGTTGAATTAGAGCACAAAATAAGCTTTTCCCAGCGAGCAGAGAGCTCAAATTAAGCAGTAATGCAAATTCAGTCAGAGACACAGATTTTCACTTGCAACTTGCTTTAACATGTTTAACATTGCATGAAATGTTGTCTAAAATAAAAAGAAGGAAGCCTTTTAGTGGCTGAAGCTCATTGTATCACTAGCTGTATGAGACCTCAGAATATGCTTTTCCCAGCCAGCAGAGAGCTCAAATTAAGCGGTAATGCAAACTCAGTCAGAGACACAGATTTTCACTTGCAACTTGCTTTAACATATTCAACACTGCATGAAATGTTGTCTAAAAGAAAAAGAATGATGCTGTTTAATGGCTGAAGATGTTTTTATTATTTGGTGAATTAGAGCTCAGATTAAGGTTTTCCCAGCCAGCAGAGAGCTCAAATTTAAGCAGTAATGCAAACTCTGTCAGAGACACAGATTTTCACTTGCAACTTGCTTTAACATGTTCAATATTGCATGAAATGTTGTCTGAAACAAAAAGAATGTGGCCTTTTAGTGGTTGAAGCTGATTTTATCATTTGCTGTATGAGACCTCAGAATAAGCTTTTCCCAGCCTGCAGAGAGGTCAAATTAAGCAGTAATGCAAACTCTGTCAGAGACACAGATTTTCACTTGCAACTTGCTTTAACATGTTCAACACTGCATAAAATGTTGTCTGAAACAAAAAGAATGATGCTGTTTAGTGGCTGAAGCTGTTTTTATTACTTAGTGAATTAGAGCTCAGAATAAGCTTTTCCCAGCCAGAAGAGGGCCCAAATTAAGCAGTAATGCAAACTCAGTCAGAGACACAGATTTTCACTTGCAACTTGCTTCAACATGTTCAATATTGCATGAAATGTTGTCTGAAACAAAAAGAATGAGGCCTTTTAGTGGCTGAAGCTGATTTTATCACTAGCTTTATGAGACCTCAGAATAAGCTTTTCCCAGCCAGCAGAGAGGTCAAATTAAGCAGTAATGCAAACTCTGTCAGAGACACAGATTTTCACTTGCAACTTGCTTTAACATGTTCAACACTGCATGAAATGTTGTCTGAAACAAAAAGAATGATGCTGTTTAGTGGCTGAAGCTGTTTTTATCACTTGGTGAATTAGAGCTAAGAATATGCTTTTCCCAGCCAGAAGAGGGCCCAAATTAAGCAGTAATGCAAACTCAGTCAGAGACACAGATTTTCACTTGCAACTTGCTTCAACATGTTCAATATTGCATGAAATGTTGTCTGAAACAAAAAGAATGAGGCCTTTTAGTGGCTGAAGCTAATTTTATCACTTGCTGCATGAGACCTCAGAATAAGCTGTTCCCAGCCAGCAGAGAGGTCAAATTAAGCAGTAATGCAAAATCAGTCAGAGACACAGATTTTCACTTGCAACTTGCTTTAACATGTTCAACACTGCATGAAATGTTGTCTGAAACGAAAAGAACGATGCTGTTTAGTGGCTGAAGCTGTTTTTATCACTTGTTGAATTAGAGCACAAAATAAGCTTTTCCCAGCGAGCAGAGAGCTCAAATTAAGCAGTAATGCAAATTCAGTCAGAGACACAGATTTTCACTTGCAACTTGCTTTAACATGTTTAACATTGCATGAAATGTTGTCTAAAATAAAAAGAAGGAAGCCTTTTAGTGGCTGAAGCTGATTGTATCACTAGCTGTATGAGACCTCAGAATATGCTTTTCCCAGCCAGCAGAGAGCTCAAATTAAGCGGTAATGCAAACTCAGTCAGAGACACAGATTTTCACTTGCAACTTGCTTTAACATACTCAACACTGCATGAAATGTTGTCTAAAAGAAAAAGAATGATGCTGTTTAATGGCTGAAGATGTTTTTATTATTTGGTGAATTAGAGCTCAGATTAAGGTTTTCCCAGCCAGCAGAGAGCTCAAATTTAAGCAGTAATGCAAACTCTGTCAGAGACACAGATTTTCACTTGCAACTTGCTTTAACATGTTCAATATTGCATGAAATGTTGTCTGAAACAAAAAGAATGAGGCCTTTTAGTGGCTGAAGCTGATTTTATCATTTGCTGTATGACACCTCAGAATAAGCTTTTCCCAGCCTGCAGAGAGGTCAAATTAAGCAGTAATGCAAACTCTGTCAGAGACACAGATTTTCACTTGCAACTTGCTTTAACATGTTCAACACTGCATGAAATGTTGTCTGAAACAAAAAGAACGATGCTGTTAAGTGGCTGAAGCTGTTTTTATCACTTAGTGAATTAGAGCAAAGAATAAGCTTTTCCCAGCCAGCAGAGAGCTCAAATTAAGCAGTAATGCAAATTCAGTCAGAGACACAGATTTTCACTTGCAACTTGCTTTAACATGTTTAACTTTGCATGAAATGTTGTCTAAAACAAAAAGAAGGAAGCCTTTTAGTGGCTGAAGCAGATTGTATCACTAGCTGTATGAGACCTCAGAATAAGCTTTTCCCAGCCAGCAGAGAGCTTAAATTAAGCAGTAATGCAAACTCAGTCAGAGACACAAATTTTCACTTGCAACTTGCTTTAACATGTTCAACACTGCATGAAATGTTGTCTAAAACAAAAAGAATGATGCTGTTTAGTGGCTGAAGCTCTTTTTATCACTTGCTGTATGAGAACTCAGAATAAGCTTTTCTCAGCCAGACGAGGGCCCAAATTAAGCAGTAATGCAAACTCTGTCAGAGACACAGATTTTCACTTGCAACTTGCTTTAACATGTTTAACATTGCATGAAATCTTGTCTAAAACAAAAAGAAGGACGCCTTTTAGTGGCTGAAGCTGTTTTTATCACTAGCTGTATGAGACCTCAGAATAAGCTTTTCCCAGCCAGCAGAGAGCTCAAATTAAGCAGTAATGCAAACTCAGTCAGAGACACAGATTTTCACTTGCAACTTGCTTTAACATGTTCAACACTGCATGAAATGTTGTCTGAAACAAAAAGAATGATGCTGTTTAGTGGCTGAAGCTGTTTTTATCACTTGGTGAATTAGAGCACAGAATAAGCTTTTCCCAGCCAGAAGAGGGCCCAAATTAGGCAGTAATGCAAACTCAGCCACAGACACAAATTTTCACTTGCAACTTGCTTTAACATGTTCAATAATGCATGAAATGTTGTCTGAAACAAAAAGAATGAGGCCTTTTAGTGGCTGAAGCAGTTTTTATTACTAGCTGTATATGAGACCTCAGAATATGCTTTTCCCAGCCAGCAGAGAGGTCAAATTAAGCAGTAATGCAAACTCAGTCAGAGACACAGATTTTCACTTAAAACTTGCTTTAACATGTTCAACACTGCATGAAATGTTGTCTAAAACAAAAAGAATGATGCTGTTTAGTGGCTGAAGCTGTTTTTATCACTTGGTGAATTTGACCTCAGAATAAGCTTTTCCCAGCCAGAAGAGGGCCCAAATTAAGCAGTAATGCAAACTCAGTCAGAGACACAGATTTTCACTTGCAACTTGCTTTAACATGTTTAACATTGCATGAAATGTTGTCTGAAACAAAAACAAAGATACTGTTTAGTGGCTGAAGCTGTTTTTATCACTTTGTGAATTAGACCTCAGAATAAGCTTTTCCCAGCCAGAAGAGGACACAAATTAAGCAGTAATGCAAACTCAGTCAGAGACACAGATTTTCACTTGCAACTTGCTTTAACATGTTCAATATTGCATGAAATGTTGTCTAAAACAAAAAGAATGATGCTGTTTAGTGGCTGAAGCTGTTTTTATCACTTGGTGAATTTGAGCTCAGAATAAGCTTTTCCCAGCCAGAAGAGGGCCCAAATTAAGCAGTAATGCAAACTCAGTCAGAGACACAGATTTTCACTTGCAACTTGCTTTAACATGTTTAACATTGCATGAAATGTTGTCTGAAACAAAAACAAAGATGCTGTTTAGTGGCTGAAGCTGTTTTTATCACTTTGTGAATTAGACCTCAGAATAAGCTTTTCCCAGCCAGAAGAGGGCCCAAATTAAGCAGTAATGCAAACTCAGTCAGAGACACAGATTTTCACTTGCAACTTGCTTTAACATGTTCAATATTGCATGAAATGTTGTCTGTAACAAAAAGAATGAGGCCTTTTAGTGGCTGAAGCTGATTGTATCACTTGCTGTATGTGACCTTAGAATAAGCTTTTCCTAGCCAGCAGAGAGGTCAAATTAAGCAGTAATGCAAACTCAGTCAAAGACACAGATTTTCACTTGCAACTTGCTTTAACATGATCAACACTGCATGAAATGTTGTCTAAAACAAAAAGAATGATGCTGTTTAGTGGCTGAAGCTCTTTTTATCACTTGGTGAATTAGAGCTCAGAATAAGCTTTTCCCAGCCAGAAGAGGGCCCAAATTAAGCAGTAATGCAAACTCAGTTAGAGACATAGATTTTCACTTGCAACTTGCTTTAACATGTTCAACATTGCATGAAATGTTGTCTGAAACCAAAAGAATGAAGCCTTTTAGGGGCTGAAGCTGTTTTTATCACTAGCTGTATGAGACCTCAGAATATGCTTTTCCCAGCCAGCAGAGAGGTCAAATTAAGCAGTAATGCAAACTCAGTCAGATACACACATTTTCACTTGCAACTTGCTTTAACATGGTCAACACTGCATGAAATGTTGTCTGAAACAAAAAGAATTATGCTATTTAGTGGCTGAAGCTGTTTTTTTCACTTGGTGAATTAGAGCTCAGAATAAGGTTTTCCCAGCCAGAAGAGGGCCCAAATTAAGCAGTAATGCAAACTCAGTCAGAGACACAGATTTTCACTTGCAACTTGCTTTAATATGTTCAATATTGCATGAAATGTTGTCTAAAACAAAAAGAATGATGCTGTTTAGTGGCTGAAGCTGTTTTTATCACTTGGTGAATTTGAGCTCAGAATAAGCTTTTCCCAGCCAGAAGAGGGCCCAAATTAAGCAGTAATGCAAACTCAGTCAGAGACACAGATTTTCACTTGCAACTTGCTTTAACATGTTTAACATTGCATGAAATGTTGTCTGAAACAAAAACAAAGATGCTGTTTAGTGGCTGAAGCGGTTTTTATCACTTTGTGAATTAGACCTCAGAATAAGCTTTTCCCAGCCAGAAGAGGACACAAATTAAGCAGTAATGCAAACTCAGTCAGAGACACAGATTTTCACTTGCAACTTGCTTTAACATGTTCAATATTGCATGAAATGTTGTCTAAAACAAAAAGAATGATGCTGTTTAGTGGCTGAAGCTGTTTTTATCACTTGGTGAATTTGAGCTCAGAATAAGCTTTTCCCAGCCAGAAGAGGGCCCAAATTAAGCAGTAATGCAAACTCAGTCAGAGACACAGATTTTCACTTGCAACTTGCTTTAACATGTTTAACATTGCATGAAATGTTGTCTGAAACAAAAACAAAGATGCTGTTTAGTGGCTGAAGCTGTTTTTATCACTTTGTGAATTAGACTTCAGAATAAGCTTTTCCCAGCCAGAAGAGGGCCCAAATTAAGCAGTAATGCAAACTCAGTCAGAGACACAGATTTTCACTTGCAACTTGCTTTAACATGTTCAATATTGTATGAAATGTTGTCTGTAACAAAAAGAATGAGGCCTTTTAGTGGCTGAAGCTGATTGTATCACTTGCTGTATGTGACCTTAGAATAAGCTTTTCCTAGCCAGCAGAGAGGTCAAATTAAGCAGTAATGCAAACTCAGTCAAAGACACAGATTTTCACTTGCAACTTGCTTTAACATGATCAACACTGCATGAAATGTTGTCTAAAACAAAAAGAATGATGCTGTTTAGTGGCTGAAGCTCTTTTTATCACTTGGTGAATTAGAGCTCAGAATAAGCTTTTCCCAGCCAGAAGAGGGCCCAAATTAAGCAGTAATGCAAACTCAGTTAGAGACACAGATTTTCACTTGCAACTTGCTTTAACATGTTCAACATTGCATGAAATGTTGTCTGAAACCAAAAGAATGAAGCCTTTTAGGGGCTGAAGCTGTTTTTATCACTAGCTGTATGAGACCTCAGAATATGCTTTTCCCAGCCAGCAGAGAGGTCAAATTAAGCAGTAATGCAAACTCAGTCAGATACACACATTTTCACTTGCAACTTGCTTTAACATGGTCAACACTGCATGAAATGTTGTCTGAAACAAAAAGAATTATGCTATTTAGTGGCTGAAGCTGTTTTTTTCACTTGGTGAATTAGAGCTCAGAATAAGGTTTTCCCAGCCAGAAGAGGGCCCAAATTAAGCAGTAATGCAAACTCAGTCAGAGACACAGATTTTCACTTGCAACTTGCTTTAATATGTTCAATATTGCATGAAAAGTTGTCTAAAACAAAAAGAATGATGCTGTTTAGTGGCTGAAGCTGTTTTTATCACTTGGTGAATTTGAGCTCAGAATAAGCTTTTCCCAGCCAGAAGAGGGCCCAAATTAAGCAGTAATGCAAACTCAGTCAGAGACACAGATTTTCACTTGCAACTTGCTTTAACATGTTTAACATTGCATGAAATGTTGTCTGAAACAAAAACAAAGATGCTGTTTAGTGGCTGAAGCGGTTTTTATCACTTTGTGAATTAGACCTCAGAATAAGCTTTTCCCAGCCAGAAGAGGGCCCAAATTAAGCAGTAATGCAAACTCAGTCAGAGACACAGATTTTCACTTGCAACTTGCTTTAACATGTTCAATATTGCATGAAATGTTGTCTGTAACAAAAAGAATGAGGCCTTTTAGTGGCTGAAGCTGATTGTATCACTTGCTGTATGTGACCTTAGAATAAGCTTTTCCCAGCCAGCAGAGAGGTCAAATTAAGCAGTAATGCAAACTCAGTCAAAGACACAGATTTTTACTTGCAACTTGCTTTAACATGTTCAACACTGCATGAAATGTTGTCTAAAACAAAAAGAATGATGCTGTTTAGTGGCTGAAGCTCTTTTTATCACTTGGTGAATTAGAGCTCAGAATAAGCTTTTCCCAGCCAGAAGAGGGCCCAAATTAAGCAGTAATGCAAACTCAGTCAGAGACACAGATTTTCACTTGCAACTTGCTTTAACATGTTCAATATTGCATGAAATGTTGTCTGTAACAACAAGAATGAGGCCTTTTAGTGGTTGAAGCTGATTGTATCACTTGCTGTATGTGACCTTAGAATAAGCTTTTCCCAGCCAGCAGAGAGGTCAAATTAAGCAGTAATGCAAACTCTGTCAGAGACACAGGGTTCACTTGCAACTTGCTTTAACATGTTCAACATTGCATGAAATGTTGTCTAAAACAAAAAGAATGATGCTGTTTAGTGGCTGAAGCTGTTTTTATCACTTGGTGAATTAGACCTCAGAATAAGCTTTTCCGAGACAGCAGAGAGCTCAAATTAAGCAGTAATGCAAACTCAGTCAGAGACACAGATTTTCACTTGAAACTTGCTTTAACATTTTCAACACTGCATGAAATGTTGTCTAAAACAAAAAGAATGATGCTGTTTAGTGACTGAAGCTGTTTTTATCATTCGGTGAAATAGAGCTCAGATTAAGCTTTTCCCAGCCAGCAGAGAGCTTAAATTAAGCAGTAATGCAAACACAGTCAGAGACACAGATTTTCACTTGCAACTTGCTTTAACATGTTTAACATTGCATGAAATGTTGTCTGAAACAAAAATAATGAGGCCTTTTAGTGGCTGAAGCTGATTTTATCACTTGCTGTATGAGACCTCAGAATAAGCGTTTCCTAGCCAGCAGAGAGGTCAAATTAAGCAGTAATGCAAACTCAGTCAGAGACAAAGATTTTCACTTGCAACTTGCTTTAACATGTTCAATATTGCATGAAATGTTGTCTGAAACAAAAAGAATGAGGCCTTTTAGTGGCTGAAGCTGATTTTGTCACTTGCTGTATAAAACCTCAGAATAAGCTTTTCCCAGCCAGCAGAGAGGTCAAATTAAGCAGTAATGCAAACTCTGTCAGAGACACAGATTTTTATTTGAAACTTGCTTTAACATGTTCAACACTGCATGAAATGTTGTCTAAAACAAAAAGAATGATGCTGTTTAGTGGCTGAAGCTGTTTTTATCATTCGGTGAATTAGAGCTCAGATTAAGCTTTTCCCAGAAAGCAGAGAGCTCAAATTAAGCAGTAATGCAAACTCAGTCAGAGACACAGATTTTCACTTGCAACTTGCTTTAACATGTTTAACATTGCATGAAATGTTGTCTGAAACAACAAAATTGAAGCCTTTTAGTGGCTGAAGCTGTTTTTATCACTAGCTGTATTTGAAACCTCAGAATATGCTTTTCCCAGCCAGCAGAGAGGTCAAATTAAGCAGTAATGAAAACTCAGTCAGAGACACAGATTTTCACTTGCAACTTGCTTTAACATGTTCAACACTGCATGAAATGTTGTCTAAAACAAAAAGAATGATGATGTTTAGGTGCTGAAGCTGTTTTTATCACTTGGTGAATTAAGGCACAGAATAAGCTTTTCCCAGCCAACAGAGAGCTCAAATTAAGCAGTAATGCAAACTCAGTCAGACACAGATTTTCACTTGCAACTTGCTTTAACATGTTCAATATTGCATGAAATGTTGTCTGAAACAAAAAGAATGAGGCCTTTTAGTGGCTGAAGCTGATTTTATCACTTGCTGTATGAGACCTCAGAATTAGCTTTTCTCAGCCAGCAGAGAGGTCAAATTAAGCAGTAATGCAAACTCTGTCAGAGACACAGATTTTCACTTGCAACTTGCTTTAACATGTTCAACACTGCATGAAATGTTGTCTGAAACAAAAAGAATGATGCTGTTTAGTGGCTGAAGCTGTTTTTATCACTTGGTGAATTAGAGCTCAGAATAAGCTTTTTCCAGCCAGAAGAGGGCCCATATTAAGCAGTAATGCAAACTCAGTCAGAGACACAGATTTTCACTTGCAACTTGTTTTAACATGTTTAACATTGCATGAAATGTTGTCTAAAACAAAAAGAATGAAGCCTTTTAGTGGCTGAAGCTGTTTTTATCACTAGCTGTGTGAGACCTCAGTATAAGCTTTTCCCAGCCAGCAGAGAGCTCAAATTAAGCAGTAATGCAAACTCTGTCAGAGACACAGAATTTCACTTGCAACTTGCTTTAACATGTTCAATATTGCATGAAATGTTGTCCGAAACAAAAAGAATGAGGCCTTTTAGTGGCTGAAGCTGATTTTATCACTTGCCGTATGAGACCTCAGAATAAGCTTTTCCCAGCCAGCAGACAGGTCAAATTAAGAAGTAATGCAAACTCTGTCAGAGACACAGATTTTCACTTGCAACTTGCTTTAACATGTTTAACATTGCATGAAATGTTGTCTAAAACAAAAAGAATGAAGCCTTTTATTGGCTGAAGCGGTTTTTATCACTAGCTGTATGAGACCTCAGAATAAGCTTTTCCCAGCCAGCAGAGAGCTAAAATTAATCAGTAATGCAAACTCAGTCAGAGACACAGATTTTCACTTGCAACTTGTTTAACATGTTCAATATTGCATGAAATGTTGTCTGAAACAAGAAGAATGAGGCATTTTAAGGGCTGAAGCTGCTTTTATCACTAGCTGTATGAGACCTCAGAATAAGCTTTTCCCAGCCAGCAGAGAGGTCAAATTAAGCAGTAATGCAAACTCAGTCAGAGACACAGATTTTCACTTGCAACTTGCTTTAACATGTTCAACACTGCATGAAATGTTGTCTAAAACAAAAAGAATGATGCTGTTTAGTGGCTGAAGCTGTTTTTATCATTTGGTGAATTAGAGCTCAGATTAAGCTTTTCCCAGCCAGCAGAGAGCTCAAATTAAGCAGTAATGCAAACTCAGTCAGAGACACAGATTTTCACTTGCAACTTGCTTTAACATGTTTAAAATTGCATGAAATGTTGTCTAAAACAAAAAGAATGAAGCCTTTTACTGGCTGAAGCTGTTTTTATCACTAGCTGTATGAGTCCTCAGAATATGCTTTTCCCAGCCAGCAGAGATGTTAAATTAAGCAGTAATGCAAACTCAGTCAGAGACACAGATTTTCACTTGCAACTTGCTTTAACGTGTTCAATATTGCATGAAATGTTGTCTGAAACAAAAAGAATAAGGCCTTTTACTGGCTAAAGCTGATTTTATCACTTGCTGTATGAGACCTCAGAATATGCTTTTCCCAGCCAGCAGAGAGGTCAAATTAAGCAGTAATGCAAACTCAGTAAGAGACACAGATTTTAACTTGAAACTTGCTTTAACATGTTCAATATTGCATGAAATGTTGTCTAAAAACAAAAAGAATGAGGCCTTTTAGTGGCTGAATCTGATTTTATCACTTGCCTTTATGAGACCTCAGAATAAGCTTTTCCCAGCCAGCAGAGGGGTCAAATTAAGCAGTAATGCAAATTCAGTCAGAGACACAGATTTTCACTTGCAACTAGCTTTAACATGCTCAACACTGCATGAAATGTTGTCTAAAACAAAAAGAATGATGCTGTTTAGGTGCTAAAGTTGTTTTTATCACTTGGTGAATTAGAGCACAGAATAAGATTTTCCCAGCCAGCAGAGAGGTCAAATTAAGCAGTAATGCAAACTCAGTCAGAGACACAGATTTTCACTTGCAACTTGCTTTAACATGTTCAACACTGCATAAAATGTTGTCTGAAAAAAAAGAATGAAGCCTTTTAGTGGCTGAAGCTGTTTTTATCATTAGCTGTATGATACCTCAGAATATGCTTTTCCCAGCCAGCAGAGAGGTCAAATTAAGCAGTAATGCAAATTCAGTCAGAGACACAGATTTTCACTTGCAACTAGCTTTAACATGCTCAACACTGCATGAAATGTTGTCTAAAACAAAAAGAATGATGCTGTTTAGGTGCTAAAGTTGTTTTTATCACTTGGTGAATTAGAGCACAGAATAAGCTTTTCCCAGCCAGCAGAGAGGTCAAATTAAGCAGTAATGCAAACTCAGTCAGAGACACAGATTTTCACTTGCAACTTGCTTTAACATGTTCAACATTGCATGAAATGTTGTCTGAAACAAAAAGAATGATGCTGTTTAGTGGCTGAAGCTCTTTTCATCACTTGGTGAATTAGAGCTCAGAATAAGCTTTTCACATCCAGAAGAGGGCCCAAATTAAGCAGTAATGCAAACTCAGTTAGAGACACAGATTTTCACTTGCAACTTGCTTTAACATGTTCAACATTGCATGAAATGTTGTCTGAAACCAAAAGAATGAGGCCTTTTAGTGGCTGAAGCTGTTTTTATCACTAGCTGTATGAGACCTCAGAATAAGCTTTCCCAGCCAGCAGAGAGGTCAAATTAAGCAGTAATGCAAATTCAGTCAGAGACACAGATTTTCACTTGAAACTTGCTTTAACATGTTCAACATTGCATGAAATGTTGTCTAAAACAAAAAGAATGAAGCCTTTTATTGGCTGAAGCGGTTTTTATCACTAGCTGTATGAGACCTCAGAATAAGCTTTTCCCAGCCAGCAGAGGGCTAAAATTAATCAGTAATGCAAACTCAGTCAGAGACACAGATTTTCACTTGCAACTTGTTTAACATGTTCAATATTGCATGAAATGTTGTCTGAAACAAGAAGAATGAGGCCTTTTAGGGGCTGAAGCTGCTTTTATCACTAGCTGTATAAGACCTCAGAATAAGCTTTTCCCAGCCAGCAGAGAGGTCAAATTAAGCAGTAATGCAATCTCAGTCAGAGACACAGATTTTCACTTGCAACTTGCTTTAACATGTTCAACACTGCATGAAATGTTGTCTAAAACAAAAAGAATGATGCTGTTTAGTGGCTGAAGTTGTTTTTATCATTTGGTGAATTAGAGCTCAGATTAAGCTTTTCCCAGCCAGCAGAGAGCTCAAATTAAGCAGTAATGCAAACTCAGTCAGACACAGATTTTCACTTGCAACTTGCTTTAACATGTTCAATATTGCATGAAATGTTGTCTGAAACAAAAAGAATGAGGCCTTTTAGTGGCTGAAGCTGTTTTTATCACTAGCTGTATGAGTCCTCAGAATATGCTTTTCCCAGCCAGCAGAGATGTTAAATTAAGCAGTAATGCAAACTCAGTCAGAGACACAGATTTTCACTTGCAACTTGCTTTAACGTGTTCAATATTGCATGAAATGTTGTCTGAAACAAAAAGAATAAGGCCTTTTACTGGCTAAAGCTGATTTTATCACTTGCTGTATGAGACCTCAGAATATGCTTTTCCCAGCCAGCAGAGAGGTCAAATTAAGCAGTAATGCAAACTCAGTAAGAGACACAGATTTTAACTTGAAACTTGCTTTAACATGTTCAATATTGCATGAAATGTTGTCTAAAAACAAAAAGAATGAGGCCTTTTAGTGGCTGAATCTGATTTTATCACTTGCCTTTATGAGACCTCAGAATAAGCTTTTCCCAGCCAGCAGAGAGGTCAAATTAAGCAGTAATGCAAATTCAGTCAGAGACACAGATTTTCACTTGCAACTAGCTTTAACATGCTCAACACTGCATGAAATGTTGTCTAAAACAAAAAGAATGATGCTGTTTAGGTGCTAAAGTTGTTTTTATCACTTGGTGAATTAGAGCACAGAATAAGCTTTTCCCAGCCAGCAGAGAGGTCAAATTAAGCAGTAATGCAAACTCAGTCAGAGACACAGATTTTCACTTGCAACTTGCTTTAACATGTTCAACACTGCATAAAATGTTGTCTGAAAAAAAAAGAATGAAGCCTTTTAGTGGCTGAAGCTGTTTTTATCATTAGCTGTATGATACCTCAGAATATGCTTTTCCCAGCCAGCAGAGAGGTCAAATTAAGCAGTAATGCAAACTCAGTCAGAGACACAGATTTTCACTTGCAACTAGCTTTAACATGCTCAACACTGCATGAAATGTTGTCTAAAACAAAAAGAATGATGCTGTTTAGGTGCTAAAGTTGTTTTTATCACTTGGTGAATTAGAGCACAGAATAAGCTTTTCCCAGCCAGCAGAGAGGTCAAATTAAGCAGTAATGCAAACTCAGTCAGAGACACAGATTTTCACTTGCAACTTGCTTTAACATGTTCAACATTGCATGAAATGTTGTCTGAAACAAAAAGAATGATGCTGTTTAGTGGCTGAAGCTCTTTTCATCACTTGGTGAATTAGAGCTCAGAATAAGCTTTTCACATCCAGAAGAGGGCCCAAATTAAGCAGTAATGCAAACTCAGTTAGAGACACAGATTTTCACTTGCAACTTGCTTTAACATGTTCAACATTGCATGAAATGTTGTCTGAAACCAAAAGAATGAGGCCTTTTAGTGGCTGAAGCTGTTTTTATCACTAGCTGTATGAGACCTCAGAATAAGCTTTCCCAGCCAGCAGAGAGGTCAAATTAAGCAGTAATGCAAATTCAGTCAGAGACACAGATTTTCACTTGAAACTTGCTTTAACATGTTCAACATTGCATGAAATGTTGTCTAAAACAAAAAGAATGAAGCCTTTTATTGGCTGAAGCGGTTTTTATCACTAGCTGTATGAGACCTCAGAATAAGCTTTTCCCAGCCAGCAGAGGGCTAAAATTAATCAGTAATGCAAACTCAGTCAGAGACACAGATTTTCACTTGCAACTTGTTTAACATGTTCAATATTGCATGAAATGTTGTCTGAAACAAGAAGAATGAGGCCTTTTAGGGGCTGAAGCTGCTTTTATCACTAGCTGTATAAGACCTCAGAATAAGCTTTTCCCAGCCAGCAGAGAGGTCAAATTAAGCAGTAATGCAATCTCAGTCAGAGACACAGATTTTCACTTGCAACTTGCTTTAACATGTTCAACACTGCATGAAATGTTGTCTAAAACAAAAAGAATGATGCTGTTTAGTGGCTGAAGTTGTTTTTATCATTTGGTGAATTAGAGCTCAGATTAAGCTTTTCCCAGCCAGCAGAGAGCTCAAATTAAGCAGTAATGCAAACTCAGTCAGACACAGATTTTCACTTGCAACTTGCTTTAACATGTTCAATATTGCATGAAATGTTGTCTGAAACAAAAAGAATGAGGCCTTTTAGTGGCTGAAGCTGATTTTATCACTTGCTGTATGAGACCTCAGAATTAGCTTTTCTCAGCCAGCAGAGAGGTCAAATTAAGCAGTAATGCAAACTCTGTCAGAGACACAGATTTTCACTTGCAACTTGCTTTAACATGTTCAACACTGCATGAAATGTTGTCTGAAACAAAAAGAATGATGCTGTTTAGTGGCTGAAGCTGTTTTTATCACTTGGTGAATTAGAGCTCAGAATAAGCTTTTTCCAGCCAGAAGAGGGCCCATATTAAGCAGTAATGCAAACTCAGTCAGAGACACAGATTTTCACTTGCAACTTGTTTTAACATGTTTAACATTGCATGAAATGTTGTCTAAAACAAAAAGAATGAAGCCTTTTAGTGGCTGAAGCTGTTTTTATCACTAGCTGTGTGAGACCTCAGTATAAGCTTTTCCCAGCCAGCAGAGAGCTCAAATTAAGCAGTAATGCAAACTCTGTCAGAGACACAGAATTTCACTTGCAACTTGCTTTAACATGTTCAATATTGCATGAAATGTTGTCCGAAACAAAAAGAATGAGGCCTTTTAGTGGCTGAAGCTGATTTTATCACTTGCCGTATGAGACCTCAGAATAAGCTTTTCCCAGCCAGCAGAGAGGTCAAATTAAGAAGTAATGCAAACTCTGTCAGAGACACAGATTTTCACTTGCAACTTGCTTTAACATGTTTAACATTGCATGAAATGTTGTCTAAAACAAAAAGAATGAAGCCTTTTATTGGCTGAAGCGGTTTTTATCACTAGCTGTATGAGACCTCAGAATAAGCTTTTCCCAGCCAGCAGAGAGCTAAAATTAATCAGTAATGCAAACTCAGTCAGAGACACAGATTTTCACTTGCAACTTGTTTAACATGTTCAATATTGCATGAAATGTTGTCTGAAACAAGAAGAATGAGGCATTTTAAGGGCTGAAGCTGCTTTTATCACTAGCTGTATGAGACCTCAGAATAAGCTTTTCCCAGCCAGCAGAGAGGTCAAATTAAGCAGTAATGCAAACTCAGTCAGAGACACAGATTTTCACTTGCAACTTGCTTTAACATGTTCAACACTGCATGAAATGTTGTCTAAAACAAAAAGAATGATGCTGTTTAGTGGCTGAAGCTGTTTTTATCATTTGGTGAATTAGAGCTCAGATTAAGCTTTTCCCAGCCAGCAGAGAGCTCAAATTAAGCAGTAATGCAAACTCAGTCAGAGACACAGATTTTCACTTGCAACTTGCTTTAACATGTTTAAAATTGCATGAAATGTTGTCTAAAACAAAAAGAATGAAGCCTTTTACTGGCTGAAGCTGTTTTTTCACTAGCTGTATGAGTCCTCAGAATATGCTTTTCCCAGCCAGCAGAGATGTTAAATTAAGCAGTAATGCAAATTCAGTCAGAGACACAGATTTTCACTTGCAACTAGCTTTAACATGCTCAACACTGCATGAAATGTTGTCTAAAACAAAAAGAATGATGCTGTTTAGGTGCTAAAGTTGTTTTTATCACTTGGTGAATTAGAGCACAGAATAAGCTTTTCCCAGCCAGCAGAGAGGTCAAATTAAGCAGTAATGCAAACTCAGTCAGAGACACAGATTTTCACTTGCAACTTGCTTTAACATGTTCAACACTGCATAAAATGTTGTCTGAAAAAAAGAATGAAGCCTTTTAGTGGCTGAAGCTGTTTTTATCATTAGCTGTATGATACCTCAGAATATGCTTTTCCCAGCCAGCAGAGAGGTCAAATTAAGCAGTAATGCAAATTCAGTCAGAGACACAGATTTTCACTTGCAACTAGCTTTAACATGCTCAACACTGCATGAAATGTTGTCTAAAACAAAAAGAATGATGCTGTTTAGGTGCTAAAGTTGTTTTTATCACTTGGTGAATTAGAGCACAGAATAAGCTTTTCCCAGCCAGCAGAGAGGTCAAATTAAGCAGTAATGCAAACTCAGTCAGAGACACAGATTTTCACTTGCAACTTGCTTTAACATGTTCAACATTGCATGAAATGTTGTCTGAAACAAAAAGAATGATGCTGTTTAGTGGCTGAAGCTCTTTTCATCACTTGGTGAATTAGAGCTCAGAATAAGCTTTTCACATCCAGAAGAGGGCCCAAATTAAGCAGTAATGCAAACTCAGTTAGAGACACAGATTTTCACTTGCAACTTGCTTTAACATGTTCAACATTGCATGAAATGTTGTCTGAAACCAAAAGAATGAGGCCTTTTAGTGGCTGAAGCTGTTTTTATCACTAGCTGTATGAGACCTCAGAATAAGCTTTCCCAGCCAGCAGAGAGGTCAAATTAAGCAGTAATGCAAATTCAGTCAGAGACACAGATTTTCACTTGAAACTTGCTTTAACATGTTCAACATTGCATGAAATGTTGTCTAAAACAAAAAGAATGAAGCCTTTTATTGGCTGAAGCGGTTTTTATCACTAGCTGTATGAGACCTCAGAATAAGCTTTTCCCAGCCAGCAGAGGGCTAAAATTAATCAGTAATGCAAACTCAGTCAGAGACACAGATTTTCACTTGCAACTTGTTTAACATGTTCAATATTGCATGAAATGTTGTCTGAAACAAGAAGAATGAGGCCTTTTAGGGGCTGAAGCTGCTTTTATCACTAGCTGTATGAGACCTCAGAATAAGCTTTTCCCAGCCAGCAGAGAGGTCAAATTAAGCAGTAATGCAATCTCAGTCAGAGACACAGATTTTCACTTGCAACTTGCTTTAACATGTTCAACACTGCATGAAATGTTGTCTAAAACAAAAAGAATGATGCTGTTTAGTGGCTGAAGTTGTTTTTATCATTTGGTGAATTAGAGCTCAGATTAAGCTTTTCCCAGCCAGCAGAGAGCTCAAATTAAGCAGTAATGCAAACTCAGTCAGAGACACAGATTTTCACTTGCAACTTGCTTTAACATGTTTAAAATTGCATGAAATGTTTTCTAAAACAAAAAGAATGAAGCCTTTTACTGGCTGAAGCTGTTTTTATCACTAGCTGTATGAGTCCTCAGAATATGCTTTTCCCAGCCAGCAGAGATGTTAAATTAAGCAGTAATGCAAACTCAGTCAGAGACACAGATTTTCACTTGCAACTTGCTTTAACGTGTTCAATATTGCATGAAATGTTGTCTGAAACAAAAAGAATAAGGCCTTTTACTGGCTAAAGCTGATTTTATCACTTGCTGTATGAGACCTCAGAATATGCTTTTCCCAGCCAGCAGAGAGGTCAAATTAAGCAGTAATGCAAACTCAGTAAGAGACACAGATTTTCACTTGAAACTTGCTTTAACATGTTTAACATTGCAAGAAATGTTTTCTAAAACAAAAAGAATGAAGCCTTTTAGTGGCTGAAGCTGTTTTTATTACTAGCTGTATGAAACCTCAGAATAAGCTTTTCCCAGCAAGAAGAGAGGTCAAATTAAGCAGTAATGCAAACTCAGTCAGAGACACAGATTTTAACTTGCAACTTGCTTTAACATGTTCAATATTGCATGAAATGTTGTCTAAAAACAAAAAGAATGAGGCCTTTTAGTGGCTGAATCTGATTTTATCACTTGCTGTATGAGACCTCAGAATAAGATTTTCCCAGCCAGCAGAGAGTTCAAATTAAGCAGTAATGCAAACTCTGTCAGAGACACAGATTTTCACATGCAACTTGCTTTAACATGTTCAACACTGCATGAAATGTTGTCTGAAAAAAAAGAATGAAGCCTTTTAGTGGCTGAAGCTGTTTTTATCATTAGCTGTATGATACCTCAGAATATGCTTTTCCCAGCCAGCAGAGAGGTCAAATTAAGCAGTAATGCAAATTCAGTCAGAGACACAGATTTTCACTTGCAACTAGCTTTAACCAACCCTATCTCACAGCGAAATCGTACGAATTCGTACGTAGTAACCAAGTGGCTAAATCGTACGAATTCGTACGAGCTGGGTCGTACGAATTCGTACGATTTATTCACCGCCTTTAGATCACCTGTAAATTCGTACGAATTCGTACGATTTAATCAAGCGCCATCTCATGGGTTTTTTTCTTCTCGTTTGCAAACCATCGCGATATTTACTGCAGTTTGCATATGCCACTTCTTGGTAAGTACACTGTAACACGGCTCCTAAATCTATATATGTGCATTAGCAGTAATTTATCAATAAGAAATTAATGCTATTGTTTGCTGGATGTCATCAGTCATCTGTGCGTCTGTATTTTTGTGCGTTTTTACCTTGTGACGTATACCCGCGTAAAATACTATAGTAATTTATAGTAAATACTAGCGAACGGTTTTGTTGATTCTTGAGTTGCTATGGTAACTAAACAGCTGCAGTAATGTAAACAAATTACTCAATACTTTACCACGTTTTAACTAGGGTATATTATATACACCAAAGTTACTGTGGTAAAAGCTTGTATACCACGGTACTTTTTTTCCCAATAGTCAATACTACAGTATGCTGTAGTATTCGTTATCAAAGTCTTGTATTGCAAGTTTTAAAATAGAATGCACTTTGCTATATGATTCAAAACGTTGCAGTATTTATTTGCAAATTATTATAGTATTGTACATGTGGAAATGCTTATGTATAGTTATTTACAGTACTGTTATTTGCTTTGTCTTGCAGATACTCTCACTCTCATCACATTCATCTATTCTTCATTCCATTAAATACAACACAACGGCTCTTTTAAGAGCCATCATTAGCTAAAATCTCACTCAATTTCTCTCTCTCTCTCTCTCTCTCGTGCGCATGTGTGGACGAATGTGGAGCGAGTGTGATTCACGGAGAGGGGCTGTGGAATCTTTTGTATTTCCTCACCTTAAGGTTTGGTGAATTTACACCTTTTCACTTTAATCGATTTACTGTGTCACTGTTTCTACCTGGTATATGGTCACAAAGCACTAAAAAGGGAAAAGGGATCTGATCGGAGTCGCCAGTTTGGAACTGGCGGCTTTGATGATGGCGGAGAACGCCAATCTGGAGCAACTCAGCCGGCGGCACGGTTTAAAAGTGCCGGTCCGAGCTGAATGTCCTGTCGAAAAGGTTGTTTTGGCGATAGCTGAGGTTGTTGGTCATGATAGTATTAGATCGGCGTCTAGGATGAATGGCGCGGTTGTGGTGTTTCTGGATAAAGTTGAAAAAGTTAACGAAATTGTTGAAAGTGGTTTAGTACTTAATGATAGTTTTGTTAAAGTCTTTCCGCTTGTTAATCCAGCGAGAAAAGTCGTGCTCTCTAATGTACCTCCGTTTATCAGTGATGAAGCGTTGCAACGTGAGCTGTCAAGGTATGGACAGTTCGCGTCTGCAATAAAGAAAATTCCACTAGGTTGCAAGTCTCCGTTGCTAAAGCATGTAGTTTCTTTCCGTCGGCAAGTTTACATGATTTTGAGGTCAGACGTAGAAGAAATAAATGCTGCTTTCAAATTCAGAGTAGATGGGTTTGAATATGTGATATTTGCAACGACTGAAAATATGAAGTGTTACGGCTGCGGAAGAGAGGGGCATTTAGTGCGCGCCTGTACTGAACGAGTAAATGAAGCAAGCATAACAAACGCAAATGTTTCTCTAAATCAAGATGAAAATCAAGATATTAATGTAGAAGAACAGGACGGGATTAATGAAAATCCAGAAAGTATTGAGAAAGAAGACAAAGGAAAAAATGGAGAAACAGCAGAATCAACAAATAATGAAGTAATGGAAGTTGAAATTGATGAGGTGGAGAATGATTTCTTTAGAGAAGAAGAAAATCTATTTAAAGTACCAGCAGTGAAAAGAAAATCTAATTCTTGTGAAAAAACAGAGAAGTCAAAGAAAAAGACACAAAATGAGAAAAACATACAGAGCTCTGAGATATCCGATTCAGAAAGTGAGCAAGAATTGGTAGGAGCAATGCAGGACGATAAGCAAGATGAAAGTGGTTATAGCCTTGAACGAATGAAAAATTTCTTACAGCGTACAAAAGGCATGAGAAATGTTGAGGTGATAGAATTTTTTCCTGATATATCTCTGTTTATTGATTCAGCAAAATTTCTAATGAAGCAAAAAGGTGAAGAATGCTTGTCAAATCCAGAGGTATACAGGTTAAAAAAAATTGTGCAGAAGGTACGTTCCCAAAGAGCACAGAATGATTCACAAGAGTAATTTGTTAATATGCTGCATATTTTTTTGCTGTTTTTTTCTCCCCATCATGAGCAGCATTAAAATTGCATCACTTAATGTTAATGGTATGAGAAATGTAAAAAAGAGGATGCATATATATGATTTAATTAAATTAAAACAAATAGACATAGTGTTTTTACAAGAAACGCACAGTACAAAAGAGGATGAAGTTGATTGGCAAAAGGATTGGGAAGGAAATATTTATTTTAGTCACAAGACTGCTGTTAGTGCTGGGATAGCTGTGTTGTTTTCTAAAAGTTTCTTACCAATATCTTGTGACTCTTTTGAAATAATAGAAGGTAGGGTGCTTAAACTGGTTGTAAAATTTGAAAACATTACTATGGAATTAATAAATGTTTACGCTCCTGTTAAACCAATAGAAAGGATGTTGTTTTTGGAGACACTGTCTAACTATCTTAAGCAATGTGAAGTAGGAAATATTGTATTACTTGCGGGTGATTTTAATTGCACAGGTTATGACATTGATAGAAATCACATTGAACCTCATGCAGCGTCAAGACAGAAATTGCTACATATAATGAAATCCCACCAACTTTGTGATATTTGGAGGAATTTTCATTTTAAAGAAAAACAATACACATGGTCTCATATTAAGGAAAATTGTGTTTCATTGGCCAGGTTGGATCATTTTTACTGCTTTAAGCATCAGTTGCAGTGTTTTAAATCTTGTGATATTTATCCTGTTGGTTGCTCTGATCACTCTATGGTTGAAGTTTGTATGTATATTAAATCTGTAAAATATAAGAGTGCATATTGGCATTTTAATAGTACATTGATTGAAGATGCTTTTTTTAGAAAATGTTTATTTTCTTTTTGGTTAGGGTGGAGAACTCAAAAATGCAATTATACCTCCATACAACAATGGTGGGATATTGGCAAATTAAAAATACAAGAACTATGTAAACAGTATACTTCTAATGTCACTAAGGACATCATACAAAACATAAAGAATTTAGAAAAAGATATTGCTGAACTTCAGTTTTTGAGTGAAGTTTTAAGAGGTCAAGGTCACATGCAAATACTTAAGAATAAAAAAAATGAACTAGCCAATTTGTTGGACAATAGAGCTCAAGGAGCGTTGGTTAGGTCGAGATTTCAGAATATTTCTGAAATGGATTCCCCGTCCAAATTTTTCTTTGGTTTGGAAAAGAGAAATGGCCAAAGAAAAAATATTCAGTGCTTACAGTCTGTGGATGGAACGGATTTGACTATGGATTCTGATATTCGAAAAAGGGCTGTGGGTTTTTATAAAGAGCTGTATGCATGTGATTATGTGGAGGACCAGTCAATCAATCAGTTTCTTGTAGATCTCCCACAAGTGACTAAAGAGTCATTTGCTGACCTTGTGTGTCCTCTAACTACAGAGGAACTTTTTAAGGCATTGCAAAGTATGAAGAATGGTAAAGCTCCAGGCTTAGATGGGCTGCCTGTGGAGTTTTACAAAGCTTACTGGTTCTTCTTGGGAGAAGACTTGTTAGAGGTGTTAAGCAACAGCTTGAGTAAAGGAAAACTGCCTGTAAGTTGCAGGAGAGCAGTCTTAACACTACTCCCAAAGAAAGGTGACCTCAAGGAGGTTAAAAACTGGAGACCAGTGGCCTTGTTATGCACTGACTACAAGATTTTATCAAAAGCTTTGGCCAATAGACTAAGAGAAGTAATGGGACAGGTAATTCATATAGATCAATCTTATTGTGTGCCCAATAGATCAATAGTAGACAACATATCATTGATCAGAGATGTGATTGAAGTTTCTAAAATCTTTGGATTGAAGGTGGGTTTATTGACTCTAGACCAGGAAAAAGCATTTGACCGGGTCGAACATCAGTTTTTATGGAACACTTTTGAGGCCTTTGGATTCCCAATTGTTTTTATTGACATGATTAAGGTGTTATATAGTGATATTGGAAGTATACTGAAAATCAATGGTGGTTTGTCTGTTCCTTTTAAAATTAATAGAGGAATACGTCAGGGTTGTGCATTATCAGGGATGCTCTATTCAATAGCTTTAGAACCTTTGTTAAATAAAATAAGAAGAGAATTGGAAGGTTTTAAATGTGAAAATCTCTTTCCACCAGTAAAACTGTCAGCGTATGCTGATGATATAATGGTGCTATTTAATGGCCAAAATGATATAAATAAGTTAGTTGATATTGTGACTAATTATGGCAAGTTTTCATCTGCAAGAATTAATTGGGGGAAAAGTGCAGCTTGTCTTGTAGGACAATGGGAAAGAGAAATATTGTTTTTGCCAGGTGGAATGAGTTGGTCAAAGAATACATTAAAATATTTGGGCATTTACTTGGGGGATGAAGCAACTAATCAAAAAAATTGGGAAAATATATGTGATATTGTTGATGGAAGACTAGAAAGATGGAGATGGTTATTACCAAAAATGTCTTTTAGGGGGAGAGCCTTAATTATAAATAATTTAGTTGCATCCTCTTTATGGCATAAACTGTCTGTTTTAGAGCCACCTGCTGGAATTTTAGAAAAAATACAAGCCAAATTGATAGATTTTTTTTGGAATAAATTACATTGGGTACCTAGAGCTGTGCTATACCTTCCAAAAGAAGAAGGTGGACAAGGTATTATAGATTTGATGAGTAGAAAAGCAGCTTTTAGGCTACAATTTGTACAAAAGTTTCTATATAAATCAGATGTGGTTTGGACTAGCATAACGAGTTGTCTTTTAGGTAAAGTTGGTGGATGGGGTTTTGGAAAGAACCTTTTTTTGTTGGACTGTTCTAAATTTGATTTAAAGTGTATATCTCCTTTCTATGAGAGTGTTAGAAGAGCCTGGTGTTTAGTAAAGAATAAAAGAATGTTGTCTCATAACTCTTTATATTGGTTTTTAGAAGAACCACTAATAAATGGCGCACGCTTGGACCTTTGTGATGATAAAACACCTGGTTTAAAACAGTTGCTTTTTAATGCAAAAATGACAAAAATGAAGAACTTGATAGAAGTTGCGGGGGATAATCTGGACAATGCTGATGCAGTCGCTCAAAGACTGAATATAAGATCAACAAGAAAAGTTCATTTATTGCTCAAAAAACTAAGAGAGACATTGAGTCAAGAAGACTGGAACTTTTTATCATTACGAACAGTGCCAAATATAATGGATTCGTTTCCAAGTTTGGTCCTACAACAAAATCCTTCAGGAATGGAGAGTTTAAAGACTTCAAGAGACATTATTTTTGATTCAATGGGAGGCAAGATTCTGTATAAGATTTGTGTAAAAGTGATAAACAAAGAAAAATTACAATGTGTTGATACACCATGGAGAGAACATTTAAATGTTGATAGTGATGTTATGCCTGTTTGGAGTTCAGTTTACAAACCACCATTGACTAAAAATGTTGGAGATCTTCAGTGGAGGGTGTTAAAGGGTATTATTGCAGTCAATGCTTTTATCTCAATACTGAATCCAACTGTGCCTGACAAATGTCCTTTTTGTGATGAACGAGAGACAATTTTTCATTGTTTTATGCATTGTGAAAGACTGGGGTCTTTATTCAATTTATTGGAGGTTATTTTCCTTTCCGTTGATGAGATGTTTACAAAAACGATGTTTGTGTTTGGTTTTAAATATGGAAAGAAAGAAAAAGGAAAAGGGCGTCTGTTAAATTTTATATTAGGACAAGCAAAAATGGCCATATACATGAGTAGGAGGCACAAGATTTTGTATGAGACCAATCATAAAGTTGAACTGATTTTTAAAGGGCTTATCAGAGCAAGAATAAGGCATGATTTTAATTTTTATTTGTCAATGAACGAGTTGGACAAGTTTGAAGACATGTGGAGTGTAAAAAATATGTTGTGTTGGGTTGAAAATAATGTATTGATTTTTGAAGAAAATGTAGTGTGATTTTGAAATGTGTTTGTTTAAAGCAATGAAACATGTTGTAGTTTAAAATTTTTGTATTAAATAAAAGTGTATTCTCTCTCTCTCTCTTTCTCTCTCTCTCTCTCTCTCTCTCTCTCTCTCTCTCTCTCTCATACTCTTCATCTTCTTCTCACACTCTCTCTCTCACACAACAAACTTACAAAGATGGCACCTGGAGCCACAACACGCCACTGTGATTTCTGCAACAAAGAAATTGGCAGTGCCTCAAAAACATGCAAGTACTGTGGAAAGAAGGTTAAACAGAAGCGAAACGTTGAGGACCAAAAAAAAAAATTTGATGATCTGTGGGCTACCAAATTAAAAAAAGATGGCAATACATGCAAAATAATGAATTCTGTGGACTTACTAGTACGTTTTATTTAATTTATTTTTGTTTCATTAAAGTAACTTTTTTTGATAAAGACAACTCTTATTCAAAACATTTTGTTTTTCTCTTCTCAGCTCCATAAGTTGGAATTGCTTGGTGTGTCACCCATCCTTTTTATTTCTACACAACGAGGCCAGCACCGTACTACCAAAATATTTGCTAAAAACAAATACCTTCAGAGCCATCCCTCATTACAAGTGATGCAGAAACTTTATGAGGCTGTGATAAGAGGTATTTATTTTGTACATTTGCATTCACATTTTAAAAATCTGTTCTTACATTTATTCATTACAAGTTTTTGTATAGCACAGTTCACTGCACATACCATCAAAGACTCTTTTTAACACTATTCTCATAGGGTTTGAGTGTCTACATACATAGACAGCACATTGTTTTTTTTAAGTGGATATTTAAAATATTTTCAATGTTTTATATTTTGTTAGACATACAGTATCATCCTTGCAACTGTTTTTAACCGTCCAAAATAAGTGAGGGGGGAATTGTTTTTACTCTGATAGTCAGTGCAAGTAAAAAATATGTCATATATGCATTAAAAAACAGTACTTTCTCTAAAAGTACATCTTATCAAAATATGATACTTAGGTTTTATTCTAATTAGGTGCCAATAAGGCCAAATAGCAAAGAGACACTAAAAATTCAGAAAAAAAAAAAACACATTGGGCCTTAAGAGGCTGTAATGTTAAAGCAGAAAGTACCTGTTTAAATATTATGTTTATTACTTTTTGGGGTTCCATCACAAGTGTGTCAAAACAATGGTGATTGAACCAAAGTAGCAAAACTTGCCTTGAAGAGAAATGTTTGCAAAATCTGTTTAGAGGCTGGTGATGGGCCATAATGGTATCTACAGTGGCATCATCATCGAACCATAGAAACGTTGTGCAATTCGCTGTATTTTCATGTTTCAAGCTACAAATTTTTGAATCACATATGAACAAAAAACAGAGATATGATCTTTTAAAACTCTCATGTCCATATCAGAGCTGCAATATGTTAATTTTTACATCTATCTTGTGGATATTCCTCTGTGATTTAGTCATTAGTGACGGCATTATAGCGTTTAAGTGTCTGCTTTTATATTTATTGTTTTTTGGTTAGATTAAAATTTGCTGTTAATGAAAACAGCACTTCTGCTATTTATAGTTTGATTTTGCATTTTAATTCATACTGTCATTGCACTTAACCTGCAAATTAGAACAGGAAATGTATAAAAAGCATACATACACACACTCACAGTTAAAGTTACCATAGACACATCCATAAACTTCTCCTTTCTTGCTGTTCTTTCTCTGAAGGAATTCTGTTGAAGAGCAGAGCAGATATGTCTCTTGTCAGTTGGTAATGCTATATCTTATTGCACAACAATTGTCAGTTTTTTTGGCTTAAAGTTGAGAAATTACTTAGCCCATGACTTGGCGTTCAGCAAGAGATAATGATGTTTTGCCCACCAGTAAAGCGTTTCCCTAACGGTGTGATGGCATGTGAAAACAATTAATTAGTGACAGGTGTACTGAACTGTGGGAGAGGATTTGTAACAAAATTAAAAGAACATATTAAAAGAGAACATATAAAGAAAACTGACTGGTATGTTTTT